>NW_027223760.1:0-1367500 GCF_028538775.1 Myotis yumanensis
TTAATGCCTTAACAAAATTTTTTCTTTCTTAAGTCAATAGAATGTCCCTAATCCTGAAATTTAAATCCACGACTGTTCACATGGGAAAAGCGTGGCTGATGGGAAGCCAGGCCTTTGTCCAGCTGGTGGCTGCCCAGTGCTGATCCTGGGGAAACCAGCTTCGGGCTTTTTTTAAAAGATGCGGATGGACGTGCTGAAAGCATCAGCATTCAGTTTCCTGTCCACTTCTCTTAGGAACCTCGTTCCTGGAGAGAAGCTAAATGGACTCCTTTCGACAGTGTTATCAGCAGTAGGATAACGAAACAAGTGGCTAGAACGTGCCCAAGCGCATGACTTTCTTTAGTAAAAGCAGAATTTTGTTCAGACGTGGGAGGGGTGCCCAGCCCCGGCCAACACTGTGAGTACTGGGGGGGGGGAGGGGGGTGATAAAAAGGAGCTGCTGGGCCTCTGCGCAGACAGAGCAGCATGTGTCTCAGGACGGAGGCCCGTAGACAGCACAGCGTCTATCTGTGTCACGTCTCAGCTCCCTCAAGGTCGTGTTTAGTGGCAGGGATATGACTGTCCCACCTTCCCTCTGCCCACCTCCCCTCTCATCTTTTTTGAAAAGCTCCTGCACCCCGAGCCCTGAGGTGGAGTTTCTAACGTGACCTGCAGCCTCTGAGGATGAGGTTATCCTGATGGGCTGTTGTGTGGTGGGAGGCGGGCCCTTATCCAAGGCTGCTGGCTGCTGGGCAGCGGTGCTCGGGGTGGTCTCGCCAGTGAACACGGATTCACTGTCATTAAATCAGGGCTACGACACGGAGGACGTGAATATTGAAAGGTTATTGGGTTAAAGAGCTCTATTGCCGCCAAATTGTACACTAACAACATGCCATGTTACTCTGAGTTTGCTTTCCTGTTCAGAAGACATGCTGTTAGGTTCTATATCTGTTTTATGTTTCCTTCACAAAGGAAACAGTGTAGCTTTTCAAGATAATCCTGCCAGAAACATGAAGGTGATCGCTTTCAAATGAGTGTTAGTTTGGAAGCAGTTTAAAACTCTTCAATTTGGGGTTTTTTATGAACATTTGCTTGAGTGTCCGCTTAGGGTGGAATTTTTACTTATTTCTGTTTTTTTAAAACCTTGACCAGGTGAACAGCGTTCACCCCGAATGCCAAATTCATCTGGAAATACAGGAGGAGGAAACAAAATGTGCAGAACTTCTAACGGCTCACACAGCGACACACAAAGGTAAGGCGGGCTCGGCGAGCGAGGTGCCCGTGATGGGCACCCTGGCAGGCAAGCAGCTCACACCTCACTCTGCAAACAGGTGTTTCAGGTCACCTGTATCTTTTAAAAAAAGGTCTATTTTCACGCTTTTTAATAAACTTCTGGTAAAACTCATATGGAGGGGAAGTCTTTCACATAAACTTTTAAAAAGAAAGCTTAAGTCCTTAACAGAAACTGTTTCCATGGTTAGCAACTGTTACTAAAATAATTTCATGGATGTTGCCATGCTTTACAAAAGCAATTCCGTTTTCCAGGAGTGTTTATCTGATTTCTTGTATTTTAAATTCTTAGTGACATCACAGATAATTTTGGTCCAGTTAAGAACACTGGAAACTTATCAGAACTCAAACAGGAAAATGAGAATTTGTTCTCCTGAAGACAGGCCTAGTGTCAATGTAGTGAACATGGTGGTTTTATTTCCTTCCGGTCAGAGAGGAGATGCCGGGGCAGCAGGCCCTGAGCTGGCACATGCACACGGTGTAGCCTCAGAAGGTCTGGTGTGACCACAGGTTATAAACAGTAGCAAGCCCTTCTTCCTTCGGCTTTCCTTCTCTCTGGTCTGTGTCATTAGTTTACCCTCTTCAAGGAAAAAATTAAAGTAAAAGTAAGGCGATGTGTTAAAGCAGCCGGTGGGCTGGGAGGAGCACAGGCCGTCCCCGGGAGGGCTCTGTGCAGACCGGGCTCCTTGTACACTGGGCTCTGTGCACACCGGGCTCCGTGCAGACTGGGATCCGTGTACACTGGGCTCCATGCAGACCGGGCTCCGTGCAGACCGGGCTCCATACAGACTGGGCTCCGTACAGACTGGGCTCCGTGCAGACCGGGCTCCATACAGACTGGGCTCCGTACAGACTGGGATCCGTGTACACTGGGCTCCGTGCAGACCGGGCTCCATACAGACTGGGATCCGTGTACACTGGGCTCCGTGCAGACCGGGCTCCATACAGACCGGGCTCCATACAGACTGGGATCCGTACAGACTGGGCTCCGTGAGACCGGGTCCCAAGCAGACCAGACTCCGTACAGACCGGGCTCCGTGCTCACCAGGCTCTGTGCACACCGGGCTCCGTGCACACCGGGCTCCGTGCACACCGGGCTCCGTGCAGACCAGGCTCCATACAGACTGGGCTCCGTACAGACTGGGCTCCGTACAGACTGGGATCCGTGTACACTGGGCTCCGTGCAGACCGGGCTCCATACAGACTGGGCTCCGTACAGACTGGGATCCGTGTACACTGGGCTCCGTGCAGACCGGGCTCCATACAGACTGGGATCCGTACAGACTGGGCTCCATGTACACCGGGCTCCGTGCAGACCGGGCCCCGAGCAGACCGGACTCCGTACAGACTGGGCTCCGTGAGACCGGGTCCCGTGCAAACCGGGCTCCGTGCACACTGGGCTTCGTGTACACTGGGCTCCGTGTACACCGGGCTCCATACAGACTGGGCTCCGTGCTCACCAGGCTCCGTGCAGACCGGGCTCCGTGCTCACCAGGCTCTGTGCACACCGGGCTCCGTGCAGACCGGGCTCCGTGCTCACCAGGCTCTATGCACACCGGGCTACGTACAGACCGGGCTCCGTGTACACTGGGCTCTGTGCACACCGGGCTCCGTGCACACCGGGCCCGTGCAGACCAGGCACCGTGCAGACTGGACTCCGTACAGACTGGACTCCGTGAGACCGGGTCCCGTGCACACCGGGCTCCGTGCACACTGGGCTCCGTGTAGATAGGACTCCGTGTACACTGGGCTCCATGCAGACCAGGCTCCTTGCACACCGGGCTCTGTGCAGACCGGGCTCCGTGCAGACCGGGCTCCATGTACACCGGGCTCCGTGCAGACCGGGCTCCGTGCACACTGGGCTCCGTGCACACTGGGCTCGGTGCTCACCAGGCTCCGTGCACACCGGGCTCCATGCTCACCAGGCTCTGTGCACACCGGGCTCCGTGCACACTGGGCTTCGTGTACACCGGGCTCCGTGCACACTGGGCTCCGTGTACACAGGGCTCCATGCAGACCGGGCTCCGTGCACACTGGGCTCCGTGCACACTGGGCTCCGTGTACACCAGGCTCCGTACAGACTGGGCTCCGTGCTCATCAGGCTCCGTGCAGAATGGGCTCCGTGCTCACCAGGCTCTGTGCACACCGGGCTCCGTGCAGACCGGGCTCCGTGCTCACCAGGCTCCGTGCAGACCGGGCTCTGTGCTCACCAGGCTCCATGCACACCGGGCTCCGTGCAGACCGGGCTCCGTGCAGACCGGGCTCCGTGCACACTGGGCTCCGTGCTGACCGGGCTCTGTGTACACCGGGCTTCGTGCAGACCGGACTCCGTGCAAACAGGGCTCCATTCAGACCAGGTTCCGTGCACACTGGGGTCCGTGCTGACCGGGCTCCGTGTACACTGGCCTTCTTTCACACCGGGCTCCATGCACACCGGGCTCCATGCAGACCGGGCTCCGAGCACACTGGGCTCTGTGCAGACCGGGCTCCGTGCAGACCGGACTCCGTGTACACTGTGCTCCGTGCAGACCGAACTCCATGCACAGCGGGCTCCGTGCAGACTGGGATCCGTGCACACCGGGCTCCGTGTACACTGTGCTCCGTGCAGACCGGACTCCATGCACACCGGGCTCCATGCAGACCAGGCTCCGTGCTCACCAGGCTCCGTGCACACCAGGCTCCGTGCACACCGGGCTCCGTGCATACCGGGCTCTGTGTAGACCGGGCTCCGTGCAGACCGTCTTCCTTGCACACCGGGCTCTGTGCAGACCGGGCTCCATGCAGACCGAACTCCGTGTACACCGGGCTCCATGTACACCGGGCTCCACGCAGACCGTGCTCCTTGCACACCGGGCTCTGTGTACACCAGGCTCCGTGCAGACCGGACTCCGTGCTCACCAGGCTCCATGCATACCGGGCTCTGTGTAGACTGGGCTCTGTGCAGACCCGGCTCCTTGCACACAGGGCTCTGTGCAGACCAGGCTCCATGTACACCGGACTCATGCAGACACGGCTCCTTGCACACAGGGTTCTGTGCAGACCGGGCTCCGTGTACACTGGGCTCCATGCAGACCGAACTCCGTGCACACCGGGCTCTGTGCAGACTGGGCTCCATGCACACCGGGCTCCGTGTACACCGGGCTCCATGCAGACCGAACTCCGTGTACACCGGGCTCCGTGTACACCGGACTCCCTGCAGACCGGGCTCCGTGTACTCCGGGCTCCGTGCAGACTGGACTCCGTGTACACTGGGCTCCGTGTACACCGGGCTCCGTGAAGACCGGGTTCCGTGGACACTGGGCTCTGTGTACACCGGGCTCCATGCAGACCGGGCTCCGTGCACCCCGGGCTCCGTGTACACTGGGCTCCGTGTACACCGGGCTCCATGCAGTCCAGGCTCCGTGCAGACCAGGCTCTATGCAGACCGGGCTGCATGCACCCTGGGCTCTGTGTACACTGGGCTCCGTGCAGACCAGGCTCCGTGCAGGCCGGGCTCCGTGCAGACCGGGCTCCATGCACCCCATGCTCCGTGTACACTGGGCTCCATGTACACCGGGCTCTGTGCACACCGGGCTCCGTGTACATCGGGCTCCGTGTACACCGGGCTCCGTGCAGACCGGGCTCCGTGTACACTGGACTCTGTGTATACTGGGCTCCGTGTACACTGGGCTCCGTACAGACCGGGCTCCGTGTACACTGGGCTCCGTACAGACCGGGCTCTGTGTACACTGGGCTCCGTGCAGACCGGGCTCCGTGTACACTGGGCTCCGTGTACACCAGGCTCCGTGCAGACCAGGCTCCATGCTTGCCGGGCTCCGTGCAGACCGGGCTCCGCGCACCCCATGCTCCGTGTACACTGGGCTCCATGTACACCAGGCTCCGTGCAGACCAGGCTCTGTGCTTGCCGGGCTCCGTGCAGACCGGGCTCCGTGCACCCCATGCTCCGTGTACACTGGGCTCCATGTACACCGGGCTCTGTGCACACCGGGCTCCGTGTACATCGGGGACCGTGTACACCGGGCTCCGTGCAGACCAGGCTCCGTGTACACTGGGCTCCGTGTACACCGGGCTCTGTGCACACCGGGCTCCGTGTACATCAGGCTCCGTGTACACCAGGCTCCGTGTACACTGGGCTCTGTGTACCCTGGGCTCCGTGCACACCGGGCTCCTTGTACACCGGGCTCCGTGCAGACTGGGCTCCGTGTACACTGGGCTCCGTACAGACCGGGCTCCGTGCACACCGGGCTCCGTGTACATCGGGCTCCGTGTACACCGGGCTCCGTGCAGACCGGGCTCCGTGTACACTGGGCTCCGTGTACACTGGACTCCGTGTACACTGGGCTCCATGCAGACCGGGCTCCGTGTACATCGGGCTCCGTGTACACCGGGCTCCGTGCAGACCGGGCTCCGTGTACACTGGGCTCCGTGTACACTGGACTCCGTGTACACTGGGCTCCATGTACACCGGGCTCTGTGCACACCGGGCTCCGTGTACATCGGGGACCGTGTACACCGGGCTCCGTGCAGACCAGGCTCCGTGTACACTGGGCTCCGTGTACACCGGGCTCTGTGCACACCGGGCTCCGTGTACATCGGGCTCCGTGTACACCAGGCTCCGTGTACACTGGGCTCTGTGTACCCTGGGCTCCGTGCACACCGGGCTCCTTGTACACCGGGCTCCGTGCAGACTGGGCTCCGTGTACACTGGGCTCCGTACAGACCGGGCTCCGTGCACACCGGGCTCCGTGTACATCGGGCTCCGTGTACACCGGGCTCCGTGCAGACCGGGCTCCGTGTACACTGGGCTCCGTGTACACTGGACTCCGTGTACACTGGGCTCCATGTACACCGGGCTCCGTGCAGTCCAGGCTCCGTGCAGACCAGGCTCTATGCAGACCGGGCTGCATGCACCCTGGGCTCTGTGTACACTGGGCTCCGTGCAGACCAGGCTCCGTGCAGGCCGGGCTCCGTGCAGACCGGGCTCCGTGCACCCCATGCTCCGTGTACATTGGGCTCCATGTACACCGGGCTCCGTGCACACCGGGCTCCGTGTACATCGGGCTCCGTGTACACCGGGCTCCGTGCAGACCGGGCTCCGTGTACACTGGGCTCCGTGTACACTGGGTTCCGTGTACACTGGGCTCCATACAGACCGGGCTCCGTGTACACTGGGCTCCGTACAGACCGGGCTCCGTGTACACCGGGCTCCGTGTACACCGGGCTCCGTGCAGACCAGGCTCCGTGCTTGCCGGTCTCCGTGCTGACCGGGCTCCGCGCACCCCATGCTCCGTGTACATCGGGCTCCATGTACACCGGGCTCCGTGCAGACCGGGCTCGGTGTACACTGGGCTCCGTGTACACTGGACTCCGTGTACACTGGGCTCTGTATACACTGGGCTCCGTGCACACCGGGCTCCTTGTACACCGGGCTCTGTGCAGACTGGGCTCCGTGTACACTCTGCTCCGTGCAGACTGGACTCCATGTACACTGGGCTCCTTGCAGACCGGGCTCCGTGCTCACTAGGCTCCGTGCACACCGGGCTCCGTGCAGACACGGCTCCTTGCACACAGGGTTCTGTGCAGACCGGGCTCCGTGTACACTGGGCTCCATGCAGACCGAACTCCGTGCACACCAGGCTCTGTGCAGACCGGGCTCCATGCACACCGGACTCCATGTACACCGGGCTACATGCAGACCGAACTCCGTGTACACCGGGCTCCGTGTACACCGGACTCCCTGCAGACCGGGCTCCGTGCAGACCGGACTCCGAGTACACTGGGCTCCGTGTACACCGGGTTCCGTGAAGACCGGGCTCCGTGCACCCCGGTCTCCGTGTACACTGGGCTCCATGTACACCGGGCTCCGTGCAGTCCAGGCTCCGTGCAGACCAGGCTCTGTGCAGGCCGGGCTGCATGCACCCTGGGCTCTGTGTACACTGGGCTCCGTGCAGACCAGGCTCCGTGCAGGCCGGGCTCCGTGCACCCCATGCTCCGTGTACACTGGGCTCCATGTACACCGGGCTCCGTGCCCACCGGGCTCCGTGTACATCGGGCTCCGTACAGACCGGGCTCCGTGTACACTGGGCTCCGTGCAGACCCGGCTCCGTGCTTGCCGGGCTCTGTGCAGACCGGGCTCCGTGCAGCCCATGCTCCGTGTACACTGGGCTCCATGTACACCGGGCTCCGTTAACACCGGACTCCGTGTACACCGGGCTCCGTGCAGACCGGGCTCCGTGTACACTGGGCTCCGTGTACACTGGGCTCCGTGTACACTGGGCTCCGTACAGACAGGGCTCCGTGCAGACCGGGCTCCGTGTACACTGGGCTCCGTGTACACCGGGCTCCGTGCAGACCCAGCTCCGTGCTTGCCGGGCTCTGTGCAGACCGGGCTCCGTGCACCCCATGCTCCGTGTACACTGGGCTCCATGTACACCGGGCTCCGTTCACACCGGACTCTGTGTACATCGGGCTCCGTGTACACCGGGCTCCGTGCAGACCGGGCTCCGTGTACACTGCGCTCCGTGTACACTGGGCTCCGTATACACTGGGCTCCGTACAGACCGGGCTCCGTGTACACCGGGCTCCGTACAGACCGGGCTCCGTGCACACCGGGCTCCGTGTACACTGGGCTCCGTGTACACCGGGCTCCGTGCAGACCCGGCTCCGTGCTTGCCAGGCTCCGTGCAGACCGGGCTCCGTGCACCCCATGCTCCGTGTACACTGGGCTCCATGTACACCGGGCTCCGTTCACACCGGACTCCGTGTACATCGGGCTCCGTGTACACCGGACTCCGTGCAGACCGGTCTCCGTGTACACTGGGCTCCGTGTACACCGGGCTCCGTGCAGACCAGGCTCCGTGCTTGCCGGGCTCCGTGCAGACCGGGCTCCGTGCACCCCATGCTCCGTGTACACTGGGCTCCATGTACACCGGGCTCCATGCACACCAGGCTCCGTGTACATCGGGCTCCGTGCACACCGGGCTCCGTGTACATCGGGCTCCATGTACACCGGGCTCCGTGCAGACCGGGCTCCATGTACACTGGGCTCCGTGTACACTGGGCTCCGTGCACACCGGGCTCCTTGTACACCGGGCTCTGTGCAGACTGGGCTCCGTGTACACTCTGCTCCGTGCAGACTGGACTCCATGTACACTGGGCTCCTTGCAGACCGGGCTCCGTGCTCACTAGGCTCCGTGCACACCGGGCTCCGTGCAGACACGGCTCCTTGCACACAGGGTTCTGTGCAGACCGGGCTCCGTGTACACTGGGCTCCATGCAGACCGAACTCCGTGCACACCAGGTTCTGTGCAGACCGGGCTCCATGCACACCGGACTCCATGTACACCGGGCTACATGCAGACCGAACTCCGTGTACACCGGGCTCCGTGTACACCGGACTCCCTGCAGACCGGGCTCCGTGCAGACCGGACTCCGAGTACACTGGGCTCCGTGTACACCGGGTTCCGTGAAGACCGGGCTCCGTGCACCCCGGTCTCCGTGTACACTGGGCTCCATGTACACCGGGCTCCGTGCAGTCCAGGCTCCGTGCAGACCAGGCTCTGTGCAGACCGGGCTGCATGCACCCTGGGCTCTGTGTACACTGGGCTCCGTGCAGACCAGGCTCCGTGCAGGCCGGGCTCCGTGCACCCCATGCTCCGTGTACACTGGGCTCCATGTACACCGGGCTCCGTGCCCACCGGGCTCCGTGTACACTGGGCTCCGTACAGACCGGGCTCCGTGCACAACGGGCTCCGTGCAGACCGGGCTCCGTGTACACTGGGCTCCGTGTACACCGGGCTCCGTGCAGACCCGGCTCCGTGCTTGCCGGGCTCTGTGCAGACCGGGCTCCGTGCAGCCCATGCTCCGTGTACACTGGGCTCCATGTACACCGGGCTCCGTTAACACCAGACTCCGTGTACACCGGGCTCCGTGCAGACCGGGCTCCGTGTACACTGCGCTCCGTGTACACTGGGCTCCGTGTACACTGGGCTCCGTACAGACAGGGCTCCGTGCAGACCGGGCTCCGTGTACACTGGGCTCCGTGTACACCGGGCTCCGTGCAGACCCAGCTCCGTGCTTGCCGGGCTCTGTGCAGACCGGGCTCCGTGCACCCCATGCTCCGTGTACACTGGGCTCCATGTACACCGGGCTCCGTTCACACCGGACTCTGTGTACATCGGGCTCCGTGTACACCGGGCTCCGTGCAGACCGGGCTCCGTGTACACTGCGCTCCGTGTACACTGGGCTCCGTATACACTGGGCTCCGTACAGACCAGGCTCCGTGTACACCGGGCTCCGTACAGACCGGGCTCCGTGCACACCGGGCTCCGTGCAGACCGGGCTCCGTGTACACTGGGCTCCGTGTACACCGGGCTCCGTGCAGACCCGGCTCCGTGCTTGCCAGGCTCCGTGCAGACCGGGCTCCGTGCACCCCATGCTCCGTGTACACTGGGCTCCATGTACACCGGGCTCCGTTCACACCGGACTCCGTGTACATCGGGCTCCGTATACACCGGACTCCGTGCAGACCGGTCTCCGTGTACACTGGGCTCCGTGTACACCGGGCTCCGTGCAGACCAGGCTCCGTGCTTGCCGGGCTCCGTGCAGACCGGGCTCCGTGCACCCCATGCTCCGTGTACACTGGGCTCCATGTACACCGGGCTCCATGCACACCAGGCTCCGTGTACATCGGGCTCCGTGTACACCGGGTTCCGTGCAGACCGGGCTCCGTGTACACTGGGCTCCGTGTACACTGGGCTCCGTGTACACTGGGCTCTATATACACTGGGCTCCGTGCACACCGGGCTCCTTGTACACCGGGCTCCGTGCAGACTGGGCTCCGTGTACACTGGGCTCCGTACAGACCGGGCTCCGTGCACACCGGGCTCCGTGTACATCGGGCTCCATGTACACCGGGCTCCGTGCAGACCGGGCTCCATGTACACTGGGCTCCGTGTACACTGGGCTCCGTGTACACTGGGCTCTGTATACACTGGGCTCCATGCACACCGGGCTCCTTGTACACCGGGCTCTGTGCAGAGTGCGCTCCGTGTACACTCTGCTCCGTGCAGACCGGACTCCATGCACACCGGGCTCCGTGCAGACCGGACTCTATGTGCACTGGGCTCCTTGCAGACCGGGCTCCGTGCTCACCAGGCTCCGTGCACACCGGGCTCCGTGTACATCGGGCTCCGTGTACACCGGGTTCCGTGCAGACCGGGCTCCGTGTACACTGGGCTCCGTGTACACTGGGCTCCGTGTACACTGGGCTCTGTATACACTGGGCTCCGTGCACACCGGGCTCCTTGTACACCGGGCTCCGTGCAGACTGGGCTCCGTGTACACTGGGCTTTGTACAGACCGGGCTCCGTGCACACCGGGCTCCGTGTACATCGGGCTCCGTGTACACCGGGCTCCGTGCAGACCGGGCTCCGTGTACACTGGGCTCCGTGTACACTGGGCTCCGTGTACACTGGGCTCTATATACACTGGGCTCCGTGCACACCGGGCTCCGTGTACATCGGGCTCCATGTACACCGGGCTCCGTGCAGACCGGGCTCGTGTACACTGTGCTCCGTGTACACTGGACTCCGTGTACACTGGGCTCTGTATACACTGGGCTCCGTGCACACCGGTCTCCTTGTACACCGGGCTCTGTGCAGACTGGGCTCCGTGTACACTCTGCTCCGTGCAGACCGGACTCCATGCACACCGGGCTCCGTGCAGACCGGACTCCATGTGCACCTGGCTCCGTGTAGACCGGGCTCCGTGCTCACCAGGCTCCATGCTCACCAGGCTCCGTGCACACCGGGCTCTGTGCTCACCAGGCTCCGTGCACACCGGGCTCCGTGCACACTGGGCTTCATGCAGACCGGGCTCTGTGCACACCGGGCTCCATGCCGACCGGGCTCCATGCAGTCCGGGCTCTGTGCACACCGGGCTCCGTGCCCACCGGGCTCCGTGCTGATGGCCCTGCCCAGTAGAAACAGAAGTGGAGCCGCTTGGGTAGCTTTGTATTTTCTAGGGGCCACATTAAAACAAGTAAAAAGAAACATGTGAGATTAGTTTAACAAACATTTTATGTGTCCAAATATATCTAAATTGTTATCATTTCTACTGCTAATGAATATAAAATATTAGCCAAACCAGTTTGGCTCAGTGGATAGAACGTCGGCCTGCAGACTGAAAGGTCCCAGGTTCGATTCCGGTCAAGTGCATGTACCTTGGTTGTGGGCACATCCCCAATAGGAAGTGTGCAGGAGGCAGCTGGTCGATGTTTCTCTCTCATCGATGTTCCTAACTCTCTATCCCTCTCCCTTCCTCTCTGTAAAAAATCACTAAAATATATATTTAAAAAATATTAAGGAGAATTTTTACATTTTCTTTTGTGTCACGTTTGGACCTGCTGCTTGCGTTGGCGCCGGCCTCGCTCCAGGGCTCCTCCGGCCTAAGGAACGGGTCCGCATCATGTGTTGCTGGCGGCCACGCCTCCTCAGGGGCTCGTTAACTGTGTCCAGAGAAAAGCTGATGGAGTGGCTCAGCTCACAGCAGACAGGGACTGTGTCCTGGGCAAAGCCACGGACTGACCGTCGGTCCTACAGGACCAGAGACATGGGTCCCGCCAACCGGGGCCTCGTGACAAAGCAGTCGTCATGTCCGCTGGGTCCACTCCCTCAGTGGAATCCAGGAGATGTAAGAAGAGGACAGACTGAGAGGAGACAGAGTCGGCGGTTAGAATCATCTAGTTCATGGCCAGGGACCCCACCTCCTCTCCACACACCCCAGTGCAGGTGGCAGTAGAGGGTCCAGCAGAACCGTCCTTCCGGTAGGTGAGCCAGGCCCTTTGTGAAGCCTCGGGGGTGGGGGCGCCCCCTGACAGCAGCTGAGCTGTCGACATAGGGCTGGGAGCTGCCCACACATGGCATGGATTTGCCCAGCGCAGCCGTGAGAGAAATCACTCCAAGCTCTGCCTTCTCCTCCCGGGCAGGTACTTCAATCCCTGCAGCCGCTCCCGGACACTCCTCCCGGGCAGGTACTTCAATCCCTGCAGCCGCTCCCGGACACTCCTCCCGGGCAGGTACTTCAATCCCTGCAGCCGCTCCTGGACACTCCTCCCGGGCCCATTCAGCTGGACACAGCCACTGCAGAGACGGGCAGGAGGAGTGTCTCCATGACATTGCAGCCTGCAGGAGTCAGTTTTATGACTGGTAAACTCAGCACACAGCCGAGCCCTCAGAGCTGGTGTCAGGGGAGGCTCCTGGGAGAATCTCAGTGTTTCCTTCCTCGTTTCTCTGATCTCCCGCCTTCAGCAATCACATCTGGTCAACAGTAGTGCATTGTTCCCACGGGGGGCAGAGCGATGCCCAGGACAGTCCCTGAGGACACTTCTCAGAGGGGTCATGGTGGACGGACTGCCGGTGAAAGTCTGTGCCATTGACACCGGACGGATGGTGTGGGGGAGACACGGACAGGTTCAGGGCGTGGAGTCCCTGCTGCCCGCGATGGGATGTTCTGACCCACAATCACGATGTCATGCAAGAGACCCTTGAGTTCTGGCTGCCTTGGTTTCTGGTTGGCGAGTGTGGATGGGTGTGGCATGCCGCTAACGCTATGACTCTGTGGGGAGCACAGCTGTGAGCCCGGGGCTGTGGCCAGCAGTTCAGGAGTGTGGGCTGTGGGCACAGGGCCAGGCGAGGGCTGCTGGCCTAGGAGAGGAGGGAAGGTGGTGGTGTGCGGGTGGGCAGGGGAGCCGACGGGGGGCGAGGGATGTGGTGCTCCTCAGCCCGCGCTCATTACTCTGAGGAAATGCAGGCACCAAACTGCCCAGCTTCCACTTTCAGAAAACATTAGAAATGCAAACTTTACGTAAAATATTCCAAGCTCTTAAACGCGTGCAAGCAGCACCTAACCAGCTCTGTGAGCGGGTGGCAGGCAGGCCTGTGTGGCCGCGCCTCCCTGGTGCAGGGGACCAGCCTGCAGTCGGCTCAACGCCTTCCCTGTCCTCACGCCCCACCCACCCCTGCCTCGGGCAGGGCAGCGGCTAGGAGGCTTCGGCCTTCTCACAGTGACAGGCCAGTCCTTGGGTGTTTTCCTAAGCGGAGGGCACCGGCTCTGGGCGTTGAGGCCGGTCCCGCAGCGGAGGAGGCACGTGCAGCTGACCCCACCTTCCCGCCAGCAGGAAGGGCATGAGAGCAGCTCAGAAGGACTTGGGTGCGGAACTCCTTTTCTTCTTTTACTGCTAACACTGTGCTCAGCCCGGATGCCAGGGACGTCAGTGGTGCTGACCAGAATGGAGACCCTGGAGACAGGAAGGCAGCCCCGGGAGCGGCATGTGCCACGCCGTCATAACACTGCTGGATGGATGTCCTGGACCGATCCTGGACGTCGCCAAGTCCTGACATAAATCTACGGGAGATTACCCGTGAACACAGGGAGGGCCTGCCCCCACCCCTGCCCCGCCCCCTCAGAGTCCCAGCCTCTGGGCCCCACCAGGCCTCCACAAAGCTCCCCAGCGCCACCCACCAGAGTTCCTGTGACAACCGAGTCCCAAGTCGGCATGAACGTTGGAGGGACGGTTTTGAGAATCTTCACTGTATTATCAGGAAGCGGTGACGTATGAAGGTGACACAGCGAACATCCTGGGGTGAAAGGCACACGCGTGCTGGAAGCAGCTTGCACCTGCTCAGCTTCCTGAACAGGTGGTTGCGCCCCAGGCCGCCCGAGGCGCGTCCTGCAGCGCAGGCCTGACCGGGTCCCCACCACAGGCTTCGTCTCATCTGCTCGGCACAGCTCCTCAGCACATTTGGATGTTCAAGGTTCCTTGCACTCAGGGTGTTTTACAAACAGACAGGTTCAAACTGGTTCCTCTCTGTTCCTGTGAAAACCCTTGGCTCAGGGAGCAGCTTCCACATCAGTTCCAGTCCCAGGACATGCTCCCCACAGTAAGCCTTGCCACCTGCAGACTCGAGCCCTGAGGTGGTCACAAGGCTGCTCTTTATGGCGCCCAGGGGAACGGGCCCTGGTCTTTCCTGGGAACTGACCACTTGGGGGTCCAGGAATGGTCATGTGTTGAGGGGTCTCTCAGCAGAAAGATAAACAAGCCAGTGTGTGCACTGCCCTGTGCAGGCCCAGAGCAGAGTGGGCCTGAGACGGAAACCACAGGAGGATGCGGGGTGGGTCTATAGCAAGCGTGTCAAACTCAAAGGCTAACACGGCCAAACATACAAGGTGGAAGTGTATGTGGCCACACAAAAACAGA
Source organism: Myotis yumanensis (assembly GCF_028538775.1). Lineage (NCBI taxonomy): Eukaryota > Metazoa > Chordata > Mammalia > Chiroptera > Vespertilionidae > Myotis > Myotis yumanensis. The sequence goes on from NW_027223760.1 coordinate 14,528, forward strand.
AGCTTCAATTTTCACAGAAGCATAGGTTTATTTCAATAGAGACATGCTGAATACAAAGGGCTGAAATAAATGAGTCATCGTTAACATAAAATAGTAGGACATTTTAATAAAAATTAATATTTTTTGAACAACAAATACACATCTATCAACAAGTGAATCTAAAAATCAAGTGAATAAATAATCTGATGAACAGAATAAACTGGTGAACATAATAGAATCAGGGGCATAGAAAGGGAGTGGACTGACTATTCTCGGGGGCGGGGAAGGGGTGTGGGGGTGCAGGAAGAGACTGGACAAAAATTGTACACATATGGATGAGGACAGTGGAGGGGGGTAAGGGCAGAGGGTCGGGTGGGGACCAGGTGGAGGAGAGCTATGGGGGGGAAAAGAGGAACAACTGTAATAATCTGAACAATAAAGATTTAATTTTTAAAAAAATTAATATGTTTTCTTGAACATTAACTCACCAGACACTGAATAACTGCACAAATTAATAAGCGTAATGCAAATAAACCTATTTTTCTTGTTCTCGGAAAGCAAATTATTTCCTGTTGTGCACACCAAACAAGTCAGTACAAGACTAATGACGTGACCATCGGCTGCTTAAAATATTCGTTGCTAGTATTAGTGGAGAGAAATGGTGCGCCTGCGTGTAAGGGAGATGAATGCAACACAATTATAGTAATCAATCATTAGTGAACGTTGTAGTTTGTTATTAATAACTAGTGGCTCGGTGCACAAATTTGTGCACAGTGAAAGGAAATCAATTAGAAGAAATATTTTAATATTGCTATTTGCCCTTTCTCTGTAATAGAAGTGTCAACCAAATTCATGATCGGCAATGGCAGATGGAAACACACATGTGTAATTGACGCCAGCGAGAGCGTTATATGTATCACACATGCGCGAGCCTTTTATAAATATAGAATAAACTTGCTTAATTAGACCTGTTTTCTGATGTAGCTAAACTTTTTCCAGCCCAGTGAAGCACCCCAAAGGTAATTGTCAGCAACACAGCAGTAAATATCAACATGAAGCAGATTATTATTGTAGACTAGAGGCCCGGTGCACAAAAATTTGTGCACTCGGGGGGAAAAGGGGGTCCCTCAGCCAGGCATGTGCCCTCTCGCAGTCTGGGACCCCTCAGGAGATAACGACCTGCTGGCTTAGGCCTGCTCCTGGGTGGCAGAGGGCAGGCCCAATCCCTAGGTGCAGCCCCTGGTCGGGCTCAGAGCAGGGCTGATTGGGGGGTTGGGGTACCACCCCCTATCACACTCAAGGCAGGCTCGATGGGGAGGTTGCGGCGCCACCCCCTGTCACTCACAGAGCAGGGCTCATCAGGGGGTTGAGGAGCTCCCCCCTGTCACTCACAGAGCAGGGCAGATCAGGGGGTTGGGGCGCTGCACCCTGTCACACTCAGGGCAGGGCCAATGGGGAGGTTATGGCTCTACCCTGTCACACACAGAGCAAGGCCCGTGGAGAGGGATTGGGGCGCCGCCCTCTATCACCCACAGAGCAGGGCCGATCAGGGGGTTGGGGCGCCACCACTGTCACACTCGGGGCAGGGCCGATGGAGAGGTTATGGCTCTACCCTGTCACACACAGAGCAGGGCCGATCAGGGGGTTGGTGTGCTGCACCCTGTCACACACAGAGCCGCAGGGCGATCAGGGAGTTTGGGCACTGCCCCCTGTCACGCTGATCCCGGTGCCGGGAGCCTCACTGCTCCACTGATCCCGGTGCCAGGAGGCATATTACCCTTTTACTATATAGGATAGAGGCCTGGTGCATGGGTGGGGGCTGGCTGGTTTGCCCTGAAGGGTGTCCTGGATCAGGGTGGGGGTCCCCACTGGGGTGCCTGGCCAGTCTGGGTGAGGGGCTGAGGGCTGTTTTCCAGCTGGTGAGTGACTAAAGCTCCCAACCGCTCCTTGTTTTCTTCTTCTTTTTTTTTTTTTATTCTCGGCCAGCTTTAGCTCTGAGGCCTCACTGCTGAAAACATGGATACAATGTTTTGGTCCGGCTGGGTTTCAGTCCGCTGGTTTCTGGGGTTTTGTTTACCTTCTTATTTGCAACATAGTACATAGTTGCTTAGAGTTGCAACTGAGAGGCCGGCAAGTGAGACGGGGAACGTTGGAGTCTGCAGCAAGCAAGCCTCATGCTTGTTTCAGTGCCTGGCTGCCGGCCGCCATCTTGGCTGACAGTTAATTTGCATATACTCACTGATTAGTCAATGAAAAAGGTAGCAGTCGTACGCTAATTACCATGTTTCTCTTTTATTAGTGTAGATAATGCAGGGAGAACAAAGGATAAAATGTTTAACTGCAGCAGTGTTTGACTATATTCTGCTCAGTGAGAAAACCTGAAGTCATTTTCAAGTTCCACCATTTCTTACTTCTTTTCAGTCAGGTCAGGTTTCTAAGCTTTCTAAAGCTCCATTTTCTGGCTAATGAAAAGAAAATAGGATTCCACCGAGTCTCCTATCTACCTACTCCAGGACTTCTGTGAGGATCAAATGAGATGAGGCTCGGGAAAATGCTCCACAGACATTTGGTTAAAGTGTAAAATGTTTCCACCTGGCTATAAAGCAAGTCATGTTCCTGGGCTGAAGAAACTGCGAGGCTAGTTGCTAGGGAGAGGAAGCTGGGTGTTGCTATGTGATGTCATTGCTGTTTCTGGACTGTGGGCTGCATTTTGCACCATGGGGTCTGGGCAGCGTCGGATGCGATTTGGTGGGCTGTTGCTCTGGGGTGGTGGCAGGGCCTTTGTCCAACTTGGAGGAAGCCGAGTATTGCTTTGTGGGCACCAGGTCCACAGTGCCATTTCTCTGTGTGTGTCACGGCAGCTCGTGCATTGAGCATCTGCCCCCTGGTGGCCAGTGCACGTCATAGCGACCAGATGGTCAGACACTTCGCGTATTAGCCTTTTATATATTGCTAGAGGCCCAGTGCACGAAATTCATGCAAGAGTAGGCCTTCCTTGCCCTGGCTGCCAGCACTGGCTTCCCTCTCAGCCCAGGCTTCATCCGGAAGGTCGTCTGGAAGAATGTCCAGTCTAATTAGCATATTATGCTTTTATTATTATAGATAGATTATGTATAATGGGATATTGTAAAAATTAAGTTATGAAATTTTTATTAAAATGTTTCTTACATTTATATTAGCTTTGCTGCAAAAATATTCGTTGTGGGCTGCATGAGGCCTGCGGGCCATGAGTTTGACATGCTTGGTCTATAGGGCCCCGAGGCCCTGAGGGAGATGGCTGTGCAGGGCGAGGTCAGAAAACAGGGCACCCTGTCTGTGCTCTTTAGACGCCCGGTGCCCACTAACCTGGGGCATCTGCTGTGAGGGGTGCATGCTGCCCCGCTTCCAAGCCCCGGGCCAGAGGACAGGCCTGTGTTTACTGCTCTGGGTGCCTCCCTGAAGGGACAAGGCAGCAGACAGCACCTCCTCCGGGCCGCCTGCATCCGCCAGCAGCGGAGTCTGCTTGGCTGGGAGTCAGGTTCCAGCAAATGGCCAGGTTCACGGGGAAGGACATAGCCGCTTTTTAAAAGGGAATTTGCCAACCCCATTGGTGAATCACTCCATTTGGCTCTGAGGCCTTTAGGTTGGTGACAGGCTGGGATTCTGGGACAGGAAGCAGCCAGAGGCGCTGACCAACCTAGAGGTCACTCATCTTTCTAAACACTGTCAGGTCGGAGGACCTTGGGCGTCTCCTTGTTCGGCCCCTGGTGGGCAGAGAGGAGGCCCCTCTGCTTCCATCCACGGAGGGACTCAGACCCCAGCCGTCCAGACCCGCCCGGTGGTGGAAAGCGTGTGGGAACATCTGCTCAGCTTTGCTGCCGGTTTTTATCCAGTTCAGGTTAAAAGGACTGAGGTGACTGAGACCAGCAGGCAGAGGGGCCAGCTGGAGGCCTTGCTGGACCACTGCGCGTGGCCCCGCAGCCCAGCCTCACTCGCCTCCCGGAGCCACCTCGCTCTCTCTGGGCCCTTCGCTCGTGGCCTCCGTGGCCAGACAGGCCTCCCTCGGGGGACTCTCGGGCCACCGCTCTGCGATTTGGATGTGACTCCTTAGGGAGGACATCCTCGCTGTCGCTCCCACCACACGTCCCACGACGGCCCGGAAGCTGTTTGGTCCCTCGGGAGGTAGTGGCCCCGGATGCTGACTGTAAAGCTGTTTTCCCTTTGCAGTCAGCGGGGAGTCTGGCACTGCCGTCACTGTTAGATTCTAGTTCACACTTTACTCTCTGTTGGCGAGTCATGCCTGGGTTTACTTCACGACTCACCATCACACACGGGCCAGCATTCATGGTGAGGGGACAAGGACAGGACAAGTCCAAGCCCTGGGGCACCTGTTAAGTTTGAATGACTAGACTCCCAAGGAACTCCCAACACTGTTTATGTCACAAATATTCTGGGTGTTGGTGGCTTGGAAATGGGGGTAATTGTGCTGAATCCACACCATGGAATATCAGGAAGCCTTTAAACATGAAGATGCACAGCATGAAAACACGTGTGACACATTGTGAAGCAGGAGCAAGGAAGAGGGTGGTACATACAATGCCCTGTTTTATAAAAACTTCGATATGAACATGGCATATAACATGTCATAGGATGTCATTACGGCCCAAAGACAGGTCCCTCCCAGAGCTGGGACCAGGCACCCTGCACCGGGCGAGCCACGGGTCACTTCCCCAGCGGCCTCCCCACTGGGGAGGGGCGGCTGGGAGGGCTGTTTGTGGAGAGGGTTTCTGTGGAGAGAGGGTTTGAAATGCTGCCTGTGGTTTATCACAACTCAGCAACTGGGCTCCTCTTGGGACTGTACTCCTGGCTTTGGTCAGGGGCCTGGCCGTGGTCACCTGGACGGAAGTATTGGGGTTGCCGGGTGTTTACGAGTAAGTGCCCACAGGTGACCAGCCGAACCAGGTCCTGCACAGGAGGGAGCTCCTCGTCAGCCCTGCTGTTTGCAGGCGGGGATTCCGGGAGGGGCGCTATAGTGGCGAGGCTCGGGGCACCTCTGCACCCCCTCCACCCCCCACCCCGAAACTCTGCTTGTGACTCCGGGCGGAGGGGTACTGAGGCATTTGCTCTTAAAAGTGGCCTGACATCTTGTTGACAGAAACAGGCCCAGGGGGCCCTGAGCCCCCAAACCTGAGACACAGAGGTGCTCATTTGATCACATCAGCAGGAAACATTTACTGATTCTATTGACGCTCAGAAGAACTGTGCAGCTGGCTCACTCGGGACTTCCTACCACAGACCCAGTGGTTTTGCAAAGCTGATGAGGAGCACACAGCTACGGCTATTCTCAGTAATATCGTTGGTGCATGTTTATTTCACAGAAAAATAATTTGCAAGATAATTATCTAATGAACGGGCTTTCTGTTTGCAAAGCATTTACACAGACCCAACCCTCTGGGGCCACTGTGCCTCTGCCCCTCACTCCCGCCCTGCAGCCTGCAGCGGAGTCTGGGACAACCTCACGTGCTGGCGCCCCGCGGACATCGGCGAGACCGTCACGGTGCCCTGCCCCACGGTGTTCAAGGTGTTCAGCAGCCTCCACAGCAAACCAGGTACTTGGTCCGTGCGTGGCTGAGGGGCGCCTGGCCGTCGGCTTCTCCTTCCCTGCAGCCCCTGGGTTTAGGCGCAGAAGGAGAGCTTCCGGCTGGGTCTCCCCTCAGAGCAGCCTTAGGGGGAGGCGCCAGACCCCCAGACCAGAGCCCTGGAGTGGGCGTGGGGCAGGCAGGGGAGTGCAGTAACCTTGGCCATGACCCTGGAGGGAGGGAGGGAGGCGCGGGGCGTGCGGCTGGACGGCAGCGGCCTCCGCCCTGAACGGGCTCTGAGACTCGAGCACCTGCTTCCCTCTGAGTCTCCAGCACCTGGAAAGGTGCCTCCCAGGCTCCCTCGCTGCAGGGCCTCTGGGCTGCTCCCCGGAAGGGGGTTTGGTTTGGCCTCGTCTTAAACGGCCCAGATTTTAGTAACATGAAGAAATCTGTCTGGAAACATGGACAAGAGAAGAGCCCTGGAGTTGGGAGGCTGTGGGAACCTGGGCAGGTGTTCAGGGTAAAGACTCGGAGAACAGACCAGCTGACGCCTGTACAGTGTGTGTGTGAGGGGCGGGGGGAGGGTGGGGGCGGCGGCTGCAGGAAAGAATGACATTCTGTTCCGATGCCGGCACTCTACCTTAAAGGGAACATCAGCAAGAACTGCACGAGCGAGGGCTGGTCGAAGACCTTCCCAGACTTCATGGACGCGTGCGGCTACCGTGACCCCGAGGACAGGAGCCAGGTGAGGCCGAGGCCCCACTGCCTCTGAGGGACCCTCTCCTCGCCCGGCAGCACTGCCTCTCCTGGGCCGGACGCCAGGTCGCCCATGGGTGGGGGCAGGAGAGGCAGTTCTCTCCACTGGCAGCCGTGCTCCACCTGCCTGAGATGAGCCCAAGAGCGTCCTCTCGGCCGCGGGGTTTCTCCGCCGCCGGGTTAACCTCCTCCTCATGTGGGTGGTGGGAGCCATGAGCCGCACAGAGACAGATCCACCCGTAGCATCTCTGTCGCCTGGAGGCTGAGTGTGTCTGTCCGCTTGGCGGCTGCAGCCTGGCACGTCCCCTCTGCAGGTACCACAGAGCTGCACAGGTTCAGGGACCAGGAGGTAGGAGCCCAGGTCACAGGTCAGGGAGGCGAGGACGGGGAGCACAGGTCACAGGTCAGCGAGGCGAGGACGGGGAGCACAGGTCACAGGTCAGCGAGGCGAGGACGGGGAGCACAGGTCACAGGTCAGGGAGGCGAGGACGGGGAGCACAGGTCACAGGTCAGCGAGGCGAGGACGGGGAGCACAGGTCAGGGAGGCGAGGACGGGGAGCACAGGTCAGGGAGGCGAGGACGGGGAGCACAGGTCACAGGTCAGGGAGGCGAGGACGGGGAGCACAGGTCACAGGTCAGGGAGGCGAGGACGGGAGCACAGGTCACAGGTCAGGGAGGCGAGGACGGGGAGCACAGGTCAGGGAGGCGAGGACGGGGAGCACAGGTCACAGGTCAGGGAGGCGAGGACGGGGAGCACAGGTCACAGGTCAGCGAGGCGAGGACGGGGAGCACAGGTCACAGGTCAGGGAGGCGAGGACGGGGAGCACAGGTCACAGGTCAGGGAGGCGAGGACGGGGAGCACAGTAGCCTTCCTGAGGTCCTGTGGCCTCCGCTCTCCCTGCCCATCTGCCGACCTCCTAGCACCAGCACCGGCGTGCAGGGTGGCTTCCTTTGGCAATACCGGCCTCCGTCTCGGTCTCCCCCAGGTGCCACTGTGAGGGCGCCCCCAGCAAGACTGTCTGTAAAACAATGGGGCTCCTGAGGCCCTGCTTCGTGAAGCCAGAGCGTCCAGCTGATGCACCCCATCCAGTTTGAAGAGCTGTTTTCTTCTTAAACATTTCATAGATTCTGCAAATTTCATAAACACACAGCCCCTAACGGATTAGAAAGTCAAAACAGTTTAATGTATGAAAGTGGAGAAAACGACGGCCCAAATCCAAAATGATTGATTTTTCTTCCTGATGCAGCTTCCATGAATACTTTGAATACGTGGTTGTTTAGGGCATTATTTCAAATGTGAAATCTGTGAGGTGCGTTCGCCCGGGGCCAGGCCGATCCAGGGCAGGGGCGGGCCTGTCCAGGGCCTGTCCAGTGCCCGCCAGGTCTCAGTCCCCCTCTCCTCACCCCTCCCTTCTTCCCAGACCCAGGATTTCAATTAGGTTTCCTGCTCACACACAGCCAAACTCGGCCCTGGGTGTTTCGTGTGCAATCTTTGTTGGTTTCTAAATTAATTAAGTTCAAGGGAAAACAAAACAGCTTCCCCAAAAGCCCCCAGGGACAGCAGGCCCGGGGCACGCGGGCACCTCTGCGGGCGTGCCAGGCGGTGCTCCCGGAGGCTCTGCAGTGTATATGAGCTGCCATGGCTCTTGACTGAAGAACACATCTGCTAAATTTAGCCGAAAGCTGTCTGGCATTCCAGCCAACCCATGCATCAGGCGGACACATTTCTTCCATATTATGCCATCACCCTAAAAATACGTCCGCTCGCTCCCCTCAGCTTCCAGACACTGTCCCCTCCGGAAGGTCCCCTCCCTGACCTGGAGCACACCACACGCACCCTGTGCTCTGTGTCCCCACAGGGCCCTTCGGGACGCCTGCGCCGGAGGCGGGAGAGGGCGGACTGGAGTGTCCTCGGACCTCACGTGGCTTCTTGCGGTTGCCGAGCTAGCTCAGCCTTGGCTCGGGCAGTGTCTCTGCTTCCCTTCACGGTGAAGGCAGAGGAAGGGCTGCCCCGGTGCTGAGGGCCATGTGAGCACTGTCCTCATGCGCGGCTCCTCCGGACGGGGTGGCCCGGGGGGGAGCAGGGACGTGGGGTGGACAGGACAAGGCCGGGCAGGCGACTCGGATGGGATGGAGGTGGTGTCCACGAGGACCGGCCTGCACAGAGCCAGTGTTCACACTTCCCGCTGCCCGCGCCCCACAGCCTGGCTCCACCGGAAACAGCCGTCGGGTCCAGGCGGAGACCTGACCAGCATGAGAGAAACAGTTCAGAAGATTCACGAGGTGCCATCGTGAGCCACGCTAATCTGATTTCAGTGGAGTCAGAACAAAGACACCCTGGACTCGCCTGGAGGAAGGGTCTTCCCACAGCTGGAGAGACTCCCGCCCCCAGGATGGGGGGGCAGGCGTCCCTTGGAAGGTGCTCTCCCAGGAGGGAGATGGAGGCCCGAAGCAGAGCTCAGCCTCGCCAGGCGGGACTGCACACGGCGCGCATGCTGAGAGGGTGCAGGGAGGCCCAGGGGCTCAGCCACTGTGAGGGGAACCTGGGGACACAGCCACCAGCGCCCCACTTGGACCCAGACTCCCCTCCTTGGCTGGAGGCGAGGGAGTCGAGGCTGAGCCCAGAGCCCAGCTCTGGGGGAGCCCCACACTTTTCGGGGTGGCTTCGGGGGAGCCGAAGGCTGGGCTCAGGCCTCTGGCAGTTTGTGATGCTGGGCCCTCAAGGTGCAGACCAGACGGAGGCAAACCTGGACCTCCAGGGGAGAAGGGCTGTGACAGTCACTCCAGGGCTGGAGAGTGCTGGCCGCTGCCGCGTCTCGGGGGAGGGCGCCCCCGGGCAGGACATAGGCTCATGCAGAGTCCATGATGGGGACTGGACAGGGACTCAGTGTGGGGTCAGGCAGGGCCTCCCTGGGGTCCGGCAGCGTGAGGGGACCGGGAGCCCATCGCAGGCGCCCCTGCAGCCGGGAGGGCTGAGTAAGCAGCCCTCCCGCCATCCACCTGGGTGTGGTCCTGGGGACACGCATCGAATCAAAGTCTCACACATGGAGCTCTGAGAGCGTCTGCCTGGCAACGCGGTGCCATGACGAGGACCTGCCTGGAGCCCGGGCGCCGGGAGCCCACACCCTTTCCGCACGTACACAACCTCCCCTGAGCCACCAGGTGTCCGTACGGCCTGAGCTTAAAGTGAGGCCTGGCTTTAGGAAAAAGAACACATTAAAATAGAGAATTAAGCATAAAAGTAAATGTTTGCTCAGGATGGCAAATGAAGTCACAGGTTATGGGGTGTCGAACCCAAGACCCCTGGTCGAGAGCCTGGGGCCACTCGCACTCTCCCCAGCGCATGTCGCTGGCGTGGAACCCGAGGCCTGGCGCCTCCTGCTCCGGGCTTGGTTCTGATCTGACGGCTGTTTTGGGCCAGAATTTGTGCTGCAGATTTGAGAAGAGGAGACGCCTCGATCTGTTCAGTGGAGGAGAAAACAATGGGTGTTGGGGTGTCACCTGCTTGGGGACGACGGGGCCTGGATAGTTCAGAGGCCGTGTCCTTGGACAGTTGTGTCTGTGGAGAGCAGGCAGCAGCCGCCGCCCGACACAGGTGCCGCGTGTAGGAACCAGAACCCGGAAGGGGCGGCCTTGTCCCCAGGCAGGGCCACGCCTCGTTGGGGAGGGAGCCAGCGGAGCCCTGCGAGCCAGGCCCAGCTCAAGCTCCTCAGCTCCTGGTGTCCGAGTCTTTCCTCTTCACCAAGACCCTCCGAGAAGAAGGGCACGCGCCGCTGTTGCCTGTTTCACCTCGAAGGCCTGAGACTCAGCCGGACTCGCTCTCTCCGAGGCCGTGGAGCTGGTCCCTTCCCGTGGGTCACAGCTCGCTCCCACCTCCCTGCTTCGCCAGCGTTTGCAGAACTGGGGGCACAGGTTTGAAACCGTGGGGCTGAGGGAGGGCAAAGCGAGCTCCACGAAGATGCAGCAGGCAGAGCACCAGGGCGCAGGCCGCGTGCCGCTGAGCCAGGCGGGGCCTGTGCCTGACGGGGCGCCTGCCCGTGACCACCAGGGCGGTGGGGTGCTGCCGGTAGCCTGCATGCTGTCCGCATTTTGTTTTCTGCGCTTTTGAAAGTTTTGAAAGATTTTATTTCACTGAACTCGTATCACGGGTGAAGTGCTGGAAAGCAGCTGCTAGTCACAACCCCTCAGTTAGAAAATAAAAGGGAAATGGACAAAAACCTAAATTAGAATTTTAAGGACATTTTCCGAACCCTTGCCCGTCATCTGCTTTTCTCCTGAGACAAAGCTGGGAAGCAATGCAGCCGGGACGTCAGAGACTGACGCTCCCCCACCTGTCACCTGGGTGGGGAGGCACCTCCGAGGGCTTCCGCAGCCCCTCTTCTCTGCCGGGACCAAATCCCAGGAAAAGTAAGGGAGAGGAGAGCACACATATGTTCACACTCACTCACCCACATGCTCACACACACGCTCACCCACACAGTCACACTCACACACTCACACTCACCCACATGCTCACTCACACACACTCTCACACACACACTCACACTCATACACATGCTCACACACAGTCACATGCTCTCACACACACAGTCACATGCACACTCGCACACTCACACAAACTTACACACTCACAAGCACACAATCATACATGCACATTCACAGACCCACTCATGCACTCACATGCTCAAAAACATACGTTCACACAGACTCACACACTGACGAGCACACACACTCACATACACACTCACACCCACACACTCACATATACATTCACACACACCGTCACACACTCACACATGCACACACACCATCACTCTAATGCACATTCACACCCACACACTTGTGCTCACACAAACTCACAATCACACTCACATCCACACTCAAACTCACCCCCCCACACACGCACTCACACACTTACAGTCACACTCATGCACACTCACACTCACCCACTCACACACATGCACACACACAAATTCACACAATCACACTCACACACAATCGCATGAACACTCACACTCACCTACATACACACGCACTCACACGCTCACACACAATCACACTCACAGTCACACTCACACACACAATCACGTTCACCTTCATATGCTCACACACCACAGTCACACTCACATGCGCACACATAGTCACATGCTCACACACACTCACACCCACATGCTCACACTCACACACACACATGCTAACACATACACACTCACACACACACACACATGCTCACACAATCACACGCTCACACAAACTCACACACAATCACACACATACTACAGAACACAGAAGTAGGAACATTTTCTTCCTCCCTAGTTTTTAATTGGAAATTTGAAATGGGTCATTGCTGTCAGGCGGGTGGGCTTGGGGAAGAACAGGGGTTCAGCCATGCCCCCCGCTTTTTACTGCTGGATTTTCCTCTCTGTCTTTGGTATGAGTCATGGCATTTCCAGAACCCTGTGGTCATCGGAGCGCTTGTATATTCCTGAGATTAAAATGTCCACTTGGAGCTGAGCATTTTATTGTTGAAAGAAACATTGAAAGCACAGCAGGTGTTACTGCGGAGTGCAGACCCTGTGGGGAGAGGGCTTGGCCGGGGGCCCCAGCCTGGGGTCTCCTGGAATGCCCTGCACACCCCTTGCTGTCCCTTTGGACAGACCTGCTTTACAGAACCATCCCAAGTCACCCACCGTGAACTTAAGGGAAAGGTGGTGTTGGAAGAGGAAATGTCACCTTGGGGTTGGGATGGAGGTGGTTGCGGGGAGGACGGCTCCAGGCTGTTGTGGCCGCCGCTCACAAAGGCTTGTCTGTCTTTGTAGATCATGTTCTATGTTCTGGTGAAGGCCACTTACACCCTGGGCTACAGCGTCTCTCTGGCTTCCCTCACTACAGGAAGCGTAATCCTTTGCCTCTTCAGGTAAGTAGCACAAATGAGCAATTCTGCAGGAATAGGAGACGGGGGTTGTCCGTTTATGACAGCTGAGCCCATCTGGGGAGGAGAGAAGGCCACGGCCGGAGCACTCTCTGCGCTGAGCCTTGGCAGCGCCCGGGGTGCCGGAGTGAAAGGCGATGCCAGCATTTATGGTTTTTTTCACTCCCCTGCACTCCGTCCATAAAGACAGCACACGGGCCTTGGTGAGGGTTCAGTCCCGGCATCACCACCACATACAGCGGCTGTGCAGATGCTGCAGAACACAGAGGCAGCACTTGCCATCGGGCTGTCAGTGCTCCACTGACAGACACTGTCATGTGTTTGAGAATAAAAAGGTGGGTCCAGATTGCCTGGGTTCAAATCCTGGATCCGTCTCTTAGCAGCTGTGTGACCTTTGGCACATCACTCAACCTCTCTGTGCGTCTGTAAGTATGGATTCCCGTGGACCCACATGGCATGGGGCAGGCTCTCTACATTTGGCCTGTGTTTTCCACGTAGTGAAGTGAGTCCTGGCGCCATCTAAACCTCTGCAGCCTTGTTAGTAGCGAATGGCACATGTTGTTTGTCAGGGAGGGTGAAGAGTAGAGGCTTTGGTCCTACAACAGATGCTTCTGTCTAGAAAACGCTACTCAGTGTATTTAGGATTAAACCCATTTCAGGCATCAGTGGCACGAAGTAGAAGGAATGATATTGAGCTTATTTTAACAGGGTTTTGATCGTCACATATCTGATGACTTTTTGCTGAGATATAGTTCACATATTGAGCTGAATACATGATATAACAGGTGGGACGTCTTTAGAACCTCACACACTTGAGCAGGTCTATGCTTGCCAGTTAAATAAGTGAATGAAGAGTAGAGCTGCGGCATCAGCAAATGGCAATAAATGGCACTTACCATTTTTCAGGCCTCTCACCTATATCAGGCGGCTGGTAATTCTCAGAAAAAACATGTACTTCGACAAATGTGAGCAACATCTATCATATTCTAGTTCTTTAAAAAAAAAAGGCTGGTCCACATGAGCCTTTGTGTACTATCTTCTATGTTTTACTACATATATGGATACATTTTTAAATCTTTATTGTTGAATGTATTATATACGTTCCCCTTTGACCCCCCATTGACCTCTTCCAGCCGTTCCTCCCAGGCCCTCACCACCCCATTGTCTCTGTCCACGGGTTATGCATACGAGCATACAAGCTCATTGGTTGATCTCTTCCCACCCACCCTCCCCCGCCTTCCCCCTGAGGCTCAACAGTCTGTTCCATGCTTCCATGTCTCTGGGTCCATTTTTGTTCATCAGTTTATTTTGTTCATTCGATTCCACATATGAGTGAGATCATGTGATACTTGTCTTTCTCTGACTTAGCATAATGCTCTCCAGGTCCCTGCGTGCTGTTGCAAATGGTAAGAGTTCTTTCTTTTTCCCAGCCGAGTAGTACTCCATGGTGTAGATGTACCACAGCTTTTTATCCACTCGTCTGCTGATGGGCACGTGGGCTGCTTCCAGACCTTAGGGATTGTAAATGGTGCTGCTGTGAACATAGGGTGCATACCTTCAAATTTTTCAGCATGAAAAAGAAAGGGAGCCCTGACCGGTTTGGCTCAGTGGACAGAGCGTCGGCCTGTGGACTGGAGGGTCCCAGGTTCGATTCCAGTCAAGGGCATGTACCCTGGTTGCGGGCACATCCCCAGTGGGGGGTGTGCAGGAGGCAGCTGATCGATGTTTCTCTCTCATCAATGTTTCTAACTCTCTATCCCTCTCCCTTCCTCTCTGTGAAAAATCAATAAAATATTTTTTTTTTTTTTAAAAAAAGGAAATGTTAGGAAGGGAAGCTGCTCAGGGTAACAAACTAGAAAGAAATATTTCCTCCCTAACCGGTTTGGCTCAGTGGATAGAGCATCAGCCTGCAGACTGAAGGGTCCCAGGTTCGATTCCGGTCAAGGGCATGTACCTTGGTTGTGGGCACATCCCCAGTGGGGAGTGTGCAGGAGGCAGCTGATCGATGTTTCTCTCTCATCAATGTTTCTAACTCTCTATCCCTCTCCCTTCCTCTCTGTAAAAAATCAATAAATATATATTTTTTAAAATAAATATTTCCCCTTATTTTCCAAGAGCTGAACAACCCATGTTTTTGTCATCTGTGGTTGCATTCAGATTGGCCTGTGCGGTGTGTTTACTGAGCCAGACTCCCAGTGTTTGGGAATCATCAGAAACATGGAAGTGACTCTTTCAGAGGCTGGAAGTGGCTTTATGCTATGAATCAGCCCTCTGTGCATGGCCATAGGCAGTCCCTGCTGTGAGACCTCTTGGTTACACAGACGCAAGCTGCAGCGTCCTCTGCTGCTGACAGGGCCAGGACGGCTAGAAACGTCTCCCAGGGCTGAGCAGGCTTCGGCTCTGCCCTGGTCTGGGCACGGAAATGCTGTTCCCTCCCTGTCTCCATCTGTTGGATGGATCAGAGCCACTTCCCTGGACAGCTGTGAGAGAGGGGATTCTAAAGTCCCAGAAAGAGAATTCTGTACTTTCTATCATAGCCCCACACACATCAACCTACCACCTCCTGGTTTTATGCAGAGAGAAAGGGTGCCACTTCCCAGGTGCCTTGTGGACGTCGGTGCAAGCACAGGCCCCGCCCTCACTGGGGTCATGGCAGCGGCTGCCCTGAGCATGTCCTGTGGTCCAGGCATTTGACTTGACAGCTCTGATCCCCACCCCCCCCTCCCGGCCCACAATAACAGCCGTGATCGCCAGTACGTCCTGCCACGCCTTTTACAGGTGTTTGCAATTTAGTCCTCACGGCCAAGTGCTCCCAGTGCCCGGTGGCACCAGCTAGAGGAGGAGGCCGTGTGTCCCTGCGGAGGCCTGAGCACAGAGCCTCCCTCTTCCGTGGTGGGCGTGGTCTCCAAGTCCGCTCCAGCGTCACGGAGGAACAGGGCGCAGCCGTCTTATCTGGAAGCCACACTTTGCTCTTGTGTGTGTTGTTTTTATTGATTTCAGAGAGGAAGGGAGAAGGAGAGAGATAGAAGCATCAATGATGAGAGAGCATCATTGACCGGCTGCCTCCTGCATGCCCCCCACTGGGGACTGAGCCCGCAACCCAGGCATGTGCCCTGCCTGGGAATCAAACAGTGACCTCCTGGTTCTTAGGTAGACGCTCAGCGGCTGAGCCACACCGGCATCCATCCGTAGATCCGGACTCAGAGGTGACATGTTTAGATGAGTGATGAGTGACAAAGGACAGAGCTCGGCAAATGGGATGTGTGTGCATGCTCAGTGACAGCGATAAACCCACACCCACTCGGTGGGAAGAAACAGGTGAGAGCGTGGGCAGGAGAAGGAGAAAAGGAGAAGAGGAAGAAGAGGCAGTTTGGAGAGACGAGTGTCACCCCCGCCCCAGAAGCCCCCGAAACAGAGCAGCATCGCTGTGGGGACTTAGCCTTGGGGAGCTGGGCCCCACAGCAGTCTCTCCCATGAGGGGCAGCCTCCGGGTTGCCCTGGAGACAGGAGACACCCAGAAAACTCACTTTGTACTCAACGTCTTCGCTGACGAAGGTTCCACGGAGTTTTGAACCTCCGGGGAGTGCGGGGCTTCCGGCAGCTAGGCCGTCTGCGAGTGCGCGCGCGCAGGGTGAGTGGACACTGCTAGCCAGGAGCATCCTGCGACGGCCGGGTCCAGGCCAGCGCCCGAAGCAGCTCAGTCGGTGCCTGCGATGCTTTGTCGCTCTGCGAACGTGTGTTGGAGTCATGCAAAGGGCACTCCTCTGTCTGTGGGTTCTCTCACTCACATTTTACAGGAAACCCATCCATCGTAAGTGCACACTTAAGGTATGTGTTGTGTTTATGTGCACACACTTACGGCAATGCTTACTTCACTTGTGTGCTGCATGTACTGGTCATAGACTATGCATAGGTTCAGTCTTTCTAGGTCCTGCCCACTAATTTCCCAAAGTGGTGGCCTCAGCCATGCCCACCAGCTGAGGGGAGACTTCTATTCACGCTGCATCCTGTCGCCACCTCTCGCCATCAGTTTTAAAACTAGCCGTCCAGGTGGGTCTATAATCATAACATAAAACTGTGTGTTAATTTGCATTCCCCTGTGGTCATGAGAGCATGTGCTTGGAAATCTTTTCTGTGAGCGCTGTTTGAGTGCTGGCTCGTGTCCTAGCCGTGGTGTCTCTTTATAAACGTGCTTTTAGGAGTCCTGCAGCAGGTCCTGTCCGATGCGGTGCTGGGAGTTCATCTCCAGTCTGTAGTTCGGCTTTACACGCTCTTCCTGGGTCTTTTGAGGAAGAAAAGTTGTTGGTTTTAGTGACGTAATTCTTTGTTGGCTTTAGGCCGGTGCCCCGCGTCCTGTGTAAGAAATCGTCGGCATATGCTTTTGCTATCAAAGAGGCATTTTATTATTCTCACTCCTCACGGCGAGGTTATCGTCCATCTGCCACTTGGTTCAGTGTGTGGCACGAGGTGGGGTCGGTCCTGCTTGTCTTCCCAGAGGCCCGTCAGGGTGTCCGAGCGTCCAGTGCACACGGCCTGACGCCGGGGCTGTGACTGCATCAGGACCAGCAGGACCGACGCCCTGCTGTTCCGTTTGCCTCTTCGCCTGTCACTCTGCCATTTTGACGTTGTTGTGATTCCTGCACCTTCATCCTAAATCTGGATTTCTGCTGGTGTGAGCCTGTCACCTTTCTTTTTCATTGGCCATTTGCACTTAGGTGTGAATTTTTAAAAATCAGCTTGTCAGTTGGCATTTTAAAAGCCCTCTGCAGGGTTCATTTTGATGGCACTGAATTTATAGATCAGTTTGGATAGAGTAGTTAGTATCTTTATAATTTTGAGTCATTCAATCTGTGATAATAATAGATCCTCCTATTTGTTTAGTTTTCTTTCATTTCTTTCAATAATGTTTTGTGATTTGGGGTAAAATCTGCCTCTCTTCTGATAGTCATTTCTAGGTATTTATTTCGTTTTATGTATTTTGTTAGATACCATTCCATTTCTTTTTTTTTTTTTTTTTTAATCCTTACCCAAGGATATTTACAGAGAGAGGGAAAGACAGAGAGAAATATTGATTGGTTGTCTCCTGCATGAGCCTCGACCAGGGCCCGGGCCAGGGAGGAGCCTGCCACTGAGGTACATGCCCTTGACCAGAATCGCACCCAAGACCCTCTGTCCTCAGGCTGACGCTCTACCTACTGAGCACACCGGCCAGGGCTGGTTCCATTCCTGGTTGCTTCGGGGAGGAGCTGATTTCTGCAAGTTAATCCTGCTCAGCAACCTTGCTGTGCTCACACAGGGGCTCTAACATTCCTGCAAATTCACAAAATCCATGTTTGAGTATCTCCCTCCTCCCCACAGGCGGCTGCACTGCACCCGGAACTACATCCACCTCAACCTGTTCCTCTCCTTCATCCTGAGGGCCGTCTCGGTGCTGGTCAAGGACGACGTGCTGTACTCCGGCTCCAGCACCCTGCACTGCCCCGACCAGCTGGCCTCCTGGGTAAGGCCGTCCGGGGGGTCCTCAGAGGGAAGGTGGCCCTCACAGCTGTCGGGGACCATTCGTTTGCTGGTTTCTCTTTACTTGCTTGTCTCTTGTGAAGAGAGGACAGTGGAAAAGAACAGAGAGAGAAGGGAGGCTGAGAATGGGACGAGGTAGAGGAGGCAGAAGGCAGGCAAGGAGCTGGGGCCACACATGCCCGCAGCTCAGGGTTCAGGCTACTGTCGCTGGGGACTGCATGACACCTGCCATGTTTGTGTCACCTTCCAGTGAGCTCTGTGCGCCGGGCCGGGATGCGAGGGCCTCTCTGTGAGATGCACCTGCCGTCTGCGCCTCTGCTGCGTGTCCTGCTTCCTTACACGAATGCGGGGGGGGGGGGGGGGGGGGGGGGGGGGACGCACTGTGTCCCAGGGCGGCTGCACCCGCCTGAGTGTGTTTCTCTGAACGGGACATGCTCTCTTGCTCTGACGTTCCAGGTGGGCTGCAAGCTGAGCCTGGTGTTCTTCCAGTACTGCATCATGGCCAACTTCTACTGGCTGCTGGTGGAGGGGCTGCACCTGCACACCCTCCTGGTGGCCAGCTTCTCCCCCGGCCGCCACCTCCAGGCCTATCTCCTGATCGGGTGGGGTAAGGCCGCCCCGCCCACCAGCTGCTTGCCTGCGTGCCCAGCGCCCCCTCAGCCGCCCATGAGCCCTCCAGGTCCCTGCTCCTGTCCCCTCGGGAGATACTGTGCTGCCCCAGGAGGTGCCCCTCGGGCCACTTGAGGAAGAGCTTTGCCAGGACAGCGAGGTTCCTGCAGCCAACGTTTCTCCAGGGACCAGGGCCAGGTTAGGCTGGCCACGTCCCACTGCTGAGCAAACCCGATGTGGGAGCCAGACAGGGCCCTGAGGAGGCACACCTTTAGCAAGCCGGCCCCAACCGGGCTCAGGAAGGCGGTCACGCCAGGGGACACCCACTCAGAGAGGGGCACCCCTCCGCCAGCCGGCGGGCACGTCTCCGTCCACCACACTTGCCAGGCATAGTCACATGGGTCAGGCCGTGCAGGGTCAGCTTTCAGACATGTATGGCGTGACCGCCAGTGTGTAACAAGGAACAAGCATAAACCCGTACGAGCTTGTAAGGAGTTTCTGCCTCATTTCCTGCAGACAGCCCTGGTCCTGGGTGGCCGGGCAGCGAGGGGCTGTGGGTAACGGGCGTGTTTCTGCAGGCATCCCGGCCGGATGCACGGGGGCGTGGGCCGTGGCCAGGCTCTGCTTGGAAGACACAGGGTGAGTGCTAGGCCTCTCGCTGGGAGCAGCACCGACGGTTCGCACCAGGCGCCACCTTCTGGTGTTCCTCACTGACCCCGCCTTCGACCCACATGTCCTGGGATTTTCGTGGGACTTGACCCGCCCCTCGGGCTCCTGTGTGACCCTTAGTGTCACCTCCCCATTAGCTGACCGTCACGTTGAGAAGAATAAACAAACAGAATCCCCGAGGTCACGTCGAGTCTCTAAACACAGTCGTGCCTCCGCACGGGCCTGTGGCAGCAGGAGGGACGAACAGACCGGGTGGCGTCTGTGGGGAGGGCCACTGCCCTGCTGCTCCGGGGAGGGCGTCCCCCGGGCACGTGTCCTCGCTGCTCCACGGACAGACTCGGTGACGACGTCATTTTCCTTCTCCCCTTCCTGCAGTTGCTGGGATACCAACGAGCACAGTGGCCCCTGGTGGGTGATCCGAACCCCAATTCTAATCTCAATTCTCGTAAGTAACCTGGCACGAGGCAGCAGCCGCCCTCGGGTGGCCACACGGGCAGGGCCAGCCAGTCCTGCGCGGCATGGAAACGGCCATCCATCGGCCTTCCAGAGCCGCTCACAGGAGGGGCGCCGCCAGTCCTGGACTCAGCGTCCCTCAGAATGAGGCCTCAGAGACGGGGCAAGCAGAGAGCCTCCTGTGTCCTCCCATGGGGACCTCTGGGGGCCACAGCCTGACCAAGGACATGTCAGGGAGGAGCTGGATTTCCGTCTGTCCTTTTCGCGTCTCCACGTTAATTTACGTGCCTGGCTGCGGCTGGGTCGGAGTGCGTGATGCAGACAACAGACCGTGTCCGGAGGGACCTGGGGCAGCTCCAGGTGGGCAGGGCTCCGGCCCCAGCCCCACCTCCGGTGCGAGAAATCGAGAACAAACATTTGTCTCTTTTTGTGCAGGTCAATTTTATCCTTTTTGTGAGTATCTTACGGATTTTACTGCAGAAGTTGACGTCCCCAGATGTCAGAGGCAGTGAGCAGTCACAATATAAGTGAGTCTTGTTTCCATGGGCCCAGCTCCCCTCAGGGCCTCACAGCCTGGAAACCCAGAGGGAGGGGGCAAAGCCAGTGTGTGGGGGGCCGAAGAATGGGCTCCAGGCACGGAGTCCTGGGTCTGGCGGCCCGCGGTGGCTGGCCGGACAGGCGTGTGTGCGGCAGCTTGCCAGGGCAGGGCCTCAGCATGGAGGCCTCAGAGCCCGCGCTGAGGTGTTTGCCCACTGGCCTGTTTTGCCATCTGACTTTTCTCCATGGTCACACTGCATTTGTATTTTATGTCTATCTAGGCCCAGCGCATGAACGGTGCACGGGTGGGGTCTGGCCAGCTCGCCCAGATTGGGCGGAACAGGGCCAGGCCTGCTGGGGGGAGGGGCCTCCGGTGATTGGCTGGTGAGCCCTGCCCCTGAATGGGGGGGGGGGGGCCAAGGGGGGGGCCAGCAGCCTCGGGGAGGGGCCACAGGGGGGTTGGCCGGGAGGTTCGCTGGCCACAGTGGGCATCATAGCGACCGATCATTCTGGTGGTTACGGCATTCTGGTCGCTGGCATATGTAGACTCCTCCTTCCCCCTCAGACCACAGTCTGTGCTAGCACTAGTGCCGGGCCTCATACTTAACAATGAAGATGATTCTGTGAATTCCCGACGAGAACGTGTGAGGGAGCCTGAAGTGCCCACTGGTGTAGTGCGGGCCCAGCCGCCGGCTGAGGTCAGGCCGGGCCTGGCAGTGCAGCTGAGAGCTGGGACCCTGGCAGCACCGCTGCCCAGGGTGGGCCTCACTGGTCTCCTTCCAACCCGGGGCGCGGAGCCCGACGGGGTGCACACCGCTGGAGGCCGGCGAGGGGAACAGTTGTCACGAAGGTGGTGAGGGTTCAGCGAGTCAGTGGGAGAGTCCTCCAGGGCCGTCGCCGGGAAGTGCTTCGAGCGTGTGAACAGACACCTGGGTGTGCCGGGTGGACAGATCGAGGCATTCCTTCTCTGCGGCCCACCTGGCGCTGGGCTTCCCCGTTGGACAGTGAGGGGTCAAGGGACATCGCCATGGTCACACCCGGCCCAGCTCGGTCCTCTGTCTGCAGGAGGCTGGCCAAGTCCACCCTGCTGCTCATCCCGCTCTTCGGCATCCACTACATGGTGTTTGCCGTGCTGCCCACGGGCACCTCCTCCAGATACCGGCTCCTGTTTGAGCTGTGCGTGGGATCCTTCCAGGTGCGTGCGGGCGGGGCCGCATCCATCCGTCCTGCCTGCCCGCCAAGGTGGAGGCGCTGACCACTTTTCTCCCTTCAGGGCCTGGTGGTGGCTGTTCTCTACTGCTTTCTCAACAGCGACGTGAGTCCTGAGCTCCTCAGGGGCCAGTCCACACACGCGGGGTGTGAGGGGTTCCCTAAAGTCCCCCCAACCTGGGCACTGCCAGCGACTGCACCAGGCCCTTGCTCCCCTCCCCCCCAGCAGCCAAGGCCGAGCCCTCCCTCCGCACCACCTGAGCCCCTTCTGCTTGGCCGTGGACTCCCCACACCGAGCATCGATGGCACCGTGAGCCCAGAGCGGCAGGGGGGACCCACCAAGGGCACCTGCTCCCTAAGTGCCTGCCCAGGGCGTGTCTCTCAGGAGGCCCTGCCCTCTGCTCTGTCCCGGAATGTCAATCATTTCCATGCTCCCTAGTGACACCTGAGCTGCGGGCACCTTCCCAGGCTGTCCCATGGCCCCCTTCCCCTCCCATCAGGACCCACACTTCCCCACCTTTCTGCCAAGTCCCATGTCCTGAGTCCCCACCCAACCACCACAACTGGGGTGACAGTTTCGGCCAGGCCACCCAGCTCCTGCTCTTGAACCCCCCCCTCAGTTCACTGCTGCTGTGGCCCCTCTGGGCTCACCAGTTCTGCAGAGGGCAGAGCAGGCAGCCGCCGAGCCCCCAGCACTGAGCCCCTCGGAGAGGGCGGCGGCTGCCGGGGGACAGGGGTGCAGGCAGCGCTCACACAGCCCCAGGCGCTGGCCCCTGGCCAGCCCAGCCCTGCCTCCAGCTTTCTCCTGCTGGTGTGGAGGGCCCAGCACAGCGCCTCCCAGAGCCCAGCCATGGTCACCTGCTCTCTCCGTCCTCACACCTGCCGGCCCCTCCGCACCAGCCTGTCCTCTTTCTCCCACTCCCCTGACACAGGCTCGCTGGGGCTCTGCCCACACTCCCATGGGCCTTTGCTGAGGGTCTAGATTGCTGTCTGGGGTCCAGTGGGTCCACCACTGTCAATGGACTGACAGTGCCTGAAACCAGCTCCCAGCCGCGGCTCCCACAGTCAGGACTTTCCTCGGCCCCTGGTCGGTGTCCCCTTCCCTGTCCACCCTCTTCCTGAGCCTGTTCCGTGTGTCCATCTGAAGGGACATGGAGGGATGGCACCAGGAGGGGCAGAGGGAGAAATGTGTTCTGCGGAGGGCACCCCCTGCCTGGGTGCACCCCGAGCACCTCCTGACTGGCTCCTCTTGCTTTGCCCTGACCCCCAGGTGCAGAACGAGCTGAGAAGGAAGTGGCAGAACCTGTGCCCACGCCAGCCCTCGGGGTGGGGCGACCAGCTCCACAGCCTGTCCATCTCCAGGAACGGCTCTGAGAGCACCCTGCCTTTCCACCGCGGCTCCCACTCCCCGTCCTTCCTGCAGACTGAGACCTCGGTCATCTAGTGCTGGCCAGCCCGCCCGTGAGCCGCAGCCACGTGGGCCCGGGTGCCGGGGAAATCGGCACTCGCTCAGCACCTTGGTCTGCGCCCGGCCCAAGTGGAACTGGCCACCTCCTAACTGGACGGGGCCTTAGATCGAATCATTGTTAAACTTCTGCATTTACTAGTAGCTGGCTTTGTTCATCGTGTTTGGCTGTGTAGATGGACTCATTTTCAAAGAGAATAGGGGACACCGAGTGACCCCTGAGCGAGATGTGCTGGCCCCACCGCTGTGGAAGGCTTCCTAGCCTGGATGTCTGTCCTCAGTGGGAGTTGGGCCCTGCAGGCCCATCCCTGCCCCACCCGGTCCCCGGGGGCTGCGCTGGGCTGCGGACACAAGAGCCAGCTGAGGACTTCCCTGAAGCAGCCCTGCAGGCCCGGGGGACCCCCTCTCGTGCTTCGAGGCCACAGCCGCAGGGAGCAGCGTGCCCCCTCAAGGGGTCCTGCTTTATGAGGGCCCTCAGCACTAAAGGGACACCATGGTGTTCCTTCAGGCCCCTCACCCAGCGGCCCCTGGCCATCGGGCGACACCAGAAACACGGAGAAGCCTAGTCTCCTAATGAAAATAGCCTTACTGCCCTCTCTGTTTAAGCGGAGGATTGTTTCATGTGAGAACAGTGTCCGGAGCGCCTCTGTGCAATGCTGACAGATGCAGTCCTGGCTGCCGGTCCGCCCACCTGGTGAACTTGGGGAACGCGTCTGGGGAGCGGCGGCCACAGGGCAGAGGGCAGAGGACTGTGTGGCCACCCCCAGCCCAAGCGCCTGGCCTGCTGTGCGCATCTTCACCCCATTTACCACACGGCCCCCTTAGCATGGAGGCCGTGGATCCTTCCCATGCATCCCAGACCTGTGAGCACGCGGCGACTGGGATGGTGGCGGAAGCGGCCGGGGAGGCCAGCGGGGATACCCCTGGGCTGCACCCAGACACCCTGAGCCGGGCCCCTCTCAGCCGTCCAGTGTCACAGACGGTGTTTACCTGGAGCCGGGCTGCGCCCCGGTCACCGATGGACAGTGTTTCCCTCAGCGTCACCACGGCCCAAAGAGCCGCACGAGGCCTCTTGCCCGGGAGCGGGAGGGCGCTTTACTGACAGTCGACAGGAGCGCGTGACCAGTCCCTGTCTCGTTTTAAAACGTCGTAAATGTGTATGTGGCCCTGTGTAAACAGCTCAATAAACCTGATGTCATATCTGTCCGTGTGTCGGAAGCCACTCAGAGCCCTGGGGCCTCACACTGAGGACGGACTACCGCCCGCGTCTGAGGCAGCGCTTGGACGAGGAGGGAAACGTCGGGGGCACGCGCCCCCGCATGGCCATTGGAAGCCCCCGCCGCCCCCGTGCTGGTGCACCTGGCAGGGCATCCTGCTGAGGGCTGCTCGGCGCTGGCCCTCGGGCTCCTGGTCATCCTAGGTCTGCATGTAGTCACCCTTCCACAGAAGCCGAGCCTGCTGAGTGGACGCAGGTGAACATGTGTGTGCATGTGTGTGTACATCCGTATGTGTGCATGTCTGTGTGCACATCCGTGTGTGTGCGTGTCCGTGTGTGCACATGTGTGTGCACATGTGTGCGTGCGTGTCTGGATGTGCACATCATGTGTGTGCATGTCTGTGCACATGCATGTGTGTGCACATCTGTGTGTGTGCATGCCTTGGATAACCCCTAACCTCATTTCTGCCAGAAGCAGAAAAAAAATCTATTTCTAATAAACTCCATGCCCAACCAAACTGCTTCATTTCAAAATGAATAGTGCCCGCTGCTGAAACTTAAATGGTCAGGAGAGGGTTAGATGTGAGTGGACGGACCAGCCGCTGTGATTTTCCTAAGAGCAAAGCAGGTGGGAATAAGGAGAGAAGGCTGGGTCCAGCCTCGCTCCGGCCCCTCATGATCAGCACTGTGTGAGCAGGAGGCACCTGGTGGCGGGGAGAGGGGGGCAGCCTGGCGCCCTGCTCATCAGGAGTGGCAGGTGGTTGTGGCTCTGTCTCCACGTTACAGATTATACCGAAGAGTCTCACACCTCAGTTACGACCGAGAAAGTGGAAACGCTGAGTCCGCCCTGCCGCCCGCCTCCCTCTGCAGGTAAGTGCTACAAGTGACCACACTGTTCCCAGGGCGTCCCTCGACGTCCGTGCAAACCTCTCCCTCTGTCCCTCTCCGTATCCTTTTCTTCATGGAAATTAGGTCATGTTGTATAGAAGTTTTGGCAACCAGCTTTCTCAGTTAAGACAAATGGTGTGGGCCTTGCCTGCACCGGCTGCTCTGCTTGTAACAGTGGCACCATATTCCACAGGGACTCGGCTGCGCCCTGTCCCGCCCCACTCTGCCCGCCAGGCTCTGCCCACCCCGGTGACGAACATCTGAGTTGTTTTACCAGTGCTTTGCGTTGGCCCGCCTGTTCCCACAGAGCAAACCCCGGAAGTGGACCCGTCACTGGGCATAAGCTTGGGCTCTGGGTGGTGCACCACCCCAGGCTGCGGTGGCTCCTCTCTCTGACACCACGCCCTGTCCCTGCACGCACTGCCGCCATCTGCAACCCTGAGGGACTGAGCCTCCCCACGCGGTCTTCGCTCCAGCTCTGGTCTAAGGCTTAGACTCTAAGCTGAGCCCCACCTACTGCAGGTTCTCTTCCTGGGAAACGGGACGCAGCTCAGAGAGGCTGCGACGTGCATCCTCGCTGGCCCCCGGCCGGCACGCTTCACTGTGGATGTAACAAAGGATTGAGGGCGCCTTTTATATGGAAGTGTCCTTGGGAAGATGGAAAGAAAAAGGCTCTCGCTTCCTTTATCTTCTCAAAAGGTTCAGCAAGGACAGTGGGGGGTTGGGGGGGGCGCAGCAGGCACAGCAGGCACAGCAGGAGCAACAAGCCATTGTTGGGATCTTTTCTGAGCTGACGTCCAACACCTGGAACCGGAGAAACAACAAGGAAATAAACTATGGTGACGTGGTCAGAATAGTGGAGACTGACTAGGCCAATCTCTCCTTTTGAGGTTAGGGTTTCTCACAAGTTGTGCTGATTGAATCTAAGAAATAGCACAAAAACTCAGGCTTTCGTGGTTTAAATCATTACAATTATGTATCTAAAATATGCAAGGTTGGTGATTTTCAAATAACATAATTCCAATCCTCTCAGATATACTAGTGAAAACTGTCACACACAGGAGCCCCTCACAGAGTGGCTCTCAGTTCTGCAGGGGTTTTGTTGTGGTGGTTAATCCTCACACAAGGATATTTTTTTCTATTGACTTTTTTTGAAGGATATTTTTATTAATTTCAGAGAGGAAGGAAGAGGGAAAAACATCAATGATGAGAGAGAATCACTGATTGGCTGCCTCCTGCATGTCCCCCACTGGAGATGGAGCCTGAAACCCCTACATGTGCCCTGACCAGGAATCTAACTGTGACCTCCTGGTTCATAGGTCAATGCTCAACCACTGAGCCACACTGGTTGGGCTTCCATTGATTTTTAGAGAACGTGGAAAGGAGGGAGAGAGAAAGAGAGTGAAAAAGCGGAGTGAGAGACACATTGCCACACACCACAACCCAGACTGGATCAGCCTGCAACCCAGGTGCGTGTCCTTGACCAGAAATGAAACCTGTGAGCCTTCAGTGTGCAGCCGACCTCTAACCACTGGGCCCCGGACAGGACAGCGCTGCAAATTTGACAGAGCAAGTTCCCCCAGGGAACCAACCTGCAGCGAAAACCTTGGCTCCACCTGTTCTCAGCTCTGCAGAGGCCGAGACGTGTCCGGCACAGTCTCTGCACGTCTGTCAGACACACACAGGAGGCGTGGCTGGCGCTCCCGGGCGCTCAGGCTGCCCACCTCCTCAGGAGGGGCGCCGTCCCACCGTCTTCCCCTCCTCCAGAGCGCGGGTCACTCCAGGCTTGTGGGGAGGCCCGGCATGAGGGGGATGGGGGCCTCCCTGGGGGGGGGGGGGGGGCGAGTTAGCAGATGGCACAGGAGACAGCGAGTCTCCCACAGACAGTGGCCTCGTGTGAGTAGAAAACACAAGTGAAAGACTTGAGTGACTTAGTTCCTGTGATGCTGGACTTTGCTCTGTGGGTCACAGGGAACGCTGCCTGGGTCCGAAGTGGTGGGTCATGGTCGACTGGCACATCGGGCTCGCTGTGTGTCTCCTTACCTGTCCGTGTGTCCGTCTAACCTTGGGCTGCATATGGCCTTGCAGGAGACAGGCCCGGGATCAGCCAGGAAAGAAGGGCTTCAAGGAGAAGGTCCGGGGCTGAGGGGTCACAGGTTCTGGCGGCTGGGGTCCTGGTGCCACACTCGCCTCAGCAGCCAGGCAGCCCCAGCGCTGGGAGCAGGGGAGCCGGTGGGCCTGGTGAGCGCCCAGGGCCTGGAGGTGGCAGGGCGTTTGTACGGAGAGGCCTGTAGCCGCAGGACAGGTGCAGCGGCCGGGCCGGCACTGCTCACGGATGGAGACCCTGGGTTTGCTGACCACAGGCCAGACCACAGCTGTGGGCCTGAGAGGCGCTGCGAGCTCAAGCAAGGAGGGACACACCCACTGACCCCCAGGCCAAGACTATTATTCTTTGGGCTTATTTTCTTGAAAAATACATTGGAAAGTATAAAATTCTATGAGAGAAAAAAACTAATTTAAAATGAAGAGGCTCCTATTTGTCCAGCAAGTGGCTTGGGCTCCTCGCAGAGGTATGGTTGCCATAGCAACCAGCATGGTGCCTGCCTTCTCCCTCAGGGAATCTCTGCTTTTGTTCTGACCGAGTCTGTTCATAGCTGATTCTGTTCGGCACCGCCAACGTCAAAGGAAGCACCTTCCCAACCACAACGCCCCGCCCCCGTCCCTCGTGACCAGCACCCGAGGGTGAGGTGGGCTGCCCCTCAGGGTCCGAGCTGCTGGACTGGAGACCCTGGGCAGGCCTGGCTGGGGTCAGCGGCCCAGGCCCGTCAGGCCAGACGTCTCCTCACTCAGGCTCATCGCCATAGACCCCAACTCCAGGCCCCGCCAGCCATCTGGGGGCTGGGCTGCGAGTGTGAGGAGGGACCGAGTGCTCCCTGAAGCCAGGCGCCTCCCGGTAGCCCACACGAGGCCCCGCCCCTTCCAGGTGCTAATGGTGCCTGGCATCGCCAGCAGGGTCTTGAGGCTCCTTGGAATGGGGAGGGAAAATGATAAAAATTCATCCTTAAAACCAAAAAGGAAAAAAGAATGAACATATGCTAGTACTTCACATGTAGATAAATATAAATCTCAGAGGGATTGAAGAGTTAAAATACACTAAAACTCAAAACCAAAGATATTCGGAGCGGTCGGCCTAAGGAGAGAAGGTAAGTCTTTCTGTCCTGAGTTGAGAAAGGTCTTCACCACACAAACGCTTCAACGCCCTGCACAGCGATAAAGGCCACAAACTAAATTAAATGGCGGGGAGAGTAGAACAATATTTGTGAGAACTAAGAAAAGGAGTTGGTGTTCCTGAGGTCCCGTCAATGAGGGAAGGCCCAGCTCCTCGGGAAGTAGCAACTTACACGGAGAGCCACGCCGCCAACAGGCAAGCAGACGCCTGCCAGCGGGGCGGGAGCGGAGCCCGCACGCCCGGGCGGCACTGCTGCTTCGCTCCGATGCCCACGCGCTCGGCAAGACCTGGCGAGTGATGCTGGGTTCTGCCCGCATCCCAGGGAGGGAGTGGCGCTGACAGGATGCAGCTGGTCCAGAATTTCAAGGCAGCAACTCAGTGAACACAGCAATGACTAGGAATGCTGTGGCCTCTGAGGAGACACTCACTCAGAACCTGTCCCAGGAGGCAGCACGGCGTGAGCCCTAACTCTCAATTCCACCCCAACACGCCCACTTACTGGGGTGCAGCTTGACCAAAGACATTTGTGAATTTTTTATGATAAAGATAATATTTAGGAGATTACGTTTTTAAAAGCACTCACATTGTATCTAGAATCCTTTGTTCATATAAAATGCATTACAAATACCAAAAACAAACACACAAAAAGTTAAAGGGATTCTCCCTGGGGAGGGGAGGGGATTTTCGCTCCCATGGTGCTCCTTCTCTTCCTAAGGTGTAAGTGCCCGAGCCACGTGCTCAGCGGTTGAGCTTCGAACTATGAACCAGGAGGCCACAGTCTCATTGCCGGTCAGGGCGCGTGCCCAGGTCCCCAGTAGGGGGCGTGTAGGAGGCAGCTGATCAACGATTCTCTCATTATTAATGTTCCTATCTCTCTCTCTACCTTCCTCTCTGAAATCAATAAAGATATATTTTAAAGAATAAAAATTAAAATGTAAAGTGCCTTCCATGGAAGAGGCAAGGTCCTTGGGCTCTGGGAACAGAAAAGTGGACAAAACCAAGAGCCTGCCTCTGGGAGACCACGGTGACAGAAACACAGCGCCCCGAGTCAGGGCGCCCACGCTCCCTGTGCCGTCAGAGGCAAGGAGGATGGAGGCCCCAGCCTGATATTATAATCAGAGAGAAGAATACAGGGAACATTCCGGAAATGAAAATTCACGTGAGCTGCAGGGTGTTGCTGCAAATCTCAACTCCTCAAGACCACAGCACCCTGCCCGGGTGTGGCTGTGCCCGGGAGAGGAACAGAGAGCACTCGACGCATATTCACCAAGATATGCATGCAGCAGGTCGTGGCCCTCTCCTCGTAGTTTAAGTGGAAACGATAGCTTATCATTTTGATCAACAGAACTTGTCTCTTATGAAGTGATTCCCACCCGGAGCTAATCCCAGGCACTGGCTTTATTCATGCTCCGCAGCCGAGCCTGTGGGGTCTGCCCCTCCACGCACCCCCACGCAGAACGGAGGCTACGCTCCAGCCTGAAGGGAGTGGCAGGTGAGGGTCGAGGGAGGGGAAGAAAGGGCAAGCTCCTGGCTGACTTTAGTGATAAATAAAACGTTTGGTTGCCTTAGGTCTTTACTCACATCGCATCCCTGTGATACTTTATGCACGTGGCTTTAGGGGGAGGAGCGCTGCTGTTCCGAAGGAGCATGGACGAGCAGGTAATTTTGGAAATAGTAACCTATGTATTTTCTCACAGTTGAATCTCCTTCATATCATTCAGGTTGCCAGCCATTGGATTTTGTGACAATTCAGATAAAAACTTTGTGGAAAGTATACCTGGCCATAGTCATTAAACTTTAAATCACTCCTCTAAATTATATTGACTTTTTGTGAATTAAAATACTTCTAAAAGCATTAAAACAAATTACATTTAAAGGCCAAGAATCAAGCTATCCTCAAATTTCTCTACTAAACTATATCCAGATTTTATGCCCAGCCAAAGTCTTTCTCCTGTGTGAAGACAGAGATGATATAAATATTCAGAAATATAAACTCAGATGCCCCCGGGACTCCGGTTTCTTTTTTTAAATGAAGATGTATGCCAGCAGCCTGACAAATGCAGAAAATGGAAAATCTCAAGAAAGTAAAGGTATTGAAAAAACCCTGGCCAGCACCAGGTCAGCTCAAATAGAGAAAACCTGAAT
This sequence comes from Myotis yumanensis, assembly GCF_028538775.1. Lineage (NCBI taxonomy): Eukaryota > Metazoa > Chordata > Mammalia > Chiroptera > Vespertilionidae > Myotis > Myotis yumanensis. Next base: position 44,690 of record NW_027223760.1, read on the forward strand.
AATTAAATTGTGCTGTTAAGTTAAACGTAAATGTGAAAAAAGTCTCAATGTTGAATTACATTAGATTCTATAAAATAACAACCGTGATCACTTAAACAGCAGCTATTACACAGCGCTGGGCAGGGAGCAGGGACGGGGAGCACGTGAGACATGCGCCTCCGGCAGCCGGCACAGAGGACTTCACTACTGGCCCTGGCGCGGGGGACACAGACGTAAGGATGCCTTTCAAAACTAAAAGTCACCACTGCTAGGTGTTGGTTACAGTAAAAACTGCATGGAAAACACAGAGAAAACTACAGGCAAGAAAAGCCAGTCCACACACCCAGAAGCTGCCACAGCCTGGTGGAAACGGTGGGAGCATTTAGAGCAGCGTGACTTTAAATCACTAATCGGTCAGTTTCTCTGTGGAAGAATAAACTTCAGATTGCATCTAAAAACAAAATCCAACTATGTCCTATTTTTAAAAATCACACTAAAGTAAATAACATGAAAACACTTCTATGTTGGTACATTGGCAGAGTGCAGGCACAGGCAACGAGAAGCACTTCAAGGGTGGACTCGGGGTGAGGAGGGTGGACACAGCGCTGGGGGAGTTGCTCCCTTACAACCATTTCCTAGTGCCCCCCGCACACGCACCATGTATTTCTGAGAGGACCCAGGGGGAGCTGCTGGCCCCACAATTTCACCTGCTGACCCTCTGCGGCCCCTGCGGCCCCTCAGCACCTGCGGCAGCTGGGCCCGGGGCCCTGTCGGGACTAGCACTCGGAGTGGCCACTGCTCCGCTGGGCGGGTCACAGGTCTCCGCACGCTTCCCACCACTGAGGACGGGGCCAGGGGACCAGAGGAAGAGCCACTGGCTGGACCCGTTCCCTGAACACACCCACCCCCGGCAGCAGCGCGGCTGGCTTCTGAGCAGGGCTGCCTGGAGGAACGCCAGGGAGGGTGTCTCGGGAAGGAGGGCGACCTCGGCTGCTGTGGGGGGAAGGGGGGGTCTGGTTCCCGTGGGCATTTGTGGGGGTCAGGCGGGTGACCACAGCTGGCGAGACCTCCTGAGGCCCTGGTCTCCCGAGCCCGCTCTTGTCTGAGAGTGTGTTTACTTTAACCGTTAGCTGAGCAAACTATTGTTCAGATAAATGGATTTTCAGGTGTTTGAAGCAAGCCATGCAGTTACTTGCAATTTCATCTTCCCAGGCGGTGTTTCCTGGGAAAGTGGAGTCCAGCTGCGGCCGTGCTGTGCCCAGGGCTCTGTCTCACGTGGGCTGAAGCCCGTCTCTGAACCCGTTCGCCCTCCCCGCAGCCCAGGTGGCCTGGTGCAGAGAGCACACAGGAGCAGGTGGAGGGGCCTGAGGAAACACCCTCCGTCTCTGAGGTCGCTGCCGTCAGCTGGGACAGACCCTGCCCAGGCCTGTCAGGTGCAGGCACAGGTGGCACCCGGTCCATCAGCAGGCGAGGGGCCCTCAGGGCCACCCAGGCTCCCTTCCTGGTCTGTCTTCCTGCTCCGTCCACCCCGTGGCTTCTGAGGCTGCAACTCAGTGTCCGAAGTGGTCTCTGCGTGTCCCCTGGTCAGAGAGAGGCCGGGTGGGTGTGTGGTCAGGGACCACACCTGGGCTGGCCTGGGCTGCTATTTACAACAGCGCAGAGCCCGGCTGGCTCCTAAAGTGGGGCCTGTGTGCTGTAGGGCCCAGACCGCACAGTCACACAGAGGATGTGTCTGTGCTGGGTTCTCACAGAGAGAGCACAGGGCTGTGGCCATTTAAAGAAATGCCCGAACTGAAAGCAGAGAGGCCTGGTACAGCCTCAGCCTGACACACCTCAATGTGGGGGTGGGGGTGAGAAGAGATAAACCAAAGAACTTATCTATACATATAAAAGCCTAAGTGACCCAATGACTGAACGACCGAATGACCAGTTGCTATGATGTGCACTGACCACCAGGGGGCAGATGCCCAATGCAGGAGCTGCCCCCTGGTGGTCAGTGTGCTCCCACAGCAGGAGCACTGCTCAGCTGACTGACAGGCGCCAGACACAGGGCTCACTACTGGCGAGCGCCCCTGCGGCAGCATGAGCCTCTCCCGATCGGGACTGACGGTGGGAGCCTGCGGCAGGTGCAACAGGGCTGGATGGGCGGGAGCTGCGCAGCACCAGGCCCGGGCTCGGGCTCTCCTGCCGCCTGCTGTGGTCTGATCCCTGCAGGCCACGCTGAGAGACCCCACCGGTGCACGAACCCGTGCCTCAGGCCCCCGTATACTTATAAGCATAGAAAAATGAGGGGAGACAAGTACCTTGTTTTGGTCAAGCAGCCACAGAAGGCTCTCTCTCAGCATGAAGAGGCCCCACAAGGAGCATCACCAAAGCCACCGTGGGCCAGAGGGCAAACCCGGGAGATGTCGGGCAGCCTCCCCAGACGGCTCTCCTGGGTGGTTCCTGAGTCAGGGAGGGGCTGGGAGAGGGGAGAGCAGGAGGGCAAGGAGTGACCCCCAAACCTGAGGTTCTGCTTGAACCTGGAGCCCAGCTCTCACCCTCTGGCTCTGGCCAGTCATGGAGAGATTGAGTCAGGCTCCCAGACCTGAGGCGAGGTCTCCTCCAGCACACGCAGACCCCGAGGGACGCTCCCCCAGGTCCTGGCCGGCATCTGCGAGTCGAGCCTCACCACCACTCCACGATGGCGGCGCTCGGACGCAGGTGTAGTTCTGGAGAAAGCCCAACGCAGCTTGTGGGATACACAGCCGATGCCGCGCTGACCTGGCCCCGGAGCAGCCCGCCAGCAGATGGCGAGGTCACACGCGGCCCGCGGCGCACCTTGGAGGGAAAGCCGAGCGCACAGTGGGCCCCAAATGCTGCTAGAGCCTTCCAATGGCATGTTTACTGTGAATCCCTCATTAAACTAACAATAATTTTTAATTAGTGGAGGACATTGAGGTTCCGGCTGCCTGGGCAGGCATGTGGACATGTTTTCTGAGTAATGAAAATCCAGGCTTCATTTCCAAGGACTTGAATCTGAGTGCCGCCTAATGGACAGGATGGGCCAGGACTGTCCTGAGAGGGGCCAGCTTCGGGGACCGGGAACTTCCTGTGTCCAGCAAGAGCCGAGTTCTGCCCTGGCCTCAGGCCCATCCGGGGAGTGGGGCTGGCCCTGCGGTTTCTGAGCGAGCCCAGCACTTCCGGGCTGACTGCTCCAGCCTCTGCTGCTACCTTCCCGTCGTGATGAAACTGAGTGAAAAGGCCCCGGAGGAGGGTGCGCCAGGGGAGGCAGGCGCAGGAGGTGTGGGCAGAAATGCTGTCCTGCTGAGCAGTGAGCTGGCCTTCCTGGGGGGCGGGGCAGGCAGCTGATGGACAGTGTCTCAGCATCTGAACCCTGGGAAGACCCCCGTAGTGGCCGGGGCCTCTGGGCTGAAGTGGGTGCGGGCAGGTGTGTGGCCTCGGCTGGCCTAGGGGAGACTGAGGACACTGAGCCATGTCCCTCTGGGGACATAGGCCTCCGAGGATGCCCTCCTTCCCTTCCATCCTCTCGATCCTGCCTAGAGGGCAGTGGGGATAGTTTGGGAGTGAGGCCGTGCCACCCAGGGTGCATGATGGGGGCGCTCTGTCCACTCCTGTCCCTGCATGTGCACTGTTTGTTTTTGCCACATCAAACGCTGGGGCCTTAAGGACATGCCGCTGAGTTTCCTCCCAGCACGGCCAGGCCCTGTGGGCAGCAGGATGTGCTGACAGGGAGACAGACAGACGAAGGGCCTCCGTCCCTGAAGAGCTTGTGTCCACGCAGTGTCCGCCTCTTCCCTCTCAGAGGGATGCTCTCCTTCGTCTGGGCCCTGGGACTCCTCCTGGGTTTTCTTTAACATAAAGAAAGAAGCCGTCGCTCTTTGCTGTGGGGCTTTGGGGCCAGTCAGCCTGGAGTCCACGAACGGCAGTGTGGAGGGTCAGCGCTCGGCGGCCCCACGCTGATGGGGACTGTCCACCAGGGTCCCACAGCCTGCCACATGTCTCACCGGGAAGACCGACAAGTTAACCCAACCTCTAATCCCAGAGGAGTGTGCGCACAACGCTCTGCAGGGCCTCTGCCACCACCATGAATGGAGGGGTGCCGCATGGGTGTCAGCAAATGGGCCCCAGCCTCAGCTCTGCCCCGCACCCAGAATACTTCCTGGCAGGAAGTCTTGAGCCAGGTGGCCACCCAGAGCACCTAGTGAGGGTCACCCACAGCACCTAGTGAGGGTCACCCATAGCACCTAGTGAGGGTCACCCACAGCACCTAGTGAGGGTCACCCACAGCACCTAGTGTAGCTCACCTGGACAGATGGCTTTCCCTTCAGGTCTGGGCTGGCTGGGGAGCCAGAGGTGCTTAGGCACACCAGGAAGGCACTGGGTTGTGCAAACACTGAGCCACTCCTTCCCTCAAGGCCCGAAACACGCCCCCCCCACTCCTGCTCTGCACCCCAGGCCCAGTGCTCAGCACCGATTGGGCCAGGCCTGACCCCTTTGTCAGGCCAAACCTGGCTGCAAGCTCAGGGGTGCCATTCGCAAGTGCTCCCTCTCAGGGCTCATGGAGTTCCCTGCGTCGCCCTTCCCCAGGCTCCTGCTGTCTCTTACAGCTGGGATGACGGCTCCGGAAGGAAGCTCTTGGCAAGACACTCACCATGGTTTCCATGTGTATCTGCGTCAGCCTCTGTAGTGACTCCTGGGAAACTCAGTGAGAAGGTCAGATACTTAGACCAATTATCAATGTTCTGTTGTTTGGTCGGAGAGCCACAGGGCTGGCCACGGGGGCTGAGGCGCCCACAGAGGAGGCCCCCACGGAGGAGGCCCCCCCGGGGCAGGCCCCCCATGAGGAGATGCCCACGAGGGGACACCGGGGCCCATGTCCTCAGGGGAACCTGTGGAGAGCGGCTACAGGGTTTGGACAGGTTCAGACCTCGGACTCATACGAGGGCACAGTCCTCTCATGGCCACGTGCAAGTCCCAGCTTGGAGGGCAGAGCCCTCCCAGCACAGTTATAGCCAACAGCTATAGTTGTAAGCTTGAACCTCTGGTCCGAACATGTGGCCCCATGTGCCTGAGTGATGTGGGCTTGATAGAGTTCAGGTGCATGTAATCGAGTAGGATCGAAACCCACGGGAATGTTGTAAAATTCCTGACTGCGCCCTGACTTTGCCCCGTGGAATCTGCTATAAAATAAAGACACAGCTTGTGGTCCGTGGTGCTCTCTCCATCAGAGGGGGCAGCATCCCATCCAGCCTCAGCGCTGTTCTCATCTGCCTTTTCTAATCCTTCACCGCCCCTACTCGGGTTCACCCGTGGCCGTGCTGGCGCGGCACAGAACCGAGCTGTGGAGGAAGGAGGGCGGCAGAGGCAGGTGTGAGGCTGGATCGCCGAGGGCGGCAGCAGGGAACCTACCATCGATCCCCATCTGTACATGAACTTCCAGTCTTCAAGAGCCCATGAGTCTCGATGGTGGCCCTGGAGGTGGTGAGCTGAGCAGGACGCATGCAGCACAGGTAGGAGCGGGGCCGCTGGAGCCTCGGCTGCAGAGGGAGAGCAGGCTCCCGGTGCCCCTGGTCCCTAGGAACCCATGGGAAATGGTCCCTGCGGACTGACAGCAGGAGGAAAAGCCCTCAGGGTGTGGGCCACTCAGAGGCGGCCGGCCCCGGCAGATTGGGGGCAGCGTGCCGGCAGGGTCTCCAGCTTTCCTTTCCAGCCACTGTCCTGCGTACCAGCTGCCATGTGGATGAATTGCCTCTGTCCCTTGCTGGGGTCCCTGGCTGCCAGGACTGCCATCCGGGGGCCACCTGCTGCCGTTCACGCTGTCGTCCTGCCACAGGGGCCCACCCTGCAGGCTGACCTCGTCCACCCAGGTCCCCTCCGAGCTCCCGAACAATGCCTGGCCTAGAAACACAGCCAGAGACTTCACTGAAGTTTTGTTACCTTCTGTGATAAAAGGCAAATAAATGTTCTGTCATTTTAGAAGATGAATCCAAGTTGATGAGCCTAGCAACATGGGCAAGCCATGCAGTGGGGAGTCGCCCTGACCCGTGACGGGCTAGCTTAGTGCCCGGCGCGCTAAAGAACTAGGGCACACAAGTAAGCTCGGAACTGTGTAGGGAAGCCACGCAGTTCAGAATGGACTCTCTCAGCTCCGTGTTTTCAGGGACTCCTGAGAGGGACGCTCGCAGATTCGCAGACCAAATTGCCTGGTGACTCGAAGGGAACTCACAGCCACCAAGCAGACAGAGATGTGCCTCCGCGCTGGGCCGCGCCCTCGGCTGGTGTCCTCTGGGTGGCGGGTGGCACTGTTTCCTGTGTCCTCTGCTTTCTGAGGGAAGACGGCCTGTCACCAACCCCCTGGAGGAGAGCAGACCCACTGGGGCGAGGTGACCAGGACTCACGATGAAGGGCCTGAGGTTGAGGCAGGGCAGGGATAATGAGCTAAATACAGAAACCTCACTCACGCCTTCAAGTCTACATCCCAGCACACGACTGTGTGACCCAAAACGCACTTGAAATTTTAGCAAAAAGTCACCTCCTCAGCAGGATTCGGGAGCCTTGCAGGCCCCTGGACCCCACATAGCTCCCTCCCTGGGCACATCTCTGGCTGCACCCCTACCTGGCACCTCCCAGAAGGATGACTGCAACCACCTGCACCCCCAAGGGCTCCGACCTTCCCTCAGAACCGAGCACACACTGGAGCCGTCAGAGGTGCCACTCACAGCAAGCCCTGATGCTGTCGCTGTGGGCGGGGCGGGGCTTGGTGGCGTGCCGCAGCTAGCGCCTCTGAGCAATGTCAGGGCCCAGAGCCCAAGCATTTACCTCCCAGGAAAAATGAATCAAACAAAAGAACAGGGTGTGGAGCCACAGTGGACAATACCTGAGACTTCGTGGGCACAAACACAGGAGGTGCAAAGGGAGAGGGACGAATGTAATTCTAATTTAAAGCAGAATCTGAAAGTGAAACACCTACAACTCGTGTCCACCTTTAAATAGCCCAGACCAGTCTCTGCGCAGGTTACAGGGAGAAAAGAGCAGGGGTGACCTGCGGGCTCCAGGCACCTGCACGCACCTCTCCTGTCTGGAAGCGACTGTCCTCGAGCGTTACAGAGATGCGGGGTGGGAGCCAAGTCCAGCGCTGCTTAACAGAGACCGACTGAGCGTCCCCTGCGGGCCAGGCTCTGCAGCAGGTGCTCGGGCTCGAGGACCCCCAGGCAGGGAAAGGCCTGCGCCCTGATGAAGTCCCGTCTCATGCATGACTAAGAGAGCAGCTCATGGAAACCCATGTTCATGGTGGACTGTTTACAATCTGGTAGTAGCCCGGCCGGCGTGGCCAAGTGGCTGAGCATGGACCTATGAGCCAGGAGGTCATGATTCAATTCCCAGTCAGGGCACACGCCTGGGTTGCAGGCTCGATCCCCAGTGTGGGCTGTGCAGGAGGCAGCCGATCAATGATGCTCTCTCACCTTGATGTTTCTATCTCTCCCTCCCTCTCCCTTCCTCTCTGAAATCAATAAAAATAAATAAATAAATAACCTATGGTAGCGAATGGGTAATAGTTTAAGGCTGGTCTAAAAATAAGCAGAAATATTCTCAGGGAAGAGTGTACTGGGCATGACTGTGTTTCCTTTGAAGTTCAGGACACACTACAAATGTTTCCATTCAAAAATAGTAATTTATTGACTGGGAATATAACTGTGACATCCTGTAAAATGAATTAATTATGTACAGAATACATGTGTTCTACTGCACACTACACCCGCACATGGTGACAGGCCCCTCTTGGACTGGCCCTTCACATCCGGGTCCCCATGTGCTGTCCCCCCACAACACCAGCTGCTCACCCCTAAAGCGCTTTCTGCAGAAGCAGCCGCAGTCTCCTCTGCTCGTCCCCCACGGGGGTCGCCCATTTCCGCTTCAAGAACTGGACGTCCATGTGGCCAGAGGCTCTGGCCAGCACCAGGGCCAGGAAGCCGCTGCTGGTCCTCTCTGGCTCGCCCACGACCGCCATGGCCACCAGCCTGGAAGAGAGGCTGCATGACTGCGAGGCTCCTGGGGCGTGAACGAGAGTCTAACCACTGCCATGAGTCAGGACGAACGTCAGAACAGAAGCCAACACAGGGAAGCCTCTAAAACCCATTTTGAAAACTCACTCCTGAGCGAGAGGCCTGCTGCACGACCGCTGGTCACCCTCCCTGTTAAGCATGAAGGACTTGCTCCCCGGACAGGCAAACCCACAACCCTGGGCTGCAGGCAGCCCTGCCCTGAGACCAGACCTGCGGCGAGAAGCCTGCAGCCACCCCAGCAGCCCCATGCGCCCGCATCCTTCCCAACCCCATCTGTCCAGGCCTCAGAGACAGTCTGGTCCTACTGCTGGGCCCCAGGTCGAGAGCCACCGCATCACTGAGGGGCGGGACAGGGAGAATTAAGCCCTCCTGAGCCCACAAAGGAACAAATCTTGAGAATTTCCACCCACTGAGTATGTTAAGACTGCTGCTTGGTTATTGCCACAAGCTGGGAACTCCAGGAACGATGCAGCAGGGGGAGGCCAGGGAGCCGGGAGAGCTCGAGGGCAGCACAGCAGCTCCCGCTGAATTCTGCAGACCTGGTGAGACCTGGTGCGGAAACACCTCAGCACTGCCAGGCCTGCTCACTACTATTTGTTCTTAATCCTCACCCAAGGTTACTTTTCCATTGATTTTTCTCCAAGGAGAGTGGGAGGAAGGGGAAAGAGTGAAAGGGAAAGAGAGAAACATCGATGTGAGAAAGACATCAACTGGGTGCCTCCCACATGTGCCCTGGGAGTGAGCCTGAAACCCAAGTACCTGCTCTTAACCAGGAATCGAACCCAAGACCCTCTGGTGCTCAGGCCACCGCTCCAACCACTGAAAACACTGGCCAGGGTTGTCAGAGCCAATTTAATGTGCTTTGAAAAAACATTAAAATAAAATGTGCTTCAGATCTGTGAGCCGGACAGAAGCCAGGCAAAGAGGGCAGAAAACAGCGCAGCGTCGAGTTTGATCCTGGCTGCCCAGGCCACAGTGCGCAGCGTGTATAACAGCTTGAACTTAACTCTAACAGGGGCAAATGCTTCCTTCTTTCTAAACTCCTGCTGCTCGCCTGGCACCAGGGTATGTAGTGGACCAGTCAGTGGGCTCACATCCTTGTGGGGCCAGATGGGTGAGAAACACAATAAAATAAATGAGGTTCCACAGTGGGGTGGGGAGAAACGCTAGAGCAGCAGTTCTCAACCTGTGGGTCGCGACCCCTCTGGTGGTTGAACGACCCTTTCACAGGGGTCGCCTAAGACCATCCTGCAGATCAGATATTTACATGACGATTCATAACAGCAGCAACATTACAGTTATGAAGTAGCAACGAAAATAATTTTATGGTTGGGTCACAACATGAGGAACTGTATTTAAAGGGCCAGAAGGTTGAGAACCACTGCTCTAGAGAAAAATAATTGGGCACTTTCTTTGAATATTATCACTTCTTTAACTTAAACACTGCTTGCTGCTAACCTCTGAGGCAGGCGGTGTCTGGAAGAATGTTCTAGATCACGTCTGCCTTTTTCTCCACTCCCTCGGTCTGAGCTGCTCCCTGCTGGCAGCCTCAGCCCAGCTGACTGACTGACCACCAGCCATGCAAGAGGTGGGGTTAGGGTTAGGGTTCGGGTCAGGCACAATCGGCCCCAAGACCCCATGTCCCGAGTCTCTGCCAGGCCTTCCTTCCTGCCCATTCAAAGTCCTGACTCCCTCTGGTGCACACCTGGGCCGGTGCCTCCTCGTTTCTCCCCACCCCACTGTGGAACCTCATTTATTTTATTGTGTTTCTCACCCATCTGGCCCCACAAGTATGTGAGCCCACTGACTGGTCCACTACATACCCTGGTGCCAGGTGAGCAGCAGGTGCTCAATAAATATTTGTTTTATTAAGTAACTGACAAGCCTTTTGAAATAAATGACATGCATATTATGTGTTTAGAAGTGAATCGCAGTCTGGATTTTGATGATGTATTTTTTAAAATAATTAGAATAATGTCTATACCTAGTACTTTTCAGATCTCATCAGTGTGTCCCTAACACCCAGCAAGCGATTCTGTCTCAATCACTCTCCAACTGGGTGGTCCCCACCCTCCCCAGGCTCCTAGAGCCATCGCCGTCAGGCAATGACTAACGAGAAATACAAAATCTCAGGGAAATGGACAGTGAGCAGACAAGTGGGTCAGGAAAGAAGCCTTCACCGAGAAGGCTGTAGAAATAGTTCTAGTTTCCATGAATAAAACAAGACAGGGATTGCTGGAGGCCGACCATGATCATCTCCATGTCACCGGGTCCACACAGAGGCCACACGCTGGTGCTACTGCGCCCCACTCTGGGGCAGAGGAATGCGTCCACGTGACAGGGTGTCAGTGACTGACTCCCAGCCATGGACTGCGAGACACTGGATGGAGGGCTGCAGATGGTACAGACGGAACCCTGAGAGCATGACTAAGGGGCTCACACGTTTCTTCTTTCCTTTACTGAAGAACAATGATGGGGAAATGGTGCCGTGTGAATTCTTTAATCCATAGACTACTCTGGACTAAATTGAAATCAACATACCTTAAAGTGGTTTGTAAATTATTACTTAAATTGATACTATAGAAGCATTCCTTAAACAACAGAACACATTCTAACGTCACTACCGGAAGCTCTGCAGGGAGGACTGGCGGCCAGCGCGGTCCCTCAGACCTACCTGTCTGGAGAGATGGGCTGCTTGGCTACGGGACCCAGGTCGCTCTTCAGGAGGTCCCAGATGTAGATGCAGGAAGTGTCGTCCTGGACGAAAAACACCGCTGGCCGGGTTGGGGACCACTGCAGGCCGGTGATGGCGCGGCCCGCGGTGCCGAGGCCCCACTGCAGCACCGGCCGCTCGGACGCCAGCTGGTGGAGCCTGATGCTCCCGTCGCAGCAGCCGGCCTGCGGGCAGGAAACCAGATCACGGCTCTGCTTCCCTTTCAGCCAATCTCACAGTGGGAAACACTTTCAGAGCATCAACATTTTTCAGTTCGTGCAGCAAAAATATCTTTTTGTTTTTGAAACATAGAATTCTAACATTAAATCTGTCCTAACAAACGACAAAGAATTCACCTGGGAGGTTCTGGGACATCTTGTACTCCTTCCCCTTCCCAAGTGGCCGACAGGCAATGAATTGCGTGAGTGTACAAGGAGGCGTTTATTTTTAGCAAAGTTGGAGCTCAGTGATTCAAACACAGGGCATTAAGATTGGCTCCATGGAAATCAATAAGGCATCTTTAAAAAGATATACATACATTTGCACCAATAATATAGTGATACATCCCCTTGGGTTGAAATTTCCATAAAATAAAACGTAGCTGGTTTAGTAAAAGACCAACATTTAGCTAAAAAGAGAAGCTTGTACTCTATATATTAAGTCAGTCCATAAACAAGGCAGAGGCACAGACGGCATCACGCGAGGCTCAGGCCACTCAGGGGCCTGAGCCGCGTGGCCTGCGGTCGGTGTGTCCTGCACAGTGAGCACTTCTCACTGCCCAGATCTTGGTTTCCACGTGTTTTTTCCTAACAGGAGCCAGGACTCCCTGGAGAAAGGGCTGACTCCAGGAATTTACTACACCAAAAAGCAAAAAAGGGCTCACAGGATGATGCCAGAGAGCAAAGGACCAGTTCCAAGGACCCCCCAGGGATGCTCTGAACAGAACAGGAGCAGCAAATGGCTGTAAGCCACTGAGGAGAGTAAGGAGCCATGTGCCCACACTTACATTACACATACATGCCTCCATACATACCAATAAACATGCCTGCCTACATGTACACCTAACATACATATTTACATACTCCTACATAGTAGAAAAGACAGACAGCAAACTAGTAAACATGGAATTAACTACAGGATGCAAAGCCACCGTCGGAAATCACCGACATCAGATGCCAGTGAGGATCATGAATGGATGCAGGTAAGAATGTGAGCACATAGATGCGAAAGTGAGGGTACAGGTGAGGACAGAGGCAGGTGAGGCTGCAGGATAGGATGGGTGCAGGTGGGCAGGGCGCAGGTGGGCAGGGCGCAGGTGGGCAGGTGCAGATGGGGAGGGTGCAGGGGGGGAGGGCGCAGGGGGGGGAGGGCGCAGGTGGGGAGGGCACAGGTGGGGAGGGCACAGGTGGGCAGGGCACAGGTGGGCAGGGCGCAGGTGGGGAGGGCGCAGGTGGGCAGGGCGCAGGTGGGGAGGGCGCAGGTGGGGAGGGCGCAGGTGGGGAGGGCGCAGGTGGGCAGGGCGCAGGTGGGCAGGGCGCAGGTGGGGAGGGCGCAGGTGGGGAGGGCGCAGGTGGGCAGGGCGCAGGTGGGGAGGGCACAGGTGGGGAGGGCACAGGTGGGCAGGGCGCAGGTGGGGAGGGTGCAGGTGGGGAGGTGATGAATGGCAGGAGCCTAGCAGAGCATCCACTGGTCTCCCTGGAATGGCCATTATCAGAAAGGGAAGACAAGACCTCCTCAGTGTTCCCCCCTTACCCAGGAGCCATCAGGTGGGCGAAGATGGAAAATGGAGTCTAACTCGAACACACTCAAACTGAGGAGCGCTGTTCAGGTTGTGAGAGACTGAGGAGATGCAATAGCGGAGGAGACAGGAGACGCGTGACCCGGGAGGTTACTGCAGCCACTCCCACTGGTCAGGTGGGGGCGCTGCACTGGCTTCCTGCTGATGTGGCTCTGTGGCCACCAGAGCAGCCATCACTCAGCCACTTAGGGTGGGAGCCCTGCCTGCACCTCTGGGAGGGCTTCAGGACTAAGTGCACCCGCAGGAGAGGGCCGAGCCGGGAGGCAAGGGCGTGCCTGTGGGGCACCCCCGGGCTGGGCAGTCAGGGTCCGCTGCCCCTCCTGGGAGTCCCCTGCAACACTGAAACTAGGTCAGAACGCCAAGTGTCAAGAGGTCTAAGTAGCCATGTGACAGCCTGCACAGCTGGGAGGGACTTTCAGGAAACCTCGCAGTGACACGTGCGGACGCCCCGCCAGCCTGCGGGGACTGAGGCGCAGTAAACGGTTGATCCGTCCCTGCAAGGGCTTTGGGGCCCCAATGGAACTGGTGCCTTAAACACAGACTCCTCACCAAGAACGCCGGCTCTCCAAAGGGCGAGAAGTCCAGCGCAGTCACCTTCACCGGCCTCTCACCGTGCTGCTGGGGTTTGAAGAATCTGGGAAATACTCTCAGGTCCTGTCTGGAGCCATGGCCTACAAAACCCTGGTGATAAACATACAACAGTGACTAAAGCCAAGGGAAGTACAAGGCTGGGTAAAGCTAGTCTTCTCGAAACAGCTTAAGCAACATTGTAAAAGCAGTGAATTCATCTTTATTGACGACATTGATCAAGCAACTCGAGGAAAGAAGAAGGGTTCCAGAATGAAGTTTAGAATATTCCTCACCATGTTGGTGCCGACAATAAAGTGATTAGGATCTGAAGGCAAAAATTTAACATTCAGTGTTTGTGCAGCTCCCCAGCGTCCGTCGCCTTTGTGGGAAAGGCTGGAAGAAACAGCAGAGGTGAGCGGAGGGGCTGGGAACCGAGGGCCATGACGGCGCAGCACACGCATCACACGTGTCCTGTGACTACTTCCCATGTTCTGTGCTCTGGATAGTTTCCTCAGATACGTCTCGCATGCCATGCTACTTCACATTCCCCTCCTTTACTCTCACGGGTCAGTCTCGCTTCTAGAACTCTCTTAGATTGTGCCGTAATCTCCGCAGGCGAACCCGAGGGCTGTGCAGCAGGTTCTGTAACCTCTCCTTCGGCTGCACTGATCAGGCCTGTGATGCTGGGGTTTCAAGTCTCCTCCTCCTCCATCTCCTGGGCTGGGGCGGGGCTTTCTGGGTTTCTCTCTCACGAAGTGACAAGGACCCCAGTGCTGTGCAGGGTCCAGCCCCACCTTCCAGCCTCGGGCAAGCCCGCAGCACGCAGCCCCGGCATGGGTGGAGCCACAGCAGCAGCAGGGCCCAGGGGCCCAGCCTCATCCTACACACACACACACATGCACACACGCACGCACACATACACACACGCACACTCGTACACACACGCACACTCATACACGCACGCGCACACTCACGCACACCTGCACACACACACACACACACACACAGACGGGCTGCCCCTGACTCCAACCTCCACCCTGGACCTGGCACTGACAGACGTTCCTCTCATTTAAAGACTTATGTGCATAGTTGTAACAGCAGAAACCGCTCTGCCTGCGCCAGAAGCAGGAATCCGGCCACGGTCTCTCTCCCCCACACGCAGGACTGCAACTGTCAAACGCAGACCCTCCTATCACTCGCAGAACAGAGCTGAGCCCGCCCCTGCCCCCGCCCGCCAGGCTGCCCAGGTCCTGCCTCAGATCCACTCCTCCTCATCTGTGTGGGACCTGGACCCAGAGCCAGGCACTGGAGAGGGCAGGGCCTCCCTCTCACCATTCCTAGGACCTTCGCTGAAAGGCACCCTCATCCCCACGACGGCTGCCCGGCCCTGACCATGACCTTCCACACTGATCCCTGCAACAGCCCAGGCGTCTCCGCTCCAGTCCCCGCCTCTGCTCCACACTTTCCCTCTCAGCCCCGAACAGCTCCCGATCGCCATCAGGAATGGAGGACTGTGGAAACCCTCACGCAGCAAACACTGACTCATCCTTCTCTGGACGGCAAGCCTCCAGGTCCTGCCCTCACTGTGTCATAGCCTCATGCCCTGGCTCCACGTCCTGCTCCTGCTGATCAGACACTCCTGGTCCACCTCCCACCTCAGGGCCACCTCTCCAAGAAGTCACCAGTCACCCCCACTGTCACTCTGAGCTCCCACAAGCATGTGCATGTCCCATAGAGCGAGTCACGCATGTGCCATACCCATGGTGGACGAGGAGACATGCCGCCACCCAGGGTCACTCCCTCCTCAGACTCCCGAGTTCAGTGACGGTGGGAGAGAGGGCACAGGACCTGGCAAGGACACTCGGGAGCTCCCGGGCCAGGGCCGTCTGCATCTGCCCCTCGCGGCCAGGTCTGTGCCTCTCCCCTTTGTAGGCACAGGTCCCGGGGGACCACCATGAACACCCCTCTCACTGAGCTCTATTCCCCTGACACAGGGAGCCCACCTCTGTAACCACGGGGACTATGTGTCTGCGTCCTTACAAGAGCCCGAGGTCCCACCAGCCCAGGGGCCACCTGTGGGCACGAAGGACTGGGGTCTGCGACCACCGGTCCTGTTTAACTTCCTGGTTGTATTAACACTGAGTGAAAAATAGTCACATTGCACCGATTCATAAGCTGGACCATATTTTAATCAAAGAAAAGCAGTTGGCTCTCCATTTGCAATGTGCCTTTACACTGACTCATGAATGACCAGGCATTCGGCCATCATCTGTCGCCTCCCCATGTGGGACACGGGCCTGTGCTGAGGGGCTGCCTCCCGGGGGCACTTACCTGTCGCTCAGCCGAGTCACAGAGCTGTGCACCAGCTTTATCCTCCCTCCAGGGATGAGCCCTAAAAGCAGGGAGACGGGGATAGATGTGCCTCTGAGGACCAGCGGCCCGGTCCCTGGAATCACGCTTCACTGCTCCACGCCTGCGTCAGGGGCAGACCGGAAGGCAGGAGGCCCCTGGGGGCAGGTGCGGTTCCTGAAAGCCCCCGGCGCTCAGCTGAGAAATAAGGGTCTGCAGTCAGAGCCTTGGGAAAGGGCTGTGAGCCACGGTCAGGAAGCCCTTGCTTTTCAGACCTGATCCGGCAGCACACTGAGCGGAAGATACAGGAATGAAAACCAGCACTCAGCACCCCCCGCGCCCCTCGCAGCAGCGCAGGGTGCGATGGGCCCTGCCGGCGCTGCAGAGGCCGGGCGCCCCCCTCCGCGCCCCTGCCTCCTCCCAATGACTCGCACACCGCCCTTCCTCAACGTAGTCATGGCCACAACCTGCCCCTCAGCCACGCGGTGGCTTTGCTTCCTGTCTATTCCCAACACCATCTTCCCGTTTATAATTACTGCATCTTGAAACCCAAATCCTGGGCAAGGCACTGTCCTCAATGTGCCCATAAATAAGCTCAACCCGAAGATGAAGCCAGGAGACTGCCAATGCTGCCGTCACAGGTGGGAAGCAGCGTCCCACTTCCCCAGGGGGCGCCTTCCCAGGGAAGCCAGCCAGGCCTGAGCACGCCCTCGGCAGCACCCTTCTGACCTGAGTCCCGTGGGCCCTCAGCCCACACTCCCAGTCCACTCACCTGTTTCCGGGCACCTGGGATGGGACCAGGTTGCTCAGAGAACGCTCATCAGTGAAGGACTGGCTCCCACCAAAGTGGGTGCTCTCTGACCGGCCCCCAATCTAATGCACGAGATAGAGCTTGGACCAGACACTGGTCCCTGACGTACAACATAGGGATCCAAGGGACACAGTCGTCAGGGAACTAACGCACTTGGCCTCGCTGCCAGCACTCAGCCCGCACACCCTTCCTCACTGCAGCTGAGGTGCTCACACAATGGCCGATGAGGTTGTAAGACACATGACCTTCATGCTCATCTTTCAGGTAGCCAACCACTTATTTTCCAAGTAGTTAATGCTATCTTTAATCTTTCATTTTCAGCAAACACTGACAGAAATTCATTTTTTTCATTTAATAGTTACCTAAATCACTTATCGAACCTGCAAGATCTGCCTTTGGTAATTCAACAACCACCTAAAAACAGAATATTGAGATGAACATTAACACATTTTATAATGAGGGAGCCATCTAAGCACAGCACAGGTCTAACAGAGACACCAGCTGAGCGGGTGCTTGAAGCGTAACTGCTCCAGACAGAGCGGCCTCGCTTCAGAATCATCCCTGCGAAGCTGCCAGCCCCTCCCGCCCTCGCCCCTCCCTGACATCGGGCCAGTGCCTCGGAGCATCGCACGTCCTTTACCCTCATCCCTGACTGCCCGTCTCTGGTCCACGTGTGTCCGCCCCCACAGGACCCACAGCTCCTGGGACGCTGCCCTGCCCTGCCTCCCTGTCACGTGGCCCTGGCAGCCTTCTCCCCAACAGCCACACACTCTGCTCCCAGAACCTGGGAGTGCAGGGGTGCAGTGCCCGCGTGCCCCACTCACCCACACGTTGAGAACCCCACTCTCGTCCAAGGAAGCGATGTGGAACGAGAAACCCGACATTTCTAAGAGAGAGAGAGAAATGGCTCAGCGAGGAGCGCACAGGCCACAGCCTGAGTTCCGGGTTCTAGGGTGGTGAGGGTCACGTACCTTCCTGAGCAGAAAAGGGCGAGAGGACAAAACTCTGTTTCTTGTGGCCAGACGCCGCGACAGGCTCGATGGCTTGCAGGGGGCTGCGGTGGTTCACAGGGGTGAGGACGCCATCTGGGGAGGCACAGGCGCCAGGGGGGATAAGTTAGAGACACACTGCCGTCAAGGAGGGGCAAACACAGGTGCTTCTGAGATACATGCTCCCCCTGGGACCACGGCTGAGGTTCCCCAGGGCCACTGCCTTCCGCATTACCACGGAGCAGACCACAGCCCCAGCCACCTGTGAGAGGAACGGGACATCCCGCCGGTGGGTGGAGGGCCCTGGGACTCCCTCCTGGGAGTTGGGGGTCTCAAGGATGGACGGAGACCAGAGAGACAGCTCAGCTCCCAGGGCAGCCACCTGACGGGCAAGGCAGCCTGGAGCCGCTGCTTCGGGAGGGAGGGGCAACACCTCCTCAAAAAGCACGTATGTAAAGCAAACACACACAGAAATGCCTGGAATCAGAAACTCAGAACAGAAATTTTAACAAAACGAGCAAGAAATAAAGAGAGAGCTGGGGCTGAGCTCAGCAAAGATGAGGCATAAACGACAGGTCTGGAGCCGATGGGCAGGACACAGGCGGCGCCGAGACGCAGCTCGGACTTCTCCTGAGGTCCATGGACCCCTCACTCCCCGGAGCCCACTGAAGCCTCATAGGTTTGGGGACAGGACATGGTGGTGAACTCAGAGATTAACCAGTAACATGGGCAGCACATGTGAAAGGTGTCTATTCCAACAGCATCACACCGACAAGGATTCTATTTTCTGCCAAGGGCCGCTTGGATATTGATAACATCACCTGTGGGCCACACCAGATCATCCACTTAAACATTAGCTGCTGTATTGGGTCAAACATTTAATGCCTTGGCAGGGCCAGCCCAAATGATTTCGCGGGCCTTATACGGCGCACGGGCCGGAGGTTCCCCACCCATGCTATAGACTCACACATTCTCCCTCAAAGGGGCAAAAATTGGTTGTTAGGAGAAAAAAAAAAAAATACTTGTTCTTTTTATGTATAAAACACAGACACGCATATAGTAAGATATGCCATGCATGTGTGGTGCTGACTTTCCTAGAGGGCTGATCAGGAAAAGGAGTGTGAGAGAATGAGAAGACAAGCCCTAGCAGGGAGGAAATACTTGTGAAGACACATCTAATGAAGGGCTGGTGTCCAAAATGCACAAAGAACCCTTACAACTCAGCCATGAGAAAGCAATGAATCCGTTTAAAACGTGTCAAAGACCTGAACAGACACGTCTCAGACAGAAAGCAAGCAAGCACCTGAGGCGCTCCACACCCCGTGTCATCCGAGAGCCACCGTGAGAACAGTGGGAGGCTGCCACACGCCTGTCAGTGGGCAAAAACACTGATGGCCGCGTGCTGCCCGGTGCAGACACCCAGAGTGCCTGTGAGGAGGCCATGTGGTGTGAGCATGCGGAGCCCAGATAACCGACAAAGCGCCTGGTGTTTCCTGGAGGGAACGACCGCTCAGCAGAGGGAGGTGACCTGGGAACTCACAAGAGCACAGGGGAGCCACAGAGACGCTACATGAGGAAAAAAGCCAGACGCGAGGGCGCATGCTCCACATGGCCCTCGTACCTTCCATCTGGAGAAGCAGGACACAGAGACAGAGAGCGGACCAGTGGTGGTGGGAAAGGGGGAAGGGTGTCAGGGTGGGGACAAGTGAGAGTGAGGACAATTGGGTGAGGGCCCGTGAGTGGACAGCCCTCATCTCTGAGCAGCAGCAGTGGAGGGTGAGACGGCATTGAACACGATGCCTGGGAAGCACTGGAAAGAGCCCAGACACGAGACTCTGCCAAGTGGTGGGGGTGCTGCTGAGTGACTGGTTGGTTTTGATTGTAGTTGTGCTTGTTTGCCTGTGGTTATGGTTGGTTGTTTGTGGTTGGCTAGTTGTAGTTGTGTGGTTGTATGGCTATGGTTAGTTGTGGCTAGGTTGTTTGGTTATAGTTGATTGTGGCTGTAGCTGGTTAGCTGTGGTTGCTTGGCTGTGGCTGTTTGGGTGTGGCTGTGTTGGTTGGTTGTGGTTGTGTTCGTTGGTTGTGGCTGTGTTGGTTGTGGTTGTGGCTGTGTTGGTTGGTTGTGGTTGTGTGGTTGTATTGGTTGTTTGTAGCTGTGTTGGTTGATGGTGGTTGTTTGGGTGTGGCTGTGTTGGTTGGTTGTGGTTGTGTTCGTTGGTTGTGGCTGTGTTGGTTGTGGTTGTGGCTGTGTTGGTTGGTTGTGGCTGTGTTGGTTGGTTGTAGTTGTGGCTGTGTTGGTTGGTTGTAGTTGTGGCTGTGTTGGTTGGTTGTAGCTGTGTTGTTTGGTGGTGCTTGTGGTTGTGTAGTTGTATTGGTTGGTTGTGGCTATGTTGGTTGGTTGTAGTTGTGGCTGTGTTGGTTGGTTGTAGCTGTGTTGTTTGGTGGTGCTTGTGGTTGTGGTTGTGTTGGTTGGTTGTAGTTGTGGCTGTGTTGGTTGGTGGTGGTTGTGGTTGTGGCTGTGTTGTTTGGTGGTGCTTGCGGTTGTGGTTGTTGGTTGTGGTTGTGTTGGTTGGTTGTGGCTGTGTTGGTTGGTTGTGGTTGGTTGGTTGTAGCTGTTTGGTTGTGGCTGTGCTGGGTGGCTGTGGTTGCTTGGTGTGGTCACAGTTATGGTTGCAGCTACAGCTGCCTGGCATGAAGTATTCTTGGGGTCCAACCTAGAATGCCGCAGGTCCTGTTGTTCCAGTTCCTCTCGTCCCCACTGGTGGAGGTAACTAAGCCAGGAGCATACTTACCAACATGCCTTAAGTTAATTTAAAACTAGAAACGTCATCTCACTGAGGATTTGGAATCCACACATTAACAAGAAAGATGTTATAATCTGTTGGTCACAGGCTAACCATGGCCTGGAGGCATTTTTGTTCTCCTTTTTGTCAAAGGCCTCTTTTGCTCATAGGTCAGACCCCATCCTCTGGGGTAACCGGAACCATAAATACCAAGACATTTCAGACACTCCTGGAGTCTGTCACACTTGTCTAGAGACACCTAAAGGCAGGCGGGCCTCACTGACCAGTGGAAAACGTTGCTGTCCTGAATGTCCAAAAGCAGTCGCTCAGCTTCACATAACGATGCATCCGAGAGTCTTCTCTCAGGTCCCACACGATGACCGAGCCGTGCACGGTTCCAGCAAACAGCAGGAAGGCCTTGAAGGGGCTCAGGCAGCAACAGGTGACCTGGGAGGACAGAGAGCTCTGCTGCCCCGGCGCCCGGGCCTCCCCGAGAAGCTGCAGACACGAGGCCCGTCTGGGCGTGTCTGCACCGGCGTCCTCAGTGGGCGCCAGGCCCCACTCAGCCCCATCAGCAAAGCCAGCTCTGTCTCTCCATTTACAGCCTGCGTCACCAAAAGTTATCTTCAAGTCCCAAAACTGACATCAGTAAAAGTTACTGTTCTCTACTGTTTTGGTGGAATCAATGATTCTGAGGTCAAGGAGCATGAAAACAGGGTGACCTGCGTGGCCACTAGACCACGGCCTGTGAGCCAGGGGCCAGAAAACGCATGCGACTACAGACTCAATCTCAAGCATTAAGAAACCTCTACCATGTCCAGGACCCAGACAGCACAAGCAACAAGTCCACTCGGAACCAGAGCCATGCCCAGGGGCCGTGTGTCCACTCGGCCTGGAGCCCTAACTGATACCCACTTCCCACAGTGAGTGCCAACCAGGCTTCATGCTGTGGGTTTCTTCTGAACTTAAAATTTTTAGAGTCAAAACAGACCCGCTCATGTCCTGTCACAGACAGAGCTGAGGGAGGCCAGGAGGAAAGAGAAAGGAGCTGACAAGTCCCACCCTCCTGCTCCCTGTGGCCCAGCAGGCGCCCACCTGCCCGCCCTGCTCCCGAGTGATACCTGCGACTCACACACCAGGACCTTCTGCGGCCCCGAGGGCTGCCAGATGTCCCACACGCAGAGCAGGTGCCTGCGGTCCAGCGGGGGGCGCGCAGGCCTGGTCAGGAAGCCCGTGAACGGACACCACTTGCCTCCGCGCCGGAGAGGCGTGCAAGCTGGACACGGTGCGATCTGGGGACAGAATACAGCAGTGCCGCAGCATGGGAGGGTCTGCCAGAACCAGGTCAGATAGCACACATATGTCAGTGCATTTCAGCTTCATGAAGCAGCAGCATGGCCGTCCAAAGCTCCACGTGCCTGAAATGCTGAACCCTGTCAAAGGTGACGTGTGGTTTGCTAAAAAGTGATCCTTCAAACTCGGTACAACGCAGCCCGGAGCCAGGCCGCCTCAGTGGGCCCTGCAGTCCCCGAGGTGTCACACCGCCAAGCAGCTCCGTCAGGGGCCCTGCCCACTTTGTTTTTCTCCCAAGAGCTTGCCCAGTTCAACCTACTGCACATGTCACTCATTTAGCAAGTTCACAGTCTGACCCACAAGGATTTCTGTCCACTGCTGACTCTCACCAGGGCCCGGGACACTGGACACACGCTGCACATGGGCCAACGCAGGAATGAGGAGCGGCCCGCTGGCACCACGCTGCTGCGCGGGCGAGCACTCCTGACGGCGGAAGCATCACTCCTTCCAAGGCCTCGCCTCACAGGTGTGACCAGCGAGCCTCAGACACCTGTCATCCACTCTCCCTCTGTCACCTCAGAATTCATTCTACCAAAATGCAAACCTACGAGGAATCCCTCCCTGTCCTCAGGAGGGTCTCCCACGCCCACCAGAGGCCAGTCCTGTGAGGACACGCACGCTCGTGTCCCCCACAAGGGACTCTTATGCCAGTGGCACTTGTACCAGCGCCTCCAGGCCTGCGGGTGCGTCACTGGGCAGCTCCGGGAGAAGAGGTGGTGTGGAGCGTGCACACCTGTTTGGAATCCCATAGAGACAGTGATTCACTATTTCCTGACAGGATAACTCCTATCTTTTAAAAATAAAAACACCCCCCAAAAACACAAGCTTTTTAAAGCTAAAATGCCATTTTTGTTTATGTGAAACACCCACGCAGCAAAGGACAGAGGCACCGCCACGACACGCTGCGTCCCTCCTGCGCGGCCACCTGTAGCCATCATTCCACAGCAGAGCAGCGACCAGCCTCAGGCACTGACTGGACCGCGCAAATGCAGTTTTTAAAACTGATCTAAACGATTACATGTGACCACACTTCACGTCTGACAAACGTTTTGTGCTTTGAGGCCACGGGCTACTGTGGATCCACGGAGCAGAGCCAGCGCAGGCCGCACGGCCTCTCAGCACTGCGCTGCTCCGGTCCCAAAGGAACAACTGAGCGGGGCCCGAGCAGGGGCAGGTCCTGGTGCCGCCTCAGCAAACACGCACACCCGCACGTGTCCCGCCTGCACCTCACGTCACACAGGCGGACCCGAGACCGCAACGTCAGCGTCACGCGTGGTCCCACTTAGGCACCAGCAGGAGGCTCTTACGCTGGAGGAAGGGCAGGCTGGTGTTCAGCTGCCAGGCACTGTCGCTGAGGGGCAGGGTGCTGTCCTGGGCCCCAGGGTCCTGGCTGGGGGCAGCTGCCACGCGGTCCTCTTCCAGCAAAACTGCAACCACCTTCCAAAGACAGTGAGTGCCCGAATCAACACGCCGCCCGCTCATCTCCCCCACATCTCACAGGAGCTGCTCCCCCGCCAGGCACCAAGGAAGCGACAGGGTGCAAGGACACTGTCCTGCGGGCACAGCAGGGGAACAACTCCTCAGGAAGCTGGGATCTCAGGGCACACGCCATTGTTGATGGCAGAGACTCTGCTAAAGTACCAGGACGGAGACACGTCACGCGCAGGCCCCAAGGTGTTCTCCCTGCGCTTCGAGGACCCAGGGGGTGCAGTGAGCCAGTCACTGCTGCCTGCCCAGCCGCCTGCCGCTCCGCCCTGCGTTGCCAGCCCCTCAGCTTCCCAGGACTCACACCGCGGAGAGCCACCGCTCAGCGTGTGGAAGCAGGACTCGATGGAGGGGGGACAGCGGGCAGGCCAGACTGAGCCCCACGCCAGCTGCTTTACACCAACGGAGACGCGGTGGGACCAGGAACAGACTCCCGACTTGAGGGCATTCGAAAGAGTAGGAATGGGGGTCCTTCTCTTTAGAGACTCACAGGGGCTCACGGGGCCTGTGGGCACTGCCCTGTGTCACAGCAACAGGGAGGGTCTGTGGGGGCTCAGAGGAGACAGTTGGCCGCCACCTGCAACTGCGGAGGCGCCTCAAGTCCTCCACGTGCTCCCTGTCTCTCATGCCGCTTGACGTTTCCATGGCCAGTTTAAAAGTCATAAGTTTCTTAGTTTCAAATACTCTAGAGCTGTGGTCAGCAAACTGTGGCTCGTGAGCCACATGCAGCTCTTTGGCCCTTTGAGTGTAGCTCTTCCACAAAATACCACATGTGGGCGCACACACACAGTGCAATTGAAACTTCGTGGCCCATGCGCAGAAGTCGGTATTTTGTGGAAGAGCCGGTATTTTGTGGAAGAGCCACACTCAAGGGGCCAAAGAGCTGCATGTGGCTCACGAGCCGCGGTTTACCGAGCCGCAGTTTGCCAACCACTGCTCTAGCCCAGTGGTTCTCAACCTTCTGGCCCTTTAAATACAGTTCCTCATGTTGTGACCCAACCATAAAATTATTTTCGTTGCTACTGCATAACTGTAATGTTGCTACTGTTATGAATCGTAATGTAAATATCTATATGCAGGATGGTCTTAGGCGACCCCTGTGAAAGGGTCATTTAACCGCCAAAGGGGTCGTGACCCACAGGTTGAGAACCGCTGCTCTAGAGCTATGTCTGCCTTGCCAACTTCATTTGTGTTTTCCAGTCGTTGTTTATGTTAGTTGGTGGTGACCCAGGTGACAGGCCACGTCCCAGGCACCTACCTGGCAGGCCGCCCGGAGGAAGCTGGACAGTCTCAGCGTGTCCACCTTAGGCACAGCCGCTGCATCCGAGGGCTCCCTGCTCTCACTCCCTAAAAAGTCACAGAAAACAACCAGGTGGGCTCTAAGCAGCCACGTCAGAGTGCAGGGCCCACATGAACATTAGGAAGCTGGAAGCGGAGCTCAGAAAGTCCCCATTTACTCTGGATCTCTGTAAACTGCACCTGATGGAGGGAGGCTCGGGCGATGAGCACAGGTGCTGGGTCACAGCACCGCTCACCTGAAACTCGTCACCTCATGAACCGCTGTCCCCAATACATGTAACTGAGAAAACCCACTGCATCTTGTTTCACATAAAGTCTGTGAACGGAACCCTACTTTAAAGACATTAAGGAAAGCACGGGTGGACAAAAGTAGATTGACAGTTGTAACACAAATAACCCAATCATTAATGAGTAATAATACAAGAAACTCTGTTTTGCGTGCTCACAACTGTAAACTACCTTTGCCCACCCCTGTAGCTCACGGCATCGATGATGGTGTAAGTGTCACATGTCGGTGCCTGATTTCTTAGGGGGAGGCTTCCTCAGAATCAGCTGCAACAGGGAAGGGGACATGGAGCACACAGGTCACGGAGGAAAGCCACGAGCATGGAGCACGCCTCTGGGACCTGCCATCTGCACTGACACCACGTATCTGCAACCACACTCGTGTAGAAAATCTCTATTGCTCAGCTGGCTGGTTCCCAGAATCAAGAGGTTGCGGTTCGATTTCTGTTTGGGACACAGCACCGGGTTGTGGGCTCAATCCCCGGTAGGGGGCATGCAGGAGGCAGATGAGTGATAATCGATGTTTCTCTCTCATTGATGTTTCTATCCCTCTCCCTTCCTCTCTCTCTAAAAATCAATGAAAAAGACATTTTAAAAAAAATTAAAAACAAATCTCTATTAAGGAGAACAGATTATCCCAAGTCAAAAGCCAAGCGCGCTCAGAAGCCCTCACGAAGCTGCGTGTTTGGAGGGGACTCTGCCCTGCTGACCGGCCCAGCTGGCGCTCAGGCCGCTGGTTTGCCCCACCAAGAGGGCGTGGCACTTCCATCAGGTACGAACCACCACCCCCGGGAGAAAGGCAGAAGGAGAAAGAGCAAGCGATGCACTGAGCATAGCACCACAGGCAACGTGAAGAACCCGGCTCTCAGTGGGGAGCAGCTGAGAGCTGCTTACCCCCCGACACGGCCGCGCCTTCCCCGGGGTGCTGAGTCCACGCCTCCCTGGTCTCCATCTCCTCTGTCTGGATGTCTCGCTCCACATTCCCTTCATTGCACTGGACGTACGCCTTCAAAACAAAGGGCTGTGTGAGCACTCAACCTCAAGCAATGCCTCGTTACTGACAAGAAAAACGTTAGTTCTCAATGGCAGTCTTCTTGCTTTTGTCAAAAATAAGTATCATGGCATAAATACCATCAAGCAAAGGCAGTCTGGGTCTTAAAAGTTTGCTGTGTTTAATAGGCCTGACTTTCTAAAGGGTTTTAAAAAAGTCACATCAAACAATTCAGCTTTGGTGTAAAAAACTACTGAGGAGCCCACCAACATCTATTTTTTTAGGAACATACTGACTTTGCAAACCAAAGGCAATCTAGCCCTAGCGGTTTGGCTCAGTGGATAGAGCATCAGCCCACAAACTGAAGAGTCCCAAGTTTGAATGCAGTCAAGGGCACCTATCTTGGTTGCAGGCTCGATCCCAGGCCCTGGTCGGGACACATGCAGGAGGTAACCAATGGATGTGTCTCTCGCACATCGATGTTTCTCTCTCTCCCCCTCCCTTCCACTCTCTCAAAATATCAGTGGGAAATACCTTGGGGTGAGAATTAGCAACAGCAAAACAGGCGCGTGCTGCAGTAATGCGTGTCGTTACTAGCAACTCTGAGATGAGGAAAGGGGCAGAGGAGCTGGACCATCGGCTCAAGGTTAGCGTGAGTCAGCCGGACTCACCCAGCACTCCTGCAGGGCCGTCCCGTGACCTCCTCCTATTGAGAGACTGTCACCAACGGAATGGACCCAGAGTATGTACCCAATGGCACTAACAGGACATAAGAAAAATGCAAGAGATAATCCCTGCCTTCAATTTCTGGAAGGGAGCGGGAGTTAGTGACTACAGTACAACAGGGAAGTCAGCTGTGTGGCATGGAGGGTGGAGACTTTGGAATAAGAGAGTTCAGTGTAAGTCATGAGGGAAGGCTTCACCTCAGGCCTCGAACCAGGCCATGGACACTGAGAAACACACGTGTGACAGGAGGGCTAGGCTCGGTGACAGAGAAAACACAGGTCAGTGATGGGGGCTTCCCACAGTGAGAGAGGGCACACAGGCAGGTGAGGGGGCCTGGCACAGTGAGAGCGGGCACACAGGCAGGTGAGGGGGCCTGGCACAGTGAGAGAGGGCACACAGGCAGGTGAGGGGGCCTGGCACAGTGAGAGAGGGCACACAGGCAGGTGAGGGGGCCTGGCACAGTGAGAGAGGGCACACAGGCAGGGGACAGTCAGGGCATACAGGGGGAGGTGCAATGGAACAGAAAGGATGGGACGAGGGTGAATCACTTCAGGGGGAGCATGGGAATCACTGGGTGCACAGCACTTAGAGGCCCTGCACTATGACAGTCACACCCTCACTGGGACCTGAGCAAGGGATCCAGGGGACATTCTGCTCCCCACACAGCCACACTGGGAGCGGGGAGCCGCCCTCCGTGTGGGCTTCTGTGGACACCTGCACACCGTTTAGGTTCACTTGCACCACGTGGTGAATGAGGGGCCCTTCTCCCTCCCTCCTCCTCCTCCGCACATTCCCTGCCCTCAAGGTCCAGAGCGCAGTCAGTACCTGCTGTACTCACCTGCTTGGTGTTTTTTCTCCCGAAGTTCCTGATGTACATGTCATATTCATTTACTGGTGGCAGATCCAAGAAAGAGAATGTGAATGAAAAGTCCAGGTCAATGAGCCGAAGCAACTTCGTGCTGCGTGTCCTGGAAAATAAATTGGAAACAGACAAGTTAAACTGAGCAATGCACAGGGGCATGCGGGGAGCCTCTGGTGAGACAGAGCTGCTGTCCAGGACTCACCTGTCAGTGTCTGAGGCATTTAGCAGTCACGCACGGACCAACGTGAGAGCATCATGAACCACGCTTCCCGAGTCAACACAGAACCACGTCAGGCTCTGTCCCTAGAACTGTCACAGAAAGCAATTCTCTTCACTTCACGACTTCGTGGGCTTGGACCAGCATTGCCTTTCTGTGATGTCGCTGTGCTGTGGCCTGAAAGGGCGTGTCATGTTCGTGACGCCCACTGTCCTTGAAGCGCAGACCTGTGTCCCATGGGACTGAACCATGCCGTCGCCTACAAGCCAGCCGCCCTGCCGCCCACAGAGCGCCCAAACCCTGCACTTGGTTTTCCTCGGCTCACAGACTCCTATTCGACTGCCGAGCTGGTCTCCTTTCCTTCCGGACGTTAATGCCGGCACCAGGCTCCTGGGCACCCCATCGCAGGAGCTCTGCTCTCCTCCCAGCTGGTGCTCCACCCACAGGTGTCCTTCCCACTCACTCAGGGTCATTACCCAAACCACCACCTTCCCATCCATAAAATTGGAAAACAGACAGTTTAACTTGTCTGTTTAACTTGCTCAGTTTAACTTGTCTGTTTCCAATTTATTTTCCAGGACACGCAGCAAGAAGTTGCTTCGGCTTATTGACCTGGACTTTTCATTCACATTCTCTTTCTTGGATCTGCCACCAGTAAATGAATATGACATGTACATCAGGAACTTTGGGAGAAAAAACACCAAGCAGGTGAGTACAGCAGGTACTGACTGTACAGCAGGTACAGCTCCAGTCCGCCATCCCCACACATCTCCCACCACACGGCACCCCCAACAGATGAACCCACGGCTCACTCGTGTAAGCCTTCAGGGACATGAGTTGTCCACAGTGCCATCTTTTACCGTCTCGGTGTTTGTGGTAATGGCCTTTTCATTCTTGCTGTTGAGTCTTTGTGTCTGGCTTTCTCTTTTCCCTTAAGTCAAGCTTCTTAGGGCTTATAAATTCTATGAATGTTTTTAAATAATTCCTTTTGGCTTTGTTAAACTTGACAGCTTCCAATTTTATGGATTTCTGACATTATCTTCTATTATTTTGTTCCTTCTCATTTCTTACTGTCCTTTGCCCCATTGAGATAGGTATGTGGACATTGGTTTGCAGCCTTTTCCGTTTCCAATGTGTCTCAGAATAGCTTTAACTGAATCCCACAGCTTTTAGATGCTGGTTTCCATTATCTGTGGAAAATAGTTTCTAATTCCCATTTGACTTCTTTGACCCACAGCTTTTTAGAAGTATAATACTTGATTTTCAAATTTTGGGGTATTTTCTATTGATTTCTAGCTTAATTGCACTGTGGTCAAAACACGACTTCTGTATTATTTCAATCCCATGTCCAGAACATACCATCTTTTGAGAACTTTTCTCTGTATTCTTCAAAAGAACATAAATATTGCACTTGCAGGTATACTTTTAGGTGTGTGTTAGATGTAGTTTAACCATGCACTCAAACCTTTGTACCTCCACTAAATTTCTATCAGCTGCCAAGGGACATGCGCTGCCAATGCCCACCTGTGTCTGAGGCACCTGTGTGCTGCCCAGTGTGCTCTGTCCACTCTGTGCTCCAGCATTGGGTGCATTCGGGCCGCCTGGCAGGCTCATCTGCTGAGCTGACCCTCTCATTGTTATGAAGTGACTTTCTTGTGCTCTTCCTGCTTTCAAGTTTTCTTTGAAGTTAGTGACATCAGCGTTGTCTAGTTAGTGTTTGCTTGGCAGATTTCCTCTATCCTTTCTCAACCTTTCTGTGTCCTGATATGTAAGGTTTGTCTCTTGAAAGTCACATATCTGGCAGGTCCCATTCAACATCTTTGCATCACACCCTTGAGACGCCGCAGGGACCTGACTCTTCTCCATCATGACGAGCCTGTGGGGAACTGGTTTCCTTACACGTCATTTCACTCAAGTCACAGAGCTACTGATAATGTGAAGTGAGGCCGTACTGTGCCGAGTTGCTTTTCTGCAGTTCATTAATATGTAAGGCAGGAATTTGTGGTTCTGGTTTAATCTCCCATCTTCCTGTTGTTGTCTCTGTTCCATGACCTTTGTTCCTTTGTTGCTCCTTTCCTGACTACTTTTAAAAAAATATATGTATACATATTTTTATTGATTTCAGAGAGGAAGGGAGAGAGAGACAGAAACATGAATGATAAGAATCAGTGATCAGCTGCCTCCTGCACGCCCCCTACTGGGGATCCAGCCGGCAACCCAGGCATGTGCCCTGACTGGGAATCAAACCATGACCTCCTGGTTCATGGTCGACATTCAACCACTGAACCCCACCAGCTGGGTTCCTGACTACTATTTGATTAGCCACATGTTTTTTGTTTTTTTTATAATTCCATTAACTCTTCTACTTGCTTCTTAGTCATACATTTTTTCATTATCTCTTAATGGTTACCCTAGACATTTTAACAAGCATTCCTGACCTATTAAAGTCTACCTTAAATTAAATACTTTTACCTCTTCCTGTTGGGACTTCATCACAATTTATTGTCGCCCATCCCCTGCTCCAGTTCTTGGACTACGTCAAGGTAATTTTGTCCCATACACCTTTCAACCCCACGTGCAGTGACATGAGTTCCTACTTACACCTGCTGACCTTTCTTTGCCACTGTTTCCTAGTCGAACCAATGTGTTACAGGCAAGCATTTCTCTGCATTCTCATCACATAAAGTAGCATCAGTTTTTAAAACCTTGCCTATTTCTAGAGAAGAAACTCACCTCATTATTGTTTGAATATCCACTTCTCTGACTATTCACAGATGTAATTTATGGTGTGTGTGTGGGTGACTGAGGGACAGTTAGATCTTGCAGGAGTCTCGGGGACTGGCAGACCAGACTCTCATGGAAGGGGAGCCCCTGCTACTGCCACAGGCACTCCCAGGCCGGGTGTAACTTTGGCGTAGAGCCCATGCTTCTGATAGAGGGGAGCAGCAGAGGCCAGGAGCGCAGCCACACCGACACCAGGACTGGCTCAGACACCATCCCGGATCAGTGCAGGAGGCTGCTTACCAGCCATAACCCATGTGGGCCCACCATCACGCCCCGGCGTGAGTGGCATGGTACCGCGGACTCCCAAATGTCTGCAGTGAATGCACAACAGAGAGACTTCCTGCGCCGCACCTCCTTGCTTGCGCGCCCAGACCCTGCAACCCAGGACCCTGCACTGTGAGTACAAGCCAGGGGGACCATGGACCCCACCCCCACCCCAGGACCATGCTGCCAGTCAGATCCAAAGCCGCCCGACACGCACCCCACTCCGGGCCCCAGGAGAGCACTGCCGCTGCAACCTGGAAGCACATGGAGGGCTCAGCCCCAGGTCACAGGTCAATGCTATCGTTGCAATCCGGAGCCACTTGGCACGTGCCCACCCTGGGCCACAGGACTGTGCTGCCGGTGCAACTCAGTGCGCCAGCCACTGGTCACAGGACCGCATTGCAAGTGCACTGCCAGAGGGACCTAGGGCACCACACTGCCGCAGGTGCCAGGGTGGCACAGTGAATTGCACGCCAGAGGGCTCTGGCCCCCACAGGGAGTCACACAACAGAGGAACTGTGCATGTGCCCCCACAACCCAGAGCATCTGCAGCAGACAACTGAGGGACCAGAACCATGGGAGAAGTGGGTACAGCTCAGAGCAGAGACAATAAAGGCATGAGGCTCAGGCAGACCCAGCCTCTGGGCTAACAAGTTCCAGACCATTGGACCTCTAGGGACTTTAACCTCCTGGACCTCAATCAGGGTGCCCAGGGCCAGAAAGAGACAGCAAAAATGGGAGACAAAGAAACAATCCTCAAAGGAAAGAAAAGGAGAACTCATCAGAAAAGAAACTAAATGAAATGAAGGCAAGCAATATGTCACAGAAGGAATTCAGACCAGCCCTAACCGGTTTGGCTCAGTGGATAGAGCGTGGGCCTGTGGACTGAAGGGTCCTGGATTCGATTCTGGGCAAGGGTATATATCTTGGTTGCAGGTACATCCCCAGTAGGGGGTGTGCAGGAGGTGGCTGATTGATGTTTCTCTCTCATTGATGTTTCTAACTCTCTATCCCTCTCCCTTCCTCTCTGTAAAAAATCAATAAAATATATTTTTTAAAAAAGAATTCAGACCAAAGGTTATAAAGATGCTCAACCATCTGGATGAGAAATTCACCAACATGTGTAAAAATCAAGAGGAAATGAAGAATGACATTGCTGCAATGAAGAACACAATGGAAGGTTTCAACAGCAGACTAGAAGCAGCAGAGGACTGAATCAGCGAGTTAGAAAATAGGATAGAAAAAACACCCAATCTGAAAAGCAATTGTAAAAAAAGCAGGAGAGTTTAAGGGAGCTTTGGGACAACATGAAATGAAGCAACATCCTCATAATAGGGGTGCCAGAAGGACAAGAAGAGGAGCAAGGAGTAGAAAACCTATTTGAAGAAATAATGACAGAAAACGTCCCTGACATGGGAAAGAAAAAAATCACACAAGCACACAGAGTCCCAAACAAGATACACCCAAAAAAGACCACACCAAGACACACCACAATTACAATGGCAAACGTTAATGACAAAGAAAGAATCTTGAGGGCTGCAAGAAAAAAAACAGAGAGTTCCCTACAAGGGATCGCACATTAGACTATCAACTGATTTCTCAACAGAAACACATCAGGCCAGAAGGGCATAGAATGGAGTATACAAAATTATGCAAAGCAAGGGACTGAATCCAAGAATACTCAATCCAGCAAGGCTATCATCCAAAATTGAAGGGAAAATCAGGAGCTTCACAGACAAAAAAGGCAAAGGGAATTTATTACCACCAAGCCAGCAATGCAGGAAATGCTAAAGAGAATGTTGTAAAAAGAAGAAATAGACAGGGAATAAGGAAAACAGGAATAGAAAATAAAAATGGCAACAAACTACCTATCAATAATAACCTTAAATGTAAATGGATTAAATGTTCCAATCCAAAGACATAGGGTAGTTGAATGGATAAGAAAACATGCCCCATATATAAGGACTCACACAGACTGAAAGTGAAGGAGTGGGAAAAAATATTTTAAGGCAAAAGGAAATGAAAAAAAAGTTGGAGTAGCAACACTTATATGTGACAAAAATAGATCTCAAAGTGAAGGCCATAACAAGAGATAAGGAAGGTCACATCATATTACTAAAGGGATCAATACAACAAGAGAATATAACTCTGGTAAACATATATGCACCCAACACAGGAGCACCAAAATACATTTTTAAAAAAACTTCAGGAAGATATCAAGGGAGAGATCGACAACAATATTATCACAGTAGGGGACTTTAATACCCCATTGACATCACTGGATAAATCTTCTAGACAAAAAAAAAATCAACAAAGAAACAGCAATCCTAAATGACTCACTAGATCAGATGAAACTAATTGATATCTTCAGAACATTTCACCCCAAAGCTACGGAATATACATTCTTCTCAAGTGCACATGGGACATTTTCAAAGATAGACCACATATTAGGATACAGGCTAAACCTCTTCAAATTCAAGAAGACTGAAATCATATCAAGCATCTTCTCAGATCACAATGGCATAAAATTAGAAATCAACTATAATAAAACCAATAAAAAAACAATCAAACACTTGGAGGCTAAATAGCATGCTATTAAACAATGATTGGGTTACCAAAGAGATCAAAGAAGAAATAAAAAACATCCTGGAAACAAATGACAATGAAAACACAACAATCCAAAACCTATGGGACACAGCGAAAGCAGTTGTGAGAGGGAAGTTCATAGCTATACAGGCCCACCTCAAAAAACAAAAAAATTGATAATAAATTATCTAACCCTACAACTTAAAGAGTTAGAAAGAGAGCAACAAGAAAAGCCCAGAGTAAGTAGAAGGAAGGAAATAATAAAGATTAAAATGGAAATAAATGACATAGAGACCAAAAAATGATATAAAAGATCAATAGAACCAAGAGCTGGTTCTTTAAAAGGATAAACAAGATTGATGAACCTCTACCCAGGCTCACCAAAAAGCAAAGAGAGAGGACCCAAATAAACAGAATGAAAAATGAAAGAGGTGAAGTAACAACTGACCCCTCAGAAATACAAAGGATTGTAAAAAAAAAAAAAAATACTACAAACAACTCTATTCCAAAAACTGGACAACCTAGATGAAATGGACATATTCCTAGAAAAATACAATCTTCCAAAACTCAATCAGGAAAAATCAGAAATCCGAATAGGCTGATAACTACTGAGGAAATTGAAGCAGTCATCAAAAAGCTTCCACCAAACAAAAGCCCTGGTCCAGACAGCTTCACAGGGGAGTTTTATCAAACATTCAAAGAACTAACACCTATACTCCTCAAAGTATTCCAAAAAATCAAAGAGGAACACTTCCAACCTCTTTTTATGAAGCCAGCATTAACCTAATCCCAAAACCAGATAAAGATGCAACAAAGAAAGAAAATTATAGGCCAATATTCCTGATGAACAAAGATGCTAAAATCCTCAATAAAATATTAACAAATGGCATCCAACAATTTATTAAAAAGATCATGCACCATGACGAAGTGGAATTTATTCCAAGGATGCAAGGATGGTACAATAGTCACAAATCAATAAATGTGATACATCACATAAACAAACTGAAATACAAAAATCAGATGATCATATCAATAGATGCAGAAAAAAAAAACATTAGACAAAATGCAACACCCTTTCGTGATAAAATACTCTCAGCAAAGTGGGAATAGAGGGATCATAACTCAACATAATAAAAGCCTTATATGACAAACCTACAGCCAACATCATACTCAATGGGCAAAAACTAAAACCATTTCCCCTAAGAACAGGAACAAGACAGGAATGTCCACTTTCACCACTCCTGTTTGACATAGTACTGGATGTTCTAGCCATAGCAATCAGACAAGAAGAAGAAATAAAAGGCATCTGAATTGGAAAAGAAGAAGTAAAACTGTCATTAGTTGCTAATGACATGATATTGTACATAGAAAAATCCTAAAGACTCCATCAAAAAACTACTTGATTTAATAAATGAATTCGGCAATGTAGCAGGATACAAAATTAACACTCAGAAATCAATGACATTTTTATACACCAATAATGAACGTATAGAAAGAGAAACTAAAAAAAAAAAAAATCCCATTTACCACTGCAACAAAAATTAAGAGATACCTAGAAATAAACTTAACTATAGAGGTAAAAGACCTGTACTTGGAAAAGTACAGGAAAAAAGAGATAGAAGAAGATATAAACAAGTGGAAGAATATACCGTGTTCATGGATTGGTAGAATCAACATCATTAAAATGTCCATATTGCCCAAAGCAATCTATAAACTCAACACAATTCCCATTAAAATCAATGGCATATTTCACAGACCTAGAACAAACTCTCTAAAAATTTATATGGCATAAAAAAAGACCCCGAATAGCCCCAGAAATCCTGGGGGGAAAAAACAACAAACCAAAGTTGGAGGGATCACAATACCAGACATCAAGTTATATTACAAAGCCACTGTTCTTAAAACACCCTGGTACTGGTGCAAGAACAGACACATAGACCAAGGGAACAGAACAGAGAACCCAGAAGTCGACCCAGGCCATTATGCTCAATTAACATTTGACAAAGGAGGCAAGAGCATACAGTGGAGGCACGCGCGGGGCTGGGCTGACCTGAAAAAATGTCTGGATTTCTAGAAGGCTGAGATGCTCAGAATGCATTGATTGGGGGGGAAACGCAATACTATTGCTTCCATTGCTGCTGGTGTTCTATTTTTTACAGGCTGGTGGATGATCATAGATGCAGCTGTCATTTACCCCACTATGGAAGAGTTCAACCATTCATACCATGCCTGTGGCGCTACAGCAACCATCGCCTTTCTAATGATTAATGCAGTATCGAATGGACAAGTCCGAGGAGATAGTCACAGTGAAGGTGGGCTGGGTCAAACAGGTGCTCGCATTTGGCTGTTCATTGGTCTCATGTTGGCCTTTGGCTCTCTGATTGCATCTATATGGATTCTCTTTGGTGGTTATGTTGCTAAAGAAAAAGCCGTAGCCTTAACTGGTTTGGCTCAGTGGATAGAACGTCGGCCTGCGGACTGAAGGGTCCCAGGTTCGATTCCGGTCAAGGGCATGTACCTTGGTTGCGGGCACATCCCCAGTGGGAGATGTGCAGGAGGCAGCTGATCGATGTTTCTCTCTCATCGATGTTTCTAACTCTCTCTCTCTCTCCCTTCCTCTCTGTAAAAAATCAATAAAATATATTTAAAAAAAAAAAAAAAAGAAAAAGCCGTAGTATACCCTGGAATTGCTTTATTTTTCCAAAATGCCTTCATCTTTTGTGGAGGATTGGTTTTTAAGTTTGGCTGTACTGAAGACTTATGGCAGTGAAAACATCTGATTTTTTGCTCCTGTACAACAGCCCTGAGTGGGTTTGTTCTGTTGTGTTTGTTTCTTATTTTTAAGTCACTCCCAATCTTTTGTAATGACATTTTCTAAACTTATTTCTGAGTGTAGTCTCAGCTTACATTTGTGTGATACTAAAATCATGAGAAATCGCTATTTAAACAATAACAACAAAACTCTATTGTGGTATGCATTTGATTAACTTATCAAACGTTAAGGAAAAGTATTCCAGGTGAGTAAGTTTTGTTGTTTTACCATGGTATAATTGTAAAAATAAAAATAAATTAGAAAAGGAAAAAAAGAGCATACAGTGGAGTCAAGAAAGTCTCCTCAATAAATGGTGTTGGGAAAATTGGACAGATACAGGAAAAAAATGAAACTAGACACCATCTTACACCATACACAAGAATAAACTCAAAGTGGATAAAAGACTTAAATGTAAGATGGAAAACCATAAAAATCTTAGAAAAATCCATAGGCAGCAAAATATCAGACATATTTCGTGGCAATATATTTACTGACACATCTCCTGACCTAGGACAATGGAAACTAAGGAGAAAATGAACAATTGGGACTACATCAAAATAAAAAGCTTCTGCACCGCAAAAGAAACCATCAACAAAACAAGAAAGCCCACTGCATGGGAGAACATATTTGCCAATGTTATTACCGATAAGGGTTTAATCTCCTAAATTTATAGGGAACTCATACAACTTAACTAAAGGTAAACAATTCAATCAAAAAAAGGGCAAATGACCTAAATAGATACTTCTTGAAAGCAGACCTACAGAAGGCCAAGAGACATATGAAAAAATGTTCAAAGTCACTAATCATCCGAGAGATGCAAATCAAAACAACAATGAGGTACCATCTCACACCTGTCAGAATGGCTATCATCAACAAATCAACAAATGACAAGTGCTGGAGAGGATGTGGAGAAAAGGGAACCCTCGTGCACTGCTGGTGGGAATGCAGACTGGTGCAGCCACTGTGGAAGACAGTATGAAGTTTCCTCAAAAAAGTAAAAATGGATCTGCCATTTGACCCAGTGATCCCACTTCTAGGAATATATCCCAAGAAACCAGAAACACCAATCAGAAAGGATATATGCACCCCTATGTTCATAGCAGCACAATTTACAATAGCTAAGATTTGGAAACAGCCTAAGTGCCCATCAGCAGAAGAGTGGATTAGAAAACTGTGGTACATCTACACCATGGAATACTATGCTGCTGTAAAAATGGAGGAATTCTTACCATTTGCAACAGCATGGATGGAACTGGAGAGCATTATGCTAAGTGAAATAAGCCAGTTGGAGAAAGATAAATACCACATGATCTCATTCATTTGTGGAATTTAATGAACAACATAAACTGATGAACAAAAATAGAGCCAGAGATAGAGAAGCGTTGAACAGACTGTCAAACCTCAGAGGGAGGGAGGGGAGGGTGGGGGTGGGGGAGGGGGTTAGAGGGGGTAAGAGATCAACCAAAGAACTTGTGTGCATATGAGCATAACCAATGGACACAGACAATGGGGTGAGGGTGAAGGCTGGGGCTGGGGGGCTGGGGGAGGTTGTGAGAGGACAATGGGGGGAAAGGGGCATATGTAATACTTTTAACAATAAAGAATTAAAAAATATTGAATGAGATAACAAATGCAAGGAATGTAGCACAGAACTTGCCTATAATAAACACTCAATAAATAGAAAAATAAAGAAGATGTAACTTATTTTCATACATTTAATGACAGCCTAGCATTCTCTACTGTGTCCTCACCATCCTGGGTCCCTCTGGTGGAGGTGGGGAAGCAGGTAAGAGAATGGGCCGCTGTTTCTCTGCCCTCTCTGGCTGGAGGGGCTGCCCCAGCCCAGCTCCCTGTCCTGCAAAGGGGCCCACACTCCTGCTTAGAGGCTCAGTCTCCAGCACCTGTGTGGTCACCTGCATCACACCCTCACTTCAATGCTCCGATGGTTCCTGTTTTCCTGCCTGGATCTCCAGTTGAACTGACTTCTAGTGATATTTAGCTTTGTATACTAAATTATTAAAACAGTTTGTGCATTAGGGATAGTAGACCCCTATCATTTTGCAAATATATTTTCCCAATTGGTCAATCACCTTTAAATTTGGTCAAGTTTATGGAGTACTGCACCTTACAGAAATTTAACATTTTATCTGCTTTTTTAAATATATATATATATATATATATATATATATATATATATATTTGTATTGATCTCATAGAGGAAGGGAGAGGGAAAAATAGGGAGAAACATCAATGATGAGAGAAAATTATTGATGGGCTGCCTCCTGCACGCTCCACACTGGGGATCGAGCCTAACAACCCTGGCATGTGCCTTGACTGGGAATCAAACCGCGACTTCCTGGTTCATAGGTCGATGCTCAACCACTGAGCCTCACTGGCCGGCTTAATCTTCTTTTATTCTCAGAAACTCCTTTCCTGTCACTATGCTCTTTTATTCATTTTCCTATTTACCCCATTTGGAACTGGTCTTGGGGATACTGTAGGGCAGGCGTCTCTCTGCCCTCGCGTTGCTAGTTAATGCACTAAACTGACATCTAGTGGCATCGGCGCTATGCAGTTTGGATTTTTCTCCTCTGTACCTTATTCCCTTACAGCACAATGACACACATCGATAAAGTGTCCCTACATTTTCCTCAAAAACTCTTAAATTGTTATTTATCATTAAGCTATTCATGTTTCAGCCTTTGATTTTTTTTGTTTTCTTTTTAAATCTTTAATATGATTTTTGACCCAGAATAGTTCATGTGATACGCATGAGTGGGATTCTGCCTCAGCCAAACTAGGTGCCTCCCGGTAAGTGCAAATCCCGCGCCTTAGATGCTGAGTATCGGGACACAGCACACCTGCTCTCACACAACAGAGGCGCCGAGAAACGCAGTGCAGATAAAGAATGTGCAGTCAGCAGTGAAACAAAGCTCCATTTTAAAAGTGTACTGAAGACAAACACTACAGCTCCACAGACTCCTGCCAATTCCCCAGGACACCTACTTTTGCTTCAGAGCCTGAGTCCGACTCTTTTGGCGTTGTGAGGCGGTTGCAAAATCCACAAAAATTCCACACACAGGGGCTCTGGAAGGTGAACTGTTTGCATCTGTACAGAAAAAACAACAACAATTTTTGAAACAAATATTTCAAGAAAAAAATGTCAAGTATAAAATTTTTAGAAGCATTTTTAATAATTGTAGCCCATGACTAACATTACTGATAAACATCGTTCACGAGCACTTAAGAGACCGCCTCTGCTACTTTCATGTAAAACTTTCAGGCAACAAAGCAAAACTTAGTGTGTATGTGCCAATCACACCAGGGAGAGTTAGCAATATTTCAGAACCCCTCTACCATGCAGTCTACACTTCTCCCCACTCTGCCCGGCCCCTCCAGAATATATGCCCTAATCAGGGAGCTGGGACATGAACATACAAGCAGCAAAAACAGAGACGGAGGCAAGTTAATGTTAACCCTCTACAGCAGTGGTTCTCAACCTTCCTAATGCTGCGACCCTTTAATACAGTTCCTCATGTTGTGGTGACCCCCAACCATAAAATTATTTTCGTTGCTACTTCATAACTGTAATTTTGCTACTGTTATGAATTGTAATGTAAATATCTGATATGCAGGATGTATTTTCATTGTTACAAATTGAACATAATTAAAGCATAGTGATTAATCACAAAAACAATATGTGTTTTCCGATGTGGTCTTAGGCGACCCCTGTGAAAGGGCTGTTTGACCCCCAAAGGGGTCGCGACCCACAGGTTGAGAACCGCTGTTCTACAGGTTCAAGTCCAGGGCAGGGCCCAGACTGAAGGGCGGTCTTGGTGGGAGCTCCTCCCACTGCCCTCCTCAGCACAGGATGTCAACTCGCCTCGGCTCTCCAAGGATTTCTGTGGTTTCCTGTGCAGATTTACTGCCACACTTGTTTGTTCAAATGTTTATTTCAATTGCATCTCATGCCCTCCAGCCGTTTTATCAGATCCCCGGGGCCCATGGGCAGGAATGCGCGGGATCTGGGTTGGGAGTCCTGCCCGTCACCTGCTGTGACCGTGAGCAGGTTGTTCGTGGCCCCTTTCTCCTGTGCTGCGCGACATCCACACAGGACAGCACAGCACGAGGGTGAACGCAGGCGTGTGGACGAGCACCTTCTGCCCGCTGTACGCACACAGATGCCAGGAGCCTCCTGAACAATGAGGAAACTGGACGATGTTTCACGGCACAGGTTTAAGACGGGAATGAAGACACCTTGCCACACGGCTCGCAAATGCCAGGTGTCAGCACCCTCACCAACCAAGTACACAGTTCACCTTTCAGAGGTTAGAAACGTTTTCAAATGCCTCGGCATAACCTCGTGCCCTGGAAAAAGGTACTTATCAAATGGTTTCCTATTGCCCTGAAAAGGGAGCAAATAGGAGAGTCAGCACAGGTGCAGCAGGCAGTGCACAGCAGTGACACCAGCACAGCTGGGGCTGGGCAGCAGGACACAGGGAATGAACCCTCTCTCAGCCCAGGTGGTGGCGGCTGTTAGCACTAACAGTCACTATGCTGAAGACAAGCACCTTACAGGTATTAGCTTATTTAATTAACACTCACAGCCCTAAAAAAGGCCTTGCCCTTATTTTGCAGGAAGGAAACTGAAGCACAGAGAGGGTAAGTCCCACTCAAGACCACACAGCTAGTGACAGAGCCAGTGCCATTGAGGCCACTCCACGGCCCCTACCACAGGCAGGACGGCTAATCATAGTGAATAATTCTTTCAAATAAAAAATACAACAAAAATAATGTCTTAAAGGGGGTTCTAAATTCTTGTAAATCAAGCTATTAAAGCCCATAGTGCCCG
The DNA here is from genome assembly GCF_028538775.1 of Myotis yumanensis. Lineage (NCBI taxonomy): Eukaryota > Metazoa > Chordata > Mammalia > Chiroptera > Vespertilionidae > Myotis > Myotis yumanensis. Next base: position 85,264 of record NW_027223760.1, read on the forward strand.
GAACAATAAAGGACATGAATAAAATTTTTAAAAAAAGGTAATTCAAAGGTCTGCTAAGAAAACCAGGAACTGCAGAACAAAAGCTTGCAGACTCTCAGCAACACCACAGCAGGCCCCCAATTCACACCTGCTGTGGCACAGCGAGTGTCACCACCGCCATCAGGACAGCTGCTCCGGCTTCGGAGACACAGTTTAGCTGTGCATTTGGAGAATAGTCCATAATACTCAGGTTTTCTGCCTCTACAACAGGCACAGATGTGAGGGTAATAACCATTCTGCCTGACCTTCACTGGATTATTGCATCCCATCAACTATTAGTCATAATTAATTGTACCTATTACTTATGACTTATTTTACTAAATAATTTAAAGTAGCATATCATCCAATAATTTTAATATTGTCCTAGTTGACATATTGTGTTAATTGTAGTGTAAATTTATCAAGATGCTATCGTTTTTTCCCTGTAAGTACTTGAGAAATATTTACTCCTGCTCTTACAAGTATCATTATTATAACACAATGCCAAGAATTTCTGAGCAAAACACACTCTAATGTCACAAAGAAACCCCCTGAAACACACTCAACGGGCCCCATTCTGAACCTTTCCCACTGCGCCGGCTCTGCGGGTGCTTCTGAGCCTCCGGTGGACACACGAGGTCGGTGGGCAGACTGACAGGCGGGCAGAATGAGCAGGATGTGACCCACGTGAGCACCTCTGCACTGACCATGCACAGCCACCCTCCGGGCCACCTGGCCCAGGCCCCGAGCAGAAGGCTGTCGGAGCTCCCGCTGCAGACACCCCGCACACTGGTCTCTGAGTGCCGCCTGACGGGAGTCGCAGGGACGAGGCCCAGCTCCCGGGGGCACAGACAGCAGCCCCACCACGTACCGGCCCCTGGCTCCCTCTCCCGCTCCGATCGACCTTGCTTCTGAAACAGCTTCGACGACAGCTCGCCAATCCTTTCATTTTCTGCATTGATGGCCTTTTGAATTTCTTGTATCTCCTTTTTTCTGGCTAGAGGAAGTTCTTCCATTTTCTCTCTTGGTTCTGGCTCATTCGTGCTATCATCATCACAAACCTCAAAGTCATCTTCATAGTCCTACAAACAATAATTATGTTTTTGGAAACTTTAAGACAAATATACTTTAAAGAACACAAAGCAAAACGTGCAATTTATCATTTAAAATAGACAGTCGACATCAGCCTCCTGGTGGATAAAGAAGACCCCTTTGTTTGTCTCTCCCCTTACATTTATCAGGCAGACATCTCTAATCCAACCTGGCTCCTCTGCCAGCTCACAAACACGCTGCGAGACCCACGCCTCAGTACATCTGCAGGGGGCGTGTTGGATGCGTAGGGCAGCGGGACAGGGAAGGGGAGGGATGGTGTCCGCAGATGCCGTTCAATGGCCACCGTGGCCCCAGCTAACATAACAGTAGGGGAGGGTCAAGGTACGACCTCCATGCTAGACCCAGCGAAGGGTGAGAGGGCAGAAGCAGCACTGCTGCCCAAGATTCCAGCTCCCTCCCCCCTAACAACAGCTACAGCCCAGGGTGCCAGCGGCCACAAGGAACAGGGGGCAGGCTGTGGGCTAGCAAACCCAGCTACCCCCACCCACCACATCCCCCACCACAGTGGTGGTGCCCCAAGACCTAGCCAACCCAGACAAAGCGAGAACACCCCCCACCTTGGTGGTACTACATGCACAGGTGAGAGATAACACAGCCTGCACTACAGCACCACCTGCTGGAGAACAGAAGGGCGTCCTCTCAGCACCAGTGTGCTCACTGTTAGGCTCAAACCTACCTGAACAAGAACTCAGACTTCAACTGCACCGGCCAAGGAACAACCCATCAAGCACCATGAACACACAAGGTCACATGGTCACCAAAAGATCACGACAATCTCCAGAAACCCAAGTCAAAGCCACGGACTGCTGGATTTAGATGACAGAGAATTCAAGATTGCGGTCATGAGGAAACTCAGTGAGATACAAGAAAACCTCAGAAAGGAAGTTCAAGAAGCTCAGGAATAAAATTAATGAGCAAAAGGAGTACTTTACCAAAAAGACCAAAACTATAAAAAAGAACCAAACCAATTCTAGATCTGAAGAACTCAACAAATGGGATAAAGAATGCATGAGAGCCGAAACCGGTTTGGCTCAGTGGATAGAGCATCGGCCTGCGGACTGGAAGGTCCCGGGTTCGGTTCCGGTCAAGGGCATGTACCTGGGTTGCGGGCACATCCCCAGTGGGAGATGTGCAGGAGGCAGCTGATCGATGTTTCTCTCTCATCGATGTTTCTGACTCTCTATCTCTCTCCCTTCCTCTCTGTAAAAAATCGATAAAATATATTAAAAAAAAAAAAAGAATGCATGAGAGAGACTGGAAATAGAGCAGAACATAGGGAAGGGAGAATTAGTGAGCTGGAAGACAGAAACCTAGAAAAGATTCAGGAGGAAGAAGAGAGAACTAAGAGAGAAAAAAATAAAGAAACAATACCAGCACTATCTGACCCCATGAGAAGAGCAGCACAAGGATGACGAGTTCCCCAGGAGGACAGAGAGGGGGCAGTGAGGACTTCTGAAACCCAGGGAAGAAAATGCCGTTCGAGTACAAGAAGCTAACAGGACATCTCATTATCTCAATGCAAAAAGACTGCTCCAAAACCCTTTGTATTAAAACTGTCAAAAGTTAATGATAAAGAATTCTCAAGGCAGCCAGGGAACAAAAAGACAGTATCCCACAGAGAAACTCCATTCAATGATCTTCATCTTTCTCAGTAGAAACCCTACAGGCTAGAAGAGAGTGAAATTATAGACTCAAAGTATGGACAGAGAGAAACCACCAGCCAAGGAAAATAAATCCAGCAAAGCTATCCTTTCGGCTGATGGAGAAACAAAGGCTTCCCCAGACCTCCGCGCACCAAGGGCATTCACCCCTCAGACCGCATCACAAGGGACGCGTAGAGGAGCTCCTCCACCTGAAGCAAAAAGACAGCAGCACGCGACCCTGGGAGTGGCCCTACTGGGTGGCTCAGTGGACGGAGTGCTGGCCTGCGGGCTGGGGGGTCACGGTTTGATTCCGGTCGAGGGCGCGTGCTCGGGTTGCGGTCTCGGTCTCCAGTGGAGGGCATGCAGGAGGCGGCCCATCAGTGATTCTCTCTCATTATTGATGTTTCTATCTCTCTCTCCCCCTCTCCGTTCCTCTCTGAAATCAATAAAACTATTTTTTTAAAAACTCTGAGTGGGATGACTGACAGACAGAGGCAGGAAACTGCACCCCTACTTCAGAATAGGGCACTAAACAATTATAACGAAGGTAAAGACAAGTACCTAGAGCTGCTGCAATTTGAAATCTGTTTTGTCTGATATGAGTGTGGCTCGGCCCGCTTAACGTTTAAAATGCACCATAAAACATCAACATAGAAAGGAAGAGGAAAAGGACTGGATTGTGTAAGGGAATGGAGATGCGAAGCACCAGAAACAGGACTCTATCTTCAACTACGAGATATTTTATACAAACCTCATGGTAACCACAAAACAAAACCCAGAGCTGGGGCCAAAACATTAAGAAAGAGGAAATGAAGAAAAACATCACAGAAAACCATCTGACTGAAATAGCAGACAGAAAGGAAAGGGAAAAGAAACGATGGAGACACAGAGCGGCCAGAACACAAAAGGTGAAAGGGCTGCAGGGAGTCCTCGTGTATCGGGCCTCACCCCACGCGTGAACGGCTGAACTCGTGGATTGAAAAACAAGAGCCACCAATATGCTGTCTTGCAGAGACCGTCACACCTGCAGCCGCAAACTGGCCTCCAGTGGGGGAGGTGACACTCCCAGAAACAGTGTCCGGAGAAAAGCGGGCCGAGCCACACTCATATCAGACAAAACAGATTTCAAGACAAAAAAGATAACAAGATGAAAAGATGGACATGTATACCGATAAAGGGGATAATTCAGCAAGAAAACATAACGTTTACTAATATATACGCACCAAAGATACTTTCAAATGATAATTCCAACAAGGATTACTATCCAAAATATATAAAGAACTCAACAACAACAACAAAAAATCTGCTTAAACAACGGGCAGAGGATCTGAATAGACATTTTTCCAAGAAAAACACACAGATGGCCACAGCCATATGGAAATATGCTCAGTGTCACTAGTCATCAGAGAAATTCAAATCAAAACCATGAGATACCACCGCATACCTGTCAGAATGGTTCTATCAAAAAGACAAAAATAACAGGTGTCGGTGAGGATGTGGAGAAAATGGAACCCTGTGCACTGTTAGGAAGAATGCAAATTGATGCAGCCGCTGTGGAAACAGTGTGGAGTTTCCTCAAAAAACTAGGAATAGATAGACCATATGACCCAGAATCCTACTTCTGGTTACTTATTTTAAAATATGAAAACACACTCATACATCTATGCACTCCTATGTTCGTTGCAGCATTATTCACAATAGCCAGGACATGGAAACCACCTGTCCATCGATACATGATTGGGGAAAGAAGACGTGGTGCATGTACACAAAAGAATGCGACTCAAACATAGAAAAGATGGAATACTGCCATTTGTGACAACATGGGTGGCTCCTGAATGTACCATGCTAAATGAAATAGGCCAGACAAAAAGCATATGATTTCACTCCTATGTGGAATATAAAACAAAAAAGTAACAAATGAACTAACAAAACAAACTCCCAGGCTAAGACTATGAGGACGTGTGCATTATATATGCTCTACATATACACACACACACATACAAATATGCATACATATGCATACATGTATACACCCCTGTATACATGCATATACATATATATGTTTGGATGCAGTGCACTTAACAATGAATTATAATGTCATTCAATTACGTCATATTGGTAAGCATTAGTAGACATATAACAAACTTTTTATAGATAACAAACCTAAATCAAACAGATATGGAATCTTAGGAGCAGTAAAGAGAGAAAAAAAAACTATGTTATTATACTTAAGCTGATTTTAAGGACAAATTATTTTAAGCCAAGAAAAACTTTAATGTTTATACATACTTCAAAATCATCTTCAAAACTGGCCATGTAGTCAACATTTTCTAAGTCAATGTCCTCCTTTTCAATTTCCTAGAGGTAAAAATCACACATAACAAAAAAATCAATCATAAATTTGAATCTTGCAAATAGGTTGGGAAACCACATGTTGTCTGAGATTCACTTGAAATCACTAACTTAAAAATGTATTTATAAAACTAACAACCTACCTCCAAATTCTTTAAGAATTTGTGAACTAATTAACTAGTATGACCAGAAAGAGAAAGCAGTTAATAAACATATCCTTTTTGAGAAACTTCTGTAATTCTGATGGCTAAAGAAAAAAAGTTTTATACAAATAAATTCCAAACTTTAGCACTGCCGCTCCCTAGACTATGTCCTACCCATGAACAGATCCCTACGCTTGCAGTCAGGAGCACACTCACACATGCGCACACACGCGTGCACACACACTCGGCAGTCCGTATGAACTGCCGCGTGCTCCGGTGACTGAAATACAAGAACGAGGTCTCAGGTGTGGAGCTTACTCGGCACGCCGCCCCGCCCCCCCCTGCTTTCCATCAGGGGAAGACAGGCTGCCCTTCAGCACCAACTTCGGCACCTGCAACCTGGGGATAAAGAGAGGGACCCGCCGGTAGGCGGTGTGCTCAGTCGTGTCCTGGAGGCTGCACAGTCACCGGAAGGCCACCTGGTCTGGGTCTTAAGGATGAGCAAGGGCTGCAGGAATACATCAATACCCGGGGCTGCGGAGAGTTATCTAGAGCAAATAGTTTAGAGGAAAAACGGCCCCATGAAAAGGGCCTCCTGGCACATGGTCATGTGCACTCACTGCACTGTAGGGACAGCACACGACATTTACTGCTGACTGGTCAGACACACCAGAGCAAAAACCAGGCCCAGCACTGCCCTGCTGACCTACCCGTGTGCAAGCTGTGTGTGACCCGCGTGACTGCACCACATAGACAGTCTGCACCCAGCAAACACGCAGTGCCCACCACTGCCAGGCCCTCTGCCAGGGAGGACAGGTGACATCTTACTTCTTTGCACAGTAGAACCGGCGGGGGACAGTGACAAGACGGTGCCATCACAGGAGTCTGCCACGTCGGCAGTGTCTCCCCGTCAGTTTTGGAAAGAACTTCTGTGACCGGTCCTCGCTGGTAAGAGGGCATGCCACTGCTGTGGTCCCTGGAGCAGCACCATTTCCCAAGTGACCTGTGACCTGGAGTCTCTCTCCCTGACATGGCCTGAATCTCATGTTTTGTGATGTCTCAATTCAGTTGCTTCAATTCTCCACAAACTTTTGAACTTAAATGCAGAGCAAGGATGAGAAGACTGGCCACTCACGCATCCTGAACCTGTTCCCAGCAAAACGCTGTGCAAAGCCTCTCCTGGGCCTGCGGAGGAAGGCACTGCACTCAGCCAGCCCGTCTCCCCCTCGAGCCCCGAGACCAAGGCTGCCTGCGACCCGCTGAAGGATTCTCAGACAAGTGTGAACACAAAGGTCATGTTCAGACCTCTTCCCCCTTCATTCTCGTCTTCTGCTATCCAGAGGAACACTAATGCCCCTAATGAAATGATGCCGGGGAGCGAGGGAACACGAGTGAGGTATGTCTGCATCACAAGACGCACCCCTTACCACAGTGCCTTCACCTCCTGGCCGCGGAGCCAGCTTCCACACGGCAGGGCCCTCATCGTGGCTGTGCTGGGGGACAGAGCACAGCCAGGTCAGCAGCCAAGGGATGGTCTCCCGGGCACCCACAGGCCCACCTGCTCCCCACCTCCCTGGAGGGGCTGCCCTCAGTGGTACTGTGCCTCGGTCTCTTCTCTCCGAAGTGAGGGGATGGTGGTGCCTACTGCCTAGTGCCAGTGTGAGGGGCGGGTACAATGAGACTGCCCAGCATGGGAACAGCTGATGGCCAGCTCTGCTGTGGTCACTGGTACAAGGAAGGCAGGACTCCAAGCACCATTGCCCCAAACTACTCAGTGTATAACACTGGGGCAGCACAGTATCACCAGGAAGGAAATGGAGAGCTTCCATGTGCCCAGGCTGTAGGCTCTCTGCAGACACAGGCATTCCCCAGGAGGCCAGGGCAATGCCACAGACACAAGACCCCCAGCCCAAGGAGCTGCCCAGGTCTCCAATGTCACTCCTGCATGCTTTAGGTCGCTCCTCCGGTAAAAAGAATGTAAATGTCTCTCTGATCATTTCTTATATTGATTACATGTCAAAAGGATAATATTTAAGAAATAGTGGATCGCTCTTATTGGTTCAGCTGTGGCTAGAGTATCGGCCTGGGGACTGAAGGGTCCTGGGTTCGATTCCAGTCAAGGGCACATGCCCAGGTTGCAGCTTGATCCCCAGTAGGGGGCGTGTGGGAGGCAGCCAATCAATGATTCTCTCTCATCATTGATGTTTCTATCTCTCTCTCCCTCTCCCTTCCTCTCTGAAGTCAATAAAAATATATTTTTAAAAAATAAATAGTGGATCATGTATTATTAAAATTAATTCTGTTACCTTTTTAGTTTTTTACTGGGACTACTAGAAAATTTTAAATTACAAATGTGGCTCACATTATAATTCCAGTGACCCACACTAATCTAGAGCTTACCAAAAACTTGGGAGACAAGGAAAATATTAAATCTATATGTTTTCATCCAATAACTCCACTTCAAGAACTTTATCCACAGAGAGTATGGGGGGCTGTGCCATTAGAAATGGAGGTTTTCCACATGACTGGGAGGAACAGCCTGCTACATGGCGGGTAAGAGGGCAGGTGAAACAGAAAAAGGTGCTAAGGTCCCCAAATGCACATCAACATGATTGAAAAGGATTTCATGAAAAAAAAGATCCTATGGGAAGAAGTGTGGGTCAGGCTAATTTTTCCTCAGGTGTGGTCATAGCTGGAGAGTGAGTGACCCACCACCCCCAAAAGTGAACAAATAAAATGGGCCCACACGCTGCACAAACTAGTTCATGTAAATTGTGTGTTTCTGTGTACATGTATGATATAACTAGAGGCCCAGTGTACAAAATTCATGCATGGGTAGGGTCCCTAGGCCTGGCCGGCGATCAGGGCCAATCAGGGACTTCCGGCTGCCGGCCAGGGCCTCTCTTCCAGGTGCTGGCCGGGGCCTCCTTTCCTCGCACCCGCACGCTGCCACCACAAGGGAAAGAGGAGGCAGGGAGGTGGGGAGGTGGGGAAGCAGGGAAGCTGATCATTGGCCAGCCCTAGGGACCCTACCCATGCCCAAATTTTGTGCACCGGGCCTCTAGTATATAGATAACAAAAAGCCTAGGAAAAATGGTTTCATGGCATTATAACTGGTGTACCACTGCAGTTACAATAATCATGATGAAAACTGTTCCGTGTCTACTCTTCTGACAGCACCAACATGGAGGACTGGGAAAGGCGTGGTCTCTGATTCTCACCGTGCTGACACCACAGTGACGAGAGGAAGAACTGCACTCCCAGGAGAAACAGGCCATGAGGTCACCTGACCTGGGCTTCTCTTTGGGAAGACTTCCTTTTTTAAAAAAATATATTTTATTTATTTTTTACAGAGAGGAAGGGAGAGGGACAGAGAGTTAGAAACATCGATGAGAGAAACATCAACCAGCTGCCTCCTGTACACCCCCCACTGGGGATGTGCCCGCAACCAAGGTACATGCCCTTGACTGGAATCGAAACTGGGACCCTTCAGTCCGCAGGCCGACACTCCATCCACTGAGCCAAACCGGTTAGGGCAAGACTTTCAACATTAATGCAATTTCTTACTCACCATAGGTCTGCTCAGACTTTCTGTTTCTTCTTGAGGCAGTTTCAATAACTTACACCTTCCAGGAATGTGTCCCTTTCCCCTGGCTGTCGGGCTAGACTGGAACGCTGTTGCTGCATCCGCTAGTGAGAGTGGGTGCTGCAGTCTCAATGACACACAATTTTCTGTTTCTCCCTTTAATTCTGTCACTTTTGCTTCCTGTATTTTAGGGCTCTTTTGTGAGGTATGTGTTCACAGATAACTGTTAACCTTCCTGCCGAGCTAATTATTTTATCCTTATGAGATGTCCCTCCACCTCCTGATACTCTGTGTCCAGTCCCTTCTGTGACACCAGCACACCCACTCCAGCTCTGTGACAGCTGTTTGATGGCTTCTTGTCCATCTTTTTTGCTTCCAATCTCTTTCAGGTTTTTAATCTGGAGTGTTTCTTATGGGCCTCCAGGAGCCACCATTCCAGTGACCCATCAGGCAAACCAAGTGCCCGGCTAGCCTTACTGCACAGTGAGGTCGGCATGACATTCTTACCTTCCTTCTCGAGTCTTTATCTTTTCCACTGCTCCTCACTACATCCTCTGCATGCCTAGAAAGAAAATATGATCAAAACCAAAATTAATTTTTAAAAAATAGATCGTTTTAGATGTCAGCAAAGGCTCTTCTCAATATTTGACAATTTACTACTGTAAATGGCGAGTTTTCAAAGTGCGTTTTATCAGAACTGTAAACACTAAAGTGTTCCTAGCACTTTTACTATTTCAGGAGTAATCCAAAACACAAAATATCTTCAGTGGAGAGAAGAAACTGGGTTTTAACAAACTTGTGTATGAATCTCCAACCTTATAGGAGTTCTAGAAAATTCCTATAATTTTATTAGTCAATCTCAAATGTTATTTTATGCTTAATATAATAGTTGGATTTCCAAAAGAAAGATTTACCTTACAATGTTCTATTTGTTAATCATATGCTATACATTAGTTGGGACCTAAAATTAAGGCTTTCAAATTTTCAAATTAATTCTCAATTTTCGGAACTTACATTCACCCCAGTTTGCTGTAGCATATGGTCGAGGATGCCCACAGCTGAGCACAGCTTCCCTGTGTGTTCCAGCAGACTGGCAGCACAAAGGCCAAGAATTTGCACCCCTGGGTTTAAGTGCTAGCTTTGCTCAAACTTGTAAAAATTTGGGCAAGGCATTTAACCTGCATTTTCCTAATCTGTGAAAAAGAATTGCCAAATATGGCTGCCATAAAGAACAAACTAAAATCTACAGCTTATATACAAAATGAGGTTATACATAAACTCTAATCTGTAATCTTCACAAAACCCACACAAAATAGGTATCATTTTTGTGAAGAAAAGGCTCTGAAGGGTCCCCAACATCCCAGAGAGAGGCAGACAGGCCACTCCTGCCGACTGGTGCCAACGGCCTTGCTCTAATTACTGCAGCCACAGACCTGGGGCTGGCGATGGCGGGCCTGTCACATGTTTATCGGATGAGGACCAAGAGCCCTCATGTAGACATTCTTCCCTCCAGGCTGGATGGCCCCCCATGGAAGGGCCATCTTCCAAATGAGTTACTCCCCTAAAGTGAGTTCTGATTCTCTAGCTTTGCATGAGCAGATACAAAAAGGCAGAATAAGATCTATAATTTGTAGCAAGTTTCCAGTTCCCTAGTGTACTTCAGATATGATTTGGAGGATTGAGTAAGTAAAGTATGTCTATCACTTATTGCCATTTCCTGGCTATAATTAGGCCCAATAAGAAAAATTCAGCATTCATCATGTTATCTATACTAATAATAGAGGAATATGCAAATTGTCTGGGATACTGTCACAGTAACAGTAACAACCGAACAGCAGGCTGCATGGGGCAACCAGGTCAGCAAGGGGGTTAGTGAGGGACGACCAAACGACTGAACAGTAGGCTGCGTGGGGCGGCCAGGCTGGCGGGGGGGGGGGGGGGCAGTTGGGGGCAACCAGGCTGGCGCGGGGGGGGGGGGGGGCCCGTTGGCAGCAACAGTTGGGGGCGACCAGGCCAGCATGGGGAGCAGTAAGGGGCAACCAGAATGGCAGGGAGCGCAGTTAGGAGCGACCAGGCTGACAGAGGGGGGCAGTTGGGGGCAACCAGGTGGGCAGGGGGGGGGTAGTTAGGGGCGATCAGGCAGGCAGGCAGGTGAGCAGTTAGGAGCCAGAGGTTCTGGATTGTGAGAGGGATGTCTGACTGCCGGTTTAGACCCAATCCCGGGGTTCCCCTGAGGCGTCCCGGATTGGAGAGGATGCAGGCTGGGCTGAGGGGACACCGCCTCCCTCCCCCCCCCCCCCGCCTGTGCACGAATTTCATGCACTGGGCCTCTAGTGCATAATAATTAGCCAAAGAACACGTATTCCTTACTGGCCACCAGTCCCATCTCTCTTTGAACTGCCACCCTGGTTTCTGTGTTCAACATTCTGTAAAAGAAAAAAATTCCATAACCATTAATTAGTAAATCAAAATGAATTGACTGTAATTAATAAACTCTGTAAAACAAGTATGGACTCAAAATTTAACAGCAGCAGCTATGCTATACGTATTTTTAGTCAGGTAATTATGTAAGAGGGATGAACAAAAGTCGATATATTAAAAGGTGATTATGTAGTAGCTTAGTAAGTAATTGAAAGTTATACTTATCAATTTCATATTCTTTTTAGAAAAGTAGGACTAGTTCCTTACACTGCTTAAAATTAAACTTTCAAATATATGGAATGTGGCTATTTCACAGATCTATGCAGCTGTAGAAAAAGAATTTTAATAATCTTCTCTTACATTAACAAATGGTTTAAAATAAAATGCATTAGATTGTAGAAATGGCCAAGGATAGGCAGGCTGACAGGGGGCCCTGGCCAATGTTGTTCAGTAGTTAGAGTGTCGGCCCACCCACCAAAGGGTCAATCTCTGGTTGAATTCCCGGTCATGGGAATTTATCTGATTGCACGTTCGATCCCTGGTCCCAGGGAGGAAACCAATCAACGTCTTTCTCGCATCGATGTTTCTCTCTTTTCCCTCTCCCCCTCTCCCTGTTCCTGGTACTCCTTCTAATAATCAATGGAAAAAATAACCTCGGGTGAGGAATGGATGAATGAATGAATGAATAAATAAATAAATAAATAAATAAATAAAATATCAGCTTCCTCTGTTAAATTTCAAAATTTTATGACAGATTTCTGAATGTGTCAAAAATGTTTCCTATCTCCTAGGTCAGGAATCTCTATGTACTGACCATGCAACACAGACATGAACCGTGTCTTACACGGTGATGACTCAGCACAGTCCCGCCCGGGCTAGGCAGCCGTGCTCCTGCTACAGGGCGCCCAGAGCAAGCAGCACCAGGACACGCACCTTGAGCTCTCTTTTCCTATGCTCCTCTTTCGATGACCTCTCTTTTCTGTCCATGCTACCTCGGTGCCTCTCGTCATCAAAGTGAAAGCCTTCTTTATGTGCTTTCTCTTTGTGTCTTCTCTCCCCTTCATTTTTGGAGAGCGAGTTGCTTTTTTCTTTTGAGGACTTCTCTCTCTTTTCCCTGGTGCTGCTTTTATCACGATGCTTCTTCCCTCGATCAGCCTCTTTGTGCCTCCTGTGTCTTCTTTCACCCTCCTCTTTATAAAGCCAGTAATTAAGGGGGTTGTCCTTGCTGTCACCGTACTGCAACTATGAAAGGACACGGAGAAAGGTGCATGAGCACAGGAGACGCACACGCTGTCTTTTGTGCATGTTCTGACAAAGGCAAGGAAGGCCAAACCGCCACTTCCCTGCAGCCCTCTATCCTGCTGCAGGGACCTTCCACACACTCCCTGATGACACGCTCCACAAAGAAAAACCCGCTGCTTCACTGGCTACCCACCTGCAGGGTGGCACAACCCTGCAGCCCACCGCCCTCCTCCTGATGTGGGAACAAGACTCAAATCCCTGTACAACCCAGACTTCTCTATGGGCCTCTCATCACATCTGTCACCCCCCAACTCCAGCACATCCCAGGCTGCACCAAGAGCAGGCTCTCCTGTGACAATCTCTCCATAGGCTGCCCCACAGGCTGTCTCTGAGGCAGTTTGCACCCCTGGGCCTCACACACAGGGACATTTAAGACCAGGCGCACCCTGACCGGTTTGGCTCAGTGGATAGAGAGTCGACCTGCAGACTGAAGGGTCCCAGGTTCGATTCCGGTCAAGGGCATGTACCTTGGTTTCGGGCACATCCCCAGTGGGGAGTGTGCAGGAGGCAGCTGGTCGATGTTTCTCTCTCATCGATGTTTCTAACTCTCTATCCCTCTCCCTTCCTCTCTGTAAAAAATCAATAGAATATATTAAAAGAAAAAAAAGACCAGGTGCCATGGTTTTGCCATCACTGTACCTCAGACCACGTGGATGCTCAGTGGTAACATGACGCCCATCTCAGGCCATGGTTGCTGGTATGCAGGACATGTTGTCAGTGTGTAGTGTTTGGGCTCAAACTCCCAGCTCTGGGAGCATCATGACCCCACAAACCTCTGGTCACACCAATTAGCACTCCCTGGTCGCCTGCTCCAGGCCCAGGCTTTTGACTGTGTGGCTCCCCCTCATCCCCACCCCCCTGCTTCTCTCCTCTGGTGGTCACTGGCAGTCCCCATGCCCCCACCTGCTCATCTCCAGGGGACACACTTTCCAAGAAAACATGCAGATAAGCCCTGGACAAAACTCCTCAGTTTCATCAATCAGACGCCCGCCACCAGAATAAATTCTATGGGATTAAAGATTCAAGTGCTAAAATAATTATAAGGACCCAAAACAAAACACAGGTGACTATTCAATTATAAGGACTCAAAACAAAACACATGGTGTGGGGAAGGTGCACTATACATCGACCACTTCATAACTTTAAACTTAAAGTATGAAGATTCCACAAATGAAATTCAAAAAACACAAAGAGTAGCGACAACAATGAAAAGCAGAGTTAATCCTTAAAGTGCCCTTAAATGAAAAGGACTCGAGATTAAAATGGAGGCGGAGTAAGTAGAGGCTGCACAGACACATTCTCAAGAATAAACTGGAATTACAACTAAAATACAGAAAAACTTCCTGAATAATCAACAGAAGAGACATAGGACAGAACCCTGATACCTGAGGACCAAAAGTGGAGACGGCATAGAGACTGGTAGGAGGGGTAGAGACTGGTAAAAGGGCTGGACGGGTGCCCACAGACAGCAGATGAAGTCCAGGAGAGATATCTCAGCTGTGGGGGGAGCCACTGAGAACTCCAGGGTCTAATCCCCAAGCTGGGCCCCCCAGCAGAGAGCACCAGAACTAAGCGAGTACCCACCTAACATCCGGCTGTGAAAAGCAGCGGGCTTCTGCCTGCCAGGAAGAGAGCTAGAAATTCAGGCATTCCCTTAAAGAGCCAATGCACAAAATTCCCTGTGTAGCCACCCACCTTGTGCTCTGGCAGAAGGAGGGCGGACTGGACTGGAGCTGCGCTAGAAGCCAGGATCGGGGGCTCTGGGCTAAGAGCTCAGAAGGCAGACACCCCGGTTTCCTATGCTGAGTCATTCCCTCATGCTATGGAGGCCGTCTTTCTCAGGAAGACATTTGCTATACAGGTGGCTTTGCCTGGGGGAAGAGAGTTGACCCACCCTATTGGAAAACACCTTGCCCCACAGAGCAGAGAAGAGACTGAGAATAACAACTATCCTCCAGGTAGAAGCAATTGCCCCATCCTGTTGAACAAAACTCTCACCACACCTGTAGACAATTGCCTGAGCGCAATTCAAGACAAAAATCCTATCCATCTGTAGACAGAGGCAATCTCTAGAGCAGCGGTTCTCAACCTGTGGGTCGCGACCCCTTTGGGGGTCGAACGACTCTTTCACAGGGGTCGCCTAAGACCATCGGAAAACACATAGTTTTTGTGATTAATCACTATGCTTTAATTATGTTCAATTTGTAACAATGAAAATACATTCTGCATATCAGATATTTACATTACAATTCATAACAGTAGCAAAATTACAGTTATGAAGTAGCAACGAAAATAATTTTATGGTTGGGGGTCACTACAACATGAGGAACTGTATTAAAGGGTTGCAGCATTAGGAAGGTTGAGAACCACTGCTCTAGAGGCTTTGAATCTTTGCCTGATCTAATTAGTAAGAAATGGCGTTTGACACTGTCCTGCACTAGAGATTGAGAGGCGTAGCAGATCTACCTAATACATAGCCACAGGCAGCCAAAATGAGGAGACAAAGAAACAACCCTCAAATGAAAGAACAAGATAATTCTCTAGAACAGTGGTTCTCAACCTTCTGGCCCTTTAAATACAGTTCCTCATGTTGTGACCCAATCATAAAGTTATTTTCATTGCTATTTCATAACTGTAATGTTGCTATTGTTATGAATCGTAATGTAAATATCTGATATGCAGGATGGTCTTAGGGCAGTGGTTGGCAAACTGTGGCTCACGAGCCACATGCAGCTCTTTGGCCCTTTGAGTGTGGCTCTTCCACAAAATACCACGTGCGGGCACGCATGTACAGTGAAATTGAAACTTCGTGGCCCATGCGCAGAAGTCAGTATTTTGTGGAAGAGCCACACTCAAGGGCCAAAGAGCCGCATGTGGCTCGCGAGCCACAGTTTGCCGACCGCTGTCTTAGGCGACCCCTGTGAAAGGGTCATTCCACCGCCAAAGGGGTCGCAACCCACAGGTTGAGAACCACTGCTCTAGAAGAAGAGATAAATGAAATGGAGATAAAAAATTTATCTGATACAGAGTTCAGAGTAATGATGATAAAGATGCTCAGTAGCATGAGATAAGATATAGTAACCATGAAAACAGAAATAAAGAATGACATAGCACAAATAAAGAAGACATTGGAAGGAATACACAGCAGATTAGGGGAAGCTGAGGATTGAATCACTGAATTAGAAGACAGGGTTGAAAAAATCAATCAGAGAACCAAAAAGAAAAAAAACAATTTAAAAACAGGAGAACAGCTTAAGGGAGCAATGGGACAACATGAAACATAGCAATATTCAAATAGCAGGTGTGCCAGAAGAGGCAGAAAGAGAGAAAGAGATATAGAACATGTTTGAAGAAATAATGGAAGAAAACTTCCCTAACCTGGTAAAGGAAAAAGTCATACAAGTTCAGGGGGCACAGAGAACCTCAAGCAAGAAGAACCCAAACAGACCCACACCCAGACACATCATAATTAAAGTGCCAAAAATTAAAAACAAAGAGAGAATCTTTTTTTTTTTTAATATATTTTATTGATTTTTTTTTACAGAGAGGAATGGAGAGAGATAGAGAGTTAGAAACATCGATGAGAGAGAAACATCGATCAGCTGCCTCCTGCACACCCCCCACTGGGGATGTGCCCGCAACCCAGGTACATGCCCTTGACCGGAATCGAACCCGGGACCCTTGAGTCCGCAGGCCGATGCTCTATCCACTGAGCCAAACCGGCTTCGGCAAAGAGAGAAACTTAAAGTCAGCAAGAGAAAAGCAAAATGTTACCTACAAAGGAGTTCCCATAAGACTGACACCTGATTTCTCATCAGAAACTCTACAGGCCAGAAGGGAATGGCATGAAGTACTCAAGGTAATGGAAAGCAGGGATCTGAAACCAAGATTACTATATCCAGCAAGGCTATCATTCAAAATAGACGGTCAAATAAAGAGCTCCCCAGACAAAAAAAAAAAAATTTTAAAAGGTTAACAGAGTACATCATCAGCAAGCCAGCATTACAAGAAATGCTAAAGGGATAGATGTAGTGAGAAGAAGAAACAGAGAGAGAAACCTAGTCATACAGAATTAAAATGGCAATAAATACCTATTAATAATAACCCTAAATGTAAATGGATTAAATGCTCCAATCAAAAGGTATAGGGTAGCTGAATGGATACAAAAACATGATTCAACTATATTCTGTCTACAAGAGACCGACCTCAAAACAAAAGACACACACGGGATGAGAGTGAGGGCTGGAAAAATGTTTTCCAGGAACATGAAAAAGAAAAAAGCTGAAGTAGCAACACTCAGAGCAGACAAAATAGACTTCAAAATGAAGGGCATCACAAGAGACAACAAAGGTCACTACATAACACTAAAGGGATTGATCCAACAAGAGAACATAACCCTGGTAAACACCCAAGTTCTCTGTGCCCCCTGAACTATATGCACCCAATATAGGATCATCTAAATATATAAAAAAACTTCTAGAAGACTTTAAGGGAGAGACCATCAACAATACAGTCATAGTAGAGGACTTTAACACCCCACTGACTTAACTGGATAGATCTTCCAGACCAAAAAAAAAAATTATCAATGAAACAGTGACTCTAAAGGACACACTGGATTAGATGTATTTAAATGACATTTATAGAATATTTCACCCCAAAGCTGGAGGATATACATTCTTCTCAAGTGCACATGGATCATTACCAAAGATAGACCACAAGTTGGAGCACAAAACAAGTCTCTACGAGTTCAAGAAGATTGAAATCATATCAAGCATCTTCTCAGATCACAGGGAAATGAAATTAGAAATCACCTAGAGTAAAAACACCCAAAACATTCAAACAGATGGAGGCTAAATAGCATGTTATTAAACAACTAGAGGCCCGGTGCACAAAAATTTGTGCACTCGGGGGGGGGGGGTCCCTCAGCCCAGCCTATGGCCTCTTGCAGTCTGGGACCCCTCGGAGGATGTCCACCTGCTGGCTTAGGCCCGCTCCCCAGGGGGATTGGGCCTAAGATGGCAATCAGACATCCCTTTGGCAGCCTGGCAGCCCTCAGGGGATGTCCACTTGCCAGCGGGGAGCAGACCTAAGCTGCAGTCGGACATCCTTAGCGCTGCTGAGGAGGCAGGAGAGGCTCCCACCACCACCGCTGTACTGGTAGCCATCAGCCTGGCTGTGGCTGAGCAGAGCTCCTCCCATGTGAGAGTGCCCTGACCACCACAGGGCAGCTCCTGCATTGAGCGTCTGACCCCTGGTGGTCAGTGTGTGTCATAGTGAACAGTCATTCCCAATCCTTCTGCTGTTAGGGTCAGTTTGCATATTACCCTTTTACTATATAGGATAGAGGCCTGGTGCACGGGTGGGGGCTGGCTGGTTTGCCCTGAAGGGTGTCCCAGATCAGGGTGGGGGTCCCGCTTGGGTGCCTGGCCAGCCTGGGTGAGGGGCTAATGGCTGTTAAAAGCTGGTCACACCCCCTTCAGAGTGGGGGTCCCCACTGGGGTGCCTGGCCAGTCTGGGTGAGGGGCTGAGAGCCGTTTTCAGGCTGGCGGGTGACTGAAGCTCCCAACCTCTCCTTTTTTTCTTTTTTTTTTTATTCTGGGATTTATTTACCTTCTATGGCTGTCACTGGAACTGAGAGCTGGCTTTAGCTCTGAGGCTCAGCTCCAGCTCTGAGACCTCAGCTACTGAAAGCAGGTATCTGGATTTGTTTGGCTTCTATAATTGAAACACTGTTGCAACTCCAGCTCTGAGGCCCGGCTGGCTGAAAGCAGGTTTCTGGGTTTGTTTAGCTTCTATAATTGCAACATTGTTTCTTAGAGTGCAGCTCAGAGGCCGGCAGCGGCAGGCGGGGAACCTTGGCTTCCTCAATCACTGGAGCAAGCAAGCCTCCTGTTTGCTTCAGCTGCCTGGCTGCCGGCCGCCATCTTGGTTGGCAGTTAATTTGCATATTGCCCTGATTAGCCAATGGGAGGGTAGCGAAGTTACGGTTAATTACCATGTTTGTCTATTATTAGATAGGACTAGTAGCCCGGTGCACAAAAATTTGTGCACTCGGGGGTGAGGGTGAGGGGTGGGGCCAGACCCCTCAGCCCGACCTGCACCCTCTGTCATGTTCCAGGACCCCAGCCACTCCTGGTCTAGGCACAGGCCTACAGGCTTGGGCGGCCTGGCTCCCAAGGCCCCATTTTATCAAGAGAACAAAGTCGGCATTAGTTACAGCCCTCACCAAACCCAGTACACTGCATCTGTGCATACAACTGCCTCGTTCATGTGCCTGCTTCGCCCTACTGAATTACTAACATCTTGAGGACATAGCTCTGTCTTATCCTGCTTCACCTTCAGTGCCTGGCCTGGTGCCAGGGACCTGAGAGGGTTTGCTGAGTAAGTGAATAATGAGTGAGTGAATGAGTGAATGAATGAGCGAATAAGTGAATGAGCAAGCAGCTAAGGGGCAGAAACTTCTGCTGCGTTGCCATGGCAACACGGCAGAAGTTCCGGCCCCACTCCCCATTGCCTGAAGCCCACCCCAGGAAAGTTCCTGCCCTGCTCCCAGCGGCCTGGCACCCCTCTCCTGGCTGCATACTGAATTACTAACATCTTGAGGACATAGCTCTGTCTTATCTTGATTCAACTTCAGTGCCTGGCCTGGTGCCAGGGACCTGAGAGGGTTTGCTGAGTGAGTGAATAATGAGTGAGTGAATGAGTGAATGAATGAGCAAGTAAGTGAATGAGCAAGTAAGTGAATGAGTAAGCAGCTACCGGTCGGGATAGTTCGCACTCCACTCTGGGCTGCCTGATGCAAACCCCGGGAAGTTCCTGTCCTGCTCTCAGCGGCCCCACTCCCCTCTCCCAGCTGCATAGTTTGCGCAGGGCAAAGGCGGCCCAGGTGTGCGTGTTGGCAGATCTGTGTATTAGCACCTGCCAGCCTCGGATCCCCGAGGGAGGGCCTTTTGTGGGCGTGGCCCGCCAGCCTTGGATCCCCGGAGGAGGGCCGTTTGTGGGCGTGGCTGGTGGCAGATAGGTGCAGGAGGGCCGTTTGTGGGCATGGCTGGTGGCGGATCGCTGTGGTCCCGCCCGCCAGCCCTGGGTCAGGTCCCATACGGGCCGCCTGCTGCCCGGGTCGCAGATAGCAGGCCCGGATGGCAGTGGGGCAGGCAGGATGGCACTGTCCCACCCTGCCTGCAGTATGCAAATTAGCCGCCATCTTGGTTGGCAGTTAATTTGCATATCGTCCTGATTAGCCAATGGGAAGCGGATTAGAGGTACGGTTAATTACTCTATTTGTCTTTTATTAGGATGAATGGGTTACCAACAAGATCAAGAAAGAAATCAAAAACTTCCTAGAAACCAATGAAAATGAGCACACAACAACCCAAAATCTCTGGGACACAGTGAAAGCAGTCCTGAGAGGGAAGTTCATAGCACTACAGGCCTACCTCAAAAAACACGAAAAATCGGAGAAGCAAGATGGCGGCGATATAGGCAGACGCGTCCCAGGTCTTGTCCCGGAGCAAACGGAGTAAGCAGCTGAAACTAATAACACCCACCCCGAATTGGCAAATTTACTCAGCTGGTGAGACGGTTTGCAGCCGGGAAGGGCAGACCTCCCCTGGAAAGGTTAAAAACCAGGGATCTGGGCAGGAAAGTTTGCCAGACCTGAGCCCAGAGGGTTGGAGGGAGACCGCATGGCAGACAGCCGCGTCTCTTGGGACAGACACAGACCCTGACCAGGGTAAGGAGTTCCGCGGGTTTGCTGGCGCCAGGAGATTTGAGATTTGGATTTTGTGATTGCGGAGAACTGAGACTAAAGGGGGCATCCTGAGGAACTGATCAGACCATGCAGTGCCCATAAGAGAGGAGCATTTCCCAGACCATGCAGTGCTGGTAAGAGAGGAGCGTTTCCCAGACCGGTAAGAGAGGAGCGTTTCCGCGGCCGGCCGGCGTTTGTCTGTTTCTTTGTTTTCACTGAACCCTGCTCATAGGACAGTTCGGATACAGACACTCACCTGTGCTGAAGAGAGGGTGAAGGTGCAGACGAGGGGAATCTGGGGAGAGGCTGAGGAAAGAGGGGGAGCCGGAGGAGGTGGCAGCGAATTGAGTGCTGAGACCCCCCTGGGCCCAGGACTGTGGCAGCCATTCCTCCAGAGGGTGGAATTCCTCCCCCCAGCCCCCCAGGCAAGGAGCACAGCCACACCCAGATTCCACCCTGTATGAGATAAAGGATTAAAACAAGCTGATTAGTCCCTGGGAGTTACCAGGGTCTGGCCTATAGAGGGATTTTCAGTCCCACCAACAACACAGAGCAGGGTAAGGATTAAAAAAGGATAGAGAAGCTGTATAGCCTCAGAGGCCAACCCAAAAACACTGCCACCCAGAGGCTGAGCCACAAACTGACTCTTAGGGGAATACAAATTAAGGCAGACTGGATCACAAATACGGCCTGCTTTAAAATCAGGACTGTGATTTACAACACGGAGGAACAGTGTAATGCAGGCAAATTCAACACTCTCCTAAATACCTGGCAGGACTAAGACGAACCAGGCTGAAGAGTAGAAGAACCAAAAGACCATCACTACTGCAAATTTTTTCTTTTTCTTTTTCTTTTTAATTTTTTCACCTTTTTACTAAGAAACCAATTTTTTTTTCTCTTTTTCTTCTTTTTCCATCACCTGATTTTACCCTTTCAATTACCACATTTTTATTTTTAACCAGTATTATTACTACTACCATTTTACCATTTTTTAAAGTGCCATTTTATTTTCTCTTTATTTTTTGGGGGGATTAGTGTTCTCCATTCTATTTTCATCGTTCCTTTAGCATTAATTTTCCCTATCTCAATTTCACCTCTTTGCTAAAACCCTCTTCCTTACTTTTCCCCTTTTGGTGTCCTGTTTCTCTTACCCTATTCCTGCTCCAGACTTTCCCAATTCCCTCTTTTTACCCCCTGTCTAATTCCACCCTACTTATATATCCTATTTCCAATCTACTGCTCTAAATCCTTATACACCTATTCTTTATCCTTCTTCACTTTCCAAACATTTTTTTCTCTCTTATCTTTCTATTGTTTTCTTGATTGTTGAATATATTGGGCCTTTTTTTTTTTGTTTTGTTTTGTTTTGTTTTGTGTTTTTTCTTCTTTTTTAGGACTGGTTGTGAGGTTGTTTTTCTTTTTCTTTTTCTTTTTCTTTTTTTTTTTTTTTTTCTGCTGGTTTTTCCCTTCCCTCCCCCACCCCACCCCAGTTATTTTTGTGCTTCTGTTTTCCCTTACCCCTCTGGATATTATTGGTGGTTTGTAGTTTGCATTCATCTCCAGGGATCTGTTGCTGGAATTTGTTGAGATTAGTGGCAGTTCTATTGGAGTTTGCTCCTCATACCAATAGTCTCTTCCCCGCTTCTACTTCATTCTCTTTTTTCGCTCTCTTTTTTTCCCCCCTCTTTTTTCCCAATTCTATTTTTGCACTCCTTTTTTGTTTGTTTTTTTCTTATTTTTCTTTTCTGTTCTCTCTTTTATCTTCTTCTCTTCTTTCTCCCTTATCCCCTAATTCTCTTAATTCGGGTGGTCACCTTTATTTGGGGTTATTAATATTGTGAATATACTTGTGTTCAGTGCCTGGTACGTTGTGCCTTGCTCTGTTGTATTTTGTGCCTTTAAATCAATGCAGCAGATCCAAGCAACAGCAGCCCCCTGATCACCGCAGCCTCCTGATCACCACAGCCTCCTGATCACCACACCCTCTGTCTGTGGAACAGCAGCTGTACGTGAAGCCTCCCCCCACCAGCCAGAAGAGCCAACACAGCTGTGAACAACACCCACCAGAGGAGCTGCTGCCAACTCGAAAGCAGCTGCTACCGCAACCGTCTGAGCAGCAACCACAACCCAAGGAGCCCCTGCCACCCAGGGAGCAGCCACTGAACATCTCAACATCTACATATGTCAGCGAGATCAAACATGGGTAGGCAAAGAAACCCCCAAAGGAAAGAAAAGGAGGACTCGCCAGAAAAGCAGCTAAGTGAGACAGAGATATGCAACATGACGGAAAAAGAATTCAGAATAAGGTTCCTAGAGTACATGCACCAGATGTTCAAGAAGCAAGAAGAAACAGATGAAAAACTCAACTACTTATGCAAGAAGCTAGAAGAAACAGATGAAAAAATCAACAACTTAAGTAAGTCCCAAGAAGAAATGAAGAGCGACATAGCTTCAATAAAAAACTCCATTGAAAGTATCAACAGTAGACTGGGAGAAGCGGAGGACCGAATTAGTGAATTAGAAGACAAGGAAGCAAAACACACTCAAACTGTACGGCAAATGGAGAAAAAACTTAAAAGACAGGAGGAGAGCCTAAGGGAGCTTTGGGACAACATGAAACGAAACAACATACGAATAATAGGGGTGCCAGAACAGCAGAAAGATGAACATGGATTAGAAAACCTATTCGAAGAAATAATATCAGAAAACTTCCCTGAGGTGGGGAAGAAAAAAGTCACACAAGCCCAGAGAGTCCCAAACAAGGTGAACCCAAAAAGACCCACACCAAGACACATCATAATTACCATGGCAAATGTTCAGGATAAAGAGAATCTTACAGGCTGCAAGAGAGAGACGGAAAGTAACATACAAGGGATCTCCCATTAGATTATCAAATGATTTCTCAACAGAAACACATCAGGCCAGAAAAGAATGGACGGAAATCTACAAAGTGATGCAAAGCAAAGGACTGAATCCAAGAATACTCTATCCAGCAAGGCTATCATTCAAAATTGAAGGGGAAATAAGAAGCTTCACAGACAAAAAAGGGCTAAGGGAGTTTATCACCACCAAGCCAGCCATGCAAGAAATGCTAAAGGGACTGGTGTAAAAAGAAGAAATATCAAGCTCAGAAAGAAAACAGCCACACACACACACAAAAAAAGAAATGGCTACAAACAAGTACCTTTCAATAATAACTTTAAATGTAAATGGACTAAATGGTCCAACCAAAAGACATCGAGTGGCTGAATGGATAAAAAAACATGACCCATACATCTGCTGTCTACAAGAGACCCACCTCATTAGAAGGGACTCACACAGACTGAAAGTGAACGGATGGAAAAATATCTTTCACGCAAATGGAAAGGAAAAGAAAGCTGGGGTAGCAATACTTATATCTGACAAAATACATCTCAAAGTGAAGGCCATAACCAGAGATAAGGAAGGCCACTTCATAATACTAAAGGGATCAATACAACAAGAAGATATAACCCTGGTAAACATATATGCACCCAATGCAGGAGCACCCACATACATAAGAAAACTTCTGGAAGATATCAGGGGAGAGATCGACAACAATACAATCATAGTAGGGGACTTTAATACACCACTGACATCACTGGATAAATCCGCTAGACAAAAACTCAGCAAAGAAACAGCAATCCTAAATGACTCACTAGATCAGATGGACTTAATTGACATCTTCAGAACACTTCACCCCACAGCTGCGGAATATACATTCCTCTCAGGTGCTCATGGACATATTCAAAAATAGACCACATATTGGGTCACAAGCAAAGTCTCCACAAATTCAAGAAGATTGAAATCATAAAAAGCTTCTTCGCAGACCACGATGGCATAAAGTTAGAAATAAACTACAATAAAAACAACCCAAAATACTCAAACACTTGGAAGCTGAATAGCATGTTATTAAATATTGATTGGGTTACCGATGACATCAAAGACAAAATTAAAAACATCCTGGACACTAATGACAATGAAAACACAACAATCCAAAACCTCTGGGACACAATGAAAGCAGTCCTGAGAGGAAAGTTTATAGCTCTACAGGCCTATCTCAAAAAACAAGAAAAAATGGTACTCAATCGTCTAACTCTACAACTCAAAGAATTAGAAAGAGAGCAACAAGAAAACCCCAGAGTGAGCAGAAGGAAGGAGATAATAAAGATTAGAGCAGAAATCAATGAAATAGAGACCAAAAAAACAATACAGAAAATCAATGAAACCAAGAGCTGGTTCTTTGAAAGGATAAACAAGATTGACAAACCCCTAGCCAGGCTCACCAAGAAGCAAAGAGAGAGGTCCCAAATAAACCAAATCAGAAATGATAGAGGCGAAATAACAACAGACCCCACAGAAATACAAATGATTGTTAAACAATACTACGGGCAACTCTACTCCAACAAACTAGACAACCTGGAGGAAATGGACAAATTCCTAGAAAAATACAACATTCCAAAACTCAATCAGGAAGAATCTAAAAACCTCAATAGGCCAATAACTATGGAAGAAATTGAAGCAGTCATCAGAAAGCTTCCAGCAAACAAAAGCCCAGGGCCAGACGGCTTCACAGGGGAGTTCTACCAAACATTCAAGGAAGAACTAAAACCTACCCTCCTCAGACTACTACAAAAAATTCAAGAGGAAGGAACGCTTCCAAGCTCATTCTATGAAGCCAGCATCACCCTAATACCAAAACCAGGTAAAGACATCACAATGAAAGAGAATTACAGGCCAATATCCCTCATGAACATAGATGCCAAAATCCTCAACAAAATCTTAGCAAATCGGATCCAGCAGTACATCAGAAGGATCATACACCATGACCAAGTAGGATTTATCCCAGAGATGCAAGGATGGTACAACATCCGTAAATCAATAAATGTGATACATCACATAAACAAATTGAAAGAAAAAAACCACATGGTCATATCAATTGATGCAGAAAAAGCATTCGACAAACTCCAACACCCATTTTTGATAAAAACTCTCAGAAAGGTGGGAATAGAAGGATCATACCTCAACATAATAAAAGCCATATATGACAGGCCCACAGCCAACATCATACTCAATGGACAAAAACTAACACCATTTCCCCTAAGAACAGGAACAAGACAGGGATGCCCACTCTCACCACTCCTGTTCAACATAGTCCTGGAAGTATTAGCCATTGCAATTAGGCAAGAAGAAGAAATAAAAGGCATCCAAATTGGAAAAGAGGAAGTAAAACTGTCCTTATTTGCAGATGACATGATATTATACATACAAAACCCTAGAGACTCCATCAAAAAGCTACTAGACTTAATACATGAATTTGGCAATGTAGCAGGATACAAAATTAACCCCAAGAAATCTGAGGCATTTTTATACACCAATAGTGAACTTTCAGAAAGGGAGATCAGAAAAACAATCCCATTTACCATCGCACCAAAAAAATTAAGATACCTAGGAATAAACTTAACTAAAGAGGTTAAAGACCTCTACTCAGAAAACTACAGGACGTTGAAAAAAGAGATAGAGGAAGACATAAACAGATGGAAGAACATACCATGTTCTTGGATTGGTAGAATCAACATCATTAAAATGTCCATACTACCCAAAGCAATCTATACATTCAACGCACTTCCCATTAAAATACCAATGGCCTTCTTCAAAGATCTAGAAGGAACTCTCCAAAAATTCATCTGGAATAAAAAAAGACCCCGAATAGCTGCAACGATCCTGAGAAAGAACAAAGTAGGTGGGATCTCAATGCCAGATATCAAGCTGTATTACAAAGCCACTGTTCTCAAAACTGCCTGGTACTGGCACAAGAACAGACATATAGATCAGTGGAATAGAATAGAGAGTCCAGAAATTAGCCCCAACCAATATGCTCAATTAATTTTTGACAAAGGACGCATGAACATACAATGGAGCCAAGATAGTCTCTTCAATAAATGGTGTTGGGAAAATTGGACAGACATATGCAAGAAAATGAAACTAGAGCACCAACTTACACCATACACAAGAATAAACTCAAAATGGATAAAGGACTTAAATGTACGACAGGAAACCATAAAAATTCTAGAAGAATACAAAGGCAACAAAATCTCAGACATATGCCAAAACAATTTCTTCACTGATACAGCTCCTAGGGCAGTTGAAACTAAAGAGAAAATGAACAAATGGGACTACATCAAAATAAAAAGCTTCTGCACAGCAAAAGAAACCATCAACAAAACAACAAGAAAACCCACCTCGTGGGAAAACATATTTGCCAACGTCATATCTGATAAGGGCTTAATCTCCAAAATTTATAGGGAACTCATACAACTTAACAAAAAGAAGATAAACAATCCAATCAAAAAATGGGCCAAGGATCTAAATAGACACCTTTCAAAAGAGGACATTCAGAAAGCCAAGAGACATATGAAAACATGCTCAAAGTCACTAATCATCCGAGAGATGCAAATCAAAACAACAATGAGGTACCATCTCACACCTGTCAGAATGGCCATCATCAACAAATCAACAAACGACAAGTGCTGGAGAGGATGTGGAGAAAAAGGAACACTTGTGCACTGCTGGTGGGAATGCAGACTGGTGCAGCCACTATGGAAGGCAGTATGGAGGTTCCTCAAAAAATTGGAAATGGAACTCCCATTTGACCCTGTGATCCCACTTCTAGGAATATATCCCAAGAAACCAGAAACACCAATCAGAAAGGATATATGCACCCAGATGTTCATAGCAGCACAATTCACCATAGCTAAGATCTGGAAACAGCCTAAGTGCCCATCAGTACATGAATGGATTAGAAAACTGTGGTACATCTACACGATGGAATACTATGCTGCTGTTAAAAAGAAGGAACTCCTACCATTTGCAACATCATGGATGGAACTGGAGAGCATTATGCTAAGTGAAACAAGCCAGTCAATGAAGGAAAAATACCACATGATCTCACTCATTCATGGATAATAAAGACCATTACAAACTTTTGAACAATAATAGATACAGAGGCAGAGCTGCCTCAAACTGATTGTCAAACTGCAGTGGGAAGGCCAGAGAGAGTTGGGGGGCAGGAGGGAGGGGAGTAAGAGATCAACCGAAGGACTTGTATGCATGCATATAAGCATAACTAATGGACATAAGACACTGGGGGATAAGGGAGGGTAGGGGTTTGTCAAGGGTGGGGGGGAAAAAAGGACACTTATGTAATACCCTTTGTAATACTTTAAGCGAAAAATAAAAAAAATTAAAAAAAATTAAAAAAAATTAAAAAAAAAACAAAAAACAAAACACGAAAAATCAACAATGAACTATTTAGCCCTACATCTTAAAGAACTAGAAAGAGAACAATAAGAAAAGCCCAGAGCCGAAACCGGTTTGGCTCAGTGGATAGAGCGTCAGCCTGCGGACTGGAGGGTCCCAGGTTCGATTCCGGTCAAGGGCATGTACCTGGGTTGCGGGCACATCCCCAGTAGGAGATGTGCAGGAGGCGGCTGATCGATGTTTCTCTCTCATCGATGTTTCTAACTCTCTATCTCTCTCCCTTCCTCTCTGTAAAAAATCAATAAAATATATTTAAAAAAAAAAAAAGAAAGAAAGAAAGCACAGAATAAGTAGAAGGAAGGAAATAATAAAGATTAGAGCAGAAATAAATGATATGAAGAGTAAAAAAAAAAAAACACAAATAAAAAAAATCAATGAAACCAAGAACTGGTCCTTTGAAAAGATAAACAGAATTGATGAACTGTTAGCCAAACTCATCTAGAAACAAAGAGAGAGGACCCAAATAAATAAAATCAGAAACGAAAGCAGAGAAGTAACCACTGACACCACAAAAATACAAAGGATTGTAAGAAAATACTATGAACAGCTATATGCCAACGAGCTGGAAAATGTAGATAAAATGGACAAATTATTAGAAAAATACAATCTCCCAAAACTGAGTCAGGAAGAATCATAAAACCTGATTAGTCCAATAACAACTGATGCAATAGAATCAGTAATCAAAAAACTCCCAGCAAATAAAAGCCCAGGTCCAGACAGCTTCACAGGGGAATTTTACCAAACATTCAAAGAAGAACTAACACTATACTCCTCAAACTTCCAAAAAATCCAAGAAGAAGGAACACTTCCAAACTCTTTTTATGAGGCCAGCATTATCTTAATTCCAAAACCAGATAAAGACACTACAAAGAAAGAGAATTACAGGCCAATATTCTTGATGAACATAGATGCTAAAATCCTCAACAAAATATTAGCAAATTGCCGAAACCGGTTTGGCTCAGTGGATAGAGCGTTGGCCTGCGGACTGAAGGGTCCTGGGTTCGATTCCGGTCAAGGGCATGTACCTGGGTTGCGGGCACATCCCCAGTAGGAGATGTGCAGGAGGCAGCTGATCGATGTTTCTCTCTCATCGATGTTTCTAACTCTCTATCTCTCTCCCTTCCTCTCTGTAAAAAATCAATAAAATATTTTTAAAAAAATATTAGCAAATCGGATCCAGCCATACATTAAAAAGACCATGACCAAGTGGGATTTAATCCAGGGATGCAAGGCTGGTACAACAGTCACAAATCAATAAATGGGATACCTCATGTAAAGAAATTGAAAGGCAAAAATCACATGATCACATTAATAGATGCAGAAAAAGCATCTGACAAAATCCAACACCCATTTTTTATAAGAACTCTCAGCAAGTCAGAATAGAGGGAGCATATCTCAACATGATAAAGGCCATATATGATAATACTACAGCCAACATCATACTCAGTGGGCAAAAACTAAAACCATTTCCCCTAAGAACAGGAACAAGACAGGGATGTCCACTCTTATTCAACATAGTATGGAAGTCCTAGCCACAGTGATGAGATAAGAAATAAAAGGCATCCAAATGGGAAAGGAGAAAGTGAAACTGTCATTATTCACAGATGACATGATATTATACATAGAAAACCTAAAGACTCCACCAAAAAACTACTAAATTTAATACATGAATTTGGCAATGTAGCAGGATACAAAATCAACACCCATAAATCGATGGCATTTTTATACACCAACTTGAGGCCCGGTGCATGAAATTTGTGCACAGATAGGATCCCTAGGCCTGGCAGGCGATCAGGGCCAATTGGGGCCTTCCAGCTGCCGGCTGGGGCTTTCCTTCGTTCCACGCCCCAACCGTGGTCAGCATACATCAAGCGAGTGATCGAATTCCCGGTCTCCCAGTCAAACTCCTGAGGGGACACTTTGCATATTAGCCTTTTATAGATAGGAGCTATGAATTCTCAGAAATAGAAAGTAAACAAGCAGCCCCATTTACCATTGCAACAAAAAAAATTAAATACGTAGGAATAAACTTAACCAAAGAGGCAAAAGATCTGTATTCAGAAAACTGTAAGAGGTTGAAAAAAGAGAAAGAAAAAGATATAAACAAGTGGAAGAATATACTGTGTTCATGGATTGGTAGAATCAACATCATTAAAATGTCCATACTACCCAAGGCAATCCACAGATTTAATGCCATCCCCATTAAAATACCAACAGCATATTTCACAGATTTAGAACAAATACCCCAAAAATTTATATGGAGCCAAAACATTTCCCAAATAGCTGTAGCAATCTTGAGAAAGAAGAACAAAGTTGGAGGAATCACAATACCAGATTTCAAGTTAAACTACAAAGCCACCTTAATCATAACAGCCTGGTACTGGCACAAGAACAGGCATATAGATCAAATAGAGGCCCAGTGCATGAAATTTGTACACTGGTTGGGTCCCTAGCAGCTGCCAGCTACCATCAGGTACAACCTCTCTTCCCCCGGCAGGCCCCGTCCCCTGGTCATCAAACTCCCAGAAAAACTTCTGGTCAGGGGGACAATTTGCATACTATACTTTTATTATATAGGATGGAATAGAAGAGAGACCCCAGAAATTGACCCAAGCCAATATGCTCAATTAATATTTGACTAAGGAGGCAAGAGCATACAATGGAGTCAAGGCAGTCTCTTCAATAAATGGTGTTGGGAAAATTGGGCAGATACTGGCAAAAAAATGAAACTAGACACCATCTTACACCATACACAAGAATAAGCTCAAAATTAATAAAAGACTTAAATGTAAGTCATGAAGCCATAAAAACCCTAGAAGAAATAATAGGCAACAAAATCTCAGACATCTCTCGTAGCAATATGTTTATGGTACAGCTCCTAGGGCAAAGGAAACTAAGGATAAAATAAACAAATGGGACTACATCAAAATAAAAGCTTCTGCACAGCAAAAGAAACCACCAACAAAACAAAAAGGGAGCCTACTGCATGGGAGAACATATTTGGCAATGATACATCTGATAAAGGGTTAATATCAAAAATATATAAGAAAGTCATACAATTTAACAGAAGGAAGACAAACAACCCAATGAAAAAATGGGCAAAGGACCTAATAGACACTTCTCCAAAGAGGACATACAGAAGGCCAAGAGACATATGAAAAATGCTCAAAGTCACTGATCATCAGAGAGATGCAAATTAAAACCACAATGAGATATCACCTCACACCTGTCAGAATGGCTACCATCAACAAATCAACAAACGACAAGTGCTGGCGAGGATGTGGTGAGAAGGGAACCCTAGTACACTGCTGGTGGGAATGCAGACTGATGAAGCCATTATGGAAAACAGTATGGAGTTTCCTCAAAAAATTAAAGATGGAACTTCCATTTGACCCAGTGATTCCACTTCCAGGAATATGTCATAAGAAACCCGAAACACCAATCAGAAAGAATATATGCACCCCTATGTTCATCTATACTAATGAAAGGGTAACATACTAATTAGACCGGGTTGACCAGACATCTTCTGGTTGTCAGTCCTCCTTCCGGACAAAGCCATGGTGGCGGGGGCCAAGGCAGAGGCGGTTAGAGGCGATCAGGCCAGCAGGGGAGCAGTTATTGGCGATCAGGCCAGCAGGGGAGGGCGGTTAGGGGTGATCGGGCCACAGGAGAGGGTGGTTAGGGGTGATTGGGCCGGCAGGGGAGGGCGGTTAGGGGCGATTAGGCAGGCAGGCAGAGGGGTTAGGGGGTGATCAGGTAGGCAGGCAGGCAGGTGAGTGGTTAGGAGCCAGTGGTCTAAACCAGCAGTCAGACATCCCCCTAGGGTGCCCGGATTGAAGAGGGTGCAGGCCAGGCTGAGGGACCCCCACCCCATGCACAAATTTTGTGCACCGGGCCTCTAGTAGCAGCATAATTTACAATAGCTAAGATGTGGAAACAGCCCAAGTGCCCATCAGTAGATGAGTGGACAAAAAGCTGTGGTACATTTACACATGGAATACTGTGCAGCAGTAAAATAGAAGAATCTCTTACCCTTTGAGACAGCATGGAGGCACCTGGAGAGTATCATGCTAAGTGAAATAAGTCAGTCAGAGAAAGACAAGTGTCACATGATCTCACTCTTATGTGGAATCTAAGTAACAAAATAAACTGATGAACCGAGTGTATCCAGAGACATGGAAGCATGGAACAGAGTGCGGAATCTCAGAGGGAAGGCAGTGGAGCGTGGGTGGGTGGGAGATAATCAACCAAGGACATTGTATGCAGATATGCATGGCCCATGGACACAGACAATGGGGCGGTGAGGGCCTGGGGCGGGCTGGAGAGGGTCTATGGGGGGAAAAGAGGACATATGTAATACTTTCAAAAATAAAGCATTTTTTTTTTTTTTAAAAAGGACTCCACTAAAAGGGAACAAATGCTGCAGGTGGGTTTGCCACAGGTATCAGACATCAGCTTGCAGGACACACCTGCCACAGGAGTACAAATGCCACGCACCTGTCCTCCTGAGTCAGGACACCGCCTGGGACACATCTGCTGAGGACACAGGGACAGGACCCTGAGGACATAAGTAACTAAAGCTTTTATATAAGGCAAATGGGGGCGTCTACATTTACCCCGATCCAGCAAGTTTGATTCCAGAAATGATCATAAGGACATAATTATGACTTAATGCAGAACTTACCCCCTGGGTGTCTTCCCAAGCCTCAAAGTCTATGTTACAAAATTTCCCCAATGCCTCTAACACTAACATGTCATCAATTTGCAGTGTTTGGGGCCTGGTATGCATACCTTCCTTTCTCGGTATCTTCTTTCTCTCTCTTCATCTCCTCTTTCAGAGTTCTCATCCCTCCTCTCATTCTCGTCAGTTCTTACTTTACTTACTATAAAAAGAAAACATACTTTTATTGTTTGTTTTTGTTGTTAATCTTCACCAGAGGACATTTTTCCATTGATTTTTTTAGAGAGAGTGGAATCGAGAGGGAGAGACAGAGAGAGAAACATCAATGTCGATTGGTTGCCTCCCACATGCGTCCCAACCAGGGCCAGGGATTGAGCCTGCAACCGAGGTAGGTGCCCTTGACGGAATCAAACCCAGAACCCTTCAATCCACAGGCCGACGCTCTATCCACTGAGCCAAACTGGCGAGGGCAAGAAAACATACTTTTAACATTCCCAAACTTCAGGCATCTTGCTGAAGTCTTTGTAAATACTGCATTACAAAATTATGTATTAACACATGAAAACATATTCTTCTATTAGACCACATTCTACAATCTCAAGAATGGAAAGTCCTGGAATCTAAACTAAAAACGAATCTCAGAGAGACAACAGGGGTAGGTGGGTGGCTGGGAAGAGATTAACCAAAGACCTTGTATGCACATGTGCATAACCCCTGGACACAGACAATAGTGCGGGGAAGGCCTGGAGTGAGGGGTGGGGGTGGGCTACAAGCGGTCAATGGGGAAGAAAGGGGAACATCTGTAATACTTTCAACAATAAAGATAAATTAAAAATTAAAAAATCACATACAAAAATGGAATAAAGGAGATGACAGTGGCACCTGCTAAGGAGGCAACCTGGCAGATGCAGCCTAGCTGCTGGAACTCAGAGGCACCAGCCCAATGCACGC
This sequence comes from Myotis yumanensis, assembly GCF_028538775.1. Lineage (NCBI taxonomy): Eukaryota > Metazoa > Chordata > Mammalia > Chiroptera > Vespertilionidae > Myotis > Myotis yumanensis. The sequence goes on from NW_027223760.1 coordinate 118,562, forward strand.
ACCTTTGGACCCTGCGTCACCAACAGAGGTGCTGGGGCAGCACAGCGTCCAGAAAAACGCCACCTACAGCCGGTCACTGCCCCCTACCCCACCTGTGAGAGGCCAAAGGGACCAGAAGAGCCACACACACCCAGTGACAATACACACAGCTCCCTCCAATAGTGAAAAACTAGAATTTCACTTTTGAATCTGCCAAGAAAAAAAGTCATTAGGTTTAAAATGAAGAGAATCAACATTTTCAAAGATAAGGACCAAATTAAACATTCGGACAAACTGTTAAATATTGCTTAAAATAAAACTGATACTTCTGAGAAATTCTTTTACCAAAGAGCATAATGTTTGTTTATCGACAATGTGGATTGAGATTTACGAAGATAATTAATCGGGAATGTTTCAATAGTAAAACTCTAGCACATGAGAAAATCGTTACTCCTTTCATTCATTGAAATGAGTTCTAAAATACCCAAAAGGCAACCATCTTGCAAAGCACACAGTTCAGCAGGGGCACAACCAAACGAAAAGCCAGGGTGAGGCCGACGTGGGGAGTGAGCACTGCAGAGGGGCTCGCCCACATGCCTGGCCCTGGGAAGGCCACAGCCCAGACACGCACCTGACCGCATCCTGTGCTCAGGCCAGTGGTGCCTGGCCGCAGGCTTGGGCTCTTCCCTCCGCACCCGGTGCTCTCCCTCACGCTCCCGGTCCCTCTCCCGGTCTTTGCCTCGGCTCTGGTGCTTCTCTGTGTCATGCTCTCGGGCCTTGTCCCTCAGCTTCTCTCTGTCCAGGTCCCGGGAGTCCCTTCTCCTCTCCCGTGGCTTCTCCTTGTCTCTGTCCCCACGAGGATACTCCCTGGAGCCATGGCGGTCTCTGTCTGCCACCCTCTCCCTGTGCTTGGCATCCCGGTCTGGGTCCCTGGGCTTCTGCTCCTTGGACTCGGGGGCATCCGTTTCCAAGTCCTTATGTAGCTTCTTTTCCTTGTGTTTCTTATCTTCTCTAGGAAGTGTCGACTGTGCAGCCAAAGCAAGAAAAAGGAAGGGGTTTCTGAGCGTGACAGCCTCAAAACCACCAGCTGCCACTGTGTCCTGCTCTCCCGCCAGCAGGAAGGGCAGAAGCCTCCACAGCCACAGAGGTGTCACACTTAGCATTTCTATGACTGCAGACCAGCGCCCACTTGGGAGACATATTCCCATGTGTTGGCAAGTCAAATCTAAAACACTACCAAGATTAGAAAGAAAGAAACAGGATACTGAAGGGGGAAAAAAAGAAATAGCAGAATAAATATGCAAATCAATGACTAAATGGCACACAGGAATGGCTTGTGGAAGCCCTGGGGTGAGCCTTGAGAACTCACAGCTTCTTTCAGTTTAGATTTTCATAAAGAAAAAAAATAGAGAACAAGGTACTGAAGCTGTGTCACAGTCTCTGAGACTAGGCCCATCCAGGTCCTATTCAAGAACAAGGACCTTCCTTATAAAACTCTCAGGGGATCTCTCTCAATCCCCAAGCCTCTCTCCACGTATGTACACATACACACACACAGACACGCACAATGCACACACCATACATGTACACACACAGCCTGGGCTCTGAACCATGAAAGAAGCCAGAGTTGGTGACATGCAGGCTGGGCTAGGAAACCCTTTCCCACCACAGACCCAGAGCTACTAACCACATGAGTCGAGAACACCCCTGAAATGAGCCACGTGGGAGCAAAGTTGTGTAGGGCTGAGAACCAGGAGAAACTGTCCAATCAGACCCCAGCTCAAATCTTTGAAATACATTTACCCAAAGGTGTTTTCGGAGGTCATCTGCTGTCCATGTTTCATCTTTGGTTCTTCTCTAAAAAGAAAAGTATAAAGTTGGAATTTTCCAAGTTTAAAATAATCATTTGGCAAGCTCTAGCAAGCTGCTTTTCATTAGGCCATTCTGGTCAATGGCAATCAGTCCTGAATACGCAAGAATTTATTGTCTATCGACCAGAATAAATGGTAACAGTCACACAGATTTTTAAAAATTATTCACTAATCTAAAATTACCTATAAATTATTACAGAATGTGTTTCTTTGGCTACTTCACAATATAAATGTCCATACTGCCTCAAGGCTCTGCCTAAGCATAGGCAACACAGTCCTCCCTTTTCCAGGTCCCTCTGCGGCCTATCAGTGCAGTCCCAACACTCAGAAAGCTTACTTTAAGGAGGCTGGTGCTTCATTCATAAATATGAAGGGTCAGTCAGGCATTTAAGAAAAACCAACATCAGAAAGAGAAGAATCACCCTGGCCCGGTGGCTCAGTTGGTGAGACTATTGTCCTGTACACCAACAGGTTTCGGGTTCGATTCCCCATCAGGACACATACCGAGGCTGCAGGTTTCCTCCCTGGCCCTGGCGTGGCAACCTATCGATGTTTTTCATTGATGTTCTCTCTCTTTCCCCTCCAATCTCTCTAAATTCAATAAAAGCATATCCTTAGCGGGGATTTTAAAAAGAGAGAGAAAAGAATCAAGACAAATAGAGAAAATGACCCAAGAAAATGAACAGAAGTATTTATTTTATTTTTCTAAAGGCATAAGAGTTATATCCTCTGGAAGATATTAAAAATCTTTTAAGCACAAATTAAAACATGCTACAAAAGAAGCAATATGAGAACAAGAATTCTTAATATTAAATGTAACAAACTAAAACATTTAAGTAAATAAAGCTAACTATAAAGTTGGAGAAATCCCCCTAATATACCTATATTTTTAAAAAGGCAAAGAGATGGGAAATACAAGCCGCCAGTCCAACACTTAACGAGAGACTGAATCAGAGTTCTAGAGAGAGAGGATGGAGAAAGAAAAAAGGGAGGGGCGGGGGAGAGAGGGAGAGAGAGATCCCCGAAGTGAAGGTAAACGAGAGCTTTCCTTTTGACATCATGAAATGTCAACAACAATGACATTCTCGGCCCAATCACACGTAGGTCTGCAGTGAATCCTGCGCATGTAATCATATAACATGCTTGGTTTTCAGATTTAAAAATCAACCTACTAACAAATCACAGGAACCTTACGCTACAGGATAACTTAAGAAAACGAGAGGGGAAAGGACAGAAGACAGAGGTCGGGGAGTCTGTGCACGTTAAGCGCCGGGTAAAAGGAGGCGGTAAACCGCACACGGACCCCGGCCCATCCGAGACCCCGAGGCTAAGCGGTCACGGGAGTCCGGCCCGAGCCCAGGGCCGCCAGGTGCCTGGACACTGGGGAGATGGGCCAACTAGCCAAGGTCCGCGAACTCCCCAGAGCCCGTGTGCACCCACCTTCCCCGGCTCCATCGCCGCTCGCAGAGGCGTCGCCGACTCCTAGCAACCAGCGCGTTGCGGCGGGAGAGCCAGCTACCGTTGGCCCGGCCTGCTCCGCGGCCTCCCTAGCGCGCATGCGCGACCCGGCTCCGGGCCACCGGGAGGCGCGAGCAGCAGAGCGCAGAGCGATCGCTGGCTGGGCCTTCCCTCGGCTTGTTGCGCCCGGTCAGATGCCCGAGGACGCGGGGCTGACCCCGCTGCGGGCCGGCAGGAGCGGGGCGAAAAGAGAAAAAAGAGGCTCGGCTGCCGGGTCAGCTGCCGGGTAACCGGGTCCACTGAGCCGGGTGGCCCTGGGTCGTCGGAGGCCCCGACCTGGCTCCCGGAAAGGCGGTGTGTCCGGGCTGGGGAAGCGCCGGACCTCACCCATCTGCCGTCGGTGATGGAAAGGGCTTTTCATCTGGATAAGGCTCCGCACTTTACAGACCATTTCTCCGTTTGTTGTCATTTGATAAAACACTTGTAAGAATGGCAGGAATCGATGCATTTGAAAAAGCAGTCGTGAAAGAATGACTTTTCATGCGACACGAGAGGTGAGAGCTGAATCCTGAAGGCGAGTGGCCTGCCTCTCGGGTTTATTCTCTCGTATGGGATGGGGCGGGGCGGGTCCCACTCCTGTGAGCGGCCATGTAACGCACACCCAGCTGTTCCAAACGCTATTTTCCATTTGTTTAGTATACAAATGATGCTTACAAAATATTACACTTAATGTTTACACACACACACACACACACACACACACGAGTCCCTGGCCGGTAGGTGACTGGTAGAGCATGGTGCAGACACTCGAAGTTTCGGGCTCAGTCCCCGCTCAGGGCACACACCAGAAGCAGCCATGAATGCATGAAGAAGTAGCACAACAAATCGATGTTTCTCTCATCTCCCTTCCTCTGCCTCTAAAATCCATAAATAAAAATGTTAAAAAAGAGTAAACTTGAAAATCATGTGTTAAGCAATACTTCAGTCTGTACTTTTGATATGGTTTTTCTATAGATACAAATTTTATTTTTCAGACATTGTATTTTTTAGTTATATACTGTTATGAACCGGTTTACAGTTTTATGGACCCATCTATGTGTTCCAGATACAAAGGCCATTTACTCAGTCCCTTGTCTTAGACAAAGTAACAGATCCATTAAGCCTTTTGTATTTAATTATACTCTGGTTTTTAACATACCACTCCTACCTTTTTCATTTCTACTCATCCGCACTTAGAAAGAACAGAGAAGGAAGTTAGGAAAGGTAATCTTGGTGATAGCTATGATTTATTCAGGGACTGCTCCAAGTGAGGCATTCAGTAATTCATTTAATTCTCCTAGCATCCCGCAGGAGCTAGGCATGTTACAGCTTTTCAGATGAGGAGTCTGAGGACCAGAAAGGTTAATTTGCTTGCCTGAGGGCACACAGCTAGGGTGGCGGATGATCTGACGCTGAATCATTCTCTTAACCACTGTGTCCTTCCGTCAACAAGAAAACAGTGGATACTGTTTCCACCTACACCCATACTGCAAGAATGACCCTTCTCCCTCACCTCCCAAGTGCAATCGCTAACTCTTGTCAAGATAATATGTCTTTGTCAATATTTTTTCATTCTAGCCCCTACCAATCCATCCTGCATTGCAGCCAGTCATCTAGCACGTGAATCTCATGGCACTCCCTGCCTCTATCATTTTCATCACCAAACAGGACAGCTTATAGAGTCACCCAAATGCACCATATTCACAGGCTTTGCAAATGCTAGTTCCTCTTTCTCACTATCTCCCCCGTGTTTGCAAAATAAATGCCTATAGATGAAGATAAAACAATGTTTCCTCAGACTTCTTAAAACAATTATTTTCTAAATAACTCACTTGCCAATCAAATATTACATTTTACCTTGTAATATTATCTTTATTCAGGGGATACCTTACTGAGTTCATGTGATGACGTGGGACTAGAGTGCTAGAGATAGCTAAAACACAGTCTGGGCCTCCAGGAGCTTGTAATTACTAGGAGAGAGAAATATGCACACAACTACCAAATAATCTGAATGAGAGTCAGAGTGGCTTGCACCTCTACAATGAAACCTCTGTAAGGGTGTAGGGGATGCAGCTGGGACAGGGAGAGGTAGACGAGGTGGACAGAACAATTGATAAGGCCCAGATCTAGGCAGGAGGGGATCTACAACAAAGTGGAAAGAATTGAACTTAAACAGAAGGCAGCACTTTTTAAAATATATATATCTATTTTTTATTGATTTCAGAGAGGAAGGGAAAGGGAGAGAGATAGAAACAGCAATGATGAGAGAGAAGCATTGAACGGCTGCCTCCTGCACACCTCCTTCTGGGCATCGAGCCCGCAACCCGGGCATAAGCTCTTTACTAGATTTGAACCCAGGACCCTTCAGTCCAGAGGCCGACACTCTGTCCACTGAACCAAACCAGCTGGGGCCAGAAGGCAGCACTTTAATCTGAAACCAGAAAGGATGAGAGCAGAGGCTGAACTTTCACAGCTTGTCGGTGGTGGTGGTGGTAATCCTCACCCAAGGATATTTTTTCCATTGATTTTTATTTTTAATTTTTAGAGAGAGTGGAAAAGGGGGGAAAGAGACACAGAGAGAAACATTGATGTGAGAGACACACATTGATTGGTTGCCTCCCACAGGGCCCAGGCCTGGGGATAGAGCCTGCAACCGAGGTACCTGCTCTTGACTGGAATTGAACCCACGACCCTTCATTCTGTGGGTGTACGCTCTTAACAACTGAGCCAACCCAGCGAGGGCCACAGTTTTGTTCTAGAACATGCACAATGATGCTCCGCTTTCCTCTGAGAAACCAGAGCCTTTCATTGGAGAACTGTTTGCAAAAAGAGAAGGGAAGAGGTAACATGAAGGTCATGGAGATTGAGGCGTATAAAGAATAAAATACTAGTGAGGACCTAGGGGCTGAGCTGGGCCTGTTATTGACTCGGTGCAGACAGATGTATTCTGCCTCTGGTGTGACCACATGCAGGGACGTGGGCTCACAAAGGCAGCCGAGGCCAGGAGGCTGATGGACACTTCTCTGTGATGTATTTTACATCCCTAGGCCCCCGGGTCAAAGACTTCATCGCAGACGTGCAGGATTCCTTATGTGGCTTGTGTTCACACAAGTCTTATCTATAGGATGTGATTCTACAACTCTTTAGAGAAAAGGCTCATGCTCCTTTGTGTTAACAAGGCAATTGCTGGTGAGGTCGCAACTGAGTCATGAGTGGAGGGTGGCATCTGAGCATTAAACAGTTGCATAGGAAGAGTCTCGAGACCCACCATTTTACACATAGTGGTGAGCAAAAGTAGGTTGACAGTTTTTCGTATGGAAAATAGTGCAATAATCCTAAATAATGAAGAGCTAATCTGCAAATGGTCGTCATGCCCTCACATCGTCACACCATCACTCCATAACTGCTCAGACACTCAACACTTGGGAGAGAGGAATGGGGACCAGCCAGGCTGCAGCCCGGGAGAGGGTCAAGCCATCCGCCCATGGTCCTCTGTGGCTGCAGCCGGCCCAAGCGAAGCCGCCCCTGGTCCTGGGTGCCTGCGACCAGCTGGAGGAGGGAATCCTGGGTCACTGGTGCAGGGCAAGGCAGAGGCGGTTAGGGGTGATCAGGCCAGCAGGGGAGCAGTTAGGGGTGATCAGGCAGGCAGGCAGAGATGGTCAGGGGGATCAGGCAGGCAGAGGTGGTTAGGGGCAGGCAGGCAGGCGAGCGGTTAGGAGCCAGCGGTCCCAGATGGCAAAAGGCAGTCGGACATCCCCTGAGGGGTCCCAGATTGGAGAGGGTACAGGCCGGGCTGAGGGACACCCCCCCCCCCCGTGCACGAATTTTGTGCACCAGGCCTCTACTCTTCTATATAATAGCCTAGGTCAGTGGTCGGCAAACTCATTAGTCAACAGAGCCAAATATCAACAGCACAACGATTGAAATTTCTTTTGAGAGCCAAATTTTTTAAACTTAAACTATATAGGCAGCTACGTTGTTATTAACTTAATTAGGGTACTCCTAAGCTGGCCTTTGCTAAAAACGTCCTCAATCTGATTGAGGTATATTCGCTGAGGTCAACCCCTTCCAACTCTCCCATCCTCAACTCCTGCATTAATCGCGCGCACACGCGCCTACCCCGCTGCATATCCCATTGCCGGGCTGACCGACACCCCGCACTTCTTCTAACGCCACTTCTTCAAAATAGACTTGCCCAGGCCGAAAACCGACTTCTGCGCATGGGCCACAAAGTTTCAATCGCACTGTACGTGCGCGCCCACACGTGTTATTTTGTGGAAGAGCCACACTCAAGGGGCCAAAGAGCCACCTGTGGCTCTCGAGCCGCGGTTTGCTGACCACTGGACCACTGGCCTAGGTGGTCGTCACGCCATCATGCTGTGATGCCCTCATGCCCTCACAACCCATCAGCAGGAGGCTGCCTGCGCAGCGGGGTGTGCGAGGAGGCAGAATAGGCCCTTGATGTCAGGGAGGGGTGGGACCTGAGCACTTGGTGTGGAGGGAATAGGACAGGCTCCCTGGGAGGGAACACAGAGTGGAGCTGCGAGCAGAGCTGGTCGTGTTCAGGTGCAGTGGCTCCTCTTCAGGTGTGACAGGCTGCAGCGGCCTGGCTGAGAGGGAAGGGCGAGCACGGTGCTCTGAGTGCAGTCACCATGGACCACCCGGAGGAGGGGCCTCCTGCCAAGGCCTGCCGCCTGAGCAGCTCCGAGCCCTCTCAAAATGAGGGGCTGCTGCTGCTGCCACCTCCGCCACCACCACGGCTCATGAGACTGCCCTTGCCTCCATTGGAGCAGCGCCGGAGGCTCAAAGAGGAAACGGAAGTGGCACAGGTGCTGGCTGACAGGAAGGGGATGGATTGCGCCCTGCTCTCCCGCCACCCCCCCCCCCCATGTCATTCTGGAGGAGGTGAGTGCGCGCGTACTTCACCCTGGGTGCCAGGTGTTGCTACTGGGATCCTGATTTTGAGTCTGGGTATGGGGAGGCGCCCCCTCCCGCAGAGAGCCTGGAAACATTCTCTCCTGAGGGGCGGGCGGGGGGGGGGGGGGGGGAGAAGCCTGGAGATCGACATTCAGACATTCAGGTTACGGAGCCGGAGCCATAGCCCAGCGGCTTTGGTGGAGAGGCCCTAGATACCTGTAGCATAGGGGGATGGGAGTACCAGGTGTTAGCTGAAAGGGTGAGGGCTATGCGCTCCTCCCCATCTTGCCTGTATCCTCCATGTTGGGGCCACGTGTAGCCTTCTTCCCGGAAGCCCAGGCCTCTGCTGGCCGTGCCCGGGATTTTAAACTAACCAATGACAATCAAGGGAAGTGCACGCCATAGATATGACCACATCCTGTGTAACAAGACCCGGCTCACGCCTGGCCAATCGGCAGGGCCCACAATCCCCTTGCGTCACCCCCCTATTTAAGCCGGATTTTCCCATGGGAGGGCACTCTCTCTTCCTGTCGCCGGGCCGGCCGGGAGCAGGGCCGGGCCGGCCGGGAACGGGGGTCGGTCTAGCTAGCCCAAAAATAAAAGGACCTTCTGCTGTTGCATCGAACTGGCTCCCGGTGTGGAATTTTTGGGGATCTTGGAATCTGGGCATAACATTTGGGGGCTCGTCTGGGATCCTCAAACCCCATTCAGGGACTCCCAGCTCGGAGGACTTGGCTGACCGCGGTATGTGTCGTTTATGTTTGTATTTGTTTGTTTCTGTGTGAGCTCACTTCTGAAATCTGTATTCGCCCACATTGATCGTGGACGCACGAGGACAAAGGGCGGGAGGAGTCGGGGGATGCCTCGATCCTCCATCTGTATCTGTAGAAGTAGCTTTGCTTCCGAGGTCGGGAGATCTGTAGGCAGGTAGCTTCTGCTGGCTGTAGAACTAGCTTTGCTTCCAAGGTCGGGAGATCTGTAGGCGGGTAGCTTCCGCTGGCTGTAGAAGTAGCCTTGCTTCGTTTTCGGTTTTTACCATCATGGAGTTGGAAGATTATTTTGGTTTCGCGTCCATGGAGTTGGAATACTGTATTTTAGGGCCCCTTAGTTGCCTGTGTTTATGTTTTTTTGGTTTTATTTTGTGGATTTACTGGATAGACATTATGGGACAGACTCAAACTACTCCTTTAAGCATTATGGTCTGTCATTTTAAAGAGGTAGAGGAAAGAGCCAGCAACCTCAGTGCGGAGGTTCGGAAGGACCGGTGGCGGGCCTTTTGTTCCAGGGAGTGGCCGATTTTTAATGTCGGGTGGCCACTGGAGGGGACTTTCGATCTCCCCACCATCCGCCGGGTTAGGGATATCGTCTCCCAGCCCAAAGAGGGACATCCTGGTCAACTCTCTTACATTGTTACTTGGCAGGACCTCGTGGAAGATCCACCATCTTGGCTTAGGCCCTTCCTACCTCCACACCCTCCGGAGCCAGAACCCATTCTTGCCTTGCAGGAAGCGGAGAAGAGGAAGGAGAAAAAAAACCACTCTGCCGTCAGCTCCAGCTCCCCCCTACCCGGTTTTGCAGGGGGGAACTGGAGAAGAGTTAATTTTTCCTCCCCCATATCATTTCCACAGGATGCCGGAGAGATTTGATCCTGCCCTGTGGCGGGAAGCTGACGCAGTTCCGGGAGTGCCTGGGGGCGGGGTTCCGGGAGTGCCTGGGGCGGGGTTCTGGGAGTGGCCTCAGTTCCGGTTCCAGTAGGAGGCCCGCCTCTCACCCGGCAAAGAGCTCAGCGGGAACTGTCTGTCGCAGCCCCCGACTCCACTATTAAGACCTTGCCCTTACGGGCCGCTGGACCCCCGGATGCGAATGGCAACCAGCCCCATATCTATTGGCCTTTCTCAACTGGCGATTTGTATAACTGGAAGGCACAGAACCCTAAGTTCTCTGAAAAGCCGGGGAGACTTATTGACTTGCTAGATTCTGTTCTTTTCACCCATCAGCCCACATGGGACGACTGTCAGCAGCTTTTACAGGTTCTGTTCACAACGGAAGAGAGAGAAAGGATCCTCAATGAGGCCCGGAAGATGGTTCCTGGTGTGGATGGAAATCCAACCACAAACCAGGCCCAGATAGATGTCTCTTTCCCTTTAACTAGGCCTGAATGGGATTTCAACGCGGCAGAAGGTAAGGAGAGGCTTTCGGTCTACCGCCAGACTCTGATGGGTGGTCTCCATAGGGCTGCTAGGAAGCCCACCAATTTGACCAAGGTAGGGAACGTACAGCAGGGAAGAGATGAGTCTCCAGCTGCCTTTCTAGAACGGATCATGGAGGCATATCTCACCTACACCCCCATGGATCCAGAAGCCCCTGAGAATAAGGCAGCTGTAATCATGAGTTTTATAAACCAGTCAGCCATGGACATTAGAAAAAAACTGCAGAGAATAGATAGATTAGGAGAAAAGAGTTTACAGGATTTACTGGCAGTGGCAGAGAAGGTGTTCAATAACCGAGAGTCCCCTGAGGATAGACGAGCCCGCGCCATGGTGGCTGCCAGTGACAAGCAGACCCGAAACCTGGCCAAGATTCTGCTAGCCACCACCACGGAGTCCCCTGAGGAGCGGACCCGCCGCCTTCGCCAGCTTGCTGATGGCCAAGAAAGAGGTAAGGAAATCGCCCGGAGTGGGAAGAAAAAACTGCAACAGAACCAGTGTGCTTACTGCAAAGAGATAGGGCACTGGGTCCGAGAATGCCCAAAGAAGGCCGGTAAAAGGGGAAGCAAGACGGACCGGGTGGAGGTCTTGGAGCTGGAAGGACTGAGTGATTAGGGGAGTTGGGGTTCGGACCCCCTCCCCGAGCCCAGGGTAACTCTTAGAGTGGAGGGGACCCCTGTTGACTTCCTTGTCGACACTGGAGCACAACATTCGGTTCTCCGCACACCTCAGGGGAAGCTTGCTAATAAAAAGTCCTGGGTGCAAGGGGCAACTGGCATGAGCCAGTATCCATGGACTACCCGAAGAACAGTAGATCTAGGAACGGGCCGGGTATCCCATTCCTTCATGGTAATATCGGAGTGCCCCTACCCCCTTTTAGGACGGGACTTGCTAACCAAGATTGGAGCCCAAATAACCTTCAGACAAGGGGGGCCTCAGGTTACCGATAGCGAAGGCCACCCCATCCAGGTTCTGACTCTGAGACTGGAGGATGAATATCGCCTACACCAGGGGGCGCCCCCAGTAGAGAACAATATGGACAGGTGGCTGCAAGAATTCCCCACAGCCTGGGCAGAGACGGGGGGAGTAGGACTGGCCGCCCACAGGGCCCCAACCCTGGTTGAGCTAAAACCAGGAGAAAGCCCAATAAGAGTAAAACAGTACCCTATGTCCCAGGAGGCTCGGAAGGGAATCCAGCCTCACATCCGGAGACTGCGAAGCCTAGGGGTACTGATTCCATGCCAATCTGCCTGGAACACCCCCCTCCTGCCGGTCAGAAAGCCCCACACGAATGACTATCGACCAGTCCAGGACCTCCGGGAAGTAAATAAAAGGGTCCTGGATATACACCCAACCATTCCTAACCCATACACTCTCCTAAGCTCTCTGGCACCCTCTAGAGTCTGGTATACCGTACTAGACTTGAAGGATGCCTTTTTCAGCCTGCCGCTAGCGCCTCAAAGCCAACCCCTGTTTGCCTTCGAGTGGCATGACCCAGAGGAAGGCTACAGTGGACAATTAACCTGGACGCGATTGCCCCAAGGATTCAAGAATTCACCCACCATCTTCGACGAGGCGCTGCATGAAGACCTTGGTGAGTACAGGAGAGAGCACCCCAATCTCACTCTCCTTCAGTACGTAGATGACATCCTGATTGCTGCTGATACTGCCAAAGATTGTGAACAAGGGACCAAAGATCTGCTGGCCACCCTAGGGACCTTAGGGTACCGGGCCTCTGCGAAGAAGGCTCAGATATGCCAAAAGAGGGTGAGTTACCTGGGGTACATACTGGAGGGCGGACAGCGGCGGTTGTCAGATGCTAGAAAAGAGACAGTCTTGAAAATTCCTGCTCCCACCTCCCGGAGGGAGGTGAGGGAGTTCCTAGGATTGGCTGGCTATTGCCGCCTCTGGATACCAAGTTTTGCTGAGATCGCCAGGCCCCTATATGAAGCCACCAAGGAGGGGAAGGCCTTTAAATGGACTGAGACAGAAGAAATGGCCTTTAATCAGATAAAGAAAGCTCTTTTGGCTACTCCAGCCCTGGGCCTACCAGACATTACAAAACCCTTTCGCCTCTTTGTAGATGAGCGCAAAGGAGTGGCAAAAGGGTTTTTAACCCAGGCTTTAGGCCCCTGGAGTCGCCCAGTAGCATATTTGTCTAAAAAGCTGGATCCTGTAGCCGCCGGCTGGCCACCGTGCCTAAGAATCATTGCAGCAACCGCGCTCTTAGTCAAGGATGCTGACAAACTGACCCTGGGGCAGGAGATCTGGATCACAACCCCGCATGCCATTGAAGGGATCCTAAAACAGCCTCCTGATAGATGGATGAGCAATGCTCGCATGACCCACTATCAAAGCTTGCTGCTCAACCCCCCTAGAGTGCGGTTCCTTCCCAGTGCGGCCCTCAACCCTGCTACCCTGCTACCTGACCCTGACCTAGATGCCCCACTACATGACTGTGCGGGAATCCTGGAGCAGGTACATGGACTTCGGAAGGACTTGACCGATCGGCCCCTCCCGGATGCAGAGGCCACCTGGTTCACGGATGGAAGCAGCTTCGTGCGGAACGGGTGCAGGTATGCAGGTGCGGGGGTGGTTGCCAACACGAACACTGTGTGGGCGGAGGCTCTGCCCCCTGGGACATCAGCTCAGCGAGCAGAACTCATTGCACTCACCAAGGCACTGACACTGGGGGCTGGAAAGCGGCTTAACGTTTACACAGACAGCCGTTATGCATTTGCTACAGCTCACGTTCACGGGGCAATCTACCAGGAGAGAGGGCTATTGACAGCAGAGGGACGGACAATAAAAAATAAGCAGGAAATCCTCGACCTGCTCTCAGCCTTATGGCTTCCTGCCAAGTTAGCCATAATCCACTGCCAGGGACACCAAAAAGCCAATGACCTGGTAGCTAAAGGTAACCAAAAGGCTGACCAGGCTGCAAAGGCAGTAGCCCTTACCTGGGTCCCTACCATGGCCTTACAACTACCAGACCCAGGGGACCCAGTCCTACCAGACCAGCCCAAGTACTCCCAGGAGGAGTTGCAACGTATCAAAAAGCTCCCTAAAGCCCAGGAAATAAAGGGATGGTGGCATACACCAGAAGGAGAACTTATACTGCCAGACTGGCTCGGGGACACGATATTAAAACATATGCACCAATCCACTCACCTGGGAGCCCGGAAAATGAAGGACTTAATCCAACATGCCAGGATCAAAATTCACCAGCAGAATACCAAGATAGATCAGGTTGTGTCAGCCTGCAAGACCTGTCAACTCACAAACGCAAGGGTTGGATCAAATAAAGAAGGAACCAGGCTCAGAGGCACCAAACCTGGAGCACAATGGGAGGTCGACTTCACTGAAATTAAACCAGGGAAGTATGGTTATAAATATCTTTTAGTATTTATAGATACCTTCTCTGGCTGGGTAGAAGCATACCCAACCAAGCGTGAAACAGCTCAGATGGTGGCCAAGAAGCTGCTGGAAGACATCTTACCCAGGTATGGTTTTCCTGCTATGATAGGATCCGACAACGGGCCAGCCTTTATTTCACAGGTAACACAGGTAGTAACCAGGGCTATTGGGGCAAATTGGAAACTACATTGTGCTTATAGACCCCAGAGTTCAGGTCAGGTAGAAAGAATGAATAGAACTCTAAAAGAGACCCTTACCAAATTAACCATGGAGACTGGCGGGGACTGGGTGGCTCTCCTACCGTATGCCCTTTACCGGGTAAGGAACTCCCCTTACACCCTGGGCTTTACTGCCTATGAAATCATGTTTGGCAGGCCACCCCCTATCATTCCTAACCTTAAAGCTGACTTTCTCGCTGAATTTGAAAATCAAGAACTATCTCTTTCCTTAAGAGGGCTCCAGAGGGCACACGAGGACATTTGGCCACGCCTTCGCGCCATCTATGAGACCAGCCCAATTCCAACTCCTCATCGACACAGACCAGGAGATTGGGTCTACGTCAAAAGGCATCATCAAGAAACTCTTGAGCCACGTTGGAAGGGTCCCTACACTATGGTGCTAACAACCCCCACTGCTCTCAAGGTAGACGGTGTCGCGACCTGGATCCATCACACTCACGTCCGGTCAGCGGACCCATCCACGGTCCAAAAAGACTTCATCACCAAATGGAGTGTCGAAAGAGATCAACGCAACCCACTGAAGCTCAAGCTACGGCGTGCTCCACCTGCCTGATGCTGGTGACATAACTCGCGATCACTCCTGTCGCCAGGAGCCCCCACAATAGACTTAGATGATGCCTGCATCTTCATGGACATGGCTCCAAAGAGACAGGGACAACTTATAAAAAAATCGGGGATAGACTTTAGTATCACATGTTTAATAGCGGAAGATTTGGCTGCCTGAAAGCGGCCATGATGCCAGTATTATGTTTCATTGTGTTGATATGTTACATTAACCTTTAATTCTCTTGCAGGTTTGAATGTATATTGGTTGTCCTAAAAAAAGAACTGTGCGGGATGACCCCCGAAAGTAAGGAGTGCCTAGCTGCCAAGAGGGCAGGTGCCCAACTGAACAGGGAACGGTGCCCATCAGGTTTTGGTCGCTGTTGAGAGACAGTTGACAGTTGACAGCCTGTGTACTGCTTGCAGGCCTGCATGACCATGCCCATGTCAGGGGTAGTAAAGCTAGGAAAGGCCTGGTTAGAATAAAAATCTAAGGCATGGTTATGCATGAAAAGAAATTAGCAAAGAAAATCAGAAAATCTTAGAATAAATCAATATGTTTTTCTTCTTATATAATTCCTCCGAAATCTGGCAATACATCTCTTTGCATAAATTCAATAAGACCAGTTTCTAATGATGGTTTTCAGTTACCGTTCTTGTTGTATTTATGCAAACATCAGAATAGTAGATAAATTAATCTCGATTTGGCTTTTTAATGGCCATGGAGGAATTTTAAAAAGAAAAATCCTATTTCAATAAAAATTGTTACTTTCCCTTCCACCAGACCATTTGTTAAGATATGCCCAGTACAGGCCTCTAGCGACGGTGGAATAGAAATGCAGCCCGACTCATGATTGAGCCGGAAGTTCCAAGACAAAGGGGGGAATGAAAGGGTGAGGGCTATGCACTCCTCCCCATCTTGCCTGTATCCTCCATGTTGGGGCCACGTGTAGCCTTCTTCCCGGAAGCCCAGGCCTCTGCTGGCTGCGCCCGGGATTTTAAACTAACCAATGACAATCAAGGGAAGTGCACGCCATAGATATGACCACATCCTGTGTAACAAGACCCGGCTCACGCCTGGCCAATCGGCAGGGCCCACAATCCCCTTGTGTCACCCCCCTATTTAAGCCGGATTTTCCCATGGGAGGGCACTCTCTCTTCCTGTCGCCGGGCCGGCCGGGAGCAGGGCCGGGCCGGCCGGGAATGGGGGTCGGTCTAGCTAGCCCAAAAATAAAAGGACCTTCTGCTGTTGCATCGAACTGGCTCCCGGTGTGGAATTTTTGGGGATCTTGGAATCTGGGCATAACATTAGCCAGTCTACAGGGAAAGGAAGAGG
Source organism: Myotis yumanensis (assembly GCF_028538775.1). Lineage (NCBI taxonomy): Eukaryota > Metazoa > Chordata > Mammalia > Chiroptera > Vespertilionidae > Myotis > Myotis yumanensis. The sequence continues at coordinate 134,568 of NW_027223760.1, forward strand.
CCATTATCATAGTGGAAGATGACAAGGAGGAGGTGAAGGAGAATGTGAGGAGGAGGAGGAGGAGGAGGAGGAGGAAGCAGAGAAAGAGGCCTGGGGGGCGGGGCGGGGGGGCGGGGGCTTCGGCTCCAGCCTACCTCTTTGGGGCAATCCATCCAGGAGCCCCAGGGTCCCAGGTCTCACGCAATTTTGCTTGTCGGATCACTAGTTAATAAATAGTAATACAAGAACAAACTGTTTCTCGTACTCACAACTGTAACCCTACTATTGCCCATCCCTGTATTTACAGCTTACATAATGTAATTTGGTGAAGAGCAAGAAAGGGAAAACTACTTCCTTTGTTTGAGATTTAGTACCCTCCACTGAAGTTGAGTGTTCTAGACCAGGGGTGGGCAAACTTTTTGACTCGAGTGCCATAATGGGTTCTTAAACTGGACCGGAGGGCCGGAACAAAAGCATGGATGGAGTGTTTGTGTGAACTAATATAAATTCAAAGTAAACATCATTACATAAAAGGGTACGGTCTTTTTTTTTTTTAGTTTTATTCATTTCAAACGGGCCGGATCCAGCCCGCAGGCCGTAGTTTGCCTACGGCTGTTCTAGACCCTAGAGCGGCGGTTCTCAACCTGTGGGTCGCGACCCCTTTGGCGGTTGAACGACCCTTTCACAGGGGTCGCCTAAGACCATCCTGCATATCAGATATTTACATTACGATTCATAACAGTAGCAACATTACATTATGAAGTAGCAATGAAAATAATTTTATGGTTGGGTCCAACATGAGGAACTGTATTTAAAGGGCCAGAAGGTTGAGAACCACTGCCCTAGAGCAAGGTTTTTATGAGAAATGTATTTATGTCTCCATAGCAACACATACACATGCACACATAATTATATACAGACTCACAGATGAAGGGAGGAGAGAGGTTTATTCATTCAGTACTTGCTATGTTAGGCACTGTGCCAGCCTGGTGATATGTTGATAACCCTAATAAATATGATTCTTGCCCTCAAGGAACTTAAAGCCTAGTGGAATTACTAATGAGACTTTGGCAAAGTTAGGAATGCATGCCAATGCTTCCCTCCACCTCAAATTCCATGTTGAGATTCCACGTTAGATTGATTCCTCCAATCTAACAGGGCTGATTGCAGCTTAGTCTTTAGTTGGCAGTCCTCTTCATCTCACACAGCAAGTGGTCTGTGGGATAGCACTGTTTTGTCCTGAAGGCGCCAGGCTTTGCCCCTGCAGCCACTGTGTAGTAATCAGGTTGTCATTCCAGAATCCCTGCAATATGGCAAGGAAGAACACGTCAGTCACAAATGTAAAAGCAAGTAAGCATGTTCTATTTCTCTCCTATAGTCCCTGCTCTTCCTGAAGTTGGTAATTCAAGGCTACCAGTAACAGGTTTAAAGAGTAAGAGAGGGGGTATTAAAATTTCCTTGGAAGTCAGTGCATGTGCTGAAGGACAGTTAACTAGGAAGTACTGGCTGAGTTTCCTGGAAAATAAAGTGATCAGGGGCTGCTGTGCTGCTCAGAAATCACGAGCCAGGTCTAAGCGAGTCCTTTCAGCGTTGAGTCGCCAGGATGTGACCATCTTCCCCGAGAAGCTGAGCAGCATCCTGCCTCCAGCTGGAATCCCACTTTCCTGTCTGCTTCGCCTCCCACAGGTTAGCTGGGACCGAAATTCCCGTGTTTAACACTCAGGTAAAAGGGCCCCATCCTGTTGAGTTTTTCTCATGTCTTAGCTGGCTACGACTTCCAAAACAACACATCTTGCCCTCGCTGGTTTGGCTCAGTGGCTAGAGCCTCGGCCTGTGGACTGAAGGGTCCCAGGTTCCGGTCAAGGGCACTCGCCCTGGTTGCCAGCTCGATCCCCACTAGGGGCCTGCAGGAAGCAGCCGATCTATGGTTCTCACTCATCATTGATGATTCTCTCTCTCCTTATCCCTTCCTCTCTGAAATCAATAAAAATATATATTTTAACCCTTTGCACTCCGAACCATTCTGGACATTGGCTACCAGCTACTCGACGCTACTTTGCGGCGGAAACGTGCATTTACAGACCCTCGTATTATTTAGTATAATTTTGGAACCAAGTAACGTATTATAATGATATTGGACTTATATGAATTGGGTGACATCGAGGAATGTATATTTGCAAAAAACCCAATATTTTATTGTTTATAATTTTGTACAGTATGATAAGTTTTGTAACACTCCCCAATATGCATTGCAGGCTGATTAGTGCATGTTTGACAGTAATAAGTGGTTTGACGCCTGCCACCAGGTGTTTTCCTGTTAGAACACACAATGCAGTCCCATTTTCTTTGTCCCACATAGGGAATATGTAGTTTATTGTTTAATCTATTGTCCGCAGAAGATGTGGATGGACGCGTTCTCGATACATGAAAATCGCCCTTTAATTGGTCAACGAGTGTCTTGACAAACTTGTGGTGTGTCATTGGCGTTTAATTACTTGTTTGTTTTTCGATGCGATACATTATGTATGAGTTTATCACACACATTTCCAACCCCCCAAAAAATAACTTCCTCCACCATTTGAGCGATTTACGGAGGAAACAATACATCGAAGCGTATTGATCCGCACGATCCGCACCACCCATATTTGCCGTATATTCTAACACCATTTCAGGCTTACTGACTGTTACGATATATCCACCGAGTAATGTTCTCTGGGTAGATTGTAGGTTTGTGTTATAATAATTGGTGAGCATGGTAATAATTCTTTTATCTTTCCACGCAAGAAGCGTAGTATTATTCTTTCTGTATGCAACTGTTTCTTTCTAATTTCTTCTTTGGCATAATTGTTTGTCTCTTTTATTATGCTGTCTACTAATTCTTCAGTAAAATATAATGTGAAGTAGTCTATGGGCTCTTTTATGTTACTCGGGACTTGTGGTCCGGCTATTTCTTCGTGTAAATCAAAATTTATCGTGGCTGGAGGAACGTCCGATTCGGTAACATCTTCCCACTCTTCACTTGACGATACATTGTCATGTTGCCGTGTGTTTTCTTCCGTACTACTATTATCGCTTTCGCTATCTATGCGAACAATTCGTCGCCTTCTAGGTTGAACGATATCACTACCACTGCTGTCGTTTTGTTCTACAGTTAGTCTTTCTAACGTGTCTGTATAGAGGCCTATCTGGAGCTCATCTTCACTACTACTTGTATCATGAGACTCATTCGTGGTTGGACGCTTTGCCATTGTTCTAATAAAAAATATGAATAAATGCATGGGTTGAAAATTTCTAATTGTTATTACTAACTGACAAGATGATATTTACCAAAATAGCTTTCACCAAACAATTTATTCACTAAGAAAAGAATCACTTTTCTGATTTTCTCCTCGTTAGATCTATGTGCACTGCTCGAAGCTTCAAACCAAAACGAGCTCAGCTTTGAAAATCTTTTCCTCCAGATGTAGACTTGTTTATTTGTAATTATATATCTCACTATACAGTGCGCGCTATGTTCGAAAACCGACCTTTCTTCTACAAACTCCCCTTATCGCTCTTTTCAAGTGGCGTCGCGAAGTGCTCGGACCGTCGTGAGCACGCATCTCACGTTGTCGTCCGACACAAAACCCGCTGACATTTCTTGTATATATCTTAGTAATTTTACGATATTTTGATTTAATTTCTTGTGCCATTTCAAGATAAAACTTCAGGGAAACATGCATGTCTCAAAAAGTTGCGTTGAAATAACTCAATTCCCCGTAATCACTAATAAACTGCAATGTCCCCTGAGAGGGGACATCCGAGTGATATGCTAGAATTCCGATGTCCCCTGAGAGGGGACAGCGGAGTGCAAAGGGTTAAAAAACACACAAAAACAACACATCTTTATGCTGTGGCATCATCCGCACGACTAGAGCGGTAACTGCTTTGCTTTAAGTTTTTAACATGTTAAAAGTCTATGAAACAGCTACTTCCCCAAACCTGCAGGTGGAAGGAACACGCAGGAGCGCGCACTTCTCCTTCCACACCAGCCCTCCAGGAGCCGCGCCCTGGCCGATCCACCGGGCTCCGGCCCCCCAGGCAGGCGACAAAGCCGTCCCCAAGCCCAGGGCGCTCCGCAGCAGCCGGTGCCGCAAAAGCCACTGCCACGCCGCCAGCCCGGCCCGCAAACCTGCTCCGCAGGTAGGCAGCCAGAACACCCCGCACGCCGCCCGCCGGACCCGCGCAGTGCGTCCCACGCTGGGCTCCGCCCACTCCCGGAGGCGGGCCCACCACCCGGTGAAGACCGAGTGGCCAGCCCCGCCAGGGCCGCCCACATCGCCCCGCCCACTCAAGCGCCGCCCACATCTGCCTCACCGGCGCGACGGCCTCACGCACCGGCCCCGCCCACCCCAGGAGTGACGTGCCCCCAGCCCGGGCCCCTCCCGCCGAGGCCCCGCCCCGCCGCCCTGCGCGCTGACGTCACACGCCGCCTGCGGGCGGAAGCGCGCCCGGGCGGCAGCGGAGGCGCTGTGCCCACAGAGGGGCGCTGGCGCTCGGGTGGAGGCACCTCAGCTGGGACTGGACGCGCTGGCAGCGCGGCTGGGCGGCAGACGATGGGCGACGCCGGGGGCCCGGGCCCGGTGGCCGGCGCTGCACCGGCCGAGCCGGCTGGCGCGGCGCTGAGCGTGGACGTGGTGGGTCTGTTGGCGCAGCTGGCCCGCAGCTTCGCGCTGCTGCTGCCGGTGTACGCGCTGGGCTACCTGGGCCTGAGCTTCAGCTGGGTGCTGCTGGCGCTGGCGCTGCTCGCCTGGTGCCGGCGCAGCCGCGGCCTCAAGGCCACGCGCCTGTGCCGCGCGCTGGCGCTGCTGGAAGACGAGGAGCGCACTGTGCGCCTGGGGGTGCGCGCCTGCGACCTGCCGGCCTGGGTGAGTACGGGCGCCCGAACCCGCGTCCCGCCCGACCCGCTTCCTTCCCCACCTCATTCCTGCCCCGACCCTGCTCCTACGCCCATTCCTGCCTCCGTCTAGGGTGCGCGCCTGCGACCTGCCGGCCTGGGTGAGTGCCGGCGCGGGTCCCGCCCCGGACCCAAAGCTAGACTCGGCTTCCCTGCGGGCTCTAGTGCCCGCCCGGCCCTGCCCGCCCCCTGCTGACCTGTCAGGTCAGCTGTGCGCCACGCCTCTGCACCGCTGTCACCCCCACCTGCCCACGCCGGGGTGACCGGACCACCGCCTCCTCCCGGCCTGGTTGGGGCCGGTGTCGGTCCGGATCGCTGTCCTCGCGCCCGCCGGGTATGAGCCCGAGCCCGCGTCCGCGCCTGTGGCCCCACTGTCCCCATCCTCGCGGGCGACCCGCAGCCCCTCGCTGAGGCGCCTTCCCGCGCTCCCTCCCGCCCGCGCCTAGCGCGACCTCTGCCGCTGCCCTGGGTGGGGGGAGGAGCCCTCGGGGAGGTGGGGAGCGGGGTTCCCTGGAGCCCGGCCCCACCTGCGCCGGGAGGAAAGGGAGTGGCCGCGGGTGCCTCCGGAGAAGTCGGTTTTCCTTCTTCCCCAGGAGACTCATTTCTTGGGTGTTTCTGACTAACTGAAGAGCAGTGTGGGTCTCCCCAAAGTTGCTGATGTTAAGATAATGGAAAGTTAGTTCTTTTGGAAGTAGCATTGCAAGACAGCACTTTATGGAAGGTGAACTGGGTCCAGGGTGCAGGGCGGGAGTTTGGGGAGAGCTGCGCTACTGGGAAGCGGCAGGGTATCGATCGGTGTTATTTTTACCTCGGGCCATTCTCTGCATAAGCTACTTATGCAGAATGGAAACGAATGGGGTTGGTTGGCTTCCTCGTCTTTTTCTCCTGTTTCCTAATGCTTTCCTAATCATGAGTTGGTGGCACGGTTTCAGACTTCCCGGAAATAGCATTATTTTAAGATAAGTAATGCTAACATCAGGGTTGGGGTAAACTTCGTGTGGAAATGGCCAGCCAGTGTGTCGGAAGAGTCGTTTCCTCTTGGAGGAGATAGGGCTCGGAGACCAGGAGTGAGCCCGAGGCGGGGAGGTCGGAGCCGCAGTGCGCAGGGCCGCAGGGACCGAGGGGCGCTGCCTGCAGGTGACAGACAGGAGCTGCGGGAGGAGTCCCGTCAGGGCCCTGGGGCGGCCGGCACGGGGCGCAGCATTTTGGAGAGTCAAGTCACTAGAAGCAGGAAGGAGGGGGTGCCCTGTGGATATGCAGGAGGACTCTCAGATGGCGTCTAGTATCTGTGTCACACCTACTTAGATGATGCCAGAAAGAAGCTAAATACAGAGAGTAGGTAAATCACCCAAACCCAGGCCTAATCGGGCTGAAGTTCACAGGAACCCATGTGCTGACTTTCATAAGTATTTGGTCATCGAGCTGTTGGCTAATATCAGTTGGCTTATAAAAATCCTTGGGAAATGCACACTGTTTTCACATATGAAATGAACAAATACAGTTGCTACTACACTGGGGGCAAGACAAGTTCTGGAAGGAAGGAAGGGAGGAATTTATGTTTTCTCCAAAATTTTTCACTTGTTTATTCCAAATTTGCATTTGCACTTATATCATACACACACACACACACACACACACACACTCACACACACACTTAAACATACCCGCATTGCTTAGAAAACTTGTGGAAAGATTCACACGCAACTTGACAGCGAACACATGCAAGAAAAGCACTTAGGAGTTTGGAATTTGAGAGGGATTTTTTTTAAGGGAAATATTTTTTATACATTTAAATTTTTACTTTTAATTATAGTTAATGTACAATTTTATACATTTTTTATTATCATATTGTTTTCATAATGAAACCAGTGGATTACATTGTCTAAAAGGATGTCTGCTATTTTGCTTTAGCTAGGGAGCAAAACAGCAATAGAAGATTTCTGTATTAGTAGTATTGATTTTTAAGTGCATGCTTGGGTTCTTGGGGTTCTGAACTTTGGGCTGGTATATTGCTTTGAATGAGATATATTTGTACACATTTCCTTTTTTAAATACTTTTAAAAATGTTTTTTTATTGATTTCAGACAGGAATGGAGAGGGAGAGAGATAAATATCAATGGCGAGAGAATCATTGATCTGCTGCCTCCTGAACACCCCTTACTGGGGATCCAGCCTGCAACCTGGGCATGTGCCCTGACTAGGAATCAAACTGTGACCTCCTGGCTCATAGGTTGGTGCTCAACCACTGAGCCACACCTGGTGGGGCTGTACTCATTTTCATAGTATGTCATTAATAGTTTGATTCATAGCAGGGTTGGAAGCAGAGGAAAATATGAATCGATGTGGTACCCACTTCCAACCCCGCTTTTGGGTATGTTCACTTACAGTTTTTCATTTTATTTAGTAAAATAAAGATTTACACTGGATATGAAAAATTAGATAATTACTTTAAGAAAAAGTATATATTGTTTTGAATTAAGGCTACTGGGATGTGAAAACTACCTCTCATTTAACATGTGATAATTCTGTAAGACTTTGGTCCTGCAGCTTCAGTGTAAACTGTGTTATTCATTCATCACTCCTTTTTTTTTTTTTTTTTTTTAACTCACAAATGGAAAAGGCCTGGCAGGTTTGGATTGATGGGTTGAGCACTGGCCTTTTTTGTTGGACATACCAGTGGCTAACCTGTGTTGTAAAGTTAGGACTATGGGTGAAGAATATTCTTGAAGAGTTTTTGTGGAGATACATAAGAACAGTTTTCCACTGGTGTTTTCATTTAGTTGGAAAATTAGAACTTGGTAGGGTGCAGTCTGCCCCTTTCCTGTTTTTTTTTTCTGCCAATAAATGCTAATTCTATGGCTGCAGTTAAGTAGAGACCCAAGCCTGTCCTGTTAGTATTACTCAGTTGTTTTGATAGTTGGTCTCATTATCTCATACTTTGATGATGGAGATTTAATGCTCTTCTATACTATTGTGTACAAGCTCTTCTGTGGAGGGAGCTTTCTTATCCACATTCTGTGATGTTCAGGAGACTTGAACTCTAGCCAACACTGAATATGTATAGTCTAAGAACCAAATGAACAAAACAAAAGAATATATTCTGGTCTTATGTCATAGAAGGACAAATATTTGCTTTTATTCTCAGTGTTAAACATTGACTTACACTTTATGGAAATTTTGTGAAGACAAAATAGTTGTTGTAGCTAAATCAGGAACCAGTTTAGCTATTTTAAACTATGGTTGCAACTTTACTACTTAGATCCTAGTTTTCTTTCTTTATTCGATTGGGTTGACTGGGAGCGGGGGCAGGGCCGAAGAGCAAATAAATGTTGACAGAATACTTTTTTTTTCTTTCTTTCATGTACAGCCCACATACAATGGTACATTCTTATCATGAATCCACATTTACAAATTTATTTATTTATTTATTTATTTATTTATTTATTTATATGTACAGCCTGCATACATTCTTATCATGAATCCACATTTACATAGATTACAATGCACTGGTGAAGTTGCAAGCTTATCACAGCGTTATACATTTATGGGTCTGAGAAAAGGTTAGAGTCCTCCTCAAGGCTGTGAAGGGGACACAGATGCTCTTTGATTTCTTGTTCACACACATGCTGCTGCTGTAGTTCAGAGAGGGAGTGACTGAGTGTTGCGTTGCTATGTGGTCTAAATGCTTCATTAAATTGAAAAAGAATGCCCCAAGGTTGCTCGACATAAAGCAGTAAATATCTGCCTCACTTTACATTTCAAGATGGGAGAATATAGACCTAGGACTGAACTATAAATAATTTAAATAAATATGAGTTGAACACGTGTAACCTATTTATATTAAATTAACATATTACATTAATTATCCTAATATATAAAAAGCCACGGGCCCTCACTACCGACCGAAACAACCGGATGGACAACTGCGGGCTGCATGGGGCGACAAGGCCGGCAGGGGGGTTAGTGAGGGACGACCAAATGACTGAACAGCAGGCTGCGTGGGGCGACCAGGCTGGCAGCGGGGTTAGTGAGGGACAATCAAACGACTGAACAGCAGGCTGCGTGGGGCAACCAGGCCGGCAGGGTGGGGCAGTAAGGGGTGACCAGGCCGGTGGTGGGGGGCAGTTAGGGGCAACCAGGCCGGTAGATGGGGGTAGTTGGGGGCAACCAGGCTGGCAGGGGGGGCAGTAAGGGGCGACCAGGCCGGTGAGGGGTAAGTTGGGGGGCGACCAGGCCAGCGGGGGGGGGGGCAGTTAGGGGTGCTCAGATAGGCAGGCAGGTGAGCAGTTAGATGCCAGCAGTCCTGGATTGTGAGAGGGATGTCTGACTGCTGGTTTAGGCGCGATCCCAGGCAGTCAGACATCCCCCGAGGGGTCCCAGATTGGAGAGGGTGCAGACTGGCTGAGGGGACCCACCCCCCTCCCGTGCACGAGTTTCATGCACCGGGCCTCTAGTATATTTATAAAATATAGATATCAATCCTGTGAAGAACTGACTATGAAAAACCAACTAGTATTCACTAGTAATTTAGTGTTCTTGTTAGACCTCATGAACCTCTTTTCTATACTTTTCATGATTTCTATGTTGGTCACAGCATTGAACCTTGAATAGACATTGTGACCATACTAAAAACTATCGAATTGTATGCTTTAATGAGTGAATTATATGATATTTGAATTATATCTTAATAGCACTGTTAAAATGTAGGCATTGGATTTCTTTTAAAAATAAAGTGAAAAGGTGACCAACTGTAGTTCAAAGAAAGTCACACATACCTTCTTGCTTATAGAATTCCAGCTAAAACTATTAAAACTTTTAAAAATTATTATGCTGCCCTGGCTTGGTAGATCATTTGGTTAGAGCATCTATCCGATACTTCAAGGCTGCGGGTTAAATACCCGGTCAATGCACATGCAAGAATCAACTAATGAATGCATAAATAAGTGGAACAACAAATCGATGTGTGTGTGTTTTTCTCTCTTTCTCAAAAAAAATTTATTGTTCCAACTTAAATTTGGAGACATTTACATTTTAGAGAATATTTAAGGGGTGGGCTTATGAATTAAAAAGTAAGTAAATATTTTTACCTTAGACCTAATGTTACTTTAAACATTATTATATTGGCTAAACAAACAAATTCTAATTGAATAACAATAGAAATCATGCTTCGTAGATATAAACAGCCTAAATGTGTTTTTTTTTTTCTGTGAGTTATTCTAAACTCTTACCTTTAATTCAAGGTTATCAGTACAAACTTATGTCTATTTGAGAAATTGGTTTGTTTTATATTAGATATATTCGAATATAGCATGATTTTAGAATGCACTGTTTGTGGTCTTTTGCATTTCATTATGTTTTGTTAAATGGTTTTGTAGTTTCCACAACTGTGCTGCCTCAGATGAACTTTCTTCCTGCATTTAAAGATCTGTGGAAGTATAGAGGTCCTCCTGCCCTCAGTGTACTCTTTCAGGTGGCTGGAGACGAGCCCCCCCCCCCCCCCCCCCCCCCCCCCCCCAGTGTGAGGGGTGCATAGAGACACATTTGCGGACATATAAGAATAGAAGGGCATGACATCCTACTAGGATTGGGAAATCAGGGGCATGTGCCAGTATTGCATGAGGCTCGGGACTTACTCTGAACCCAGGGCTGAGGAGTGGATGTGCCCAGACTGGCAGCCCTCCCAGTTCACAGGGAGCCCGCCCTGGGCATGAGGACAGAAGCTACTCTTGAGTGGTGGAATGGAGTGTCTGGTCATTGGAGGAGGAGAGAGAGTGACGTCTTCAGAACTAAGCTTGTGAAATCAGAAAATGGAAGCTCCTGGGCAATGCAGTAGAGTTCTCATCTTGCTTCAGTTGCCAAAAAATTTGCAGCCAAGGTTCTTGCCAGATGCTGTGCTCTGTATCATTGAGGTATCTGGAGGCACAGCCACCTTCCTGCTGATACACTTTTTCCTCCTGTGCCTTAAACACAGAGTCACCTGCTGTTCTTTTGGAAGTGGGTGGGGCACAGTTCTTACACAAATAATGTTCATGGAAATACCTTTCCACTTAACATGTTTTATTTACAAGTTTTCTCTTGGTCTTTCCCTCTGCCGCTGATTTTTCTTCCTCATTTATTTTTCTTAAATAAATCAAACCACCCTTTGATTCGTCTATTCCTCGGCCAACATTTTCTAGGCGCTTGCTATGTTCCAGGTATTGTGATAGGTGCTAGAGACACAACATGAGTAAGACAAGGTGTTAAACTCATAATTTACCAGCTAGCAATAACACAAACCTTAGGCCTTTCAGTTGATGTAATGGTGTGTTCATTTTAAAAATTATGACATTTAGAGCATTTTATACACTTACAAAGGTAATAGCCCAACTCTTTAAATCAGCCTATTATAAAAACAGATTTTGTTGCTGAGGATTAAATCTTTTCTTGGGCTTGTAGATCTAGCTATGCATAAGAGTCCAGTTTCATGCTCTGCTATCTTTGCCTACTTTGTGAAAGGCACTTTATGACTGCTCTATGTGGATGACTCTGAGCCCTGAGTTCCCTGTTTCATGCTTTTTAAAAAAAAATTTTTTTTTTGATTGATATCAGAGAGGAAGGGAGAGAGAGAGGGAGATATTAGTAGAAACATCAATGATGAGAGAGAATCATTGATTGGCTGCCTCCTGCACGCCCCGACTGGGGATCCAGCCCACAACGCAGGCATGTGCTCCAACCAGGAATCAAACTGTGACCTCCAGGTTCATAGGTCGATGCTCAACCACTGAGCCATGCTGGCCAGGCCTCGTTTTTTTTTTTTAAATTCTCACCCGAAGATACTTTTCCCATTGATTTCTAGAGAGAGTGGAGAGGGAGAGAGACATATCGGTGGTTGCCTCCCGCACGCACCCCAACCAGGTAACCTGCAACTGAGGTATTTGCCCATGACTGGGTATCGAACCCAAGACCTTTCGGTCTGAGGCTGATGCTCTAACCACTGAGCAACCAGCCAGGGCTGTCTGATGCGTTTTTAGTGGCGCACAGAAGGTTGTCTGATGACAGTATCTATGCAAAGTAGCAGCACCCTGTGTGTCAGCAGGATTTTCCTTTTTAACGCATTTCTGTGCCTGGGGACACACTGAGAGTTAGTGATAACCATGGAAATTGACCAGGGGAGCTCTTGTGCTTTCTTTTGTATTTGTAAACCTGCCATAAAAACTGGGCTTTTGAATTTTTTGTTTGTTCAATCACTTAGTGAAGTTCCTCTTTCTATTTTTAATAAACATGCAGTTGGATTTTTCTTTATTTCTTACATTATAGCTAGACAGGTTTTAAAAACACTTTTCCCCAGTATCAGAAGAATGTATGCTCATTATAGAATGTTTTAAGCTTTGGAGAAAAATAAAAAGTCACTAACTAGTAATAAGCATTATTAACATGTTGGTGATTTTCTGAATCTTTATGTGGATGCACGCACATGTGTGTTCTGTCCAGCTTCATTAAGCATTACATGTGGACATTGCCATTCTTTAGAAATATGACTTTGTTATTGAAATATTATCCACCTTACGAGAGGCAATCAATGGATGTGTCTCTCTCACAGAACAAGATTGTTAGATATTCCATGCTCAGAAAAAATATAACTATAGAGTTTGAGATATTTAATTTTCTGCTCTTTCAAGTTATGAAAGATTATTTGCTTGCTCTACTATTCATAGTATTCAGATCTGTCCAGGATATAGGAACCATTTTTGAACTTATGAGTAGCATGATAATTTTATAAGCAGAAGTCTAGCTTTGGAGGGCAGTGTTTGTTTGTTTTTTGTTAATCCTCACTCGATATTTTTTCCATTGATTTTTAGACAATGAAAGGGAGGGGAGAGACTGCGAGAAACAAAGATGTGAGAGAGACACATCCATTGGTTGCCTCCTGCAGGAAACCAAGCCTGCAACGGAGGCATGTGATCTTGACGGGAATTGAACCTGGGACTCTTCAATCCACAGGCTGATGCTCTATCCACTGAGCCAAACCAGCTAGGGCTGATTTGAATGGTATGGTGTTAAAATGGGTAGATATATCCAGACGTCCTCTTATGTAAGTCATCTTTAGAAAAAAAGCATTCCTCCTGCGCAGACTCACAGCTTTAATAGCTCTTCTCCCTCTGCACTGAGTTGGGATATTGAAGTTTATTAACAGGAGAAATATCTCACACTGAAGTAGCGCTGTCCTAACTACTTCGCAGATGGCCTAGAACAGCGGTTCTCAACCTGTGCGTCGCGACCCCTTTGGGGGTCGAACAACCCTTTCACAGGGGTCGCCTAAGACCATCGGAAAACACATACTATATAATTACATATTGTTTTTGTGATTAATCACTATGCTTTAATTATGTTCAATTTATAACAATGAAATTGGGGGTCACCACAACATGAGGAACTGTATTAAAGGGTCATGGCATTCGGAAGGTTGAGAACCACTGGCCTAGAAGATAGTAACTGGCCACGTGACTAGCGTCAGTGCCACAGACACTGGCTCCCGCCTGGTACCAGGCTCACGCATGAGGGCATCACTGCGCTGGCGCACACTCGGGAGCCGGCTCTGCATCTGCTAGGTGGAAGTTTCTGTCTGAGAGTCCCCTTCCTGATGCCTGTGCTCCTGTTGGTCAGTCACACCTTTTAGACCCTTAGTTTGCTTCTCATTAGATAGGCATTGAAATGAGCCTACCCGGGGTGAGCTTCTGAGGCTAGACCAGCTGGCACTGGGCCACAGGGCTGGGAGTGGTGCCTCCAGTCTAGTGCTCCCTGCCGAGTGCTCCCTCTGAGTTTCCTGGTGTTGCTGCCAGCTTCCTGCTGCCCCGTGCTTCTCTTATCCGCCTCACAGTTCCTGCCCTGCATTGCTGTTATTACACATTATTGCCATGAACTGCCTACTGAAAGCGTATTTGTGCTGTTAACATTTACTTGGTGTACCAGTTAATAATGCGGATTCTTTTCAATAGGTGGAGTTACACAGATGTTGATATATATATGCGATCTGATATGTATGTTATTTTGTTGTATTGACAGCAAGCTTCAAAACTTCACATGTCAAATTTGCTAAAGGTGTTAACATCATAGATATTTTTACGCTTAAAAATGTCGAGTTTCATGCCAAAAGAAGAGCATTTGCGGGAAGTTTTAATTCATTACTTTATTTTGAAGAAAAAGTTATCGTATACTTCGGGAAGCTTATGGTGAACATGCTCCATCTCAAGATACTTGTGAACGCTGGTTTAAATGCTTTAAAAGTGATGATTTCGATGTGAAAGACAAAGAACGTCCAGGTCAACCAAAAAAGTTTGAAGACCAATGTCCCAATTATGCCCCAATTGATTAATTATCTGTCTAGTCTAGGAACAAACGCAGGTGACCAGGAGTCAGCAATAATGGCCTATCCCCTGGTACTTAAATGTCGAGCCGAACCGGAACACATGAATACACAAGACAGAATTAGTATGCAATCACACATGGTTTATTTACCTATTCCTAGTGGGTCCTAGGCTCCAACAAAGTCCACCCGGCGGTGCACACCGAAAGACGGACGATGAAGACAGAGACAGACGGGCGGCCGCAGTTGGGTCAGGCTCACACAGCACAGCAGTCAGTCAGGGGCTTATCTCACGGAGCGACATGGAGTCCGCCTCTCATCAGGCAGGAGACGTCCACTGAAGAAAATCTGGTCTTATACAACCAGGGGTAAACAACTTGTGTCTTATCAGTGTGGGCCAGACGGTGTGTCTTATGCTAGGAGCAGGGTGTTTATACTTTACGGGTTTAGGGGCATTCACATCAAGATAGTGGGGCGTTCACCACATTTTGGAAGTTACAGAGTATTGGGGTCTTCACACAGCAAACATTTCACACATTAATCATTTCACACAATAATTATTTCCACACATTAGAGGGGTTTCCTTATGACCATAACATTATTATAACAACCAACAATTACAAGCATTATTGGATGAAGATGCATGTTAAACTCAAAAACAACTTGTAGAAAGATTAAACGTTGCTCAGCAATTTCCGATCATTTACAAGCAATGGGAAAGATATTAAAGGAAGGAAAATGGGTGCCACATCAACTGAACGAAAGACAAATGGAAAACTGAAAAGTCATCAGTAAAATGTTGCTTCAGCAGCATGAAAGAAAGTCTTTTTTGCATCGAATTGTGACGGGCAATGAAAAGTGGATTTATTTTGAGAATCCCAAAGGCACAAAATCATGGGTTGATCCAGGTCAACCATCACCATCAACTGCAAGGCCAAATCGCTTTGGAAAGAAGACAATGCTCTGCATTTGGTGGGATCAGGAAGGTGTGTAGTATGAGCTTCTAAAACCAGGTGAAACCATTAATACTGATCACTACTGACAACAAATAATCAATTTGAACCACGCTTTGATCGTGAAATGACCAGAATGTGCCCGAAGACACGGCAAAGTAATTTTGCTTCATGATGACGCACCATCACACACTTCAAAACCAATTAAAGACACGTTAAAAGATCTTGCCTGGGAAGTATTAACCCACCCGTTGTATTCACCAGACCTTGCTCCTTCAGATTACCACTTGTTCTGATCGATGGCACACGCACTTTCTGAGCAGCACTTCAAAACTTATGAAGAAGTGGAAAACTGGGTCTCTGAATAGTTTGCCTCAAAACAAGAAAAGTTCTATTGGGAGGTATGCACAAATTATCTGAAAGATGGGGGAAATGTGTAGCTAGTGATGGACATTACTTTGAATAAAGCACTTATGATGTTTCTCTTGGAATTAATCGTGTTTTCTTTGATTACAAATTCTGCCATTATTAACCGGTACACCTAGCAAGTGAATGCATAAGATCTGTTAACACTTTCTAAGTTACTGAGGACTGGGTTTTTTAAACCAAAAACCCAAATGTAATCCAAAACAAAAATGACAATACCACTTCTAGTTACTTTTCACATACATTAAGATTTTGAAATCTGCCAAAACCGGTTTGGCTCAGTGGATAGAGCGTCGGCCTGCGGACTGAAAGGTCCCAGGTTCGATTCCAGTCAAGGGCATGATGTACCTGGGTTGCAGGCACGTCCCCAGTAGGGGATGTGCAGGAGGCAGCTGATCGATGTTTCTCTCTCATCGATGTTTCTAACTCTCTATCTCTCTCCCTTCCTCTCTGTGGAAAATCAATAAAATATATTTAAAAAAAAAAAAAGATTTTGAAATCTATCCAGTAACTAATAGAAAGGGTTGATTTTTACTTAATAGTTGAGTCAGATTTTGTGTTTTTAAAAATTTAATTAAGTTTTAAAAAATCCTCACTTGCCAATACCGGTCTGGCTCAGTGGATAGAGCGTCGGCCTGCGGACTGAAAGGTCCCAGGTTCGATTCCGGTCAAGGGCATGTACCGGGGTTGCGGGCACATCCCCAGTGGGAGATGTGCAGGAGGCAGCTGATCGATGTTTCTCTCTCATCGATGTTTCTAACTCTCTATCTCTCTCCCTTCCTCTCTGTAAAAAATCAATAAAATATATATATTTTAAAAAAAAAATCCTCACTTGAGGATTTGTTTATTGATTTCAGAGAGAGGAAGGGGAGAGAGAAAGAAACATCAATGTGAAAGGGAAACATCAGTCAATTGCCTCATATGCGCCCCAACTGGGGATCAAATCTGCAACCTCGGTATGTGCCCTGACGGGGAATCAAACCCAAAACCTTTTTGGTGTACAAGATGACACTCCAACCAGCTGAGTCACCTGGCCAGGGCCTCAGATTTTAGTTTTACATTGGGGGAAATAAGGGCGTGAACTTTGCTGTGTGTACAAAGGAGTTTTCAAAGGAATTACCTGTAGATTGTAATTTCACAGTGAATGTAGCAAGAGGGGAAAGATTACAACCTGTCTTTGCTTGCTGCCTGCACTAGGTCCACTGTAACAAAATACCACAAACTTGGTGGCTCAAAAAACCACCAATTTATCAATTTTATCAAAAACCAAAAATTACAATTTGGGAGGCCAAAAGTTTGAAATCCATCACTGTGGGCTAAACCAAGAAGTCTGCAGAGCTGTGCTTACTGTTTTCAGTATATCCACAAGACTGTAATTATTACCAGAATCTAATTTTAGAACATTTGTATCTTCCCAAAGACTCCATCCATCCCTGCTACACTCACTGCCCATTCCCTTGGACAACTGCTGAGTCACTTTCTGTCTTATAGACGTTCCTGTTCTGGACATGCCATGAAATGAGTCAGGTAGTCTGTGGTCTTTGTGACTTTGCTTGTTTGATAAACAGATGACAAGATGGTAGAGAGATAGACGATCGACACTGAGAGATGTTAACTGACAGGTGGATGGATGGTGGTCATCTCCCTGCTGCGATGCTGTGCTATCATTGTGTCAGATGTGGCCATCGGTAGATGCCATGTCTGCCTCTTGGCTGTGATGTATTGTATGATTACAAATCAACATCAAGGGGTATGTACTGAAATCTTGTTCCCAAAATCCAGTAAAGGTAAATGATTATATTCAGGAAAAAGTCCTAATGTTTTAAAATGCCTGGTAACCTATTGTTCTTCATGTATACAAATAAAAGGAGAAACAAGTAGATTTTTTAAAAAATACCTTTTTATTGATTTTTAGAGAGAGAGGAGGGGAGAGGGATAGAGAGAAACATCGATGAGAGAGAAACATCAACTTCGACTGGCTGCCTCCTGCATGTCCCCCACAACCCGGGCATGTGCCCTGACCAGAATCGAATTGGTGATCTCTTGGTCAGGGGTCCTCAAACTACAGCCCGCTGGCCACATGCAAATACAAATATTGTATTTGTTCCCGTTTTGTTTTTTATACTTCAAAATAAGATATGTGCAGTGTGCATAGGAATTTGTTCATAGTTTTTTTTAAAACTATACTCCGGCCCTCCAATGGTCTGAGGGACAGTGAACTGGCCCCCTGTTTAAAAACTTTGAGGACCCCTGCTCTTGGTTCTTGGGTTGAGGCTCAACCATTGAGCCACGGCAGCTAGACACAAGTAGATTTTAAGTTGGCAAATTTCTCTGACTTAAAAAGTCTTGAGATATTTACTGTCTGTGTGCAAGGATAAATATTAAAGCTCTTATAAATATCATACAAACTGATTTTTATTTTATTTTATTTTTTTTATTTTAATAATTTTTATTTCTTAAAGTATTACAAAGAGTATTACATATGTCTCCTTTTTTCCCCCCCTTGACATTCCCCCGGCCCCTACCCCCCGCCCCCCCCAGCCCCGTGTCTTGTGTCCATTGGTTAATCTTATATGCATGCATATAAGTCCTTCAGTTGGTCTCTTAATCCCCCCCCCCAACCCTCCCCAGGCTTCTCACTGTAGTTTAACATTCTGTTCAATGTTGCTCTGCTTCTGTATCTACCCCTGTACATCAGTCCATACTGGTCCCCTTTATTTGTCCCAACCTCACTGGAGTAGTCTCAACCTCACCAGGGCCGTCTGAGCCTCACCAGGGCTGTTTCAACCTCACCGGGGCCGTCCCTACCTCACGGGGGCCGTTTCAACCTCACCGGGGTCGTCCCTACCACACCGGGACCGTTCAATCTCATCGGGGCCATCCCGACCTCACCGGGGCCATCCCAGCCTTACCAGGGAAACAGGAAGTTTGGCCCTCTGTCCCCTGCCGGCGGCTCCCCACCAGACAAAATCTCCAGGCGTTCCTGGTGGTTGAACATCCAGCACTCCTGCCCTCCACCAAGTGCACAGACTGCCCGTCTGCTGTCCCCCAGCGCCCCACAAGAGACTGGGACCAGTGGGCATGTTTGTGCACTTGCTGGTACAGCAGTTCCACAGTGCCGGCCGAGTCAGGCCCAGCCCTGGCCGGCCCCGGACCCGACTCTGCCCCCCGATTGCGTCCCTCCCAGATGCAAGGAGCTGAAATCTGCAGCCTGCTGGGATGGGCTCTGTACTTGGTGCCTCTGCACATCCTACTGGATCTCAATGCGCTTCTTTCTATGCGAGGAGTTGAAATCTGCAGTTTGTTGGGTTGGGCTCTGTACTTGGTGTCACATCCTACTCAGTCTCAATGTTCTTTCTCTCCTTCCAGTTGTAGAGCTTCCACTGGGCCAACTTTCCCATGGTTCTGTATGATAGGTGTTTGTCTGATATTTGGTAGTTTCGATGTTGTTGTGTGAGGTAGCACGCACAGGTCTCTTCCTTATGCCGCCATCCTGGTTCTCCTGGGTCTGCTTCTTGAGTGTGTCTCCCATGGCTGCGAGCAGTTGAAGTCTGCAATTTGTTGGGATAGGCTGCAAAAGTGCAGGTGGGTCTTTTTGTGCACCTGGCACAGCTTGGATGGGGATGTAAATTGATTAGGGCTGAGACTCAGGGAGTCGCCATGGCGGAGCAAATAGCACTGGCTGAGTCTCCGCGGCCCCTTGAATCTCTGCCAGGGCTTTGTGTCCCCCAGTGCCGGCGAGCAGCTGTGCAACAGAGTCTCCCTCGCTTTCTGATGGCTGCAAGGCCGTGCTGCCTCTCCCCGTAGGGTCTGGTGCCTCATGATCCCGCCTGAACCAGCTCAGTGGATTTGGAAGTTTGCAGAAGCAAAGGCGTTTCTACTTGTGAGTCTGGCACAGCCCGCGGGTTCACAGGGAGTCGCCGGGGCAGAGACTCAGCGGCCCCTTGCCTATCCATGACTCCAGGACTTTGCGTCCCCCAGTGCCGGCGAGCAGCCGAGCGCCAGAGCCTCCCTCGCTTCCTGACCGCTGGAAGGCCGTGCCGTCTCTCGCCTTGGGGCCTGGGGCCTCAGAGACCCGCCCGAACCAGCTCAGTGGATTTGAGAGTTTGTAAAAGCACAGTCATTCCCTCTTGTGCCTCTGGCACAGCCCTGAGGGTAGGGCGGGGTCACAGGGAGTCGTCAGCATGGAGGAAATAGCGATGGCGGCGTCTCCGCGCCCCTCGCCTCCCCGGGACACCAGGACTTCTTGTCCCTCAGTGCCGGCGAGCAGCCGCGTGTCAGAGCTTCCCTCGCTCTCCGCTCTCCGACCACTGCAAGGCCGTGGCCGCCTCTGCCTGTGGGATCTGGGGCCTCAGAGACCCGCCCCGAGCAAGCCCAGAGGATTCGAGGGTTCGTAAAAAACCGAGAATCCATTTGCAGCCCGCGTGGCGTGTGACTGCGTACCTCTGGTTTTGGTGCCTCCGTAGCTCCCACTCAGTCTCACTGCGCTTCTTTCTTTTCCTCCAGTTGTAGATCTCCCACTGGGCCAACTTCCCCATGGTTCTGAGTGGCGGTTGTTTACTTCATAGTTGATAGTTTCAATGATGCTGTGAGAGAGCAGCACACACAGGTCCGCTCCCTACGCCGCCATCTTGGTTCTCCAAACTGATTTTTTAAAAATATATTTTTATTGTTTTCAGAGAGGAAAGGAGAGGGAGAGAGAGAGAATAATCAATGATGAGAGAGAATCATTGATGGGCTGCCTCACGTTGACCCCCTACGGGGGATCGAGCTTTCAACCCAGGCATGTGCCCTTGACTGGAATCAAACCCAGGGCCCTTCAGTCCACAGGTCAGTGCTCTATCTACTGAGCCAAACCATTCAGTACTAAACTGATTTCTTTTTTTTAAAAATTAAATCTTTATTGTTCAGATTATTACATTTGTTCCTCTTTTTTCCCCCCATAACTCCCCTCCTCCCAGTTCCCACCCCACCCTCCGCCCTCACTCCCCACCCACTGTCCTCATCCATAGGTGCACGATTTTTGTCCAGTCTCTTCCTGCATCTCCCACACCCCTTGCCCCCCCCAAGAATAGTCAGTCCATTCCCTTTCTATGTCCCTGATTCTATTATATAATCACCAGTTCATTCTGTTCATCAGATTATTTATTCACTTGATTCTTAGATTCACTTGTTGATAGATGCGTATTTGTTGTTCATAATTTGTATCTTTACCTTTTTCTTCTTCTTCCTCTTCTTAAAGGATACCTTTCAGCATTTCATATAATATTGGTTTGGTGATGATGAACTCCTTTAGCTTTTCCTTATCTGTGAAGCTCTTTATCTGACCTTCAATTCTGAATGATAGCTTTGCTGGATAAAGTAATCTTGGTTGTAGGTTTTTGGTATTCATCACTTTGAATATTTCTTGCCATTCCCTTCTGGCCTGCAAAGTTTCTGTTGAGAAATCAGCTGACAGTCGTATGGGTACTCCCTTGTAGGTAACTGATTTTCTTTCTCTTGCTGCTTTTAAGATTCTCTCTTTGTCTTTTGCTCTTGGCATTTTAATTATGATGTGTCTTGGTGTGGTCCTCTTTGGATTCCTTTTGTTTGGGGTTCTCTGTGCTTCTTGGACCTGTAAGTCCATTTCTTTCACCAGGTGGGGGAAGTTTTCTGCCATTATTTCTTCAAATAGGTTTTCAATATCTTGCTGTCTCTCATCTTCTGGCACCCCTATAATTCTGATATTTGTATGCTTGAAGCTGTCCCAGAGGCTCCTTACACTATCTTGGTATTTTCGGATTCTTTTTTCATTTTGCTTTTCCAGTTGGGTGTTTTTTGCTCCTTCGCATTTCAAATCTTTGACTTGATTCTTGCGCTCCTCTGGTCTGCTGTTGGGAGTCTGTATAATATTCTTTATTTCAGTCGGTGTATGCTTAATTTCTAGTTGGTCCTTTATCACAACATCGAGGGTCTCATTAGATTTCTTGTACATCTCATTAAGTTTATCGGCAGACTCTAGAAGACTCTTGAAAGACCTCAAAAGTGTGGTTTTGAACTCTATATCCAGCAGCCTGCTTTCCTCCAGTTCTGTCATTTGTGTCCTGTTTCTTTGTCTCGGCATTTTTTTATGCTTCGCTGTGTCGATAGAGTGGCTTTCTGTGCTAAGTGTCCCAATTACCTGAGGTAGACACTCTTGGTGCACCCCCTTGTGGTCTTTGTGCGCAGTCTTGTTGTAGCTAAGCCTTGATTGTTGTAGGTATCACTGGGAGGGATTTGACCTCCAGGCCAACTGGCTGTGAGAATCAGCTGTGTCTGCAGTGGGAGAACTTCTGTCCTCTAGGGAGGTGCTAATCTAGCCTTTGCCTGAGGCTATCCCGCAAATGCCCCTGTGCAGGGCTTGGGCGGGGCGGGTCCCAGGGGATCAACGGGGGCGGAGCGAGCAGTTATGACTGCTCTCAGTCCTGTCCCCAGAGGCTCTGCCTCTCAGAGTCCCAGCAACCGCTGCAAACCTCAGAGAGAAAGCTGCCCTCGAGTTCCGACTGATGCCAGACAGTCCTGCTTCTCCCGTTTGAGTCTGAGTCCCTAGAGACTCGCCCGGATTTGGAGCTCAGAGCCTGAGACTCCCTCCCCATTGAAAAAGACAACCGCGCCCTCAGTCGCCAGCCCGCTCCGCGCGCACCTCTGCACCTTAGTATTTTACTTCCGCACTGCGCCTCCTCTGAGTCTCGGTATGCTTTTCTCCTTCCTTCTAGTTGTAGAATTTCTACTCAGCCAGCCTTCCTGTGGTTCTAGATGATGTCCGTTCCATCTTTTAGTTGTATTTTTGAAGTGGTTGTGCGAGGCAGCAATCTCCGGTGTTTACCTATGCCACCATCTTGGTTTCTCTAAAACTGATTTCTTAAAAATGAAAAATTTCACTGTAAAATTTGAAACATGTGACTTCTTAATCCATGTAGGTGTTTGATATTCCCGTTGGTTCTGTAATTCTAGAGGATTTTAACCCCGACTTCAGTCTCATATATGTAGTTTCTATTCATTATAGTAGAACAAAGCTGGATTAATTTCACACAATATACAGAATATGTGTAATTACTTCAGTGCTACAATTACACATTTGTTTTGTATTCCCGAAATTTTCAACGAATGTGCTCCAGAAATTTTAAAATGCATACCTTACCAAAAGGGCACTGACCTCTTTTCCCTGAGATTGTCAAATTAAAAAATGACAACAGTCAACACAACAATAACTGTCTGGTGTGAATGCCCTGTCTTGAACCATAAATATGAAAGTCATATAATAGTGTTGCATCTTATTGGTCACATCACATAATAAGGTTGCATCTAATTGGTTAATTCTTGGTCCCAGAAATCCTTATACAAGTGTAGGCACCTGACATTTTTTTTTTTTTTTTTGGAGCCAAAAGGGTAGGTAATTACTATTATTATTATTTTGTAAATCAATAAAAATGATACCTATTTTTTTTTGTCAGACTGGCAAAAAGTATGTTTTTCAGTGTGCCACAGAATTTTAGTCATTTGCTTATGTATATAGTGAGATGAAAAAGGTTGAAAATCACTATTCTAGTTCGTTCCAGTTAAAACATAAGTATGGAAATTTGAATAGTAGCATTTGATTTGGATTTAAAATGACAAATGACCAGATTGTCTTACGTGTTTCAGTAAAGGAGATGAGAAGACATGTTTCCTGTTCTTGGACTCATTTTAATTTGTGAGATCGATGGAACTCATGCCAGAACCTCACCTTTAAATCAAGACTGTCAAATAATTATATGAATTTTCTTTCTTTTAGCAGTTACAGAATGTCTAAATGACTTTAGAATTTAAAAAATATGCTTCCAGTCTTAGAAAATATCTGTAGACGTGCATCTTTAGTAAGGTAGTAAGTAAGTCTCTTCACCTTAGTATTGTGATAAAGGGATGTTGATGGTTCTGTCGGTAAAGTTAGGATGTGTCCCTGTGTTTACGGGGGACACATTGAATGTTAGTCCTGGCTTAAGCTCCTTCCACACATACACTGAAACTTGAACCACCCTTCAAAAACAAATGGACACCCATCCATCTAACATAGAGTACATCTAACATAGCAGATACATTATCTGAAATTATAGAAGGCCTCCATAGAATTCCTTAGAAGTGTCCATTCTTTTAGAGAACTAGAAATAATTGCTTGTCAGATCATTCAGACAGCTTTGTTACTTATGGGAGATATGCTGGAATAAATACGCCCTAGTTTTAAATTTTCATTTTACTCTTTCCCAATTTACAAAAATAGGTGGGGTCATCATATTACAAAGAGACAGTAGTGAATTATTTAAGTTGAACATACTTCAAACAAGCGTTTGTCAGAAGCAGTACCTAAATGCTCCCCCCTGCCACTCCTGCCACCCTGAGCCAGAAAGAGCCTCGAGTCCGTGGCCGGCGTCTGTGGCTCGGCACGGCTCTCAGCCAGCTCTCCTTTGTCAGCAGCCAGTTCTGATTTTGAACTGTTAGTTTGAGATGACAGAAGAAAGCATCAAATGTACCCTAACTGGGAGCTTTGTGGTCAGTATATAAAGGGGAGGGATCGTGGTCACTACCTGTGGTCTCAGATAAGACTGCAGGGATGTTAGTGCTTCTTCAGATTCCCTAGTGCAATTTCTTGTTTTTTTCTCACATAAAAAGCACCAAGGAGTTTCGAAAGTGTTGCTGGCAGGAAAACCCTTTACACAGACGGATTGCAGCACTGGCACTGTATTCAATGTCTTTGTTCCCATTGTTGGTCTGTGTCCTCACAGGTACAGAGCAATCAGACATCTGGTGAGGCTGTTACAAACCATTGAGAAAATGATAACTGGATTTTGAAAAAGATTAATTGCTTTGTTTACTCTTTGAATTGATTGTCTACTTTTATGTAGACTTGAAATAGAGACACCTAGTTATTTTGTGTAATTTCTTTTTGCCATACAAAGCAGTAATTTGACCATCTGTTAACGTTTTATTCCAGGATTGACAGGTTCTGAGAGAGACATTGTCTCCCACCCTTTAAAACTTGAATACTTTCTTCTTTATAGAAGTAGCTGTTAGGAGAAAGCATCCCAGTATCTTAGGGAAAAACATGGTATTGAGATTTCTTGACCCTGTTTTTCCACGTTCCTTGTACCCTGAAGCTGTGGAAGAGACGAGAGGGGCAGACTGGGACTGGGGATTTTGAGGAAAGAGAGGGATGGCTTACATTACTCCTGTGGGAAATGGGTAAAGAAGTTTAAGTATAAAAAGGTCAGAGGGCACAAATTTATGTTGGTACCAATTTACATTTGAGTCCTTTTCTCCGATACTCTGTAACAGCGAACCTGTGGGAATGCTCAGAGCTCTCCCCTGTGTGCCACAAAGAGGTAGCATGCACAGTGCCAATGGCTTAGAGTTAAAATTTTAAAAAATCCTTTTATTTGAGGGTTTTGGCCAATGTCATTATTTAATACACATAATTACACAATATGAAGAAATTGTAATGAGTTTCTCCAGGTCCCCTCCAGCTTATCTCAGCAGGCCACACACCTAATGCTCCCTGTGTCTGTGTGCACGGAAAGCACCGGTGTGGAGAGCTGTTGGTGTCTCATTGATCTGAGGCAGCCCGTGAGCCAGGACAAGAGGCATGGGGAGACAGACAGGCAGCTGAACACACTGGCCCAGCAATGGCAGCAAGTACAGAGGTCACCTCCCGAGAGATAACATCTAGGCCTCAGTGGTATTTCAGTTCCAGGCCCAGAAAAGCAGCAGAATCAGGTGGGCAACACCAGGACCAGCTGCAGTGACTAACGAGGCCCTGCCCTGGCCCTGACCAATCAGTAGAGACCACGACCCTGAAAGAGCACCCCTGGAAAACTGATGAATCTTCTGCTGCAACACTCCCCGAAACCTACCCTAAGATCCCCGTCTGCAAGAGAGAGAAAAACCCTCCAAAGGACCCAGCACGTGCTCTCCTTCTGGGGAACACGTCCATGCCATTCCCTTCCCCTGCTTCTTCCCCCATCTTTAGGATGCATGTCCTAAACTCTGAGGGACCCCATGAGACTTGCAACCAGGGGAGCAGTGAGCAGTGGCAGCTCATCCTGCTCCATAAGTCAGTTTGTTGACCTGTGTATAACTCATTTTGTGGTGTAGGAAGGTTGATGTTTTGGGATTGATGATGAGGGGACAATCCCCCTCAGGTGTTCTGGGTGGCTGGTGAGGCAGGGCCCCTGAACCTGGAGGGCCTCAGGCCCAGCTGACAGGTGGGACTGTGCTAGTTGGGACCCTATCCCCAGCCTCAGAGGACACACTTAAATTGCTGTACCAGGTGAATTGAATTCCTCTTTCCTTCTCCCCAGGATAGTGAAAGAATTCTTCCCCAGGGAGCTGATCATTGTTCCACTAAGAAGTTGGTGTTCGTTTGTTTTTTTGGTTAATCCTCACCTGAGGATATTTCTAACATTGATTTTTAGAGAGAGTAGAAGGGAAGGGGAGAGACAGCGAGAAATATAGATGTGAGAGAGACACACCAATTGGCTGCCTTCCGCACATGCCCCTTCAGGCACCAGGGATCAAGCCTGTAACGGAGGTTTGTGCCCTCGATGGGATGGAACCTGAGACCCTTCAGTCCTTGGGCCAACACTCTAACCTCTGAGCAAAACCAGCTCTTTGTTTATTTTTCTTGGATGAGCACCTAAAGACCCATGCAGACGTGAGCAGAGCTCAACTCCTTCTTGGAACAAGGAAGAATACGAATAAATGAACTTGATATTGATAGACCAGTTTATTATGTGAGGTTTCTAAAGTGATCATTTTATCCATTTTTCTTTTAAAAGTATTAAATTGTTAATGCTTCAGGTGTAAGAGATAATGTATCTTCATATTTTCTCAGACATGGATTGCCTTGTTCTAGATTTTGTTAATGAAGGAATGCATGGACAGCACAATTTATGCTGCAGGGAGATTTTTAAAGGATGCCCACGCCCCGTGACAAACCTGCTGTCCTGCCTGTAGCTGGAGGTGCTCAGTTAAGTCCACACAAGTGCTGTTGACATCGTTTTCAGGGGGGTGCTGTGTGAAAAAAGACAGTTCCTTTATTTGATTTTAAATGTTACCCCATATTATTTTTTAATGTTGAGAAATGGGAAACATGATTTCATCAGAAAATATTACTTAGGTGTAAGTTTGTCTCATCCTTTTACCTCAGCATGGTTTAACAGGGGGGCCTTAGGGCCTCTGGGTCTGGCCCTCTTATTTCCCCTGTGACTGAACAGATTTATTTCCTGATCTATTAGATGAGCCGCTAATTGTTCAGAGGGTTGTTGTGAGGATGAAACAAGATATTGCATGTAGAGTTCCTGGCATACAGTTAATGTTCTGTCTTTGCATATTTAATTAATTTTTTTCTAAGCAAAACAACTTTGGTAATATCAACATATTAGAATCCCAAATATGCCTTTGTTCTTCTTAAAGATAAGATTTGAAAGATTTCTTGGGTAGTGTCAACTCTTAAATATAATCAAAACTTGAACAATCAAACTGATTACTTCTACTTTGTGGAGCCAATATAAATAAATATGAAAACTTGTTTTATAAGTGGACTTACAAGGGAGATTTAGTGGGGGGTCTTGTTTCTTTTTTTAGTTGAAAGATTAATATTTGAAACTAAGTGATAAGTGTTCATGCATTCCTATATGATTTAGAAAACATTTTCTATTACTCCTGTATATCCCAGTCTTTGTGATGTTTTTACTGTTTTAAATTCTGTTTTGTGGAACGTAAGCTGATGTTTGTGCATATATAGTAGCGAGAAGCCGATTTTAAACATAGTTGAAAAGAATTAAGATTTGGTAACAGATTTACTTTCTTCAATTTCCATATGCTCTTTCTTTGGCGCTTTAACTTATGTGAGTTGAAGGTCGACTAGGTTCCATTCCCTAACTTACATACTTGTCTCTTCTACCATGTCCTCTCCCTCCCCAAGGTAAACAGTTTTTTAAAGTTTTTGTTAATTTTTATTTTAAAAAATTACAAGCATGCTAGTGTATTAATACACACACACACACACACACACACACACACCCTCTTCCCCTCTTGTGAGATGAATGGTATAGCCAATTGTATATGGTTTTCTCCATCTTGTATTTTCACTTTAAAACAGGCCCTGGAAATTATCCCATAGCGTTATCCAAATAATCCTGAAAGTATGATGATGGAAGCCTTCCTCATTCCTTTCGCTGCTGGCAGTACTTTGTCGTGTGTGCGCGCATAACAGCTTGTTCAACCGGTCGGTCCACTGTTGGTGGCTGCTTGGTCATTCTGGCCTTTGCTATTACAAATGGCGCTGCACACACATCATTTCATATTTTTGCGAGTCTGTTTCTAGGATAAATTCTTAGAAATGGGATTGCTGGATCCCAGGGTGAATGCATATGGAATTTTGCTATTACTATTTACTTATCATAGCTCTTTCATGTGAAGGAGTGGGAATATTAAGTAAAACCAGTCTTTACATCCTTCTCTTAGTCTTGGATGAAATATTGGGTCTGATAACAGTGGTTTAATGTGAATTGCTATTATGTTTGCTGGGCTTTTTCAGCTATTTCAGAACTTGTACTATATTTAACCTCTAGAGTCTAGATAAATAGATCACTATTAAACACAAAATTTCCTACTTCTGGCTGTCACCAGAACCTCGTACAATTTAAGGCATGTCATCTGAGTTTCAGGCTTCGCTCTTTGATTGGCGTGTCCCTGTGAGAACGTGGTGGGCTCTGTAGACTGTCTGTCTCCACAGCCTTGCCACGGGCTCAGTAACAAAGTGGCCAAGAGCACGGGCACACAAGGCTGGCCTTCATCCCCATTCTGTCACTGAGCAGGTATCCTGTGAATTGCGGATACTGTTAGTTCCTATGTGTACATTGTGAGAATGAGTGAGCTCAGA
Source organism: Myotis yumanensis (assembly GCF_028538775.1). Classification (NCBI taxonomy): domain Eukaryota; kingdom Metazoa; phylum Chordata; class Mammalia; order Chiroptera; family Vespertilionidae; genus Myotis; species Myotis yumanensis. The sequence continues at coordinate 163,139 of NW_027223760.1, forward strand.
TAATGGATGCGACAGAACCTGCACATGCCTGTGGTACACTCAGAAAATGTCACTACTTTTAGTATTTCACACAGTGCAGTTGGGTGTGCAGACTCGTTGCCCTCGCTGGTCTTCCAGGAAGCTGATCTCTGGCCGTACAAGGAACAGGTCTTCAGTGTCAGCCTTCCCACGTCTTCTTCTGCCCCTTTTACACGAGAGGCTTTGAAGAGCTCAGCCTTACTGACCACCTGATGCCATGACTTTAACCTTCATGGTTCCTGGACCCTGTTGACAATCTAATGGTTTGGTCTCTAAGCTGGTTTGCACACACAGTTTCTGCATGTGGGTTCCCAGACAAGACCCAGTCTATGAGCCTTGCTTGGATTTGAAGTGGGTAGAAAATCTGGGTCAGTCAAAGCTTTCTCTGTGTGAGGCACAGCACTTAGCATACCGGTTATGGGCTTTCAGCGTGAACAAGAACCCAGTTCTTCAGAGAAACCAAGGCTGCTCTTCCAGTAGGGTATGACTGACACTGCCTAAGGAGATGACCCCCCAGCGTGTCCAGGCTCCCCTGACAGTGTCCAGTCCCCCTCCCCAGCAGTGTCCAGGCTCCCCTGGCAGTGTCTGGGCTCCCCCAGCAGGTGTGATGCTTCAGCACATCTGTAGTCAGCCGTTTGCCAGACTTGTTTTTTTTTTTTTTTCTTTTTTTTTCTTTTTTTTTCTTTTTATTTTTTTTTATTTTTCGCTAAAAGTATTACAAAGTGTATTACATAAGTGTCCTTTTTTCCCCCCCGCCCTTGACAGACCCCTGCCCTCCCTTACCCCCCAGTGTCTTATGTCCATTAGTTATGGTTATATGGATGCATACCAGTCCTTCGGTTGATCTCTTAATCCCCTCCCTCCTCCCCCCCAACCCTCCCTGGCCTTCCCACTGCAGTTTGACAATCAGTTTGAGGCAGCTCTGCCTCTGTATCTATTATTGTTCAAAAGTTTGTAATGGTCTTTATTATCCATGAATGAGTGAGATCATGTGGTATTTTTCCTTCATTGACTGGCTTATTTCACTTAGCATAATGCTCTCCAGTTCCATCCATGCTGTTGCAAATGGTAGGAGTTCCTTCTTTTTAACAGCAGCATAGTATTCCATCGTGTAGATGTACCACAGTTTTCTAATCCATTCATGTACTGATGGGCACTTAGGCTGTTTCCAGATCTTAGCTATGGTGAATTGTGCTGCTATGAACATCTGGGTGCATATATCCTTTCTGATTGGTGTTTCTGGTTTCTTGGGATATATTCCTAGAAGTGGGATCACAGGGTCAAATGGGAGTTCCATTTCCAATTTTTTGAGGAACCTCCATACTGCCTTCCATAGTGGCTGCACCAGTCTGCATTCCCACCAGCAGTGCACAAGTGTTCCTTTTTCTCCACATCCTCTCCAGCACTTGTCGTTTGTTGATTTGTTGATGATGGCCATTCTGACAGGTGTGAGATGGTACCTCATTGTTGTTTTGATTTGCATCTCTCGGATGATTAGTGACTTTGAGCATGTTTTCATATGTCTCTTGGCTTTCTGAATGTCCTCTTTTGAAAGGTGTCTATTTAGATCCTTGGCCCATTTTTTGATTGGATTGTTTATCTTCTTTTTGTTAAGTTGTATGAGTTCCCTATAAATTTTGGAGATTAAGCCCTTATCAGATATGACGTTGGCAAATATGTTTTCCCACGAGGTGGGTTTTCTTGTTGTTTTGTTGATGGTTTCTTTTGCTGTGCAGAAGCTTTTTATTTTGATGTAGTCCCATTTGTTCATTTTCTCTTTAGTTTCAACTGCCCTAGGAGCTGTATCAGTGAAGAAATTGTTTTGGCATATGTCTGAGATTTTGCTGCCTTTGTATTCTTCTAGAATTTTTATGGTTTCCTGTCGTACATTTAAGTCCTTTATCCATTTTGAGTTTATTCTTGTGTATGGTGTAAGTTGGTGCTCTAGTTTCATTTTCTTGCATATATCTGTCCAATTTTCCCAACACCATTTATTGAAGAGACTATCTTGGCTCCATTGTATGTTCATGCGTCCTTTGTCAAAAATTAATTGAGCATATTGGTTGGGGCTAATTTCTGGACTCTCTATTCTATTCCACTGATCTATATGTCTGTTCTTGTGCCAGTACCAGGCAGTTTTGAGAACAGTGGCTTTGTAATACAGCTTGATATCTGGCATTGAGATCCCACCTACTTTGTTTTTTCTCAGGATCGCTGCAGCTATTCGGGGTCTTTTTTTATTCCAGATGAATTTTTGGAGAGTTCGTTCTAGATCCTTGAAGAAGGCCATTGGTATTTTAATGGGAAGTGCGTTGAATGTATAGATTGCTTTGGGTAATATGGACATTTTAATGATGTTGATTCTACCAATCCAAGAACATGGTATGTTCTTCCATCTGTTTATGTCTTCCTCTATCTCTTTTTTCAACGTCCTATAGTTTTCTGAGTAGAGGTCTTTTACCTCTTTAGTTAAGTTTATTCCTAGGTATCTTAATTTTTGGGGTGCGATGGTAAATGGGATTGTTTTTATAATCTCTCTTTCTGAAAGTTCACTATTGGTATATAGAAATGCCTCGGATTTCTTGGGGTTAATTTTGTATCCTGCTACATTGCCAAATTCATGTATTAAGTCTAGTAGTTTTTTGATGGAGTCTCTAGGGTTCTGTATGTATAATATCATGTCATCTGCAAATAAGGACAGTTTTACTTCCTCTTTTCCAATTTGGATGCCTTTTATTTCTTCTTCTTGTCTAATTGCAATGGCTAATACTTCCAGGACTATGTTGAACAGGAGTGGAGAGAGTGGACATCCCTGTCTTGTTCCTGTTCTTAGGGGAAATGGTGTTAGTTTTTGTCCATTGAGTATGATGTTGGCTGTGGGCCTGTCATATATGGCTTTTATTATGTTGAGGTATGATCCTTCTATTCCCACCTTGCTGAGAGTTTTTATCAAAAATGGGTGTTGGCGTTTGCCAGACTTGTGAGACCACCTGTTCAGTCGTGTGCTATCAAAGGGCACTAGGGCACTCACTGCTCTTTCTTCTACTGCATCCAACAGAATAAACTAGAGCAAGTAGGAAAGGAATTGTTGAGAGCAGCACAAATCTTGAAGGAACCCAGAATGGCTGTCCAGCACAAATCTCTATATAAAGCGTTCCATTACAGTGAAAAGCCTGAATGACATGACCGCACCCTCCCGTCCAACCTGATCAGTTTGCTGGCTGAAAACGGTACCCCTTTTTAATGCGACGAGTGTCCCCGGGAGGAAGAAGCCTTGTTCTGAATTAAAAATGGTCCTGTAGAACTTCCTAAGCAAAAGCCAAATACTGAAATTGGAAGTTAAGATTGATCCGTCAATCATGGGTGGAGTGATTGTTCGTATTGGAGAGAAATATGTTGATGTGTCTGAAAAAACCAAGCTTCAGCAGCTGAACAAGGTTATGCAGGTGATTTTCTGAAAGTTTTGATTTTCTGTCAGTGAAAACTCTTAACTTTGGAGGAACAATAAAATGCTTCCTGATCATAACATTTAAAAAAACACACACGTATGGGGCCTGCAGGAGGCAGCTGATCCATGGTTCTCTCATCATTGATGTTTTTATCTCTTCCTCTCCCTTCCTCTCTGAAGTCAGTAAAAATATATTTAAACACACACACACACACACACACACACACAAAATCTTTTTTAAAAAAATGAAAGCCACTCTAAACATGCTTGGCCCTCTAGAGAAGGAGGAAGGAAATCCTTGTGCACAGAAAGTGCAGAGAAGCTGGGTCTCCCTGAGGCTTGGAGGATTCATAGCTGTTCCTACCAGTTAGCAGAGAGGAGCCGACCACTTACCCCTGCTCACCGGAGACTGTCCTGACGCTTGGGCACTGGGCACGGGGCTGTCCATCGCAGAGATGCTGGTATGGCCTGAGAGGCCTCTGGTGTCTGCTTCCGCTGAGCTGCAGACTGAGGAACAGCCATTGTTTTCACATGGTTTTTCAGTTGTTTATTGGGGATAAGGTAGACATGGACATATTCTGTTATTTAATAGTACTAGAGGCCTGGTGCACGAAATTTGAGCCTGGGCCGGGGGGCGTCCCTCAGCCCAGCCTGCACCCTCTCCAATCCTGGACCCCTCGGGGGATGTTTGACTGCCTCTCACAATCCAGGACCGCTGGCTCCTAACCGCTTGCCTGCCTGCCTCCCTGATCGCCCCTAACCACCTCTGCTTGCTCCCCTGCCTGCCTGATTGCCCCTAACTGCTCCCCTGCTGGCCTGATTGCCCCTAACCGCCTCTGCCTCGCCCCACACCCGGAACCCAGGATTCCCTCCCTCTGGCTGGCCACAGGCACCCAGGACCTGGGACGGCTTCACCCGGGCTGGCTGCAGCTGCAGGGGACCGTGGGCGAGCTGGCTGCACCTGCCCAGGACCACGGGCCCTCTTCTGGGCTGCAGGCGTAGGTGCTGGCTCCCGGGACCGCGGGGCGGGCGGCTTGTCCTTCTCCTGGGCCGCAGGCATAGGCACAGGCGCTGGCACCCGGGACCACGGGGTGGGCAGCTTGTCCCTCTCCCAGGCCACAGGTGCAGACGCAGCTGCTGGCGCCCGGGACCACAGGGCAGGCGGATTGTCCCTCTCCCGCCCGTAGGTGCAGACGCAGCCACTGGCGCCCGGGACCACAGGGCGGGCGGCTTGTCCCTCTCCCAGGTCGCAGGTGCAGACGCAGCCGCAGCCGCTGGTGTCCGGGACCGCAGGGCGGGCGGCTTGTCCCTCTCCCGGCTGCAGGTGGCTGGTCCCCATTCCTCTCTCCCCAGTGTTGAGTGTCTGAGCCGTGATGGCGTGAGGGCATGATGACCATTTGCATATTAGCTCTTTATTATATAGGATAGGATTTTCAGAGAAGAAAAGGATCTGAAAACAGGTAAAAGGAAGGCTTTCATGGCAGATTAAACTCATCTTTCTGTAATTCTATCAAAGGACTCTTGACATTTGGGATATTTCTTTACGAAGTAGAATAGCAGTTTATGTTTTCCGGAACTGATGTCATGGACTGCCTTTTGGGCCCTCTTGTCCAGTGGCCCTGTTCTCTGTACCTGTGGCAGAGGTGGTCAAACAGTATCTCCCTGTGATAATGTTTAGTGTGCAGTGACAGCGCCACAAACTACCCCGACACTGTGCTGAGGTTGTAGACTTGGGTTGACTTTTACAGTAGCGCCCAAACAGTAATTATAGTAATACTAGAGGCCCGGTGCACGAATTCGTGCACGGTTGTGGTTCCTAGGCCTGGCTGGCAATCAGAGCCAATCAGGGCTAGGTGGATCTGGGCCTGCTTCCCAAGGGGAGGGATGGGGTGTGGGAGGTTGGCCACCGGCCCTGAGGAGGGAGCCGCCCTCTGCGCCCCCCCCCCCCAAAGGGGCCACATCCACCGCCACCCACCCCCGGTTCCCCGTCCCAGCCTGGGGCCAAAGGGAGTGAGACGTGGGCAACAGCAGCATGCCTGTGGCTGGGTTGGACCAAAGGAAGGCAGAGGGAAGGTGGGGTTTTGAAGGTTTTGGTCTAGGTCTCTGGAACACGGGACAGTGCTGAGCCCCATGAGAAAGCGATCCTGTAGAAAGGGCTCCATTTGAAATGCTTGTTGGGATGGTCCAGGTACCCACGCACATTCCTCTGGACAGCAAGGCTGTGGGGAGGGCCTGGGGCATTTGCTGACATTCCACGCTTCTGCTTCAGGCTGTTCTTAGAATATAAATCAGAGTGCCCCACGGCCAGTGTCTCCTCCTAGGCCATTTTCTAGGCTTCAGGGCAGGGTGTTTAAAGAGGCTTTGTGTAAACAGCAGGCCTACAGTCAGAACATCCGTGGCCTACGTGACGAGTCAGTCACATCCCTGTGCTTTCCTCTTAGGTTCACTTCCCAGACACTGAAAGAGCAGAATGGCTAAATAAGGTAAGAGAGCAGTATCCCATACCAGCTGCAGTGGGACTGGGATGGGATGCACCCTCCATATTTGGGAGTTGGGAGAGTGACACTGTGTGAACTCCTTTGGATTTGGCTTCTGCTCCCAAAAGAGCTCAGTCATAAATGAGACGTTACTTTCCTTTTCTAAACAGTGAAAACAGACTTAGACGTGAGAAAAGTAATAAGCTATTCATAGTCGCATCTTGGTCTTCTGTCTTCTTTCCCCATCGTCCATCCACTGCTCAGGTCTATTTTATGATAGTCGTATGCAAAAATGTTGGAAACATTATTATGAAGAATGAATAACTCCCAAGAATTCTAGTAATAGATAATTATCTAATTTTTTTTATAAAGCTTCTGTTTTTACATCAGTCTAGTTTGAAGTGGATCTCTGTCCCCTCACATTTTTTTAAAATATATTTTTATTTATTTCAGAGAGGACGGGAGAGGAAGAGAGAGATAGAAACATCAGTGATGAGAGGGAACTATTGATTGGCTGCCTCCTGCAGGTTGGACTAAGCTGCAACCCAGGCATGTGCCCCAACCAGCATTGAACCTGAGACCCTTTGGTCTGCAGGTCAATGCTCTATCTACTGAGCCAAACCGGCTAGGGCACCCCTCACACTTTATGTAATATCCTCAGAGCTGTGCAGGCAGGGACCACCTTGTAGCACGGGAAGGTAGTCCATCACTGAGGAAAACTCATTCATGTTTATTAAAATCTCTACAGTTTTAGCAGTTTATTTAGCAATGAGTTGAGACCACAGGATTTTCTGATTTTTTAAGCAATCATTAAATGTGCTGAGAATAACTAATTCCTGCAATATATGGTTAATTAGTAGTTTATTGTTGTGATACATTTTAAAATTTAAAATTGTATTGATTTTTGCATAATAAAAAGGCCCTCCCTTTAATTTTTAGAAATTCTGATAAGCTGAAGGGGCATAATTTTTACCATGACTTAAGTGCAATGTGTATTAAAATGTTTTGTCTTACATGAGTTCTTTTTCCTTTCAGACTGTAAAACATATGTGGCCTTTCATTTGCCAATTTATAGAGAAGTTGTTTCGAGAAACCATAGAGCCAGCTGTGCGGGGAGCAAACACCCACCTTAGCACCTTTAGTTTCACGAGAGTCGACGTGGGTCAGCAGGTCAGTTTCTTCTTAAGTATCCTTACATGTGTGCTCAGTCAGATTGCTGTGGAAATTAAAAAGACATGTTAAACTACTCCCTGTTATTTCCCTGGATGGTCTTGGGGCGGGTTGTGCAGCTACTCCAGGTTCTGCCTCTCATGTGGTGCCCTCGCCTGGTCTGTCAGGGGTCCTCACCTGCCCTCACCTGTCCAAGGCGGCCTTTTGGCCAATTCAGGTTCCCTGGGGGGACTTCCCTTAGTTCCAGCATGTCTTTCTCCCCACACTCTTCTGTCAGAATTACCTTTGCACAGTTTTCAACAATCTGTTCTGTTGGAAAGGAGTTTGACATGTGAACTCACACTGAAGGTTCAGAAGTTGACAACAGGCATGAGGTATTTACCCTCAAGTTGTTTAAAACAAGTAAAGACTCCAGTGCCAGTCTTGTAGGCATCACCTTAGTCACACAGGTGAAGGGATAGATAGGCGTTGTTACTGGAATAATGTTACAGGCATACATCACTATATTGCTCTTTGCTTTATTGCACTTTGCAGATAGTGTGAGTTTTTTTTATAAATTGAAGGTTTGTGTCAACCCTAAGTCAAGCAAGTCCATCGGCACCAATGACAGCATGTTCTTAAGCAAAAAGTATTTTTGAATTAAGGTATATACATTGTTTTGTTTTGTTAATCCTCACCTGAGGGTATTTTTTCCATTGTTTTTCAGAGACAGTGGAGGGGGGGTGGTGAGAAACTTCTATATGAGAGAGACACATATAGAACTCCCAAACTCGCCCCGACAGGGGTGGGGAGTGAACCCACAACCCAGGTACGTGCTCTGGACAGGTATTCGAACCTGCGACCACATTCCTCATGTCTGTGGTTTCACGGTAACCTTGTCTGCATTTGAGGAACAGGTGAAATAACTCGCTGATAGCGAACGGATTGGTACACCACGAGGGCAGAGTTGTGATTCCCATAGCCTGTGCCAGAGCGTGTCTCCTCATCTCAGTGCCGCCTGGTTGTTTTGCCATTTGGTTGTTGTGTTGTTGTTTGTGTTTTTACCGTCCCTGCATTGAAAATAAGCCACTTCTCGCTCCAGCCCCTCAGGATCAATGGTGTCAAGGTATACACTGAAAATGTGGACAAAAGACAAATTATTTTGGACCTTCAGATTAGGTAAGTTTTCATTTGTGTCCTAATTGTGTCCTAGTTAATGGCATACAGCGTCACGTAGCTATTCCCGTAGGTGAATATTCCTGATGTCGGTGGGTTTGACTGAAATCTTGATGAAGACCCAGATGTTGTGCTCAGGCGCTTAGACACTCTGTGCACTGCTCAGCGGGCCTCCGGCAGACGCTCTCAGGCAGGGCAAGACCTCCTGCATCTGGAGCCCAGGGTTGGGGGTCAGTTCATACAGATTCCACCCAAAAGGTAGCTGCCATTTCACAGTTGTTTTAAAAACAAATGCAAGCCCTGGACAGTGTGTTCAGTGGTTAGAGCATTGGCCTGCGCCAGAAGGGTCACGGGTTCGATTCCCAGTCAAGGGCATGTACCTGGGTTGCAGATTTGATCCCCAGCCCTGGTCAGGGCATGTGTGGGAGGCAACCAATCAATGTGTCTTTTTCACATCCATGTTTCTCTCTCTCTTTCTCTCTCTCCCTCCCTTCCACTCTCTTTAAAAGTCAGTGGGAAAAATAGCCTCAGGTGAGGACTAAGAAAAAACAGCAACAACAAAAAACACAGATGCAAGTCTTACATTCCACATCACACTCATTCATGTTTTTCATATTAATGACTGAAATGTCTTTTTTTTAAAGTATTTTTTTTATTTCAGAGAGGAAGGGAGAGAAAAAGAGAGATAGATACATCAATGATGAGAGCGAAACATTGATTGGCTGCCTCCTGCATGCCCCTCACTGGGGATCCAGCCTGCAACCTGGGCATGTGCTCTGACCAGAAATCGAACCCATGACCTGGAGGTTCATAGGTCAACACTTAACCAATGAGCCACGCTGTCCAGGCTGAAATGTTTTAATCAGTGAGAAAAATGATGCCTCAAACAGATACGGTTTTATACGTTTCTAATCTTTTTATCCTCACCCGAGGATATTTTCCATTGATTTTTTAGGGAGAGTGGAAGGGAGAGGGAAAGACAGGGAGAAACATTGATGTGTTTAGAGAAACACATCAATTGGTTGCCCCCTGCACGAGCCCCAAATAGGGTCCAGGCTGGGGAGGAGCCGGCAACCAAGGTACATGCCCTTGACTGGAATTGAACCCGGGACCCTTTGGTCTATAGGCCGACGCTCTGTCCACTGAGCCAAACCGGCTAGGGCTACGTTTCTAATCTTCACGTCAAAGTCCATGAGCTCTGTTAGTTCTCTCGGGACTGGGGAGCAGATAATCTTCACTTTATTGTTTTAAACAAACATAGGTGTTTATAAAGCAAATGAAAACTACATTCCATCAAGGTGCTGCTCTGGCCTGCACGTTGGAAGGGATATTTGTAGCAAACCCTTAGTCTGCAGGAGGCCTCCCAGGAGCGGTGTGTCTGCTGCCCGGCAGGGAAGCGGCCATGCCACGGTGCAGCTGTGCCTGCAGCCTGTGCTGATCACTTTACTGTTTATTATTTTAGTCAGATTATATGCCTTGCAGGTCTGTGGTGATGAGGAGAATGTAATACAGAACTTTTTCTTTGCTAGTTTTGTAGGAAATTGTGAGATTGATTTGGAGATCAAGCGATATTTTTGTAGAGCTGGTGTGCAAAGTATACAGGTAAGGTTTTTTTTATTTCAGTCTTCTAAAATTTTCCATGCTCTCTTTGAAAAGAAAGTGGCGAAGCTTTTATTAACCGAGAATTTCTTTGAAGTTAAGTATTTTTCTGCAGGTCCTACCTGGTGCAGCACTGGGCCACCTGCGTCTCCATCCTGCATCAGTGACTGGCTGTTACATGTCTTGGTTTCCGTTTGCACTTAGATTCATGGCACAATGCGAGTGATCCTGGAACCGCTGATTGGAGACATGCCCTTAGTGGGAGCCTTGTCTATCTTCTTCCTGAGGAAGCCAGTAAGTTGATGTTTATTTTGTGTCTGTCTTCCTTCTCACTGACAAGCACATGATCATATTGGAGATATACACAGTGAAGGAGCAGTCCCCTCCTTAGCTCACTTCTTCCCTCTGATGCGTGAGTCCTGTAAGTTCCTACCACTTTATGCCCTAGCGGAGGTTTCGTCTCTTCCCATAGACAACTCCTTTTCCTGACTATAAAAAGAATATGTTTGTTACAAAAATTTGAAAATAATAGACTGGTGTTTTTAGTGTGGGTTTGTAATTAACACTGTCAATGAGTATGATTTGTAGGTGTTTGCTCATTGACGCCTCATTCTCTATAGTGAATACCACATAGTTTCCATTTACTGACCAGGAATTGAGTCTAATCTTTCCAAGACCCCAAACCAGTAAGTCCGGGAGCCTGCACCCAGCCGAGCCTGCCGACAGGCTGCTCTCACCATCCTCACTGCTGCCACAGGCAGAGCTGCCGTCACACTTGACACTGCCTGGCCCAGAGCCTGCTTATGAACTGCAGTTAGTGCATGAGGGGTTAAAGTCATAGAGTCTACTTTTTTTTTTTTAAGAATTGTCTCAGGTGTTTTGTTTTACTTTTAATATATTTTTATTGATTTAGAGAGGAAGGGAGAGGGAAAGAGGGTTGGAAACATCAATGATGAGAGAGAAGCATTGATCGGCTGCCTCCTGCACATCCCCCACTGGGGACCGAGCCCGCAACCCAGGCATGTGCCCTTGACCAGAATTGAACCCGGGACCTTTCAGTCTGCAGGCCAATGCTCTATCCACTGAGCCAAACCAGCTTCAGGCATAAAGATTCTTTTTACTGAACTATTTTCTAACACTTGGATAAACCATAATAAATGTTATCACTTCACATGGTTAGATTTGTATCTTAATCCATTTTTTTGTTATAAGTAGTTAATACCTATTATTAGCCACAAAAATAAGACAACAAAAATATCATTCCTATCTAGGCTCCTCCTCACCTCAGCTCCTCCTCCTCCTCATGGGGCTCCTCCCTTCACTGAGGCTCCTCCTCACTGAGGCTCCTCCCCTTCACTGAGGCTCCTCCTTTCACTGAGGCTCCTCCTCACTGAGGCTCCTCCCCTTCACTGAGGCCCCCTCCCCTCACAGAGGCTCCTCCTTTCACTGAGGCTCCTCCCTGTCATGGAGGCCCCTCCCCTCCTGGAGACTCCTGCCCTTCACTGAGACTCCTCCTTTCACTGAGGCTCTTCCTCCTTGCTGGGCTCCTCCCTTCACTGAGGCTCCTCCCCTTCACTGAGGCTTCTTCCCGACACAGAAGCTCCTCCCCTAATGGAGGCTCCTCCCCTTCAGTGAGCGTCCTCCCTCTCCTGGTGGCTCCTCACCTACATGGCTCCTCCACATGGGTCCACAGCCTCCGAAAGACATTCGACTTAGCTCTGTCTTCAGTAGGCTTTGCTCACCGCTAGGGCTTCTTCCCAAGGTGCAAACTGACCACAGAGGGTAGTCTCTCGGCAGACAATTATTGTGGTCTAGGTGGGGTCTCTGTCCTCCTTTCCTGGCACTGCCCCATAAGGATCCAAGTTCCAACCACAGGAGCACTGTAATCGGGGGAGAGTACAACCCCTTCCCCCCTCACCACCTCCCTCCCCTGTCCTTCTCCAGAACGCTGCCCTCTGCCCTGGGCTGACCCTTTCCAGTACAAAGGTGGTCAGTGTCCTCCTCACGCCCACACAGTCCTGTGCAGGTAGTGCACTGCTTGTGAACTGTTGGAAGACACAGCCATGTCTGTCTCCACGCAGCTCAGTAAGCGTCTGATGGATGAATTGATCTGTTTCTCAAATAGCTCTTCACAAATGCCGTTCTGTTACCTTAGATGAGCTCTTTCACAGGCACCATTGCTATCATGTATTGTTTAAAATGGGAATCTTTATTGTATAATTTGATGCAAATAACTTAATACAAATTATTGTTGGGTTTATCTAGACAAATTATAAGTGGTACTTTTTTTGTATAAAAACACAAGAAGAATTAAGTATCTTCACATTCTATTTCCACTAACATCATTATTCTCACTTGCCTTCTATTGCTTAAATAATGGGCTTATTTTGAATGTATTGTAATGACTATAGTCCCCCCTTATCCACAGATTTACTCTCTGTGGTTTCAATTACCTGTGGTCAACCTTGGTCTGAAAATAATTAAATGGAAAATTCCAAAAATAAACAAGTCATAAGTTTTAAATTGCATGCCATTCTGAGCAGAGTGATAAAATCTCATGCTGGCCTGCTTCGTCCCACCTGGGACATGAGTCATCTTTTGTCCAGGTCTCCAGGCTGCATAGCTCCCCACCCGTTAGTCACCTGGTAACCGTCTCAGTGATCAGATCAGCTGTCATAGTGCCTGTATTCAAGTAATTATTGTTGTTTACCTCTTACTGTGCCTAATTTATAAATTAAACTGTATCATAGGTATGTATTTTTTTAATCATCACCTGAAGGCATTCTTAGAGGAAGGGAGAGAGAGAAAAAAAATTGATGTGAGAGAGAAACTTTGATTTGTTGCCTCCTCGACTGGGAATTGAGCCCACAGTCCAGGTACATGCCCTTACCAGAAATAGAACCTGCAACCTGTATTTACATACAGGAAAAAAACATAATATTTACAGGGTTCAAAACTGGCAACCTTTGGGCGCACGGTACAATGCACCAACCAGCTGAGCCACCTGGCCGAGAAAACATAGTGTATATACAGGGGTCAGTGGTAGCCATACTTTTAGGCATCCATTGGGGGTCTTGGAACGTAGTCTCCTCAGATTAGGGGGAATATACACAGAACATGGTGAAATTCAAAAGCTACTAAGGAACTTTTGTGTTAAATTTTAACTTATTAAAATTTTGAGAAATGAAATCCATAAAAGATTTTATATCCATGTTTTTTTCACATACAAATTGTATAAAAGCCAGTGTATTTAAGGAACTTTCATTAATAAGTATAAAATAAAACACCTAATCTTTAGCAAATTGCTGAGTATTTTTAATTTACAAGGAATTTTTAACAATTTAATAAAGGGCTCCCTTTTTTTTTTAAATTTCAGAATCCAAATCTTTAAATCTCCCTCAAAACTTAGTAATACTCTTCCTTAGTGTGGATATTCTAGGTGTGTTTACCTTAAAAATAACATCATAGTATTAACTTCCAAGCGAAATTCTAATGCTGAGAGAAGGAAGAGGCTGTGAAAAGTCAAGTTACTCATTTATAATAATAAAAGCATAATATGCTGGTTAGACCAGACAGCCGAACGACCTTCTGGATGTCCTTCTGGACGAAGCCACCATAGTGGGGCTGAGGCAGAAATGGTTAGGGGCAATCAGGCAGGCAGGTGAGCAGTTAGGGGTGATCAGGCAGGCAGGCGAGTGGTTAGGGGTGATCAGGCAGGCAGACAAGTGGTTAGGGGTGATCAGGCAGGCAGGCAGAGTGGTTAGGGGTGATCAGGCAGGCATACAAGTGGTTAGGGGTGATCAGACAGGCAGGCGAGTGGTTAGGGGTGATCAGGCAGGCAGGCAAGTGGTTAGGGGCGATCAGGCAGCCAGCGGTCCCGGATTGGGAGAGGGATGTCTAACTGCCGGTTTAGGCCCAATCCCGAAGGGGTCCCGGATTGCGAGAGGGTGCAGGCCGTGCTGAGGGACACACACCCCCTGCATGAATTTCGTGCACAGGGCCTCTCGTTTCCTTATATGGTGAGTAAAGTCACCACACATACTTTGGAGAGAGGGAGTGTATTTTCAGTTACTTTCAGCTGGAAAATATGGGAATAGAATTCACTGCCTGCTGCCAAGTAATTCTTCTCACCAGGGGCAGTCCAGCCGGAGAGATTTGGGTTTCTGATTATCGAGATGATTTAGACTCGCAGTGTCAGAGAACCTTACGACGCCTTTGCACATCTTCATGCTTGTTGGTTTCTTTGGACTAGTTTGGATAATGTGTTGCTTGTTCCAGAAAACTAAACAAAACCATGAGGTGCTGAGCTGTGGAGCACAGCTGTCTGATGGGGCAGCCAGCGCAGCCTTCATTCAACCTGGTTTTCCTCTCCTGGTTCTTTCGTTTCCCACTTTGTGCTTTGAACTACTGACTTCATTCCTCTAAGCCTCAGTTTCCCCATTTGTAACAAGGGGATTACAGTAATACCTGTGTCACAAGGTTACATGTGAAGATTAAATGAATGTCAATGGATGTAAAACATGTAATACAGTGCCTGGCACATACAAGTTCTTGGATTTTTAAGAAATCACACACATTCCTACATGTAGGTTTAGCATTCTGGTGGGGTCCTGGCATCAGAGATCAAGTACTGGTAAGCACACGCGCTTGAGTGAAGGTTCTGGTAGGAGCCAGAACAAGCCAATGTCTACCCCTGCGCGGATCCGTGGACCTGGTGGCCACTCTCTCCTGCCATCAGGACCGTTGTTGGAATGGCCCGGGCATGCTCGTAGGGTGTTAGGATCCTCAGGTCTGTGGCCCGTCTCAGGAGGACTGATCAGACTAGAGTGAGTCCAGAACGTGTCCAGGAGACGGTTCGTGTGCTCTGAGTGTGTTGACCCTCAGGGGGCTCCCAGCCAGCAGAGGGTGGGCCTCCCATGTTTGAACCAGAGGTTCCTTTCTTCATCTGCAAGATGAAAGTGACATCATTCTTTCAGAGTGAGTGGGAGAAGAAGTTGAGTCCCATTAGCTGGACTCCAGCAGTTGAGGTGCCTTAAGCAAAAGAGGGGCTTTATTTCACAAGGTAGCCTGTATTGGGTCTCAGGAAGCCTCTGCAGGGGCTGCAGGTGAGGGAGCCGTATGACATCTCCCCACCCATATTCCACCTTCGCTCTGGTCTCTCCCTCTGAGGCCAGCGGCCTCTGGTCTCCAGTCCACATGCCAGTCATGACTGCCAGCGTTCCCAAGAGGCAGTGAGTCTTCCCACCTCTTTCCCTCCGTCCTTCTCTGCTGAGCAGGTCAGACACGGGCCCTAGACCGATGGGAGTGGGAAGATTGCAGTTGGAAGCCAACCCTACAACCCTGGGGAGGAGGCAGCAGTGAGGTGGAGGGCAGGCCAGGCAGACAGGCCCCTGGGAATCCCCAGGCCAAGAGGGTCCTACCCACCCCTCACACTAGGTCCTGGGAGCATTGGCAATGTGGGTCTGCCAGGTGTCTGAGCTTCTGGGTCTGTGGTGCTGACAGCTCTCATGATGTGGACAGTGTGGGTCTGCCAGGTATCTGAGCTTCTGGGTCTGTGGTGCTGACAGCTCTCACGATGTGAACAGTCTGGCCCCATCCAGTCGGGGGGGATGGGACCTCCACGTTGTCCTGCCTGTGTTGGCTCTCAGGCTGGTGTCTCTCAGCGACTCTGCCCTCCTCATGCCGTGTCTGTGGTGGGGCATGTGCAGGTGGGTTTGCACATGTTGGTCCAGCAACACGGGACCTCTGGCGGGCAGGGCCTGCGATGGTGTCCTAGCCTCCCCCAGGCACACATATGTCTTCTCTTTCCCTGTCCCCCAGCTGCAGGGGGCCTTACCTGTGTGTCCCTCCCCTGTGGCTTCTGCGTCTTACAGTGGAAAGTGGGTGCTGTCTTTCCAGCAGCGGCTGCTCCCGCCCCGCCTTACCCCTGCAGCGAGTGTCGTCCGGGCCCCCGGCTCTGCAGCCAGCACACTCTGTCGCTCCGCGTGCTGGCACATGCCCTCTGTCTGGATCTCAGAGGGTTACACTATCTTACCCACACTTTGCCTTTAGCAGTTAAGATCTAACTGGAATAGTCCACCTGCCGGTGGGGCTGTGGGGCCCGGTCTTCCCCTCAAGCTGCCTGTGAGGAAGGGTTTCAGGCTGGCTGGCACTGCCACCTCAGCTCCTGTACATTGAAGAGGGATGCTCTTTCTGGTTTTCTGTATCCCAGGTGGAAGCTGCAAGTCCTGGGAGCTTTAAAACATAAGGAAAATATTCTTGACCTTTACCACTAGCCAAAACCCACTAATTCAAAAACACTGGAGCAGGGCGGGAGCCACAGTCTGTATTTTTAAGGGACTTCCCAGGTGATTCATAGTCTGTACCGCAGAAATAATTCACGTAGGACGCCTGGTGTACAGTAAGTGCTGAAATAAACAGTTGCTATTGTCGAACTGCGTCCATAGGTTCAGGAGATGGGAGAGCAGAGGGGCGGCGTGTCTGTTCATGAAGCTCGCACATGGTCGTCCTGTTGCAGGTGAAGCGTGGCCGCTCACTGCTTGTTCTGTGTCTCGAGGAAGGCCCGCAGCAGCCCTTGGCGGTTTCCTCCCTTGGAAACACGACTCCCTGGCTCTTCAGTTTCCCAAAACAGTTCTGAGTCATCCAGGCACAGGGGGGCGAGGCACTAATTTTAGTTGCTTGTCCCTCCTTGTGGGTTCCTCCTGTGTCCCTGTGTGGACTCTCCAGCCTCAGCTCTCAGACCTCTCACACTGGATCCCACACGCACTCACACTCATTCTCGCTCCCTCACACTTGTCCTTACACACTCACTCGTCCTCACTCACTGCTCCCTGCTTTATCCTCTCTGGGCCCTCCTGTCCCCAGCTCCCCCTTGCTCAGGGGCATGTCAGCTCCCTCTTCAGGGCCTTGGACAGGGGCCTTCTGTCCGCATGCAAATCTCTCTTCTCAAACCCGCTGAGTCCTGTTCCTCCACGAATCCTGCACTGCCTCTCTGGTGCTTTGTTTTTCTGAACTCGGGTAGCATTTACACAGGCGCATCTCATCATTTTGACAAGGTTCATGGGATTCGGCCCTGTGTGGCCTGAGGAGTTAATCTCTCGGTACAGTCCTGCCAGGTGACCTGCCCTTGACAGGGCCTCTCGTTAGCCGTCAGCTGTTAGCCGAGGAGGGTTTCCTTAGCTTCCTGGTTCTACGTGGTGCCCTGGGCCTGGAATGGCTGTTCCTCAAATCCCTGGTCCTCTTAGTGGGAAAGGTCTGTGGTGATGATGAGGGTGGGGGCAGGGTGCTTACTCCTCTTGCGTTGTTTTGCTTCTGGGCCTCCGGGTGGGGATGAGGGGAGCATGATCTTTACTGCTATTAGCCTTGCAAGTTTACATCTTGTTTCTCTTCTGCTGAAAAATCTCAGTCTTTCAGGACTTTTAAAACTAGTTGCTTTTTAGTTTGGTCTTTTTAAGAGAACCTGGACCCCTCTAGTTCATGCTTATTTAAAACCACTTCCCAAAGGGATTGGAGCCAGAATGCGATACTCCAGCTATATGGGTAATGAGATCATGCAATTTCACTCAGCTTTCCTCCACAAATATAAAACACAAGTAAGTGCAGTATCCATTTTGATAGGAAAAGCTGTGTTTCTAATCAATAGTTTTTACCCATCCCCATCCACCTAATGGAATCATAGCCAACTGTGTAGGAATTATTGTAAGATAAATATCCACTAGAAAAATGAGCAAAAACCCCCCAAATGTTGAATGAATGGAACATGCTCCACTAATATCAGGAAAATGCAATTTGAAACAGTGATAAAGTACCATTTTTTAACGGCCAAATGGATTGATTCTTTTTTAAAAAATATATTTTATTGATTTTTTTACAGAGAGGAAGGGAGAGGGATAGAGAGTTAGAAACATCGATGAGAGAGAAACATCAATCAGCTGCCTCCTGCACACTCCCTACCCGCAACCAAGGTACATGCCCTTGACCAGAATTGAACCTGGGACCCTTCAGTCCACAGGCTGACACTCTATCCACTGAGCCAAACTGGTTAGGGCTGGATTGATTCTTAATATCTCTTTTTGTTGAGGTTATGAAGAAGAAACATTTTCATACACTTCTGGTGGGAATATAAGTAGGGATAGCCTTTCTTTATGGTAATTAGGTGGCACTATCAAATAACAAAGTGAATATGTATCTTTGACCAGGACATCTACTTTTTTAAAAAATATATTTTATTGATTTTTTACAGAAAGGAAGGGAGAGGGATAGAGAGTTAGAAACATCGATGAGAGAAACATCGATCAGCTGCCTCGTGCACACTCCCTACTGGGTATGTGCCCGCAACCAGGGTACCTGCCCTTGACGGGAATCGAACCTGGGACCCTTGAGTCTGCAATCCGACGTTCTATCCACGGAGCCAAACCGGTTAGGGCTGGATGTTTACTTTTTAAATGCCAGTTTGCATGCACAAATCAGAACATGATGTAAAAAAATATTCACTGAATATCCTAAGTGCCCATCCATAGGACGGTAGATGTATAAATTATTATATGATTTTATTGGAGAAAACTGTGACATCAAAAAGTAAAACAACAGGCAGCTCTCCATGTACCCACAGGGCACAATGGCCTTGATGGTTTACAAAGTGAAAAGCAAGGTGCAGAACAGTGTAAAGAAACAAATCTCTGCCCTCGCTGGTTTGGCTCAGTGGATAGAACGTTGGCCTGGGGACTAAAGGTCCTGGGTTCGATTCCAGTCAAGGGCACATGCCCGAGTTGTGGGCTCGATCCCCAATGCGGGCGTGCAGGAGGCAGCCGATTATGATTCTCATCATTGATGTTTCAATCTCTCTCTCCCTCTCCCTTCGCTGAAATCAATAAAAATATATTTTTTAAAAAGAAAGAAATCTCTGTGATTTGGTTTGATTTGATAATTGGAAATAACTTGGATAACATTTTTTTGCCCTGCTTTTAAACAGCTTTTAGAAATCAACTGGACAGGACTGACTAACCTTCTGGATATCCCGGGACTGAAGTAAGTATGATGCCATGTGCTGTGTCAGCTTGCTGATGGCGAGACATGCCTCTGGGCTCAAATGCGCTGATGCAGAGGGTCGTAGGACTTCAGACTACATCACTCACCCTTCCGTTCACCTTTTGTTCATCACAAAGCTGCCTTTCAGTATAAGTGTTTCAGAGTAGTGGCAGCCTTCTAATATCCCACAAATTAATGTTTAAATTTGGTTTTTCTTTTCCCAGAAAAATAAAGACAACTTAAAAAGCGAATGAATGTTTCAAAACTAGCCCTTTCTGAGTTCTTTCAAGCTGTGGCCACGCCTCCTTGGGGTTGGATGTCAGTCCTGGGCCTGGGAGCCAAGAGGGAGGGAAAGCCTATGTTCCTGCATCATCCCTGGGAGTCCCTCCACTCACTGGTAGCCATGCAGGGTCTCAGCGGGAGACTTGCCACGTGAGCACGGAGTCCGTCAGCCTCGCGTCCCTCCTGGGAGAGGTTCTGCTTGGGTCACAGTCCATCCGTCTTACCTGGTGGGAGCTGACTGGCCATAGGACGTGGCCAGTGTGCAGCCCGACCTCAGCTGGGAACTGTGGCACCTACTGTGATCTCAGCCAGCCATCCTGTCTGTACTGACAGATCTCTGCCAAGCTGGATGGGCTGCAATTAGAGCCTCCAAACCTGCTTCTGCTGGCTTTACTAAGGGGGCACCATCAGGAGGTTAAAAGTGCCTTTCTGACATGTTAGAGTGGCCCCATGGTCCTCAGGTGAGCGCTCTCATCACTGCCCTGGACACCCACCTGCCATGAGTGCTGCACTATTGCCCACTGAGTGGTGGTGGTGTTTCTGCTGCCCAGTGGGTGCTCTTATAGGTACAGTTACTTTACGTCTGAGAAGTGGGATTCTCTTAGCACCTAGCAGGCCCAGAGGTGGCTTCTGTCACAGGGACACTCACTTGTGTAGGTTGCAGAGGCATGCACATGCACGTTACCTGATTCTCACATTTACCCCAAAGAGTAGGCAAGAAACATACTAAAAGTGTGTTTGTTTCTTTAGCCTCCACAATTTTATTCAAATCCCTGAGTTCTCTGTGCAGTGTATATAGTATTTCAAAATTATTACAGTATTGAACCTCTAAATGCAGTGTGAAAAACCTGTAAATTTCTTTACTGCCCTGGGAACTGTGCATCTACTTATATAAAAACCCTGGGTGTAACATCAGGGCCAGAAGCGAGACCAACTGGAAGGAAGTCAGTCCTGCAGGGGTCGTCTTGGAAACGGCTGAGCCCTCCCCCAGCTGTTTCCTGGAGGGCGAGGTTTCAGGCAGGAACCCGCCCTCGGAGCGGAGTGTGGAAGTGAAATGATTTTTAATGGATCTATTATTGAAGCTACCTTTGGAAATACTATATCTATAGATAAGTGGTTCTCAACCTTGGCTGCACACCACATTAAGAGTGAAAACACTCTTTGAAATTCTGTTTCTTTTTTTTAAAATATATTTTATTGATTTTTTACAGAGAGGAAGGGAGAGGGAAAGAGAGTTAGAAACATCAATGGGAGAGAAACATCGATCAGCTGCCTCCTGCACACCTCCCACTGGGGATGTGCCCGCAACCAAGATACATGCCCTTGGCCGGAATCGAACCTGGGACCTTTCAGTCCGCAGGCTGACGCTCTATCCACTGAGCCAAACCGGTTAGGGCCGGAAATTCTGTTTCTTTGTTACTAATGTTGTGGTCCCAACCCATAACAAAGAAACAATTTCCGGAGGATGGGGCCCAGGAATCAGGATTTTAAAAAGATTCCCAGGTGATTCTAATGTGCAGCCAAGGGTAAGAACCACTGCTGTAGATAATATTAAAAATATATCTAAATGTGCAATTCTTTGTCCCAAAAATGAGCATGTTCAAAAATTAAATGAAGAAAATTTGGATATACTCGATGGCGATTTTCACACATATTTGAGTGATGATTCCATTGATTCCACAGATGATGCTGAAAAGGAAAATTTTCCCATCGAATTTCTTAATAGTATTACTCCTTTGGGAATGCTGTGTCATAAATTAAAATTGAAAGTGGGTGCAATCATCATGCTATTGAAAAATCTCAATAGTAAATGGGGTCTTTGTAATGGTACCAGATTTATTATCAAAAGATTACGACCTAACATTATCGAAGCTGAAGTACTAACAGGATCTGCAGAGGGAGAGGTTGTTCTGATTCCAAGAATTAATTTGTCCCCATCTGACACTCGCCTCCCATTTAAATTGATTCAACGACGGTTTCCCGTAATGCCAGCATTTGTGATGACTATTAATAAATCACAAGGACAAACTCTAGACCAGGGGTGGGCAAACTTTTTGACTCGAGGGCCACAATGGGTTCTTAAACTGGACCGGAGGGCCGGAACAAAAGCATGGATGGAGTGTTTGAGTGAACTAATATAAATTCAAAGTAAACATCATTACATAAAAGGGTACGGGTTTTTTTTTTTAGTTTTATTCATTTCAAACTGGCCCGATCCGGCCCACGGGCTGTAGTTTGCCCACGGCTGCTCTAGACAAAGTAGGCATATTCCTACCTGAACCTATTTTCGCACATGGTCAGTTATATGTTACTTTCTCTTGAGTTTGAAGAGCATGTGATGTTATAGTTAAAGTTCTAAATACTTCATCACAAGGGAAATTAGTCAAGCACTCTAAAAGTGTTTTTCACTCTTAATGTGGTGTGCAGGGAGATAGTAGAATAAGTTTAATCACTTTATCAGTCATTGTTTGCATCACTGTTGTTTTTATATCATGTTTTTTTCATATCATGTTTTTGTCGTTTTTATATCATGCCTCTTGTTCTTATATCCTTTTGTTACTGTTTATTTATTAATAAATGTATATATTATTTTCATATACATTTTACTAATTTCCTTTCATCTCTCACACTTCTATTATAGAGAAAGGGCAAATAGCAATATTAAAATATCTCCGCTGCCGAAACCAGTTTGGCTCAGTGGATAGAGCGTCGGCCTGTGGACTGAAAGGTCCCAGGTTCGATTCCGGTCAAGGGCATGTACCTGGGTTGCGGGCACATTCCCAGTGGGAGATGTGCAGGAGGCAGCTGATTGATGTTTCTCTCTCATCGATGTTTCTAACTCTCTATCTCTCTCCCTTCCTCTCTGTAAAAAATCAATAAAATATATTTAAAAAATATATGTATCTCCGCTAATTAACTCCCTTTTTTAAAAAAAATATACTTTATTGATTTTTTATAGAGAGAAGGGAAAGGGATAGAGAGTTAGAAACATTGATGGGAGAGAAACATCGATGAGCTGCCTCCTGCACACCCCCCACTGGGGATGTGCCCGCAACCAAGGTACATGCCCTTGACCAGAATCGAACCTGGAACCCTTGAGTCTGCAGGCCGATGCTCTATCCACTGAGCCAAACCGGTTAGGGCAATTAATTCCCTTTTAATGTGCACAAATTTTGTGCACTGGACTACCAGTATCCTATATAATAAAAGAGAAACATGCAAATTAACCATCCCTCCACTACGTGCAAGCCACACCCACAAGCCAATCAGGAGCGGGTATGCAAATTAACCCAATTAAGATGGCGGCAGCCACGGAGCTGGAGAGAGCAGGAGGCTTGGGTTGCCCCCGGCAATGGAGGAAGCCAAGCTTCCCACCTGCCCTGGCCGGCCCTGGGCTCCACTCAAGGCTACAAAGTTTCAATTATAGAAGATAAATAAATCCCAGAAAAAAAGGAGAGGCTGGGAGCTTGGGGTCGCCGGGGGGCGTGGCCAGCCTGAAAACGGCCATCAGCCCCTCACCCAGGCTGGCCAGGCACCCCAGCAGGACCCCCCCACCCTGAAGGGGCTGTGGGCAGCCTGATCATGGCCCTCAGCCCTTCACCCAGGCTGGCCACACACCCATGGGGTGAGGGTCCCCCCTGGAGGGCTTGGCCAGCCTGCAAACAGCCATCAGCCCCTCAGGCTGGCCAGGCACCCAGGTGGGGACCCCCACCCTGAAGGGGGTGTGGCCAGCCTGAAAACGGCCCTCAGCCCCTCACCCAGGCTGGCCAGGCACCCCAGCAGGACCCCCCCACCCTGAAGGGGCTGTATTTGCCTTCAGGGAAAACCAGCCGGCCCCCACTCATGCACCAGGCCTCTATCCCAGTGGTCAGCAAACTGCGGCTCTTTGGCCCCTTGAGTATGGCTGTTCCACAAAATACCGACTTCTGCGAGTGGGCCACGAAGTTTCAATCGCACTGTACATGCGCACCCGCACGTGGTATTTTGTGGAAGAGCCACACTCAAGGGGCCAAAGAGCCGCATGTGGCTCTCGAGCCACAGTTTGCCGACCACTGCTCTATCCTATATAATAGGGTAATATGCAAATTGACCCTAACAGCAGAATGACTGCTGGACCAGTCACTATGAGGCACACTGACCCTACCCGTCTTGGTCCCTTCCCCTGGCCTGCAGGCTCCTATCGCCTCATGGCCACCTGCTGCAGGGGTGGAGCCGGTGAGCAGGTGAGAACAGCCGACCTCTTGGTGCCTTCCCCCAGCCATCAGGCACCGATCACCCAATGGCGAATGGGAACTGGGGGTGGGTGGTAGCGGGGGATGGGGCTGGCTTCGGGCAGCTGGGGAAGATGGCCCTGAATGCAGGCCAGGCCTAGGGGCCATACCTGCGCACAAATTTCATGCACCGGGCCTCTAGTATATTATAAGAGAAACTTAATGTAATAAACATAGATGGAGTAAAAAGATATTATAGTATTCTCTTAACTTTTATGGATGTTTGAAATATTTTATGTTAAAGAAATTTAAGGAAACATATTAGTTACTCAGTATTAAATCAATGATAGAATTATGTAGGAAATGTTATTTAGGACTTACAAAATGTAGCCAGATTTCTGTCCTCAGAATAAACCCTCCATAACCGGCACAGTGGTAGCACCGCAGCTAATGGACTGACCTGCTGGTTTTAAACGTGCTTTGGGGAAGAGACCGCTCCTACCCTGTAAATGGGGGGGTTGTTGTATCACGTTTGTGGTGTGTTTACTGCAGAAGGCGCTAACGAGCATGGAATTGTCTGATAACGGTCTGTTCTTTTTCCTCCACCTCACAGCGGTTTATCAGATACCATCATTTTGGATATAATATCAAACTATCTGGTGCTTCCCAATCGAATCACTGTTCCTCTCGTCAGTGAAGTTCAAATAGCCCAGTTGCGGTTTCCGATACCAAAGGTAAGCGTGTCCTGGCCTCCGTTACCACTTACACATAGACGTACCCTCCCGCCACTTTGCACTTCCTCCTCACAGCCCCTGGCATGCGGATCGTGGTGCGATAGGTTGCCTGTCGCACACTCCGTAGGACGTGGCCAGTGTGCAGCTCGACCTCAGCTGGGAACTATGGCACCTATTGTGATCTCAGCCAGCCATCCTGTCTGTACTGACAAATCCTAACAGCTTCGTCTCAGTGATGGGGACGGCTTCCTCTCAGTCTGAGAGGTAATGAGGAGCACGGTAGAAGATAAAAACGCATGCCTTCCTGTGCTGACGGCCAGGAATATGGCCCAGCATGTTCTGCAGAGGGCTCTTGGGGAAAGGCTGTCCTACCAAAAGGTGACCTTCCCATCCTGGTTTGCCTTGAAAGAAATGAGTGAATATTTCATTTAATCAATTAAACATTTTAGGAAAAGAGTCTGTAAATAGTGTGTATTGCAGAGTTTCCGTTTCCTGTCTACAAATAAGGTTAATGACAGCATTTCATAGGGTTGTTCTAAAAACAGGACAAAATAATCTGCACATCACAGCTTGGGCACAGGTCCGACCTCCTGTAACGTAGTGTCACTTATGTGGAGTCAAAGCAGGACTGTCCTGTGGCCCACGAGGCCTGTTTGATCTGAGTGCTCTGACCCCGCTCGGGTCCGGAGTGCAGTGTCCCTCGGGGCCTCTGCAGAAGTCGCTCACCCGCTTCCCCCATCACTGGCCTCTTGTCTGAGGGGTCCCACCGGATCCTCTGTCCTGCCTGCTCCATCTTCCCGACATTTCACATGGCTCTCAGCTCCGCGCTGCGCTCCTGGAACGGACGGCCAGCACCAGCCGTATCCTGTCTGGGATGACCCAGAGAGTGGTGGCACTCTTGTCTTTTGCAGGGTGTTCTAAGGGTGCATTTCATTGAAGCTCAGGACCTCCAGGGGAAGGACACGTACCTGAAGGGACTTGTCAAGGGAAAGTCAGACCCCTATGGAGTGATTCGAGTTGGCAATCAGATCTTCCAAAGCAAGGTCATCAAAGAGAACCTGAGTCCAAAGTGGAACGAGGTGTACGAGGTAAGGCCTGCCTTGGCTGCCACGGCTTCATCCTGAACCATGCTTCCACTCCTGTCACCCAGGCTATAGTTCATCTAGGTGGCGATTTAAATTCTCTTTGCTTCAAATTCCCACCTTTATTTTTTTTTTTTTAATATATTTTATTGATTTTTTACAGAGAGAAAGGGAGAGGGATAGAGAGTTAGAAACATCGATGAGAGAGAAACATCGACCAGCTGCCTCCTGCACACTCCTACTGGGGATGTGCCCGCAACCAACGTACATGCCCTTGACCGGAATCGAACCCGGGACCTTTCAGTCCGCAGGCCGACACTCTATCCACTGAGCCAAACCGGTTTCGGCCAAATTCCCACCTTTAAAAAGTATTGCACCTTCTGTCTTCCCCACACTACATTCTTGTCATACCAACACTTAACATTTTAGATCTTAATTACATAAAATGATCACAGTGAATAATTGGCAAAATTTCTCATAATGTGAATGTTTTATGTTGTTATTTACACATACATATGCAAAAATGAGATTAGGTACTGTCTTGTAAATTATCATTTAACACCTGAACATTGATACATGCCAGTGAATACAGACAGACCTGTCCCTAACTGGTTTGGCTCAGTGGATAGAGCGTTGGTCTGTGCACTGAAGGGACCTGGCTTTGATTCCAGTCAAGAGCATGTACCTCAGTTGCAGGCTACTCCCCGGACTGGACCCTGGTTGGGGCTCATGCAGGAAGCAACCAATTGATGTGTTTCTCTCACACTGATGTTTCTCTGTCTTTCCCTCTCTCTTCCACTCTCTAAAAATCAATGGAAAAATATCCTCAGGTGAGGATTAAATATATACACACACACACACACACACACACACACACACACACACACACACAACTAGTGGACCTGCGCACGAATCCGTGCGTGAGTAGCTAGCTGCTGCTTGCCTCAGCTGGCCGCCCTGCTCACCATCACTCATAGCTCTCCGTGGCTCGTAGTTCACTGCCCCACCCCCTTAGCTCTCCGCCTACTGCCCCACCCCCTGTAGCTCTCCGCCTACTGCCCCACCCCCTGTAGCTCTCTGCCTGCTGCCCCGCCCCCTTAGCTCTCTGCCTACTGCCCCGCCCCCCTGTAGCTCTCCGCCTACTGCCCCGCCCCCCTGTAGCTCTCCACCTACTGCCCCACCCCCTGTAGCTCTCCGCCTACTGCCCCACCCCCTGTAGCTCTCTGCCTGCTGCCCCACCCCCTTAGCTCTCCGCCTACTGCCCCGCCCCCCTGTAGCTCTCCGCCTACTGTCCCGCCCCCCTGTAGCTCTCTGCCTACTTCCCCACCCCCTGTAGCTCTCCGCCTACTTCCCCACCCCCCTGTAGCTCTCTGCCTACTTCCCCACCCCCCTGTAGCTCTCCGCCTACTGCCCCACCCCCCTGTAGCTCTCCGCCTACTGCCCCACCCCCTGTAGCTCTCCGCCTACTGCCCCACCCCCTGTAGCTCTCCGCCTACTGCCCCACCCCCCTGTAGCTCTCCGCCTACTGCCCCACCCCCCTGTAGCTCTCCGCCTACTGCCCCACCCCCTGTAGCTCTCCGCCTACTGCCCCACCCCCCTGTAGCTCTCCGCCTACTGCCCCACCCCCTGTAGCTCTCCGCCTACTGCCCCACCCCCCTGTAGCTCTCAGCCGCTTGTAGCTTGCTGCCCCAACCTCCTGCTGATCAGTCATTAAGCATCACAGTGTAACAACCATTTGCATATTACCTCTTTATTACGTAGGATGTATATATATATTAGTATACTAAAGGCCCAGTGCACAAAACTCGTGCACTGGTAGGGTCCCTAGTGGCTGCCAGCTGGGTTCTCCCTCCTTTCCCCCGGCCAGCCCTACGCCCTGTTCGAACTCCCAGACGAATTGTCTCCCGGTCAAGAGGACAATTTGCATGCTACACTTCTATTATATAGAATAGAAACGGACCTGACTTACAATAGCCATTCACTGAGTAGATGCTGCCATTTCTTTTCCTGGAGAAAGCTCAGCTGCTAGTTCAGTAGGTACCTAACTGGTGCTGTGCAAGTGTCAGCCACCTTTCCCCAGGCAGAGCTCCTCAGCGTGGAACTGTTGCACCACAAGCTACACGTGCTGGGAGCAGAGCGACCCCCAGGTTTAGTGCAGGTCACGCTCCACCAGCTTCTCAGCCCCAGTCCTGCCTGTGGCCGAATTCCTTACCTCCGAGTGGTGCTTGTGGTGGTTGGTTACCCGAGGACAGCGTCTGGGTGGGACCTGCACATCTGCAGGCCTGTCCTGTGCTGGAGCCATTGACCTCGGTCCCCTGAGACGTACCCCACCTGAAACAAGCACAACGGGCTGGGCACTATGTGGGCGCACGTTTCCATGTGGGAGATGTACTCCGTTTACATTGAGAAAAGGGAAGTGCTTCCTGAGGACCTACACTGGGGCAGACACGGGTGCTGTCGCTATAACTGCTGTGCTCAGTGGGTGACACTGTTGGTAAAATGTAAGTCACTGCTGTCACTAACCTTTCAGGCCTTGGTCTATGAGCATCCTGGGCAGGAACTGGAGATTGAGCTCTTTGATGAAGACCCAGACAAGGATGACTTTCTAGGAAGGTAAGTCCTTCACGACTGAGCAGAGTGCAGGTCACGCTTTGTTTTCAAAAATCTCTTAAAACTACCTTCACTAACAGATTTGTGTACATGTTGTGTGGGTTTTTAAGTGGCTGTTAGATATAACATTTGCCTCACTTAGGCTTCCTAACACGTTTAGGGCCTAACAAGTTCTTGTGTGCGTAAGAGAAGGCAAGCTTCTAGCTCTGTGTCCGTCAGCAGCCACCAGCATAGACAGCCAGTTCAGTTAAACTGACTGAAGTTAAACACAATTCAAAATCACTTTTGTGGTTGCACTTGCCCCATTTTCAGTGCTCAGTAGCCCCGTGTGGCTTTGGCCCTACAGGCCAGGACAGCTCTCTGCACCAGACAGGCAGCCTTGCTGTGGCTTGTAGGAATGGGTTTTCAAACATTATTGTTAACGTAAAAACATTCAAATCTGTAAAGAATTTTTGTGAGTTTATTTGAGCCAAACAATTGCTGGGAAGCAGTATCTCAACAGATTGAGATAATGCTTTGGAGAATGGCCGGCTTTCATCTATTTTTATACATTGCAATCAAAGGAGGGGACTTAGGTGGTTTACATGAAATCCATCGGTGGTAGACTAGAGAGGCAGGAGAAAACAAAGTGGGGGGGGGGGGCAGGGGAGACCTCTGGGATTGGATAAAAAGTAAAATGATAGACACATACTTAATGGGTGCAGGATAGCCAACAGTATGCTTCTTGATAAACTGTAGCATTTTGTTGCGTTTCTGAAGTCCTTTTTCATAGACAACTGCCTAAGGTCATTGGTTGAAGAAGTGTGCTTCTCTGCTCTGAAGTTGTGTGTGTTGTTTCTCTAGTCTCATGATTGATCTGACCGAAGTGGAAAAGGAGCGCCTTCTAGATGAAGTAAGTTTTCTGCAAGTCTTGTTCTACTTACTGAGCACTGGCTATTTCCTGCCCCCACCCCATCCTGAAAACTCAACATTTGCCTCTCAAATATGAGAACTTAAGCTTGTTCGTAATAGCAAAGTAATAGAAAAGGAGTTTAAGAACCAAATCTTAGTGTGTGTACTGAGCACCTACCACATATGCTGGACATTTCCTCCAGGCAGGCGGTGTTCTTCCTGGGGCAGGGCAGGCCGGCAGCTGTCAGGTCAAGCGCATTTTAAAGATGCTGACGCCACAGCAGGTGGCGCTGTGCTGTGATGGGAGGTCCTCATGTGAAGGCGCCTGTGAAGGCAGGGGACTTGCAGCGAGCAGATGCCCCTCAAGCAGGATACTGCTATTGGAATAAAAGTATGAGGAAGGAGGGTTTGTGATGCTTGTAAACGGTGTGTGAGATTGGCCAAGGAAAGGTCATTCACCAAGTCAGCGCTACGGTCAGAGTGGCCGAGCGCTCGTGGCCATCGCTCACCAGGGAGCGCGAGCCGCCTGTGTGTGCAGGGCCTGAGTCACAGCGGCTCTTCGAGCACAGGGTTTCAGCCGCCTTTGGTTCATTGCTTTGTGATTTTTAAGCTGAAATAACTGTGTACTGTTTTGCTATTAGTATATAGTAATGAATAAAAACAAACATGTTAACTTGTTTGATATTGAAATTCAGCATTTGGGTTTGATGTTATATTAGGCCCATAAGTTCTCTTAAAATCGGTACCTAGAAGCTGATGAGCTGATAGACATTTGAATCCTTGCATATAAATTAGGGTGAAAGTTACCTCACAGGGCTTTGGTGGTCTCGAGGAGTTAGTGTTTGTGAAGCCTTGAGATGGTCCCAGGCAGCAGGCAGGGGTGGGTGTGGTCCACGGGTGTGGGCCACATGCCTGTCGAGAGAGCTTGGGGCTGGGTGTGGAGGGTTCCGTCCTGGGCTCCCGCGAGCAGTGTTGGTGCCGCAGGCAGTAGCCTCTTGGGACATTATGCAGACTGGTTACTCGAATGTCGATTCAGGAGAACTGCTAACCCTGCACCGTTTGTCTTCAGTGGTTCTCCCTGGACGAGGTCCCCAGAGGAAAGCTGCACCTGAAACTGGAGTGGCTCACACTGACGCCACACGCTGCTCACCTGGACCAGGTGTGTGACGCGTTCCTGCCGGCTGAGACCCATGCCTTTCAGAGGACTACAGCAGCACCTTGGGTGGTTGTGCTACAGTCACTGCGGTGGCCTCAGGGATAAATTAAAGATGATGGCATTTTTTAAGAGATTTAAAGGCCATTTACACCTGTTTCACAGGATCTTCAAATCTTGTACTTGATGCAGAGCCGGGGTTTGGAGGGCCACAGAGCACTGGTCCTTCCTTTGATTTGTAGAGAATCTTTCCTACTTCCACTCTGCTTGCACGTATTGGGGTTCTCTGCTCCCTCTCTGCTTGCACGTATTGGGGTTCTCTGCTCCCACTCTGCTTGCACGTATTGGGGTTCTCTGCTCCCACTCTGCTTGCACGTATTGGGGTTCTCTGCTCCCTCTCTGCTTGCACGTATTGGGGTTCTCTGTTCCCTCTCTCCCGTTTGCTGGAGCGTTACAGGCATAATTGGGTAGCAAGAGTCTAAAACGATGTGGAAATGTGTCTGCTGAGACTCTTCTCCTTCCTGGTAGGTGCTGACAGACATCAGGGCTGACAAAGACCAAGCCAACGATGGCCTTTCTTCTTCCTTGCTGATCTTGTATTTGGATTCAGCGAGGAACCTTCCGGTAGGTAGCACTGTGGGAACTCATGTGTGTGCTGGTGTCCACACTGTCACCCGTTCCTGTTGCTGTGTCTTCTCTTCACCCCAGCCCAGAGCTGTGTGGAGTGGGTGATGCAACAGTGTGTTAAACTCCTTTTTATCATCAAGATGGCCCTTTATTTGACATGTTTTATGAATAAATCTTCAATACAGAGGAGATTCATCCAACTCCCTAGTAGTTAGGGAAGAGGATGTTCTGTAGGAAATCACTGAGTAGTAACATTTCATTCTCTACTTGGTGTGGGAGTAAAATGAAGCAGCTCTAATGACAAACCCAGATTCATCCTGCAGCTGCCTGGCCAGATGGCGGGCGGCCCAGTGGTGGGAGGACTGAGTACTGAGTGCCCTGGGTGTGGGACGCACTGCCTGGCAGGCAGACACGCACTGCCCCTGGCAGTCTCCTGCTGCACACGTGGCTTCTGCAGCCCAGAACAGTGCGCCTTGTTAGCATCAGAATTGTTTTGCTCTTAGAAAAAACCATAAAGTACAGTTTTTATGGGTAATGACTATAACTTGGAGAAGAAAAACCATATACATTTTCAGTCGTGGGAGGCCTGCTCTGATCCCCCACCACCATAGTTTGACCCTACTGTTCATTATAAATGTCCTATTGCTTTGATATATTTCTTTTTTTATATATATATTTCTTAAAATATATTTTTATTGATCTTAGAGAGGAAAGGAGAGGTGGAGAGAGATAGAAATATCAATGATGAGAGAGAATCTTGATCGGCTGCCTCCTGCACGCCCCCTACTGGGAATGAGCGCGCAGCCTGGGCATGTGTCCTGACTGGGAATCGAACCATGACCACCTGTCTCAGGTTGATACTCAGCCACTGAGCCATGCCAGCCAGGCTGTTTTGATAATTTTTTGAGTGCCCACCACTTGTTCAGTAGATGGCCATTCTTGCTTTCTTTCATTGTGTTGAAGGCCAATTTTGTTGACAGAAAGACGACTGCTTCCAGGTGCAGTGCCCCCTCCCACGACGATGATAATGCTCACCATCCAGGTCATTAGTGTGTCCCCGTCCCTTCCCGTGGACACGCAGGGAGCAGCGTGCAGCTCGGCCCTTAGCTGCCACCTCAGGGTTTCACTTGGCCTCCATTCTGGTCTCAGCTCAGCGGCTGGACGGTGTGTCCTTTACTTCATGAAGTCACACACCTCATGTCAGTTAGGACCTCTCAGGGTTCAAAACTGTGCATTACTTGGGCTTTGTGCAGCAGCACAGTCGTGTACTCAGTGTATCAGGACACTTTATTTAAAGTTTTCACAATTACAGTCTGATCAGTCATCTATTTTTTTTTTTTCATATTGGGAACATGTAATTGAACTCTGTCTATGTAATTGTATATATAGTTGGCCCTTGACCAACATGGGGATGAGGGCTGCCAACCCCAAGCCGAAAATTCACGTGTAACCTAATCCTCCGCTGACGAGGATTCCCTGCCCCGACTGGAATCGGCGTCCCGCACAGCCCGGGCGTGAGCGCCACAGGCCCGCACGCTGCTCGGGGCCAGCTGTCCTGTGTTCCTTGGTCGGTTTCTTTACCGAGGTAGCTCTGACTTTCTCTTAAAGTGTTCACCTTTTGGCCTGTCTTCCAGTCTGAAGTCGGTGGCTTTATCTGTTATAGTTTCAAATTGAGGGAAGTTTCATTATTATTTAACCTTTCTACAGAATTTCTTGTATGGTAGAATTTTTTGTTTTTAACCACAATAATGTTTGTTATCAAATCTTTATCATGCCTGATGGAAATGAATGTGATATATTTTAGGATATACAGAATAGTGTATCAGAAGGGACTAGGCTGCTCTTCAAAACTGTGTTTTATTACATTAAATTAAAATTTGAATGATGTCACAAAAGCAAAAGAAGCAAGTGAATCTATTAACCTCTGTTAAAGGGCACTTTGTGCGCGAAGCGTGCTCTGGCCAACGGGCCAAGGGCCTTCGCGGCATTGCTGCTGCTGGGGTCACTTCCCACGGAGCGTTGCCGGCGCTCCCCGTCCCGTGGCTCTGTGACTGCCCTTTGCACTCCTGTTACTGGTGCTTCTTGTGTGTGTGTTGATCACAACCCACCATTCTTTGCTTTCTCCTCCCATTTCCACTTCCTAAGAGTATCTACGAGGGAAGCTTTGGGTGTGGCCACTTAAAAGAGAGGCGAGCGTCGGGACTAGTGTTCTGTGAGAATACTGCCTCAGTCTATAGAGCACTGTTTGTGAGTTCCCCATGTCGTCTTCCTTGTGTGCTAGTGGAGACTGCGAGAATGTGGCTGCAACTCCTGGTGCTGTCTCCTCGGTGGGGGAATGGCGTGGCATGCGTTTCACTTTTCTTGCATGATTCCAGTGACTGTGTGTGCTTGCTTGGTGCTTGTTTTGTAAAATGTGCCACTGCTGTGACTAACATTGGTGACTACATCTGATGATGAGATGAACAAACCTGAGTCATGAGGAAGCCCAGGAAAAAATAAAATAACTCTTCCATGGAAAAAGTGAAACCACAGCGATTCATTGGTTTTCTTGTGGTTCATCTCACTGTGAGATGTAAATATTTCTTTGCAAGCTTTCAAAAACCTCCCTCAAGTCTGCTTTCTCCTCCTGACCAAGCAGAAGCCTTAGAACTTGGCTTTCCTTAGAGTCCCTCTGTGCCCTGGGGTGGTCAGTGAAGACAGACGTGCACTCGGTACCCGAAAGCATGCTCTCTCCCTCCTGCGAACCAGTTCCTCAGGGAGGACAGATACTGCGTGTGTGACTCAGATCCTCTTAGGAATGGAAAGCATTTCCTGGAGTGGACAGTGCGAGTCTGACCTTGCTTGGGAAGCTGATCTCGTTCTATCTGTTTCCCAGGGTCTGGCTGTAG
The DNA here is from genome assembly GCF_028538775.1 of Myotis yumanensis. NCBI lineage: Eukaryota > Metazoa > Chordata > Mammalia > Chiroptera > Vespertilionidae > Myotis > Myotis yumanensis. The sequence goes on from NW_027223760.1 coordinate 196,511, forward strand.
CACCTTGATTCATGGCACTGTTCTTGGTGCCTTTAGCAAACACTTATTTAAGTTTCTTCGGGGTAAAAGGAAGCCACCCATGGCTTAGTTATTAGTCCAGAGGGTCACCCTTTCTTGGCTAATCACTGACTTACTAGCAGCTCAACAGCTGGTGAGACTCTTCGAGTCATTGGTCCTGGAGGCTGATGGGGTCAGGCTTTGCAGCTGTGAGGAGTTCTCATTTCTGTTTCCACATGAAAAAGAGGGGCAGGCAGAACGTCAAGAACAGGTGTATTGTCCCAGGTCAGTGATGGCGAACCTTTTGAGCTCGGCGTGTCAGCATTTTGAAAAACCCTAACTTAACTCTGGTGCCGTGTCACATATAGAAATTTTTTGATATTTGCAACCATAGTAAAACAAAGATTTATATTTTTGATATTTATTTTATATATTTAAATGCCATTTAACAAAGAAAAATCAACCAAAAAAATGAGTTTGCGTGTCACCTCTGACACGCGTGTCATAGGTTCGCCATCACTGTCCTAGGTCATAGAGGAGGAAAGTCAGGACCTCAAGGGGTGGGCGAGGTTCAGGCACCCCGACAGTATGCGCCCCTCCACCTGCACTGTGACCCACGGTGGTGCTCATGGCATCTATTTTGCACCACTCTTGAGTAACAGAGTTTTCTGTGGCAGTGCTCCAGGACAGCTGCATGGCTGGCTGCGTGATGGCAGCGCCTCCACCAGCGGCCTGTGCTTACGTCTTTTCATTCTGGAAACGTTCTGCCCTGCGTCAGGGCTCTAGTCGCTTTGTCAGGTTCTGCTGTGACCCTGCTCCGTCATCAACACTGCTTTCCTCCTCCATTGTCACAACCACATGCTCTGCTTTGTGATTCCAATGTTGGCGTTCACAGGGTGCTCTGTGAACTAAATTTGAACAAAGTGATTGTATTTTTAGACCCATTGGTTTTCACTATGAAGTTGGATCTGTGTTTTCTCAATTTCCCTCATGCCTGAGCCCTTTCCTGTTTCTAGGAAAGGCCTTAGCTACCTGCCCTTCTCAGTCCTACCTTCTACCTGCTCAGAACACTCTTAATTTCCACGAGTAAGTGATTACCACTCATGACCCCCTGTGGAAGCTCTAGAGCAACAGGACTGTGTCCAGACGAGATGGCCCTTCCATTGCTGACTGGAACTCTGCTCTCCTCCTTTTGGTCAAGTCCTGGGCTGCAATTTCAGAGGGACGCCATGGTGCCCTCTGACGCCTGGGGGTCCCCTCTAGACCTTTGGCTTCCTGATAACTCGTGTCTGCACAGCACTTTCCAGGGGTTCTACGTGCACCGCTCCCTTAGTCTCAGGTAGGAGACAGCAGGGAGCTGAGGGACTGAGGTGAGAGCCAGGGTCCTGGCTGCTGAGTGGCAGAGCTGGGGGCTGAGCTGGCATGTGCCCTCCCTGCGCTCCGTCCTAGTGTGAAGGGGCCTCTCACTCGGCTGTGGGCGGGGTTTACCTGAGATGGCGTTCACGCTCATGCCCACTGCCTGGGAGAAGGCCAGCTGTAAGGTGGAGCCAGGGGGTGGGGGTGGGGGTTTGATGCTGTGCTTACTCACTAACGGGCACAGGTGGCAGTGCTGCCCCGTTTAAGATGAGTGGCCCAAGTGGAAGGTGCCGTCATGTCTGGAGGCCTCATGCTGGGCCCCTGCCTAGTGCACCTGGACGATCCGGCCTGTGTCACCCCCAGGCCTGTGCGGCTTCCACGACCTCACACTACTCCACTGTCCCCCACCCTACCCCACCCCTCACCTCTGGCCCCGCTTTGCCGACATGGATGCAGGTTAGAGTGATGTGTACATTTTGTACACAGCCCACTGCCTAGAGAACTTCAGGGAGGTTCTTGTCATCCCTCACACCTCAGGCCGGTGGTTCCCAGCCTCACCTGTCCAGACTCCCCTCGGAGATGCACCTGGTGGGTCCAGCGCCCTAATGCTGAGCAGCTGGCCGCCCGGCCGAGGCTGGCTTTCACGTCCCATTCATTCCTCTTGGCCAGATGCTCGACCTCCTTGCCCGGCCCAGCCTGCCACAGTCCCATTTCTTCATTATAAAATCTACTCTTTATAAAAAAAATAATAAAATTCAGTTTGTCATTTAAAGTTAATTACAATGAAAATGATAAAATTTTTAATCTTACATGTTAGTCTTTGAAGGAGCTTGCAAAACAGCTCAGTCTTGTCCTTTTGAGGGCCAGAAAGTAATGAATTTACAGACTAAGATTTAATAAAAGCAGGACATCAAAACTTTAAAGCCAGGAGAAACTTGATGAGCTAAGCTGCCTCCCAGTTTATACTTGGGAAGGAAGGAGAGGCGAAGCAGAGAAGGCCCATCTCTGCTGTGGGCCGGCACAGAGAAAGGAGAAATGTGGCAGCTGCTCTGATAGGATAGAATTTGGCTTGAGAGTAATCTGGGCATCTATGGCCCGTTGGTTGATATTTAGATAAAACCTAATTATAGATATTTTAGGGGTTCATTCAAGCAAAGGATAGTAAATAGAACCCTTCCTTAAAGTAGCACTTGGATTTTTCAATCCCGAAGTTCAGAGGAGTAGTAACCACAGAGGAGAAGCACATAGGTTTGATGCTGACAGATTAAAGGTTCCTTCTAAGATAAAATCGTGAGCATACAGAAAAATTTTACAAATGGTTTTTTTTAATGTTTCTGTGTAATTCTTGCTGGTGTTTTTTGTTTAAAGATTTTTTTTTGTTCGTTTGCATAAGTTTTCATGTCGTTAACCTTACATAATCTCCTCATTGCATGTTTGATTAACCCTTGGTGTGTTCATCTTCTGCGGGAAAGAGTAACCCGTTAGGGTTTAACCCCGGTGTCTTGAAGAAGACTGCAGTTCAGAAAGCTTTAAAGGTAAACAAATGGCTTCCCTTTGAAAGTTCATGAAGACATATTGAAAGAGATGATGCTTCAACCCTAGTGGTGTATTACTAATTAGTAATTAGTGGTCGTTAGAGAGAGCCTACTTTTGTTGACCAAGAATTAGTAGAGAATTTAAGTCAGCTCTGAAGAAAAATTTTATAAAGTTCCAGTATGATAAATTAGACATCGTCTTGTTGACCTTAGGTAGCAATATCTAAGGTGGTTTTAAATGACCTGTTTCAGTTGGATTTGAATTTGTGAAAATGATGAACTAGAAGTTCTGTCTAAAATCTTACCCAGTCTTCAGACCTGCTTGGCAGGTGCCCCTTGTCACCGTGGCTGTCTGTTTACACATCACCTCTTCCAATATGCTGAGTCAGGCCGGCTCCGCTGGTGACCTGAGAGCTTCCGGCGCTGTGGCACGGGGCCAGGTCTTTGGGGAAGCTTTACATTTCATTCAGTGATGGATATTGAAAACTGAGCTCCACTCCCTAAAACACCAGGAACATGTATTTTCTGGCTAAATTGTTAAAGTTTTCTATGACTTACGATGTTTTATTATTTTTTCTTTGATTTCTTTGAACATTCTAGACTTAAATATTTAGGGGAGAGTTTAAATGTAATTATTTTAAGAAAATTCCATATAAAGGAACCAGGAATGTTTTTAAATCAGTTTCATCTGGAGGATAAGTTAAATTTCAAAAGTGGGAAACACTAATAAAGCCTGTTTTGTTTTGTTTTTTGATCCTCACCCGAGGGTATTTTTCCACTGATTTTTAGAGAGAGTGGAAGAGAGAGGGAAAGACAGAGAAATACCGATATGAGAGAAACACATCGATTGCTTGCCTCCTATACACGTGCCCTGACCAGGGCCCAGGCTGGGGAGGAGCCTGCAACCGAGGTACGTGCCCTTGACCGGAGTCAAACCTGGGACCCTTCGGTCCACAGGTCGATGCTCTATCCACTGAGCCAGGCTGGCCAGGGCAGATAAAGCCTGCTTTGATGTAGCGTTTATGAAGTCCTTGCTGCACCTTGTTTGCAGTAGTTGAAATACTGCCCCTAAAACACTGTAAGGAGTGTATCAACAGGCTTTCCTCCCATTTCTGTGTTATGGTTGGAACAAAGCTGAGAACTGAAGACGGCTTGGGTTGGAGTCCAGCATGAATTAATAATTTATAGGACGGAAGTGACAGTGTCTTCTTTGCTGGAGTAGTGAGTACGTTAAATGAGATCATGCATGGAAGGGATTCCATGCAGCTAGTCCAATATGTTCATTTTAATTGTTATTACTTCACCTCATTTACGCCTAACAGCTAGCTTCTGGAAATGGTATCATGCCCATTTTATAGAACTGAGAACCAGGGTTCAACTAGATGAACTGTGGTTCTCACTAATCAAGGGGTAAGGAATTGAGCTATAAGTTCAGGGAAGTCGTGACTTAGTGTCATGATATCTGTGTCTCTGAGTTGTGCCGAATGTGGAATCATAGTAGAAAACTTAGTGATTTGGGATCTAAAATGTCATTTATTTTAAGATACATCATTACTTTACGTACCACAAAGAAAGAAAACATGTCAATAAAGGTTTGTTAGTGTTTATTTCATACTTATTAAAGACTTTTTAGGCTTAGGATACACAGATTTCCACCATGTCACACACATGCACGCACAGAAGGAAAACGGAAGCAAGCTAAGTGGGCCAAGGAAGTAGCCATTCCCCCAGCACCTCGATTTTCCCAAAAGCAGGCACATAAAGTCAGCAATTGTGAGTTTCGTTGCTTTCAAAGTAGAAAGTCAAAAAAAAGTCTTATAAATATTATATGTTTTTAGGAATGAATGGCTACTTTTTCAAAGATGAAGTAAGTATTTTAGTTAAATACAGTCAGCTTCTGAGTCAGATTCAGGAGAAGTTGTAGTTTCAGCAAGACAGAGGTAACTTCCCTCCAGCATCCCAGAATCTGGCTGGGGCTCTGCCTGCTCGCTACCTCCATCCAAAAGGGGGTCCCTGGGAAGGGGCGGGAGATGCCTCTCCTTTTCAGGCCAGACTGCACCTGCCACACCTGACTGCAAGGGAGGTTCAGAAATAGAAGCTTTGTTTGCAGAGGCCTGGGCACAGCTCACATGCCAGGGTTCTATCGTCCAGGGAAGAGGGAAAATGGACTTAGGGGGCAAGCGGTGTCTCTGCCACAGTAGCCTGTAGCTTTTGAATTGTTTAACAGTATTTATTTCGTTTTACAGAATTCATTCACATCAAAAAGATGAACCAGAAAATAGATTATCGCAGTAGGTGTGGGCTAGTAATATTTTATTCCAATAATCATGAATTTGATGCTTATTTTTATCTTTGCTGCAGTGTTGTGGATTGACTTTAAAATTGTTTAACTAAAAACATTTTTGTGATCTAATTAATTTCCACTAACAGATATTTAATTGAATCTTCTGTGAGACTAAGTTATAAATAAACCTCATGTCCCATATAGTTGTGTTTTACTATGTCTTCTTCTATCAGCTAAAATATATGCTTCTTACAATTTTTAAAATTATATTCATACTGCTTAATTTAATGCAATTCTAGATTGCTGTTTATTCTTCCAGTCAGAATTACTTAGGCGCTGGCCAGTGAGACTTGATATCTGATAGCTACATGTTTGAACAGAAGATACTAAGTTTAAAATGTGAAAACATGTTTCTGACACTTTGTAGTATTTTTATTATTCCAACTAGAGAACTGTTCTGCATTATATACTTTTTTAAAAAATATATATTTTTGTTGATTTCAGAGAGGAAGGAAGAGGGAGAGAGAGATAGAAACATCAATGATGAGAGAGAATCATTGATAGGCTGCCTCCTGCATGTCCCTCACTGGGGATCAAGCTTGCAACCTGGGCATTGTGCCCTTGACCAGAATCAAACCCAGGACCCTTCAGTCCACAGGCCAACACTCTATGCACTGAGCTAAACTGGCTAGGGCTATATACTCTTTTTAAAAAATATCTATTTTTATTGGTTTCAGAGAGGAGGAGAGAGATAGAAACATCAATGATGAGAGAGAATCATTGATCAGCTGCCTCCTCTTGCATGCCCCACACTGGGAATCAAGCCCGAAACCTGGGCAGGTGCCCTGACTGGGAATCAAACTGTGGCCTCTAGATTCATACATAGGTCAACGTTCAACCACTGAGCCACACTGGCCGGGCTGGATTATATACTCTTACATTTGTCCTTGCTCATGTTTTTGTATTCATTAATTTCACTTTATTTATTTTGTTATCCCGGTCAAATAAGTTTTGAGAGCTGGAATTATCAATAAAGATAGTCAGAAAATTTCATGTTTTCAAAGTAGTTTGCTCTAAAACTAAAAGACTTAACACTTAAAAAGTATATGTAAATAGAACTTCTGGTATATTTTATGGTGGATACAGTTATGGTTTGGGTTGTGCTTAGTGATTCTTTCCCAGTTACTCCCAGATAGTCCCTGTAAACTGCAGTCTCAGAAGCAAATAGCAATGACTGTTAGTGTAGCCAATCGTTTCATGATCAACAGCCTCTTTCAGGGTATTTGTTACTGATTTTGTCTTTTTTGTTTTTGGATAGTCTGGGAAGAAAATAAACAGCAACCCCAACCCTCTGGTGCAGATGTCGGTTGGTCACAAGGCCCAGGAGAGCAAGGTAAGGCCTTCGTTGCTGCAGTAGGTCCCACTTTCCTGATGCGAGAGAAGCATTTCAGGAACTGTTTAAAGTTACAGGCCTTTGTTCACACTCACCTGCTCACAGTTAGTTAGAGAAGCTTCCTGAATGCAGAGCTGCGCAGCCCACGGGAACCCAAGGAGGGCCAAGCCACACAGGGAGGCCTTTGCCACCGGGAGGGCACCCGGCTTGGGGCTTTGGGGCGCTGCCCGGCACACTCTAAAAGCTGGGGACTGTCTTTTGAGTACTTCCCACAACTGATACCTAACAGCACATGCGCAGTAAGTATGTGTCTTGGAATTAATTAAAGTCCTCCCTGGCTTCCAAACACATAACCTGATAAACACAGACAGGAGCCACAGAGCTAAGAGCTGATTGGGGGATATTTCTTTCAGATTCGGTACAAAACCAATGAACCTGTGTGGGAGGAAAACTTCACTTTCTTCATTCACAATCCGAAGCGCCAGGACCTTGAAGTTGAGGTATTTTATTTGCATTCTTAAAAGATTTATTGAAATATAATTAACATGCAATGAACTGCACATATTTAAAGTGTATAATTTATGGATCCATCACCATAATCAGTAATTTTTTTTTAACTTTAGACTGTTGATTGAATGTTACTGGTATCTAGAAATGCAGTTGATTTTGTACGTTGGCATCATATTGTCAGTCGTGCTGAACTTATTAGTTCCGTAGTGCTTTTGAGGACACTTCAGGATTGCCTTCTACACAGGGAGTCTTGTCGTCTGCTAAGAAAGACACGTCTGCTGCTGTGTTTCCAACCCGCTGCCTCTGCCTCCCTTGTCTTGCCTTGCCCTTCCGGCCTCGGGCCTCCGTGTGAGGAGCCCCCTCTGCCTCCTCGGGTCCAGGGGAGCCTTAGACCTTCAGCATGAAGCCTGAAGTTTGAGGGCGTTTCCCTCTCCTGCCACTAGATTGCTGAGAGTTTTGTCATAGTGAACGTGGAATTTTATCAGAGGCTTCTCTGATAAAACTGCTGAGGTGTCATCTAGCGTTTCCAAGTTTGTAAATACGGTGACTTTCAGACGTTAAATAATGCACACCTTTATTTGGTTTTCAAGATTTAGCATTAGGGAACCTCACAAGCAAACCTTTATTAGGGGATGAGTTCACTTGGCCATCACGTTGTATCCTTCTTATGGATTCTATTTAATTTGCTAAAATTTTGTTAAGAATTTTTGCACCTGAGTCCAGAAGGACACTGATCTATAATTTTGTTTCTCCAGCTTGTGGATCAGAATGATGATTGTAGAAAGACTTGGGAGGTTTTCTCTCCTCTTTATTTTTCCAAGAGTCTGTGCAGAATTATAATGCCCACCTGACGAGTTGATTCCTTTATCATTATAAAAATTTCCTTTACGGTTCAATTAAATGATATTCTTTACTCTGTAATCGACTGCTTGATATTAGTATAGCTATCCCATCTTTCTTTTTATTGAAGTTAACATGCTTACTTTTTTCATCTTTTTTAAACCTATTTGTAATTTATATTTAAAGGTGATGTCTTATAGACAGCATACAGTTATTGTTGATGTGGTTGGATTTAAATCTGCTACCATGCTATTTGCTCATTTGTTATCTTTGGCTTTTTTAATCTGATTTCTTTGGGAGTGAGCATTTTGTATAACTGCACTTTACCTCCTTTTTGGTTTATCAGCTGTAGCTCTGTGCGTGGTGTTGCGTGTACTAGTGATTGCTCTAGGGTTCCGGTCCCTCTGTTCCGCACACTGGCCTCCAAAGGTACAAGACCCTTCCAGGGCATGCTTCTGTTTCCACTCTCCCAGAATATATTTTATTATTTTTGCCTTAAACAGTCAATTATATTTTAAAGAGCTTTCTAGAAATCTAGAAAGTAGTTTTTCCTATTTAGCCACATATTTACCACTCAGGTTCTTACTCTGTTCCAGCAGAAGCAATCTCCCTTCTACCCAGGGCCTTTTCACTGCTCCTGCAGGGCCAGCCAATGGGTTCTTCCAGTTCTTGTGTGTCTGGAAAGTCTGTTTCGCCTTCATATTTTCACAAGATACAGCATTTTGGCTACCTGTTTTTTTCTTCCACTTTCTTCCCTCTTACATTGTTTCTGATGAGGAGCCTGAACATTCCTTCTCCCATTTTTCCCCTCAAATGTCTCATCTGTCAGTCCCATTCTGTGTATTTTGGCCTTCCCGATGTTCATCTTAGAAGCTGAGTTTGGATCTTTAGTTTTCCATGTCTTTCCTCTGCCTTCCTGCGTGTGTGTAGCCTGGGTGTGACAGCTTCTGTGCATGTCACAATACCATTGTCTGTGTGGTTGCTGGATCTGTGGATCAGATATGACTGCTTCTTTGGTTGCCTGGTAATTGTACATGTTTGCGTGCGGGATTAGTGTGTCTTTAAATATTTTGGAGCTCTATTCTCATTTGGAGGGAAGGTACTTGGGAATACTTGGAGCTTTATTAGGCAGCCCGACAGCCTCTAGCCTTGGGATCTGGGTGCCCTAATCTGATGCCCCACACGTTACCAGGTTTTCTGCAGCCCCATGTGCTCTGGGATTGTCCTCTGCTCCTCCTGGGCTTGCGTCCTTCTGTGGTTGCTCCCTCGCATGTGCCCATTGGCTGAGATGCAGGGGTCCTCGGGGCCTCCAGCTCTCTGGGGCTCCCCCCTCTCTGGCACCTCCTGCTCTTTGACTGCTTCTCCCTGTGTCCTCAACACAGGGGGACCGCTGGCCTCTGTGGGATCCCCATCCCGGCACCATGGCCTGGACTCTCTAGGCAGTGACCAGGTCAGTTGTCAGGCTCACCTCACTTGTTTTTAAGCGGAGGTGGGATGGTAAATCGGTTCCTGTTGCTCCATCATGCCAAAGCAGAAATAACCTCCAGGCAAATGACATCCTCAGGAGGAGCGGGCGGGTGCCCCTTGGATTCCGCCTGCAGTCCAGGGCTGTGTCAGTCCTCCTCTCACCTCACCTTAGCATAAAGGACAGTGGGTCACACAGCTTGCACGGTCATCCCAGGGGCAGGCGTACAGATATCCAGACTCAGCTATGCTGGTTCCCATGTTTCTTTTTGCAAGGCCTCCTTCCCAACATTCAGGCTTTGAGAAGTTTAAGGGCCTTTGTTTGCTCTTTCTCTTGTGCTGCTCTGATGGGTTCCTCAGCCCCTGAGACCTGAGGCCCGAGGGTCATGTCCTGCCCTGGGGGCCTCACGTCTCCCCCACAGAGTGCCTGGTCACTGCCGTGTTCATTGTTCTCTGCGTGTTTTATGTTTTCAAATTCCCCCCCTTTTTTTTTATAGAGGAGAGGTTTTATTTATTTTTGTTATGTTTTTATTGATTTCAGAGAGAAAGGAAGAGCCGGAGAGAGAGAGAGAAACATTAGTAATAAGAGAGAATCATGGATCGGCTGCCTCCTGCACGCCCCTTACTGGGGATCTAGCCCGCAACCCAGGCATGTGCCCTTGACCGGAATCGAACCCAGGACCCTTCAGTCCATCCACTGAGCCAAACCAGCTAGGGCCACATTCCCTTTTATACAACATGTATCTGTCTAGCTAATTTTTGTATTTGTTTAGCTCCTTTTTCCTTCATAAGTTGCACCATGCTTAAAACAATCTGTATTTACTGGATCTTGAATTTTAAAAAATAGCTTTTAAAGTTCAGTAAACAACATCACAATTATTTCTTTTTTAAAAACTATTTTTATTGATTTCAGAGAGGAAGGGAGAGAGAGGTGGAAACATCAATGATAAGAGAGAATCATTGATTGGCTGCCTCCTGCATGCCCCTTACTAGGGATTGAGCCTGCAACCTAGGTATTTGCCCCAAGAATCAAACCATGACCTCCTGATTCATAGCTCAACGCTCAACCACTGAGCCACACCAGCCAGGCCACAGTTATTTCTTTTAAAAATGCTTTTAGCCTTGACCAGTGTGGTTCAGTTGATTGGGCATCATCCCATACACCGAAAGGTCACCGGTTTGATTCCTGGTCAGAGCACATGCCCAGGTTACGGGATCAATCCCCAGTTGGGGTGCATGTAGTAGGCAACAAGTCAATGTTTCTCTCTCCCCCTTTTCCTTTCTCTATAAAAATCAATAAGAACACATTTAAAAAATAAAAAAGCTTTTGGATTACAGGTTATAAAGAAATTAGCAATCAGGCATCTAGGTTTTCATCTTAGATAACTTCTTTGACCATCTCATGTAGCCTGTGAAAGCTCTTCCTCTGTTTGGTTATGAACTGTTTTGTGTGACAGCAGTCTAACAGGAGCCATTCCTGTTGCAGAGGTCATGCCGCAGAGTATCGCTCAGGAGGCAGGAGTTGCCCTGCATTTAAAGGAGATACTATAAATTTTCTAAACCAGGGGTCCTCAAACTTTTTAAACAGGGGGCCAGTTCACTGTCCCTCAGACCGTAGGAGGGTCGGACTATAATTTTTAAAAAAACTATGAACAAATTCCTATGCACACTGCACATATCTTATTTTGAAGTAAAAAAACAAAATGGGAACAAATACAATATTTGTATTTGCATGTGGCTGGCGGGCCGTAGTTTGAGGACCCCTGTTCTAAACAAATGTGTAGATTTTGAATAGAGAAGGCTTAAAAGACACAGAGAAATTTTTCTTCATAAACAAGTGTCATCAGTCAAACTTGACACATTATACAAATGTGCATGGTCATCATTTTCACAGGGTTTAAGACGTTTCTTTCTATTCTTCAGGTTTGTTCAGATTGCTGCCTCTTAACTAGAGGTTCTCCTAATGGACTCCTAATCATGGTGCCTTTTCCGCTCACAAATGTGTGATGAGGAAGTGACAGACACATGTGATGCAGATGCAGTGTAGCATCACTCATTCCAAGGTGCCCTGTCTTCCCAAGGAGGTTTTCTGTTATCATTTAAGGAAACACTGCCTAGAAGGAGATGGTTGAAGTGTGTTTTTAAAGACTGGATTTGGACCTTTCTACGTTGTGTCTTTATCCGTGGAGCTCAGTGTGTTCTGTGGTGTGTTTCCAGGTCAAAGATGAACAACATCAGTGTTGCCTGGGGAACCTGAAGATCCCACTCAGTCGTCTGCTCACCAGCGATGACATGACCATGAACCAGCGATTCCAGCTCAGTAATTCAGGTCCAAACAGCACTCTGAAGATGAAGGTCGCCCTCAGGGTACTGTAGTCTCCCAGGGGAGCACGGGGTGCACGGGCACAGGCTACCATGGCAAAGCTCTCAGGTGCTGTTCCACAGTGGACAGTACAGCCACAGGGCTTAGGACAAGGTGGACACGGTGAAAGCCACGGGGCTCAGGACAAGGTGGACACGGTGAAAGCCACGGGGCTCAGGACAAGGTAGACACGGTGACAGCCACAGGGCTCAGGACAAGGTGGACACGGTGAAAGCCACGGGGCTCAGGACAAGGTAGACACGGTGACAGCCACAGGGCTCAGGACAAGGTGGACACGGTGAAAGCCACGGGGCTCAGGACAAGGGTGGACGGTGATCACAGTGACAGCTACGGAGCTCAGGACAAGGTAGACACGCTGACAGCCACAGGGCTCAGGACAAGGTGGACACAGTGATCACAGTGACAGCCACAGAGCTCAGGACAAGGTGGACGGTGATCACGGTGACAGCCCCGGGGCTCAGGACAAGGTGGATGGTGATCACGGTGACAGCCCCGGGGCTCAGGACAAGGTGGACGGTGATCACGGTGACAGCCCCGGGGCTCAGGACAAGGTGGACGGTGATCACGGTGACAGCCCCGGGGCTCAGGACAAGGTGGACGGTGATCACGGTGACCGCCACGGGGCTCAGGACAAGGTGACAGTGATCACGGTGACAGCCAGAGGGCTCAGGACAAGGTGGACACGGTGATCACGGTGACAGCCAGAGGGCTCAGGACAAGGTGGACACGGTGATCACGGTGACAGCCAGAGGGCTCAGGACAAGGTGGACACGGTGATCACAGTGACAGCCATGGGGCTCAGGACAAGGTGGACGGTGATCACGGTGACCGCCACGGGGTTCAGGACAAGGTGGACATGGTGGCAGCCACGGGGCTCAGGACAAGGTGGACACGGTGATCACAGTGACAGCCAGAGGGTTCAGGACAAGGTGGATGGTGATCACAGTGACAGCCACAGGGCTCAGGACAAGGTGGATGGTGATCATGGTGACAGCCACAGGGCTCAGGACAAGGTGGACACGGTGATCACGGTGACAGCCATGGGGCTCAGGACAAGGTGACGGTGATCATGGTGACAGCCAGAGGGCTCAGGACAAGGTGGACACGGTGATCACAGTGACAGCCACAGGGCTCAGGACAAGGTGGACGGTGATCACGGTGACAGCCACAGGGCTGAGGACAAGGTGGACATTGTGGCAGCCACGGGGCTCAGGACAAGGTGGACGTGGACATGGCACAGGGGAGCATGGATAACGCTGCCCATGTGGGAGCTCAGGGAGATGATGGAGGCCTGGACTCGACTTCCAACAGAAGCAGAGTGTCCCGGTGGCTTGAGCAGCCCAGGGGTCCGTTCGCCTGCAGGTGGGTGCAGTTGACCGCGTTTTAGACTTTGGCCCAGAAAGTATGCTATCGGGGTCAGCAGAGTTTTCTGCTAAGATTAAATCTTCAATAGTCATTCAGAAGAGAATTTAATAAAATTCTACAAGATGATAGAAATTACCCCAAATTTTTTGTCCAAAAAGATAATAATTCATTTGTAAGCACCTAAGGAAATATTAAAAATAAACTGGCAAACATGAGAGAATGCTGAAACTCACTAATTTTAAAAATGCAAATTAAAATGAAGAACCACCTGTTTAAGGAATTAAGACAAACTTGGTGTGTGGGGTGCTGTGGAATGTGCTCCGTGGTCCCAGTCAGGACCTGGTGGGCACAGCCTCTCCTGACAGTGTCTCCAGGCCGTAGGTCACAGAGCCCTGGGGCCAGAGCCCCTGGAAATTGGACTTTCAGTTAAAATGCACAGTGTGGGGAGACCATGAATATGAAGCTGGCTGCTGCAGCTTTACTTTGTAAAAGCAGGAAAAAACTTCTAGCCGTCACAGTGACCGCAGAATGCAGGAGTGTATGGAGTCTAACTCTGCTCAGTGGACTGTTGTGTATGTTAAAAGTAAATATTAAGCCCAGTTTGGCTCAGTGGATAGAATGTCGACCTATGGACCTAAAGGTCCCGGGTTCGACTCTGGTCAAGGGCACATACCTCGGTTGCAGAGTCCTCCCCGGCCTAGGCCGTGGTCAGGACTCGTGCAAGAGGCAACCAATTGATTTGTTTCTCTCACATTGGTTTTTCTCTCTGTCTTTCCCTCTCTCTTCCACTCTCTCTACAAATCCATGGAAAAATATCCTCGGGTGAGGATTAAAAAAAAAAAGTAAATATTAAAAACTAGCAAAGTGAATGAGGGCATGGGCTGCTCCCCCATCGATGCTAGGAATTTGGGGTAATTTTGCTGGCTAGAGGTGTCGTGACTCTCATCCTTCCCCAGGGTTGCTGATGGAGGCGAGACTATTCCACCTGGGTAGGACGAGGGACCAGCCCACCTGGGTAGGATGAGGGACCAGGCGGTGCAGGGCAGCAACTCAGGCTCTTCCAGTGATAACATCACCCACAACTGTGCAGAAATTTGTGCAAATGGAAGAGGCTGAAGAGAATACACAGAAATGATGTGTACATAGAAGTGATACTTTGACCACTTAAACTTTGTTTTTTAAAGCTTTCTGTAACATCGTATTACTTTAATAACAGAACAGGTGAACAGGTAGACCAGATTGTCCATATTGTTTTATGCTAAGTTTTAAATGAATTGGCAAGTGAATAGATCTAAAGCGTTCATGTATCAGGCTATTACCAGTGTCACTGATTTTAACTTGTTTATTTCCACCTCTAGGTACTCCACCTCGAAAAGCAAGACAGGTCTCCAGACCACCAGCACTCAGCTCAAGTAAAGCGACCCTCAGTTTCCAAAGGAGGGAGAAAAGTATCTGTCAGGTCTCAGGTGTCCATGTCACCAGGCGCTGGGGACAGCAGCCCAGCCCCGTCCACTCCAGTCCTTGGAGGCGGTGCGAAGTCCAGCGTGGAGGACAGAGCTCAGCCTGCGGAGACCAGCCCTCAGGGGCCTCGAGACCTGGGCAGAAGCGCCTCTAGCCTCCATGGCGGCACCACCGGCTCCCCCAGCCACATCTTCATCAAGGAGCCCACCCCCAGCATAGCCTCGGACATATCGCTGCCCATCGCCACGCAGGAGCTTCGGCAGAGACTGCGGCAGCTTGAGAAGTAAGGAGATGCTCTCTTGCTCTCGCCCAGGCCGCGCACGCCCATGTGCTGTGAGGCTGTGTCTCAGCAGCTAAGGGGCTCAGGGGCGGCACCCTTTCAGAGGGAAGCCTGCCGTTTTCCAGGCCTCCTTCGGCTCCTTAAGGGTTAGATGGTGATGGGGTAGCGGGTCCCCTGAACTGCAGAGGCTCTAGTGCTGCTGCCCTCAGGGCAGGAAGGCGGGTCCAGAGCTGAGCTGCCCGATGGTGGGAGCAGGCTCTATTCGTTCCAGTTTGCTCAGCACCCACTGCTGGTCCCCGTCGCTTTTGATTTCTTACTTAAGCCCTGTGATTCCTAGATAAGGAGGAAAAACAGTCTGCAGGCACCACAAGCTTCAGATGTTAGTCTTGTCCCCTCAGTGGAAGGAAGGAAGTTGCCTTTGAGGTGAAGCATGTGTTCTTGGTGTCGGGACGCAGGCATATGTGTGACCTTCTGTGACATACTCAGTGCACTGGTCTCCTTCGCACCTTCTCACCTCCACTATTTTTGAAAAAAGAAATCAGTCCCTCCCCTTCTCTTGCTCTAAAAGGAAATAAAATTTTAAATAAGAAACCATTTTTTCACCGGAGCTGGTCTTGGGGGACCCTGAGCCAGGCAGTCATTGGTTACCTTAGAATCCGTGCTTTGACCTTGAGAAGCAGAAATTGAGGGGGGTGTTGTGATGTCACCGATGTCCTGTTGGTGAACATCAGAGCCAGGATTATGGGGTTCTGAGAAAGGATGCGTAGATGTGGGCAGTGACAGGCCCAAAGACCACAGCATTGGGGTTTGTAATTAGGAGACGACCATGTCTCCTTTTACTTTGGACCTTAAATGAAAAAGCTCTCAGTTTTGAATTATTAAGTTATGTTAACCTCAGCTGAGTAGGATTTGACTGGTTGATTTGTCCTCAGGTTCGCTTGTGTCCTCTAGTCTGCATGAGTGAGCTTGGCTTTCCTACCGAGTCGGAGCAGTGACTCGGGGAGTATAAGGTCCGGGCAGAGCTGTGACTTCCCGCTTTGTTTCCTCAGTGGGACGACGCTGGGACAGTCTCCCCTGGGGCAGATTCAGCTGACAATCCGGCACAGCTCGCAGAGGAACAAGCTGGTGGTGGTCGTGCATGCCTGCAGGTGAGCGGCGCTCCCTTGGGGGCCTCCCTCCGGGGCCTCCCAGTGCTCGCAGTTGGATCTCCTGTGCCCAGTGTTTATTCCTTCTTCTTTCTCAGTATTGCTTCCTAAACATTCATAACCACTGGGTTGCTTGGCAACACACCCTGGAACTGTGGGTACGTTGCTACTCCCTGCTGTGGGTGTTTAGATGGTCTAAATAATGAGTACACTCAATAATGAATGTATTTTCTTTTATTGAAGTGTTCTTTGAGGGTTACATTTCTAGGAGTAAACTTATAAATTCAGAGGACCTAGCAATTGATGGGTCATGGTCAGTTTTGCCGTAGTCTTTCCAGGAGACCTGGGCACCGAGGGGCTTGGCTTGCCTTTCCCCCGTCAGGAAGGGGTGTGACGTGAGATGACAGTGTGATTAATGATGATGGTCAGGAGCTATTTCTCTCTTATGTGACTTGCCTGTCTCTGTAGTAGTTGTGATATAAGTGTGTTTATATAAATATTTGATTCTTAAAAAGCTGTTAGAGACAGAAAAATAAAATTAGTGACATTAGGAACATGACTGTATCGCTGTGGAGTTCAGCTCAGTGCATATGTGTTCAGCACCTTCTATGTTCTCCTACTGAGATCACCACTGGGAAACACAGCACAGGAGCTGGGTTAGAGGACGCCAGCCCAGTCCCTACCTAGGTCCTCAGTCTGTCAGTGAGTGGATAACGTGAAGAGGCTGCATACAATCGATACAAACAACAGTCAGTTCCTGTGGCTTATCGCTGGTCTAAAACATCACCAGAGTTCTCCACAAAGACCCACAACACTTCTGGGAAGCATTGAGATAAATGTGAGCTCTACACACATTGAAGAAAGATGAATAAAAACAAGTGAGATCATTAATTTCCCAGCCCGCTTATTCCAGTTTCAGGTCATGAGTGACCACATTGCCTTTCTTTGCAGCTCAGGGCACAAGGTGGGCACCAATCCTGAGCAGGATGCCCCTCCATCTGGGGGCCACTCACGCCTGCACCTGTCTCACTCAGACACGTTAGAGGCCACTCACGCCTGCACCTGTCTCACCCAGACACGTTAGACAGGCCACTCACGCCTGCACCTGTCTCTCTCAGACATGTTAGGCCACTCACCTCCTGTGCACATCTTTGGGATATTGGAGGAAACCAGAGTCCCCGGAGAAAACTTATAAGACACAGTGCAAGCTCCACACAGTTCTACTGAGGGAATATTTTTCTCGGGAACTTAACAGAACAACAGTCCTCCAGGACCTGCTGTAGAAAGTATGATGTGATGCTAATTGTCATCTTCCTAGAGTATAATGCCTGCTGTTCTTTGGTTTGTTTTACAAGAAACCTCATTGCCTTCTCTGAAGACGGCTCTGACCCCTACGTCCGCATGTATTTGTTGCCAGACAAGAGGAGGTCAGGGAGGAGAAAAACACATGTGTCAAAGAAAACACTGAACCCCGTGTTTGATCAGAGGTATGGACTTCACTCACCTGGGGCAGGTGTTGGGGTAAGTTAGGAGGGTCTCCCAGTGACAAAGCATTGGCGCCCACCTAGCACTGAGAAGTGGAAACTCAGATTAGTAGGCGTGAGTACTCTG
Organism: Myotis yumanensis; assembly: GCF_028538775.1. NCBI lineage: Eukaryota > Metazoa > Chordata > Mammalia > Chiroptera > Vespertilionidae > Myotis > Myotis yumanensis. The sequence continues at coordinate 214,135 of NW_027223760.1, forward strand.
AATTTCATGCAGAAGTGACAAGTTGTGAGCATGGATGGCGAGACGAGTGATTAGATAAAGAACTGAGTTATACATCAAAGCCAAGAATATTAAAATGCATATATTTCTCAAAATAATAAACCTCTATAACATCTTAAAATATAACATTCTTATGAAAACAACCAGTTTCCAAAACAATTTTAAAAGTGAAAAGAATGGCATAATTGTTTCAGATTTGCAAATCTCGTTCATGGTCTGGCTTAACAGAGGCTCATATCTGCTTCTGTGGTCAGTCTGACATGGCCCCTCCTGAGCGGTGCTCAGGCACTTAAAGAGTCTCCATCTGCACGTTTGGTGTCTTACTCAACAGTCTTGTAGCTCAAACCACCAGCGTTTGGGGAAATAAGATTGCATCGTATTGATGTCTGCTAATTCAGTTTACACTTTCCCTTTAAAGGTACTAGACCCGTGGTCAGCAAACTGTGGCTCACGAGCCACATGCGGCTCTTTGGCCCCTTGAGTGTGGCTCTTCCACAAAATACCACATGCGAGCGCGCACGTACAGTGCGATTGAAACTTCGTGGCCCATGCGCAGAAGTTGGTATTTTGTGGAAGAGCCACACTCAAGGGGCCAAAGAGCCGCATGTGGCTCGCGAGTGCGGTTTGCCAAGCCGCAGTTTGCCAACCACTGTACTAGACACATCATATTTTTACTGACAGGAACACACCAAATCCTGATGTGGGCACCTTGTATTTGTCAGTGCTCTTACTCCGCGGCAGCAAAGAATTTGAGATCCACGTGCAGCTTTGGGTCTCTAGCTGCCGTGGCTCCATGGCAGCACTGGCCACGTCCCGGCTACGTCCTTGCCAGAGACCCTGCCTCATGCAAACCACACACACCGCTTCGAGGACCTGCCTCCCTGAAGGCATTTTAGTTTGCGGCCTCTGCCTTCAGCCCCTCACGAGGCTTAGAAGTTGCTCTCCTTTAGTCTTTAGGGAGAGGGAGCCTGGCCTTAGCTGTTGAGTCGAATATAACATCTGTGATCCCACATCCTAGCTGCCCGCCTTGTGCGTGGGAGCTGCAGGCCAGAATCTTCTCTTATGTTCTAAACCCTGGAAAATACTTCGATTTTGTGTTTTTATGAAATGCAGGCCCCAAACATCTAGCACGAGAACCCTGTTTTATAATAAGAAATGTGACATTTGGAGTGGTCTCGTAGGCAGGAGTGTCATGCTCAGTTACGGGAAACTGCAGCAAGATGATGGAGAAATTGAGGGAAGGGCCTCTTTCTCTGTCAGCTTTGAGTTCAGCGTCTCGCTACCGGAAGTGCAGCGGAGAACGCTGGACGTCGCCGTGAAGAACAGTGGCGGCTTCCTGTCCAAAGACAAAGGGCTTCTTGGCAAAGTAAGTCTGAGCAGACCCCTGTGAGACTTCAGCCCCTACCCCTGCGTCTGGTAGACCATAGTACATAGGTAGGCGGGGTCAGCGTGCTCTGCGGCTGATAGTAGACCAGGAGGATTGCATCAGCTAAGTTGTCAGTACATTGTGAAGACATTTTAACTGATTCTGTTGTTTTTACTCATTCATGTTATTGGCTTATTAGTCATAGTAATACCATGAACTTATAGTTGAAGGTTATTTTAAAAATATTTTTTCAAGTATCACAGTGAAAGCAAACCCAAAGGGAACACATTCTCTTCCAGTTCTACCTCCTGACTAACCAGCTGTGGTTTTTCCTAACAAATAATTGGCTTTATTTCTTTGAATTTTTTTTTTAATCCTCACCTGAGGATATTTTTCCATTGATTTTTAGAGAGAGTGGGAGAGAGAGGGAAAGACAGAAATATCGATAGGAGAGAAACACATGGATTGGTTGCCTCCTGCACATGCCCCAACCAGGGCCCAGGCCGAGGAGGACCCTGCAACCGAGGCACGTGCCCTTGACCGGAATCGAATCCGGGACCCTTTAGTCCATAGGCCGACATGCTATCCGCTGAGCCAAACTGGCTAGCGCCCTTTGAATTTCTTTTAGTCTTTGTCCATATCCACATGTAATTGTTGCATAAGAATGTACATTCTTTAATAATGTACACAGAAATAAGTTAGGGAAGAGAAGTTTTGAATTGTAGGTGCCATTTGTGGCCAGTGCACATCAATTTTAGTGCCTTCACTGGCCATGAGCCTCTGTCCCCGCAAAGGCTCTCCCCTGAGGTTTCCTATAACCTAATGTTAGACGGTGGATAAGGCAGACTCTTGGGTAGGACCCACCATCCTGGGGTGAAGCACACTGGAAGGTGAGAGACTCACACTAAAGGAGCATACGGTGCTGATGAGACAGGGAGATGGGCGAGGGCAGAGATGCGGGTCCGAGGGAACGCCCCCCACCTCTGACACACTCCCTTACCCACAGGTGTTGGTTGCTCTGGCGTCTGAAGAGCTCGCCAAAGGCTGGACCCAGTGGTGAGTGTCCTTTCACAGGCCACAGCTGATAGACTGACTGACTAAGGCCGCCACCCTGACCTATCTGTCGCTTCCTGTGCCCTCAGGTATGACCTCACAGAAGACGGGACGAGACCCCATGTGATGACGTAGGCCACGCTGGTCAGGGAGCTCCCTGGGTATCTGCCACCCTGCGTGCTCGGAAGGCGCCTTCCCCACACACCAGTGCTATTTTTATACTTCACGTTCTTCGCTTATCGTTTTATATAACGTGGACGTTTTAATCATATTTGGCCAATGTTACTGTTAACTTTTGTATGTCTGGCTTCCTGTAGTATTTCAGCAGTTATCACTGTGTACAATAGGACGTAGTCACTGCGGTGTTGTGCTGGGCTGTGTCCAGGAGGCAGGTGTGTATATGCTTTGTTGTTACCTTGTTTTGTGTGTCACTGAGGCACACTGTGCCATGTACATAGACTCTATTTTTTATAATCTCTATAAACTGGTTTGAATTCAGAAAAAAATGGTTTAAGGAAATATATATTTTTTCTTCTAAGTCTTATTAAATTCTTATGACAAATAATCATTTTTGTCTTTGCAAGAAAAGTTCTCAGTGACTTATTTTGCGCTGTTTCTTTTTTAAAAGAAAAGCTGAAAGATTATTAAATATTAGTATATCTCTATCCATAATCAGTGAAAGAAAGTATTCAAAAAGTTAACTTTCATAACTGTAAAATGTGTTATTAAGAAGTTGGTTGAAGTGTTTATAAGAAAAAATGTTATATATCTAAGTTGCATAGACTATTAAGAGAATTATCACGGTTCATTAATCATAGTGTCCTAATTTGAAACTTCTTACATCCATGAAAATGTCAAGTTTTTTTTTAATTGCTTGTTGTAACTTATTCATGAAATAGTGCACATAAACACAATTATACTTTTTCTAAAATATAATACAAATTTTCAGTGTTAGCTGTTAGGTCATTGTGAAATAGTCTATCATGAGCTTTGTGGGTTTTCTGTGTTTTCCCAGCCTGTAAAGAAAGACAAGCTTATGTTGTCACCATAAAGGTTGCGAGGTAAATGGGGTAAGGAGATCGGAAATTGCATTAAAGCCGATCACTGGTTCACGTGTTCGTCGGTGTGACATCGCACAGGACAGTGGTCTGAGCCGGTCCTCAGCTCCATTCTGCTCTCACGGGCCGCAACCAGGGTGTCAGCACAGCGGCGCTTGGATGAGAAGCACCATTTCCTGGTTTCTTTACTTCATGCCGTGACTGACCTCAATATTGGAATATTGTGACACAGTTATTTTGGAATATATTTTTCTTCTTAGATTATTAAAAGCATGTTTTATATCCTGAAGCTTGTCCTTGGCGGGTCACGACTGTGTTGCTGTGTGCAGAGGCTGCGCTGTGCAGAGCAGGTGTGAGTGGTGTGCGCTGCAGGAGCAGGTGCCTCCTTAGCTGTGTGAACATTCTAAAATTAGGCATAAGTATCTCAGGAAAGAGTTTGGTGGCTGAAGTGGGAGATCTCACCACAAATCCCATGGGCCCTAGGTGGCTCAGGTGACCAACATCAAAGTGCCTGTGGTGGATGCTGATGGTCCCTTCGCCCACACCTGCCTGTCAGCGGACTTTGCTTGCTTTACTTCACACAGTGACCCATGGCTTTATTTATAACTAGAGGCCCAGTGCACGAAATTCATGCAAGGGGCTCGGCCCTAGCAGCCGCAGAAGGACATCCAGAAGGTCGTTTGGTTGTCTGGTCTAATTAGCATATTACACTTTTATTATTATAGACTAGAGGCCCGGTGCACAAAAATTTGTGCACTCGGGGGAAAATGGGGTCCCCCAGCCCGGCCTGTGCCCTCTCCCAGTCTGGGACCCCTCGGGAGATAACGACCTGCTGGCTTAGGCCTGCTCCCAGGTGGCAGAGGGCAGGCCCAATCCCTAAGTGCAGCCCCTGGTCAGGCTCAGAGCAGGGCCGATTGGGGAGTTGGGGCACCGCTCTCTGTCATGCACAGAGCAGGGCGGATCGGGAGGTTGCAATGCCACCCTCAGTCACGCTCAGGGTAGACTGATTGGGGGGTTGGGGCACTGCCCCTTGTTATACTCAAGGCAAGGTCAATGGGGAGGTTGCGGCACCACCCCCTGTCACGCACAGAGCAGGGCTGATCAGGGGGTTGGGGCGCTGCCCCCTGTCACTCACAGAGCAGGGCCAATCAGGGGGTTGGGGCGCTGCTCCCTGTCACTCACAGAGCAGGGCCGATCAGGGGGTTGGGGCACTGCCCCCTGTCACTCACAGAGCAGGGTCCATCAGGGGGGTTGGGGCGCTGCCCCCTGTCACTCACAGAGTAGGGCCGATAGGGGAGCTGGGGCACCGCCCCCTGTCACACACAGAGCAGGGTGGTTCAGGGGTTGGGGCGCAGCCACTGTCACACTCAGGGCAGGGCCGATGGGGAGGTTATGGCTCTACCCTGTCACACACAGAGCAGGGCCTGTGTGGGGGGGGGGGGGTTTGGGGCGTCACACCCTGTCACACACAGAGCAGGGCCTATCAGGGGGTTTGGGTGCTGCCCCCTGTCACGCTGATCCGGTGCCAGGGGGCCTGGAGGCTCCGCTGATCCCAGTGCTGGGAGGCATATTACCCTTTTACTATATAGGACAGAGGCCTGGGGGCCGGCTGGTTTGCCCTGAAGAGTGTCCTGGATCAGGGTGGGGGTCCCCACTGGGGTGCCTGGCCAGCCTGGATGAGGGGCTGAGGGCTGCTTTCAGGCTGGCGGTTGTTGATTGAAGCTCCCAACGGCTCCTTTTTTTTATTTTATTCTGGGCCAGCTTTAGCTCTGGCTCTAGCTCTGAGAGCAGGTATCTGGTTTGTTTCGGTTCTATAATCGAAACAATGTATAACTTCAGCTCTGAGATCCCGGCCTATATTTGTTAGAATGTTTCAAACTGCCAGCTCAGAGGCCGGCAAGTGAGGCGGGGAACGTTGCAGTCACTGCAGCAAGCAAGCCTCATGTTCGCTTCCAGCTGCCTGGCTGCCGGCCGCCATCTTGGCTGACAGTTAATTTGCATAAGGATATGCTGATTAGCCAATGGGAAGGGTAGCGGTCGTACGCCAATTACCATGTTTCTCTTTTATTAGTGTAGATGGAGTCCATAGCTTCATAACATAGTTCATGTAATCTGTTTCCCACTGGAGGAAGTTTACGAATATATTGATAAACACGTGAACATATGTGCACACAGAGCACTTAACTGTGATGTTTTAGTAGCATGAGAAAGACAAGATACTGCGTACTAAATCTAGTTGCTGCCCATGACATTTGATTCATTGAAGATATTTTAAAAATTAGGTCTGTTGAAGGGCTTCTTGCATAAACTATAACAGAGAAGAAACACTCACTGAAATTTAGTCTGCCAATAGTTTCTGCTATCATCTTAAACTTTTGGCTTTTGCAACATGTGCTTCACCTATTCGATGTGTATTTTACTTGATGGAACACTTTATTCGACCATCAGGCCAAGTGAAGTGATGGAAAGCAAAAGACCCCTGCAAAGCTGTATGCCACTCGATGCCCCGCTCCTCACACAGTGACCTGCCTGCAGGTGCCCAGGCGACTCTTGAGGGAAGGAAGCAGTAGGGGTGGTTCTAAGGGCACTGAGACCCCTCCCGGGTGGGAGTCTGACTTATTGTGGCAACATGAGTGTTCAAGGGAAAACTCTTCCTCTGTGGGTCGTGTAGGACTCACCCTGGAGACCAGGCTCAGTATCCCAGGGCCCTGGCAATGGAGGACACTGGGAGTCTAGTTCTTCATGATCAACATCTAGGAAAGGGGATCTTGAGCTTTTATTCTACATGCAGCCAAACCAGGGGAGGGAAAGTCACTTAACTGAAGTTGAATTTTGTTAGTTTGTACATGTGTTGTGCTTGCCCTCTGCCTTACAATACAAGTGTAACGGCGTTTGCAGCTTCCGATGAAGACAGAGGCCTTGTAGAATTGACCTTCTGCCCTGAGGGTGCCTTCTTCAGGGTCTCTTCACCCGGAGCTCAGCCCTGCTTTTTCAGGAACCACAGCCAAGTGCGGGGCTGAGTCTGCTTTAACCAGTGGTCACTCTGACACGCTTCCAGCGTATCCCCGATGCAAATGGAGCCTGCAGAGAGCCTTACAGAGAAGGTCCTGTGTGTTCCCTAACCTGACGCAGCGTGACGTGTTTATTCAATAGGCGTTTATGTTTGCTCGCTGGTGATTTGCTCCTCCTTGGCCTTTGAAAATTCTAATGTGGGACCAGATGACCTGAAGAGTAAGTAGAGGGTACTTTATATTTGCTCTTTGTGAATTCTTCCTTTTTTAAAAGCACTGCATCTGCCTGGCTGGTGTGGCTCAGTGATTGAGCACCGAGCTATGAACCAGGAGGTCATGGTTCGATTCCCAGTCAGGGCGCATGCCTGGGTTTGGGGCTTCAAGAGAGATCATCTCATACCTTGTTCATTTATTCAGAAAACATTTTCTTCCAGCATCTCAAATGTGCCAGAGTTAAGAGGCAGGCCCTGGGGAGACCCAGTGCTGGCCATGGTCCAGGGCGGGTGGAGCTGAGGGCGCTGGAGGAGGCTGGGAATCACAGTGCACTCGGGGACCCTAGGCACACTGCCCTGCCCTTCATTGTGTGGCTGACAACAGTGAGGTGCAGAGTCATTGAGTGGCCTGTCCAAGGTCACAGGGCAGCCTGGTCTCCCAGGCATTGTGGCTTCAGAACCCACCTTGTTTAATCAATTTCTTACCCAGGAACAGAGGCAGCAGGTAGAGGTAACTGAATGAACTGGGATCAAAAGAGTGGAAGAGGTGGGATTCAGCAGAGGGAGGGGCAACTGCAAGATGGAAGTGGACACCAGGGTGAATGACAGCGCTGCGAGTGGAAGGTGGGCGGGACCTGAGGGTTGTGAGCTCAGGGATGCAGGGGAGAGGCTAGGCGGGGCCTGAGCGTGGGCGGGGCGTGTGTGCTGGGACCGAGTGCGGGCAGGAGGGCGGGGCGTGTGTGCGGGGCCTGAGCGCGGGGGGGGGGGGGGGGGGGGGAAGGGCGGGGCGTGTGGATCGAAAGCGGGCGGGAGGGCGGGGCGTGTGTGCGGGGCCTGAGCGCGGGCGGGACGTGTGGACGGAGCGCGGGCGGAGCGTGTGGACCGAGCGGGGCGGGAGGGCGGGGCCTGAGCGCGGGCGGGGCGGGTGGGGCTCACCCCCAGTGGCCCCGCCCAGGAGCGTCAGGCTCTCGCGAGAGCGGCGTGGTGACGCGCGGGCGGGAGGATCGCGTTGTGGCGCGGGCGGGCGGGTGGTTTTGAATCTGCCGAGCGCGGGAAACGGCGGTTCCGAGGACGAGGTGAGCGCCGGGGATGCCGGGCTCGGGGCCAGGGGCCGAGAGATGGTGGGGTTCGGGCGGGTCATGCCCCAGCGACGCATTCTCCGCGTGGGCCGCGTTCGAACCCATGTCCCAGCTGGCGTCTCTGAGGAGGCGCGACCGGCGGGCACCGGGGCCTGGGCGCTCGACAGCCGTGCTCCCCGGGACTCCAAAGGGCAGAGACCCCCGGGCCCCCAGAACATCCCCAGCCCGGCCCCTGGGACTGACCCGGGGAGCAAGGACCCTCGCCCGTCCCCCGGAGGGCTGACCCCACAGAGCACCCCGGCCCTGCCCTGCGTCTGACCCAGAGCGCAGTCCTGGTTTGCGTGCAGGGGAGCCTGCTGTCAAGCACCCCTTAGTTCTAAGATGAATGGCTTGCCCCACGGGGGCTCTGTTCTTGGGGGTGAGGGGGCCCCGCACCCTGGAAGCTGGGAGGGGGGATGACTGAGTGGGGAAGTGGGGGGCAGAGTGACCGAGTCCCCGCAGAGGCGCCGCGGAGATGGGCTTCCTGGCGCTTGGCGACAGCTCTGGGAATTGCTGATTTGTACGGGGAGCGGGGACCAGCCACTGCCGCGGCGCCCCCCAGGGGAGGAGGGAAGGGGCCAGACTTCACCGGCACTTATGTGGGAAGTTATTTTCTACTTCTGTTGGTTTAGTGTAGACCCTCGGGTGTGGGACCCTGTGTTCACTTGGCTCTTCGTGCCCAGAGTTACTGCCGTTGGTCCCAGCGATCTTCCTATTGCTCTGTAGGGCCATGCAGGTTTTCATGCATTTTTAAAGGGAGGAGCCCTGTGGCATGTACGGGGTGGGCAAACCTAAGTTGAATGTGCCGTTCTTTGAGTTAGTAAAGCTATTTTTAAAATATATTTTATTGATTTTTTACAGAGAGGAAGGGAGAGGGATAGAGAGTTAGAAACATCGATGAGAGAGAAGCATGGATCAGCTGCCTCCTGCACACCCCCTACTGGGGATGTGCCTGCAACCGAGGTACATGCCCTTGACCGGAATCGAACCTGGGACCCTTCAGTCCGCAGGCCGACGCTCTATCCACTGAGCCACACCGGTCAGGGCAGTAAAGCCATTGTAATAATCATAGCCTGGGTGTCTTTCCATACAAACACCTGTAAACGCACCTTTTGCCCACCCCTGTAGGTTGGCTGTGACTTCATCTCTGGGTTGGTGTTTCAGACAGGGCAGGGCTGTTTCGATGGAAAACACGGCTTATTGGGGGACACAAGCCGGGAAGGAGCTGGCACAGCCCTAGTCCTTTGAGCTTTGGTCCCCACAGGGGCTGGGAGCAGCGTGCTGGGCTTGGGCACACCTGCTGCTCACGCTGACCCGATCCCAGGGGACCCTCTGCCACACTGAAAAACAAGCGGCTGTGACTGGAGTTTTCTCGAGGCCCTTGGGAAAGGGAGCATCTGCAGCATTTAGCCGCCGGGATCTGCCCGATCTTCGCTGAGCTGGCACACCGGTGCCCACCTTGCAGAGGTACTGGGGCACCTCCTGGGGCCATGTGGGTTTCTCTTTCCTTAGTTGGCAATTTCATGAACAATGTTATGTCGAGACTGTCCTCAGTGATGAAAATAAGGAAATTAATTTTTAGATATGACTTGTTTTATGTCAGAATATTGTTAGATGCTGTCTACCATAGGTATAGAGGGGTTTCTTTGCAGTTTTGGGTGCTAGCACCAAATTCCATTGTGCAGGAGAAGATGGAATTGCAAATGCAAGTCTCCATGTGCTGTGTTCTCCCCTAGGGTTATAGGATAAATGCGCAGTTTCATCTGTCATGGAAAAACGCGAACTATTTGTTCAAGCTGTGTCTAAGGAGCTGATTGGAGAATTTTTGCAGTTCATTCAACTTGATGTAAGTTTTAGGTTTAGCTTTATTGTGATTTTGACTGTTAATGTAAAACATTTTTCTAAAATTATGTCCATAAATGAAATATAGTCATCTCAGTGAATCCTTAGGGACCAAGGTTTATTTAAAAAACCAAAGTCTGCTAATACAGATCTGCTGATGGACAGCTACTCACAAATTGTATTTCCTGCTTTCCTGCAAGAGACGCTGAAGGGTGTGCTCTGTTTACTTACATGTTTATTGCTGTTTCCTGCGTGCCTGGTGGCATGGTGAGGAAGTTGTGAGCAAGACAAGATACTTCTTTGTCCTCAGGTTAGTCACAGTGGATCCAGGTGTGAACACAGCAGAGGAAGGGACAGGATGGGGGAGGGGCAGGTCCAGCAATGGACTGCTTCCCATCCCCTCGGGAAGCTCTGGAAGCTCAGCTCTGGACGTACAGAGAAGCTAGCCATCGGAGGCGCATTGGGTTTGAGCATGAAGGTTCGGTAGGGGTAGAGCACAGAAGTGCAGCGCGGGGCGGCAAGAGCTGAGCCCTGACTTTCTCTACCATGTGAAGGAGTTGAGACCTCTTCCTGAAGGCATGGGGGCTTTCAGCCGAGAGTGACCTGCGTGCAAGAGAACAAAAGGAGAGAAGACTAGTGGGCAGAAGAGAGAGACAGAAAAGTCGGAGCTGCCCTTTGGAAATGCCTCTTTGGCTGCACGTGGAAAATAACTTGGAGGAGAGGTACATAGAGGCGGAGAGCAGTGAGGAGCTGTGCCTTTCACCATGGTGGTTGAAGTAGGACATGGAAATGGGAAGTGTGGGTGTCCTTGTGAGCTGGCAGGGAGCAGTGGGGGTGCTAACGCTGTGGATTGATTGGACATGGGCAAAGAGGGTCCTTGCTTTCTGACTTGCAGAGCCATCCGTGAGGTTGTGAACATGGGCAGAGGGCAGGTTTGGGGGAGAAGATGGCTCAGTTTTGGATGTGTGGGATGACTGCCGGGGGGACTTGCACAGGACATGTCCGGTGGGTGGATGTAGTGTGTTTGAAGCCTGGGAAAGGCCTGGGCTAGAGGTAGTTTGGGTGTCATCAGCTCCAGTGGAAGCTGAGTCATGGGCGGGTGTGGAGCCCACCACCAGCTCTGAGGAACCCCAGCGTATAAGGCACTGGCTCTAAATACTGTGACCTTGGACAGAAGAGGCATGTGTGGCTCAAGACCATGCACTGAAAATCAAATTAGTGATAACTCAGAGAGGAATCTAATAAATTTGTTGCTAGTAAAGATGTATGAAGTTATTTTTCTTTATGAGAGAAATGAGCTTATAAAATGATTTTGTGTTATAAAATGATGTCCTGTAAACTTAAAAATAACCAGCAGAAACTAGGCCAACACTTCACCACCGAGGTGTCCATACTGGCAAACTGGGTAGATGTTCCATGTCTGGCTTAGCAGGAGGTAGGTGATTTGTCCGAGACGAGCAGCCCATGAGTGGTTTGAAGTCCAAGATTGTTGTTGCAAACAGTGCACCACAGTGTTAAATAAAACCATAAACTAAATTGATGATGATGAAGCTAAGTCAATATTAATTTAAAATATAAAGGCAAAAATTAACATCTGGGTAGCATGGTGGCCACAGGGTCACCCTGTGCCGTGATGACGAAGCATCGTTCCAGCTCCCCCGTTGTTCTGGGGAGCCAGGGGAAGAAGGGAGCTGCTTGGTGGCCTGTTCTTCCATTTGCCTTTGTTTGGTGGTCTAGTTCCGTGGTTGCCAAACTGCGGCTCGAAAGCCACATGCGGCTCTTTGGCCCCTTGAGTGTGGCTCTTCCTAAGCCTTAGGAGTACCCTAATTAAGTTAATAACAATGTACCTACCTATATAGTTTAAGTTTAAAAAATTTGGCTCGCAAAAGAAATTTCAATCGTACTGTTGATATTTGGCTCTGTTGACTAATGAGTTTGCCGACCACTGATCTAGTTAAATTGACTGAGAGTTTTGGCAGCAACGTGCCAGGGAGGTCCCATTATTGGTGCTGTAATTTTGTGACTTAGGGTGGGTATCCCAGATTTCTCCACTGAAGCTTCACAATTAATAAGTAACCTGCAGGAAGTACTGAGACTAGGTAACCACCTGCTTCTCAACATACTTGCGCACACTGGGTTTGGCACCCATTGACGATTCTTACATAAATCAGTTATTACTATAATGGCACTAAAATTGTGATTTTTCCAACCCCATGTTCCTTCTGTATTTTTCCATCGGCATTCTGTAGTGTGCCAGTGCTGCTAGTTATTTGTGTGTGTATTACCAGTGTGGCCCCATGGATTCTTACTCTATTCATACACACTAAGTGGCCAGATTATTATGGCCACCTGGTGTTTGTAGGCAAATTAGCCATACACTGCATCGTATGGGATATGGAAGCCGAAGGCCTGTTTGAACACCTTTGCTGCCTGCAGTTACCAAGATAAAACGTCCCCAGTTCGCACAGGAACACAAGGATTGGACAGTTGAGCATTGGGAAAAAGTCATGTGGTCTGATGAATCACGTTTCCAGTTGCATCATGCAGATGGCAGAGTGAGAATTTGGTGGAAACGGCATGAAAGCATGCACCCCACATGCATGAGTACAACCCTTCAAGCTGGTGGAGGCAGTTATGGTTTGGGGCATGTTTTCCTGGCATGATTTGGGCACTTTAATTCGTATGGAACAACATTTGAATAGTACAACATACCTAAGTATCGTTGCTGATCAGGTTCATCCTATCATGTTGATGGCATAGCCAAATGGAGATGGCTTCTTCCAACAAGACAATGCGCCATGCCACGGTGCTCGTATTGTGCAGGAGTGGTTTCAAGAACATGAAGGAGACTTTACCTTGCTTAGGTGGCCCCCACAATCACCAGATCTCAATCCAATTGAGCATTTGTGGGACGAAGTTAAAAGAGCCATCAGGCAGCTGGTTCCACAACCATCAAATCTCACAGAACTGGACAGTGCTATTCATCAGGAATGGTGTCAGATTTCTCCCATCACCTTTCAACATCTCGTGGAGTCAATGCCAAGAAGAATCGCCGCAGTATTGAAGGCAAAAGGTGGCCCAACGAAGTACTGATGGGATGGTCATAGTATTCTGGCTACTCAGAGTGTGTGTGTGTGTGTATAAATAAAATACTGTCAGATTGGCTGATTGGCTACAGGGAGTCCCTCTAAGCCAGCCGTGGGCAAACTACAGCCCGTGGGCCGGATCCGGCCCGTTTGAAATGAGTAAAACTAAAAAAAAAAAAAAAAAAAAAAGACCATACCCTTTTATGTAATAATGTTTACTTTGAATTTATATTAGTTCACACAAACACTCCGTCCATGCTTTTGTTCCGGCCCTCCGGTCCAGTTTAAGAACCCATTGTGGCCCTCGAGTCAAAAAATTTGCCCACCCCTGCTCTAAGCTGTACTCTCTGTCCTTTGATGATGGCCTCTATTTGCTGTGTCAAAGAGGAGGTGAGGTCAGAGTCAGAGGAAGTGGTGGTTGGATCAGCGGTTTTATTTATTTATTTATTTATTTATTTATTTATTCTTTATTAGTTAAGGTATTACAAATGTGTCCTCATCCCCCCCATTAACACCTCCCCCACACACACTCATGTTCTCATCCCCCTGTTGTCCATGTCATTGGTATGGCTTATATGCATGCATACAAGTCCTTTGGTTGATCTCTTCCCCTTACCCACTCCCTCCCCTACTTTCCCTCTGGGGAGTGATAGTCTGATCGATGTTTCTCTGTCTTTGGATCTGTCCCTGTTTATCAGTCTATGTTGTTCTCTATAATCCACAAATGAGTGAGATCATGTGGTATTTATCTTTCTCTGACTGGCTTATTTCACTTAGCATAATGCTCTCCAGTTCCATCCATGCCGTTGCAAAAGGCAAGAGTCCCTTCTTTTTTACCGCAGCATAGTATTCTATTGTGTAGATGTACCACAGTTTTCTAATCCACTCATCTGCTGATGGGCATTTAGGCTGTTTCCAAATCTTAGCTATGGTGAATTGTGCTGCTATGAACATAGGGGTGCATATATCCTTTCTGATTGGGGTTTCTGGTTTCTTGGGATATATTCCTAGACATGGGATCACTGGGTTAAATGGGAGTTCCATTTTTAGTTTTTTGAGGAAACTCCATACTGTTCTCTACAGTGGCTGCACCAGTCTGCATTCCCACCAGCAGTGCAGAAGGGTTCCTCTTTCTCCACATCCTCTCCAACACTATTTGTTTGTTGATTTGTTGATGATAGCCATTCTGACAGGTGTGAGATGATACCACATTGTCGTTTTGATTTGCATCACTCGTATAATTAGTGACTTTGAGCATGTTTTCATATGTCTTTCAGCCTTCTCTATGTCCTCTTTCGAAAAGTGTCTATCTAGGTCCCTTGCCCATTTTTTGATTGGATTGTTTATCTTCCTATCGTTAAGTTTCATGAGTTCCCTGTAAATGTTGGAGATTAAACCCTTATCAGTGATAACATTGGCAAATATGTTCTCCCATGCAGTGGGCTTTCTTATTGTTTTGTTGATGGTTTCCTTTGCTGTGCAAAAGCTTTTTATTTTGATGTAGTCCCATTTGTTTATTTTCTCTTTAGTTTCCATTGCCCTAGGAGCATTATCAGAGAAGAAATTCCTTCGGCATATGTTTGTGATTTCGCTGCCTGTGGATTCCTCTAGTATTTTTATGGTTTCCCGTCTTACATTTAAGTCTTTTATCCATTTTGAGTTTATTTTTGTGTATGGTGTGAGTTGGTGGTCTAGTTTCATCTTTTTGCATTTATCTGTCCAATTTTCCCAACACCATTTATTGAAGAGACTGTCTTGACTCCATTGTATGCTCTTGCCTCCTTTGTCGAATATAAATTGGGCCTAGTGGTTTGGATAGATTTCTGGGTTCTCTGTTCTATTCCATTGATCTATATGTCTGTTCTTGTGCCAGTACCAAGATGTTTTAAGAACAGTGGCTTTGTAATAACAGCTTGATATCTGGTACTGAGATCCCACCAACTTTGTTCTTTTTTTATTCCAGATGAATTTTTGGAACGTTCGTTCTAGATCTGTGAAATATGCCGTTGGTAATTTAATGGGGATTGCATTGAATCTATAGATTGCTTTGGGTAGTATGGACATTTTGATGATGTTGATTCTACCAGTCCATGAACACGGTATGTTCTTCCATCTGTTTATGTCTTCCTCTATCTCTTTTTTCAGTGTCCTGTAGATTTTCATGTTATAAGTCTTTTATCTCCTTAGTTAAGTTTATTCCTAGGTATCTTAAGTTTTTTTGGTGCGATGGTAAATGGGATTGCTTTGTTAGTCTCACTTTCTGTAAGTTCACTATTGGTGTAAAGAAATGCCATGGATTTCTTGGCATTAATTTTGTATCCTGGTACATTGCCGAATTCATTTATTAAGACTAATAATTTTTTGATGGAGTCTTTAGGGTTCTCTATGTACAGTATCATGTCATCTGCAAATAAGGACAGTTTTACTTCTTCTTTTCGAATTTGGATGCCTTTTATTTCTTCATCTTGTCTAATTGCAATGGCTAATACTTCCAATACTATGTTGAACAGGAGTGGTGAGAGGGGGCATCCCTGTCTTGTTCCTGTTTTTAGGGGGAATGGTTTTAGTTTTTGCCCATTGATTATGATGTTGGCTGTGGGTTTGTCATATATGGCTTTTATTATGTTGAGGTATGATCCTTCTATTCCTACCTTGCTGAGAGTTTTTATCAAGAAAGGGTGTTGAATTTTGTCAAAAGCTTTTTCTGCATCAATTGATATGATTATGTGTTTTTTTTCTCTCAATTTGTTTATGTGATGTATTACGTTTATTGATTTGCGGATATTGTACCATCCTTGCATCCCTGGGATAAATCCTACTTGGTCATGGTGTATGATCTTTCTGATGTACTGCTGGATCCGATTTGCTAGTATTTTGTTGAGGATTTTGGCATCTACGTTCATGAGGGATATTGGCCTGTAATTCTCTTTCATTTTGTTGTTTTTACCTGGTTTTGGTATTAGGGTGATGCTGGCTTCATAGAATGAGCTTGGAAGTGTTCCTTCTTCTTGAATTTTTTGGAATAGTCTGAGGAGGATAGGTTTTAGTTCTTCCTTGAATGTGTGGTAAAACTCCCCTATGAAGCCGTCTGGCCCTGGGCTTTTGTTTGCTGGAAGCTTTTTGATTATTGCTTCAATTTCCTCCATAGTTATTGGCCTATTGAGACTTTTAGCTTCTTCCTGATTAAGTTTTGGAATGTTGTATTTTTCTAGGAATATGTCCATATCCTCCAGGTTGTCTAGTTTGTTGGAGTAGAGTTGTTCATAGTATTTTCTAACAATCCTTTGTATTTCTGTGGGGTCTGTTGTTATTTCTCCTCTTTCATTTCTGATTTTGTTTATTTGGGTTCTTTCTCTGTTTCTTGGTGAGCCTGACTAGAGGTTCATCAATCTTGTTTATCCTTTCAAAGAACCAGCTCTTGGTTTTGTTGATCTTTTGTATTGTTTTTTTTTTGGTCTCTATATCGTTTATCTCTGCTCTGATCTTTATTATTTCCTCCCTTCTGCTTACACTAGGCTTTTCTTGTTGCTCTCTTTCTAACTCTTTGAGTTGTAGAGTTAGGTATTTTATTCTCATTGTTTCTTGTTTCTTGCAGTAGGCTTGTAGCACTATGAACTTCCCTCTCAAGACTGCTTTCGCTGTGTCCCATAGGTTTTGGATTGTTGTGTTTTCATTGTCGTTTGTTGCCATGATGTTTTTTATTTCTTCTTTGATCTCTCTGGTAACCCAGTCATTGTTTAATAGCGTGCTATTTAGTTTCCACGTGTTTGATTTTTTTGGATTGTTTTTATTGTAGTTGATTTCCAGTTTTATGCCATTGTGGTCTGAGAAGATGCTTGATATGCTTTCTATCTTCTTGAATTTGAAGAGACTTTGCCTGTGACCCAATATATGGTCTATCTTTGAAAATGACCCATGTGCACTTGAGAAGAATGTGGCTTTGGGGTGAAATGTTCTGAAGATGTCAATTAATTCCATCTGATCTAGTGTGTCATTTAGGATTGATGTTTCTTTGCTGATTTTTTGTTTAGAGGATTTGTCCAATGGTGATAATGGGGTGTTAAAGTCCCCTACTATGATTGTGTTGCTGTCAATCTTTCCCTTGATCTCCTCCAGAAGATTTCTTATGTATTTGGGTGCTCCTATATTGGGTGCATATATATTTACCAGAGTTATTTCTTCTTGTTGGATTGCTCCCTTTAGTATTATGAAGTGGCCTTCCTTATCTCTTTTTATGTCCTTCACTTTGAGGTCTAATTTGTCAGATATAAGTATTGCTACCCCGGCTTTTTTTCCGCTTCCATTCGCCTGAAAAACCTTTTTCCATCCCTTCACCATCAGTCTGTGTGCGTCTTTTTTTCTGAGGTGGGTTTCCTGTAGACAGCAGATACATGGGTCATGTTTTCTTATCCACTCAGTTACCCTATGTCTTTTGATTGGGGCATTTAATCCATTTACATTTAAAGTTATTATTGATAGATACTTGTTTGTCGCCATTTTAATTCTTTACCCCTGTGTTCCTTCTTCGTTTCCTATTTTTTCTTTTTACAGCAGACCCTTTAGCATTTCTTGCATTGCTGGTTTGGTGGTGATAAACTCCCGTAGTCCTTTTTTGTCTGTGAAGCTCCTGATTTGACCCTCAGTTTTGATTGATATTCTTGCTGGGTACGGTATTCTTGGATTCAGACCCTTCCTTTGCATGACTTTGTATATTTCATTCCATTCCCTTCTTGCCTGATGTGTTTCTGTTGAGAAATCAGTCGCTAGCCTGATGGGGGATCCTTTGTAGGTTACTCTCTGTCTCTTTCTGGCTGCTTTTAAGATTCTTGCTTTGTCATTGGTGTCTGCCAATTTAATTATAATGTGCCTTGGTGTCGGTCTTTTGGGGTTCATTTTGTTTGGGACTCTGTGAGCTTCTTGGATTTGTGTGATTTTTTTTCTTCCCTATATCAGGGAAGTTTTCTGTCATTATTTTTTCAAACAGGTTTTCTATTCCTTGCTCAGTTTCCTCTCACTCTGGCACCCCTATTATTTGGATGTTGTTTCGTTTCATGTTGTCCCAGAGTTCTCTTAGGCTCTCCTCCTGCTTTTTAATTTTTTTTTTCTAGACACTGCTCTCCTTGGGTATTTTTTCCTACCTTGTCTTCTAGCTCACTGATGTGGTCCTCTGTTTCTTCTAGTCTACTGTTGATGCTTTCTATTGAGTTCTTTATAGCAGTGATGTCATTTTTCATTTCTTCTTGGTTTTTCTTCATTTCCTCTTGGTTCTTACACATATTGTTGAATTTGTCTTCCATTCTTTTCATCCACCTTATGGCCATTTCTCTGAATTCTTTCTCTGACAGGTTGCTTGCCTCCATTTCGTTTACTTCCTTTTCTGGTGATGCCTGTTTTTCTTTCATATGCGGGCTGGTTCTTTGTTTCACCATGATCTCTCTTCTCCAGATGTTTGGTTATGTAGTTCTCTCTCTGCTGTGTTGATTTAAAGGCACAAAATACAACACAACAGGCACAACATACAAGGCACTGAACACAAATGTATTCACGATATTAATAACCCCAAATAAAGGTGACCTCCGAAGCAAAGAGAATTAGGAGATAAGGGAGATGGAAGAGAAGAAGATAAAATAGAAAAGGGAAAAAAAAGGAGTGCAAAAATGGAATTGGGAAGAGGGAGGGAAAAAAAGGAAGAGAGAGAATGAAATAGAAGAGGGGAAGAGACTATATGGGGAGAAAACTCCAATAGCACCGCCACTAATCCCAACCAATTCCAGCAACAGATCCCTGGAGATGAATGCAAACTAAAAACAACCACTAATATCAAGCAAGACGAGAGAAAACAGAAGCTCAAAAATAACCGGAGAGAAAAAAAACCAACAGGAAAATAAAAAGAAAAAGCAAAACAATCTCACAAACAAGCATAAAAAATCCCAATATACTCAACAATCAAGCAAACATAACAAAGCGACAGAGAGAAGAAAAAAATTTTGGATAGTGAAGAAAGATAAGAGAGAGGTGTATATGGATTTAGAGCAGGGGATTGCAAATTAGATATATAACTAGGGTGAAATTTAGAGAGGGGGTAAAAAGAAGGAATAGGGAAAATCTAAAGCAGGAATAGGGTAAGAGAAACAGGACAACAAAAAGGGAAAAGTGAGTAAGAGAGTTTTGACATAAAGGTAAATTTGGGGTAGAGAAAAATGATGCTAAAGGAACAATGAAAATAGAATGTAGAACACTAATCCCAAAATAAAATAAAGAGAAAATAAAATGACACTTTAAAAAATGGTAAAATGGTAGTAGTAATAATACTGGTTAAAAATAAAAGTGTAGTAATTAAAAAGGTAAAATCAGGTGATGAAAAAAGAAAAAAATAGTTTCTTAATTAAAAGGTGAAAAAAGAATTAAAAGTAAAAATAAAAATGTACTTCAGGTCCTCTGCTCTTCTTTCTGGGACGCCTTAGTCCTGCCAGGTATTCAGGAGAGTGTTGAATTTCCCTGCGATACACTGTTCCTCCGAGTTGTAAACCACAGTCCTGATTTTTAAGGCAGGCCCTATTTGTTTCCCAGACTGCCTTTATTTGTGTTTACAGAAGAGTCAGTTCGTGGATCAGCCCCTGGGTGGCAGTGTTTCTGGATTGACCGCCGAGGCTAAGTCAGGGGTCCTCAAACTACAGCCCGCGGGCCACATGCAAATACAAATATTGTACTTGTTCCTGTTTTGTTTTTTAACTTCAAAATAAGATATGTGCAGTGTGCATAGGAATTTGTTCATAGTTTTTTTTAAAACTATAGTCCGGCCCTCCAGGGGTCTGAGGGACCGTGAACTGGCCCCCTGTTTAAAAAGTTTGAGGACCCCTGCTATAAGTCCTCTCTATCCAGCAGTTGGGTTTATTTTCCCTATCGTACTTAAAACTGGTTTGGGAGAGTCGACTGTCTTAGAACCTGTTCTTTAATCGTTACTCCTGCTCTGTTTCCCAGGTTCCACAAAAACAACTTTTCCCTGCAGTCTCTGTGAGTGACCCTGACTGGGCAATCCCATGTACTGGGTTTAATAATCAAACCCACAGATTTAATGGGAAGAGAGAGAACAAGAGCCTGAGAAGTTGCGCGAATTCACAACCCCCCACCTTTCAGCTCTGTACGCAGTCCCTTCTGCGCACCGTCTCTTCCCCAGTGCTAAGCAGCCAGCACACTAGCAAAATCCAAGGCTGCTTTTTTGCACCCAGTCCAGCTATGGGCTTATTTTTAGCGTTCCCTTCTGCCAGCAGCCCTGCGGGAGCCCTTCCACTCTCACAGATCATGCTGGCCCCAATGGCCGCGGACTTTGTGGGGCTCAGATTACCCCTCCCTCCGCCACCGTGCGCGTGCGCTCCTCTCTCCAACCTGAATTCCAAACCGCATCTTTAGGGGAAGTCTGACCTTTCCGTGGGGAGAAGCAGGGTTCCTCTAAGTTCACGTAGTCACACTGCTTGGAGCCTGTTGTATCCGGGTTAGTAGCCGATCTCTGGATGCCGTGGATGCCAGGTCTTTGGCTGTATATGTTCCCTAACAGCCACTCAAGATGGCGCGGTCTCCGCGGCTGAGCCGCGATCCGGGAGAGATTTCAGCCGCAGTCTCCAACTGTCCCCTTTCTTCGGGAGTCCTCTGTCTTTCCCGGCTGCAAACTGTCTCCCAGCTGGATATCTTCTGCTTATTAGGGCTGTATGTTACCCGTTTCAGCTGCTCACCCTTATCTGCTTCGGGACAAGGCACGGGACACATCCATCTATACCTCCACCATTTTCTTCCTCGGATTGGCGTTTTAAGGGTCATTGAGAGGCTCTGAAATAGTCTCATTGGCTAATGGGAGAGAATGTTTACAGAGGACTCAAAAGGTGGGTGTTGAGGGCTGAAGCCTGGTTGGAGACCGGAAACTTTAAGCACAGTCAGTTGGCCTGGCTGCGCTGTTGTTTTAGCTCCAGCACACTTCTATAAGCCAGTTATAGGCCTGGAGACGTGGTCATCTGGATGGCTTGATTTTAGGGAGGATTTTGCTAAGTGGGTAAAATTTTAAACTCCAACGATGAGGATACTGGAGCTGAATAGGTGGAGGAGGAATCTGCTGCTTTCTGCCTCATAACCCTGTGCTTTGTCCTGGTAGGAATGGATTTTGAAAACTCTGCCCAAGTACTTGAACATGTAACTGGGTTAGCAGTTACACTTTTTCTTTGATGCCATTATGAAAAGGCTAGAACTAATATTTGTGTTTGAAATGTAACACTTGCTATTTATTTTACAGGAAGATGCTTCTGACCCTTTCAACCTAAACGAATTACTAGATGAATTATCAAGGAAACAGAAAGAAGAGCTATGGCAGAGGCTCAAGAAGCTGTTAACAGAAGTGCTGTTAGAAAGCCCAGTGGAGGGATGGCAGGCCGTGGAAGCCCAGGGAGAAGGCAATATGGAAACAGACCACCATTCAAAAATGGTAGTATTGGTCTTTCAAAAACAAATAAAGTTAGAAGTCAAGAAGAGTATTGGAAGATTGTTTATTGTAGTTTTACCCTCTTATAATCCTCCATTATTAATCTCGTAGTCAGTGTTGCTGTACTTTATGGATAACTGACTTGTTTATATTCAACTTTAATTCACTTTTTAGAATAAGCTAAAAGTGTGGCTTGAATTTTACATTGATTTTAATTCACTCATATTTTGATTTTTTTATTTATTTATAGAAAAAAACTCTAGAAATAACCCATGCAATTACAGCTGTGATTCTTGCTTCTGTGTCTGTAATAAATGAGAGTGAGAACTATGAGGCCTTACTGGAGTGTGCTGTTATATTGAACGGTAAGTTGCCTGTTGCCCTGAGGCATGTGTAGAAGAGGCGTCTAAACCAGTAGTCGCCAACCGGTGATCTGCGGACCACTGGTGGTCCATGCGGTCTGGGAGGAAGCAGCGATGCTGAAGCAAAGTGGTGCTAAGGCACCATGTTGCAATCAGGCTCTTTGACTTCATGCAGAAGGAGCAGAGTGTTCTTTCAGTAATTACTTTAATTTAACCTGTATATAAATGTTTCACATGGTATAGGTAAGCATAGTTGAGCTGCTGACTGCTGTTGTGTGCAGGTTTTAAGGAAGGTCTCACCTGACCTACAGGACCAATGATATGAGCTTATTAAGGGAAAAAGGTCTGATTCTAAGTGTCTCAACTGGTGATTCCTGCCTGAGAGTTTAAATTTAAGCAAACAGTTGTGACATTGCATTTTTTTCTTTACATATGTATGACCGTGTTCTTAGGAATACTGTTGACTCTTATGGGAGTTTTCCTATACTAAAATTTATATCATGGTATTTCTCAAGTTTAACTAAACTACAAAACTGTAGTTATTAATTTAGGAGGAATAGTGGGCTAAATTAAGGAGAAGATGTGATTATAAAATCTATATTATATAAAGAGGTAGTACGCAGATTTGTCTGGGACACCCTAACAGTCACGACCGGCTCAGGAGGACACTGCATGCGCAGATGGCAGAGAGGGGACTGGTGCGCATGAGGCAAGCCATGGATGGTCCAGGCAACGAGCAGGCGCGCAGATAGCAGGATGGAGCAGGCCTGCAGGGAGCAGGGAGCAGGGCCTGCCAGTCGCCGCGGACGAGCAGGGCCCACAGGGAGCAGGGAGCGGGCCTTCTTGTCATCTTATCGATAATGTCACTTTAACGAATGAGAATGAGCCGGGCAGCTCCATCTCAGCACTGATTGGCCAGTTTGATGAGACCAGGGATCAAACTAACCTCACAGTTGTTTCTCATCTTCATGGCACCCATATGAGGTCAGACTATCCTCCCTTGCCCACCATGGACCTAAAAATGCCCTTCAAGCATGACTTTCCCAAGGGAAAACTCAAGGCATCCTTACTCTGCTCAACTACTTCACTGCCAGCGCTTGGGCTGCCTCACTTTCCCGGGGGTGGAGTTGCTGACAGGCCATATCTCCTACTTCAGCCGAAGTTGGGAGCGAGCAGGCTGGCAGGGCAGGGGCAGTTGGGGGCGAGCAGGCCTGCAGGCAGGTGAGTGGTTAGGAGCCAGCTGTCCCAGATTGTGAGAGGGATGTCCGACTGCCGGTTTAGGTGCGATCCCTGTGGGACTGCTGGCTCCTGATTGCCCCTAACCGCTTCTGCCTGCCAACCTGATCACCCCCTAACTGCTTCCTTGCCGGCCTGATTAACACCTAACTGCTCCTGCCAACCTAATCGCTCCTAATTGCAATAGTTGACAGGGACAATTCTTCCATCTTTGAAAATATCTACATCAAGTCTGTTTAAATAGATTTTCATCTGCATAATATAACACATCCTGACAAGACCACCACCACCAATGTGGTCAGTGTTGTGCCGATAAATGTTTAACAACTGGCTCTCAATCAAAGAAAACAAAACTCTGATTTATACTGTTGGCCAATTTCTGTGGCATAAATTCTCCATCCATGGCTGATTTCAGCTGCTAATGTGATGCCACTAAATGCAGAGCTGAGGAGAAACATGCAGTAATACACTGTTACCAGAAAGACCCAAAAGACATAAATAATGTCAAGAGTCAGAACAGTAAAGTGTAGTAAATAATTGAGTGATGAATTTAGAGTATGTATTACCTTCGGTTTTAATGTAATTTATTCACTTTTAAGATTATATAATTTAATTTTTAATAATGAACATGTTCAACAACCAGCTTACAAAATTCCTGAAAATGTGTGAGCCAGTAAGAGCAGGCTCCAGCACAATACTGAGTGGAGTGTAATGGTTAAATGGCATGGCTCATGGATTTGAAATGAGACTCAGCCACTTTAAAGTTTTACAGGTCAACTTACCTGATCTCTCTATACCTCAGTGTTCTCATCTGTGTCATTACAGTACCTACTGTATAGAGTTGTTGCAAAGATAAAATGAAATCTGTGTATGACACAGCACAGTACCTGAAACAGTAATTCACTCAATTTGTTATAAACTGTTACTGCCTCAAAATGTTGTTGACAAAATTACTCATGCTGAAAGAATGAAATTTTATTGATGAGAAAAATGCCTTATTTTGCAGTCTACAGGGAGACAGTAAATTTTACTTCCTAAGCTATTAGAAACTGCAAGGGGGAAAATGACCTCAATCAACATGATTGAGGCAATGTATTATTAGCTGGATCATAAAGCAGAGAGGATGCCATACATTCTGGGATACATCTGAAGTAAGAGGCTTCACCTCAGGTATTAATTCTGATCAACTAAGCATCAGACTTGAGATGAATGGTGAGAAGGATTCTGAAGCTGCTTCTAGACTTAGAACTTTAATACATAAGCAACAGTTACTATGGTTAATGATGGCAAGAAAAAACACACCATGATCTATAATAAAAGGGTAATATGCTAATTAGACTGCACGTCTTCTGGACGACCATCCACACATCCTTCCTGACAAAGCCGGGCCCGGGCGAAGCCGCCTGCCGGCAGTCCTGGGCACTAGTGCCTACGGCTGGCTGCAGCCTGGGAGACGGAGAAGCTGCCCACTCCACAGTCCCAGGCACCAGCACCTGCGGCTGGCTGTGGCCCGGGAGATGGAGAAGCTGCCCACCCTGTGGTCCGGGGCGCCAGCACCTGCAGCTGCAGCCAGCCTGGGCAAAGCTGGCCCAGGTCCTGTGTGCCTATGGCTGACCAGAGGGAGGGAAGCCCAGGTCCCAGGTGCCTGTGGTCGGCTGGAGGAGGGAATCTTGGGTCCCGAGTGTGGGGCTGAGGCAGAGATGGTTAGGGGCAATCAAGCCAGCAGGGGAGCAGTAACGGATGATCAGTCTGGCAGGCAGAAGCAGTTAGGGGCAATCAGGCAGGCAGGCAAGTGTTTAGGAGCCAGTGGTTCTGGATTGTGAGAGGGAAGTCCGACTGCCGGTTATCCCCTGAGGGGTCCGAAATTGGAGAGGGTGCAGGCTGGGCTGAGGGACACCCCTGCCCCCATGCATGAATTTTGTGCACCGGGCCACTAGTAAACTAATATTTGCTTAGCAAACCTTTATAAGTCATCGTACTCTATTCCAGCGATTTTCAACTGGTGTGCTGCAAAAATTTTTTAAACATGCAGTACCTGACTGTTTAGTCAGGGACCCTGACTGCTTTTCCCTGAGATCTGGGCTGGGGAATATCTGGCCCACGGGCCGTATAAGGCCTGCAAAATCATTTGGTCTGGCTCTGCCAAGGCAACCGCAGGCGGGAATCAAAATTCAATAAATCTAGGAGCTTTTTTCATAGCAACATAAATTTATATTAAGTGAATTATATTAAGCACATGATGTTATAAGTATACAAATGGCCCTTGGCAGGAAAAAAGGTTCCCCACCCCTGCCTTAGATTGTCAAAAAAAAAATGACATTAGCCATCTAGTATTAATGAATCAGAATGACATCTGTTTTTTGTCAGATTGGCAAACAGTATTCTTTGGCGTGCCCCAGGATTCTTATGTTTAGTTTATGTGCCATGAGATGGAAAAGGTTGAGAATCACTGCTCTGTACTGTTGAGTCTGAACCAACATTGATTTTCCTTACCAATGGAACAGTTACTGGGCTCTCTTTTAGGTATTTTGTATGCACTACCTGAATCGGAACGAAAGCTGCAGAGCTCCATCCAAGGCTTGTGTGTGACGTGGTGGGAGAAGGGCCTGCCTGCCAAAGAGGACATGGGGAAGACTGCTTTCACCTTGCTGCTCAAGAAGAGCCTCCAGACGAAAACTGTATGTTTGCTTGTTTAATGTGTACTTGACTGAAGGGGGGTGGCAGGGGGTGGGTGGGGGAGGACTGTTTCAGCCTGTAGCCCAGGTCTGGGGACCTACAGACAGTATGTTTGAAGGTTGGATATAACTTGGCTCTTTCTCATCCTGTAATCTTTGGTATACAGTTCAGAAATCCAGAAAAACACACCCGAATCAGGAAAAAAAATGAGGAAGATAAAAATCACCCATAAGCCCACCACCAAGGTGATCATTGTTGTGTTGGGGATATTTAGGAATTTCTAGAAATGAAGTTGGTAATTCCCTAGATTTGAACTCAGAGCTCTTCATGCACATTGCCAACAGCTTTCTAGAAAGCTCAGGCCTACGCACATTGCTCCGTCAGTGAGTGGCCTCCAAGGAGCAGCCAGTTTGATGACAGGACCCTCAACTAGCTACAGAGCTTCTCCTGCTGCCCTAGGAGTGATGAACAGCCCTGTGCATGGCCGAGTTATCCTTAAGCCATCATCGATTTTTTTTTTAATATGTTTTATTGATTTTTTACAGAGAGGAAGGGAGAGGGGTAGAGAGTTAGAAGCATCGATGAGAGAGAAACATCGATCAGCTGCCTCCTACACACCCCGAACTGGGGATGTGCCCGCAACCAAGGTACATGCCCTTGACTAGAATCGAACCCAGGACCCTTCATTCCGCAGGCCGCCACTCTATCCACTGAGCCAAACCGGTCAGGGCTGATTTGTTGTTGGTTTTTTTATCTCTTTTTCGGCCATTTTTGTTTAGCTTTTAAATCACATATTCCTAGTATTCGACACCTTCCCTGTTCACTGCGGTTGCCAGTAGTCACATGGGGCTATTTAAATTTAAAGTGAAGAAAATGAAAGGTTTGGTTCCTCAGTTGCACTAGTCACGTTTCAGTTGCTCCATAGCCTGATGGGCTAATGACCCTCACGCTGGACAGTGCAGACAGATGTTTTCACAGTCGCAGGAAACTGCTGGGCAGCCCTGGGCATCAATGTCTCTGCTGGCTTTGGCTTGTTTTAAAAAAGTGTTCTCTCACCCTGGCCGGGTGGCTCAGTTGGTTGTAGTGTTGACCCACGTATCAAAAAGGTTTTGGGTTCGATTCCTGGTCAGGGCACATACCTGACCCGGGTTAGGGGTTTGATCCCCAGTCAGGGTGTGTAGGGGAGGCAATGGATTGATGTTTCTCTCTCAAATCAATGTTTCTCTTTCCCTCACTTCCTCTTTCTCTAAAAAAAACAATAAAAACATCCTCTGGTAAGGACTTAAAAAAAAGTGTTCTTTAGAGTTGCAAGTGACATTTGCAAATTTTTGGGGGGGTTTCAGTGAGGAGGTTTGATTTTTTTCCGGGGGGGTGGTTGAGTGAGGCATTTGCAAATTTTTAAGTCTGTTTTCTTTTGTCATTCTTCCATTTTGATAAATAATCTAGAATTATAATTATATAAAATATTTTTTTTTAATTAAATCTTTATTGTTCAGATTACATTTGTTCCTCTTTCCCCCCCTCCCCCATAACTCCCCTCCTCCCAGTTCCCACCCCACCCTCCGCCCTCACTCCCCACCCACTGTCCTCATCCATAGGTGCACGATTTTTGTCCAGTCTCTTCCCACATCTCCCATTCCCCTCCCCCCCCAAGAATAGTCTGTCCATTCCCTTTCTATGTCCCTGATTCATTATAATCACCAGTTCATTCTGTACATCAGATTATTTATTCACTTGATTCTTAGATTCACTTGTTGATAGATGCATGTTTGTTGTACACAATTTGTATCTTTACCTTTTTCTTCTTCCTCTTCTTAAAGGATACCTTTCAGCATTTCGTATAATACTGGTTTAGTGGTGATGAACTCCTTTAGCTTTTCCTTATCTGTGAAGCTCTTTATCTGACCTTTAATTCTGAATGATAGCTTTGCTGGATAAAGTACTCTTGGTTGTAGGTTCTTGGTATTCAGCACTTTGAATATTTCTTGCCACTCCCTTCTGGCCTGCAAAGTTTCTGTTGAGAAATCAGCTGACAGTCGTATGGGT
Organism: Myotis yumanensis; assembly: GCF_028538775.1. NCBI lineage: Eukaryota > Metazoa > Chordata > Mammalia > Chiroptera > Vespertilionidae > Myotis > Myotis yumanensis. The sequence goes on from NW_027223760.1 coordinate 241,686, forward strand.
ATTCCCTTGTAGGTAATTGAGTCTCTTTCTCTTGCTGCTTTTAAGATTCTCTCTTTGTCTTTTGCTCTTGGCATTTTAATTATGATGTGTCTTGGTATGGTCCTCTTTGGATTCCTTTTGTTTGGGGTTCTCTGCGCTTCTTGGACCTGTAAGTCCATTTCTTTCACCAGGTGGGGGAAGTTTTCTGCCATTATTTCTTCAAATAGGTTTTCAATATCTTGCTGTCTCTCATCTTCTGGCACCCCAATAATTCTGACATTAGTGCGCTTGAAGCTGTCCCAGAGGCTCCTTACACTATCTTGGTATTTTCGGATTCTTTTTTTCATTTTGCTTTTCCGGTTGGGTGTTTTTTGCTTCTTCGCATTTCAAATCTTTGGCTTGATTCTTGCGCTCCTCTGGTCTGCTATTGGGTATAATATTCTTTATTTCAGTCCGTATGTGCTTAATTTCTAGTCTCTATCGTAGTATCGAGGGTCTCATTAGTTTTTGTGATGCTCTCCTCAAGTTTCTTGCAAGCCCTCAAAATTGCGTTTTTTAGCTCTATATCCTCCATTTCTGACATGTTTTTTTGTCTCCGCATTTTTTATGCTTTCTTGGTGCACCCCCTTGTGGTCTTTGTGCGCAGTCTTGTTCTAGGTAAGCCTTGATTGTTGTAGTTAATACTAGAGGGATTTGACCACCAGGCTGACTGGCTGTGAGAATCAGCTGTGGGAAAACTTCTGTCCTCTGGGGAGGTGCTAATCTAACCTTTGCCTGAGGCGATCCGGCAAATGGCTCTGCGCAGGGCTTGGGCGGGGCGGGATCAACAGGGCGGGTGGAGGGAGCAGTTATGGCTGCTCTCAGTCCCTTCCCAGAGGCTCTGCTTCTCAGAACCCCGGCAGCCGCCGCAAACCTTGGAGAGAAAGCTGCCCTCAGATTCCAGCTGATGCTGGACAATCCTGCTTCTCCCGTCTGAGTCTGAGTCCCTAGAGACTCGCCCGGATCTGGAGCCCAGAGTCTGAGACTCCCTCCCGACTGAAAACGACAACCGCGCCCTCAGCCACCAGCCTGCTTTGCGCGCGCACCTCAGTACCTTTGTATTTTCCACACTGCGCCTCCTCTGAGCCTCGGTTTGCTGTTCTCTTTCCTTCTAGTTGAAGAGTCTCTCCTCAGCCAGCTTTCCTGTGGTTCTGGGTGATGTCTGTTCCGTCTTTTAGTTGTATTTTTGAAGTGGTTGTTTGCGGCAGCAGTCTCTGGTTTTACCTATGCCGCCATCTTGGTTCCTCTAAAATATTTTTTGTTAACTTGAAATGTGACCTTACTGATTATTGAAAAACTCTAACGTTTTTCTTTTTTTGTCTTTCCTAGGGTGCAGACATAAGTCGGCTTTGGCGTGTTCATCAAGCTTTGTATTGCTTTGATTATGATTTGGAGGAAAGTAGAGAAATTAAAAATATGCTACTTGAGTGCTTCATAAGTGTTAATTATATCAAGAAAGAAGAGGTAAATAGGATTTTCTTTTCTGGTATATTTGTGACTGCTTTTTTTAAATATAGATATTTTTAATTGATTTCAGAGAGGAAGGGAGAGAGAGAGATAGAAACGTCAATGATGAGAGAGAATCATTGATTGGCCTCCTCCCTCATGCCCCCCACTGGGCATTGAGCCTGTAATCCGGGCATGTGTCCTGACCGGATCGAACCCACAACCCTTCAGTCCGCAGGCTGACGCTCTTTTCACTGAGCCAAACTGGCTAGGGATATGAACTGCTTTTTAAATGGATGTTTTCTCTAAGTTCACCTGATTGTTGTTATTACTGTGTCCAGTGTTTTAATGAGTCATCTTAGCTATCGAGAGCTATTTATTGCACAGTGTTTTCACTGCATGGCAGTACTAAGCAAACATTTTACAAGTCATTGCTTATTTAATCATTATATCAGATAGTAGCAGGGGCTGTCTGCAGAAACCATGATTGCATTTTAAATCAAGAATGATTAAAAATAAGGTTGAGAAAGCACTTCCCCATGGATTAGGTCTGACTCTTCTCTCACTTAATTCCTAATTGGCATATACTCAAAACTGTCATTACAGTATTTTTTTATTTCTTTTTTCTGCCCATCTAATAATTCGAAAGAGAGGCTCTGCTTTGGCCCTCTCACTGTCCATTTTGGTGGTCACGCCCATGTGTGGCTGCCAAGCATGTGAAATGTGGCCAAACTGTGGTCTTAAGTGTAAAATACAAATAGATTCAGAATTTAGTATGAATTATACCAACACATGGCCAGTCTTGTTTCCTCTATATTCCTACCACTGTCCACCCCAGTCTGGGATTGATCTGAAGCAAATCCCAGATGTCGACTTAGAATAGTGTTTTTTTTGTGTGTGTGTGTTTTTTAATTAAATCTTTATTGTTCAGATTATTACAGTTGTTCCTCTTTTTTCCCCCCCATAGCTCCCCTCCATCTGGTTCCCACCCCACCCTCTGCCCTTACCGCCCCCCCACTGTCCTCATCCATAGGTATATGATTTTTGTACAGTCTCTTCCCGAACCCCCCACACCCCTTTCCCCCCCAAGAATAGTCAGTCCACTCCCTTTCTATGCCCCTGATTCTATTATATTCACCAGTTTATTCTGTTCATCAGATTATTTATTCAATTGATTTTTAGATTCACTTGTTGGTAGATGTATATTTGTTGTTCATAATTTGTATCTTTACCTTCTTCTTCTTCCTCTTCTTAAAGGATACCTTTCAGCATCCTATCTAATAATAGACAAACATGGTAATTGACTGTACCTTTGCTATGCCTCCCATTGGCTAATCAGCGAGATATGCAAATTAACCATCAACAAAGATGGTGGTTAATTTGCATACGTAGGCACGAAGTGGCAGAGCAAAGACTGAAGGCGGCTCTGGCTGGAGCGAAGGCGTGGGTCCCGGGTGTCGGAGGAAAACCGGTGCCAGCAGCCAGGGGAAGGGAAGGCCTATTGCACGAATCTTTTCGTGCAACAGGCCTCTAGTTTCATATAATACTAGTTTGGTGGTGATGAACTCCCTTAGCTTTTTCTTATCTGTGAAGCTCTTTATCGGACCTTCAATTCTGAATGATAGCTTTGCTGGGTAAAGTAATCTTGGTTGTAGGTTCTTGCTATTCATCACTTTGAATATTTCTTGCCACTCCCTTCTGGCCTGCATAATTTCTGTTGAGAAGTCAGCTGACAGTCGTATGGGTATTCCCTTGTAGGTAACTGACTGTCTTTCTCTTGCTGCTTTTAAGATTCTCTCTTTGTCTTTTACTCTTGGCATTTTAATTATGATGTGTCTTGGTGTGGTCCTCTTTGGATTCCTTTTGTTTGGGGTTCTCTGTGCTTCCTGGACTTGTAAGTCTATTTCTTTCTATCTTCATATTTTTGGATTCTTTTTTATTTTTGTTTTTCCGGTTGGGTGTTTTTTGCTTCTTTGTATTTCAAATCCTTTTTTTTTTTTTAAATATATTTTATTGATTTTTTTACAGAGAGGAAGGGAGAGGGATAGAGAGTTCACAGGCCAACGCTCTATCCACTGAGCCAAACTGGCCAGGGCCGTATTTCAAATCTTTAACTTGATTCTTGGGATCCTCTAGTCTGCTGTTGGAACTCTGTATAATATCCTTTATTTCAGTCAGTGTATGCTAATTTCTAGTTGGTCCTTTTTCATATCCTTGAGGGTCTCACTAGATTTCTTGAGGGTCTCACTAAATTTATTGGCAGTTTCTAGAAAATTCTTGAAAAACCTTATAACTGTGGTTTTGAACTCTGTGTCCAGTAGTTTGCTTTCCTCCATTTCTGTCATTTGTGACCTGTTTCTTTGTCTCCGCATTTTGGCTGCTTCCCTGTGTTGATAGAGTGGCTTTCTGTGCTAGGTGTCCTATAGGGCCCAGTGGCTCAGCCTCCCCAGTCACCTGAGGTGGACACTCTTGGTGCACCCCTTTGTGGGCTTTGTCCACAGTCTTGTTGTAGTTATGCCTTGATTGTTGTAGGTATCTCTGGGAGGAATTGACCTCCAGGCCAATTGGCTGTGAGAATCAGCTGTGTCTGCAGTGGGAGAACTTGTGCTGGAGACACCCTTCTCGGGCAGGACTTGCTTCAGTGGGGCTTTGGTGCTCACTGAGTCTGCCCCCTGAGTGTGTCCCTTATGGATCTGAGGAGTTGTAATCTGGATGGTCCCAATCTGCCCACTGGGTACACAGGCTCTTGGATCTCTAAGGAGGTGCTAATTTAGCCTCTGCCTGAGGCTACCCAGCAGGAGCTATGGAGAGATTCCTCTTCTTTGTTTGGGGTTTGGAGTTGCCCAGATGAGGCCCCGCTGTGAAGCAGTGCGAGCTGCTATGGGGCCTTGGGCCTTCTTTTGGAAGTTCTGGGTCTCTCTGACCCAGCTGCAGTTCGTTAGGTAATTTTCAGATTGCAAAGGGCCAGGCCTTTTGTATGCAAAAGCCTCTGTGCACAGTTTGGGTGGGGCGGGGTCTCAGGGAATCAACAGGGTGGAGCAAACAGCTATGGCCGATCCTACCCTAAGAGGCCCCATGTCTCAGTGTCCCGGTAATCGCTGCAAGCACCTCTGAGAGAAAGCCGCCCTCGAGTTCTGACCGATGCCAGACAGTCCAGTTTCTCTCCGTATGAGTCTGGGTCCCCAGAGACTTCCCGGAACTGGAGCTCAGAGCAGTCGGGAGCTTGAGACTCCCTCCTGATTGAAAAAGACAGCCACATCCTCAGGTACCAGCCCCTTTCCGTGCGCGCTCGAGCCTCCGTACCTCTGCACTTCACTTCCGCAGCTCCTCTGAGTCTCAGTGTGCTTTTCTCTTTCCTTCTAGTTGTAGAATTTCCACTCAGCCAGCCTTCCTGTGGTTCTGGATGATGTCCGTTTTGTCTTTTCGTTGTATTTTTGAAGTGGTTGTGTGAGGCAGCAATTTCCGGTGTTTACCTATGCCGCCATCTTGGTTTCTCCTCTCTAGAATAGTGTTTATAAGGGGGTTCGGGGGGTGGGAGTGACGCAGCTTCTGTGATTGGTAATCTCATGTGGAAAGCTTTGAAAACACTTGTGTGACATGCTGACTCTTCCCGCTCTGTGGGCTCCGAAACGAATGCCATAGCTGTGTGACCATGTGTGCCTGTGCTTCACACAGCGCTGCAACCGCTGGGCGGCCCATCTGCTATCTCCCTGCCCTCACGTGGTCACAGCCGCTCTAGTGCTCCAGCCCGAACCTCTGGAGCAGGAGGAAGCAGAGAGGGGAAGGGCTTGTTGGCACTTCTACTTAATGTCGTCCCTCCGGGCTGGTTAAGTCACTGGCCCAGACCCCATTGTTAGATAGGGACACTAAAGGGAAAGAGAAAAGGGAAAAGACTCTGAGATTACTGTCTCTTTAGGTTTGATTTTCAATTAAGAGGAAAAAATAATGAAGGTGCTCAAAGACTTCAAGGTGAAGTTTTACAAAACACACATACTTTCTCAATCTAAACTTAGGCCCTGGCCGGTGTTCTTAGTGGTTAGAGCATTGGCCCATGCACCAGATGGTCTCAGGTTCGATTCCTAGTCAAGGGCACATTCCTGGGTTGCAGGTTCCTCTCATGTGGGAGGCAACCAATCGCTGTGTCTTTCGTATCGATGTTTCTCTCTACCCGCCCCCCCCTTCCATTCTCTCTAAAAATCAATGGAATAAGGACACATATGTAATACCTTAATAAAGAAGAAAAATAAATAAAAATCAATGGAAAAAATATCCTCGGATGAATATTAACAAACAAAAACTTACTATGAAAAAAGGATGTAAGATGTCTCAATAATTTCATTAGTTATATATTTAAATGATAATTTTTGGATATATTGGCTTACATAAACATTAAAATTAATTCTTTTTCACTTTTATTATGGTGGCCATTAGAGAATTAAAAACTACAGAGTGGCTTGCATAAGTCTGTGGGACAGTGCTGACTTGCTTTCTCTGGGTCTTTCCATCATTGTTTATTGAGCTTTGACTGTGTGCCCTTGCTAGGGGTGCAAAGAAGACTTGCTTGTATTTAGGATGCAGCCTTTGCGTTTGGTTGCTCATGGCCCGGCAGGCATATGTTGGTGGCAAAGGAGGAAATCGTCACTCCTCCCTGAGTGGGGTGGGAACAAACCTGCAGGAGGAGGAAGGGCTCCAGGTCAGAAGCTCCTCCATGGAGTGTGTGCTTGAAGCCTCGGCAGTCAGTGGGAGAGACAGGGTTTGACGCAGCCTGCCCCTCGCTGCAGCGCACCATCCCCGCCAGCCAGGTGCCAGGGCGGTGAGTGATTACTGACCACACTGACCAAGATCTTCGGCTTCTGGGGTCAGAGGGGCTGTGCTCAGATCCCTGTTTGCACACTTCATGAGGGCGGGCCTTCATCAGACCACTCTCAGCCTGAGTGTTTCTTTCTGTAAAGTAGCGATAGTAGCTGTGAGGCACCGGCCGCGATGCCTGGGAAACCTCCGCCAGCATCACAGGTGCTGAGCTTGCGGTCGCAGGAAGTGCTCCGATGGTGCTTATTGCTGTTATCGCATCGCCATCCTGTGCCTTAACCTCCAGGATTGTTAGGAAACTGGGGAGAGTAAAGAAGCTGAGAGTGGATTCAGACCATCAACTTTGTTTCCATTGGCTTACACATAGCAGTTGATGAGTTGCCTTTGTCTAACTTACATATGTATGTGTATGCACGTGTATGGCATAGACACACACACACACCCGAGTGCTGCAACTCTTCTTAACTGATGTGCCCTTTTGAATTTAAGATATCTAAACTTAGTTTCCTGTTAATCATTCATTTGTTTAGGTCAGTTTTTAGTCATTCTAAACAAAACATATCTTGTATTCTACTGACAAGTAAATAAATGATAAGTATTTCAGTAAATACTTAAAAAAAAACAAAAAACTAACTTGTTGCATGCATGGTTCCCCTGCCATGTGTGTGAAGGTGCTGCTTGGCTGTAGTTTCCATAGACTGTGTGCTGGGAGCAGTGAGGGGTGCTGTTCCCCAGGGAGGTTCTTGGTGGGTGTGTTCTATGCACTCTACAGAGGGTGACTATTCTTGCTTTTTAGGTTCATAGGTATAACCTAGTAACGTGAGTATAGTTAACACTGACTGTGTGCCCATGCTAGGGGTGCAAAGAAGACTTGCTTGTATTTAGAATGCAGCCTTTTGTGTGCCATCTAACTTGGGGACTGTGTTTATTTGAAAATTCTAGCTTAGCAGCTACTTAGCCTCTTAAATTTGTAAGTCCTCAGTTTTCTCGTTTATTAAAGATAAAATGGCTTGGCCAATGTAGCTCAGTGGTTGAGTGTCGACCTATGAACCAGGAGGTCGTGGTTCAATTCCCAGTCGGGGCACATGCCCGGGCTATGGGCTTTGATCCCCAGTGTGAGGCATGCAGGAGGCAGCCGATCAATGATTCTCTTTCATCATTTGTTTTTTTTCTCTCTCTTCCTCTCCCTTCCTCTCTGAAATCACTAAAAATATATTAAAAAAAAAAGATGAGCCCTAACCGGTTTGGCTCAGTGGATAGAGCATCAGCCTGCGGACTGAAAGGTCCCAGGTTCGATTCCGGTCAAGGGCATGTACCTTGGTTGCAGGTACATCCCCATTTAGGGGGTGTGCAGGAGGCAGCTGATCGATGTTTCTCTCTCATTGATGTTTCTCTCTATCCTTCTCCCTTCCTCTCTGTAAAAACTCAATAAAATATATTTTTAAAAAAGATGAAATGAACTAATATTCGATTCCATTCCCACCCCAAAATGGGAGATTTTGAACATTCTTTACTTCAGGTTATGTGGACATCTGTGACAGCCAGGTGAGATGTGTATGGAATCCTTAGCTTACCTCAGAGCCCTGAGTTGCTGCCTGTCTGTCATCCTGCAGTCGAGTGAGGAAGGAGCTCAGTGGTGCTGCTGCCACGGCGGTACTGCAGGGCTCCCTGTGCCATGCCCGCACCGGAGGGGCCGCTCTCCAGCACAGCTCCCGTCTGGGTTCCAAGTTCTAATTGCAGATGCTTCCTGGTTGGGAACAGCAAACTTAAGTGTTATTAAACAATCAAAGAATTGTTCTTTACTTGCTGGGAACTTTTTATGTGGTTTCAAATTTATCATTATATCCTATTTTCTTGTAGGGAAGAAGATTTCTTAGTTCTCTCTTCAGTTGGAATACAAATTTTATTAAAATGATCCATGGAACCATTAAAAACCAGTTACAGGGATTACAGAAGTAAGTATTAAAGGTAATATTTTGTGCTCTCTTAATCTGGTTTTGAAAGTTTTGACCTGAGTTTTTAAAGTTATATTAATCTTTTGGAAACTGTAGAAGTTACCTCTTATTTATTACTAGAGGCCCAATGCACGAAATTCATGCAAGGGTAGGCCTTCCTTCCCCCAGCTGCTGGCACCAGCTTCTCTCTGGCACCCGGGACCTGGGCTTCCCTTGCAGCCCCGGCTTCATCCAGAAGGACATCTGGTTGAATTAGCATATTATGCTTTTATTATTACAGATGATTCGTTTTGTAACTAGGTAGTATTTTCCCCTGTACAGGAAATAATTCTTTTTTAGTAATGACTTAAAATTAAGATGTTAATTTGTGGTAGTTCTTTAAATAGTCAGATTATCCCCCAGTTAAATCTCAGCCTCAGTCACAGTAAAGCCTGTCTCACTAGCACATCTGCTACCATTTGAATGTCACGTCTGCTCCTCACTCACTAAGCACTGAGTTACATGGGGCGGAGCCCTGAAGGGAAGAGTGCTGAGACACAACCAGCCCCACCCCCCCACACACACACACTAGTTGTTGCTCACGGTGAGGGCTGTTGTCTGCTGTCTGCGGCTGCAGAACCATGTTGGAGCTGCTCTGTGCTGGGCGCTCAGTCTGCATTTCAGAATCAAACCCTCAGCCTCTAGAGTTGGCTTGCTGCTGCCTCCCCTCTGCCAAGCAGCAGTGTGAGTGCTGGGCTCCGACACACCTGACCCTCTTGCTGCTGAGCTCCTGCTGCTTCTCAGGACGCATTGCTTCCTCATTTGCAGAATTTTGGGTTGAACCAGTGGAGTCCTAATTATTCTCTAAAGCATTGGTTCTCAACCTTCTGGCCCTTTAAATACAGTTCCTCATGTTGTGACCCAACCATAAAATTATTTTCGTTGTTACTTCCTAACTGTAATGTTGCTACTGTTATGAATTGTAATGTAAATATCTGATATGTAGGATGGTCTTAGGCGACCCCTGTGAAAGGGTCGTTCGACCCCCAGGTTGAGAACCGCTGCTCTAAAGTCATCTCTGGTATTTTAGGGAATTAGTAGCCTAAAAGTTTTGAAAATTTTATGTAGTTTTAAATTTTATTTAGATTTAGAAATTTAGTTCTAGGCTTATGTTCCCATAGTTTCCCAGAAAACAGTCAAGTTCTGGGGGAGCCTTGATTGAGAAGGAAGAACATAGTTTGATACTAAACTCTCAAAACTCTCTTCTTTTCGTACTTACTGCTGTGGGTAGCTAACAACTCTCCACAGTGACTTCGCAAAGCACTCCCGCGCCCACGCTCTTCCCTGGGGCAGGAGAGTTCCTAGAGCGATGCACATTAAAAGTGTAATTCTTTGCATTACATTTTTTTTTATTTTTAAAATAGATCCTTGATGGTACACATTGCAGAAGTTTATTTCAGAGCTTGGAGAAAGGCTTCCGGGAAAATATTGGAGGTATTTTTATTTTATTAAATGTTAACGCTTTGTTACGTTCTCCTTGGAAGAGTGATTCAAAGCCTGTGCTGGAAAAAATGAAAATCCTGTGCTGAGGCTCTGTCAGTATTGATAGTTTGGGCATATTTTGGGTTAAACAAAACATTGTTACAATAAATTTACCTGTTTCTTTTTTCTGTTTTTAATGTGGCCACTAGAAAACTTAAAACTGCTCTTATGTCTCACCTATTTCTGTTGGATAGTGCTGCGTGGGAACCTCAGCCACTTGTTTTAGTTGCATTATTTTCCAGAATTTAAAGATATTCATTTTGAATATGGCTCACCTTTAATGACTGTATAATATCTATATTATGAAGGTATGGTGATATAATTCATAATCACAATTAAGTATTCAAAAATACCAAAAAGTATCAGTCTTATATCCTTTATATTTTTCTCATATTAGGTTCTCAAATGTGTTTTCTTTTCCTCTGAGAGTAAAGTTTTTGCTTTAAGTAAAAAAGGGGTCTTTCCTTTGGAGGAATGGACCCTGAGTTAGTGGGTGGGGGGCCGGTTTGCAGGCAGACAGGGAGGGTGCCTGATGCTTGGAGTTGATTTCTATCTACTCTGCTCTGTGCCTGCTTATGCTCGGTTTATGTGACTCACCAACTTCTACTTCTAGAAAACAAAAGATTATTAACTTCTGGAATAGTTTTATAGCATAATTTTTTGGAGAAAGGGCAAAACCAGGGCATTGTTATGCATTTTTTGCATTGTTTTATTACCGCATGAAACTTACAGGAAGGAATATTTGTCCCCTTTTTCTCCAGTAATGGTTTAAAACATAGAAATTTATAATTAAGAACTTAATTGTTTGACTAGGTCTGTGCCAAATTAGTACCAGATAGTTCTGTTTCTGCCCTTCCCCTCTCCCTCCAAGTTTTTAAAGCAAATTCCAGACATTTCTTGTCTGTTCTTCACTATCCCTGTCTAGATAGGTTTATATGGTGCCATTGTCGCATGCAACAAAATTAACAATTCCTGAGGAGTCTTAGAAATAATTTAGCCATATTTAAATTTATCAGCTTTGTTTTAAAAATGTCTTTAAAAATTATGTTATAACGTTTCCATTTTTTAATTGATTTTTTTAAAGAGAGGAAGGGAGAGTGAGAGCAAAACATTGATGTGAGGGAGAAACATCGATCAGTTTCCTCCTGTATGCACCCTGATGGAGTATTAAACCCCCAACCTAGTATGTGCCCTGACTGGGAATCGAGCCCACCACCTTCTGGTGTATGGGACAACATTCTAACCAATGGAGCCACACTGGCCAGGGCCCAAAAATGTCTTTTTACAGTTTTTTCTTTTTTGCTCCAGCAAGTCTCCCAATGGCATTTGCAGGTTTTGTCATTTCACTCTCTGAGAGCATTGGTCCCTCCCCCCCTTTCATCTGTTTGATCCTGTGCCATTGGTATATTGGAGAAACCCGGTCACATTCTGGTTGTTGGCTCTAAAAGCCCAGAGCCCGGGAGGTGGAGCCAGGGATCTCCTATGTCATCACAAGTTGGCAGTGAGTGGTTGGTTCCCACTTATGACTGAGATTTGTTAGTGGCTTCAGGTGAGGAAATAGTTTCAAAGATGATGGAGAAGAGGTTAATACTAGCAGGAGGCTTCCCTTATATCTTTCCTGAAGCCATGGCATTTGGAGAACCAGGGCTGCTCCTGGCATCTGGCCTTGCCTCAGTCTCCCCATTGGGGATCCTTGGTGCCCTGGCCTCCCAGGAGCTTCCCACAGCCCGTCTTGCCCGGCCCCTCCCTGTAGCAGCTCTGAAAGACCTTGTTTCAGTCCCTTTGGAATCCGTCCATCCCTTAGAGGTAGGTCAGTGTCGTTTGGGAGGTCCTTGGAAAAAATCCAGCCCTCTGAGGTTACCAGGACGACTCATGAGGGCTCCCAGCCTCACTCAGTCTCCGAGCCTGCTGGCTTGAACTGCCATTCATCACAAGTTAGTATGTCATCAAATAAGATCGAGGAAGCTAAGTGTTCTCTGGTGAAAATTAGAGAGAGGTGTCCACTTAAAACAGACGCTCTGATGGAAGGAGCCAGGTTCCTTCCTCGTGAGATGGAAGTTTGTGCTGGCACTGTTGCTCTGCCGGTCCTGCTGTCTGTCTGGAAACGCACACTCCGTGTCACTCCATCCGCTTGTTGTTCCAGACGATCGAAAGTGACTGCATCCAGGACTTCATGTACCACGGGATCCACCTCCCGCGGAGGTCTCCAGTGCACTCCCGAGTGCGCGAGGTGAGCAGGCCCTGACGCGTCCACTGTCTCGCTCTTTCCTTTTGAGATCACTGTTTTTGTTAAGTTTAAAGCTGAAGTTAAGCCTTGGTGGCTATCAGTTCTAGGGGATTTTTCAGAATCTCGATATTGGTATCTGGCAGTTGTATCCTGCCACCAAAGCTCTAATTAGTGAAGCAAAGCAATACTGTTATGGTGTCAGAACTTAATGAAGCCACCTTAATTAAATTCTTTGACATAAATATGTCAGAATCATCACTTTCTAATTTCCACTGCTGCTTTTTTTCCAGAACAGATGATAGTTGAGACTAATTTTATTATTTACTTTCATACATTTATATTTCCATTTTGGTATTCTGCAGACCATATGGGATAGTGTTTTGTTAGTTTCTCTTGGTAAGATTTTGTTTTTAAAAAGTCATCTCAGAATTTATATCTGAATTTTATCTTTATACTGGAGGCCCAGTGCACGAATTTGTGCATGGGTGGGGTCCCTCGGCCTGGCGATTGGGGCCGATTGGGCTGTATCGCCCAGTCCGGGGGGAGGGACCGTGGGAGGTTGGCTGTGGGAGCACACTGACCATCCAGCCGGCCAGGGGAGGGACCACAGGAGGTTGGCTGTGGGAGCGCATTGACCACAAGGGAGCAGCTCCTGCATTGAGCGTCTGCCCCCTGGTGGTCAGTGTGCGTCATAGCGACCGGTCAACCAGTTGTTCGGTCCCTTAGGCTTTTATATATATAGATTGTCAATGGTGTGACTGAGTAAGGCTTGCTTGTCAGTGCCCTTGCCACACTGGTAGGTGCCTGGTGATGGTCGGACTCTGGCAGGAGGGCTGAGTCCCCTTTGTTATGTTGATCAGCTGTTGCTTTTGGCACCGAGTGTCAAGAAGCTAAGTGGAAAAGGTGGACTCTTTCCTTTGTGAACAGTGAAACTGCAGTTGTTTGTAGAATGTCAATATACTAATTATATAATGTTTGAATGGGTAAGGAAACATTTTTTTACGTTATTGATGATTTAGTTTGAGTTATCCAAAGATAAAGAGCCCAAAGATAACCCCCTGTCCACCCCCATCCCAGTGTGGTTCATTCAGGTGTGATCACACGTGTAGTTTGGTGTCTCAGGTTCTGTTTAGTCATAGGAGAGGCATCATGTTAAACTACAGATTTGTGACGTGGGTGCCTCACACTCTCATTTTCATATCTGTTTTTCCTGCTGTGGTCTCTGAGTAATTAATATATTATGAGTGTAGATAAATTTATGGGAAAATGCACAGAAAGAATTAAAAGGAAGAATATTAGATTTTCCTTCTCAAATGAAATACATTCCTGCACTCTTAAGTAATTGTTCTTGCTGCTTATAACACATAGTTTCTTCTTAAAATTCTTTTTTGGATAAACACTATATTTATATGATAAATTATTTTATCGATATGTCAAAAGAATCTTTGGGAAATGCTTCGGAAGTCTTCAGAAAGTAAAAGTCCCCGTATTAATGATGAAAGTCTTCTAAAACTGCATAATAGCAATGGTTGGTCAACTTTGAATATACTAAAACCGACTGAATCGAACACTTTAAAAGAGTGACTTTTTTGGTATATGAATTATCTCAATAAATCTGTTTACAAATGTTTCTGTGAACAAGTATACCTTGATACCAAAACTTGATAATATTGTATACAAAAACAGACTATAGACTCATATCACTTATGACATCAATAAAAACTAAGTAAAATGAACAATCAGAAAAATTAATCTTTAGACTAGTTCTTTTAGGGTAAAGATGAGTCAAGTTCACTTAAAGCACAGGCTGTTTTATAGCCTGTTTATTTTTCACTTTTTACCTATGTAATCAATCCCCTAGAGTTGTGAATTAAGGAAGTGAGGCAGACTTGATTGTTGTTGGGGACAGGAGTCTGTGAGGAGTGGCAGAAACGCCCTAGCCAGGTGGCTCAGTTGGTTGGAGCGTTGTCCCTTATACCAAAAGGTCGCAGGTTCGATTCCCAGTTGGGGCACATACCTAGGTTTTGAGTTTGATCCCTGGTTGAAGTGTTTACTGGGGCAGCTAATCCATGTTTTCTTCTCCCTTCTCGCTAAAATCAGTAAACATATCCTCCGGTGAGGATTTAAAAAAAAAAAAGTGGCAGGAAGATTCTGGCTGGGAAAGAAGGGAGCAGAAAAGAAAGGAAGAGAAGCTCAAAGAGCAGTTGTTGCTGGTTATTCAGAAGCACTTGGTATGTGAGCTAAGTTCATGCTGTGCAGGACCACTGAGCAGTGACACTCACTTGGAGGGATAGGTGGGCCTGTGCTGGGAGTCCAGCAAGGCTCTTAGACCCGAGCAGAACTGTAGCCAGTCCATCTTTACCTGGAACGCTGTGGAGACCACGTGGCCTGACACTTTTCTGTTTTATCCGAAAGGTGATGAGGTTTGTGGCTGTTGGTGGGGCCTTGCTCTGTACTTGTGCTGTGGGTTTCCTTCACATGTGGTGCTTTGTGTTCTTCTTTCTTGGCTCCAGGTGCTGAGTTACTTTCACCATCAGAAGAGAGTTCGGCAAGGCGTGGAGGAGATGCTCTACCGACTGTACAAGCCCATCCTCTGGAGAGGCCTGAAGGTGCACATGCCGGCTGTCTGTCGTGCTTAGACACACTCATTCCAAACCGCGGGAGGGCAGTGGAAGCAGGCCTGGGCTGGGAGCCTCGTGACATTTTGGGATGAATGTTTTATTCTTTTATTAAATCAGACTGATCTGAGTTGGTTTAGTGCTGACCACACAGTTGGGAGGGGAGGAGGGGCTGTGCTCAGTAAACCAGCAGAGGTAGGGGGGTCTGCAGAGCTGGGCAGGGTGTCCTGGTTCCTCAAGACCCCCTGCTGAGACTGGGCGCCAGGATGACAGCACTGGGAGCATTCCAGTCACAGGATTGCAGCACAGGGGCGTGTAGGGGTGGGATGTGATGTCAGTGTGTCTTAGTGATGCAAGGTGGGCTTTGAGCAAGGAATCGATCTTCCATCTGTCAGCACTGAGCTGCGCTTGGCTGAACCTAAGGAAGGTCTCAGTGCGGTCTATTTAAATTGTCTTTAATTCGTAAGTCAGTCTGTGCTGAGATGCCAGGACCTTTACTCAGACTCTCCACTGACGCCTTCTAATGCCGTCCTCTCTGTGGGCCCTGACACACTCTTCCTTCATTATTCCAGGCCAGAAACTCTGAAGTTCGCTCAAATGCTGCCCTGTTGTTCGTTGAAGCATTTCCTATTAGGGATCCAAACTTCAATGCCATTGAAATGGACAGTGAAATTCAGAAACAGTTTGAAGAGCTCTATGTACGTATTCATGTAGTCAAGCTCCTTATCACTTCAGCTCTGTCTGGCCTGGTGTGCGTCCTGGCTGTCCCCTGCATCTGCCTGTCCCTCCCCTGCCCCCCTGCCCCGCCATGGCAAGCTTTCCAGATGTTGACATTCTTCAAGGAAATCCATTCTCTCCCCGGTGACATTGTGGGTCCATAGTGCCCTTCTCTCTTCCTCTTCATCTCCTTTGGAACATTTAATTATTGCTTCATATAATTTTAAATGTTTTAAGTGTATTCTTATCTCTCCAGCAGAGAAGTAGTATATCATAGGGCTTAAAACACCCCCAGGTTTGACTCCACCTGTGTAACTTTGGGTGACACTTTTCTGTCTTTTCCCCTGTGAATTGTGGGTGGGGATACTGCCTACTGTGGAGTTGTGGGTCGTGTGTCTAAGGCAAACCTATAGGTAGTGCCTGTTGCAGTTGTTTTTCCAGGTGACTGGGTTTTCAAATGAGGCGTTAGGACGTGAGGTGTGACATTGTTTCCTGGGTGCTGTGGCTCTTCCTCTCCTTGCTGGAAAGTGCTGCCCCTGCTCAGTTCTCCACACTTCCGCACGCGCAGGTTCCTAACACAAGTAAAAACGTTAGTTTCCTAGTTAGTAGAAGAAAATTATAGGCAGAAATAGAAAAAAAAAAGCCATGATAATGATGGTTACCCATGGCACTCTTAAATACTTAATTTTGTTTGTTTTCTGACTAATTGTGAAAAATCTCAGACAGAAAGTTGAAATTATAGCCCTAACTGGGTTGGCTCAGTGGATAGAGCCGTGGCCTGCAGACTGAAGGGTCCCAGTCAAGGGCATATGCCCAGGTTTCGGGCTTGATTCCTAGTGTGAGGCATGCAGGAGGTAGCTGATCAATGATTCTCTCATTGATCTTTTTTTTTAAATATGTTTTTTTATTTATTTCAGAGAGGAAGGGAGAGATAGAAACATCAATGATGAGAGAGAATCATTGATCAGCTGCCTCCTGCACGCCCCCGACTGGGGATCAAGCCTGCCACCCGGGCATGTGCCCTTAACTGGAATTGAACCCGGGATCCTTCAGTCCGCAGGTGGACGTTCTATCCACTGAGCCAAACGAGCCAGGGCTCATCATTTATCTTTCTCTCCTCCCTTCCTCTCTGAAATAAATAAAAATATATTTAAAAGAAAGCTGAAATTATAATAGGATGTCCCTCTCCAGAAATCTCTCCTCTCTTTTTAAGAAAAATACATTTCTATTGATTTCAGAGAGGAAGGGAGGGAGAGAGAGAGAAACATCAGTGATGAGGGAGAATCATTGGTCGGCTGCCTCCTGTATGCCTGCAACCCAGGCATGTGCCCTTGACCAGGAAGTGAACCATGACCTCCTGGTGCATAGGTCAATGCTCAACCACTGAGCAATGCCAGCCGGGCTCTCTCTTTTTTTCCTTGCTATTTTTTTGTTGTTGAAGATGCCAAATTAATTCATTTGTTCCCCAGAGTCCTGGTTTTACAGAACCCATCCCTACAGTGTCATTGGTGTGTTCCTCTGCCCTCTGTCTTTCTGTGAATTGGTAGTTAAGTTTAGAGTTGAGGAGTCATGGTTTTGTGGGTTTTGCTGGTTGTGTTGGATTCTCCAGGTGCTCTCGTGTATTTCCATCAGATACGTAGGACCATTGTCTGGATTGAGTCATTGCAAGCAAAATGACTTTATTTTGGGCTCAGTGCATTTCAGCACTTGGAGAACTCGGGAGCAGTTTGCATAGGCAGTGTCTAAGAGACTGGTGCTCAGGACAGTGCTCTCAACAGCGGAGTAGACTTGGAGGCCCTACGTCGGCCACATCCTGGGGCGGGATTGTCAAATCAGGCCCCATGAGAGCTGCAGTCGTCAGCTGTGGAAATGACACTTGACCAAAGATTGTGGGTCTGCATGACCCGTAGTTCTGTAACTTGGAACATTGGATGAGTTGTGAGTGTCCAAAGTGCTTATGTGTAAAGCAGATGTTGATAGAAAGGGAACTGATTTAAGATTTTTAAGCTGTTTTCCCTCCTACTTCTAGAGCCTTTTAGAAGATCCGTATCCAATGGTCCGTTCCGCAGGGATCCTTGGTGTTTGTAAGATAACTTCCAGATACTGGGAGATGATGCCTCCGACAATTCTCATTGACCTCCTGAAGAAAGTGACGGGGGACCTGGCGTTCGATGCAAGCTCGGCCGATGTGCGCTGTTCTGTCTTTAAGGTAAGATTTTAAGTTATATAAGCAATGTTTATTTATTGTAGGATAGTTAGAAAATACAGAGGGAAACATCTTAAAATATAAACATCATAATATCACTATTGACATTTTTTTTTTTTTGTATGTCCA
Source organism: Myotis yumanensis (assembly GCF_028538775.1). Taxonomy (NCBI): domain Eukaryota; kingdom Metazoa; phylum Chordata; class Mammalia; order Chiroptera; family Vespertilionidae; genus Myotis; species Myotis yumanensis. The sequence continues at coordinate 259,332 of NW_027223760.1, forward strand.
AGGTAAGGTTTTACCAACCAAATTATCTACTTGAAATGGTCTTTCTTCAATGTGTGTGTGTGTGGGGGGGGACACGTACAGCATTTTAGAATAGGACCTGTATGTACTTTAACATTTTTAAGTTATACATTAAAATTGACCTTTAAAAAAATCTTTATTGTTGAAAGTATTACATATGTCCCCTTTTTCCCCCATTGACCTCTTCTAACCCCCCTCCCCCTCTGCCTCAGGCCCTCACCACCCTATTATGTGTGCCCATGGGTTAGCACAGTGATTGCCAAAGTGGGCGCTGCAGTGATCCAGGGGGGCAGTGATGGCCACAGGTGCATTTGGGGGCGATGAGTAACTGCTATTAAAATTTTTAAAAAATTAATTTCCAGAGGCTGAGTAATATTTTTTCTGGAAAGGGGGCGGTAGGCCAAATAAGTTTGGGAACCACTGGGTTAGCATATATGCATGCAAGTTCTTTGGTTTATCTCTTCCCACCCACCCTCCCTGCCTTTTTGATATCTAGCATATACTTTTCATAAGAATCTACAAAACTGTCCTTCCTCCATCATGCAGTCACAGTAGTTACTAGGACATCTCCATCTCGTTTCATCTGTAGTCCCACCCACTGTCTCCTAGAATTCCTTTGGAGCAAATCCCAGACATTGCATAATCTCATCTGTAAATATTTACCTATGACCTTTAAAATATAGATGTCTTTTAAAATAAGAAACCCATTTTCCTAATAACTGAAAAGAGAAGGTGGCAGGGCGTATCAGTCTTCCGACAAGTCGGTGCCTGGACTGAGCTTGGGCAGGTTACTTGGCCTCTATCTGAGGAGCTTGGGTCCTGCAGGGTGGAGTCAGGAGGTGCAGAGAAGGTGAGGGCTGTTGGCATGGAGGAAGGACTCTAGGGTCTAAGCTTTGGACACCGCTCCACCAGCAGTGGTGCTGTGTTTCTTTAACTCAGAAGATTATTTTAAAGCTACTCTAATCTTGTTTGGGTGAAACAGTGGAGGAGTAATGGTCAGCCTTTGAAACCATACTAATTCATTCAAAGTGTGTGTTAACGTGAAACCGTTTAAGAAAGTGTTATTTTCTACAAGTGTGTTTACTTATTTCACCAGTGGACCCAGATGTTTTCTCACCTGAACCTTTTTAGTTTATGTTCTAATTCGAATCTTGTCTTTCTCCTTTCTTGCAGTGTCTACCGATAATTTTGGATAACAAATTAAGCCACCCATTATTAGAGCAGCTTTTGCCAGCACTAAAATACAGTCTCCACGACAATTCGGAGAAAGTGAGAGTGGCTTTCGTGGAAATGCTGTTGAAAGTTAAAGCCATAAGGGCTGCCAAGGTGGGGTAAATAGGGTTTTTCTTATTTAAGACATGAAGTAAATAAGTACATTTGTTTTCATCCACAAAAAGACAAAATTCAGCGTTTGGCTAAGTGTTAATTATAAGGGTCGTCATTATTGTTTGGTGTTATCTGTGAGTTTTTCCTTCCACACAATGGTTCTCTGAAATTTACTTTCAAAAAGGCTGTTTCCACAGCATTGGGGAAAGAGCTCACACGCCCATCCGTGCAGGGTCCGCTGCACAGCCCTGCGGTGCGCTCGTGCAATGACAATGCTGTGTGACCATGAAAGAAAATGAACTTACACAGAAACAACTCTAAGATAGAAGAGTAAAAGCAAGCGTAGGAGCCAGCTGTTTGAAATGGGGAACATACAGCATTATAGCCCATATTTGCTCAGATACAAATAAAACACCCTGGGAGAGTCAGGACGTTAGTGACAGCTGCCTGCGAGCAGGGATTGGGTGTCTTGGGATGGGGATCTGGGAAGGCCTTGTCACTGCTTAGGGTGTGTATTTATGCTTTTCAAATTTTGACCTGAATATTTTTATGTTTTAAAAAACAGTATATTTTATATGACCTGCATAGTAAGAATACCTACATCATCCCCATTCTCACTACCTTGGTACTTGTGCTGCAAATCAGTTGATGGTGTGGTCTGTTTGTGGACTTGCTCTGTCTAGCCTTCCTGCTGTCCGTGCTGGGCCAGGGCCACACAGGCCTGGGTGCCGAGGGCCCTGAGTCTGGTGTGTGAACCCCTAGCCTCCTCCTTCAGGGCCCTCTGCGGCTTGGGCCCTCTGCCTGTCCACGACAATTTTAGAATCAGCATGTCAGTTTCAACAAAGTTGGGTGCAGTTTTGATTGGCTTTGTTCTAACAGCCTGTTAAAACGAGATTCTGAGTCTGAAAGGGAAGTGTTTGGCTTAGTGTTGTTTGAGCTGTAAATCTGCTTGCACAGGATTCTGGAGGTGATGGCTGGGAGGAATAGAGAGGGCAGTTGTTTCTGCTTTACTAGTGAGTCTCCCCACGAGAAGGGGAAAGACCAGTAAGACAGAAAGAAGGCCTGGGACCGGAGTCTGGGCTTTGTCTTAATGAGGTGCTTCTTTTGTCTTGATCTTAGCTGGCTCTTAGAGGGAAGGCAGAGAGTGGCTTAGTGGTGGGGTCTCTGAAAGGTTTGTTCTTGAAAATCAAGGTCAGAGATTGATGGGCCTGTGGAGAAGCAGCTAACAGGAATGGGTGATTGTCACCCAGTGGAATGGTGGGCAGCATGCCGCTGTCTGCTGCAGGTGGTGCTGGCACAGGCGCGGGTCTCCTGCACCCAGCGTTGGAGGAACAACATCTAATTTCTTTTTTGTTATGCTCTGGAAATTTTGTTTAAAATGTTAAGGTGACAGGAACCATTGACAGGTTCCCGCTTGGTGCTTTCACACAGTTTTGGAAGATCTGCCCCATGGAGCATATTTTGGTTCGTCTGGAATCAGATTCCAGGCCTGTGTGTCGGCGCCTGGTGAGCCTCATCTTTAACTCTTTCCTGCCCGTGAACCTCCCGGAGGAGGTGTGGTGTGAGCGCTGCGTCACGCTGCTGCAGATGAACCATGCTGCTGCCAGGAGGTTCTACCAGCACGCCCACGAGCACACCGCCTGCACCAACATAGGTATGCACGCCAAGGAGCCTGGCTGTAAGCTCTGTGCTCGAATGCATTGCTGAATGGTTTCCGTTGGATGGCACTTGTAGTTATTTGGGATTATATTTTACTATTAAAAGGCAATTTTGTTGAAGAAACATGTGAACAAACTATTGGTTATATTCAACATTATAGCAAAGCTGATTCATGTGATTCGCCATTGCTTAAATGCCTGCATCCGGAAGGCAGTCCGAGAGCACCAGGAGGAGGACGAGGAGAGGGAGAAGGAGAACGTGAGTGTAAGTAGGACACGGGGCTTCGAGCCCTGGGCTATGTTACCCCTCGTTTCCATGGGCTGTGATGTGAGTGTCCGGGCCCAGCACAGGCCACCCCAAAAGATCCCAGTGGCTAAAGTTAGGAATCCAGGGCCAAAAGCCTTGATAAACAAACCATGTTACGCCTTTATCAGTTACCACCCAAGTCCTAACTTGTTTATGTTTCTCACTAATTAGCACCCAAACCTACGTGTTTTTGTCCTGTCAGTTCTTCACAAATTTATTGTTTCTTTGTCTAAAAAGTATAGAAAGCTGCTGGTTCATCATTTTAAAGAGACTCTGTTGTGCACACATATTAAGTTAATCTGGTTTTAGATTAGTTTATTATTTGTCCAGGAGTGGGGGAATTCTTCCCAATCCCCAACTTTAGGAACATTTTGTCTATTCTTTTAGTATTGATATTTCAGCTAATTATTTTGGAGGGTCATAATGTTTTTGAAAGAATTGTTGTACATCCTTTGTAGTTCATTGTGGAATTTGTGTAGGAGTTAATGCAGAGGAAATTTATTATTAGTAACACCCCGTCCTAGATTTTCTTCGCCTTAAGCTTCTCTGTATATTTTTCTGTCTGGGGGTGGCATATGCATACTGTATTTTAGTTAGGTGGTAGAGCTCTTAACCTCTGCTGTAAGATGCTACTGAAAACATTATGGGGTCGAATTTCTAGGACTCAGTTTTATTTAGAATTCTCTTAAATAATTTATCAGAAGTGATTTAACCCTGACCAGTGTGGCTCAGTTGGTTGGACATTGTCCTGTGCACCAGAAGGTTGCTGGTTTGATTCCTTGTGTGGGCACATGCCCTGGCCGTGGGCTCGATCCCCGGTATGGGGCATGCAGGAGGCAGCCAGCTGATTGATGTCTCTCATACAGATGTCTCCATCCCTCCCTCTCTTCTTTTTCCATCTCTCTCCCTCTCCCTCTCTAAAATCAATTAAAACATTTTTTTAAGTAATTTATCAAAGAGATTGTTTGGCTGCTATTTCTTCAGAGCATAAGAAGAGAATGTTTAGGGCTTGGACACACTACTTGTCGGCACTGTCTTAAGCTTGTAACCAAACTTGCGTGCTCACAGACATTGAAAGTAAAATCTTAGGCAGTTTTGTGGTGCTCGTCTAGGTTAGAAGACTCGCCTTGACAAGGAAGACACCAAAGATAGTTTACACTGTTGCTGCAACATGGAACTGTGTGCTGGCACGAGGCGAGCCCTGGCGCCGGTCCGTCTTGCCTCGCTCCTGCCCTGTGTCCACTCTGATACAGGCTGACAGGTTGCTCAGGGCTCCAGTGTGGCTTTGCTTAGTCCTTGGTCTCAGGCTGTCCAGCTACATGTCAGAAGGAGAGTACTGCTCACACATGTGCCCCTGGACTCAGGCCTGTGTGGCACCTTCCCACCAGCCTTGTCCCTGCCCCAGTCAGGGACCGCAGGTGTGGGACAGAGAGAAGAGGGCATGAGACAGGGGGGCTGCATCTCATCGGAACAGCTGGCCTGAGGAGTGGCTGCATCAGCTCACAGGCCTTTTCAGCCTGGATTTGGGAAACCCTCAGCTGAGAGCATTCAGAACTGGCCCTGCTTTGTGTTCTGTTGGGATTTGAGTTCCTCTCTTTAGGGCTTTTCCCTCCATGTATGGATTGGGTGGGCAGGATTCTTCTGGAAAGTGATTCTATCGCTGCTAATCTTCAGAAACCTTAGCTGAAGATGCCAGGACAGTGAGCACCCCATCTGCAGGGCGGGGGCTGCCATGTGTAGGTGGGCACCGTGAGGGGCATGAGCAGGTGTGTGCTGCGGAGTGCCAGGGCTTCTGGGCCAGCCTCAGACTCGTGCTGATGGTAGGGATGGTTTTGCAAAAGACAAAAGCGTATTTTATAAGGTAATAATAGTTGAGACTGTTACATTTTTTAAATATTGAAAGAATCCTCCAGGCTCATTATTAAAAATTTAGACGTTAATGAGAGCTTGCATTTTGTAATATTTTAGATCATTTTCTGTACCATCAGAAAACACAAGGGTTTAGAAATAAGTAGTTCCATTGTGAACTATGCTAGAAAAGAAATATAATTTGTCACATACATATTCTAAAAATATAAGGCTGAAAGCAAAAGTTTTTGAAGCTTTTACTTTCCCTCTTTACTGTCTATGAAAAATCAAAGCTATTTCTGCTAAAATACAAAGTTGGCTTCCTCTTTTTTTAAAAAATATATTTTATTGATTTACAGAGAGGAAGGGAGAGGGATAGAGAGTTAGGAACATCGATGAGAGAGAAACATCGATCAGCTGCCTCCCTCACACCCCCCACTAGGGATGTGCCTGCAACCCAGGTACATGCCCTTGACCAGAATCGAACCTGGGACCCTTCAGTCCGCAGGCCGACGCTCTATTCACTGAGCCAAACCGATTAGGGCAACTTCCTCTTTAATGAGATCTCACTTGGGAACGTAGCACATTTTTGTAAGAAGTGATGGTTTCTGTGAGGCACCTGTGATAAGGCTGCAGAGCAGTAAAACATAGAATTAAATACAGAATGAAGTTTTGTTAATTTGTTATTTGTATTGTTCTCATAGTAGGCTTTGGTAGTTTTATTGCTTTTTAAATGTGACTGGCCATACCTCATTCAGAGTATTAAGTGCCCATTGAAAAATGTCACTATATAGAAACGACTTTTGTCCTTTCTGTGCACCCTCATTCATCAAGCTTACTTTCCGTCATACTTCAGTAGAGAGCACAGCAGTACCAACACCTGCAGTGAGTCCGCCGTGGCCTCTCCTGTTCCTGCAGGTTCTCCAGCTGTCTGCTGCGGCCACCACAGGACTTGGTCCGTGTGTCTGCCGGGGTGCATATGTGCAGCTTGAGGCGATGGCAGGGGAGAATTTATTAGAGCCTTTGTGGTTCAGGCCCACATTCAGACGATAAACAGCAGCCATTATGGCTTGCTGCCAGCCTAAGTTGGGAAATGTCAATGCGTATATTAACTTAGAAACAAGTTGAGGAAACCCATGAGGAGCGGGGTCGGCGTCACACCTTCCAGCCTGTAGAATGGGCAGCTCGTCCCTGAGTTTTAGTGTAATCACATTGAGTAATCAGGTTTTACACCTCCCCACACGCAGAGTCTGTTCACGTCGAGGTTTGTGATGAGAAGTCACATCCTTTAACAAACCAAAAGGTACAGTAAAAGAAAAAGCATGCTTTTTACTAGTGTGTTATGTCCGTAGGTGATGACAATAGGTTATACATTTTGAGGATTTATAATTCATGTAAATTGTTTGTTGAAAGGATATAGGGTTAACATAGAATGAGTTATTTCTTGGGTGGGCTTTTAGAAACCAATTTACTTCTGAGAGATTCTCAAATACAGAATAAACCCTTTTTCAATAGACATGAAAATAGACTTGATATTCTTTACATTTCTGCTTTCGTTCTAGAATTCTGAAGGGTGCTTTCAAAGACAGTGCTATTATCTTAGTAGTTGTTATGATTTGATTCTTTCACAGTAAAATTATTTGCATCTTAGGTTCTGGATAAAACCCTGTCAGTCAGCGATGCTGCATCCATGGCAGGTTTGCTAGAAATCATCGTGATTCTCTGGAAAAGCATTCACAGAAGTATGGAGAAGAACAAAGAGGCCAGGCTCTACACCATTGACAAGTTTGCCTCTGTGCTCCCTGAGTACCTGAAAGTGTTTCAGGTGAGATTGCCACCTGTAAGCAAGCGTATTGAGGTGACAGTGGAGCAGAATTAGCAGAAGTGCTCGACACGTCTGCTTCGCCCTGGCGCCTCGTCTGTAGCAGGAGGGGCTCAGCCAGTTCTTACCTGGCAGGGGGGTTGGCCACTAGCCTTCTGGGGGTGGAGGCCACATGCCTTTCAGCTTCATGTCTCCAGCACGCAGGGGAATGTCAAGGGTAAGCACTCGATTTTTCTGTCTCTGCTGGTCTGTGGCACTCCTTTAGAAATCCAGTTTGCTTTGCAGGGAATTGAGAAGGAGGAGTTCGTGAACATGAAGGTGCGGTAGCACCTAGGCTGTGTGGGCAGCTTCCAGCATTTGATGCCGCACGAAAAGCAAATGGGAAGTGTTTGAGTTGTGTCTGTTATCGGGGCAGAGAGAACCAGGGGTTGTCATTACTTCTGTTTGGGTGAAGGAAGCCTTCTCATTCCTTGACTTTTTAATTTACTTCTGAAGGAAGTTCATATTCAAAAACAAATGAAAATAAGATCAATAGTTAAAAATGCAAATTATCCCCAATTATAAAGAGATCATGGTCTGAGTGACGAAAGATCATAGGTCTTGGGAACCCCATTCTCTTGGAAAATGTACTCTTGGCTCATCTGTGAGCTGTTTCTGTGACTGACACACCTCTGAAAGGCAAACTGTCCTGTCCATGAAAGCCAGCAGCCTAGGCTGCCAAAGCTACCAGCACATTTAAAAGTTCAAGTAATTCCGTTGTCCTGAGACACCAGCATTATCTCAAGAATCTCAGAAGATAAACACAGACACCCAGAGGACCCTGGATGAGGTGGCAGCAGTGTGGCTGGGTGCCTGGGAGCCCAAGGAGGCAGTTAATTAATTCCCTTTATTCCAAGTGATGACGGCAAGAGAGCTGCTCTACCTGCAGGAGCTCAGAGGACCCGTGGCCCCTGCAGGGAGTGAGGCAAGGGCGTTTTGTGTTGCGTTCTGCCGCCGTGGGCAGAGAGCAGTGGCGTCCTAAGTGCTCGGTGGTGCAGGCGCTGCAGAAGTCTGATGTGTTTGCCGCATCAGCTCTCCCCACGCCTTTCCCATTAGCTGGCGGAGTCTGATTGGGAGGGATTAGGTGTTGGGAGGCAGCTCCAGCAAACTCTTTTCCACATTTCCCATCACACTATCTCGTCTTTCTACAGAGACTCTGGGTATTTTATTTAAAAATTTTCTCTAGTTTCATTCTCTTGAGTTTTATGTTCAAGATACCAAGCGTATGCAGATAACTTTTTTTTCCTTTTATCAGCAATGTTTTTACAGCAAAAAATTTTGTTATTCTGGTTACTGATGTAGCCCCAGGTTCTAGATTGTTGCCTGGTACACAGTAGGTGCTTAATAAATATCTGCAAAAAATGAATACATTACAGAGCATCGAAGTGTTGTGTGCACTTTGAAAATAGTTGTCAAACATGAGGCTTTCCAGAAGCTGTAAGTTCCCGCATTCCGCATGGCCAGAATTACCTGTGTAGTTCCTGCTGAGCCACTTTGAAAATAGGAAGTTAAATGGGGAGTTTTCAGAACATTGTGGTGTTTAAATACCCTTTCACTTTGTCTTCCTTTTTGTGCTTTTAGGATGACCGCTGCAAGATCCCTCTCTTCATGCTGATGTCCTTCATGCCGCCTTCCTCCGTGTCTGCCTTCAGGTACTCTGCTCAGGGCAGCAGTGCAAGGGGAGCCCCGCATCACTGTGCTTGTTGTCACTGACACTCAGCAGGCTGCCCCCCATCAGCTGTGACTTCTCAGATGCTGCTGCTAGCTGTGCAGGGGAAGAGGGGGCAGCTTCCCAAGGCTCTCGCGTTGTCCAGGAACCCGTGGTGACTGCGCAGAGCTAAAGCCTCTGAGCCTCTGAGCCTGAGTCGGGCACTTGTCAAGCCCGACATGCTGAGACGCTAGAGCTGCGCTGTTGTCCATGGTGACGCGTTGGCCAGTGTGGCTGCGACATGGGGAGCATGGCCTTGGTCACTGTGCTGTGCTGCAGACCCACATGGACGCCGCGCCTTGGTGTGAGAAGGATGTAAATGTCTCTTCAGTAGTTTCCTTTATTATATCTTTAAATGATGTTGTGGGGAGATTGGATACATTATTGAAATTAATTTTACCTGTTCCTCTTTTTTATTTTTAATGTGGTGTCTACAAAATTTAAATGACTGACGTAGGGGCCTGTTTTTGTGTCTCACGTTTTATTTTTTATTTGATAGTGTTGGTTATTAGCTCAGTAAAAATTACTCGTTTTTATTCATATTTATGATACAATTAATATTTTGATGCTAAGCAAACATCGTTACCCCCAAATTTGGAATCTGCTCTGGAGCCGGATGGAGATAACAGGGAAACGGAGGGTGGGTTTGTGTGGCATGTCAGGGAGGACTTGACCCTGAACCTGGCGGCACTGATGCTCCTCTTCCTAAAGCTGCTTCCAGTGTCCTCGCCTTTTTTTTTTTTTTTTTTTAAATATATTTTATTGATTTTTTACAGAGAAGAAGGGAGAGGGATAGAGAGTTAGAAATATCGATGGGAGAGAAACATCGATCAGCTGCCTCCTGCACACCCCCTACTGGCGATGTGCCTGCAACCAAGGTCCATTCCCTTGACTGGACTTGAACCTGGGACCCTTCAGTCCACAAGCTGATGCTCTATCCACTGAGCCAAACCGGTTAGGGCTGTCCTCGCCTTTTAGACAAGCGGGAGATTGCTGTGGAAGCGTTTGGTCTGATTTTGTGTATGTGATATGTTCAGCTGCAGTGTGATTTCCACACTGAGAAACCAAGAGGAGGGGGCTGCGGAGAGGAGCTACTGCACGCTGCTGGACTGTCTCTGCTCCTGGGGACACGTGGGGCACATTCTGGAACTCGTCTGCGACTGGCTGCCAGAGGAGCCCCCCCAGGGAAAGGTGTGCTCACATCCCGTCTCTTTAGATCTGCTGGTGAGGGCGACTATCAGAGCGGACGCTCTCCTGGGACAAGTGTGTCAGTTTGTTGCTCTCCTCTCAGACTAGCTCGGCATCTAAGCGGAAGGTGCAAATCCACGCCCCACGCCCCTTGAAGCCTGAGCTGGCATTGATTTACGTAGAGTACTTGCTGACCCACCCGAAGAACCGAGAGTGCCTGCTCGCTGCGCCCCGGAAGAAACTAAGCCACCTTTTGAAAGCACTTGCAATGTCCAAGGTAACTTTATAGAACAGATACAGACCTGTGAGAGTTAGTGACGCGCGTACTAGCAGGAGTGACAGTTAGGTCTAAATGTTCGTATTTATGTGGAAGTTTTCCCAGCTGAGAAGGACTGGGGAGCTGTCTAGTCCCCCCTCAGTGTGCAGACAAGGACATGAGGCGTGGGTGACTGACAGGCTTAGAAGGCGGGACTGCCCATGGGTTCCAGGAAAAGTAGGGGAGTGTCCCCGGCACAAGTGACAAGTGGCTCTACCCCCATGACAGGCTGGAGGGACGTCCCTTCCCTCTGTGTTGCTGCCGCCAAACAGGGCCCTGCTCCTGTTACGTGCACTGTCGGGGAGTCCAGCCTGAGGTCCCACCCTGCCCGCGGAGGGGAGCCATGTTCCCAGGGAACTGCTTTTCTCTTTCTTTTCTGTGTAGGTTGGTCTGTCTTGACAGGGCTATCTTTGCCCCTCACAGAGGGCAGGTCAGAATTTACCTCGGGGCAAAGGCTTCACCAGGCTTAAGCAAGAACTTACAAGTGATGTTCCTGTCCCCTAGTGGGAGACTGCAGGGGCAGAGGGAGGGAAGACTACATTTCTTGGACAGCTTTACCGAGTTGCAGAGTCACCTCTGCTGCTCAGGCTCCCTCTCCTGGTGCAGTTATGTCAGGTGCTTCCCACCATCCTCACCGTGCGTCCTCGCCATGCACGGTGTGGTGGCGATTTGTCAGCGGGAACATGCCCACAGGCATCTTATTTTGCAGGTGGATCTGGAATCAATTCTGCAGCCGCCTGGTGGGAAAGCTGAGCACTTCAGTGAAACAGCTGCCCTGCGAGCCTTCAGCCTGCACTGTCGGCTGAGCATCCACCTTCAGCACAAGGTGTGTCCCGTCTCCACCCCGGGCCAGAGCAAGAAGCACCTGGCCCAAGCCGCCCCGTCACCAAGTTATCTTTTTGTCGTTGGACAGTTCTGCACAGAAGGAAAAGTTTACCTGTCTACTTTGGAAGACACCGGGTTTTGGTTAGAAAGCAAGGTCCTATCTTTTATTCATGATCAAGAGGAAGACTATCTGAAACGCCATCGGCTTATTTATCAGCAGATCATCCAGGTTAGCATTCTTCACACAGCCTTCCTCCTTCCGGGCCTGTCAGGTGCTTCAGGACTACGTTTCCTGTTTTCAAGCGGTAACTTGAGATGGGGGTGTTGCTCTCGGTACTTATGTTGGCCTTTGAATGTCTACAGTTTATTCTTTTCAAAGCATAAATGCTGCATAATTTTAATGTAATTTTATGCATTACATGTGATAGGTGTTTACTAATGTTTATGGCATTACATAAAATGTAATTAGATTTCCTATGGAAACATGAGAGTTAATGTATCTTTATGGTAGTTCCTTTATGAAACATCTTTGGAGTTGCCTGCTGTATGTGCTAACTGGCAGCCTATCCGCTGTGGGGAGCTTTGTGGGCTGGGCTACCTCTTTGCTTTCTCTGGACTTTGTTGGTGAGTCACGTCTGCATATCTGTCTCTTACAGACCTACCTGACTGTGGGCAAAGATGTGGTGATGGTCGGCCTTGGCGATGGCAAGTTTCAGATACAGCTTTTACATTGGAGTCTCAGGATCATGCACACAGGTACCGCCATTCCGTAAAGGACTGGTTGGGACAGTTAATCAAAACCCGTCCATTCTCCCCCCCCCCCCCCCCCCCCCCCGCCCCCCACTGTGCTGGTCAGGGCTGTGGCTTTAAACAGACAGATACAGAACACGAACGAGCTCACACCAAAAAAGGGATTTACAGGCTGATGCAGCCAGGGAGTTCAGAAGTGTTTTTAGCGTCAGACGTCAGTAACTCCAGTGTTTCTGACGAGGTCTTGGGGGAGTCTCCTGGCTGGGTTTGCCCATTGTTGGGTGGCTTTGCTGTGTGTGGCTGGGCATTAGCCTGGCCGCCAAGCCATCTGCTCCTCCCTGTTCTCCAAGGCAAGGTCACAGAGTGCTCGTCATCTGCCCGGCCACATGGGGCTGTGAGTCAGTTGTTTCATGCCCCCCAGGACCACTGGGAAGTCGCCGTTTCCCCAGGGACTGGTGCACCTAGGAACGTATACCCACACTGGCTATGTACTCAGTACTAAGTGAAGTGTGTTCAGTGGATGAACGAGGGGCCAGCCATCTGGGCCTGGGCCTAGCGATGGTCTGGGTCATTCACCTGTGGGTTCCAGGGATGAATTCTCACAGCCCGTCACCTTATAGCGGGAGGAGTGGGGCTGTGGTCAGAGTCAGGTTCAGGGGAGTGCTACTGGGCTGTGACCCCCACCCCACAGCCTGGGGAGCCATATCCTGTGTGGACTGGCTGTGAACTTCTCCCTGTGCACCGATGCTACACATGCTTCCTCCTGAGATCTGTGGAAACTTGGGAATTGGCTTCTCAGTTTCTCTAAGCCTAAGTATTGCTGGAAATATAGAAATGAGATTATCATGTAACAAATTCAATATTGTGTTTTGAAAATTAGATTCAGTGAGTCTGTAACTCAGTCGACATTAGCTGCATGAGTCTTGACCCCATGCTGCGGACCCTGTCCTGCAGGGCCTTGTCCTCATGCCTCCGCCACTGAGGTTGATGCTCGAGCTGCAAGGCCACTCTGCTGTTCCAAGCATGTTTCCTTAGATGAACCTGAATGACAGAGTATACATTGTGTGTTTAAAATAGCCAAACTTAAAGACTAAATATTAAGTAGGACAAATATTATTGCTTTTAAGTTTAAAATTTCTTTTGTTGATTTGAGAGAGAGAGAGAGAAACATGGATCTGAGAAAGAAACATTAATCGGCTGCCTTGCACATGCACCCAGTATGGGATCAAACCCGAAACCTGGTATGTGCCCTGACTGAAATCGAACCCACCACCTTGTAGTGTACAGGATGACTCTCCAACTAACAGCCATCTGGCCAGGGCCAAATGTTATTGCTTCTAAAGTTTGGGTGTTTTTTCTTTCTTTTTTTAATCCTTTATAACTCGTATTTTCTATTGTGAAAATAGCATTTTAACCTTATGCTTAATCATTGAAACACTAAAAAAAAAATTTACATTTTTCAAACTTTTTTTTCACTTAGGAATTATTTTAAAGCACTGAATCTATTTTTAGTATTCTAAAATTTACTTTTCTGAGGCATTAACAAGAATTTTAGGCTGTGTATAAAGGAGTAATTACAGGTAAATAGCAGGTACATTATAATCAAGGCACTCATCAAATTGTCTTTGTTCTTTTTAAGTTTTAATAAAGGTCAGTTCTATATTTTTTTTTAATAAAGATCTTTAGATCCTCCAGTGTTGCCAGTTTCACCATGAAGAGGTGTGTATTCCCCCAAACAAAGCCCTAGTTTAGCGATTTTCAAATGGTGTACCAAAATAATTTTTAGAACATGACTATTAAGTCAGGGGCACTGACCTCTTTTCCCTTAGATTGTCAAATAAAATACAAAATGACAACAGCCAACACAACAATAGACATCTAGTGTGAATTAATAAAAATTATACCTATTTTTATTTTTGATGGGCAAAAAAACCATATTTTTTGGTGTGCCGCAGAATTTTAGTAATTATTTTGTGTGCTAGGGGATGCAAAAGGTTGGAAATCGCTCCTCTGAGCTACTGATGTGACTTCTGATCAACTGAAATGGTATTTGTACTTGAGCAAAGATTCTTACTTATCAGGATTGCCCAGAGGTGAGTCAGCTCTGTGGTCATTCCTGCAGTCCTGTCACAAGTGGCACTGTGCTGAGCAGTTTAGCTGTTCACTGAATTAATGAAATATTTTCATTAAAAAAAAAAAGTCACCCGCCTGGCCGGTGTGGTTCAGTGGTTGAATGTTGACCCATGAAGCAGGAGGTCACAGTTCAAAAATTCCCTGTTGGGGCACATGCCCGGGTTGCGGGCTCAATCCCCATATCAGGGCATGCAGGAGGCAGCTGATCAATGATTCTCCTCACTGAAGTTTCTATCCCTCTTTCCCTCTCCCTTCCTCTCTCTGAAATCAATTAAAAAAACAACAACAACAAACATTTAAAAAAAGACACCAGTCACCCAAATATCCTAATATATAAAATCCCTGGGTCCGTCACGACCGGAGGCTCGGCCAACTGGAAGTCAGTCCTGCAGTCAGCACTGGGTTGCTGTGGCGACCCAACTCTGACTGCTGGGGCTGCAGGCACGGTGACCCAGCACTGACTGCTCAGGGGGCTGTGAATCAGGCCCGGAGGGAGGCCTGAAGAGAGAAGCTGGGACTGATCCGTAGCCTCTATGGCAGCTATTGATCAGCACTTGCCTCTCTCCAGCAGCGGCGCCTCCATTTCTCTCCAGGCCTTCACTAGGGCTGCTGATCAGCCCTGCCTTTTTGATCAGGCCCTGTTGATAGGCCCAGAGATGCTGACTGGCATAGAAACCGACCAGTCAGAACCAAATCTGGGTGAGATATGAGGAGCCAATGGCTGCCTAGGAGGCAGAGCTTTTGACGCTGACTGGCATAGAAACCTACCAATCAGAACCTAATCTGGGTGAACTGTGAGGAGCCAATGGCTGCCTAGGAGGCAGAGCTTTTGACGCTGACTGGTATAGAAACCGACCAATCATAACCAAATTGGCCAGCAGAGGAGGGCAGTTGGGGGTGAGATTAGGCTGGCAGGAGAGGGCAGTTGGGGGCAAGATCAGGCTGGCAGGGGAGGGCAGTTGGGGGCAAAATCAGGCCAGCAGGGGAGGGCAGTTGGGGGGGACCGGGCCAGCAGGGGAGGGCAGTTGGGGGGGACCAGGCCTGCAGGGAAGGGCAGTTGGGGGCCATCAGGCTGGCAGGGGAGGGCAGTTGGGGGGGACCAGGCTTGCAGGGGAGGGCAGTTGGGGGTGACCAGACTTGCAGGGGAAGGCAGTTGGGGGGGACCAGGCTTGCAGGGGAGGGCAGTTGGGGGTGACCAGACTTGCAGGGGAGGGTAGTTAGGTGCCATCAGGCCAGCAGGGGAGGGCAGTTGGGGGCAAGATCAGGCTGGCAGGGGAAGGTAATTGGGGGTGAGATCAGGCTGGCAGCAGAGGGCAGTTGGGGGCAAGATGAGACTGGCAGGGGAGGGCAGTTAGGAGCGATCAGGCTGGCAAGAGAGCAGTTAGGTGTTAATCAGGCTGGCAGGGGAATGGTTAGGGGGTGATCAGGTTGGCAGGCAGAAGCGGTTAGGGGCAATCAGGCAGGCAGGCAAGCAATTAGGAGCCAGCAATCCCACAGGGATCAGGCCTAAACCGGCAGTCAGGCGTCCCCTGAGGGGGCCCAGATTGGAGAGGGTGCAGGCTGGGCGAGGGACATCCCCCCCCCATGCACGAATTTTGTGCACTGGACCTCTAGTTACTAATAATTAAACATGGCTTTCTCCAGGCAGCAGTGTGTCTTCCAGAAGAGATGTCCTAAAGCACACATCACCCAGATGTGGAAGTCCGAGCTCACAGAATCACAGGGCCTTCTGCAGTGACACAGCATGTGTGTTTCTGAAACAGCCTGCATCCTCCTGCAGTTAGGCAGTGACAGTGATGGGCTGTGGGGCAGCATGAAAAATGACAGTCCTGCAAAAATAGCGCAGCGGGAGGGGAAGGAAGGCTGTCTTTCTAGTAAAAGTTACAGCAAACACACAGCATTGTCTTACATGGAAGGGGAAGGGCAGGAGTGATGGCGACCATGGCCCTTAGTGGAGTTGGCTGTGCCAGGAGGACCAGGTGTGTCTGAGCTCTAGGCTGCTGGTAACCAAACTCACAGTCAGGCTCATGCGCCCTGCCTAGCAGTGGCCTGAGTGGTGCACTGCAGGGCAGCAGGGGTGTCCTGTGTCTTCTGTCGCCCACACTGTGAATTCTGGCTATCTCCAGGACTTTGTCCTATTTACTGAACTGCTGTCTATGTGTATTTGGTTCTAAGGCATATACTGCTTGAATATAATGAAATCACTTTGAATTAAATTTGTAACTTTTCAGGTTTTTGTCAGTAATTGAAGGTATGAGTTAAGTGTGTGGCCGTTCCCCTACGCCCCAGGACTGCAATGGCTCTAAGGACAGACCCTCCTGTTCTCAGGGCCCTGTAATCTCGCACACCGGCCACTTCTGAGCTGTTTGTATTTCATTTGAGAGCCTCAGTGCTCCCTTCCCGTCTGTCTCCTGGACTGACTGACGGGCGTGGAAAGAGTGTGTCCCTTGCCTCCTTTTATTTATCTTTTAACCCTCACCCGAGGATATTCTCCCATTGATTTTAGAGAGAGTGGAAGAGAGAGAAAGAAAAAAATATCAATGTGAGAGAAACACATCCTCTGGTTGCCTCCTGCATGAGTCCTGACCAGGCCCAGGCCGGGGAGGAGCCTGCAACCGAGGTATGTGCCTTTGACCAGAATCGAACCCGGGACCCTTTGGTCTGCAGGCCAACGCTCTATCCACTGAGCGAAACCAGCTAGGGCCCTTGCCTCCTTTTAAATAAAAGAGGTTAGTTTCTTGAAAATTTCTACTATATTTGCAAAGATTTTAGAAACTTTGTTGATTCTGGTGGTGCCAGAGAGACTTCTTGAACACAATTGTTTCTTATACCTACTTTAGCAGATAGTAGCTTCTTACCTGTCTCAAGTAGAGCTTACAGTATCTAAAATGGAGGTAAATTCAAGATCTCTAGGGTGTGCTGCAGGATTAGGCGAACACTTGGAAAACATTTTCCCAAATCAACATTGCACAGTGAAGTGATTCGGAAGAGAAAGACAACCAATACACTACAGGTGTTAGAAATTTAACAGTTGGCCTGCGAGAGTGTGCCATCAGTCATATTTTGAAAGCTTGTGGGCCATCGTCTCAGACTTGTGCTGTGGACCTGGTACTGATTGGGTGTCACTGTTAGGGGAGAAATAAGACACATTCTCTAACCAGGTATCCAAGGCACACCTGCCCATGTGTGCAGTGAGCACGGTTCTCGGTGCCTGAGTCAGCGATACTGTTCTTGAAGGTATTGGTCTTACTGGTATCTTTAAAGGAACAAGTTTCATCTATTGAAATTTAGATTAATCTGATTAACCTGCTATTGGCTTACTAGGGACAACTTCTTTAAAGTCACCATAATACACAAGTATTGAGTAAGAATGTGTAATGTTTTCAACTAAATTATGTGATTAGATAACTGATTTTTCCAATTTTCTTTCTAGTGAAGGGATTCTTTTATGTTTCATTGCTTCTTGGCATTCTGAAAGAGGTAACTGAAAGTTCCTTAAAGCAGAAAACAGATTCGGACGAAGAAGTTGCAACGTTGTTTGATATGGTCCAGAAAGTCTTTCAGAAAATGTTGGAGTGTATGGCCTGGAGCTTTAAGAAGAAACCGGAAGAAGGCCTGCGGGTACTCACGTCTTCACAGGGTGGGGTGGTTAGACATCAGGTGGACCTGCTGAGCTGGCGGGAAGGGGCATCTGCTCTCCTGCAGGCTGTGAGCACTTGCTGTCACTGGGCTGCTGGGTTAGGTGCCGCGTGGCGGAGGAGATAGTGCTCGCTGCCACCTTAGGTGTACTTGCCTCCCATCACAGATTAGCATGGTGCACTCTGGTATGTGGTGTGAGCCAGGTTTGACTGTCAGCTTGGGTACAGGTGTTCCTGCGTTGAGGGCACAGGCCAGCAGTGAGAGCTCACCTGCCATTCCCTGTAGATGATAAGACTTTCCCTGGCAAAATGCTAAATTCCACCTTAGCTCCCCCCTCTTGCAGCTCATACTCCTTCGGCTGTGAGAGGCCCGAGCTGGCAGGACCGGCAGCTCCCTTTGCTGATTGGGTGCTGAGTGGCCTGGAGCCAGGTTTGCGTTGCTCCCAGAGTCCTGTTGTCAAGGAGAGCGCCTTGTTTTTCTAAGTACAGTAGTGGCTAAAAACATGGATGAGCTACTTTTTTTTTTTTTTTAATCCTCACCAGAGGTATTTTTCCATTGATTTCTAGATAGAGATGGAAAGGAGCGGGGGAGAGAGAAACATCTACATGAGAGACCTGCACATTGGTTGCCTCCTGCACGCACCCCTACTGAGGACCGGGAGTCAAACCTGAGACCCTTTGGTCTGAGGGCCAGCACTCTACCCACTGAGCCCACTGGCCAAGACGGAGCTACTTTTTAATGAAGATTTAAAAAATGTTTACGTGGGAGGGCGTTTATGAAATGTTGAAAACTTCCAGTTTTGTTCTGGTCCCAGCTGAGAGAGGTAACTGAAGGTTGGTGGTGATATTTTCTCTAGCCTGGTTTTTATTTGAGTTACATTGAAAGGTTTCTGTTTTTGATAAGTTGGTTCTAGTGTCGGTTGTCTGTGTAGTGTGATGTGTGGTAAGACTTTGCACGTTCTCACCGAGCCTGTGACCATGGCTGAGCAGCTTCATCCGAGCACATAGCTGATGTTGCATTCAATGTCAGTGATGTTTCTTCACCTTTTCTTTCTTTTTCTTTCTTTTTTTTTTTTTTTTAATATATCTTTGTTGATTTTAGAGAGGAAGGGAGAGGGACAGAAAGATAGAAACATCAATGATGAGAGAGAATCACTGATTGGCTGCCTCCTGCACGTCCCCTACTGGGGATCAAGTCCACAACCCAGGCATGTGTCCCCGACCAGAATCGAACCCGGGACCCTTCAGTCCGCAGGCTGATGCTCTATCCACTGAGCCAAACCAGCCAGGGCCACCTTTTCTTTTTTCTCTTTTGATATTATTGATACTTTTGTTCTTGGAGGTTTTTTCTCTGCTTTGGGGCAAACAATGGCAGGCAGATAATTGCTAATTGCGAGTGGGCTTCTTCCTGGTCTGTCGTCTTCTGGTCGCGAACTTAGCGATGTGAGTCAGCAGCCAGAAGGAGAGGCGGGTGGACAAAGGGCAGGCAGGGTGGGCACGCTGCACCTAAGATGGGGGGGTGAGGGAGGGCAGGGTGGCTCCCCTGGAAGGGCCTATTCTCTAATCACTGAACTGCCGATGTGCTTTCTCCGTAGCTCCTGCACTCTGTTCAGACCCCTCTGCATGAGTTTATAACAACAGTGCAGTCTTGGCACGTGGGCACGCCCGTTCACCGTGGCGTGCTTTCCACGCTGATGGCGGCGTCTGTCGTTGAAATAAGTCACCAGCTGCGAAAGGTGAAGCCCATGGTTCTGAGACTTCTGTGTTTCTTGTTGACTATACCAGGTGCTCTTTTCTGCCAGCAGCACATTTTATGTTTTAACTAGAAGCCAGGTGCACAAAAATTTGTGCACTCGGGGGGGGGGGGTCCCTCAGCCCGACCTGTGCCCTCTCGCAGTCTGGGACCCCTCGGGGGATGACCACCTGCTGGCTTAGGCCTGCTCCCCGGGGGGATTGGGCCTAAGCTGGCAATCAGACATCCCTCTGGCAGCCAGGCAGCCCTTGGGGGATGTCCACTTGCCAGCGGGGAGCAGACCTAAGCTGCAATCGGACATCCTTAGCACTGCTGAGGAGGCAGGAGAGGCTCCCACCACCACCGCTGTACTGATGGCTTATGGCTGAGCAGAGCTCCCCCATATGGGAATGCACTGACCACCAGAGGGCAACTCCTGCATTGAGCGTCTGCCCCCTGGTGGTCAGTGTGTGTCATAGTGACCAGTCATTTCCAGTCTTTCTGCTGTTAGGGTCAGTTTGTATATTACCCTTTTACCATATAGGATAGAGGCCTGGTGCATGGGTGGGGGCCGGCTGGTTTGCCCTGAAGGGTGTCCAGGATCAGGGTGGGGGTCCCGCTGGGGTGCCTGGCCAGCCTGAGTGAGGGGCTGATGGCTGTTTGCAGCTGGTCACACCCCCTTCAGGGTGGGGGTCCCCACTGGGGTGCCTGGCCAGTCTGGGTGAGGGGCTGATGGCTGTTTTCAGGCTGGCCACACCCCTTTTAGGGTGGGGGTCCCCAGTGGGGTGCCTGGCCAGTCTGGGTGAGGGGCTGAGGGCCATTTTCAGGCTGGCTGGCGACTGAAGCTCCCAGCCTCTCCTTTTTTTCTTTTTCTTTTTTATTCTGGGATTTATTTACCTTCTACAATTGAAACTTTGTTGCCGTCACTGGAGCTGAGAGCCAGCTCCTGCTCGCTCTAGCTCTGTGGCCATGGCCTGCTGAAAGCAGGTATCTGGGGTTTGTTTAGCTTCTATAATTGAAACTTTGTTGCTTTCAGTGGAGCTTAGAGCCGGGCCGCGGCAGGTGGGGAACCTTGGCTTCCTCCATCACTGGAGCAAGCAAGCCTCCTGCTCGCTTCAGCTGCGTGGCTGCCGGCCGCCATCTTGGTTGGGTTAATTTGCATATTGCACTGATTAGCCAATGGGAGGCATAGTGAAGGTACGGTCAATTACCATGTTTGTCTATTATTAGATAGGATAAGTATTTTTAAGAGCTCACACTTTAGTGGGGGGTTTGCTTCTCCAGTTCTTGGACCTTGTAGGTAGGATATTGTCTTTCTTGATTATAACCAAGGTATTCCTTTGGGAAGGGAAGGGATGGAGGGAGGAAGAGAGAGAGAGAAAACGAGAACATTGATGTGAAAGAGATATTGACTGGTTGCCTCCTGCATGCACCCTAAGGGGCGGGGAGCAAACCTGCAACCCAGTACATGCCCTTGACCGGGAATTGAACCCGAGATCCTTCAGTGTCTGGGCCGATGCTCTAACCACTGAACCACCGGTCAGGGCGAGCTGATACATTTCTTAAGATTCCTTTCTACTGATGAGGCCAAAGTCATGGTTGGTGGTGAGCAGGTGCCAGACTCTTGGACACGGTTGGAGTAGTGCCCAGGTGCCCCTGACTTTTCTTTTCTAAGCACAGGAAATGCAAGCTCTGGCAGCAGCCTGGACACATGATGATTCGTTTCTACTCTTGCAATAGGCTGTTTTATGTAATTAGCCTGTGTGCTGAGAGATTGACATAATCAGAGAGAGTGGAAGAGAGAGAAAGAAAATTCTCGGTTGCAGGCTCCTCCCCGGCCCGGGCCGGGCCAGCAGGGGAGGGCAGTTGGGGGGGACCAGGCCTGCAGGGAAGGGCAGTTGGGGGGGACCAGGCTTGCAGGGGAGGGCAGTTGGGGGGGACCAGGCTTGCAGGGGAAGGCAGTTTAAAATGGAGGTAAATTCAAGATCTCTAGGGTGTGCTGCAGGATTAGGCGAACACTTGGTCACCCCCAACTGCCCTCCCCTGCAAGACTTGAGAAGATAGGCTTTCTCAGCCACAGAAGGTGGGATCTGATAGGCAACACCATTGTATATGAATGTAGACATATGGCATGTAATCTTGTATTTTAAGATCATGAATTTTAAAAAAGTTAATTAAATTTTAAAACATTAATAGAATTTAAGGCCCTCCTTAAAACTTGAAAGGAAGTCATACATAGAATAAGAACCACAACTTATTTCCTCCAGTGCTGAGTAGCTAACAGTGATAAAGAAATCAGTGACTGGCCAGGTTTGGCCCACCCTCTGCTTTTGTAAATAAAGTTATTTTGGAGAACAACCACCCCATTCTTGACCTATTTTCTGTGGCTGCTTTGTGCTACAAGAACAGAGGTGAGTAGGTGTGAAGATGGTTTTGCCCACAAAGCTGAAAGAAGGCGTTTACGGACCTCTGCCCTGTGCCCCCACTGATTTTGTCCATCTGCCTGTCCTCAGTGAAGGTCAGCGCTGTGGACTTCCCCTCCGTGTGTCCGGGAGCTTGGTCACACCGCGCATGCACCCTAAGGCTCATCTTGAGGGATTTGTCTCGGTCTCTGCAGCAGCATCACACAGTCTGGGCCCTGCTGTTTCTCATTCCACACCATAGATGCTGGGGTCCAATCCCAGCGGGTCCAGGGGTCCCCAAAGGTGTGGACGGAGTCGGCGAAGAATGACACGAAGACAGCCTTCAGTTGATCAGCAGCCTAGTCAGGACCTATAGCCAGGATTTCCAGCCAAAGTTCTGGTCGGAGCTCTGGTTAGGAACTGATGAGGTTCTGATGTTTATTGTCTTGTTACATCCATATTTATACCAGCCGATTTTAATCCTGTCAATTTCTATTACAAAGGTTAGGGCGTTTCTTATCTCCATTCTAGGGAGTAAAGATTATGTAGCTTAACTACCCGCCTGACACTTAATTAAGGGGTTGTATCCCCTCCCTAACCTCAGGGAAAGATCCCCACCTGGGGAAACAACCTTTCTCGGAGAGGTGACCTTGGTTAAAACACATGGCGCTAAAGGGAGCAAACATATTAAGAACAATATGCTATATATGCCAGGTCCCTTGAAACATATGCTGTGCAGATGTTTCTTTCCTGCAGCGACTGTGTCAAGCAGCAAGGATGGACCGGCTCCCGGCACATAGATACCACATGGGGGTCTTTTTTTCCCATCCAATCTTATAATCTCTGCCTTTAAGTTGGGTTGCTTAATTCATTGACTTTAATGGAGTTACATATATGCTTGGGTGTAAGTTGACCATTTTGATGTTTATTAGTCCCCCTTTTTTTCCTCCTTTCCTGCTATTTGTACGGTTCTATCTCCTCTGTTGAGTTTACATTATCACTTGTGTGTAATATTTTGCAGTTGCTCTGCATTTTGCTGCCCCTGCACTACAGTGTCCTCCGACCAGGCTGGTCATCCTTGTAGATCTGGGTGTGCTCAAATCTCCAGACACGTGTTTATGTTAACCAGTCATTTGTGTCATTGTATGCGAAATGCATTTACAGCATTTAAGATGTAATGCATTTTCATGAGAAACAGTGCTATTTCATATGTAAGAGTGTCTGTAGAGGAACCCTGGGAGGCTTGTCTGGTTGTGCTGGAGTGAAATTCCCTAAGGCAGCCTTGAAATAGGGTAAGATAATGGCGATTGACATGGGGCAGGTGGGCGTGTGCACGCATCACCTGCAGGGGCCTAGATCGAGACTTCCCCGGGGCCATGTGCACAGAGAGCTCACCACCAGGAATGGGTGGCTTTAAATGAAAGGTGCTGTTGGAGGCCAGAGGTCCAGACCCGAGGTCCTCACTGCTCCTCCAGAGGACATTGGCCACGTCTGCACATTTTTATTTTCACAGCCAGGGAGAGCTGCTGGGTGGAGGCCAGAGGTGCTTCTCAGGGCCTGTGGGGTACAGGGCACCCATAAGAAGGAATTCACTAGCCCAAAATGTTAATAATTTTGAAATGGAGAAAACCAGATCTGTACTAATAAGAACATGTGTTAAATTTTCCCAGCATAAAACATTTACAGAAGGTAAATTAGAGACGACTGACAAAAGGCTTGTTGAGTGACATTATCTTTTTCTTTGCTCTAACTAAAGACATCATGTATATAAAAATAGATTAATCAAGGTTCTTGTAGAAATTTCAACAATTAGTAAAGTCATTCTTTTGAGTTTCTGGAAAGCCTTTCTCAAGTTGAAGATAACCCAAAGCTGTGTAAAATAAGTTATGTCTCAGTCTCAACTGATAAATTACTGACTCCAAACTTTTTTTTTTTAGGTTTCTGATGTAGAAGAGCTTTCCCCTCCAGAGTATCTGTCAGACCTGCCCCCATTTTCAAGGTGTTTAATAGGAATAATCATAAAATCTCCGAATGTGGTCAGGTAATCATTTTCATTGTCTGATACTCTACCCGCGGCTGTGGCTCAGCTGGCTGTGCTGTTCCTTTCACTCTCAGAATTTCTCAGAACTGCCCTCTTTCTTTGACAGAAACATAGATTTTTCTCCCATTTTATCAGTGATTAAAGATATTTACATTAGATTATACATTATATTTACACTAGAGGCCCAATGCACGAATTTGTGCACGGGTGGGATTCCTTGGCATGGCCATCGATCCAGGCCGATCGGGGCCAGCCGGCCAGGGGGAGGGACCGCAGGAGGTTGGCTGTGGGAGCGCACTGACCACCAGGTGGCAGCTCCTGCATTGAGCATCTGCCCCTGGTGTCAGTGCACGTCATAGCGACTGGTCGACCGGTCATTCAGTCGACCAGTCATTCAGTCGACCAGTGGTAACGGTGCTTAGGCTTTTATATATATAGACTACACTGAAACACATTATACTGTACACTTGTATAGTATACTAATACATTGTAAATATTACATAAAATATCTACATTATACTTACAGACCCATTCTGGGGCTGTATAAGTATATATAAAGTAGAATTTCTCTAACTTTCTGTAAAATATATTCATCCAAATCTGGTTGAATCTCATAACTAAAATTCACTTAGAGGGAGACATTTAGAATGTTAATGTGTTTTATAAAATGCTTGTTCCTGTGGGTGAGCATCAACGTGGCTTCCGCTCGTCAGCACACACCTGCATATTTCTCCAGCCACTTCGTTCACCTGATACCCTAGGCTTGGCACATACAAGACTGAAGGGTTAAAGAAAGAATAGTTTTGCAGGTGCCTGATACCTGTGAAACTTGAATAGCAGATCAGTTCAGTGAGAAATTTAAAAAGCATCGTTTTTAGCAGCTGTGAATTACCTTTCAGAAACATACTAAGTTTTGTGGTGTGTATTGGGGCATACAGAGTAGCTTCCTTCACTTCACCAGAAGACCCATTCTGATGGAGTGTCTCACCTGTGGGATTGGCATACCAGAGTGAAAGTGTGGGAAATAGAATTCACGGTGGTTAATGAATCTTACCTGTATTTGTCTTTCTACCAAGTATTAGGGTGCATGCTGTCTAGTAATTTCAGATGTTTGTTTTTTGCAGGTCATTTTTAGATGAGTTAAAGGTGTGTGTTAATTCTGACGATATTGAAGGAATTGTGTGTCTCACGGCTGTTATGCATATTATTTTGGTTATCAATAAAGGTTGGTTAAATTTCTATCACTTTGTTTGGGCTGTTGTTGGCCCTATCTTAAAACTGTTCTGGAACTTCTAGAAACTCAGCTCCCGTGTTCCATGATCCCCTGCTCTGACACTTATCTGCCCAGCTCCCTCTACTTGCCTGAGCCTGCACTGGGGGTAACCTGCTGGCCTGAGCTTCTTTTTTTAAAAAATATTTTATTGCTTTTTTACAGAGAGGAAGGGAAAGGGATACAGAGTTAGAAACATCAATGAGAGAGAAACATCGACCAGCTGCCTCCTGCACACCCTCCACTGGGGATGTGCCCGCAACCAAGGTACATTCCCTTGACTGGAATTGAACCCGGGACCCTTCAGTCCGCAAGCCGAACCTCTATCCACTGAGCCAAAGCGATCAGGTCTGGCCTGAGCTTCTTAATGCACTTCCTGTCCCCATCATCTTTCCCCCCTGGACCCAGTACATATCACTCCTGTGCCTCAGAATTGAATTTATTTGGTTTGTCATATATTACCTACTAGAGGCCCAGTGCATGAATTTGTGCACCAATGGGGTCCCTCGGCCTTGCCTGCGGGATCGGGCTGAAACCAGCTCTCTGACATCGCCCAAGTTGTCCCGGATTGTGAGAGGACACACGCCAGGCCGAGGGACCCCCTGGTGCACAATCGGGGCTGGGGAGGGACGCGGAAGGTTGGCCAGCCGGGGAGGGACCAGGGGAGGGCTCCAGGGCGTGTCCAGCCCGTCTTGCTCAGTCCCAATTGACTGTACCAGTTGGAGGGTCTGCCACCTGGTGATCAGTGCACATCATAGCAACTGGTCGACTGTTTGACTGTCTGCCCCCTGGTGGTCAGTGCACGTCATAGCGAACGGTTGAGCAGCCTTAGCATATCATTAGCATATTACACTTTGATTGGTTGAACGGCTGACCGGTCTATTGGGCACTTAGCATATTAGGTATTTATTATATAGGCTGTTTAAAAATCCAAATATATTTTGCTAATGATGGTATGTTTTGGTGTTAATATTGAATGTATCTGCTAAATGCTTAAGCCTTAACTTTGCCTGTTGTGACTGTCCCAGCCAATTGCAATAGTATTGGGAAATGCCTGGAGCGGCCCTAAAATGCTTCCTTCAGTGTACAATACAGTAACACCCTGCAGTGCATTACCGTTAACTTTCTATGTTTTTGTTCAGTTTTAATAATGTCAAAATTATTAGATAACATGTTATATCTAGAGAGTGCTCCTAGGACGATCTCCCCCATAAGCCCGAGTCTGCAGTCTTATGACAATGCTCGGTAACTGGTTTGCCCGAGGCCAGGCATCAGAAAAGCCTCCCCTAAGGGAGTGTCCCTAGTTGAGTTCTGCAGGTCGAGGGGACCTGCTCTGTGTGGAGGGTGTGAGAATGGAGTTGGGTTGCTGATGAGCACCTAGGACTTCATAGGTACTGAAGTATTTGCCAAGCCGGTGGTGATGCTGCAGTGTGGTAGTTGTCATTCTCATGGAGGCACAGGTGGGCACGCACTCGCTGGTGGACAGACTCCTGGGTCACCTTCATCGGAGCTCTCTCTGCCTCAGAGCTGCGGGGAGCTTCGTCAGCATTGGACCCTCACTTCCTGTGGGGGGTCAATAAGTGGGCCAGCGCTAGGGGGTGGTGGGTGCTCAGTCATGTTGAAATGGTGCCTGCATTGATGGCAGACATATTTGTCTTTAACATACTTACAGGTAAGCATAGAAGTTCCAAAGTGAAGGATGTTGCAGCTGCCGTTCACAGAAAACTGCAGACCTTCATGGAGATTACTTTGGAGGAGGACAGCAAGGAGAGGTAAAGCTCGGTCTGCGGCGGGCGGCCATCTGGAAAGTGCTGGTTGTTCCGCAGGTGCTTTTTACATCACGTGGTCCCTCTGCCCACAGCCAGGGGGTTAGGAAACGGGATTGTAAAGATAGAAACATTTTGTTGGCAAAACCCTTGGAACATATGTTTAATTGATTTCTATGTCTGTCTTCAAAAACAAAACTTTATTTGCCAAATATTGCTCTAGAAAAGTGTATATGAACTTATTTTGTAGATTTTTATTTTTTTATAAGAAAGTTCATTTTTTTAAAATATATTTTATTTTTTACAGAGAGGAAAGGAGAGGAATAAAGAGTTAGAAACATCCATGAGAGAGAAACATGGATCAGCTGCCTCCTGCACACCTCCTACTGGGGATGTGCCCACAACCAAGGTACATGCCCTTGATGGGAATTGAACCTGGGACCCTTCAGTCCGCAGGCTGACGGTCTTTCCACTGAGCCACACCGGTTAGGGCTATAGATTATTTTTGACTAGTAGCCCGGTGCACAAAATTTGTGCACTCGAGGGGGGCGGTCCCTCAGTTATTAAACATTTTACAGCACAACACTGACCACATTGGTGGTGGTGGTGGTCTTGTCAGAATGTGTTATATTATGCAGATGAAAATCTATTTAAACACATTTGATGTAGATATTTTCAAAGATGGAAGAATTGTCCCTGTCAACCATTTTAGTTGATTCATATCTTCAGTAATTGTCATCATTGCAAAGTTTTCAGTCCCCATATGGATTGCTGGATATAATAGGTCATGCGCTGTCCCTGTCCTTTGTAGCCTTTGTTACCTTAAGGACTCTAGTTTTCCATTTATATGTTTAAGTACCAACCTTACCGGCTTAAAAATGTAAGCTTTTAACACTGCTCTCTCTGTTCCATATCCTTCCAATAAAAAGTGGAGTTGGGTTGCAGCACAAGAGAGAAATTCAGAAGGGGAATATTGAAGTAATGACTACAGTAGGAGAAGAGGGAACCTGTTTCCCTGGCCACAGGCGTTGGCACCCTGGACCACAGGGCTGGTAGCTTCTCCGGGTGGCTGCAGCCTGGGACCTCTGCCCAATAGCTTGTCCATCTCCTGGGCTGCAGCCAGCTCCAGGCGCTGGCGCCAGGACCAAAGGTGGGGCGGCTTCTTCTTCTGGGGGCTTCTTCTTCTTCTGTGCTTCAAGGGAGGGTAGTCAGTTAAGTGTCATGCAGAAATAGGCATCACCAATTGCAGAAGCCGGGTGTGGGGCAGGGAAGCCCCAGCCAGGGAAGCTGGCTGAGGCTGCTTCCCTGCCCACGCACCTGGCTTCTGTGATCGCCCCTGCACTGAGCTTCTGTGGTCACCCATCCCAGAAGCCGGGTGCGGGGCAGGGAAGCCACGGCTGGGGAGCTGGCGCACCCAGCTTTTGCGGTCACGGATCACAGAAGCTGGGTGCGAGGCTGGGAAGCCACGGTGGACGCTTCCCTGACCCACACCCAGCTTCTGTGGTCAGGGATTGCAGAAGCTGGGTGCGGGGCTGGGAAGCCACGGCCGGGGACACTGGCGGCGGACACTTCCCTGACCCGCACCCAGCTTCTGTGGTCATGGATTGCAGAAGCTGGGTTTGGGCCTGGGAAGCTCCCTGGACTGCCAGCTTCACCCATGCCCAGCTCCCATCGCTGGCTCCACCCCTACTTCCCAGGGCGGCAAAGGCTCCGGATTCTCCGATCATGCCTGGGCCGCCTTTGCCCTGCCCCCCGGCTCTTAGCTCCCCCGTGGCTTTCCCATCACTGTCAGTGGCAGGGGCCTTCTTCCTCCTTTCCCTTTCGCCTCCCTGCATTGTGCCTACATATGCAAATTAACCGCCATCTTTGTTGGCAGTTAACCGCCATCTTAGTTGGCAGTTAATTTGCATATCGCCCTGATTAGCCAATGAAAAGGGTAGCGGTCGTACGCTAATTACCATGTTTCTCTTTTATTAGTGTAGATGGTTTGCTTTGCCTTTGAAGCCATGGGCATTCTAGGCTATACTGTGCTGGCACGGGTGCTGGCAGTGACCTGCCGATGCTCCTAAGAATTGTGTGGACTCTCAGATCAGCCACAGAAACCATGTTTTTCCTGTTGTTTTGTGAACTTAAGTTTACAGAGCTCTGCACTAGGTAATCAGTTTTGTACATGCCTGGGAAAGTAGCCATTTTCTCCTTTGGAGAAAAACTTTCAAAATCCTGACTTGCTCACGAATGAGCGAAGACAGTTTTGTTTCCCCCCCCAGTCTGTATACCTCTCTTGCCCTTTCCTGCCTGACCGCATTAGCCAAGACTTTGGGTCACACGCTGAAAAGGGTGGCAAGAGGGCACCTCCCTGCCTTGTTCCTCTCTGAGTCTGAAAGCTCCTACTTTCTCAGAATTAGGTGTGATGAGAAGCCGAGGGTTTTTATACACGCTCTTTATCAGGTTGATGAGCTCCACTCATGAGTTTTCAATATGAGTGATGGGTGCTGGATTTTTCAGTAGTTTTTTCTGCATGTATTGATAGGACCATGTGATATTCTTCTTAGCCTGTTGAGGTGATGGATGACAATTGATTTTCATGTGTTGAAACATGCTTCTGTCATCACCAATAGTGTGGATAATTAAAAACTATGCATAAACAAGACAGCTCTTTAATAAAAACATTCATTGTTTCTTATATCGTTTTCTCCGAAAATTATTGCCTGCCTCGCTGTGGCTGTGGCTGTGGCTGTGGCTGTGGGGTGTTCTCCATCATGAGGGCACAGCCCGTGGGCAGTGGGACCCCCCTGTGGCTGTGGCTGTGGGGTGTTCTCCCTCATGTGAGCACAGCCCCTGGCAGTGGGGTTGCAGAGAGGCAGGTTGTGAAGACTCCCTCAGCTTCCGCCTGTGCTTAAAGACGTTTAGACTCGGGTCAAGTGTCTTGACCCACAGGAGACCCTGGCCCAGGGTTTAATTTGTCTGAGGTTTGCCCCTGTCCCTTCCAGCTCTAACATTCCACATTTCATTCATTTTGTTCTTTAATATCCCTATTTCTTTGGTGTACCTAGTATAGTGAGCCTTTCCCCAGGCATTAGGAGAGTGAGTAAAATAGAGCTGAGTGTTTTCAGTCCGAGGCTCCTTAGGAGTCAGGAGACAGACAGCCTGGGTTTGAACCCAAACTCTGCCCTTATCTGCGGTTTGTCTTGGGCCCGCCGGCCCTGGGTACCTCGCTTAGGACAGGAGCATGTGCGATGCCGGCGGTCTGTGTGTGCTGGCTCCGTCTCGGTCCCGGGGTGACGCAGTCATGTCTGTGCTAGTCTAGACGTAGGTCAGCTTGAGTGGCTGATGCCTAGAGTTAATCAGCTCTCCTGCCAAGGTGGCTGAATGCTTTTCCCTCTGGTCTTTTAAGTCCAT
The DNA here is from genome assembly GCF_028538775.1 of Myotis yumanensis. Lineage (NCBI taxonomy): Eukaryota > Metazoa > Chordata > Mammalia > Chiroptera > Vespertilionidae > Myotis > Myotis yumanensis. Next base: position 289,518 of record NW_027223760.1, read on the forward strand.
GCTCACTTAAGGAGACAGTATTTTGAGTAAGTGGAGTGTTGGTGACTTGGTGTGTCCTGTGTCCCTGTCTCAGCTCCTGGGGGTGAAAGAGGGTGCTTTTCTCTCCCAGACCACCAGGAACTTGGGTCTGGCTAACACTGGCCCTCATGACTGTCCTGGTCTCTCTAAACCAGCGATTCTCAACCTGTGGGTCGAGACCCCTTTGGGGGTTGAACGACCCTTTCACAGGGGTCGCCTAAGACCATTGGAAAACACATATATAATTACATATTGTTTTTGTGATTAATCACTATGCTTTAATTATGTTCAATTTGTAACAATGAAATTGGGGGTCACCACCACATGAGGAACTGTATTAAAGAGTCGCGGCGTTAGGAAGGTTGAGAACCACTGCTCTAGACCCTAAAGAGCTGACCTGGGTTGGGGGCGCTATCTTTTCTGTCACCGAGGCTGGAGGCCTTGGAGAGCTGAGGGGGCATCGGAGTGTTCTGGTGTTTCTTTTGGGGGCCAAGAGCCTGCTCACTGCTGTGACGGCAGCTTCCATGGCCTGCGCCTCTCACATCCACCGTCTGTTTCCATCTGAGTGTCCACAGGACACAGACAAGAACCACCACACATGGGGTGGCCCAACAGTTAGAGAGGAACAGTCAGAGCCCACAAAGCATAGCAATGCAGCACTCAGGAGAGACGTCACTGCTGAGTTCAGACTCCAGATGGGCAGAGGGAGCACGTCGGAGGGATATGTCAGAACAGATACTGATGAAAAGTTATAGGGACAAAGGCAGACCAAGAGAATAGACCCAAGACAGGCAGTGATTTAATAAACGATAGGAAAATGTGTAATTTTAAAAATTTTGTTGTTTCACTAATTCTGGATGGGATTGATGACAAAAAATCACATCCAAGTGTTAGTAAAAATTCCTGAATTCCAGGGATAAAGAGAGAATTTTAAAATGTTTCTAGATTTGTGCTGGCCCCTATGCCAGCCACTCATCCCTTGTGGACACTGAGGACTCAGAACGTGAGTCAGCTGAGCTGAGCGGGGCATGGCATAGAGTGCACACCGAGGCCTGGAGACAGCATGGCCATGATTGTGCAGTTGTCAGCAGTGAAGCGGGGGAAGAAGGGAGGGAGAGAAACACATCAATTGGTTGCCTCCTGCACGTGCCCCAACCAGGGCCGGGGATCGAACCTGCAATCCAGGTACAAGCCCTTGACCAGGAATCAAACCTGGACCCCTCGATGCTCTGGCAAACTCTCTAACCACTGACCCGCACTGGCCAGGGCTGTCAGCAGTGTTTTTATATTGATAGTGGATTGCTGTCTTTTGGGTGTATTGGGCTAAATAAAACATTAAGATGCACTTCACCTGACTCTTTTGACCTCTTACTGTAGCTACTAGAAAGTGCAGTTACACATGTGCTTGCACTGATACTAGAAGGGCTGTTTGCAGGCCATGTGGTGGGTCATCTCCACAGGGAGCAGCATGTGGGGCTCTAGCTCAGGAGATGTCATAGGCAGGAACTGAGGGCTTAGCTGGCTCGTGCACCCTCTGGGGGAGTGCCGGACCCTGGTGGCATTTGGGCAGCGAGAAGGACGGGAGTGTCTTTAAGGCTCGGAGAGGGGGTGCATCTGGCATGTGCGCGCTGCCCAGTCGGCTCTAGACCTGGAATTGACTGTGGTGGTCTCTCCAGGGCCTCCAGCCCCAGTGACAGAAAAGATAGCGCCCCCTCAACCCCCCACCCAGATCAGCTCTTTAGGGTCTAGAGCAGTGATGGCAAACCTATGACACGCGTGTCAGAGGTGACATGCGAACTCATTTTTTTGGTTGATTTTTCTTTGTTAAATGGCATTTAAATATATAAAATATCAAAAATGTAAGTCTTTGTTTTACTATGGTTGCAAAGATCAAAAAATTTCTATATGTGACACGGCACCAGAGTTAAGTTAGGGTTTTTCAAAATGCTGACACGCCGAGCTCAAAAGGTTCGCCATCACTGCTCTAGAGACCAGGACAGTCACGAGGGACCCTGCAGGGCTTAGGTGAGGTCCAGCCCACATCGGCTGGGTGGGGCAGGCAGGGAGGGGAGGAGGCACGGCGAGGCCTGTCTGCAGGTCTCAGGTGACTGAGCCAGTGGCTGCCATGTGGTAGTGCATCCCCCTGTCCTTGCTCCTGTGTAGAAGGGAAAGCTCAGGATGCAGGTGCTAGAGGGGACGTGCACGCATGTGGTGGGTCCGCTGAGTACCGAGTCATGGGCAGAGCCTCCCACACGCGAGCACCGTCAGGGAGGAAGCCATCTCTCAGAATAGGTTGACTGACTAGTTTCATTTGTGTGGAGGGATCCTTGGGGACCCCTGAGCTGCTGGCTGAGGGGAGTGATGGCCGCTGTGTTCACTGACGCTTGTCCACATGCTGCGTATCCGCTAAGACAGTGTGATTCTTCCTTCTCTGACGTACATGGACTGGTCAGTGGGCAGTGAGTTGCAACTTTCTTTTTAAGTGTATTTGGTTTTTAGATTTACTTTGTGAAAATGTACATATGGACAATTTGGTCACTTATATTTATAGCTAATTCTTTCTTTCCTTGTGTTTCAGATTTCTCTACGAATCATCATCAAGAACTTTGGGAGCATTTTTGAATTCATAACTGAGCCAACATCTTTGGTTACGTAAAAATAGAGAAAAGGGACTGACAGGAAATGAAATGAGTGTGTATTTCCCTCGTGTTTTCAATATATCCCATGTAATAGGGAAGTTGGGATTTGGGGAAGTGTGTGTAGGAAGCTCAAAGTTCTTAAATGTTTGCCTAGTGCCTGCAAAATAATATAGTTAATGTAAAGGGCTCAGGAAACCCAGGGTGCAAAGAAAAAGTCACCTTTCTAGCACCCCTGGTTGTTTTAAAAATGATACATATATATGTGTGTGTGTATATATGTGTATATATATATATTGCTTGCAAACTGTAATAAAGCAAAGAAAACACGTATTCTGGGGAGCCTGTCTTCTACCGGAAGGTGCTGTAGCGGAACCATGGCCGGGCACGGGGGGAGGGCCACACGCAGGTCCTGGAGCCGCCACCCTGGGGTGGAGGTGGGCCCTGTGGCTGCAAATACGAGCCATTCAGTTGAGCTGAACTACTGTTAGTTGATCTTTTCTAACTGCGAGCTGTTCCATGCCCACAGATGACTGGCGCCTGGCTTCCTGGCTGCATTGTCCATAACCCTTTGTGCCTGTCCCGGTTACCAGGAAGTCACCACGGTCATCCCAGATCCCTGTTGGCTACGGGTCCTAAGTCGTGGCCAGTCAGCACCTGCAGCCTGGGAGGCCACCTGGTGACAGGTGGGAAGGGAGACCCTCAGGCATGTGTGCATTCTGTCCTCAGACCCAGCGAGAGAGTAAAGCACTGTCCGTGTCTGCAGGCCCCGGGGTCCCTGAGAAGCACACAGACGGATTGCGCACTGTGGTTGGGCTTTAGGGCCAGGCTTGGTGCAGGGACCGCCGAGAAGTGAGGTGGGGCTTGTTTTAGGAGCTGTGAACACGCTCGTATGGCTGCCGTATTCTGCGTTGGGTACTCGTCACTGTAGGCCTCAGGCTGCTCGTCTGAGTAAGGCACCTTGGCCAGGCTCAACCCCAAGAACGCAGGTTGGCAGGCTGTGGGGACTGGAGCTGAGCAGAGGAGCCTGCCGAGCCTGGAGAACTCGGGTGGAAGAGCTGGTTTGTGTGCAAGGCCCGGAGCCTGATGACGTGCACCCTCCTCAGGCCCCTTCCTGCCACTCGCTTGCATGGGAGGCAGGAGACCTGGGAACCCAGAGGCCTCAGACAGCAGAGAGCCTCCACATTCAGGTGTGAAGGGAAACTCTGCACGGACTTCGCAAACTCATTACTCTGAGCCCATGCACAGTGTCGCCGCGGGAGCAGCTGTGCACCATGTGTGACGGGCTCCAGGGTCGTGCCCAGGGGACGGGCTGGTGCCGGGAGTGGGGAGGTGTAAGTCAGGAAACGTCCCTTCCTGGATAAGACCCCCCACACAAGAGGCACACAGGGACAGGGACCTAACATGTCAGGAGCAGAGGTGACACATCTGCTGCAACAGCCTTTTTCAGAAATGTCCTTCATTTTCAGGAAGTGAGCTAGAGGATTTATGAAGTATGTTGGTCCAATAAAAATGGAATTACATTTTTTTCACAAATTGGATTATTTCACCCTTTAAGACACAAAAGAGAAAACCTGACTATCCTAAGAGCTCGTGCATAACTGAAACTCCTGCGTGGAGCTGGCCCTGTGATGGCTGCCCTGGTGCACAGGCTGCCGCGGTCTGTGGGAGCCTCAGTGTGCGCGCTGCAAGGCCAAGGGCAGAGCAGCTGGTTCCGTGGGTGGAAAAGCTCCTTTCGACTGGGGGCCTCACCAACGTGCAGCGTTTTGGCCCGTCCAGGAAGTGGTCAGTGGCACACCTCCAAGCCTCAAGGGTTCCTGGGGTGGCCACCCAGCCCACCCAGCCACGCATGCTCTGTCCTGGTTTGGCTGTGATGTGCGCTGGCCGTGGCACGAGGTGGGTGTGAGGCTGCTGTGCAAGTCGGGCCCCATGTGGATGCCAGGACATTCCCGCATCTTCTCCACGACCCTCCACCCTCCAAATACCACACTGGGATAAAGTCATGATGGGAATTGCTGCCCGGCATTGTTCAAATCTCTGACAAGGTACAGATCTCTGAAATTCCAGAGAAACTGATATTACTACTTTAAAAATGGAATACTCTCCATGCAGTGAAAAACACTGATCTTAAGTCAACGGTTTGGTTAGTTTTAACCCCTCTAGGTGGGGTCCACACGTGCCCATCCCTGCAGGGTGCTGCCTGGCCTTGGACCTGGTGCCGTGAGATCCTGCTGGACGTGCTCTGTGTGTGGCTTCTGCTCTCGCGGCTGCAGGCTGGTCATTCTGGACTCCTGTTTGTGGACAGGAGTTCAAGTTTATGCTCATCCACAGCATTGGTTGTAAATTACTGCTCTGTAGGGAAGGGCCTCCCTCGTTCCATGGGGCTAATCTGTAATTGTGCACATTACTGAGGCCACATAAAGAACACGGGAAATGGTGTGTGAGGGGGGGAGGGTTGGGGGCCACCTTGGTAGACCACGTGGCATCCTGGTTGCAAGGGGTTAGGATCAGCCCCGTCCCAGCCAGGCCTAGACAGGGGGAGGCTCTTGGACACGGGACAGAGGTATGGAGCAGGGTAGGGGGAGGGACTTTTTAGGGAGGGCAGTGGCTGCTGGGGACACAGCATCAGCGATGAGGGGAACTGGTGACATTGAGGGTCAGTAATCAGTTCTGACTATAGATGGACTGGGCTGAGCCATGACACTTCGCTGTCACCCCCACCCCAAAGCCTGCCCAGGCCAGCCTGGTTGGGGCAGGAAAGAAACTCAGTTAACGGCTGTGAGAAGGCCGGCTGAGGAGGGCCAGACACCAAGAAGAAGTGTGCGGGGCTACGAGACAGGCAGAGTGGAAGTGAAGCTGACATTGGGCAGATGGACCCACGGGGTCAGAGCAAGCTCAGGCCCCTGCCAGATGCTGAAGCAGGTGGGATTGGGGCACCAGGTGGGGAAGGGAGGAGACAGGGCTCCCTGGCAGGGCCACAGGATAACGATGATGATGATGGAGGGGTTAGGAGGTGAGGAACACACTCTACATCCTCACACACATGCACATAGCACACACTCCACACCCCTCACACACATGCACGTAGCACACCCCTCACACACATGCTCATGGCACACACCTCACACACATGCACATTGCACACACTCCACACGCATGCACATAGCACACACCTCACACACATGCTCATGGCACATACTCCACACCCCTCACACACATGCACGTAGCACACACCTCACACACATGCTCATGGCACACACCTCACACACATGCTCATGGCACACACTCCACACCCCTCACACACATGCACATAGCACACACTCCACACGCATGCACATAGCACACACCTCACACACATGCTCATGGCACACACTCCACACCCCTCACACACATGCACGTAGCACACACCTCACACACATGCTCATGGCACACACCTCACACACATGCTCATGGCACACACTCCACACCCCTCACACACATGCACGTAGCACACACTCCACACCCCTCACACACATGCACATAGCACACACATCACACACATGCTCATGGCACACACTCCACACATGCACATAGCACACACTCCACACACATGCACATAGCACACACTCCACACCCCTCACACACATGCACGTAGCACACACCTCACACACATGCTCATGGCACACACTCCACACCCCTCACACACATGCACATAGCACACACTCAACACGCATGCACATAGCACACACTCCACACCCCTCACACACATGCACATAGCACACACATCACACACATGCACATAGCACACACTCCACACCCCTCACACACATGCACACAGCACACACTCCACACCCCTCACACACATGCACATAGCACACACTCCACACACATGCACATAGCACACACATGCACACAGCACACACCTCACACACATGCTCATGGCACACACTCCACACATGCACATAGCACACACTCCACACGCATGCACATACTCCACACCACTCACACACATGTACATAGCACACGCTCCACACATGCACATAGCACACACTCCACGCGCATGCACATAGCACACACTCCACACCCCTCACACACATGCACATAGCACACACTCCACACCCCTCACACACATGCACATAGCACACACTCCACACATGCACATAGCACACACTCCACACACATGCTCATAGCACACACTCCACACCCCTCACACACATGCACACAGCACACACTCCACACCCCTCACACACATGCACATAGCACACACTCCACACGCATGCACACAACACATACTTCACAGACCTCACACATTCGCTCACAACACATCCATGTTTGCTCTGATACATGCAGCTGTGCCAGGTCTTTAGGACGTAGTCTCCTGGGGCATGCACGAGTCCTCAGCGCCCTTCCAAAGCATGGACAGTGGCCAGCACAGAGCCAGGCCACAGGGAGGAGGGAAGCGCCCCGGCAGGGCCCACCCCCACTGGGAGTCCTGACCCCTGACAGGAGCTCAGAGCTCAGGAGTGGCTTCCTGGCTCCAGCTCCCATTTCCAGATGATCTTCCAGGTTAGGCTCCCACTAACCCCCACCCCTTTCCAGGATGAGGACTCCCCTCCCCTCCTCGCCCCCATGCTCAGACCATGCACAGCCTGAGCTCCAGGAAGCCCTGACATTACCTGCTTCAGGTGAGATTCAGACCCAGGCGACTGCCAGGCACATATTTTTTGTCAGCCTCACCCAAGGATACTTTTCCCACGGGATTTTAGAGAGTGGAAGTGGGGAGGGAAGAGAGGAGAGAGAGAAACATGGATGTGAGAGACACACGTGGATTGCTTGCCTCCTGCAGGCGCCACAACCAGGGTCAGGGATGGAATCTGCCCCCCCATTCCCCCCCCCCCCCCCCCCCCCCCCCAGCGCCGGCCTTCGCTCTAACCACGAGCTCTGGCGGCCAGGGCACCGGCCACACTTAGGTGCTGGCGGCAGTAGCCGGCAGTCGGCAGAGAAGGGCCCCATCCATCCTAGGACAGGGTGCGGCGGGCCTTCGGGCACATCTAGGGCAGCCAGTGACGCCCTTCACCCCCACCCGGACCCTGGCGGGCGGGCCGGGCTCCCACTGGGGTCAGAGAGGTGGGAAGGGCGCGGGGGTGAGGCAGGGGTGGGGTGGGAGGGGAGGGGTGCGGGCTCGGGCCGAGGGAGGTACAGCGCGGGAGGCTGGGCGCCCACAGGTGGGGGGCCTAGGGCGGGGCGGTGGCGCCGGGACAGCCGGGGTCGTGGGTGGGCAGGGCCGGGGCGGGGCCGGGGCGGAGCTGGCGGGCGGACGCGCGGCGGGGGCGGGCCGGGGGCGGGGCCGGCGGCGCTGTCCGGTGCTGAAGCGGCGGCGGCGCGGAGCGGGGAGCGGCCGCCATGGACGGAGCCGCCAACTTGGGGCCGCCGCTCGCGCTGCCGCTGCTGCTGCTGCTTCTGCCGCTGCTCCCGTCCGCCGCGCCCGCGCCCCTCGCCCGGCCGCTCGCGGGGCTCCTGGGTGAGTGGGGGGCGCGGGGCGGGGGTCCGAGGCAGAGGGGCGGGGAGGGTCTGCGTGGGCGGGGGAGGGGCGCCGGGCAGGCGGGACGGGCTCCCGGGGCGGCAGGGGGTCGCGGCCCAGCGTCGTCGTCCCTGCCCGAGTCGCCAGCGGTCCGGGTCGCCCTGTGCGCTGCCCTTGCTGGTGGCGTGGGTGCGCCCCGCGTGTTCGTGCCGCGTGCGCGGGGGGAGCACGAGTGTGGGTCCCGCCTGGCACCCGGCTCCTCTGGCGTGGTCACCGCGCGCCGGCCTCCCTCCTTCGTGGCAGCCCGGGGGGGACAGGGCGCCCGAATCAGCTGAGCGCTCCCGGGGTTGGAGCCGGGCAGGGCGCGGGCGGCTCCGGGAGGAACTGGGGCGCGCGGCGCAGCTCCCCGCCCGGTCCTGATGGAGCCACTGGGCTGCCCCCGTGGCTCACCTGGAGGGGAGCTGGGGGCGGGGGAGGCCGGGTGCTGGCGGGCAGGGGGCACCCCCGCGGGTCTGCACCGGCCCTGCCGGCTGGGGCCTCGCCGCGCCGCCGGCCCTGCTCCCTCCTTTCGGGCTCGCGTCACCCGTGAGCTGTTTGTTCAGCGGCCGCCACCTGCACGCACGCAGCTCGGGCCGCGGCTGACGCAGCCGGGAGCCTCCTCGGAGCGGGGGCGGCGCCCTGGCGGGAGGCCGGTCCCGGCTGCTCTCCTTCCGGCAGCTGCGGGTCAAGCATCTGCGAATCCGAGGCCGGAGAGGAAGGCTAGGGGGCGGCGGCGGACATCCGGGGCGGCAGTGGTGCTCTGAGTCTGTCCCCTCCATTCGCCAGGTGCCCCAAGGGGCAAGGCTGGGCCCAGTCCTCCTTAGCAGGACCCAGCGCCTGGAGACGGGGACCTGCCACGTCCCTGCAGGTGGGAGGGCACACAGCGCAGGTCAGCTCCCTGCCTCCTGCCCGCCAGGCAGCTGCGGCCTGAACTCAACCCAGACCCGGGCTCCAGGAGGGCTGGGAGCCCTGGCACCCAGGAGAGGCACACGCTGCCCTCTCCCGTCCCTCCCTCTCTCCCTCTCCCTCTCCCTTTCCCTTTCCCTCTCCCTCTCCCTCTTCCTCCTCCTTCCCCCTCCCCCTCTCCCTCCCTCTCCATCTCCATCTGGATCTTGTTTGATCACCATCACACCCTCATTATCCAAACAACAGCACAAATGAAAGCTGCACTTAGACTTGGCCCAGCCAGGCCCTTCATGACCTGCATGCGTGGCCATCAACACCCGGCTCCCTCGGTGAGGCCTGCGGAACAGCCGGCCCACGAGGCCCACTCGGTCCGAGTCCAGGCCCCTTTCCTGATCCCCGCCGCTTCCTTTCCCCTTTAATCCCTTTAGCTTCCGGCCCTGGCACCACCCAAGCGCCCATGTCTCTCTGGTGCACAAGCCTCCCTTCGCAAACGCAAACAGTAATGCTCACCGAGTGGAACAGGGCGGGACAGGGCAGGGAGGTGCCATTCAACTTTGCTCCTGGCCCACATCCCACCCCAGGACCCGCAGCCTGCTCTTCCCTGCCCTCCCCCTGCCCGTGGCTGCTGGCAGGGCGTCCTTTGGTGGTGCTCAGTACTTCCTCCCTAAACCTGCCGAGGGCCAGCCCTTGTCTCCAGGCCCGTCTTCGGTTGCAGGAGGCCGGTGCCAGCCTGAGGGCGCTCACAGGAAAGACCCTCTTCCTTTGGGGAGAGGGGCCACTCCTTTGCCAAAGGTCAGAGCCAACCCTTTCCTACACATGCTGCTTGGGGACGTAAAGTCACACCTCGCCGACGCACCTGTCTTCGTAGGCGGCTGTGTGTTTAGTTTGCTCCTGTTTGGCCTCCTGATTCGCTCACGCATGCATTTCACGCACCTGCAAGCCCTCGCAGAGGGGAGGAGAGCCGGGCAGGAGTCCTGCCTTTGTGACCTCGGTGGCGCGATTTTTTATTTTTAAATCAAAGCACCTTCCTCCTGCACAGAAGTGCAAAGCCATCTTTGCTTCTTGGGGCCCAGAGCCCAGGATCTTCCCTGTTGGTTGTGAGGAATGAGAACCGCCCGCCCCTGCCGCTCCCAGCCTTCAGGAAGGCAAGCCTTTCTCTGCCTGTGTCTCCTCCTCAGGGAGCCCTCACCCTCAGGGCCGATGGGCCTGTGCAGGGGCTGGGGCTTGGAACGCCCTGGGCTTTGGGGAAAGGGAGGCGCAGACAGTGGGCTCACCCACAAAACCAGGTGCGTTGGGTGGGACTCCCGACCTTCTCCTATGTCCAAAGATGGCTGTTCAGCGTGTCATCGTGGGAGGGCCTGCGGGGGTCACACAAGTGTCAGGTGGCTCCTCTCTGCCAGGTCAGCGAACTCAGGGTCTCTCAGCTCTTATCCTGAAAGCCATCGGCCTCACTCTGCTCACGGGCTCACCCTCCTGGTGCCGCCCGCAAGGAGGGTGCACTCTGCGTTCCTCCATGGGGTGCTGGCCCTTCACTGGCACGTGCCCCAGGGGTTCCCACTCACCGAGGGTGGGCCTGTTGGGCACGTGGGGGCAGCAGTGCCAGTGAAGCGGACTTTGGCCTGGGGCGGAACCCCAGCTCCTCACCCCAGGGCGTGTGAGCTCTGGGGCATCCATGGCGTCTCTAAAAACTTCTGCATTCTGGGTTTATTTTGTTGTGTTTTGAATGCAGTATTACCTAATTTGTGAATGTAGTTATTCACCGGTTTCTGTTTGGATGTTTGAGAGCTGGGACGTGGGGAGAGTATGTAGGAGAGATGGGCCGCTGAGCTGTCTACCCGCCGGGCTGAGTGTGGGAGGGTTTCCAGCCCTGGCCCATGTGGCTCAGTGCTTAGAGCACCAGTAGGTCTCGGGGTCGATTTCCAGTCAAGGGCACATACCTGGGCTACGAGTTTGACCCCCAACCCCAATTGGGCATGTGCGGGAGGCAACCAATCAATGTCTCTCACATTGTTTCTCTCTCCTTCCCTCCCTTTCTCTCTCTCTAAAAAAAAAAAAAAAAAAAAAAAAAAAAGGAAAAACATCCTGGGTGAGGATTTAAAAAAAAAAGGTTTTCTATTAACATGAGCCCTTAGAGCAGCGGTTCTCAACCTGTGGGTCGCGACCCCTTTGGGGGTTGAACGACCCTTTCACAGGGGTCGCCTAAGACCATCGGAAAACACATATATAATTACATATTGTTTTTGTGATTAATCACTATACTTTAATTATGTTCAATTTGTAACAATGAAATTGGGGGTCATCACAACATGAGGAACTGTATTAAAGGGTCGCGGCATTAGGAAGGTTGAGAACCACTGCCTTAGAGCATTGCCTCAGAATTTAAACTCCCTTATGAGAAGGTGTCTGTAACTAAATGCAGCCCAAACTAAAAAAAAAAAAACCTTTTGAGCTTGGGTGGCCGGTATTTAAGCTGCCTGGGTATGTGCAAAATTGCTAGTTCAGGGATTGTTTATGTGTGGAAAGGCACAAAGCTTAAGAAGTGGGCAGAAGGAGTTTTCATTCAGAGGCATCCTGGTGGTCGCTGGCGGGCGAGGCGCGGCTGCAGAGAACCTGTCCTCTCCACTTCCTGGGAGAGGGCACCCTGTGCGCCCTTAGGCGCCTGCCAGCTGTCCTCACAGGTCGACACTGACCTGGTGGGCGGACACCCAGCTGGACGTGTGTTTTGAATCTTGGTTGATCAGAGGCCAGAAGGGGAGCCCTTTGGGCGCCTGGAGGCAGAGGACGCGTCTTCCCCTCTGGCCGCTCCAGCGACGCCCCAGCCACTGCGTAAGCCCCCGCAGGACGCGGGAAGGGGTGGTTCTCCTGCAAACACTTATGTTCACACAGGAAGTTCCGTGTTTGCTGTCTGCGTCTGTGTGGACAGGGCGTGACTCCAGCCCTCGCCTAAGAAGGGAACTTTGGCCTGAGGTGCAGGTGTGTGAAACTCCAGGCCCAGCTGCTTGCAAGCGTGAGCAGATAGGGAGCCGCCAGGGCTTTGCAATGACCAGCTGGTATTGGCCCTCCTGCAGGAGGTGGGTGGAGGGTGTTTGACCGACTTTATCTGTCCCCTCTGATCTATGGCCGGTGATTCCCTGTCAGCACGTGGGTCCTGGGCGGCGGTGCCGGGCCCGGGTGCGGGGACGCGCTAGTAGCTATAAAACAGAGTGCGGAGCTGTCTGTTTATTTCAGTGGAAACTCTCGCTCGGTGAAGCGATCTGTGTGTGTACTGACCTATGTGTGGATTCTGGTGACAGGAGCTAGAAGCCCGTCACCCACACTCCTCTGTGGCAGCCTGCCCATCCCCTCAGCCCCCGCCACTCCGAGAGCTTTCTACCTGGTTCCACGTACTCCCCAGAGTAGCATCGATGGGCAGCATCCTGTCTGGTTCACAGCCAGGAAGACGGAGGCCTGGAGGACCCGGGCTGGGTGGGGCCCAGCCTCTGGCCCCCGAGTCTCCCTTTCTCTCCCAGGAAGGGAAGGCCAGCTGTGCAGGGTTCTGCCGAGAACAGGACAGAGGCCATCTCCACTCGCCGAGCTGCCTTTCTCCACGGAGCCCCAGGGCCTGTTCTAGAAAGTGTGAGGAGCTCGTTGGCCTTGGCCGGGCTTTCCCACGTGGGCTGCTCTGGGTGTCAGAGCCCGGCGTTTGGTTTGCCTCTGAAGGAACGTTGCAGTTTGGAGGGGAGACTGTGTGGGCACCGTCAGCCTCCTGCGATGCAGGGTGCAGGGTACAGTGCCGTGACCTGGAAGCTCAGAAGCTGTGGGCCTCCGGCAGACCTCCCCCCGCCCCCCGCCCCCGCCTCCCGCCCCCCCGAAGCCCTCGGTCTCTATGGGCCTCTTTCTGTTTTGCTTTGTTTATTCATTTGTTTTGTTTTTAGACCCACATAGAAGTGACAGCACACGGTACTTGTCTTTCTCCGTCTGATGTATTTCACGGAGCTCACTACCCTCGCAGTCCATCTACCCCGTCGTCTATCCCACTCAGCTCAGGAGCACCTCTTCTGCGTCCACATCTTGACAATGTAGTTAATACTGCAATGAGCGTGCGGTGCATGTATCGTTTTGAATTAGCATTTTTGTTTTTTTCAGGTAACTACCCAGAAGGAATTATGGGTTGTGTGGCAGCTCTTTTTAACTGTATGAGGAATCCCTATTCTGCTCCCCACGTGGCTACAATAGTTTGCACCCCAATGCCAGGCTCCGTGCCCACATCCTCGCCAGCACCTGTCGTTTGTGGATGTGCCGATGGCAGCCGTGCTGACAGGTGCGAGGTGGGACCTCAGTGTGGTTTTGATTTGCATCTCAGAGGACCAGTGACTGAGCATCTTTTCCTGTGCCTGTTGGTCCCTGTATGACTTCTCCCATTCCTATGATTTATTTATTTATTCAGTATACTTTTTTATATTGTTGGCACTATTACAGGTGTCCCCCACTTCTCCCCTCTTTATCCATCTCCACTCAGCCCCACCTACCTCCTCTGGCCTTCACCACACTGTTGTCTATGCCCATTTTTAATTGGATGGTTTGGGGTTTTTTGGTATTAAGTTTCATAAGTTCCTTAACTATTTTGGTTATTAGCCCCTTATTGAATACATCACTCAGAGAGGTCTCCTTCTCAGCGCCATCTTTTCATCCTGTTGATGGCTTCCTTTGCTGTGAAAAGCTTTTCGGTTTGAAGGAGCAGACTTGTTACAACAAAAGCCCACTTCAGAGTGGGGACGGCAGCCGGTCGGAGTGGCTTGGGTGGTTGAGTGTCACCCCCTGCACTGAAAAGTTGCAGGTTCAATTCCCAGTCAAGGCACATGCCTGGGTTGCGGGTGTGATTTCCCGTTGGGGCACGTACAAAAGGGAACTGATCAATGTTTCCTCTCTCTCTCCCCCTTCCTCTCTCTAAGCATGTCTTTGGGTGAAGGAGGGGTTGCTGTCCTAAGAAAAGTTTGAGAGCAGCGGCAAACAGGCCACGGATGGCTCAGTGCAGTGTCGCGTCTTCCGTGTGAGGTGTGCTGGCGGGGAGAGAATGGCGCTGTCTCTCCCATGATGCGGCCATTCCGTGTCACCACGCGGTTCTGGAAGCTCATGTCGGCTTCGGGGGCAATGCCCTGCACACAGCGTACGGCCTGGGTTTGGAAATGGTGTTTGCTGAGAGAAATGTCCAGGAGAGAGGCTGACCTGGTTTCCAAAGAGAAAAGGACTTGATATTAATGGTGCCGGTCAAGTCTGCCTCCAACAGCAAAATGCAGTCCACGTGCACGTGCATGAAGCCGCCAGTGGTGCTGGCGGGAGGCCAGGCTGTTCCTTCGGGCTGAGGCTTTAGTCCAGCTGAGAGTAGACACCATCCTGTGGGGCGGCTGCGTGTGGCTCAGCAGTGTGTGTTCTCTGAAGTACACCTGCTGGTATTTTAAAATATGCATGTATATATTTCTATTGATTTCAGAGAGGAGGGGAGAGGGAGAGAGAGAGACATCAATGATGAGAGAGAATTACCGTTCGGCTGCCTCCTGCACGCCCCCCCACTGGGGATAGAGCCCACAACCTGAGCATGTGCCCTGACCAGGAATCAAACCGTGACCTCCTGGTTCATAGGTTGACACTCAACCATTGAGTCACACCAGCCGGGCTACTTGCTGGTATTTTAAAGGCACCAGATGAGACATCCCAGGGAAAGTGTGGCTCTTCATGGCTGCCAGGCACGGGACTGGTGAGGAAGCAGCTGCATGGCCTCTACAGGCCTCCCCACCCCAGGTCCCCTCTGCCCTGCGAAGGCTCCTCGGCTTTTACCAAAACGCAGTCAGGACTCCTTCAGCCTTGTCCTCTGCTTTCGCCTGGAAACAGGCCGCCATCTCCAAACTCCTGTTGCATTAGTGGCCTGTGAGCAGACGCAGGTACGAGTGAAGCCTGAGGGAACGCGGCCGCTGGGGGTCTGTCCCTGGGACCTGGGCTCTGTGGCCTTGCGCCTGCTCACCGGGCTCAGTCCTGGTTCCATGAGACAGTCAACCTGGACAAAGGAGGCTCCACACAGCCGAAACCGCGGGCGACTTCCGAATGCAGGCAGAAGGCAGGCTGTGGGCCAGCGGACAGTTCAGCTACCAGGACCCGCTCAGTGCGGCTGGCGGGCAGGTGGGGGGCCGTTCTTTCCAGCTCGGTCATCGGCACCCCCAGCGGCGCAGAGCACTGCCGTTCCCCTCTGACCTCTGAGTGCGCCCCTCGGAGCTGGGGGGTGGGGGTGGGGGTGGGGTGGGGGGAGGCCCTGCTGCTCCCAGAAGCCCAGGCTCTGCGCACAGTGTTGCGGGGAGGCCAGACAGGGCGGAACACGTCGTCATTGCAAATCATCTCACTTGGGAGGCTCCGGGTCTTAGCTGAATGTTTGCAGAAGAACGACCATTCGATTTTCTTTTTATTCGCTTGTTTTACTTTTTACCTTCGATTTTAAGTAGTGACATCATTTATGTGTTTCTATTGATTTTTTTGAGAGAGAGGAAGGTGTGTGTGTGTGGGGAGAGAGAGAGAGAGAGAGAGAGAGAGAGAGAGAGAGAGAGACATCCCTCAGTTGCCTTCTGCACACGAGCCCTGATGGGACCAAACCCGCCACCTTTTGGTGCACAAAGGTGCATGGGAACGACGCTCCGACCACTGACAGTGCAGGGCTGAGTCACACTCTAATAAGCATATTTAACTGATGCAGCTAATCACATGGCAATAACGAGGACGATGGTGATGATGCTGTCTAGAGTTTATCTCCTATCACCCCTCTTAAGAGCTAACAGCCGTTGAATGAGAGAGGTAGGGCTGAGCCCTGGCCCAGCGGCTCGGTTGGAGCGCCGTCCTGTGCACCAAGGGGCTGCGGGTTCGAGTCCCAGTCAGGGCACACCCCCAGGTTGCGGGGTGATCCCTAGCGGGGGCGTGTGTGGGAAGCAACCAATCGGATGTTTCTCTCTTTCTCTCAAAATCAGTGCAAAAATATCCTCAGGTGAGGATATAGGGCTTAAATAAGAACCCTACGCATTCTCACATGCTGGAGTGGGAAGTGTAATAGAAGAGAATACACACCCTTTCTCAGACACATGGGTCACTTTCTTTTAAACGTGTGTCCTCTGACGAGGCAGCAGCCAGAGCACATTTGTCAGTTCGTCTGCCACGCGAGGCTGCAGGTGCTGAGGTGCCCGGACGTGTCCGTCACCGAGGCACGGAAACCATTTGGCGAGAGAGCGAGAGGATGCCCACACTCCGAGGAAGTGGCAGGTCACCAGTGCCAGCCGCGGGGCCGTGCCCAGCACAGCTGCTCGGAACGCCAGCCCTGACCTTGTGCCTAGGCCACGCCAGCAGCACCCTCCAGCCCAGCCCTGCGCCCGGGGAGTGAGTGAGGCAGAGCCGGGCGAGGTCCCTCAGCCCGCAGCCCCCTCGCCCCCCGGGGCCTGGGGTGTGCGGACACCAAGGGCCTGCCCCACGCTGTCGGAAAGGAGGACCCGCTGCCCTCCTGTCCCTTCCACATCCCGAGTGGCTCCCTCTCTGACCTGGGGCTCAGGTCAGGGGCCCACAGGACCGCCCCCTGCAGGGAGGGGCTCTGACCCCCAGCGCCCTCCCGGGGTCCATGCCCCCACAGCCTCCCCTTCTGGCGTCCGTCCCCCCAGCGCCAGCCCTGGCTGCAGGCAGATGCGGTCCGCGAGGTGCCGGCTCCTGGGGGCTGCCGCTCCCGCCGATGCCTGTGTTTCGCTCCGTAGGTCCCGTTTCTTCCCAGCGGCCTTTTGCTCAGAGGACAGACCAGGGGAGGCACCCGCCCTCTCCCTGACCTTCCCAAGGCTCCTGGGGTTCTGGGACCCATTTGTGGGGAGGGAAGGTCCGGAGTTAATGTGCACCCCCTGCCGGGGCCACCAGCTCTGACGTCCGAGTCCTCGATCTGCCCTGTTGCTATGAAGGTGGCTTTTGTGGGAGCCTGTCACCCCCCAGAGAAGCTCCTGTTGTGGGCGGGAGGGTGCAGGGTCCCCTGTGAGGCCCTCTTGCTGTGGGGGGCACACTCCGCGGTTTGCCCAGCGAGGACTCCACATTCTGGCCCCTAATATCTATTTCACACCCGAGACCTGGAAGGCGCCTTAGGACAAAGGCTGTGTTAGAGTCGAGCTGAACAGACAAACTGTGATGTCAGAAGCAAAACCGTGGAGACACTCATTTCTGCAGGACCCGCTCCGGACGGACAGAAGCCCTCCTCTGGCCAGACACACCCCCGTGCTGTGTCACCGGGCACACGGCTCCCTCTCTGTGACCACACCAGGCCGCCGGCTCTCGTTTGCTTTTGCCTTATTTGGGGCAAAAAGCAAGTCCTTTAAGGGGTTCATCAAGCAAGGAGGATGAAAGCCCAGGAGATTCTCTGTTACAGGAGCCTCCTGCTGGGGCCTGTGCCGGAGGAAGCCTTTTTAAGAGGAAAAAATGCTTTTCAGAGTCAAGATTAGATTCTGAGTTTAGTCCTCTAAGAAGCAGGGTCTACTGACTTTCTCATTTCTGTGACAACTTCCAATAGTCGTCTGTTCCCAACAGAAAAGGAACTTAGGGTTCAATGAGCCTTGGCACAGGGCAGGGCCGTGCAGATGGGAGGGAGCCTAGCAGCGTGTGAGTGGCATTGCTGTATGTACAGATGAAGCTCACATGACAGGTAGGTGTCTGGGAGAACGGGCCAAGGCAATATCAAAACGACAGTTTGGGAATGAAAACTTTGTTAGTAAAAAATATGGTGGCTTAACAAAATACGGGAGGTGTGTACGGGACTAAAAGGACATCAGTATTTGGTAATGAAATTAGATTCTGCTCAGCTGTATCTCTGTTGTATCTCTGGGAAGTAAGAGGTAATTCTCAAAGAACATCTCGATGCAGGGCTGCTCTGGCAAGATGAAATGCGCAGTGAGCTGAGAATGTGGCTGTTGATGCAGATACACCTGCTCTTATTCTCCAGAGGCTTGAGGTAGTGACACAGACGTCGCATCCACTGTAGGGCACATAAACTATGTATTGACATGTCGGTACATCCCTTAAGAAGTCTGTCTGTGATGTGAACAGTGGTATGTTTAGTCAGGGTTGGTACTGCTGAAGGATGCGTAGCATTTGTTTAGTGGTTAAATGTTTTCCTTAAGAAACCCAAAAGAACAGGTATCGTGGGCAAACTTAAAGTCGAGCGTTGTAGGAAAAGGGTGTTTGAGGCCATCAGAGTTGATCTCACATGAAATAACTCCCACAGACAGTGTGTGTGAAATGGATACTAATTCCAAACTCAGAGTCTCCTTTGCCCAGGGCTGGGTGTGTTGTCACCAGGTCCCAAATGCTGTACTGATTCCTCCAGAACATCGGCAGCTGCTGGGCAGCCCCTCCTGTTTGGACAAGGCTGAGGGGCCTTGGGCTGGACGCAAGAGCCCCTCCTGCAGGAGGCGCCGCGTGCCAGGGTCTGGGTGCTCCACGTGCTCACATCGCTGACCAGGACCAGACAGCACGGTATTCGGAGGGAAGTCCAGGTGTCTATCCTTTCCAGTTGCCTCTGTTCTCACAGTCAACAAAGAGTTTCAGTTTTCCACTGAACTACACAACTAGCTAGGTAGCAGAACCTCTGGTCAGGACAAGGGGCTGAGCACCTACTGGGTGCCAGGCCCTGCACCAGGCACTGGACATGCAAACATGAACAGGACCATGTCCCTGCCCTCTAATTCCCTCCCTGCCTTCCAGAACCTTCCCTGTGTCTAGAATCCCCCCTTGACTTCTAAAACCTTCCCTGCTTCTAGAACAGCGGTTCTCAACCTGTGGGTCGCGACCCCTTTGGGGGTCGACCAACCCTTTCACAGGGGTCGCCTAAGACCATTGAAAACACATATACAATTACATATTGTTTTTGTGATTAATCACTATGCTTTAATTATGTTCAATTTGTAACAATGAAAATACATCCTGCATATCAGATATTTACATGACGATTCATAACAGTAGCAAAATTACAGTTATGAAGTAGCAACGAAAATAATTTTATAGTCGGGGGTCACCACAACATGAGGAGCTGTATTAAAGGGTCGTCGCGGCATCAGGAAGGTTGAGAACCACGGTTCTAGAGCCCTCCCTACCTTTCAGAACCTTCCCTGCCTTCTAGAGCCTTCCCTGCCTTCTAGAGCCTTCCCTGCCTTCTAGAACCTTCCCTGACTTCCAGAACCTTCCCTGCCTTCTAGAACCCTCCCTGCCTTCCAGAACCTTCCCTGCCTTCTAGAACCTTCCCTGCCTTCCAGAAGCTCAGCAGGAACTTTATCCTGTGAGTCCCTAGTGCTTGTCCTATAAGGAATTTCATTAAGTTAGTTCACTTAACTCTAGAGAACTTGGTTTAGGAAGCTTTCCTACGTCTCCATATGAGAAGACTTTGGTGAATGATGCTGCATTTCCCCATGGGTATTTATTTTGTTGTTTCCTAGTTCTTGCCAGGAAATGGAAGGGGCACCTGTGAACTTGGCTTTTGCCTGTGGGACCTTAGGAGTCGATGCTTTTCATTAGATGGGCCTTGTTAACAATCCCAACATGCAAAACACAGACCCCAAGCCTGCAGCAGGAGTGGGACTGGACGGGACGGGAGGGAACTGGAGCGCAGGGCCAGGGGCGGCCTCTGGCTTCCTCCCTCCTCCTCCTCAGGGTGTCTGTGACTTTGCCGTCCAGGGCAGCTGTTTGGTCAGAGAAGAAAGCTCTTGTGTAAACCCTTAAAAAGACAGAAAAGCATCGCAGAAAGGACTCCTTAGCCAGGAGCTGCAGGCGACCTCCACCCGCCGTCCCAAAGGCCCGTGTGCCAGCGCCAGGGGCTGCACGGCCCGGCCCCCCAGGGCCCTGGCGAGGCGGCTGGCCGGAGGCTCTCTGCTCCTCGCTGTGCTCGCTCGGCTGTGTTGGCATCTGCGGGCTGGGCCACAAATTACCAGGAGGAAACGCAGGAGGTGGGGTGCGAGGGGAGGGCCGTGTGGGAGGTGGCCAGGCCCTGTGCCCCGGGAGCGAGGTCCCTGCGGCCCCGGCTGGCTGGGCGGCCCGGAGTCCAGGCGCTCAGACGCCCTCTGCTCACTGCCTCGGGGTGTTTCCGATGCGCGAGGTTGAGGGGGCAGCACCCCCGTGTCAAGCCTAGCGGAGCAGGGCCCGCAGCAGCAGAGCAGAGGGGAGCAGGCCCAGGGCGCCAGTGACCGGGAGGGGAGACCCTAGCGGCGGGCTCACAGCGCACCTTCTAGGAACATCCCGAGCAGGTGCGCTGGCCGCTTGCCGCGAGGCTCCCCCCCAGGCCCCGCCTCCCTCCAGCCCCCCTCCAGGGCTCTGCACTTCTGATGGGGCAAGAGGGAGGTGTTGGGGTGGTGGGGTGCTTGCTGGGGTGCACTTAGAAGCTCAGGGGGAGACGGGGAGGGAGGCAGTAGCGGCAGGAGGCCCACGCTGGGAGCGGGGAGGACAGAGCAGCCCCCGAGGGGAGGCCGCGTGTCCGTGGGTCCTGAAGGCGCGGTGGCCGCTCTTCACAGGAGGACGGGGTGTCTGCGCGGCCTTGCCCGCCTCCCCTGGCCTTTCACAGGGAGGCCCGGCCTGTCTCTGGGCAGCGCGGCTCGTCCTGGTCGGTCCTCGAACGTCCTGGCTCCGGGAGCTCCGACTTCATCCTTTCTGGGCGCAGCGAGGGCGGGCCCGGGATTCAGCCGCGCCCGCACCAAGCTGTTGGCTCCCCCGGCTCCCCCCGCGGCCAGGGAGCTCCGTGGGGCCCGCCCCAGCGGTGCCGGGGTGGGGTGGGGGGGTGGGCACCTGGCGAGGCAGCGGCAGGCGGCTCCATGCGGAGGGCGCAGGGACCTGTCTCCATGGCCGGGCGCAGGCACCTTGACAGACTCTTTTTTTAATTTTTATTATTATTATTTTTTTTTATTGCTTAAAGTATTACAAAGGGTATTACATATGTGTCCTTCCCCCACCCCACTCTTTATGTTCTTTTCCCTTCCCTTTCTTTCCTCGCCTCCATCACCATTTATCCCCGCCCCCGGAGCCCCGCCCCGGGAGCCCCGCCCCGGGAGCCCCGCCCCCGGGAGCCCCGCCCCGGGAGCCCCGCCCCCCGGAGCCCCGCCCCCCGGCCGCAGAGTGCCTCCAGCAGGACCACCTCGCGGTTGAGTTGCCTGCTGTGGGGCTGGGTGGGAGCTGGTGTGGGTGTCGGAGAACGAGGGTCCTGCAGGCCTCAGGGCCCCGGGCGCAGGCTGGGCCTTTCCCGTCCTAAGGAAACGCCTCCCCCAGCAAATGCCGCCTGGCCGTGGGCGCCCTCTTCCTCTGCGTGGCGGTGCGGACGAGTCGCAGATCCGAATAAACACGAGGCTCACGGGGAAGGCAGAGCGAGCTGCAGCCATGCGTTAGTGGTGGAAGCCATTGAGCTTCCTTCGATTTTTGACCATCTCTGTGGTTGTGCTGTTTGCGAACAGACCCGCCATCACGGCGTTGGCCCCAGGGAACCTGGGACACCAGGAGCTGTCCTGGGCCCGGGGGCTGCACCGCTGTGGACGCAGCCACTGGGGTGGTCCCGGGCGGCCATGACGGGGGGCGGGCTCTGTCTCCCCCAGGCCTGTCTGCACAGCTCCCGCCACACGTGGTCCCTGAAAGCCGTCTGTGAGCTGAGTGTGTCATGGAGCTCGGGAGGCCTGCGTGCAGGGCCCCCTGAAGTCCACCTCGCAGGGTACCGTCTGCCCTGGGGCCTGCGTGTGCGTGGCTCTCTCCCGGGAGCCTCCTGCTGGCTTGTCTCCGGGCCTCTCCCCCACAGCGTGGTTTCCAAGCCAATCGGCTTCCATGAGCCGCACAGAATTTGCACAAAAGCAACACCAGGGACAGGGTCTCCCTGCTGTTTCTCCTGAAATCAGGTCCCACTGAGAGAGGGGCCCCTGTCCCAGGGCCCATTCTCCCTGTCCCAGGCCCGGGCTCCCCCTGTCCCAGGCCCGGGCTCCCCCTGTCCCAGGCCCCGGCTCCCCTTGTCCCAGGCCCGGGCTCCCCCTGTCCCAGGCCCCGGCTCCCCCTGTCCCAGGCCCCGGGCTCCCCCTGTCCCAGGCCCCGGGCTCCCCCTGTCCCAGGCCCTGGCTCCCCCTGTCCCAGGCCCGGGCTCCTCCTGTCCCAGGCCCCGGCTCCCCCTGTCCCAGGCCCCGGGCTCCCCCTGTCCCAGGCCCGGGCTCCTCCTATCCCAGGCCCCGGCTCCCCCTGTCCCAGGCCCCGGGCTCCCCCTGTCCCAGGGCCCATTCTCCCTGTCCCAGGCCCCGGATCCCCTTGTCCCAGGCCCCGGCTCTCCCTGGGTTTGCTCCAGAGGCCTTCACTCTCGCTGGTGCTCCTGCTAATGGCGGCCACAGGGCAGCTTTCCTGGGCGGACGGATTGATGGCTGCTGGATGGGCCAGGCTCTCTCAGCCTCACCCGCTTTGTAAATAAACATGTGCCACGTGAAACGAAAGCAAAGGGGTCTAAACCCACCAGGAGATTGAGGCTCCGTGGGGGGTGCTCAGGTGGCTGCGGCTGGGCGGGCCGGCTCCCGGCTCCTGCTAATGCCCCCTCTGGGTGACCAGTGAGGGCACTGGGGGCGCCGACGAGGGTGTGGGCAGCCCCACTTCCATGCCCTGGTGGTGGGAGTAGAGTTACCTCCTCTTCTTACAGGGCGATTGGCCTTATCCATCACAAAACACAAACCTCTAAACCTGAAATCCCACTGCCAGGAATTCGCCTCCAACCTTCCTGCCCACGTGTGCAAGGTGCTCGCCCAGAGCCTGCATTGCTCTCGCCTGGCCACTAGAAACAACTCATTTCTTTGTGACAAGGGACGGGTTACATGCATCACTGCACACATATATCAGGCCCGGAGATGCACAAAACGGGACCCACCTCCAGAGGCGGGTGACCAGCACTGAGCTGCGGCTGTTTGTGGGGGCTGCCCCCTCTTTCACTGTCCGTCAGTGCGGTGACGTGTGCTCCCAGGACTCCCGCAGGCCTCTGTAATAGATACGCACTCTACTGGCAGGTGACGAAAACATGCATGTGCTCCGTAAGTAGGAAAGAGCGTTCCTTAGAAAGTAGGAACCTTTTCAAAGAGCTCACCATCTTTTCAGTTTGTTGAGGGAAAAGAGGAAGGAAGGTCAGATGGCTGCGAGTCCTCTGGGCGTCTCTGGCCCCCGCTGTCCCAGGGTCAGGCCGCACTAGGCCTGGGTCAGGCCAGGGTTTGCAGAAGGGGGTGGGCCTGACCCGGCCACAGCGCGGGAGCGGGGAGGGGGCAGCCGCCTGCCTGTGGAGCTGCGGGAGCTGAGTGCTGTGTGGTCAGCTCCGTCTGGGAGAAGCCCAGGGCCTCCTAATGAAGCCATGTTGCCAAGGTCTGTGGCCCAGTTTCCCAGCTGGCGCAGCCGGGTGCTGGCAGGGGCTCCTCCTGCTTCAGGTTAGGAAGCATCATCGCCAATTTGCAAACTGCTGTGTGAATGAGACCTGCCTTTCGTAATGCTCTCGGTCTGCCCACCGCGCGGCCCGCTCCGTTTCACGCTTCCTGTGTCGGACTTCAAGCAAAGGCCTTTGGAGACTAGTTCATACCCATGACCAGGCACGATGCTGCCCACCGCACCCCCACGCCCCCTGTGGCTGCTGCCTCACCTGGGGGCAGGGGCTCTGCTCTGGGTCCCCCACGCAGGAGGCAGCGGCTCTCTGTGCACCAGGGCGTGGCCACAGTGCAGCCAGGTGGACACTGTCCAGGGAGCACTGCCTGCGTCTCTGTGCTGGGCGGGTGGGGACGGCCGTGCCTCTGAAGGGCCGTTCGCGTAGAGAAGCTTTTACATCTTGGGTTGGCATTTAGTTAACGCGCTTCTGCCCGCGTGTGAGCAGAGCGGGGCCCATTATGTTTTGGCTCGGGTCCCGCGGCGTCGCCACCATCGACCCGGATTGCCGGCGTCCAGCCCGTAGCTGAGGCCGGTGGTGCAGCAGAGGCGGCGGCTCAGGCGTGATTAAGGCTCCGCTCTCACCGTCTGTGACTCAGCACATCCTTCCTCGCCAGGCTCAGAGCGGGTATGGCTCAGGCTGTGCTTTCAGTGCTAAGTGGACTATTAATAACAGGGAACTTAATGCCACGCTCGCTGGTGCGAAGCGGGGGCCTAACACCGAAGCCTGGCGTCCCTGCGTTGACCTGACGTACTCTCCACGGTGGCTGCTGGTCTGATGCCACGTCCCAGGCAAAGGGAAGGGGGGGCTGTCAGCCCCTCTCCCCAAATCAGAGGACCCTCTACTGACACTGGAAGAGCTCAAGCACCGGCCTCTGTGCGGGCCCACTCAGCGCTGCGGGGTCTCCCTTGTTGAAATGTCTAGAGCAGTGGTTCTCAACCTTCCTGATGCCGCGACCCTTTAATACAGTTCCTCATGTGGTGACCCCCAACCATAAAGTTATTTTCGTTGCTACTTCATAACTGTAATTTTGCTACTGTTAGGAATCATCATGTAAATATCTGATATGCAGGATGTATTTTCATTGTTACCAATTGAACATAATTAAAGCATAGTGATTAATCACAAAAACAATATGTAATTATATATGTGTTTTCGATGGTCTTAGGCGACCCCTGTGAAAGGGTTGGTCGACCCCCAAAGGGGTCGCGACCCACAGGTTGAGAACCGCTGCTCTAGAGGGACTTGCCTCCCGGGAGGCGGTGTGGCCTTGGCCCAGGCATCTCTGCCCAGAGGGCATCCTTGTCTGACACACGATTCTCACATCAGGGCGTGACTGGGTGGGGTCGGGTGTGAGTTAAAATGCAGTTTCAGGGTCAGGTTCCAACCCTCCGTTCTGCATTTCTGGGGCCACACTGAATCGGCGTGAGGTGGAGGGTCTAAGCGATCAGCCTCCTGTGGTTGGGCATCAGGGAGAAGTGTCGGCTTGAGTCACAGCCTTTCAGTGCACGTAAAAGACTATTCAGTCTTTTCACAACGTCTCCTGTACCCAAAGAAAATGTAGATTGGTGGCTGCTGTGGCCAGTGTCCATGTCGTGTCCACGTCGCACGGGGAGGGCTGTGCTGGGCCCTGCCCCAGGGCTGACTGGGCTTTTCTGCCGCAGCAGGTGCTGCGAAGCGGGGATTTAGGAAAGTGTCCTCAATGTTCATCAGAATTGTTGGGTTGTTACTTCTGGAACCTTTGGGAAGTTCTGGCTTCCAGGAACTGAGGGACAAATGCCCAAGCCACGTGACTGCTGATGTCTGAGATTTATTTACGTGTCAGGTTTGCGAGGGGGGACGTTAGCAAAACGAGGACCGGGCCCTGCAGTGCTGCCGTTCAGAGTGCTGCTCGCGGGCGCAGGACTCACCGCTGGGCAGACCAGCCTCCTGCCCTGGAGGGACCGCGGACAGAGCGGGCAGACCAGCCTCCTGCTCTGGAGGGACCGTGGACAGAGCGGGCAGACCAGCCTCCTGCCGTGGAGGGACCGCGGACAGAGCGGGCAGACCAGCCTCCTGCTCTGGAGGGACCGTGGACAGAGCGGGCAGACCAGCCTCCTGCCGTGGAGGGACCGCGGACAGAGCGGGCAGACCAGCCTCCTGCTGTGGAGGGACCGCGGACAGAGCGGACAGAGCGGGCAGACCAGCCTCCTGCCCTGGAGGGACCGCGGACAGAGCGGGCAGACCAGCCTCCTGCTGTGGAGGGACCGCGGACAGAGCGGACAGAGCGGGCAGACCAGCCTCCTGCCCTGGAGGGACCGCGGACAGAGCGGGCAGACCAGCCTCCTGCCCTGGAGGGACCGCGGACAGAGCGGGCAGACCAGCCTCCTGCTGTGGAGGGACTGCGGACAGAGCGGGCAGAGCGGGCAGACCAGCCTCCTGCTGTGGAGGGACCGCGGACAGAGCGGGCAGAGCGGGCAGACCAGCCTCCTGCTGTGGAGGGACCACGGACAGAGCGAGTGCAGCTCGGGCAGGTCTCCATGCGCAGACTCCCAACTGTGCGGAGCTCTGGCCCCGGGAGGCGGAAGGAAGGGAGGCAGCTGACTTCTCTTAAAGACATTCAAGTGGAGCTTGCTAGTCCTTTCTTGGCGAGTCGGGTTATTTTCGGCTCTAACTGAACAGTGTGTGCCTGTCAGTTTCTGTTCTCAGAGCTGTGTTTTCTCTCTCAGCACCTGGTAGGGCTCCTCATCGAAAGTGAGGTGAGTGGGCGTCCCTGTGTCCGAGAGTCAGTCAGAGTTAGACGAGGCCACCCCAGGCTGCATCGGGGTCCGTGGTCACCGTGGTGAGCAGATACACTCAGAGGCTGTGCAGGTCGGTGAGGGGAGCAGGTGGGCTCAGGGCACCAGGCACCTTAATTTCACACGATTTGTGTCCTGCACCTGGAGGCTCCTCCTGTCTGCCCACCACTGAATAGTAGCTGGGCACAGTGCAGAGAGGCCCTGGGAGGCAAACCCTCGCCCACAGCAGGTGCCACCCGCACCCACTGGCCCTCCGAGCTTCCAAGGTGGCGACGTTTCAGGCTTCTTCTTGTGATCTCAGAGAGGAAGGGAGAGGGAGAGAGAGAGGAACACCAATGATGAGAGAATCACTGATCGGCTGCCTCCTGCACGCCCCCTCCTGGGGATCGAGCCTGCAACCTGGGCATGTGCCCTGACCAGAATCGAACCTGGCTCATAGGTTGGCACTTACCACCGAGCCCGTTGGTGGGCACAGCCTCTGATACCGACAGTGGGGAGCGGTGCCAAGACCGCTGGGAGCTGCGAGCACGTCCTCAGAAGCAGCTGTTTCTACCTGTTAGATGTCTCAGTGCCCTGAGCATCATCCCTGAGATGCCTTCATTCTGGAGGAGCACACAGGGGCCTGGGGCTCCGTGCAAGTGGCAGGTCCCGAAGCCGACGCCTGGCAGGTGGGGTTGCCATGAGATTTGTCTTCCTACTCTGGATGCTTCTGGGAGCAAAAGAGGTCAGGCCTGAGGTCAGACCCGTCCCTGGGAGGGTGCAGTGCCCCGGGGCCCGCTCCTTGCCACACAGGTCGGTGGGAGCCGCCCTTGGGAAGGAGGGCGCTCCCTCAGCCACGGAGCCCCGTGGCAGCCACAGGGACGGCGAGGTAAAGCGGTGAAGCTGGGAGGAGCAGTGCGCCTGCCAGCAGGTGAGGGGCCACCCCCGCCTTTCAGGGCCGCTCCGCTCCTGTGGTTTGTTTACTTTGCTCTGAGGCCACAGCTGGTGCAGAGTGAGCGTTTTCCTGACCAGGAGGACAGCCTCCCAGGAACAAAGCCCAGAAGACGGGCACCTGCCGGAAGCCACCCAGGGCCGGGCACACACCATACGCCTGGGGTTCCGTGTCCCCCCGGGCGAGCTGGCCACCTCCTCAGCCTCCCTGGCAGTTCTTATGGGGACGCTGTGTCCGTCCCAGAGCTGGACAACTCCCAGGAGCTCTGGTGTGTGCACAGGCCTGGCCTCCGTTCAGAGGCCGCCTGCCAAGTGGGGCCTCGCTCCGGCTGTGGCCGGGGCTGGAGCAGAGCCTGGGGCAGGAGGGGTGGCCGAGAGCTTGGGCCAGATCACAGCTGCATCCCCTCGCAGGTGTTTGGAAAGGGAGCCATCGCTGAGCCCCACGGAAGGAGCCCCTGCATTCGGAGCGCACCTGGCACCTGCCCTGGCCTGCGGGGCTCACGCTCCTGCATCTTGTCTGTCCCCAGCGGAGCAAGGTGGGCTCAGGGCACCAGGCGCCTTAATTTCACACGATTTGTGCGCAGACGCCACCCTTCCCCCCGGCCAGTGGCTTCGGATGCAGAGGCCACGGCAACGGCTCTTGACGACTCTCCGACTCCCCGAGGGAGACTCGTGTCCCACTCAGTGTGAGGGAGGCTGGGGTCCCTGCTGATCGGACTCTGCTCTTCCCCAGCACAGGTCTGGGTCCCCTGGGACTGTATTTCCCTTGTTTAGTTAAGGGGTGTGCTCCACTTCGGCTCAGAAGCAGCCAATATTGGGGGTGCTGTGTCCTCCCCTGCCCCCCGTGAGTGAAGCAGCAGATGGAGTTGGGTCTGTGTATAGAGACAGGAGGGTCTTTCTGAGTTGCCATGGAGACCACACAGCTTTTGCCCACCTGCTGCCTCTCCAGGAGTTCCCATGGGGCTGTGGGGTCCCAGGGGGCATTTCCAGGGGCGACACCTCCACGTGTGGTTGGCGGCGGCTCTGTCAGGATGACATTGGAGCCTCAGTGCCAAGTGGGTTGGGGTGGGGTTTGGTGTCTGGGTCACCTGGTGCCAGAGGGGCCTTATGGGGCCCCGGGGTCCACAGGGGCCGGAGTGGGGAGCGGCCATGTCTAGGGTGCACTGACGACAGCCTCCCGGGGGGCCCAGGGACTGTGGGCCGGCGCTCAGTTTGCCAACTTTTAACCCCCGCTGTGGCTGTGCTGGCCTTGGACCCCTGTGGGCTCCACGTGGGTTTGGCCGACCGGCAGCGGCCGTCCTCCTGGCACCTGGCAGCACTGGGGGGTCGTCTGCTGGTGTCTGTGCGTGGCCTCGATGCTGTCGGGTAACTGACACGGGCTCTGCTTTGTGCCTCTGGTCCCTTCTCCTGAGCCTGCAGGCCTGGCGGCCTGGGCCCTGCCGCCCTTGCGTTATTTACGGAGGAATTGGATCCGCAGAGAAACCTCTGGGGGACGAGGCACAGGTGGTCCGTGTGGCGTGTCTGCCTCCAAGTGCACGCGCGGCTCTGCAGCGGCTCTCACGGGGCCAGGGTGTCCGGGTGGCTCAGGCACAGGTTCCACTCACGTAGCCAAGGGCTGGCACAGTGCCCCCCTCGCTGGGCACGGGGTTGGCTGACACGTGCCTGGCTTCCCCGGACGGAGCCCTGGCCATGTCAGGGACCCACTCAGCGACTGTGGAGGTGCCCGGGGTCTCCTTGCGGAGTAAGTGAAGCGAAGTCAATAGCGAGAAGAGGTGAATTCCCTGCACAGAACTGAGTGCCATGGGGCAGACCCTGGGTGAGGGGTGAGGCGGCCCCGGGGGCAGCAGGCAGCACACAGCGACACAGCCTCCTGGGCTGCCCAGCACGTGCCGCCACTCTCACTCGATTCCCCGTGGCCTCCTCTAAGGACTGCCTGCCTCCTGCCCAGCCAGTCACACCCCCTCCCCGAGCCACACCCCCCGGGGCCACCCCGCGTCCAGCCGGCTGGAGCAGATACCTACGAGCCGAGCCTTCAAGCCCTTCGCAAGCCTTGCCCCCTGGCTGCTGCGCTGGGCACTGTGCTGGCCTCGGGTGGGGTCACGGCTGGGCTGCTGTCGGGTCACCCTGGCCAGTCTCCCCCTCTGGATGGCCCTTTGCTCAGGGGACGGAGGCTGCCACCTGGTCTCAGACAGCAATGCCTGAAGGGCAGCTGGGCTAGACGCCCTCCACGGGCATTTACCTGCTGCTGGCGGCGACTTGTTAAAAGGTCAGAGCGCGTGCTGTGGGGCCTCCCCTCCCTGGGGCCGGTGGGAACCGCCAGGTGCTGGAAAATTCTCTCTCTGCTGCATTGAAGCTGACGCTCCTGTCCCTTTCGCCGAGGAGGGGTGACATGACACGCTGCCTGCTGCTTTCTCTCCCCGGAGGACGTGGCCGCTTCCCAGACCCTTCACTTCTGGTTACTGCTCCTTTGACGTCTGAAAGTCCCTTTGAAACCTGAGGCAGGAAAACACACAAACCATGTGAGGCGAGCGTGTCGTGCGTCTCCAGCGCACTGTCTTCCTGTGGAGGCCGTGGGCACCGCTGTCCGTCCGTGGAGGCCGCGGGCACCGCTGTCCGTCCGTGGAGGCCGCGGGCGGTGGCCGGTGGCGAGGGGCTCCCGGGCAGGGGGGAGGACCGGGCCTCCTAGGAGTGAGTGGCCGACATGCCCCCTTCTCAGTCTAGCTGCTGAGTCCAAGTTTCCTCAGATTTAAAATGGGGAACGCAGAGCCTCCCACGGGCGGGAGAGTGAGCACAGTGCGTGCTCGATCATGTCGCACACTGGGCGCTGCGTGTGTCCTGAGCTGGAATCCGCCCGGCCTCTCCCACCTTCTGGGAGGATCCTCTCGGCCAGACCCGGTGATGTGACCCAGCCTCCCGGGAAGCAGGAGGCTCCCTCCCCCAGGCCCCGGCTCTCACTCACACTCGCTGTCTGGCTCCCTGACCCTCCGTGACCCTCCGTGTCCCTCCGTGTCCCTCCGCTGGGTGAGGTTAAGTACACACACGTGGGGAGCTCAGCTATTCCAGCTGTAAAAAATGTTTTTTATTGATTTGAGAGGAAGGGCGGGGGGAGAAACATTGATTTGTTCCACTCATTGATGCCTTCATTGGTCGATTCTTACATGTGCCCTGACCGGGATTGAACCCACAACCTTGGTGTATAGGGATGATGCTCTAACCAACGGAGCTACCCAGCCAGGGTCTGAAATTATTTTTAATTGGCTATTCCTATGTTTAACGGGGGAGGGTGTGTGTGTGTGATAAATCAAACATTTAAGTATAAACTTACAAAGGGGGTGGTTCCCCCAAACAAAGCCGAGTGGACAATGAGAAGGGCTCCTGGCTCCCGCGATGGAGGAGGTCGGAGTCGGGAAACGGCTTCACGGGGCCTTGGGCGCCTGCAGCTTCGGGCCGTGGTTGTGCCAGCGGGGTGAGTCGGGAAACGGCTTCACGGGGCCTTGGGCGCCTGCAGCTTCGGGCCGTGGTTGTGCCAGCGGGGTGTGTGCTCCTGGGCAGGTCTGTGGGGGAAGGGAGCTGAGGGCCGCCTCCGCACAGCCCACCTGCAGTGCCAGCCTCTCAGCCCTGCTCTTGCCTTGCTCCCAGCCCAGACACTCCTGCTGGGCTCCCTGCTCCCAGGCCTCAGGCGGAGGTGGGCAGAGCCGTGGGGGAAGGAGCATGGAGTCTGGTGAGCGGGGCTGTGGTGTGAGGGACAGTGTCCCCCACCCGAGACCAGCACAGTGCCGGTGGGGGACAGTGCCCGTGAGGGACAGTGCCCATGGGGGACAGTGCAGTGAGGGACAGTGCCCTTGGGGGACAGTGCCCATGGGGGACAGTGCCCGTGGGGGACAGTGCCCATGGGGGACAGTGCAGTGAGGGACAGTGCCCGTGGGGGACAGTGCCCATGGGGGACAGTGCCCGTGGGGGACAGTGCCCGTGGGGGACAGTGCCCATGGGGGACAGTGCAGTGAGGGACAGTGCCCGTGGGGGACAGTGCAGTGAGGGACAGTGCCCGTGGGGGACAGTGCCCGTGGGGGACAGTGCCCATGGGAGACAGTGCAGTGAGGGACAGTGCCCGTGGGGGACAGTGCCCGTGGGGGACAGTGCCCGTGGGGGACAGTGCCCGTGGGGGACAGTGCCCGTGGGGGACAGTGCAGTGAGGGACAGTGCCCGTGAGGGACAGTGCCCGTGGGGGACAGTGCCCATGGGAGACAGTGCAGTGAGGGACAGTGCCCGTGAGGGACAGTGCCCGTGAGGGACAGTGCAGTGAGGGACAGTGCCCGTGAGGGACAGTGCCCGTGGGGGACAGTGCCCGTGGGGGACAGTGCAGTGAGGGACAGTGCCCGTGGGGGACAGTGCCCGTGGGGGACAGTGCCCGTGGGGGACAGTGCCCGTGAAGGACAGTGCCCGTGGGGGACAGTGCCCGTGGGGGACAGTGCAGTGAGG
This sequence comes from Myotis yumanensis, assembly GCF_028538775.1. Lineage (NCBI taxonomy): Eukaryota > Metazoa > Chordata > Mammalia > Chiroptera > Vespertilionidae > Myotis > Myotis yumanensis. The sequence goes on from NW_027223760.1 coordinate 321,234, forward strand.
GACAGTGCCCGTGGGGGACAGTGCAGTGAGGGACAGTGCCCGTGGGGGACAGTGCAGTGAGGGACAGTGCCCGTGGGGGACAGTGCCCATGGGGGACAGTGCCCGTGGGGGACAGTGCCCGTGAAGGACAGTGCCCGTGGGGGACAGTGCCCGTGGGGGACAGTGCAGTGAGGGACAGTGCAGTGAGGGACAGTGCCCGTGGGGGACAGTGCCCGTGGGGGGCAGTGCCCATGGGGGACAGTGCCCGTGAGGGACAGTGCCCGTGGGGGACAGTGCCCGTGGGGGACAGTGCCCGTGAGGGACAGTGCCCGTGGGGGACAGTGCAGTGAGGGACAGTGCAGTGAGGGACAGTGCAGTGAGGAACAGTGCCCATGGGGGACAGTGCAGTGAGGGACAGTGCAGTGAGGGACAGTGCCCGTGGGGGACAGTGCCCGTGGGGGACAGTGCCCATGGGGGACAGTGCCCGTGGGGGACAGTGCCCATGAGGGACAGTGCCTGTGGGGGACAGTGCAGTGAGGGACAGTGCCCGTGGGGGACAGTGCCCGTGGGGGACAGTGCAGTGAGGGACAGTGCCCGTGGGGGACAGTGCCCGTGGGGGACAGTGCAGTGAGGGACAGTGCCCGTGGGGGACAGTGCCCGTGGGGGACAGTGCCCGTGGGGGACAGTGCCCGTGGGGGACAGTGCAGTGAGGGACAGTGCAGTGAGGGACAGTGCCCGTGGGGGACAGTGCCCGTGGGGGACAGTGCAGTGAGGGACAGTGCCCGTGGGGGACCGTGCCCGTGAGGGACAGTGCCCGTGGGGGACAGTGCAGTGAGGGACAGTGCCCGTGGGGGACAGTGCCCGTGGGGGACAGTGCCCGTGGGGGACAGTGCCCGTGAAGGACAGTGCAGTGAGGGACAGTGCCCGTGAGGGACAGTGCCCGTGGGGGACAGTGCCCGTGGGGGACAGTGCAGTGAGGGACAGTGCCCGTGGGGGACAGTGCAGTGAGGGACAGTGCCCGTGAGGGACAGTGCCCGTGGGGGACAGTGCAGTGAGGGACAGTGCCCGTGAGGGACAGTGCCCGTGGGGGACAGTGCCCGTGAGGGACAGTGCCCGTGGGGGACAGTGCCCATGGGGGACAGTGCCCGTGGGGGACAGTGCCCGTGGGGGACAGTGCCCGTGAGGGACAGTGCCCGTGGGGGACAGTGCAGTGAGGGACAGTGCCCATGGGGGACAGTGCCCGTGGGGGACAGTGCCCATGGAGGACAGTGCCCGTGGGGGACAGTGCCCGTGAGGGACAGTGCCCATGAGGGACAGTGCCCGTGGGGGACAGTGCCCGTGAGGGACAGTGCCCATGAGGGACAGTGCCCGAGGGGGACAGTGCAGTGAGGGACAGTGCCCGTGGGGGACAGTGCTCGTGGGGGACAGTGCAGTGAGGGACAGTGCCCTGAGGGACAGTGCCCATGAGGGACAGTGCCCGAGGGGGACAGTGCAGTGAGGGACAGTGCCCGTGAGGGACAGTGCCCATGGGGGACAGTGCCCGTGAGGGACAGTGCCCATGAGGGACAGTGCCCGAGGGGGACAGTGCAGTGAGGGACAGTGCCCGTGGGGGACAGTGCCCGTGGGGGACAGTGCCCCTGGGGGACAGTGCCCCTGGGGGACAGTGCAGTGAGGGACAGTGCGCATGGGGTAAGGCTGTGCGCCTGACAGAGACCCCCAGCCGGACGTCCCCACCTGACTGCCTTTGGCAAAGGCCTGGGCGGCTCAGGAGGAGGGGAGACTGGTGTTCAGGCTGAGGATCCGGTGAAGGACACCGAGTGCCAGTCGCTTCCTCCTTGCGGCCCTGCCCTGCGCGGCTGGTAGACACCGGGGCTCACACACGCCTGCCTGTCCCCAAGGCAGAGACGGTGATTCCAAACGTTCTGCCGTCTTGGCAGGAGTTAAAAATGCCTTCATTTTTATTTTTAGATAATGCAGTCACCCACCCCGTTTTTTTTGTCATGTGCCGGGCGTCTTAGTTTCCGTAGAAGGAACACACAGCCCCGAGCCCGAGCGCCGTGCGGACGCAGGCCTGTTGAGGGCTTTGTGAGACCAAACCAGCCGTGGGAGCCCGGCCTGTGTCTCCATCCCTGCCCTGTGGCCTCCGGCGTGAGGGCGCTGGAGGCCTGGCCTTCCCTGCTGGGCTGTTAGCTGCTGGCTGGCAACCAACAGAGTGGTTAGCAACACGTAGCAGCACTGCATCCAGCAGTGCTTAACCAGAGGCCCGATGCACGAAATCCATGCAAGAGCAGGCCTTCCTTCTCCCGACTGCCGGCACCGGCTTCCCTCTGGCACCGGCCCCGGGCTTCCCTTGCAGCCCCCGCTTCGTCCAGAAGGTCGTTGTGTCTAATTGGCATATTACCCTTTTATTATTATAGATACTTGACACACGGAGGGTAAATGAATATTAGAAGAAGAAAGAAAGATTTTGCAGGATTCAGACAGATTGTGATCATTGGGCTGAGCATCAGCTGGGAAGGCCGGAGGGCTGAGGGCTGCTCCACCGTCAGCTGGAGGGTGCCGTGGGCAGACCCTGCCTTTGCCGGTGGGTTCGCCCCCCCCCACCCCCCCAGCAGCCCTGCAGAGCCTGGAGTCGCCCGCCCCCTGTGTGTGCACTGCTCTCTGATGTCCCAGAGAAGAGTGAGAAATCAGTACTGAATATGAAAATAAGGGCGCTGGTTTCTTGGAACGAATGAAAAATCTAGAAAACAGACCCAGTTTTATTTTTTAAAGAATGTGACTGCAGCTACAGAGACACACTCTGTCCCCTGTTCTTCCTCAGGAATCTGTGCCTGTGAGTGATTAGATCTGAGCCGGCGGTTGTGAGGGAGGCTGTGATAAAGTGCAGCTGGTCTCGGGCATCAGCCAGGTTTGCGCCGGCGGTTGTGTGCGACGCCCTGCTCATGCTGGGCTCCGCTGTCGCTCTGCTCCGGGCCCTGCACACCCTCTCCTGTGCCCTGCATTCCTTTCTGGTTCTCACCCCTGGAACCCTGAGCGAGTATTTTGATTTTCTCGCGTCCACCTGGCTGGCCCTTAGGAGAATTCACTGAAGCTCACGACTTGGTAGCCAGACTGCACAGAGCTCGTGAACTGGCAGCCAGACGTGGACCGAGCGTTTCCTCCTGGGAATCGAGGCAGGTTTTCGGTCCCGACGCTGTTCCCTGTGCGTGCCCACCTCGCGGGGGCCCCGTGCCCCGTCTGTGGAAGTGCCGCTCATGCCCAGGACAGAAAGCGCCGAGAGGAGGGTACCCGAGCTTGGGTGGCAGGGCCTGGGCCGGGACGGGCAGGTGTCCACGGAGTCACTGTTGCCGCGCGGCATTCGGACTTTCAGGAAACGCTACCTGCTGCCGGCAGGCCAGACCCAGGGGCCACCTGCTGTGGCAGCGGAGTTCTCAGAGCAGCAACAACACCAGACAACACCAGCCGCTGCTCCCTCCGAGCGAGGACTCCCGATAACAGGGGTGCAGAGAGCCCGGAGGCCAGGGGCGCCCCGACACTCCTGCTCACATGCGTGCTGCGTTCCCCAGCAGGGGCCGAGGGACTGACTCACACGGAAGCCGGAGCGCAGGCTCCACAGCCTCTCCTGGTCTTGCGTGGCCACGGGGTCAGGATCAGACCTGGATTCGAATCCCACCCTGTGACCGGCTGTGCAGCCTCAGGCAGACCACTTAACCTCTCAGCCTCTGCGTCCTCATCTGTAAGATGGGGGTCTCTGTCCCGTAGGCTGTTGTGAGGATGAAATAAGGTCATTTATAGAAAGCCCCTTCGTGGTCGGAACCAGCCAGTGCTGGTCATGGGACATGTTGTCGCTGGATGTCAGTGACCAACACTGAAGGGGCCCCGGGAGGTGGGGGCCCAGGACACTCACTGGTTTCCCAGGGAAAGGAACACCGCGAGGATTTAAGGGTGGATGAGGCGTCAGTGGCAGCGGGTGTGTCCCCTCTGCTGGGAGGGGCCCGGGAGATGTCACTGCCCCAGGTCCCAGGTCCCAGGGCTCATGGTCACACCCCACCCCCGCCACCCCCCGGCGAAAGGGAGCCAGCCCCTGAGGGGAGGGAGAGGCGGGTGGGGAAGGGGGACCCTACTGGGAAACCCTACCTTCTCGAGGCACCAGAATGAAGGAGGACGCCCGCCACCTCCAAGGCCCCTTTGCCAGCAGCACTGAGCAGGGCCCGTCAGCAGCCCAGGCCCCGCCCAGGCTGCCGTCCCAGGCGCAGGCCCCCCCACCCCCTCACCAAGGAGCCTCCTGAGGCGGCAAGGAGGCCATCAGGCAGCGCCAGGCCAGTGGGCAGGGGACGCCAAGGCCTGGCTGTGAGGATTCCCAGACCAATCCAGCCTGGACCCTCCCCAGCGGGTGGCTCAGCAGGGAGCTTCCCCAGGGGCCTGGGGCCCTGATACAGACAGACAGCGACAGCGATGGGCTCAGCCCGGACGGACAAACAAGTGAGCTCTGCGGGGACAGACAGACGCCATGGCTTACCCGGAGCCGGAGCTGCGGTGTCTCATCCAGTGAGCTCACCCTCTTCCTCCAGAAGGCCCGCCCGCGACTGTGCCTTCTCTCCCTCCCAGAGGCTGGAGCGGAGGGGACGAGCTCTCCAGGACACACGCTGGGGCCTGCCATCGAGACCCTGGGGGCCGGGCTGGGGCCTGGCAGGTCCAGCCCGCTCTCACGGGAGCAGCCGCGCCCGTTGGGGGTAAACCCGTGTTAATGAGACGTGCACAACCAGCATTACTGTGACTTGTTGAGTATCTTCGATGTGAGTAAGATAGTGAATCCACACCTTAGCGCATTTTAGTGTAAATTTCATAAGATTCTCAGGCTCCTTTGAATTCATGGTCCTATTTTTAGAGGAATTTGGAGAAACAGTTCCCTGGCTCGTCACTCGTCTGCTTCTCCGCAGTGTCTGGCCGTGGGAGAGACCCACACGGAGCATCGCTCTCCTGTGAACCTTCTGACCCTGCAGTTACTCCCTCGGAGCTGGACCTCCCGCGGGAGGCAGGGGCTCCCCAGCTGCGTCGCAAGGACCGCCCTCGGCCCCCAGCTCAGGTTTGGGAGTGAGCCCTGTGGGTCCTGCCCTGGCCTCCCCACCAGCCCTGCAAGTTGGGGGAGGGAGGAAGTGGGGTTAGGAGGAGGGGAGTTGCTCATCTGTGAAATGGCAATAAAATGCCGAGTTCACTAATTGAATTACGGGGTGATGTGAAGCACTGCACTCCGGGCGAGCGCCGCGCTGGTGTCGGGATGTCTGCCCGTGTCCTCCGGGGGGACCGGCCCTGTGGAAAGAGGCTTCGACAGCAGAGGGCGCAGCCCGTGGCCTCGCAGCGTGGGGGGTGGCGAGATTCGTCTCGGAGGAACTCTAGGACCTGCCACGCGTGACAGAGGCCGCCATAAAGCCATCCCTCTGTTCGTGGAGGCGTAGGTGTGAATGTGCTCCCACCTGCCACACTGGAGCCATAGAGCAAGGCCACCCTGCCGGCTCTCGGGAAGCTTGCAACGGACCCTGATCGGGAACAGACAACGGAACCATGAGGCCGCTGGAGGCTGCGGTGAACGGATTTCCACGGACTGACAGCCCAGCAAGGAGGCAGGCGCTGGGAGAGAAACCACGGAAAATCAATGTTTATACTTTTGCTCTCATTTATTTGATAAACCAAAGAAGAGTCTAGAAACTTTCAAAATGAGGTGCAGTTCCCAGACCTGGCTGCATGCTCTGTGGGAAAGCCTGCGGGGAGACCCGAACTGCCTGCGCCGAGTCGGACAACGCCTTGTCCCCCCGCCCACCGCCAGGAGTGTGTCCAGGGAGCCCCCCACCCCCCCCCGCCGGGAGTGTGTCCAGGGAGCCTCCCCCCCCCCCGGGAGTGTGTCCAGGGAGCCTCCCCCCGCACCCCGGGACTGTGCCCAGGGAGCCTCCCCCCCCCACCCCGGGACTGTGCCCAGGAAGCCTCCCCCCCCCCGGGACTGTGCCCAGGGAGCCTCCCCCCCCCAGGGACTGTGCCCAGGGAGCCTCCCCCCCCCCCCCCGGGACTGTGCCCAGGGAGCCTCCCCCCCCCCCGGGACTGTGCCCAGGGAGCCTCCCCCCCCCCCCCCGGGACTGTGCCCAGGGAGCCTCCCCCCCCCCCCCCTGCCGGGAGTGTGTCCAGGGAGCCTCCCCCCCCCTCCCCCCCCCCCCGGGAGTGTGTCCAGGGTGCCTCCTCTGTGCGGTGCCTGGGAAGCTGAGTGTTTCCAAAGCTGGAATAAATAAATATTTTCTCTCACCAGCTCTAAAATGATGGCTTTTCTGCAGTTTCAAAAGCTGTTCTACTAGAATTTGAAGAAACTAATTAAATTTATGAGCTCAAGGTGGAACTAGCAAATATTACAGGAAAGAACTCTCTTTATCAGGGAGCTCAATGGGAGCCATGCTGGGCGCGCTGATGGTCGAGGCAGAGCAGGGTGAGGCCGGCTCCTGTCAGGTGTCTGCACAGGAAGTGGAGCTGGGGAGGAGCCGGAGCAGCAGGTGGCTTTGCTGGGACGTGGCCTGGCTCACTGTCCTCCTCCACTGGCTCAGGCTGAGGCTGGTCCCTGCATCCTGTGGTCTGGCCGCTGTCTGCTGGCGATGAGGTCACCAGGGCGTTGGGGAGGAGGGAGGATCGGGGAGGAGGGAAAACCAGGTTCCTTCCTGGGCTCCCTCCTGCGGTGATGTCTCCAGCTGGCTCTGTCCTTGTCCCTGGGCCTCACCTTAAGACTATGGGCCTTGGCTGCTAGCTCCTCACAGACCCAGGTTCCTCACACCCTCAACACTTCCTGTCTGTCCCACTTCCTGGCTGCACACAGCTGCCCACTCGCTGACCCTGTCCCAAGTGGTGGAGGGAGACCAAGCAAGCCCTCAGGAGGAGGAGGAGGGAGCTCTCAGGAGGAGGAGGAGGAGGAGGAGGGAACTCTCAGGAGGAGGAGGAGGGAGCTCTCAGGAGGAGGAGGAGGAAGGGAGGGAGGTCTCAGGAGGAGGAGGGAGGTCTCAGGAGGAGGAGGAGGGAGCTCCCAGGAGGAGGAGGAGGAGGAGGAGGAGGAGGGAGCTCTCAGGAGGAGGAGGGAGGTCTCAGGAGGAGGAGGAGGAGGAGGAGGAGGAGGGAGCTCTCAGGAGGAGGAGGAGGGAGGGAGGGAGGTCTCAGGAGGAGGAGGGAGGTCTCAGGAGGAGGAGGAGGGAGCTCTCAGGAGGAGGAGGAGGAGGGAGCTCTCAGGAGGAGGAGGGAGGTCTCAGGAGGAGGAGGAGGAGGAGGAGGAGGAGGAGGAGGGAGCTCTCAGGAGGAGGAGGAGGGAGGGAGGGAGGTCTCAGGAGGAGGAGGGAGGTCTCAGGAGGAGGAGGAGGGAGCTCTCAGGAGGAGGAGGAGGAGGAGGAGGAGGAGGGAGCTCTCAGGAGGAGGAGGGAGGTCTCAGGAGGAGGAGGAGGGAGCTCCCAGGAGGAGGAGGAGGAGGAGGAGGAGGAGGAGGAGGAGGGAGCTCTCAGGAGGAGGAGGAGGGAGGGAGGGAGGTCTCAGGAGGAGGAGGGAGGTCTCAGGAGGAGGAGGAGGGAGCTCTCAGGAGGAGGAGGAGGGAGCTCTCAGGAGGAGGAGGAGGGAGGGAGGGAGGTCTCAGGAGGAGGAGGGAGGTCTCAGGAGGAGGAGGAGGGAGCTCTCAGGAGGAGGAGGAGGGAGCTCTCAGGAGGAGGAGGAGGGAGCTCAGCCTGGCTGGGAGGTGTCAGGGCCTGCCCTCTGGTTAAACAATAGTGTGCTTGGAGGCTTCTGGCTCCTGGGGAGGTACTAGTGCTGTGTGCACTTGGGGGGCTGCAGGGCTTGGGGAGCTCATTGTGTTGAGGGCCTCGTTCCATCCCATTGACAGGCACAGAACCTGACTGTGCCCGCGGGTCTGCGGCCGGCTCGCTGCCTCCTCCGGCTCTCCGGCCCTCGCAGGGCTCCGGGCTGCTCCAGGCCAGAGAGGGGCCTGGGGTGCGGCTGGCTCCTGGAGGGCGTCCTGGGTTATCTGGGCCCAGCAGTCTCCGAGGTGACAATCTGGTCCTGCCTCTCCTGCCCTGATGTCGAGGCCGGGCGGGCGGGGCGAGTAACTTTCTCACGGTCACTGCGTTTGGGGAGCAGAGGGGAGCTAGTCTCCCCCACTGTCCACCGTGCAGCTTGCCTTTCTTCGTCACCCTCTGGAGGGCCGTGGTCACCACTGAGAAGGTGGCGGGAGGACGGGTGGAGCTGAGGGCCTGGTAGGTGCAGGGGTGACGTAGGTGAGATGTGTTGAAGGGAGACTGAAAACCAAAACGCGATTTCCACAAGATCACATTGTTTTGGGAAAATGGAGCTTTTGCTTCAAGTTGTGGGGAGGGTCTCGCTGGATGAAGAGGCGCCGTCAGCTGGAGAAGCAGGAGCGCAGTCAGGCCGCCGCCAGTGCTTCAGGAAGCTGGGACTTGGGTGGCTCCGGGCCTCCTGGGCGGTGTGAACACAGGTCAGGGCCCTGCGGCCTCACCGCCCGGCTCCCCCACTGGACGCACGCTGTCCCCTCTCTGCCTCAGGATGCCCAGTGGAGAGCAGCATGCGTTACCGCAAAAGACTAAAAGTGGAACTGCCTTATGGCCCGGCAGTTCACTTCTGGGAATTTATCCGAAGAAACCTGAAACACTAATTTGAAAGAACCTATGCACCCCTATGTTCAACACAGCGTTATTTACAACAGCCAAGGTCTGGAAGCAGCCCATGCCCCTCAGTAGACGAGTGGATAAAAAAGCTGTGGAACATTTACACCAGGGAACACTGCAGCAGTAAAAAGAAGAATCTCTTACCCTGTGAGACAGCATGGAGGGAGCTGGAGAGTATCATGCTAAGTGAAATAAGCCAGTCAGAGAAAGACAAGTGTCACATGATCTCACTCACATGTGGGATCTAATGAATAAACTGAACTAACAAGCAAAATAGAGACAGACTCATGGATAGAGAGCTGGCAGGCAGCTCTGGCGGGGCTGTTGGGAGGGTGGAGGGTTGAACGTAAAAGAAGGGAAGAGAAAGAATCATGGACCCAGACAGCGGGGGGGGGGGGGGGGGGGGGGGGGGGCGGAGGGACGGAGGAGGCCGAGAGGCGGGGGATGAACGGTGATGGGGAGAGGATGGACTAGCGCAGCGGTCGCCAGCCTTTCGGACCTCAGGGACCACTGGTTGGCGACAGCTGGACTAGAGCACAGGACAGGATGTCCGCCTCCTCTGACGGATGGCCCTGCATAGTGGTCCCTGGTGGGACCTGCACCTGTCTGTCTGTCTGTCTGTGTCTCTCTCTGCCTCCTCTTTCTATGCTTGGACAAGGCAGGCATGTCTGCGTGGGGCGTGCACACGGTGGGTGGCACAGGAGGGCCTGTGAGTGACGGTGCCCACAGAGCCCCACAGGCCTGGCCCCAGAGGCTCCGCCAAGAAGGTGTCTGTGGAGAAGGTGCGCCTCACGCCCCCAGCTGTCCCCTGGAAGGTCCCGGGCAGACGGCCGGAGGGACGGGATGTGTGCTTGGGCCTCGCACCCACTGGGGCCGGGCGCTCTGGCTCCCAGATGACCTGCGCGTGCCGGGAGCGGAGGCCAGCTCACAGCTGCTCCAAGGCCTGACCCACTGTTTTCTGTCCCTCCAGGGTGCTCGCTGGAAGACGGCCTCTGCAGACGATGGGAGACCTGTGTCCACGGTGAGTGGGCGGCGGGCGGGCCTTCCCACCTACGAGCCCAGCCACTCCGAGGGCCGGCGGTGTGAGGGCCGGGCAGGTTCATTTCGCTTGACGCCCAAAGAGCCGTGGAGCGAGGCCTCTGTGGACATGGCTGAGGGAGCAAGCGGAGGGCTGGTGGGAATGGAGCCGCTCCTCATGTGCTCGTGTGTGTCTGTGTCCGAGTGTTTAAGGCAATTCTAGACGATAGGTGGTGCCTCCGGAGCCTGACTGACTTCCTCTGGTAGGAGGAGAAGAGAATGCGGTGCTCTGTGCTGTCAGGGAGGCACAAAGGTGGGGCCTGGGATACTGGGCGGGAGTCCCTGCAGCCGGCCAGCTCCCGCCCTGTGAGCCCCAGGGGTGAGCTCAGGACTCGCCTCTCAGAGGAGGAAAGCTGAGTGTCCTGGACCATAGGAGCCAGGGAACTTGATGGCTGCCCTTCAACTGCTCAGGGGAGGGGCCAAGACACCCACAAAGGAGCCCAGGCCAGGCAAATGGCTTTCCCTAAAGTCAAACGGGTTTGTCCCTGGGACCCGGCCCTGGGAGGCCCCGCGGCGCGGATCCTCTTCTCGCTCCGACCTTAGTTTACCGCGCGCGTCCTGGGGATGGTGGGCTTGTCGCTGCCGGCATCTTGCTCGTGCCCCTCCTTCCATCCTGGATCTCGGGCAAATCTGGGCGCCAGGGTACGGCCAGTGCTCAGAGCCCCCTGATGCCGCGACCTTCGCGCGGGGTTCAGGATCTGAAGGAGGGGCCGGCACACAAAGAAAATGCTGGACAAGAAATAAGAATTTAGAAGGCATGGGGGCCAGGGGAGCCTCTTTCTTGAAGAGACTCCCTGACTTCTGGCCTGGTCCGCCTTTTATTCGCGTGCGTGAATACGCATTTGCCCTTTAGCAATGCGCACAGGCAGATCCAAGGTGAAGTTTGGTAAACAGTGCAGAGATGATCAGGCTGGGAAACCGCCTCGAGCCTTGCGATCACAGCGGTGGGCTGACTGCAGAGCCCACTGGCCTTCCGGTGTTTCTTCGCTGCTGTTTGCAGCTGACTTCTCAGCCTGCACAGAGCCGGCCGGGCTGCGTAGCTGACTAGGGAGGACAGCAGTGCCGCCTGGATCCGTGTGGCCACTGTGAAGGCGTGCGCAGCCTGCCAGTGGGCAGGCAGAGTGGGGTGGCGGCCATGGCTTGGAGTCCAGAATGTTCTGTGGTCAGACACTGGGTTCCTTTCTCTCTGTACTCTGTTCTTTTCTTGGGATGTAGATAGAAATATATAATTTTATTAACCTCATATGTGTTTTTAAAAGCCCAACAGACCAACAAGTGAAATGAAATGGTTGCGTGGGGTAGGGTCCAGTGTCTGCAGGGATTGGCTCTGGGCCCCTGGGGAACCCAAATCCCAGGAGGCTCAAGGCCCTGCTATAAAATGGGGACAACATGACTCCCAGCATCCCACCTGCAGGTGGAAATACTGTTTCCCACACGGGCGGGTTGCTTAGTGGTTAGAGAACCAGCCCATGTACTGAAGTTAGTCAAGGGCACACACCTGGGTTGTAGGTTCGATCCTGGCCCCAGTCAATGTGTCTCTCACATCAATGTTTTTCTTTCTCTCTCTTCTACCCCCTCCTTCTATTCTCTCCAAAAATCAATGGAAAAAATACCCTCGGGCGAGGATAAAAAGAAAATACTGTTTCCGATCAGTTGGTGGAATCCTAGCTGGGAAGCCAGGGATACAGAGGGGCGACTGTGTACTGAGAAAGAAAACCTGAGACCACGCGGGCCCGCGCAGCGCAAACCGTGCTGTGCAAGGGCCAGCGGTGCTTTATGAGGGCCGGGAGGTAAACACAGCCCCTCACCGCTGGGCTGGCTGCTGTAACAAAGCCAGCAGACAGGCACTGGCGAGGGTGTGGAGACAGGACCCTCGCGCACAGCGCGTGAACGTAAGACGGCGCAGCCGCTGCGGAAAGCAGGTCTGCAGCTCCTCAGAAAGGTAGGTGTGAAGTGACCGTCTGTCCTGGGAGGCTCTGAGGATACAGTTGAACGGGCAGAGAGCAGGATGCAGGGACCTTGCACCCGAATTCACGGCGGCATTACTCACGGGCGTGGGCGGCAGCCAGTGCCATCGGCAGGCAAGGGGGTGAGCTACGTGGTCCATGCACGGGTGGGTATTCAGGCTGACAGAAAGAGAGGGAGAGAGAGAGAAACATCAGTGATGAGAGAATCACTCCTCGGCCGCCTCCTGCATGCCCCCCACTGGGGATCGAGCCCGAAACCCTGGCATGTGCCCTGACAGGGAATGGAACCCTGACCTCCTGGCTCAACCACTGAGCCTCGAGGCCAGGCTGTGTCCTGGATCTTGATGGCAGTCTGCAGTCTGCCCTCCCCGTGCAGGGCCGGCGGTGTGTGCCCTCCCCCAGAGGGCTCCCCCCTTCCCCCTCCCCCCTCCCATGGGGGTGCGCCTTCCATGTGGTCTCTGGGGAGCGCACCAAGGCAGGGGCTTTTAAAATATATATATATTTTTTTATTGATTTTTTTACAGAGAGGAAGGGAGAGGGATAGAGAGTCAGAAACATCGATGAGAGAGAAACATCGATCAGCCGCCTCCTGCACACCCCTACTGGGGATGTGCCCGCAACCAAGGCACATGCCCTTGACCAGAATCAAACCTGGGACCTTTCAGTCCGCAGGGCAACGCTCTATCCACTGAGCCAAACCGGCGAGGGCAAGGCAGGGGCTTTGTGAGAAGGGAAGGGGTCCACCACCCTTTAGGCCCTTCATGTTCTACTTCAAAGTGGATCATGCAAATAGCATGTGGACACATTGTCATGAACAGCACTCAGCCGGGAGACATGTAGAACAGAAGTAGCTGACTTCCTTCATAGGCCTGCACCCCGTGATGGCGACCGCAGCTGCGTGTGCCTTGCACAAGGTCCGTGCCCATTCATGGGCACTGCTCATGGCATTCGATTCAGGAGATCCAGCAGCAGCAGGAAAGGGCCCGCCTCCTGGCACCGTCCTCTGGGGAGTTAGCAACAGGCTGTTGCCCACGCTGCCCTCACAGGGGCAGGGCACCTCGCTGAGACTCAGAGCCCAGGGTGCGGGACTGCCACGCAGCCTGACCAGGAGGCTCATTAGACCTCTGAGAGGCAGGGAGTGGGCTCCTGAGCTGAGGACTGAGAAGTGCTGTGAACCGGCCTCTCAGGAGGAAGAGGAACCGGTCCGGCAGTGGGCCCAGCTCCACTTGTGCGTGCGCACACACACACACACACACACACACACACACGTGTTCAATGCGTGGGCCTCACTGCAGGGGCACCAGGCTTGGCGTGTCCTTGGCTCCTGTTACTGCATCTTGGGCTCTATGGTCGGATCACACGTCGCACTTCTCAGCCTCGGGGCGGGGGGTCTGCATGACGGGCACGCAGGGCAGGGCCCCGAGTCAGGAGAAATGCGCCCAGACGCGGCCATTTGCGGGGTGCCCTCCCTCTGAGCGGCTCTGGGCCCTGAATTTCCGTGGAGCCACCGGCTGATCCTGCCTGCCTCTGGGCTGGCACTGCCGACGCGTTAAAAGGCTGAGGACTGCTTTCGCGTCTTCTGGGGCAGAGGACATGGAGCCCTGTGCCACGCGGGCGTCGTGGGTGCGACCCGAGCTTGTGGCTCCCGGTGGCTTTGTAACTGGTGGTGCTGGAGGGACTGCGTGTCGCTGTGAATAAGCAGCGAGAGGAGCGCAGCCCGGGAGCACTCAGCAGGCCAGAGCCCGGGCGTCCGTGGGCAGGTGCACACTGCTGCTCGGTGGGTCCGGGTGGAGCCTCCTCCCCGGCACAGTGCGCGGAGGCAGGAGCTCTGTACTGGCTGCGCCAGGCCTGCTGTGGTGGCCGGGAAAGACCCCGCCCTGCAGGCTTCCTCTCGCTGGCGGCGTGGGCGCCCCTGCAGCGCTGAGGACCTGGGCAGGGTTTTGCCTGGCGTGTTTCAGGGAACAGAAATGCTCTCCAGCAGGTGGCGGGCCGGCGGGCCGTCTGTCAGTCTCCTGTGTCTGGTGCCCATCACTGGTTCCATCTACTAATCTGATTGGCCCGGCTGGTCTTCGGCCTTAACCCCTTGAGCCACGCATCTCCTACTGGCCCAGTCAGGGCGGGGTCGGGGCCTCGAGCTGCTTACGCCAACTTCTCAGTGGGCCGCAGGCTCCTCCGCTACAAGCGAAGGCGCATCGACACTGTGTTTGGGTTCTTCACTCTTTTTTTTTTTTTTTTAAATATATTTTATTGATTTTTTACAGAGAGGAAGTGAGAGAGATAGAGAGTTAGAAACATCGATGAGAGAGAAACATCGATCAGCTGCCTCCTGCACATCTCCCACTGGGGATGTGCCCGCAACCGAGGTACATGCCCTTGACCGGAATCGAACCCGGGACCCTTCAGTCCGCAGGCTGACGCTCTATCCACTGAGCCAAACCGGTTTCGGCAGGGTTCTTCACTCTTTAAAAGAATCACAAACAGAACAACTAGACCCAAACTTTAACATTTGTTTGGTCTCTTCATTGTGGGTTGTTTTCATTTTCTTAATCTGAAAGCTTGATGTCCTTGATTGGTCGGGTGTGTGTGTACGTGTGTACGTGTGTGTGATGTGTGTGAACACGTGTGCACACATGCGGCGATGAACTCTGTGGTACAAACCTATTGGTTTGGGAGTCAGGAAAGTGGGGGCCGGTATGGGCTCTGCCACTGGCTGTTTTCTTGACTTCTGTTCCAGTCACTTCTCCATGGAAGGTGCCAGATTTCCCACCTATAAATGAGGAGTGTGGCCACATGCGTGGTTGCCGACCATGGCTGCCCATTGGAAATACTAGTATCTGTGCCAGGTGCTGCCTGACTGAGTCGAATCAGAATCTCGGGGCAGGGGTGGGAGTCAGGCCCCAGCCTCCTCCTGCTTCCTACCTTCCTTCTCTTTTTACAGCCCCTCGAAGTGGCTCTGCTGTGTGCTCCTGGCTGAGAACCGCGGGCAGCTGACCGCTCACAGCTTCCCCCCAAAACATGCCGTGGCATCTGCACCCAATGCCAGCTGTGCTTGTGCAGCAAACAAAGGCATGCGAGGGGGGAGTCAGCCTCATTGCTTCTATGGTTTGTTAGCGAGAACATCATTAGCATAAATTATATTTCTCTGTGGAGATGCAAATAAATGCTAATGACTAATTTGCCATTTAAGAAATTGCAGGTTGCCATGCAAAACGGTCTCAGGTAAACAACCCCTCCTGACTGAGTGGCAGCATTCTGTGCTTCGTTATTAAAGATATTAGCCCACGACACTGAAAGACTGAAAAATGCTACCAATTAGTGCTGATACCTTTGCTGTTTTACAATTTATGGGAGATTCATATGCTTTATTTCAATGAGCCACACAGTTCTGGTTGCACTGTAGACTGGCTGCTTGTCAGGCTGTTATTTTGTCGGGAGGAAAGGAGAGGGCGGCAGGACCAAGAAACAAAAGGCAGACAGTAGGGACAGGTGCTGACGCGGTGCAGACTTTGAACCGAAAGAATGGTGATTAATATATTCAGAACAATGGTTGGTACATGGAGAATTTCAGAGAAGTGTAATCTATAGGAAAGAACCATGTGGAAATTCCAGTTCTGAAAAACATGAACTGAATTTAGGAATGAAGCTGGTGGGTTAGCCGCAGATCAGACACAGTGGAAGTGGGATTAGAGAGTGTGAAGGAGGCCAGAAGACCAGCTCCAGAGAGAAAAGAGTGATGGGAAGTATATGGAGAGGGAGGGACATGTGGGCCTGGTTTGGAAATGGCACACTGTGATCGAAGTCCACTCGGGAGCAGACAGAGCGGCAGGAGCAATGTTGACGAATTTCCAAAATATATGAAAGACATCAAGCAGAACTCAGGAAGCACCATGGGTCCCAAGAAGAACATGCATCCACCTGGGACTTGGGAACAGGATGTGAAATTGTTGAAAACACAAATTTAAGAAGCCCACAAGGGTTCAGAGCAAAGGCGGCACCGAGCCTGCAGGCGAGACGAGCACAGGAGCAGCCCTGCTGTGCATGAGCCCTCCCGGCCTTCACTGGACCTACCTTATCTGATGCACCTTGGCAGCTGGATGAGGGTGGAAAATGGGGATTAATCCAGAGGTGCTGGCCCCGAAACTGAGAACCTCCCTGCCCCTCTGACATGGTCATGCAGACATGAGCCAGCCCGCGGGCCCGCAGGAGGAGGAGAGCCGTGGGGGCCGGCCTGCTCATAGTCAGCAAGAAAGAGTGCCCAGCTGTGGTTTTCCACCCATGGGTTTTGGGGGTGGTTCCTTATGCAGTTGACAGACAGCTTCAACAGGATTGGAGGCAGCTAAAAGGTCATGGAATTTAAACTTTAAAGAACTGAAAGACAATCAGTGTCAGCCATTCTATACCCAGAGGAAGTATCTTTCTAACAGGAAATGGAAATAACGACATTTTCAGGCCACCAAAAATGGAAAGAATTTATCGTAGCTGCCCCGACTAAACAAACACTCGGGAAGAACGGCGTGACCGTCGGGAGACAGTGGAGAGGCCGGAGGAGAGGAAAAGGAGGCACACAGCTCCCCGTGCAGGCACGAGGGCAGCGGGGCAGCTGGGCAGGAGTGTTCAAGGCAGCAGGACCAATGTTGTAAAAACATCAGTTCCCTCTGCAGTAACCTTTATGTCTAGACAATCACAATGAAACGTTCACCATCACTGTTTTGTAATTAAGCAACTAGCTTTAAAGTGCATGGGGCCAAATAGGAGAGTTCTGAACAGAGACCCGTGCGGCGTGGACTGACACTCCCAGCTGCGGTGCTTCATGAGATGGAATATTGAAACCCGAGTGGCTGTGATCACAAAACAGATTGAAGGAAAAGAACAGAAAGTCTAGAAATAGACCCAAATGCATATGGGATTTTAGTATATGATAATGATATTTTAATCAGTGGGGAAAGTGTATTATTCAATAATGATTTGGGGACAACTGGCCAGACATTGGGAAAATATATAGCTAGATCCTCCCAAGCTCCTTACCCCAAAATAAAATCGAGGTGGCTCCAAAACTTGAAAGAATATGGGATTTTATAAGTACTAGAAAACTTGGGGAGAACTTTTTAAATAATTTTGAGAGGAAATTAATGTTTTTAAGCAAGACAAGAAAACCAAATATCTAAGAAAATTTAAAGTGCATACTTTTAACTCACCATGTCCACTTGTATGAAATTATATGATGAATATGCTTAAGCATATGTGTAAAGAATCCAATGTAAAATGATTCTTTGAAACATTGGAATAGACAAAAACACGAATATCCTAAATACTCTTTAAATTATGGTTCTTCTTCAAGATGGAATTATATAGGTGCTGATAGAGAAAGATCTCAAAACATTTTGGATGAAATTTGAAGATGAAGAACAGCTGAGATCCATATTAGAAAAAAATGAAATTAGATCTAATTTCTTTCAGAAGAAGCAACTATACGTTTCAAAGGCAAAACTATAGCCCTAGCCAGGTGGCTCAGTTGTCATCCCAGTGGTTGTGGGTTTGATCCCTGATCAGGGCACATATAAGAATCAACCAGTCCTATGTCCTATATAATAAAAGCCTAATATGCTAAATGTCCAGTCAACCATTCAACCAATCAAAGCATAATATGCTAATGATATGCTAAGGCCGCTCAACCACTTGCTATGATGTGCACTGACCACCAGGGGACAGATGCTCTGATCGGTAGGTTAGCTTGCTGCTGGGGTCCTGCCAATTGGGACTGAGTGAGACAGGCCGGACATGCCCTAGAGCCCTCCCGCGGTCCCTGCCTGGCTGGCCAACCTCCTGCATCCCTCCCCGACCCCAGTCATGCACTGGTGGGGTCTCTTGGCCTGGCCTGCACCCTTTCGCAATCTGGGACCCCTCAGGGGATGTCGGAGAACCGGTTTTGGCCCAATCCCATGGGCCAGGCCGAGGGACCCCATGAATTCATGCACCAGGCCTCTACTTAATGCATAAATAAGTGGATCATCAAATCAATGTTTCTCTTTATCTCTAATCAATAAATAAAAATTTAAAAAGAAAATAAGAACTATAAAGATTTTTTAGAGCAGAATATAACTTTTTCATGACCTCAGAGTAGACAAAGATTTTGAAACAGGACATAAAAAGCACTAATCACAAAGGAAAAGATTGATAATTTCATTTCCTCTATTAACATTGAGACCATCTCTTAATAGAAAAGCACACTAAGGAGAAAGTTAAAGGAGCAGAGGCAGAATGGGAAAAGATATTTTTAACACGTATAACCAACAAATTATTTTTAAAAAGACAACTAAGAAAAAATTGGCAAAACATTTTAACAGGAACTTGGAAGAAATCCAAATGCCTGAGGAATATGCAAGGCGGTGCTCCACCTGAGGGTTAAGTCACAGGCGTGGCCGGAAGCCCCTGGAGCACAGGGGAGGCTCGCGCGGGGAGAAGTGCTGAAAAGCAGAGCATTCCTGGCAGCCTCCGCGCGGAAGCGACAGAGCTGGACTCGCAGAGCCTCTCAGAAGGGGGCGCATACACCCCCCCCCCCCCAGTTTCAATGAGGTCCCCGATGAGTTACATCCTGGGTGTGCAGGTGAGCCAGGGAGAGCGCCCTCACGAGAATGCGCAGGGCAGCCTGGATGGGAGGCAGGGAGCGGAGGAGGGAGGGGACTGGAGCCCCCGGAGCTCCTGCGGCGTCACACACGATGCCTGGCACTCGCATCCTGTGGTCACGAGTGAACGTCCGAGACCAAGACACGAACGTAGTAGGAAGTGTGTCTGCAGACAGCGGTGGTGCTTGTCACACTTACCTTGTGACGGAGCTGTGGTTAATATGTCCTGGACCTGCAGGACAAGAGAGAAATGTTACCAGAGAAAGGGGCTCTGTGCTCAAAACAATGAAACAGAAGGACCATCACTAGGTGTAGGGGTGTCAGGATGGATAGGACAGAGATTGGACATGGCAGAGGGGGGGCTAGTGACCTGGAAGCGGGTCAGTCGGAAGCAGCGCGCAGTCACAGCAGAGCCGGCAAAGCTGCAGAGAGTGCGTGAGGCCCGGGGTGCCGGGGCGAGTCCCTGCGTCAGGAGCTGTGGCCCCCGAATAGGGAGAAAATGGTGCCGAAACAGTGCCTGAGGTTTCTTTCCAAAACTGAAGAAAGACACCAAACCTAGGACTTAAAAAATTTCACAAAATAGCCATTTGTAGGTAGAAAAGGTTGCCTGTTGGCAGTTTGTGTGGTTCAGCGTCATGGATGGAATTCAAAGAGAACCACCCCCTGAACTTCACAGGGAAATCAGGGGCACCTGGAGCTGGAGACGGACCTGGGACCCAGCGTTCCCTTCGCCAGAAACCAGGACAGAAGCAGAGGAGGTGCTCCCGTCGCCGCGTGAGAGCAGCCGCTCGGCCTGGGGCGTGGCGCTCGCTGAAGTGGGTGTTTGGGTATGAAGGTGAAATAAACCCACAAGACGCCATGAAGAGAAGAGTGTCCCTAAAACACGAGGGGCAGTTGTGCTGACAGATGGAGCCAGGAGACGGGGGAATGGAGGGCAGGCGGGCAGGGGGTGGACACGGACCTGCTGGCGCAGGCGGCGTCCTCAGGGCCACACCGCCTGGGGTGAGGGGGCTGCTGCCCTGTGACAAGTCAGGGAAGAAGATGTAATTACTGGGGTGACCACAAAAAGAGGAGCTAGCAAGCTAACAAAGGAAAAAAAACAATAACAATTCCAAAAGAAGGCCACAAAGGCGAGAAAAGAATAGGCGCAGCCCTGGCCGGTAGCTCAGTTGGTTAGAGCGTCATCCCCATACACCTAAGAGTGGGTTCAGTGTCCAGTCAGGCACATACAAGAAGCAATCAATGAATTCATCAATAAGTGGAACAACAGCCGAAACCGGTTTGGCTCAGTGGATAGAGCATCTGCCTGTGGACTGAGAGGTCCCAGGTTCGATTCCGGTCAAGGGCATGTACCTGGGTTGTGGGCACATCCCCGGTGGGAGATGTGCAGGAGGCAGCTGATCGATGTTTCTCTCTCATCGATGTTTCTAACTCTCTATCTCTCTCCCTTCCTCTCTGTAAAAAATCAATAAAATATATATTTAAAACAAACAAACAAACAAACAAAAATAAGTGGAACAACAAATCGATGTTTCTCTCTCCCCTCCTCTCTCTAAAAAAAAAAAAAATCAATAAAAAAAGAGCAGACATAAAGCAGATGGGACAAATAAAAATCAGTGATAAGATGACAGGTGCAAACCCCAGTGCACCAACAATCACAGGGAAAACAAATGCACAGAAGGCTCCCATTGGAAATGAAGATCACCGTTAGGAAGTCAGCCTGGTTATATGCTGCTTACGGGAGACCCCCTTCCATGTCGGGACAGGAAAGACAGAAAATCAGAGGACAAAAGGACACACCAGGGCACACTGACCCTGGGGGGCTGCACAGCCATCACACACAGGTGGCTCAGGGTGAGCTCTGCACAGAGCAAAACGACTCTGAGGAAGCACGAGGGCCAGCCTTCCAGGCACAGGACGGTTAAGCCAGATGCCCCTGAAGGTCCAACTCCAGCCTGTACACAGCAAACGCTGAGAGAAAACAGCATAGTTTGAGACGTTAGCGTATCTCACTAAATAATTGATAGAAAAACTGTCCCCAAAACACTAAAAAACCAAACCTGTAAACATGAGCAGCTGTGAAGAACGAGATGAGCACCCTTTGCCTAACCGACATAGAACACGGTGGCCGTCCAAACCAAAGGTGCACGCTCTCCAAATGTAAACGGAATATTTGTTCAAATTGATTATGTGTTGGGCAAGAGAATTTCTATGGCTTAAGAAATTAAGGTAGAAACCAATAAAGACAAGATAACTACAAAATCTCTAAATGTTTGGAAATTACTCTCCTAAATACCCAATACAGTGGGGCCTTGACTTACGAGTGTCCTGACTAACGAGTTTTTCAAGATACGAGCTGTCTCTTGGCCGATTTTTTGCTTTGAGTTGTGAGCTAAAATTCGGGTTACGAGCCAGCTTCAGATACCCCACCGCTAGTTGGCGCAGCGAACGTCACAGCGAACGCCACAACATCAGCCCAGCATCACGTGTCTCACTCGTTTACTGTTGATTTGACATACTAGTAATTTGAGTTACGAGCTCCGTCAAGGAACGAATTAAACTCGTAAGTCAAGGCCCCACTGTATATCAAAGAAGAGACCTCAATAGAAATTAGAAAATATTTTGAATCGGGTGATCATGACAACATGACATTATGGAATTTGTGGATACAGCTAAAGCTATGGTTGGAAGGAAATGGTGATCTTCAGTGCTTTATAGAAAAGAAGAAAAGTTGAAAACAAATGACTCAAGTATCTGTCTCAAGAATTTAGAAAAAGAACAGGAAACAAAGAAAGAGGAGGAAGGAAAAAGAAAGAGCAAAAATGCTGTAGTAGAAACCAAATGTATAGCAGAGGGAATGAACAAAACCAACCATTGGCTCTTTAGAAAAGATTTTAATATAAATTTCTGGCAAAACTGATCAAGAATAAAAGAGGGAAGGACCAAATCACCAACACCAGGAACAAAAAGTGGACATCACTACAGACCCTACAGACATCAATAAGACAGTAAAGGAATGTTATGGACAACTTTAGCCCATAAAATGCTACTGCAGATAAAGCAGCAAATCTAGGCACATAGACTTTTTCCTTATGATTCAGCAATTTCTTTAGAAATGCATACTTAGAAATACAAAGGATGTTCCCAGCAGCTTGATTCACACCTGTGAAAGCGGAACAAATTCATTTATTGTGGTCCAGCAATTCCGCTCCAATTATATACCCAACAGAAACTCATACTTAGGCCCTAACTGGTTTGGCTCAGTGCATAGAGCATTGGACTGCATACCGGAAGGTCCCGGGTTCGATTCCGGTCAAAGGCACATACTTGGGTTGCAGGCTCGATCCCCAGTAGGGGGTGGGCAGGAGGCAGCTGATCAATGATACTCTCTCATCATTGATGTTTCTATCTCTCTCTCCCTCTCCCTTCCTCTCTGAAACAATAAAAATTAAAATTAAAAATTAAAAAAAGAAACTCATACTTAGGTATACAAAAAAGAATGCCTAAGAATTTTCCTAGCAGTATTATTAAAAACAGCCCCAAACTGGAGCTAACATATGCATCTATCACAACGAAATGTGTGATTGTGGCATGTTCATACAGTGAAATACTGTAGAGAAAAAACATCCACTGTTGTTATAGAAACACACACACAAACCTGCTGAGCCAGGAGCCGGTGGAGGCCACAGAGGGGAGTGTCGGACCGTGGCTGGGCGGCGGGGCCGTGGGTTCGGATCTGTGCGGAGGGCTGCACACTTCTGGGTCTCCTCTTTGGAGCACTCGTGGTGTTTCAATGAAGCGTTTATAGAACAGCATCTCTACAGCCGTGCCTGTGCTAACACACATCGTCTTAGCGATCCAGCAAGGCTCTGGGGAGGAGGCTCCCAGCATTCTGGGAGTGCCCGTCCCCTCACCAGTGCGGGGTGGTCTGAGCCAGGCCCAGCGCCCCGATCCAGTTCCCGCCCCCTCCACGGCGCCTCAGAAAGCAGCTCTGCGGGCCGCTCTGCCCGCCCGGGTGAGGGACTGAGGGACGTGCTGTTTCTAGTTTCCCGAGTGAGGGACTCCCTTCTGGGCAACCTGCTCGTTCTCAGGCCTCACCAGATTGATGTGCTAATTCCTCTCCAAACACCTTCACAGCCACGCTCACTGGTGTTTATCACAGGGCTGGCCGGCAACCTGGCCGAGCACAGACATACTGACCATCACGACCAGCCATGAGCCCGAGCCACCAGGGACTCCGCTGCAGGCGGGGCACACGGCCTGTTGGAGCCCGGGGGTGTCCGCGGCCTCGCCCTCCGCTCCAGTGACGGGGGTGGCAGGTGCCTTAGCCCTGCCCTTCGACCTGACGGCTCATGGTTGCTCATGTGTGTGCAGCTGTTCCGTGTACTCACCATTTGCGTAAGTTCAGCAGAGTTACGAAGGAGTGACTCAGGAGGGCCTGCCTTTTCTGTTAATCCTCGTTGGAGGATAGTTTTCCATTGATTTTTAGAGAGTGGAAGGGAGGGGGAGGGGGAGACAGGAGCAAGAGAAGCATCGATGTGAGAGAGACACATCAATTGGTTGCCTCCCCCACACTCCCCAGCTGGGGTAGGGGGCCTGCACCCAGGTACGAGCTCTTGACCGGATGGAGCCCGAGACCCTTCGCATTGTGGGGCAGTGCTCTAACCATTGAGCAACTGGCCAGGGCAGGAGGGTCTGTCCTTGATGAACCTCCGTCCCCGCAGTCAGGCCCCCCGCCTTCCACACGCACTCGGAGCCAGCCTGTCCCCGTGCCAGACTTGGAGCAGTTTCTGAAATGATGCCGCACGTTGCTCTGCCTGCACTGCCTGCAGCTGAGAGGCAGTGGCGTCTGTTTCATCAGGGCTTCCCGGCTGCTCAGCGTCGTCGAGCCCGAGTGGAGAAGGGCTGCCCGGGGAGAGTGGACGATCCGTTCCCCTGCAGCCAGGGCCTCGGTGCCCACAGGCAGGGCCGTGTGCCCGCACAGGCCTCCTGGACCCCCTGGAAGTGTGCTCCCAGCTCAGATGCCTCCCATCCTGGGCGGGAAGCTCAGCGGTGTCTCCATCCTCGGGTCCTCCGGTATCGAGTGCAGGGGGTGGGCATGAAGTGAGCTGTGGCTCAGAGCACAGCGTGCAGCAGCGTTTCTGTGGGTGAAGCCCATCCCCAGTTCTCTGGCCGGGACAGTCCTGCCAGGCCTGTGCTCTGCCATCGCCTCCTCCAGGGGAGCAGGGAGCCAGCCAACCATCACCAGAGCCCCAGCTTCCCTTTAGGCTCAAACATATGTGCCCTGACTGGGGATCGAACTCGCAACCTTGGTGTATCAGGACGATACTCTAACCAACTGAGATACCTGGCCAGGGCACTCCTTTGCTATCTTAAAAAGTGACAGTATTTGAGTCTACTCAGTTTGGCTCAGTGGATAGAGCATCGGCCTGCGGACCAGAGGGTCCCGGGTTCGATTCCAGTCAAGGGCATGTACCTTGGTTGCAGGAGGCAACCAATCGATGTGCTTCCCTCACATAGATGTTTCTCTCTGTCTTTCCCTTTCTCTTCCACTCTCCCTAAAAATCAATGGAGCCCTAGCTGGTTTGGCTCAGTGGGTAGAGCATCAGCCTGTGGACTGAAGGGTCCCGGGTTCAATTCCGGTCAAGGGCACATGCCCGGGTTGTGGGCTCGATCCCCAGTAGGGGGTGTGCAGGAGGCAGCCAATCAATGGTTCTCTCTCACCATTGATGTTTCTATCTCTCTCCCTGCCTCTCTGAAATCAATAAAAGTATATATCTATAAATCAATGGAAAAATATCCTCGGATGAGGATTAAAAAAACGTGACAGTATTTGAGACAAATTTGCATTTTAAATATTTTTCTTTAATATTCACCTGAGGATCCATTTATTGATTTTTAGAGAGAGAGAAGGAGGAAGAGAGGAGAGAGAAAGAGAGGAACATTGATTGATTGCCTTCCATATCTGCCCTGACCAGGGCTCAAACCTGCAACCTCTTGGGTGCAGGGGATGGCTGCCCACCTCGGGGCTTATTTTGCATTTTACAGGCCTCCCTCAGGTTTTCTTGTTGCCTGTGCTCACTGTGGGGGAAGCAGCTCTGGGGCCCGAGGTTCGATGAGGTGGTCCCCCCAGGACGCCAGCTTGGCCCCACACAGGCCTCACCTCCTCACCTTCTGTGGACAGCAGACAGCAACGCCTGCTCTGGTTAGTCTTCCCTTCGTCTCTGCCACAGAGAGCAGGTTGGGGTGCACGGAACTGCGTTGCCTCGGGCTGGGGAACCAGGAGTGGCCCTGCTGCCAGGTCCCACCGGAGCTCCCATCACAGGCCCTGCGCTCCGTGGTGGGCCCCGGGCTCCGTGGTGATTCCGCGCTCCGTGGTGTTTCCGCGCTCCGTGGCGGGCGTCTCTCTCCGTGGTGGGCTCCGTGCTCTGTGGCGGGCATCTCGCTCCGGCAGGCCCCGTGCTCGGTGGTGGGCCCCGTGCTCTGTGGTGGTGTCTCGCTCCGTGGCGGGCCCCACGCTCCAGGTGGGCGTTGTGGTGTTGGAGTGGTATCGGCTGCTTCGGGGGCAGCAGTCTCCCCAGTCCCCTCGTCCGCCTCATTCTTTGGGTTCACTGCTGGAGTCACACGAGAACGAGTGGCCTGGGAAATAGGACCTGGCAGACCAGAGCTCTCAGCTCAAGCTCTCAGCTCCAGCCTGTACCCCAGGAAACCCGTGGTGTTTGGGGGCTACCGTGGGTGGTTTGCCTCCCTCCCACCGCACATGTCCCGAGTCTCCAGCCAGGAGCAAGGCCAGCGGCTCTGCCCCGCCCGGCCCGGCCCGGGCTGTCTCGGCAGCTGTGCGCATCCCCTGGCACAGTGGTCGCCAACCTTTTGGACCTCACGGACCACTGGATGGCGACCGCTGCTCTGGCGGATGCCCGCGTGCCGTTGGGTTGTTACCGCCCAGCCCGTCCCAGTGCCCTGTCCTGGCAGACACAGAGCCTGCGGAATCAGGGATCCCAGCAGAACGGCGTTTGGATGGGGTGTTTCTGCAGGAGTCCCCGCGGCTGCGTGTTGGAAGTGCTTCCACGGGGAGCCTTGATTGAGGGCTAACGACCACCCCTGCCTGCAGCCGGTCTCAGGGCGGCATCTGCTGGGACACACAGGCCTGGAAGGGAGGGAACCGAAACGGTTTAGGGTTAAGACAAACTTTATGTACTTTTTTTTATCCCCCGCGTTCAGGGTAATAGCAATTCTTTATTTTTCCCACCAGTATTGATGAGTATGTGGCATAAATGTTTGATCACTACGTTTACTTTCATTTTAATTAAAGAATTTAAAAAATTTATTGATTTTAGACAGAGGAAGAGAGAGAGAGAAACATGGATTTGTTGTTCCACTTACTGACGCACTCATTGGTTGACTCTCATATGTGCCCGACCAGACATTAAACCCACAACCTTGGCCTATGGGGACGATGCTCCAACCAACTGAACCACCCGGCCGGGGCTGATGGCAACTTTAAAAAAATCTTATTTATTGATTTTATTAAATGTGTTGGGTGGCATTGGTTATTATGATCATACAGGTTTCAGGTGTGGGTTCTATTTACAAGATCTGTGTGTTGCACCATGTGCCCACCGCCCGGAGTCAGACCTCCTGTCACCCTGTATTAGGACCCCTCCCCCCCTTCCCTCTGGCAACCACTACTCTCCTGTCTATGCCCACGAGCTTCAGTTTTCCAGCCCACATTTGAGTGGAATTGTTTGTTCCTTAGCTTGTTCTGACCGACTTACTCCACTCAGCATATGTTCTCAAGGTCATCCCTGCTGTTGCAAAGGGCGCATTTCATCCTTTCTCGTGACCGACTAGTCCAGGGTGCACTCGGACCGTGTCTTCTGCATCCAGCCTCCCTCGATCGCAGGGCACTTTGGTTGTCTCCATGTCTTGGCCACTGTGATCACTACTTTTAAGTGTAAATAGTTTAAATTTCAGTCCATCCCATCGATATCAAAAGAAACATCCGGCTCTCGAAGCAGCACAGGCCCATTGGCGGGAAAGCCAGCCATTTGCTCCGTTTCTCAGCTTCACTTTCCTTTCCCATTCATGGCACCATAAGATTGTTTTCGTGTTTCAGCTCAAACACGTTTCTGAGCAGAGTATGTCCCCCGCTGTCCTGAAGCCACTGCTGTCACCGTTCACACGTGAGCCCCCTATCCTCCTCCCGCTCCTCCTCGAGGCATCGCACGGAAAGCCGCCTCTGGACGTATCCCCTTGGAGAAGCCACAGGGGAAAACATGTCCGCAGCTCGGTGCCGCTGGCCGGTCCTTTTGCGGGGGTGAAAGCAGCAGCCCCTCAGGCTGAGCAGCCCAGTGCTCATTTCTCTGATTTAGAAAGTACGTGTGAAGCCTCCAAGAAACACAGCTCGTCACATTTTCTGGCGAGGTGGCCCCACCCACGCACGGGTTCCGTCTTCCCTCCGTGTGTTCTGGTCTGAAGACCTGCGGCCGAGCGGGCACCCTGCTGGCCGGCCAGGTGGCGGGGGTGGGGGCGCAGCACGGCAGGTCTGCTTCCCGCGGAGCCTGGAAGTGGAGACCGACACACAGGCTCACCTGCCCCAGATGCTGATGTCTCATTGGATGGTGGCAGGTTGGCGGCGTGGGGCCTGCGGCCGCTTTCCGGAAGGTGCCCGGCCAGGCAGCTACAGGAAGACAGTGGGTGGCATTTCCCCTGGTGGCCCTGCGGGAACCCGGCTGCGTCCCCGGGGCGGGTCGTGCTGGGACGTGTGCAGGTCTCACTAACAAGGGCCGGAGGAAATGGACCTAGGGACCACATCCATGCCAGGAAGGAGGCGTGCCGTGCACAGTCCTGCAGGCTGCAGGGCAGGGCGGCGGGGGCAGAGGTCACGGAGTGTTTTCTGGAAGCCCATGGAGCAGAGTGCAGACATGGCGTTCATGACTCACGACAGCCGTGTCTTTGGGAAGGAAAAGAACTCAGAAATGACACCCACACGTGTGAACGGATTGGGCACAGTGTTCATGAGGGCTGTCCTTGTTGGAAATGCCTCTTTTTTAAAAAGAATGTTTTATTGATTTTTAGAGAAAGAGGAAGGGAGGGGGAGAAAGAGAAACATCAATGATGAGAGAGAATCATTGATCGGCTGCCTCCTGCACGCCCCCTGCTGGGGATCGAGCCTGCAACCCAGGCATGTGCCCAGACCGGGAGTCGACTGCGACCTCTCAGTGACCCCTCAGTGTCCTGGAGCGCGCACGCCAGCCTTGCAAACGCCTGCCGTGATGAAGTGGGAAGAAGTGCCGACTCCTCTGCTGGAGGCCCCCTGGGCCCCGCCTCCAAAAAGACAAACTCGACTTCTGTTCTGAGAAGAACCCCCACGCCAGCCAAAGGCGAGTGCTGGGAGGGAGCCGGCAGCACCCTGCGCCGAGGGCTGGGTGGCTCCCGGGCTCCCAGGGCGCAGCCTCCTGGCGGCTGAGCGGAGCCCCGGGAAAGGCCATCTCCCTGAGATGAACCCCCTGTTTCCCGCTTCGGGAAGAAAACAAACAGTAGCCGTTTCGGGAGAGAAACCGCTTTCTCTATTCTTATTTTTATTTTTTTTAATATATTTTATTGATTTTTTACAGAGAGGAAGGGAGAGAGATAGAGAGTTAGAAACATCGATGAGAGAGAAACATCGATCAGCTGCCTCCTGCACATCTCCTACTGGGGATGTGCCCACAACCCAGGTACATGCCCTTGACCGGAATCGAACCTGGGACCTTTCAGTCCGCAGGCCGACGCTCTATCCACTGAGCCAAACCGGTTTCGGCCGCTTTCTCTATTCTTTGCTCATTTACCAAATTGTGTGGACGGGAATGCGGCAGACACATCATAACACGCTTATTCCCACACAGCTTCAAAGTCGTTCTGGACAAAGTCACGTGCACAGGAGCATAACTACCAACAAATTCAATGTTTGTTGCATAAATAACAGTGGTACTGCCCGGCCCGTGGCTCAGTGGTTGCGTGTCATCCGTGCACCAGGAGTTCGCAGTTGGAGTCCCAGTCAGGGCACAGGCCCAGGTAACAGGCTCCATCCCCAGTAGGGGGCGTGCAGGAGGCAGCTGATTGATGTTCTCTCTCATCAAGGTTTTTCTCTCTCTCTCCCTCTCCCTTTCTGTCTCTCTAAAAATCAATAAAAATCATAATAATAAAAGGCCAAGAGGCGTCATGACTGAAACGACCAAACAACCGGTCACTATGAGGGACCCCCCCCTCCCGCCCCCGCCACGATTGGGGGCGTGGCCGGCCTGCAAACCACTGGCGGCTCCTCTGCCGGGTAGCGCTGGGAGCCGGGCGTGTGCGGCACAGTCTTTTAAGAATAAAGAAAGACCCGCTGGCGATCCGAGGCACCTACCCCCACCCCGCGAGGAGCCCCAGGCCCCGTGGGGGCGGAGAGGTTCGCGCTGCAGCCGGTGTTTGCTGGGGAGTCTGAATTGGACTGAATGGACGGCAGCTGGCGGTGCTGGCCCGGTTAAGCTCCAGGAAGGTGTGTTGTAAGGAGAGCGGCAGCCTGTCCTCCCAGCGGAGTTCCATCACTGAGCATGATGTGGAGGAGGGCCTCCAGAAGCCACACTTTGTGTGGCCGAGCAGGAGAAGAGCACTGCGGCTGCTCTCTGCTCTTCATGAGTCCGTGCGCCTCCCGCTACCGGCTGGCACGCGTGCTCGGGGGGAGAGGACCCGCTGTCTGTGGCCAGGAGGCTGGTGAGGTTTGCCAGGGAAGACAGGTTGGCAGACCCATCGCATTACCACAGCAGGGGCCGCCTGCCAGGGCTGTCACTTCGTAGGCGTGCCCGGATGCGAGTGCTTCTGGCCCAGTGTGTAGTCTATTTTGCCGGAGCCCCAAAGTCTGTTGAGGTGTACAGCGCCTACAACAACGTCAAAGCCTGCGGAACCCCCAGGGCCTCTGCCCCTCCCGCTGCGCTCACCCGGCTCAGGAAGGCCCTGGGCTATGGCAAGGGCTGCAAATACAACCCCACGCACAGCGAGCCTGTGTGTGGGCCAGGGGCACCTGCCCAAGGCATGGAGAGGAGGGATCTCTCCAAGCAGAGGGATGCTGACTCTTTGAGGCTCTGACAGCAGAAGGACGTTACTTTCTTTTCTTTCTTCTTCTTCTTCTTCTTTAATAGGAATGGCCAGAAAGAGAGTAAATGGATTGTGAAGTTGGTTTCCTGGTAAAAGTTAAAACAGCCCAACTTTTTGTGCCAGAAATGTGAGAGTTTCTTAAGTGGAGGCACAGCTACTTCAGCTAAGTGTGTAATGTTGAATTGTGTTCATTTGCACTCTGCAATGGTTATGGGTATGGAAGTGTCTGGCAGCTTTGTGCAATGAATTAATGTTCTAAGGAATTACCTATTTTGTCATAGTATTTAAATCATAGTGTCATTTCAGAATTCAGTTCTGTGAGATTTTTTATTCCCTTTAAAAATGTATATCCTGGGTAGTTTTAATTGGTAAAAAATGTAATGGTGATTTAATACTGCATAGTGTTCTGGGTATTTTTTTTATATGCAAAGGTCTTATGAGCCAATAAAACTATTTCAAACTAAAAAACAAAACAAAAAAACTTTGAGGCCGGCGGGGCTCCGGCGTGTTCCAGGGCAGCCTGTTTATGCCGGGACGCGGGTGCGCGGCTGCACACACGCGGTGGGCGTGTGCTGGGAGCGCGGCGCAGGCGTGATGTGGCATCTGTGCGTGAAGAGGTGTGCGCACCTTTGTGTGCAGAAATACACCTGTTTCTCAGAAGCGTACCTGGAAAGGCGCTTTATCTGTAATGGCAGTTTTCAAAATGTAACCCAGAGCAAGGGATCTGTAGCAAAAACACGCCCACAAGGAAAGGCTTTTGATACTAAACACAGAGCTGTAATGGAAGTGTTCATGCCCAAATGCTCTGTGAATCAAACAGATGGTGATACTTATCGTCTGGTGGGTCTGCTTGAAAGGTTTGGTCGATCAGTTCTCATTTCACAAAAATAAAATAATGTACTAAGTGATGACTAAATGCATACTCCCAAGGCAGAGTAGTTTACTCGCTGTGTGTGCTTTTCGCACGTGTGAGGCACATCAGGGCTGTTTATAAGTGTAACCTGGATGATGTGACAATGGGGGTGGGGAAGGGGGTGTGGCCGGCTGTTTTTAAAAATTAGGCACCTCACAGCTTTTAAGACAAACGTGTTAACCTACAATCCTCAGCAGGCAGGTCAGGGTCTTTGAAGACCTTTGTATAGGCCTCAGACATAAAAAAGCAACTGCCTTTTAGGATGTGGCCTGAAAGAAACCTGCTATTTTCAGTTATTACGGTCTTCCAAGTAAAATAACATTTTGCAGCCTTTTTATGTGCCGCTTTTTTCATACTTTCATTACAATATTTGGAGTAGGTGTTGTCGTTATTTGAAAGCAGTAGTTGTTTCCTCTCAGTGTCAGAGACCTGAACTTTCACGCACACACCCCCGACCCCCCAACGATGTTTATTTGCAGTAACTGATGCGTCTGGACTCCGGGGGCCTCATGAGCTCAGTGATTAGGCAGGTGCTTTTATGGCCAAGGTCAAAGGCTCTTTTCCCAATTAGCCCTGGAGGGGGGGGGGGGGGGCGGCCAGAGGCCTCCCTGACGAGCATAGGGACAGGGGGAGGGGCAGGAAGACCATGAGAGGAAAAGGAGGGGGACGGGAAACTCCCTCCCAACCACCCTTAGGAGAGTTCAAGCGCTGCAAGCAGCCCCGGGCGAGTGGGCAGGGCATGCGCCGTGGGCGGCGGTGGACGACTGCGTGATTTCTCGCTCGGGGCCTCTAGTATTAAATAATGATGACAGCGGCACTGAACACCTGACCCCGCTCGCACCAGAGTCCACCGCGGGGGCTCTTGGTGTGAAAGCAGCTGTGGGGCCTCCACCTTCAGGGTGGCCTTTGAAAGAAAGGCGACTCCTACGCCTGGATTTGGAGATAAGACACGCCAAGCTTCTCAGCACGTGGAGACGTGCTTCGCACTCGTGGGGACCTCTGGTGGTGCGTGTCGGCAAGAGCGAAGCATCGGCCTGTTCATCACTGTCCCTCCCCAGTGCTCACGGCAGATGCGCCCCGCGATCCGCCATCCGATCCGCGGGCAGTGCACGGTGCCGCTCGGCGGGGCGGGGCGGGAGGTGTGTGCCAACCACCGCTCTCCCCAGGATGGCGAGCGGGCGAGGAGGAGCCGCCTCCCCCGAGCTTCGCGCGCACCGTGAGTGTGAAGCTGTGCATTTGGAGCCGTAAGGGCCCCCCAAAGCGCTGGCTGGAGGCTTCCACCGACGCCCTGCGTCTGGTCAGTAATTAAAGCAGCGCCGGGAGTCTGGCTGGTACTACATGTGCAGTGTTTGCACAACAGCCACTTCCGACACTGCCCTATTGTCCACACGTGCTCATGTGGAGACAACTCACCAGGCCGAGCGGTCTCCCGGTCTCCCGGTCTCCCGGTCTCCCGGTCTCCCGTCGTGTCTCAGGAAGGGGCACACCGGCCGCATCGCTGTCAGTCCCGGGAGCCACGCTGCCCAGGCTCAGGGCTCCATGCCCACGGCCTCCCCGCAGCACTGGCCCAGGCTGTGCGCAGAGGCCCGCCTGGTGGCGAGAGGACCAGAGCCTCTCCCAGCACCAGTGCAGGCGCCCTCTGCCCCAGAGAAGGGGCTCCAGGATGCCGGACCCCAGCCACCCGCGGGGGTGACTTCAGTGGTTCCGTGGCCTTTAAAACGTGTGTAAAATCATTAAAACTCCCGGTGCTGGTTAGAAACGTGGAGGGAACGCACCCAGCAGTGATGCGACGGACGGGCCCACTGTGACCTGGTGGGAAGCAGCACCCAGCCTCAGCCGCACCGACAGCGGCCCCTCCCCGCGCCTTCCCCGGGCGAGGAGCGGCTCCTTCCCTCGCGGGGACGCCACCGCCTCTCGGCCTGGGCCCGCCCAGCCTGTGTCCCTTGCACTGCGATGTGTGAGCTCCCAGTGCCCAGTGAAGGGGTATTTTTGCCAGTGTCACCTCCCCCGCTTCACCCGTCTCCTCAGCCGCAGACAAGCACCTTCTCCATGTCGCTGCGGCCCCTCCCTGGTCACTCCTCCTGCCTTTGCTGCACTCTCCTCTCTCCGTCAGTGTGAGAGTGTGTATGTGTGTGCATATGAGTGTGTGAGAGTGTGTGCATGTGTGTGCACGTGGGCAAAAATGTATGTGAGTGTGTATGTATGAGTGTGTGTGTGAGTGTGTGCATGTGCATGTGTAAACATTTGTGTGAGTGTGTGCATCTATGTGTGTGCATATGAGGCTGTGTGCGTGTATGTGATGTGTTTGTGTGAGAATGTGGGTTTGTATGTGTGGTGATTACTAGTATGTGAGTGTGTAAGAGTGTATGTATGTGAGTGTGTGTGAGAATCTGTGTGTGTATGAGTGTGTGCATGTGTGTGATTATGTGAGTGTGAGAGTGTATGTGTGCATGTGTGTGAGAATCTGTGTGCGTGTGTAAGAGAGTGTGAACCATCTCAGGACAACTGGTCAGGCTGGGAGAGGCTGATGTGCAAGATCCATGACCCACTCCCTCATCGGTGGGAGGAGGAGGTGCTGCACCCCACCTGCAGGGCTGCTCCCAGGGCCGCCAGCTGGGGCAGCGGGTGGGGCCCGGGGCAGCGGGTGGGATCCGGGTGTGGGGCCCGGGGCAGTGGGTGGGATCTGGGGCAGCGGGTGGGGCCCGGGGCAGCAGGTGGGGCCCTGGGCAGCGGGTGGGGCCCGGGGCAGCAGGTGGGGCCCTGGGCAGCGGGTGGGGCCCGGGTGTGGGGCCTGGGGCAGCGGGTGGGACCCGGGGCAGCAGGTGGGGCCCTGGGCAGCGGGTGGGGCCCGGGTGTGGGGCCCGGGGCAGTGGGTGGGATCTGGGGCAGCGGGTGGGATGGGGCAGCGGGTGGGATCCGGGTGTGGGACCCGGGGCAGCGGGTGGGATCCGGGTGTGGGACCCGGGGCAGCGGGTGGGATCCGGGTGTGGGACCCGGGGCAGCGGGTGGGACCCGGGTGTGGGGCGTGGGGCAGCGGGTGGGGCCCGGGTGTGGGGCCCGGGGCAGTGTAGGGGGCCGGGCGGTGTGGGAGCCAGCTCTCCAGCTGCAGGGTCTCTGGCACCGCCTCCCCCTCCCCTTGAAGATGGGGTAGAGGCAATTTTAGAAACTGCTCTGCAGTCAACGATGGTGAGCGAATGCCCCTGCCGCAGTCACCTGATTTGTTTATTTTCCTTCATAGCCTTCCTCCTTAGGATGCAACAAGGACCACGAGCACTTGACCAACGAGCCCCTTTGGGATCTTTGATGAGGGTCTCCTCCTCACGGGGGGGCGGGGGGGGGGGCGGGGATGACACGGGGGTTGCCAGGAGTTATTCTGCAGGCGCTGTGGCGTGTTATTTGTGTCCGAGGAATAGGGGTGGGGCTCAGGGCCTCCCGCTCAGATTCCCGGGGAGCTTTTAATTCAGCCGCAGCCCGCCCCACGGATGCCTGAGGCCACAGGAGGCCCGGCCCCTGCGTGGGAAGGTCCTGAGGCCACAGGAGGCCCGGCCCCTGCGTGGGAAGGTCCTGAGGCCACAGGAGGCCCGGCCCCTGGGTGGGAAGGTCCCGGTCGCTCCAGTGCAGCCAGGGGAGGAGGTGCGTTCCTGGCCGTGACCCGTGGAGGGTCTGTCTGTCTGGCCTTCAGTCACTGGACGCCAGCTCCCTGCGGCCGGAGCGGCCAGGGCAGTAATGGGAGAGGAAATCGAACTGGGCACACAGGGCAGACGGTGCGGTTTACGGCTGCGGTGGCCGCGGTGAGAGGGTGACGCCAGAGCAGCATTAGCTTCAGGGCCGCGTGCGCGGCTGACAGCTCTTCCTCCCCTGGACGGTGGGTGACTCCAACGAGATGCCGTCCAATTAGTTGATGGATGGGAGAGGAGCGGCCATCACCACAGCCCTCCGCCCCCAGGGCTCAGGGTGTGAGTGGGAGCGGGGCGGGTGGGGGGAGATCAGGGGTGGTCAGGGCGGGCAGAAAATGTGCTGATTTAGGGCCAGGAGAAGGTTTTGTGGTCCTGTGTGTGTGTGTGCTGTGTGTTTGGTGTGTGTTTGGTGTGTGTGGTGTGTTTGGTGTGTGTGGTGTGTGTGTGGTGTGTGTGTGGTGTGTGTGGTGTGTGTGTGGTGTGTGTGCTGTGTGTGTGGTGTGTTTGGTGTGTGTGGTGTGTGTGTGGTGTGTGCGTGTGGTGCGTGTGGTGTGTGTGTGTGTTGTGTGTGTGTGGTGTGTGCGTGTGGTGTGTGTGTGTGGTGTGTGTGGTGTGTGTGTGGTGTGTGTGTATGTGGTGTGTGCGTGTGGTGTGTGCGTGTGGTGTGTGTGTGGTGTGTGCGTGTGGTGCGTGTGGTGTGTGTGTGGTGTGTGTGTATGTGGTGTGTGTGTGCGGTGTGTGGTGTGTGCGTGTGGTGTGTGCGGTGTGTGAGTGGTGTGTGTGTGTGTGGTGTGTGTGTATGTGGTGTGTGTGTGCGGTGTGTGGTGTGTGCCTGTGGTGTGTGCGGTGTGTGTGTGTTGTGTGTGTGTGTGTGTGGTGTGTGTGCGGTGTGTGTGTGTGTTGTGTGTGTGTGTGTGTGGTGTGTGTGTGTATGTGTGTGTGTGGTGTGTGTGTGTGGTGTGTCTGTGTGTGTGTGTGTGGTGTGTGTGGTGTGTCTATGTGTGTGTGTGTGTGGTGTGTGTCTGTGTGTGTCTGTGTGTGGTGTGTGTGTGTGGTGTGTGTCTATGTGTGTGTGTTTGTGTGTGTGTGGTGTGTGTCTATGTGTGTGTGGTTGTGTGTGGTGTATCTATGTGTGTCTATGTGTGTGTGTTGTGTCTATGTGTGTGTGTGTGGTGTGTGTGTGTGGTGTGTTTTTATGTGTGTGTGTGGTGTGTGTGTGGTGTGTGTCTGTGTGTGTGTGGTGTGTGTCTATGTGTGTGTGTGTGGTGTGTGTCTATGTGTTTGTGTGGTGTGTCTGTGTGTGTGTGTTGGTGTGTGTCTATGTATGCGTGTTTGTGTGTGTGTGGTGTGTCTATGTGTGTGTGTGGTGTGTGTGTGTGTGTTTGTGGTGTGTGTCTCTGTGTCTATGTGTGTGTGCTGTTTGTCGTGTGTGTGTGTGGTGTGTCTATGTGTGTCTATGTGTGTGGTGTGTCTATGTGTGTGTGTTGTGTGTCTATGTGTGTGTGTGTGTGGTGTGTCTATGTGTGTGTGTGTGGTGTGTGTCTGTGTGTGTGTGTGTGGTGTGTGTGTGTGGTGTGTGTCTATGTGTGTGTGTGTGTGTCTATGTGTGTGTGTTTGTGTGCGTGTGTGGTGTGTGTCTATGTGTGTGTGTGGTGTGTGTGTGTGTGGTATGTGTGTGGTGTGTGTCTATGTGTGTGTGTGGTGTGTGTGTGTTTGTGGTGCGTGTCTATGTGTGTGTGTGTGGTGTGTGTGTGTGTGTGATGTGTGTCTATGTGTGTGTGTGTGTGTGTGTGTGTGGTGTGTCTGTGTGTGTGGTGTGTCTGTGTGTGTGTGGTGTGTGTGTGTGTGTGTTTGTGGTGTATGTCTATGTGTGTGTGTGTGTGGTATGTGTGTGTGGTATGTGTGTCTATGTGTGTGTGTGTGTGGTGTGTGTGGTGTGTCTATGTGTGTGTGTGTGTGGTGTGTGTGTCTATGTGTGTGTGTGTGTGGTGTGTGTGGTGTGTCTATGTGTGTGTGTGTGTGGTGTGTCTATGTGTGTGTGTGTGGTGTGTGTCTATGTGTGTGTGTGTGTGTGTGGTGTGTGTGTGTGTTCGTGGTGTGTGTCTGTGTGTGTGTGTGTGTGTGTGTGTGTATGTGTGTGGTGGGGGTGGGCCCAGCCTCCAGTACGTTCACAGCCCGGAGCCAGCTTCTTACTGGGACTCTCCGCGGGGCCGGGCACTGGGAGTGGATTTCTGCCGCCGGGTCCCCGCAGTTCCCTTCCTCTCGCAGGAGCTGCCTCGCGGACGTGGTCCCTGAGGGTGTGCTGAGATCTATTCCGAAGGGATTTCTTCTCTCCTCCGGTGGCGGGGCGCCCTTGCTTACGCCCCGCTACCTCCGGCCGTCCGGGGGCTTACTGCCCCGGCCCGCTCAGGTGACCTTCCATTTCTCCCAGGTGGGCACATCCTGAGCTCCTCGTTGTCACCCGTGGCTTACGCCCACCTCCTTGCTCAGGGGTGCGAGACGCTGGCCCCGCCGGCCCCTCTCCGTGCAGGCCCGGCTCCGGGTGCTCAGGACTCAGCAGCCAATTCTGTCCATTTAAAAGCCCTGGTCTCCCCTGGGCCACCGGGCAGTCACCTGTGGGCCTGGCTTCACACTGAAGTGTTGGCTGTGCCGGGAGCTGGCCATAATGGGTGCGGAGCACCGGCTGAGCCTGCGGGGCAGGCAGACTCCCCCAGCGATCGGTAACCCCAGCTCAGGCCCCGAATGTCAAGGGAGTGCCGTCCGACCCGGGGCCGCCCTTGCAGAGCGCTCTCGGGGGACAGGGACCTTCTGGTCGCTGTGACCTGAGGGTGCCCCGAGCTGGGCTGGCTGAGGCCCTGGAAGGGGCAGAGCGCCCCGGGCCGGGCGGGGCCTCACAGCTCATCAGCTACAGGCCCCACCGGCATGAGCAGGAGCAGCAGACCAGATGCACTTTGTCTAGTTACCTTGTGTTTGTTTATAGATGAAGTTTTGTTTGATTTCTGTCTGTATTTGGGTTCCAGTGCTAAGTGAACTAACTGTACAGGAAGTTTAAGCAGACACCAGAGATGGAATTATCTTTCTTTTTCTCATAATCATGTATTACAAACAAGATACAAAGGGTTATTTTTGATCCTGAACTAAACTTTAGTTAAAAACTTATCTTTCTCAAGGTTTTTTTCCTTATAGGTCTTTTGTTGTTGTTTTAAATCCTCACCTGAGGCTCTTTTTTCCAGAGAGTGGAAGGGAGGGGAGAGGAGGAGAGAGAGAGAGATGTGAGTGAGCCACACGGACTGGTTTCCTCCCACCCCCACCCCGACTGGGGCCAGAGAGTGAACCCACAACCCTTCAGTGTGCGGGCCAATGCTCTAACCACTGAGCTCGCCAGCGGGCTCTCAGGTCTTTAACCAGCTCGCTCACCTGCATTGGCTGGAGTTAGAGCACAGATATCTGCCCTGGGACAGAGCGCCAGGTGCAGGCGGGTCCTGAGCGCAGGCAGAGGTGGCTGCCGGCTGCCAGTATGCCGCGGCGGGCCCAGCAGGATCCCCCCGTTTCCAGGCCCCCGCTTGGCTGTGCAGGCTGCCAGGGTGGGCCGTCACCTCCAAAGCTGGTTACAGCTGTGTTTTCAGTGAGCACCCTGAGCTGCTAAGTTAGAGCAGGCACTGCCCCTGGTGGGTTTGCAGGGTGCATGGTGGGGGAGTCGGGGGCAGAGGAGAGAAGTGGAGGCCCTGACAATGCTGGCCCCCGTCGGTCTCTGCTGCCATCCCCGTCGCCCCAGCAGAAGGGCAGCGGGCTGGCGGGCTCACGTGTCAGGAGGCAGCAGGCACAGCAGCACGAACAGAAGATCCGGCCACGTTGGGCGCAGAGCCAGGCTTGACCTTTGTGGCTGGTGGGTCCCAGGGACCTCTGCGAGGACCAGGCCCCCACTGTCCAGTGGGAGGTGCTCAGGATTCGCAGGACAGCCAGTGCCGACCATGGACAGAGGGGCAGGCCTCCGACAGCGCAGCGGCCAGCAGCCGGCACGCGGGGAGCAAGCTCCGTGCTCCCTGTGGAAGGCGGGCCTTCGCTGGGGGTGGGCGAGGCCGGCAGACGGCAGTTCCTGAGGGAGAGGAGCACACAGCCCCTGAGGCCTCCCCTGGGGCTGGAAAGGGAAGCTGGGCTCACTCACCCTGGAGACCCCACTTATCTTCTTGAGATGCCGTTGCGTGCTGTGGCATTAGATTAGATTGTGCTGATGGTGAGGGCGATACGTGTGACTACCCTCTGATGCTTGTTAAAAAAATTAAAGGGTAAAGTTATTACTAGGATGAGTGGCAATACGGGGATTAACTTTGTATCTTAAAATAACGTTTGCAGCCCTGGCCCAGGTGGCTGGGTTGGTTGGAGCGTCATCCGTACACCAAAGGGTCAGGGGTTCGATTCCTGGTCAAGGTGCATACCCAGGTCTCAGGTTAGACCCCCTGTTGGGGTATGTGTGGGAGGCAACCTCTCTCTCTCTCTCTCTCTCTCTCTCTCTCTCTCTCTCTTCTCACTCTCTTCCTTCCTCTCTCTGAAATCATGAAAAAAATAAAATGAAATAATGTTTGCAGTAACATAATTGCGAATTACGTTTGGTATCTATAAGAGTAGGCAAGCAAGCAAATAGAAACATTCCCCGGGAAGCTCAGGTCCATGTTAGTGTTATTACGTATGGACATCTGGACCAGCCCTCCTTCCCGTGGCGCCTGTCTCACGGAGGTCAGAGGGCAGAGGGCGGCCACACGCTCAGGCGTGTCTGCAAACACAGGGAGCACGTGGATGTTTCCTGGGCTCATTGAATTACCATTTTATTAATTTACCTCCGACACACTCAATATTAACCCTAATTTTGCAGAACAAGCAGTGAGTATGGCTTTGTCCGACACCACGCAGAGCGTAGGAGGTGCTTCTGCGCGTGCTGAGCACTCGGCCTGCTGGCTCTTTCGTGGAGCGGGCAGCGGGGCTGGGGCGGTTTCGGCTCGGGCTTCCGCTGCTTTTTACAATTCTGTGTGAGGGAACTGTTCCAATCTGCCCCTAAGAAGGTGCAGCCCAGAAAGAGGAAACTATGCTTTATTCTTTTAGTTTATTAAAATTAAAAATATGCATTGAGATGTTCATATTAATTTCTTCATTACATATATATTTTAACATATCTTTACTGATTTCAGAGCGGAAGGGAGAGAGAGAGATAGAAACATCAATGATGAGAGAGAATCATGATCGGCTGCCTCCTGCACACCCCTCACTGGGCCTGTGCCCTGACGGGGAATCAAACTCTGACCTCCTGGTTCCTAGGTCGACGCTCGGCCCCGAGCCCTGCCGCCGGGCTTCTTCCTTTTTTCATTGGCGTTGCACACCACCTCTGGTGGTGTTTGCTTTTAATCCCCAGGAAAGTATAGAGGTGTGTTCTGGTGAAATGTGTGCTCACAGAATCGGCCACAAAAGACCACCAGATGTCAGTGTAACATCACAGATGAGACAGCCAGTGCGCCTCTGTCACGGTTGGTCACCAGGCTGCTTCCTGGCCCCAGCTCCCAGCCAGAGGGGGTGGAGGTAGGGGGGGGGGGGGGAGGGGGGGAAGGAGGGACACACACTCGCGCCCACAGACTCGAGCTGTGAACTGTGGGAAGTGTCTCACGACTCCACTCCCTGGCAGGTTTCCCAATGAACGCATTGCTACTTCCGCCTCAGGCACGGGCGACGACCCCTTTCCTGGGCAGTTTCTTTTCTTTTCTTTTCTTTTTTTTTTTAAACTCTTTTTTTTTTTTTTTGCTTAAAATATTACAAAGAGTAGTACATTTGTCTCCTTTTTTTCCCCTCTTGACCTTCCCCCGGCCTCCCCTACCCCCCAGTGTCTTGTGTCCATTGGTTATGCTTATATGCATGCATACAAGTCCTACAGTTGATCTCTTACCCCCGCCTCGCCTCCCCAACACTCCCCAGCCTTCCCACTGTTGTTTGACAGTCTGTTTTCCTGCTCTGCCTCTGTATCTATTTTTGTTCATCAGTTTATAATGGTCTTTATTATCCATAAATGAGTGAGATCAAGTGGTATTTTTCTTTCACTGACTTACTTATTTCACTTAGCATAATGCTCTCCAGTTCCATCCATGCCGTTGCAAATGGTAAGAATTCCTTCTTTTTTACAGCAGCATAGTATTCCATCCTGTAGATGTACCACAGTTTTCTAATCCATTCATCTGCTGATGGGCACTTAGGCTGTTTCCAGATCTTAGCTATGGTGAATTGTGCTGCTATGAACATATGGGTGCACATATCCTTTCTGATTGGTGTTTCTGGTTTCTTGGGATATATTCCTAGAAGTGAGATCACTGGGTCAAATGGGAGTTCCATTGTTAATTTTTTGAGGAACCTCCATACTTTCTTCCATAGTGGCTGCACCAGTCTGCATTCCACCAGCAGTACACGAGTGTTCCCTTTTCTCCACATCCTCTCCAGCACTTGTCGTTTGTTGATTTGTTGATGATAGCCAGTCTGACAGGTGTGAGATGGTACCTCATTGTTGTTTTGATTTGCATTTCTCGGATGATTAGTGACTTCGAGCATGTTTTCATATGTCTCTTGGCCTTCTGTATGTCCTCTTTTGGAAAGTGTCTATTTATGTCCTTTACCCATTTTTTGATTGGATTGTTTATCTTCCTTTTGTTAAGTTGTATGAGTTTCCTATAAATCTTGGAGATTAAACCCTTATCGGTGATAACATTGGCAAATATGTTCTCCCACGCATATTTCTTGTTGTTTTGTTGATGGTTTCTTTTGCTGTGCAGAAGCTTTTTATTTTGATATAGTCCCATTTATTTATTTTCTCTTTAGTTTCCAATGCCCTAGGCCTTGGAGATGTATCGGTGAAGAAATTGCTTTGGCATATGTCTGAGATTTTGTTGCCTTTGGATTCCTCTAGTATTTTTATGGTTTCCCGTCTTACATTTAAGTCCTTTATCCATTTTGAGTTTATTTTTGTGTATGGTGTAAGTTGGTGGTCTAGTTTCATTTTTTGCATGTATCTGTCCAATTTTCCCAGCACCATTTATTGAAGAGGCTATCTTGGCTCCATGGTATGTTCTTGCCTCCTTTGTCAAATATTAATTGAGCATATTGGTTCGGGCTGATTTCTGGGCTCTCTATTCTATTCCATTGATCTATATGTCTGTTCTTGTGCCAGTACCAGGCAGTTTTGAGAACAGTGGCTTTGTAATACAGCTTGATATCTGGTATTGAGATCCCACCTACTTTGTTCTTCTTTCTGATGATTGATGCAGATATTCGGGGTCTTTTTTTATTCCAGATGAATTTTTGGAGCGTTCGTTCTAGGTCTGTGAAATATGTCATTGGTATTTTAGTGGGGAGTGCATTGAATTTATAGATTGCTTTGGGTAATATGGACATTTTAATGATGTTGATTCTACCAATCCATGAACATGGTATGTTCTTCCATCTGTTTATGTCTTCCTCTATCTCTTTTTTCAACGTCCTATAGTTTTCCGAGTAGAGGTCTTTTACCTCTTTTGTTAAGTTTATTCCTAGGTATCTTAATTTTTTTGGTGTGATGGTAAATGGGATTGCTTTTTTAGTCTCTCTTTCTGTATGTTCATTATTGGTGTATAGAAATGCCTCAGATTTCTTGGGGTTAATTTTGTGTCCTGCTACATTGCCGAATTCATGTATTAAGTCTAGTAGTTTTTTGATGGAGTCTTTAGGGTTTTGTATGTATAATATCATGTCATCTGCAAACAAGGACAGTTTTACTTCCTCTTTTCCAATTTGGATGCCTTTTATTTCTTCTTCTTGTCTAATTGCAATGGCTAATACTTCCAGTACTATGTCAAACAGGAGTGGTGTGAGTGGGCACCCCTGTCTTGTTCCTGTTCTTAGGGGAAATGGTGTTAGTTTTTGTCCATTGTGTATGATGTTGGCTGTGGGTTTGTCATATATGGCTTTTATTATGTTGACGTATGATCCTTCTATTCCCACTTTGCTGAGAGTTTTTATCAAAAATGGGTGTTGGATTTTGTCAAATGCTTTTTCTGCATCAATCGATATGACTATGTGGTTTTTTTCTTTCAATTTGTTTATGTGATGTATTACGTTTATTGATTTGCAGATATTGTACCATCCTTGTATCCCTGGGATAAATGCTACTTGGTCATGGTGTATGATCTTTCTGATGTACTGCTGGATCCGATTTGCTAGGATTTTGTTGAGGATTTTGGCATCTATGTTCATGAGGGATATTGGCCTGTAATTCTCTTTCATTGTGTTGTCTTTACCTGGTTTTGGTATTAGGGTGATGCTGGCTTCATAGAATGAGCTTGGAAGTGTTCCTTCCTCTTGAATATTTTGGAATAGTCTGAGGAGGATAGGCTTTAGTTCTTCCTTGAATGTTTGGTAAAACTCCCCTGTGAAGCCATCTGGCCCCGGGCTTTTGTTTGCTGGAAGCTTTTTGATGACTGCTTCAATTTCTTCCATAGTTATTGGCCTGTTGAGATTTTTAGATTCTTCCTGATTGAGTTTTGGAATGTTGTATTTTTCTAGGAATTTGTCCATTTCCTCCAGGTTGTCTAGTTTGTTGGAGTAGAGTTGTTCATAGTATTTTTTAACAATCCTTTGTATTTCTGTGGGGTCTGTTGTTATTTCTCCTCTTTCAATTCTGATTTTGTTTATTTGGGTCCTCTTTCTTTGTTTCTTGGTGAGCCTGGCTAGAGGTTCATCAATCTTGTTTATCCTTTCAAAGAACCAGCTCTTGGTTTTGTTGATCTTTTATATTGTTTTTTTTTGGTCTCTATATTGTTTATCTCTGCTCTGATCTTTATTATTTCCTCCCTTCTGCTTCACTGGGCTTTTCTTGTTGCTCTCTTTCTAACTCTTTGAGTTGTAGAGTTAGGTAATTTATTCTCATTGTTTCTTGTTTCTTGCAGTAGGCTTGTAGCACTATGAACTTCCCTCTCAAGATTGCTTTCGCTGTGTCCTATAGGTTTTGGATTGTTGTGTTTTCATTGTCGTTTGTTGCCATGATGTTTTTTATTTCTTCTTTGATCTCTCTGGTAACCCAGTCATTGTTTAATAGCGTGCTATTTAGTTTCCACGTGTTTGATTTTTTTGGATTGTTTTTATTGTAGTTGATTTCCAGTTTTATGCCATTGTGGTCTGAGAAGATGCTTGATATGCTTCCTATCTTCTTGAATTTGAAGAGACTTTGCCTGTGACCCAATATATGGTCTATCTTTGAAATGACCCATGTGCACTTGAGAAGAATGTATATTCTGTGGCTTTGGGGTGAAATGTTCTGAAGATGTCAACTAATTCCATCTGATCTAGTGTGTCATTTAGGATTGATGTTTCTTTGCTGATTTTTTGTTTAGAGGATTTGTCCAATGGTGATAATGGGGTGTTAAAGTCCCCTACTATGATTGTGTTGCTGTCAATCTCTCCCTTGATCTCCTCCAGAAGATTTCTTATGTATTTGGGTGCTCCTATATTGGGTGCATATATATTTACCAGAGTTATTTCTTCTTGTTGGATTGCTCCCTTTAGTATTATGAAGTGGCCTTCCTTATCTCTTTTTATGTCCTTCACTTTGAGATCTAATTTGTCAGATATAAGTATTGCTACCCCAGTTTTTTTCATTTCCATTCGCCTGAAAAACCTTTTTCCATCCCTTCACCATCAGTCTGTGTGCGTCTTTTTTTCTGAGGTGGGTTTCCTGTAGACAGCAGATATATGGGTCATGTTTTCTTATCCACTCAGTTACCCTATGTCTTTTGATTGGGGCATTTAATCCATTTACATTTAAAGTTATTATTGATAGATACTTGTTTGTCGCCATTTTAATTCTTTACCCCTGTGTTCCTTCTTCGTTTCCTATTTTTTCTTTTTACAGCAGACCCTTTAGCATTTCTTGCATTGCTGGTTTGCTGGTAATAAAC
The DNA here is from genome assembly GCF_028538775.1 of Myotis yumanensis. Taxonomy (NCBI): domain Eukaryota; kingdom Metazoa; phylum Chordata; class Mammalia; order Chiroptera; family Vespertilionidae; genus Myotis; species Myotis yumanensis. The sequence continues at coordinate 365,237 of NW_027223760.1, forward strand.
TCCCTTAGTCCTTTTTTGTCTGTGAAGCTCCTGATTTGACCTTCAATTTTGATTGATATTCTTGCTGGGTACAGTATTCTTGGATTAAGACCCTTCCTTTGCATGACTTTGTATATTTCATTCCATTCCCTTCTTGCCTGATGTGTTTCTGTTGAGAAATCAGTCGCTAGTCTGATGGGGGATCCTTTGAGAGACTTTCTGTCTCTCTCTGGCCGCTTTTAAGAATCTTGCTTTGTCATTGGTGTCTGCCAATTTAATTACAATGTGCCTTGGTGTCGGTCTTTTGGGGTTCATTTTGTTTGGGACTCTGTGAGCTTCTTGGATTTGTGTGATTTTTTCTTCCCTATATCAGGGAAGTTTTCTGTCATTATTCTTTCAAACAGGTTTTCTATTTCTTGCTCAGTTTCCTCTCCTTCTGGCACCCCTATTATGCGGATGTTGTTTTGTTTCGTGTTGTCCCAAAGTTCTCTTAGGCTCTCCTCCTGCTTTTTAATTTTTTTTCTAGAAGCTGCTCTACTTGGGTATTTTTTCCTACATTGTCTTCTAGCTCACTGATGTGGTCCTATGCTTCTTCTAGTCTACTGTTGATGCTTTCTCTTGAGTTCTTTATAGCAGTGATGTCATTTTTCATTTCTTCTTGGTTCTTACACATATTGTTGAATTTGTCTTCCATTCTTTTCATCCACCTTATGACCATTTCTCTGAATATTTTCTCTGACAGGTTACTTGCCTCCATTGCCTCCATTTCGTTTACTTCCTTTTCTGGTGATGCCTGTTTATCTTTCATATGTGGGCTGTTTCTTTGTCTCCCCATGATCTCTCTTCTCCAGGTGTTTGGTTATGTAGTTCTCTCTCTGCTGCATTGATTTAAAGGCACAAAATACAACACAACAAGGCACAACACACAAGGCACTGAACACAAATGTATTCACAATACTAATAACCCCAAATAAAGATGACCACCAGAGCAAAGAGAATTAGGGGATAAGAAAGAAGAGAAAAAGAAAAAAGAGAAAAAGAAAAAAAAGGAGTGCAAAAATGAAATTGGGAAAAGGAAAAAAAAGTAAGAGAGAAAAGAAAGAGAATGAAATAGAAGAGGGGAAGAAACTATTTATATGGGGAGAAACTCCAATAGACCAGCACTAATCCCAACCAATTCCAGCAACAGATCCCTGGAGATGAATGCAAACTACAAACAACTAATATCAAGCGAGGCGAGGGAAAACGGAAGCAAAAAAATAATCGGAAAAAAAACAAACAAACAAACAAAAAGCGAAACAATCTCACAAACAAGCATTAAAAAAACCCAATATAATCAACAATCAAGCAAACAACAACAAAACGACAGAGAGAAAAAAAGAAAAAAATTTGGATAGTGAAGAAGGAGAAGAGAGAGGTGTATATGGACTTAGAGCAGGGGATTGGAAATTAGATATATAACTAGGTTGAAATTTTAACGGGGTAAAAAGAGGGAATATGGAAAATTTAAAGCAGGAATAGGGTAAGAGAAACAGGACAACAAAAGGGGAAAAGTGAGGAAGAGAGTTTTGGCATAAAGGTAAAGTTGAGATAGAGTAAAACGATGCTAAAGGAAAGATGAAAATAGAATGTAGAACACTAATCCTAAAATAAAATAAAGAGAAAATAAAATGACATTTAAAAAAAGGTAAAATGGTAGTAGTAATAATACTGGTTAAAAATAAAAATGTAGTAATTAAAAAGGAAAAATCAGGTGATGAAAAAAGAAAAAGAAAAAAAATTAGTTTCTTAAGTAAAAGGTGAAAAAAATAAAAATGTGCAGTAGTGAAGGTCCTTCACTTCCTCTACTCTTCTGTTTGGCATGCCTTAGTCCTGTCAGGTATTCAGGAGAGCGTTGAAGTTCCCTGTGATACACTGTTCCTCCGTGTTGTAGTCCACAGTCCTGATCTTAAAGCAGGCAGTATTTCTTTGTTTCCCAGACTGCTTTTATTTGTGTTTACAGAAGAGTCAGTTTGTGGTTCAGCCTCTGGGTGGCAGTGTTTCTGGATTGACCTCCGAGGCTATAAGTCCTCTCTAGCCAGTAGTTAGGTTTTGTTTTCCCTATCGCACTTAATACTGGTTTGGGAGAGTCGACTGTCCCAGAGCTGGTTCCTTGATTGTTACTCCCGGCTCTGATTCCCAGGTTCCACAAAAACAACTTTCCCCTGCAGTCTCTGTGAGTGACCCCAATTGAGCGATCCTATGTATTGGGTTTAATAATCAAAAGCAAAGATTTAAGGAGAAAAAAAAAAAGAGCCAGAGTAAGTGCGCGAGCTCGCAACCCTCCACCATCCAGCTCTGTGCGCAATTCTCCCAAAGTCTCTTCCGCAAGTCATCTCTCCCCTGGCACTAAGCAGCCGGCACACTGGCAAAATCTGAGGCTGCCTTTTTGTACCCAGTCCAGCTATGGGCTGATTTTTAGAGTTCTCTTCTGCCAGCAGCCCTGCGGGACCCCTTCCACACTCGCGGATCACGCTGGCCCCAGTGGCTGCAGACTTTGTGGGGCACAGACTTCCCCTGCATGCGTTCCTCTCTCCAACCTGAATTACAAACCACACCTTTATTTAGGCAAAATCTGACCTTTCTGTGAGGAGGAGCAGGGTTCGTCTGAGTCCACGTATTTGCTTTGCTTGAGATCCGGTGTTCCTGGGTTTGTAGCTGGTCCCTGGGTGCCATGGTTGCAGGGTCTCTGGATGTTTACGCTTCTGATAACAGCCACTCACGATGGCGCTGTCTCTGCGGCTGAGTCGGCCGCTCCAGAAGAGATTTCAGCAGCAGTGGAGGCTGCCCGGTTAGGGGAGCCCGATCCGGCAGTCTCCAACAGTCCCCTTTCTCCGGGAGTCCTCTCCCTGCGCAGTTTCTTTGACCCACCGGTGGTGCAAGATGAGGGCCTGGTGGTGCTGCTGGGCTCTCAGGGTCTTTCATTTGAATTTTGGGCCCGGGACCTGGAGGGCTGAGCTTGTCCGAAGTCTGATCTCTGGTGCAGAGAAATCTGCCAGTTTCCATCAGGATGCCCGGTGGGCCTGCTTCTCAGGCCCAAGGCCGAGCTGACCAGGGCGAGGCCTGCACAGGGCACAGCCTGTCCTGTGTGTGTCCGTGTTGTAACATTCCCCGTGCCGCAGGGGAGGGAAGTCACTGAATTTGCCTATGGTCACCGTTCTGTCCGATTCGGCAGCCTGTTGTCCAGGCTGATTGCTATCAGGTGAGAAACAAAACCAGCTGAAGCACAACCTGAAACAAGAAAGGACAGTCACCGCCCGGCCAGCGTGGCTCAGGGGTTGAACATCAACCTATGCACCAGGAGGTCACAGTTCGATTCTGGTCAGGGCACAGGCCCAGGTTGTGGGCTCGATCCCCAGTGTGGGATGTGCAGGAGGCAGCCGATCCATGATCCTCTCTCACCATTGATGTTTCCCTCTCCCTCTCCCTCTCCCTCTCCCTCTCCCTCTCCCTCTCCCTCTCCCTCTCCCTCTCCCTCTCCCTCTCCCTCTCCTTTCCTCTCAAATCAATAAAAATATTCTTAAGGAAAGAAATGAAAGTCAGGAACATGATTTGAGTGTGGAAAGTGCTGGTGGGAAGGGGCCTCGGAAGCAGGGCCCAGGTGACGGTGGAGGACAGGGCAGGCGCCAGAGCAGGAGCCGGGCTCAGACATTCATGGAGTCAGTCACACATGGCAGGTGCCGGGCGGGAGTCTGTCCCGGACGCCAGAAGGTCCTCTGAGGGAGCTGCTGCCATCACTGCCGGGCAGCGATGGCCCCTCAGGCACCCGGGCGCACCCGCCTCCCTTGCTGTGCCACTGGGGGGCTCCCTGGTCACGCAGGTCAGGTTCTAAGCATTTGCTTGAACTCAGAAAACTGCTCTCTGAGCACACGCGGAGGACACGGCTCCGCAGAGCTTGGCAGCTCACATCTGCAGCGGGAGCTGTGTCGGTAAATTGCCATTTGTTAGGAAAAGCCTCGACCTCGTGGTTTGCTTCCTGCCCGTTAGGAAGAGGAGTGACCTGCGGCGGCCGCTTTGTGCCCCATGAGAACAGCGGCGAGGCGGGCTGTGAGGGTCAGGTTGCAGCCGCAGTCCTTCCCGACCCAAATAAGTGGTTTGCAGGGGTGGCCCTTGGCCTGCGCCACCTCCAGGACGGCGCCCAGCCTCAGCTCCTGGCGTCCACACTGCAGGGACCCGGGGATCCTGGGGAACGGGACGCGGTGCCCACACGTGGAGGTTCCAGGTGCCACCGCGTCCAGGTGGCGAGGGCTGGGCTGGCTTGGGCTGCCTACCTTCCTGGGCAGGCTCCTCACGCGGTCACAGGCCCAGCAGAAACCTGGCTTTCAGGCGCCTTGAGTGGGCTCCCCTGGGAGCCCCATTCTTTTGTGGCCACAGACCCTCTCCTGATCCGCAGACAACTGGCAAAGGCAGCTGCGTCCCTGCCGACGCGGAGGGGCCTCCTCATGAACAGATGGTGAATTGTCCGCGCTCTCAGCCCCGTGGGCCGCGGCATCCACGGACGGCCGCAGCGGCTTCTGTCTGCGCCGCTGAGCGCAGCTTCCTGTCCCCGGCGCCCAGGGTCCTTCATCACAAACACCTGTGCACCCCCCTCCCCATGGCTGCCCCATCTCAGCTCCGCCCCAGCGCCCGGCCACACATCCTGCGTCAGAACAGCCCACGTGAGAGCTCTTGAGGGACAGCGCCCTCTGATAAGTGAATTTTATAAAAGCAGTATTTCCTGTCATGGCGATACCTTATGTTACGGTCAGAGAACACACTAATTAATAGGAAGACACGGCCGCTGTGAACTCGCCCAGCACCTTACTCTGCCCCCGTGTGTCCCTCAGCATCTTGTCTGGGGCACGGGGCTCACAAAACTGAGCGCACAGTGAGCTTTGTGACAAAACCCGTGTGGGACATTTTAGTCCCTCGATTGGTTGAATTTTTTGTTAACCTAAGAGGTGAAGCATGTGTCCATTTGCCCCCTTCCCGTCCCTGATGGTTTTCCAAGCTGTCATCCTGGACTCAGCACCTGGGAACCGAGGGAGTCTCCGTCCACGGCCTTTCGGGTCCAAGCCAGTCTGAGTCCCAGCCCATCCACACAGCCCTCACCAGACGACACGTCCACACAGCCCTCACCAGACGACACGTCCACACAGCCCTCACCCAGCGACCTGTCCACACAGCCCTCACCCGGCGACCTGTCCACACAGCCCTCACCCAGCGACCTGTCCACACAGCCCTCACCAGGTGACACGTCCGCACAGCCCTCACCCGGCGACACGTCCACACAGCCCTCACCAGACGACACGTCCACACAGCCCTCACCAGACGACACGTCCACACAGCCCCCACCAGGCGACCTGTCCACACAGCCCTCACCCGGCGACCTGTCCACACAGCCCTCACCCAGCGACCTGTCCACACAGCCCTCACCAGGTGACACGTCCGCACAGCCCTCACCCGGCGACACGTCCACACAGCCCTCACCCAGCGACCTGTCCACACAGCCCTCACCCAGCGACACGTCCACACAGCCCTCACCCGGCGACACGTCCACACAGCCCTCACCCAGCGACCTGTCCACACAGCCCTCACCCGGCGACCTGTCCACACAGCCCTCACCCGGCGACACGTCCACACAGCCCTCACCCAGCGACCTGTCCACACAGCCCTCACCCAGCGACCTGTCCACACAGCCCTCACCCAGCGACCTGTCCACACAGCCCTCACCCGGCGACACGTCCACACAGCCCTCACCCAGCGACCTGTCCACACAGCCCTCACCCAGCGACCTGTCCACACAGCCCTCACCAGGTGACACGTCCACACAGCCCTCACCCAGCGACCTGTCCACACAGCCCTCACCAGGTGACACGTCCACACAGCCCTCACCCAGCGACCTGTCCACACAGCCCTCACCCAGCGACCTGTCCACACAGCCCTCACCAGGTGACACGTCCACACAGCCCTCACCAGGTGACACGTCCACACAGCCCTCACCCAGCGACCTGTCCACACAGCCCTCACCCGGCGACACGTCCACACAGCCCTCACCAGACGACACGTCCACACAGCCCTCACCCAGCGACCTGTCCACACAGCCCTCACCCAGCGACCTGTCCACACAGCCCTCACCCGGCGACACGTCCACACAGCCCTCACCCAGCGACCTGTCCACACAGCCCTCACCCAGCGACCTGTCCACACAGCCCTCACCAGGTGACACGTCCACACAGCCCTCACCCAGCGACCTGTCCACACAGCCCTCACCAGGTGACACGTCCACACAGCCCTCACCCAGCGACCTGTCCACACAGCCCTCACCAGGTGACACGTCCACACAGCCCTCACCAGGTGACACGTCCACACAGCCCTCACCCAGCGACCTGTCCACACAGCCCCCACCAGGTGACACGTCCACACAGCCCTCACCAGGTGACACGCCCACACAGCCTTCACCCAGCGACCTGTCCACACAGCCCTCACCAGGCGACACGTCCACACAGCCCTCACCCGGCGACACATCTTGTTACGTCTGTGATGAGGAGACTCTCACTCTCAGGAGTTTGGGCTGAACTTGCATTTTCTTGGCCCCTGGATCGGAAACCGCTGCCAGGACCCTGGTGGGTAGGTCCCTGCCAGGCCTGGTCCAGTTGCCTGCACACCCCATAGCAACCCCAGCCTGTTCTATGTTCAGCTGGGATGGGGAGGCACTGCTCTGGGTCCCACCGGGAATGATGTTTTTAATGATCGCACAGGAAGGGAAATTCCCTGACACTGGCTTCTGTGTAATTTGCTGCTTTAGGCTGTGCACTTGGCCTCCTGGTGAGGGGCCCTGTCAGCCAGGTTTCTGAGCCTTGGCTGGGGCAGGTGCCTTCACTGGGTAGGTCTGCCTTCAAACATGCCATGAGTTGAACCTGCATTCTGCCTGGTTTGCCAGCCACGTGCACATTGTGAAGGCATCATGATGCCTTTATGGGAGGTTTAACCAAAACCTTCAGCTGCCTCCAGACCTTCCTCCAAGTGGCCTTACTGCAAAGGGTAAATGCCCAAATGGTGCCTGGGGAAGGCTCGTGTGGGACATCCTGGGCGTGGGAAGCACGGGGGCAGTGGAGCAGCTGGAAATGGAAAGGGTCTCCTGTGTTAGACGGAGAAGCGTAGGGCCAGGAGTGGTGCAAACAACAAGTGGGCCGGCAGCAGCTGTGGCTGCTTTTCAGGTTTCCTGGGCTCTGCTCTGCCATGGGCTGCTTGTGCCTCTTTCCAAAATTTCTGTGTTGAGTCCTTATTTGCAGGTAGGGCTGTTGCACAGGTAATCAGTAAGATGAGGCCATTGTGGGGGGCCCTCATCCAGGGTTATTGCTGTCCTGATAAAAAGCAGAAATTTGGACACAGAGACAGAGGGACAACCACGTGCAGACACGGAGAGACGACCCGCCCACACCTTGGTCCTGGCCTCCCACCTCCAGGACTGGGATTCGGGCATTTCTATAGGCTAAGCCGCTGGGTGAGTGGGCCTGTCATGGCAGTGCCAGCAAACGCACACAGGCCTGCCTCCTGGCTGGGACTCAGCCCCGTCCATTTGGGGTTGTTGTTCTACCTCTTGCTTCCCCGGAGTTTACATGCCACTCAGCTGCGTCCGATCTCTGAGCTCACACTCACCTCTTTCCTCACTCACAGCTCTTGGCCTGCTGGGCCCTGATCCAGAGAACTGGATGCTCCATTTGCATGTTAGACGAAAAAATGCTTATCTGGTTATTGCCCAAAGCAGCCGCCTTTATTTATTTATTTATTTATTTATTTATTTATTTATTTATTTATTTTTTATTTTTATTGCTTAAAGTATTACAAAGAGTATTACATATGTCTCCTTTTTTCCCCGCCCTTGACAATCCCCTGGCCTCCCCTACCCCCCAGTGTCTTATGTCCATTGGTTATGCTCATATGCATGCATATAAGTCCCTCAGTTGATCTCTTACCCCCCCCTTTTCCCCCCCTAGCCGCCCCGGCTTCCCGCTGCAGCTCGACAGTCTGTTTGAGGCAGCTCTGCCTCTGTATCTATCTGTTCATAAGTTTATAATGGTCTTTTATTATCCATGAATGAGTGAGATCATGTGGTATCTCTCCCTCATTGACTGGCTTATTTCACTTAGCATAATGCTCTCCAGTTCCATCCATGCTGTTGCAAATGGTAAGAATTCCTTCTTTTTTACAGCAGCATAGTATTCCATCCTGTAGATGTACCACAGCTTTCTAATCCATTCTTCTACTGATGGGCACTTAGGCTGTTTCCAGATCTTAGCTATGGTGAATTGTGCTGCTATGAACATAGGGGTGCATATATCCTTTCTGATTGGTGTTTCTGGTTTCTTGGGATATATTCCTAGAAGTGGGATCACAGGGTCAAATGGGAGTTTCATTTTTAGTTTTTTGAGGAACCTCCATACTGTCTTCCATAGTGGCTGCACCAGTCTGCATTCCCACCAGCAGTGCACAAGTGTTCCCTTTTCTCCACATCCTCTCCAGCACTTGTCGTTTGTTGATTTGTTGATGATAGCCATTCTGACAGGTGTGAGATGGTACCTCATTGTTGTTTTGATTTGCATCTCTCGGATGATTAGCGACTTTGAGCATGTTTTCATATGTCTCTTGGCTTTCTGAATGTCCTCTTTTGGAAAGTGTCTATTTAGGTCCTTTGCCCATTTTTTGATTGGATTATTTATCTTCCTTTTGTTGAGTTGTATGAGTTCTCTATACATTTTGGAGATTAAGCCCTTATCAGATATGACGTTGGCAAATATGTTTTCCCAGGCAGTGGGTTTTCTCGTTGTTTTGTTGATGGTTTCTTTTGCTGTGCAGAAGCTTTTTATTTTGATATAGTCCCATTTATTTATTTTCTCTTTAGTTTCCAATGCCCTAGGCCTTGGAGATGTATCGGTGAAGAAATTGCTTTGGCATATGTCTGAGATTTTGTTGCCTTTGGATTCCTCTAGTATTTTTATGGTTTCCCGTCTTACATTTAAGTCCTTTATCCATTTTGAGTTTATTTTTGTGTATGGTGTAAGTTGGTGGTCTAGTTTCATTTTTTGCATGTATCTGTCCAATTTTCCCAGCACCATTTATTGAAGAGGCTATCTTGGCTCCATGGTATGTTCTTGCCTCCTTTGTCAAATATTAATTGAGCATATTGGTTCGGGCTGATTTCTGGGCTCTCTATTCTATTCCATTGATCTATATGTCTGTTCTTGTGCCAGTACCAGGCAGTTTTGAGAACAGTGGCTTTGTAATACAGCTTGATATCTGGTATTGAGATCCCACCTACTTTGTTCTTCTTTCTGATGATTGATGCAGATATTCGGGGTCTTTTTTTATTCCAGATGAATTTTTGGAGCGTTCGTTCTAGATCTGTGAAGTATGCCATTGGTATTTTAATGGGAAGTGTGCTGAATTTATAGATTGCTTTGGGTAGTATGGACATTTTAATGATGTTGGTTCTACTAATCCATGAACACAGTATGTTCTTCCATCTGTTTATGTCTTCCTCTATCTCTTTTTTCAACGTCCTGTAGTTTTCTGTAGTTAAGTTTATTCCTAGGTAGCTTAATTTTTTTGGTGTGATGGTAAACGGGATTGTTTTTTTAATCTCTCTTTCTGAAAGTTCACTATTGGTGTATAGAAATGCCTCAGATTTCTTGGGGTTAATTTTGTGTCCTGCTACATTGCCGAATTCATGTACTAAGTCTAGTAGTTTTTTGATGGAGTCTTTAGGGTTTTGTATGTATAATATCATGTCATCTGCAAATAAGGACAGTTTTACTTCCTCTTTTCCAATTTGGATGCCTTTTATTTCTTCTTCTTGTCTAATTGCAATGGCTAATACTTCCAGTACTATGTCAAACAGGAGTGGTGAGAGTGGGCATCCCTGTCTTGTTCCTGTTCTTAGGGGACATGGTGTTAGTTTTTGTCCATTGAGTATGATGTTGGCTGTGGGCTTGTCATATATGGCTTTTATTATGTTGACGTATGATCCTTCTATTCCCACCTTGCTGAGAGTTTTTTTTTATCAAAAATGGGTGTTGGATTTTGTCAAATGCTTTTTCTGCATCAATTGATATGACTATGTGGTTTTTTTCTTTCAATTTGTTTATGTGATGTATCACGTTTATTGATTTATGGATGTTGTACCATCCTTGCATCCCTAGGATAAATCCTACTTGGTCATGGTGTATGATCCTTCTGATGTACTGCTGGATCCGATTTGCTAAGATTTTGTTGAGGATTTTGGCATCTATGTTCATGAAGGATATTGGCCTGTAATTCTCTTTCATTGTGTTGTCTTTACCTGGTTTTGGTATTAGGGTGATGCTGGCTTCATAGAATGAGCTTGGAAGTGTTCTTTCCTCTTGAATTTTTTGGAATAGTCTGAGGAGGATAGGTTTTAGTTCTTCCTTGAATGTTTGGTAAAACTCCCCTGTGAAGCTGTCTGGTCCTGGGCTTTTGTTTGCTGGAAGCTTTCTGATGACTGCTTCAATTTCTTCCATAGTTATTGGCCTATTGAGATTTTTAGATTCTTCCTGATTGAGTTTTGGAAGGTTGTATTTTTCTAGGAATTTGTCCATTTCCTCCAGGTTGTCTAGTTTGTTGGAGTAGAGTTGTCCATAGTATTTTTTAACAATCCTTTGTATTTCTGTGGGGTCTGTTGTTAGTTCGCCTCTATCATTTCTGATTTTGTTTATTTGGGTCCTCTTTCTTTGCTTCTTGGTGAGCCTGGCTAGAGGTTCATCAATCTTGTTTATCCTTTCAAAGAACCAGCTCTTGGTTTCATTGATTTTCTGTATTGTTTTTTTGGTCTCTATGTCATTTATTTCTGCTCTAATCTTTATTATCTCCTTCCTTCTGCTCACTCTGGGGTTTTCTTGTTGCTTTCTTTCTAATTCTTTGAGTTGTAGAGTTAGATGATTTACTACCATCTTTTCTTATTTTTTGAGATAGGCCTGTAGAGCTATAAACTTCCCTCTCAGGACTGCTTTCATTGTGTCCCATAGGTTTTAGATTGTTGTGTTTTCATTGTCTTTAGTTTCCAGGATGTTTTTAATTTCTTCTTTGATCTCATTGATAACCCAATCAATATTTAATAACATGCTATTCAGCTTCCAAGTGTTTGAGTATTTTGGGTTGTTTTTATTGTTGTTTATTTCTAATATTATGCCATTGTGGTTTGGGAAGGTGGTTAGTATGATTTCAATGTTCTTGAAATTGGGGAGACTTTGTTTGTGACCCAATATGTGGTCTATTTTTGAATGTGTCATATGAGCACTTGAGTAGAATGTATATTCCGTGGCTTTGGGGTGAAGTGTTCTGAAGATGTCAATTAAGTCCATCTGATTTAGTGAGTCATTTAGGATTGCTGTTTCTTTGCTGATTTTTCTGTCTAGAGGATTTATCCAGTGATGTCAGTGGTGTATTAAAGTCCCCTACTATGATTGTATTGTAGTCGATCTCTCCTTTGATATCTTCCAGGAGTTTTTTTATGTATTTGGGTGCTCCTGCATTGGGTGCATATATGTTTACCAGGGTTATATCTTCTTGTTGTATTGATCCCTTTAGTATTATGAAGTGGCCTCCCTTATCTCTTGTTATGGCCTTCACTTTGAGGTCTATTTTGTCCGATATAAGTATTGCTACCCCAGCTTTCTTTTCATTTCCATTTGCCTGAAAGATATTTTTCCATCCTTTCACTTTCAGTTTGTGTGAGTCCCTTCTGATGAGGTGGGTCTCTTGTAGACAGCAAATGTATGGGTCATGATTTTTTATCCATTCAGCCACTTGATGTCTTTTGGTTGGACCATTTAGTCCATTTACATTTAAAGTTATTATTGAAAGGTACTTGTTTGTAGCCATTTCTTTTTTTGTGTGGCTGCTTTCTTTCTGAGCTTTTTATTTCTTCTTTTTACACCAGTCCCTTTAGCATTTCTTGCATTGCTGGCTTGGTGTTGATAAACTCTCTTAGCCTTTTTTTTTGTCTGTGAAGCTTCTTATTTCCCCTTCAATTTTGAATGATAGCCTTGCTGGATAGAGTATTCTTGGATTCAGTCCTTTGCTTTGCATCACTTTGTAAATTTCCGTCCATTCTTTTCTGGCCTGATGTGTTTCTGTTGAGAAATCATTTGATAATCTAATGGGAGATCCCTTGTATGTAACTTTCCATCTCTCTCTTGCAGCCTGTAAGATTCTCTCTTTGTCCTGAACAGTTGCCATGCTAATTATGATGTGTCTTGGTGTGGGTCTTTTCGGGTTCACCTTGTTTGGGACTCTCTGTGCTTGTGTGACTTTTTTCTTCCCCACCTCTGATATTATTTCTTCGAATAGGTTTTCTAATCCTTGTTCCTCTTTCTGTTGTTCTGGCACGCCTATTATTCGTATGTTGTTTCGTTTCATGTTGTCCCAAAGCTCCCTTAGACTCTCCTCCTGTCTTTTAATTTTTTTTCTCCAATTGAAGTACAGTTTGGGTGTGTTTTGCTTCCTTGTCTTCTAATTCACTAATTTGGTCCTCCGCTTCTCCTAGTCTACTGTTGATACTTTCAATGGTGTTTTTATTCGCAGCTATATCACTCTTCATTTCTTCTTGGGTCTTACATACGTTATTCATTTTTTCATCTGTTTCTTCTTGCTTCTTGCATAAGTTATTGATTTTTTTCCCTCCATCTGGTTTATGCACTCTAGGACCCTTATTCTGAATTCTTTTTCTGTCATGTTACATGCCTCTGTATCGCTTAGCTGCTTTTCTGGCGAGCCCTCCTTTTCTTTCCTTTGGGGGTTTCTTTGTCTACCCATGTTTGATCTCACCGACATATCTAGATGTTGAGTTGTTCAGTGGCTGCTCCCTGGGTGGCAGTGGCTCCTCTGGCTGTGGTTGCTCCCCGAGTGGTTGCAGTAGCAGCTGCTCCTCAGTTGGCAGCAGCTCCTCTGGTGGGTGCTGTTCACAGCTGTGGTGGCTCTTCTGGCTGGTGTGGGGAGGCTTCATGTACAGCTGCTGTTCCTCAGACAGAGGGTGTAGTGATCAGGAGGCTGCTGTTGCTTGGATCTGCTGCGTTGATTTAAAGGCACAAAATACAACACAACAAGGCACAACGTACCAGGCACTGAACACAAATGTATTCACAATATTAATAACCCCAAATAAAGGTGACCACCCGAATTAAGAGAATTAGGGGATAAGGAAGAAAGAAGAGAAAAAGATAAAAGAGAAAAAAAAGAAAAAAAGGAGTGCAAAAATGAAATTGGGAAAAAGAAGGGGAAAAAAAAGAAAAAAAAGAGCGAAAAGAGAGAATGAAGTAGAAGAGGGGAAGAGACTATTTATATAAGGAGAAAACTCCAATAGAACCGCCACTAATCCCAACAAATTCCAGCAACAGATCACTGGAGATGAATGCAAACTACAAACAACCAATAATATCAAGTGAGGTAAGGGAAAACAGAAGCACAAAAATAACCGGGGGGGGGGGGGGGGGAGGGGAAAAACCAGCAGGACAAAAAGAAAAAGAAAAAGAAAAACAACCTCACAACCAATCCTAAAAAAAACCCTCAAAACAAAACAAAAACAATATACTCAACAATCAAGCAAACAGCAACAAAACAATAGAAAGATAAAAGAAGAGAAAAAAATTGGATAGTGAAGAAAGATAAGGGAGAGGTGTATAAGGATTTAGAGCAGTGGATTAGAAATAAGATATATAAGTAGGGTGAAATTTTGACAGGAGGTAAAAAGAAGGAATAGGGAAAATCTAAAGCAGGAATAGGGCAAGAGAAACAGGACAACAAAAGGGGAAAAGTGAGGAAGAGGGTTTTAGCATAGAGGTAAAATTGAGGTAGAAAAAATGATGCTAAAGGAACGATGAAAATAGAATGGAGAACACTAATCCCAAAATAAAATAAAGAGAAAATAAAATGGCACTTTAAAAAATGGTAAAATGGTAGCAGTAATAATACTGGTTAAAAATAAAAATGTAGTAATTAAAAGGGTAAAATCAGGTGATAGAAAAAGAAAAAAATTGGTTTCTTAGTTAAAAGGTGAAAAAAGAATAAAAAAAAATTTGCAGTAGTGAAGGTCCTTCGGTTCTTCTACTCTTCAGTATGGCTCGCCTTAGTCCTGCCAGGTATTCAGGAGAGTGTTGAATTTCCCTGCGATACACTCTTCCTCCATGTTGTAAGCCACAGTTCTGATTTTAAAGCAGGCCGTATTTTTTTTCCCAGACTGCTTTAATTTGTGTTTATATAAGAGTCAGTTTGTGGCTCAGCCTCTGTGTGGCAGTGTTTCTGGATTGACCTCCGAGGCTATATGGCCTCTCTATCCAAAAGATGGGGTTTATTTTTTCTATTGCACTTAAAACTGGTTTGAGGAAGTCCACTGCCCAGAGCTGGTTCTTTAATCGTTACTCCGCTCTGTTTCCCAGATTCCACAAAGACAACATTCCACTGTAGTTTCTGTGAGTGTCCCCAACTGGGAAATCCCATGCAATGGGTTTAATAATCAAATGCAAAGATTTAAGGAGAAGAGAAAGAAGAAAAAAAGAAAAAAAAGAAAAAACACACAAAAAAAAGCAAGAGCCTGCAGAGTTGCGTGAATTCGCAACCCTGCACCTTCCAGCCCACACAGTCTCTTCCGCGCGCCCTCTCTCTCCTGACATTGAGTAGCCTGCACACAGGCAAAATCTGAGGTTGCCTTTTTGCATCCAGTCCAGCTATGGGCTAATTTTAAGCGTTCCCTTCTGCCAGCAGCCCTGTGGGAGCTCTTCCACACTCGCGGGTCACGCTGGCCCCAAAGGCCGCGGTCTTTGTGGGTCACAGACCTTCCCGCACATACTCCTCTCCCCAACCTGAATTGCCAACCGCACCTTCAGGCGAGACCTGACCTTTCCATGAGAAGCAGGACTCCACGTAGTCGCACTGTTCCAGATCCGGTGTCTCCGGGTTAGCAGCCAATCTCTGGATTCCAGGTCTTTGGGTATACAGTATATGTTTCCAAAAAACAGCCACTCAAGATGGCGTGGTCTCCGCAGCTGAGCTGGCGATCCGGGAGAGATTTCAGCCGCAGTCTCCAACTTTCAATCCTCTTTCTCAAGGATTCCTCCGCTGTTCCCAGCTGCAAACTGTCTCTCAGCTGAATATCCTCTGCTTATTCAGGCTGTATGTTACCCGCTTCAGCTGCTCACTCTAATAGCTCCGGGACAAGGCACAGGACACGTCCGTCTATACCTCCGCCATTTTTTCTCTCTCCTCCTTTTTTTTTTTTTTTTAAATTCTATTTAGTCACTCTTGAGTGACAAGAACAGGCAAAACCTGTGGACTTCTCTCAGGAGCAGACATGCCCATTCTGGTCTGAGGGGAGCTAGTCTCTAGAGGATGTAAATATATGTGTGCAGAGGCATGGATTTAAGAGAGAGGAGGGGCTGTATGGGAGGGGCTGGGCTGGACAAAAAGCACATGCTGTCTATGAGAGACTCACCTGAGGAGTCTTTGCCTGATCCAATTAGTCAGAAACAGCATATGACACTGTCCTGCACTAGAGGCTGAGAAGCATAGATGATCTACCTAATACATGGTCACAGACCCAAACAGGCAGCCAAAATGGGAAGACAAAGAAACAACCACAAATGAAAGAAAAAGAGAATTCTCCAGAAGAAGAGATCAATGAAATGGAGATAAGAAATTTATCTGATATAGAGTTCAGAATAATGATGAGAAAAGATATAGTAAATATGAAAACAGAAATAAAGAATGACATAGCACAAATAAAGAACATATTGGAAGGAATACTTAGCAGATTAGGTGAAGCTGAGGATAGGATAAGTGAATTAGAAGATAGGGTTGAAAAAATCACTCAATCA
Organism: Myotis yumanensis; assembly: GCF_028538775.1. Classification (NCBI taxonomy): domain Eukaryota; kingdom Metazoa; phylum Chordata; class Mammalia; order Chiroptera; family Vespertilionidae; genus Myotis; species Myotis yumanensis. The sequence continues at coordinate 381,121 of NW_027223760.1, forward strand.
GAGAACCAAAAAGAAAAAATCAATTAAAAAACAGGAGGACTGTGGAGAGTGGCTATAGTGTTTGGACAGGTTCAAGCCTCAGACTAATGAGAGGGCACAGTCCTCTCATTGCCACGTGCAAGTCCCAGCCAACAGCTATAGTTGTAAGCTTGAACCTGTGGTCTGAACACGTGGCCCCACGTGCCTGAGTGATATGGGCTTGATAGAGTTCAGGTGCATGTAATTGAGTAGGATTGAAACCCACAAGGATGTTGTAAACATCTTGACCACATCCTTACTTTGCCTCGTGGAACTTGGCTATAAAATAAAGACATGGCTTGTGGTCCGTGGTGCTGTTGCTAGCTCTCCAACAGAGAGGCTCTCCATCAGAGAGGACAGAATCCCCTCCAGACCCAGCTTTCTTCTCTTGTCTGTCTTTCCTCAATCCTTCACCGCCCCCTCTCAGGGTCACCGAACCTGGCTGAGCTGGTGTGGCACATAAGGCATCCTGGGGATGAGTATGCCATGGCTGTGCTGGCTCGCCACAGAGAACAGCTTAAGGAAGCTGTGGGACAATCTATATATATAAAAGCCTAAGTGACTGAATGACTGAACGACAGTTTGGCCGGTCCCTATGACACACACTGACCACCAGGGAGCAGACGCACAATGCAGGAGCTGCTCCCTGGTGGTCAGTGCATTCCCACAGCCAACCTCCCCCTGGCTGGCCAACCTCCTGTGCCCCCCGCCGGCTGGCTCCATCGGCCCTGATCCAGGAAAGGCTGAGGGACACCACACATGCATTAATTCGTGCACTGGGCCTTTAGTGTGAAACATAATAATATTCGAAAGGCTGGTATGCCAGAAAAGGCAGAAAGGGAGGAAGGGATTGAGAACATGTCTGAAGAAATAATGGCAGAAAACTTCCCTAACCTGGTAAAGAAAAAAAATCATACAAGTTCAGGAGGCACAGAGAAACCCAAGCAAGAAGAACACAAAGAGGCCCACACCCACATACATCATAATTAAAATGCCAAAAATTATACACAAAGAGAGAATCTTAAAGGCAGCAAGAGAAAGGCAAACTGTTACTACAAAGGAGCTCCCATAAGGCTGACACCTGATTTCTCATCAGAAACTCTACAGGCCTGAAGGGAATGGCATGAAGTACTCAAGGTAATGGAAAGCAGGGATCTGGAATGAAGATTACTATATCCAGCAAGGCTAGCATTCAAAATAGATGGTAAAACAAAGAGCTTCCCAGAGTGGGGGCGGGGGGGGGGTGGGTAGGCAAAAGGAGTACTTTACTACCAAATCAGCATTACAAGAAATGCTAAAGGGACTACTGTAATGAGCAGAAGAAAGAGAAAAACCTAGCCACACAGAATTAAAGTGACAATAAATAACTACCTATCAATAATAACCATAAATGTAAATGGATTAAATGCTCCAATGAAAAGACATAGGGTAGCTGAATGGATAGAAAAACATGACCCAACTATATGCTGTCTATAAGAGACCCACCTCAGAACAAAAGACACATGCAGGTTGAGAGTGAAGGGATGGAAAAAATTTTTCCATGCAAATGGAAATGAAAAAAAAATCTGGAGTAGCAATACTCATATCTGACAAAATAGACTTCAAAATGATCAAGAGACAACAAAGGTCACTACACAATACTAAAGGGATTGATCCAACAACAGAACATAACCCTGTTAACATATATGTATGCAATATAGGAGCACCTAAACATATAAAAAAACTTCTGGAGGACTTTAAGGGAGAGATCAACAACAATACAGCCATAGTAGGGGACTTTAACACCCCACTGACTTCACTGGATAGATCTTCCAGACAAAAAACCTAACAAGGAAACAGTGACTCTAAAGGACACATTGGATCAGATGAATGTAATTGACATTTATAGAACATTTAACCGCAAAGCTGAAGAATATATATTCTTCTCAAGTGCACATGGATTATTAACAAAGATAGACCACATGTTAGGACATAAAAACAAGTCTCTACAAGTTTAAGAAGATTGAAATTATATCAAGCACCTTACCAGATCACAATGGAGTGAAACTAGAAATCACGTACAGTAGAGACACCCCAAAACATTCAAACACATGGAGGCTAAATAGCATGTTATTAACAATAAATAGGTTACTAATGAGATCAAGAAAGAAATAAAAAGCTTTCTGGAAACAAATTAAAATGAACACACAACAATCCAAAATCTCTGGGAAACACAAAAGCAGTCCTGAGAGGAAAGTTCATAGCACTAGAAGCCTACCTCAAAAAAAAATTAATAATAAACTATTTAACCCTACAACTTAAAGAACTAGAAAGAGAACAACAAGAAAATCCCAGAGTAAGTTGATGGAAGGAAATAATAAAGATTAGAGCAGAAATAAATAACATAGAGGCTAAAAAACATACAAAAGATCAATGAAACCAAGAGCTGGTTCTTTGAAAGAATAAGCAAGATTGATGAACTGTTAGCCAGAGTCATCAAGAAACAAAGAGAGAGGACCCAAATAAATAAAATCAGAAACAAAAGCAGAGAAGTAACTATTGACACCACGGAAATACAAAGGATTATAAGAATATTCTTTGAACAACTATATGCCAACAAGCTGGACAATGTGGATGGAATGGAAAAATTCCATTAGAAAAATACAAATCTCCCAAAACTGAATCAGGAAGAATCAGAAAACCTGATTAGTCCAATAACAACTGATGAAATAGAAGCAGTGATAAAAAAACTCTCAGCAAACAAAAGCCTGGGTTTGGACGGTTTCACAGGGGAGTTTTACCAAACATTCAAAGAAGAACTAACACCTATACCCCTCAAACTATTTCAGAAAATCCAAGAGGAAGGAACACTTCCAACCCCTTTTATGATTCCAGCATTATCCTAATTCCAGAACCGGATAAAGACACTACAAAGAGAATTACAGACCAATATCCCTGATGAACATTGATGCTAATGTCTTCAACAAAATATTAGCAAATTAGAGCCAGAAATATATTAAAAAGATCATACATCATGACCAAATGGGATTTATCTCAGGGATGCAAGGCTGGTACAATATCCACAAATCAATAAATGTGATACATCACATAAAAAAGTGAAAGGCAAAAATCACATGATCATATCAAAAGACTCAGAAAAAGCATTCGACAAAATCCAATACCAATTTTTTATAAAAATTCTCAGCAAAGTGGGAATAGAGGGAGCATATCTCAACATGATAAAGGCCACATATGACAAACCTACAGCAAACATCACACTCAATGGGCAAAAACTAAAACCATTTCCCCTAAGAATAGGAACAAGACAGGGTTGTTCAATTTTACCACTCTTATTCGACAGAGTACTGGAAATCCTAGCCACAGTGATCAGACAAGAAGAAGAAATAAAGTCATCCAAATTGGAATGGACGAAGTAAAACTCTCATTATTTGCAGATGACATGATATTGTACATGGAAAACCTTAAAGACTCCACCAAAAAACTACTAGATTTAATAAAAGAATTTGGCAATATAGCAGGATACAAAATCAACACCTAAAAACCAATGGCTTTTTAAATATACAAATAATGAATTCTCAGAAAGAGAAAGTACACAAAAAATCCCATTTACCATTGCAACAAAAAATTAAGATACTTAGGAATAAACTTAACCAAGGAGGCAAAAGACCTGTACTTGGAAAACTACAGGATGCTGGAAAAAAATAGAAGATATAAACAAGTGGAAGAATATTCTGTGTTCATGTATTGGTAGAATCAACATAATTAAAATGTACATACTATCCAAGGCAACCTACAGATTCCATGCAATCCCTATTAAAATCCTGAAAGCATACTTCACAGATTTAGAACAAATACTCCAAAAATTTATATAGAATAAAAAAAGACCCTGAATAGCCACAGCAATCTTGAGAAAGAAGCACAAAGTTGGAGGAATCGCAACACCAGATCTCAAGTTATACTACAAAGCCACTGTAATCAAAACACCTTGTACTGGCACAAGAACAGGCATATAGAGCAGAACAGAGACCCCAGAAATAGATCCACTTAATTAATATTTGACAAAGGAGTCAAGAGCATACAATGGAGTCAAGGCAGTCTCTTCAATGAATGGTGTTGGGAAAATTGGACAGATAAATGCCAAAAAAATGAAACTAGACCACCAACTTACACCATACACAAGAATAAAATAAAAATGGATAAAAGACTTAAATATAAGTCATGAAACCATAAAAATCCTAGAAGAATCCATAGGCAGCAAAATCTCAGACATCTCTCATAGCAGTATGTTTATGGATACATCTCCTAGGACAAAGGAAACCAAGGAGAAAATAAACAAATGGGACTACATCAAAATAAAAAGCTTCTGCACAGCAAAAGAAACTGTCAACAAAATGAAAAGGGAGCCCACTGTGTGGGAGAACATATTTGGCAATGATACATCTGATAAGAGTTAATATCCAAAATATATAAGGAACTCATACAACTTAACAAAAGGAAGACAAACAATCCAATTAAAAAGTGGGCCAAGGACCTAAATAGACACTTCTCCAAAGTAGACATACAGGTGTCCTAGAGATACATGAAAAAACTAGTGGCCCAGTGCATAGATTTGTGCACATTGGGAGGAAATTGGGAACCCGCGCCTGCAGGCCTGGGAAGTTTCCACATCCTCGTGAGCTGCTGGGAAGTCATGTGGGGAGTCTGTCCTCCTCCCCGCAGCTTCCTGAAAAAAATATTTCCAAGTGTCCCTTCTGCGGCCAGGGTCACACCTTGCTGGCCGGGAAGTCCACAGTGGACACCTTGGGCCGTGCTGGACACTTTCCACTGCTCAGAGCCGGATAAGAGACACTGCGAGGTGAACAATACAAAGTTGGGGATATTGGGGGGGGGGGGGACAGGGGTGCTCTGTTGCCCATGCCTCCATCCTTCAGATCATCTCTCTTTGACTTTTACCCTGATTATCAGTCGCCACCTTGTGGCCACCATTATATTGCTGCCTTCGTCTGTAGCTCTGGGGCAATGGGTCAGGGATGAGATTAAATCTTGATGCCCTAGGCAGAGTTCCAGGAGCCCTGCGGTGATATCAGACTTGTCCTGGTTACTCCGAGTGTCTGCACTTCAACCATTCTCCGGAGATTGTAACTGCAGGCTTATGGGGTATGAGGGATGTAACAGTGTGCTAAGTGGCAGGCAGCTGAGGAGGAGCCTGAGCCCGGGCCAGGCACAGTGCCACTCCCGCTCACCCCAGCCCCACTGTGCCTGCTGCTGCCTTCACTTGGTAGCACTGCTGTGGAGGCAGAAGCATCTGCCCCCTGGTGGTCAGTGCACTTCATAGTGACTGGTCGACCAGTCGTTCTGGTAGTTTCAGTCGTCTGTAACAGTTGCTTAGGCTTTTATATATATAGATGTATATGTAGATGCTCAACGTTACAAGAGACTCACCCGAGATTCAAAAACACAAACAGGCGCAGGACTCACGCCGACTCTCAGAAACCAGAACACAGGTGTGGGTGACGATGTGGAGAAGTTGGAGCCCTTGTGTACTGTTGGTTGGAATGTAAATGGTGCAGCTGCTGTGGAAAATAGTAGGGTGGTTCTTCAAAATGTAAAGACTAGAACTCCCATATGACCTAGCAATTCAGCTTCTGGGCATGTATATGAAGAAAATGAAAGTTAACTCAAAAAGATATATGCACCCCCATGTTCATCGCAGCATTATTTGCAATGGCTAAAATGTGGAACTAACCCAGGTGTTCACTGAGAAGTAAACGGATGAACAAAATGCCGTCCATCCATACAATGGAACGTTATTCAGCCTTAAAAAGGACATCTACAATGTGCTACAATGTGGGTGAAACCTGAGGACGCCGTGCTTAGTGACATACCCAGTCACAAAGAGAAAAACACTGTGATTCCACTTAGCGAGGCAGTTAGAGCAGTCAGCACTGCAGAGAGAGAGCGGGTGGCGCTGCCAGGCGGGGGCGGGGTGGGGGGTGGGAGGTTAGTGTTTAGTGGCACAGGTTTAGTTTCGCAAGAAGCCAGAGCCCAGCGAGGACGGTGGTGGAGGTTCTACGTGTGAATGTAGGTAATGCCACTGCCCTGAACCCTTAAAAGGGGTGAAGATGGTGCGTTTTATGTCCTGTATATTTTAACACAGTAAAAAGAACAACAACAAAATCAATGGTGCCTTTGTAAGGTACTGCGATATTTAGGTTTTGAGAACAGATTTTGATGAATTGCAAAGGCAACAGTCATTAGGGAGGAATCAATTTATGCTGCTTAATCTGACATAAGAATCTTGGCTAAAATGGTCTTAAATAGTCTTGAGAGGCTTGTCATTCGTGGGCAAACATATGGACAGAGAGGAAGGGGGAACAGTGAGATGGCCTCGTTAGCGCTGATGCTGGCTGTGGACAATGCGGGGCACACGCACGTCACGGTTACACGCCTGCATGCATGTGCCCTCTCTTCCAGGAGAGACACCTTGTACTTAGAGCTCCAGAGGGTTTATCTGCAGGTGGTGGGAGGTTACGGAGCAAAGCCAGTCGGCTTTGCCTCCCTGTCAGTAAACGGAGTTAATGAGACAGAGCTTCAGGCCGCCTGTGCCCAGGTTCCTGCTCCAGCATCTTTCTAGCTAAGGGGAAGGAGTTTGCCTGTGCAAGCACCTCCCACCCCCACCCCCACATGCACACCTGCTGCACCTGCGCACCCCCCCATGCACTCACACTCTCACACATGCCTGCTGAACCCCCCACATGCACTCACACTCTCACACATGCCTGCTGCACCCCCCACATGCACTCACTCTCTCACACATGCCTGCTGAACCCCCCACATGCACTCACACTCTCACACATGCCTGCTGCACCCCCCACATGCACTCACTCTCTCACACATGCCTGCTGCACCCCCACACATGCATGCACACTCTCACACATGCCTGCTGCACCCCCCACATGCACGCACACTCTCACACATGCCTGCTGCACCTCCCACATGCACTCACACTCTCACACATGCTTGCTGCACCCCCCATATGCACTCACACTCTCACACATGCCTGCTGCACCCCCCACATTCACTCACACTCTCACACATGCCTGCTGCACCCCCCACATGCACGCACACTCTCACACATGCCTGCTGCACCTCCCACATGCACTCACACTCTCACACATGCCTGCTGCACCCCCCATATGCACTCACACTCTCACACATGCCTGCTGCACCCCCCACATTCACTCACACTCTCACACATGCCCGCTGCACCCCACACATGCATGCACACTCTCACACATGCCTGCTGCACCCCCCACATGCACTCACACTCTCACACATGCCTGCTGCACCCCCACATGCACTCACACTCTCACACATGCCTGCTGCACCCCCCACATGCACTCACTCTCTCACACATGCCCGCTGCACCCCCCACATGCACTCACACTCTCACACATGCCTGCTGCACCCCCACATGCACTCACACTCTCACACATGCCCGCTGCACCCCCCACATGCATGCACACTCTCACACATGCCTGCTGCACCCCCCACATGCACTCACTCTCTCACACATGCCCGCTGCACCCCACACATGCACGCACACTCTCACACATGCCTGCTGCACCCCCACACATGCATGCACACTCTCACACATGCCTGCTGCACCCCCCACATGCATGCACACTCTCACACATGCCTGCTGCACCCCCCACATGCACTCACACTCTTACACATGCCCGCTGCACCCCCCACATGCACTCACACTCTCACACATGCCTGCTGCACCCCCCACATGCACGCACACTCTCACACATTCCTGCTGCACACCCCCACATGCATTCACACTCTCACACATGCCTGCTGCACCCCCCCACATGCACTCACACTCTCACACATGCCTGCTGCACCCCCCACATGCACTCACTCTCTCACACATGCCTGCTGCACCCCCACACATGCATGCACACTCTCACACATGCCTGCTGCACCCCCCACATGCACGCACACTCTCACACATGCCTGCTGCACCCCCCACATGCACTCACACTCTTACACATGCCCGCTGCACCCCCCACATGCACTCACACTCTCACACATGCCTGCTGCACCCCCCACATGCACGCACACTCTCACACATTCCTGCTGCACCCCCCACATGCACGCACACTCTCACACATGCCCGCTGCACCCCCCACATGCACGCACACTCTCACACATTCCTGCTGCACCCCCCACATGCACACACACTCTCACACATGCCCGCTGCACCCCCCACATGCACACACACTCTCACACATGCCCGCTGCACCCCCCACATGCACGCACACTCTCACACATTCCTGCTGCACCCCCCACATGCACGCACACTCTCACACATGCCTGCTGCACCCCCCACATGCACACACACTCTCACACATGCCCGCTGCACCCCCCACATGCACGCACACTCTCACACATTCCTGCTGCACCCCCCACATGCACGCACACTCTCACACATGCCTGCTGCACCCCCCACATGCACACACACTCTCACACATGCCTGCTGCACCCCCCACATGCACACACACTCTCACACATGCCTGCTGCACCCCCCACATGCACGCACACTCTCACACATTCCCGCTGCACCCCCCACATGCACGCACACTCTCACATGCCCGCTGCACCCCCCACATGCACGCACACTCTCACACATTCCTGCTGCACCCCCCACATGCACACACACTCTCACACATGCCCGCTGCACCCCCCACATGCACACACACTCTCACACATTCCTGCTGCACCCCCCACATGCACACACACTCTCACACATGCCCGCTGCACCCCCCACATGCACACACACTCTCACACATGCCCGCTGCACCCCCCACATGCACACACACTCTCACACATGCCCGCTGCACCCCCCACATGCACACACACTCTCACACATGCCTGCTGCACCCCCCACATGCACACACACTCTCACACATGCCTGCTGCACCCCCCACATGCACTCACACTCTCACACATGCCTGCTGCACCCCCCACATGCACACACACTCTCACACATGCCTGCTGCACCCCCCACATGCACGCACACTCTCACACATGCCTGCTGCACCCGAGCACAGGCGTGCCCTTTGCAAAGGCCACCTCCAGGCGTGCAGTGGGAGATGCTGAGCCTCCCACAGCTCACCGTGGGAGCAGGCCAGCTTCCGAGAGCTTCGCTGGGAGCCAGCACTGTGCTGGGTAAAGGAGGACAGACCCGCTGTTGCCTGGGAAGCTCGAACCTTAACTTCCGTGGGGCCGGAAGCTGCCTGGGCAGGGAGGGCTCGCTCTCAGCTGCCGGGGTTCCCGTGGTGCCGAGTTCATCAGCACATCACCAATGCTTGAAAGCCAACAGCATACGGAGCACCTGCCCAGCCCAGGGGGCTGCGCAGCCCGGACAGGCCCTGGCACTCCCGGACAGCCGGGGTCCTGCACGTCCTGCACTTCCCACACTCCTCTCCACCAGCTCAAAAGGCCACCACAGTCGGCAGGCCTCGCAGATGCCCTGCTTGTGGGGAAGGGCACCTCCAGCCCTCATGTGATGAGCCTTGGGGCCCAAGTGCAGTTTGGAGGGGATCAGTTTACTGCCTGCTCAGCTCTTACTCAGAGACAATCCTGGACCCCAGGCACCGTCCTAGGACCGGGGAGCGCGGGGAGGACCTGAGGGGCTCACCACAGCTGGGAGCACCGAGACCGTGCAGCAGGGGAGCAGGGCACATGTGGTGTAAGCCTCTTCAGGACGTAAAGCCGGACTCAGGGGCAGCTCCCCGGGTGATGAGGAAACACGCCCATCGCCCCAGCTGCGGGAGAGGGGCCTTCCCTGTGGGCTTCACGGGAACCAGAGCCCTTGGCTGCGCGGCAGCTGCTCCGTTGGCTCTGCATCCGGCAGCCGCGTGCAGTGGCGGCTCCTCTGCGTCTCATAGAGCGAGCCCACTGGGCTTACGGCTTATTTTGTTGGATATAAAGAGCCTCTCCTGTCAGGTGCGTGAGGAGCTGCCTGTCTGGTGAGCATACAGCCATAAATCAAAGCAAAACCAAACCATCCGCACCAGCCTCGTGTGGCGATGAGAGGAAGCCCGGGTTGTCTGTAGGGCCTGCTCTGCCCTACAAAGTCCCTTAACAATGCGACCAGCTTGTCAAAGGGGATCTGGGTGTTGGCTTCAGAGGAATTATTGATCAGTTGTCTTTTCTTTTGGTAAAAGCTGAGAAACTTGGGGTAGTAAGGTGGTAGTTATGTAGAATGCCTAAGCATGAAGTTTCAGGCTAGAGGAACAATGGATACTCTTTTGGAATTTCTTCCTGTGTGGCTCTTTGCCTCCTGGATTATTTATGTAGAAGTTCCTACCGTGAAAGAGGCACTTCTGTACCTTACTTAACCCTTGATAAGAAAGGCTGGGCAGGTGCAAGGCAGGCATAGTTTTGTTTTAAGTGAAGTGTTACAGTCAAAGCCAGTCTCCACCATCACAGGTCGCTGCCAAACCAGCAGGGTACCTGTCCGGCACATGCGGCCCCTTCGGGACATGCCCACCCTGCGGTCCTTTGGTTTGGCGCCTTCGTGAAGCTGGACATGCCCCTCCCTTCCCTCTCATCACAGGAGCCCCAACCGGCGGCGAGGGAGGTGTGAGCACCGCAGCCTCCACCGGGCGATGGCTCTCGCTGCATGGTCAGTTTGGTGCCCAGTTTCCCCAGGTTAAGCTCTAGACACCCACAGTGCCTTCCCCGTGTGTTCTCCAGCTCAGGTCTCAAGGAGCTCTGGGGGAGCGCGGGGGGGGGGGGGGGCTGCCGACCTCATGGGGAGCAGTTCCAGGACCCCGGGCAGGTCCCAGCAGCATGCCAGCATAGATGCATACAAGGTCTTTGGTTGATCCCTTCTCACCCACCCACACTCTCCCCCCTTCCCTCTGGATTCCACACTCTGTTCCATATTTCCATGTCTCTGGATCTGTTTTGTTCAGCAGTTTATTTTGTTACTTAGATTCCACATATGAGTGAGTTCATGTGATACTTGTCTTTCTCTGACTGGCTTATTTCACTTAGCATGATACTCTCCAGGTCCCTCCATGCTGTCTCACAGGGTAAGAGATCCTTCTTTTTACTGCTGCAGAGTGTTCCATGGTGTAAATGTTCCACAGCTTTTTTATCCACTCGTCTACTGATGGGCACTGTGGCTGTTTCCACATCTTAGCTATTGTAAATTGTGCTGCTATGAACATAGGGGTCATACATTCTTTCTGATTGGTGTTTCAGGTTTCTTAGGATATAGTCCTAGTAGTGGGATCACTGGGTCAAATGGGATTTCCATATTTAATTTTTTTGATATGTATATATTTTTATTGATTTCAGAGAGGAAGGAAGAGGGAGGGAGAGATAGAAACATCCATGATGAGAATCATGGATTGGCTGCCTCCTGCAAGTTCCCCACTGGGGATCGAGCCCACAACCCGTGCATGTGCCCTTGACTGAAATCGAACCCAGGACCTTTCAGTTCGCAGCCCGACGCTTTATCCACTGAGCCAAACCGGCCAGGGCCATATTTAATTTTTTGAGGAACGTCCATACTGTTTCCACAGTGGCTGCACCAGTCTGCATTCCCACCAGCAGTGCACGAGGGTTCCCCCTTCCCACATCCTCACCAGCACTTGTCATTTGTTGATTTGTTGATGGTAGCCATTCTGACAGGTGTGAGGTGATACCTCATTGTGGTTTTAATTTGCATCTCTCAGATGGTCAGTACCTTGAGCATTTTTCATATGTCTCTTGGCCTCTGTGTGTCCTCTTTGGAGAAGTGTCTATTTATGTCCTTTGCCCATTTTTCATTGGGTTGTTTGTCTTCCTTTTCTTAAGTTGTATAACTTACTTATATATTTTGGATATTAACCCTTTATCAGATGTATCATTGCCAAATGTGTTCTCCCATGCAGTGGGCTCCTTTTTTATTTTGTTGATGGTTTTTTTTGCTGTGCAGAAGCTTTTCATTTTGATGTAGTCCCATTTGTTTATTTTCTCCTTAGTTTCCTTTGTCCTAGGAGATGTACTGTAAACATATTGCTACAAGAGCTGTCTGAGATTTTGCTGCTTATGGATTCTTCTGGGATTTTTATGGTTTCCCAACTTACATTTAAATCTTTTATCCCTTTTGAGTTATTCTTCTGTATGGTGTAAGTTGGTCTAGTTTCATTTTTTAAATATATCTGTCCAATTTTCCCAACACCATTTATTGAAGAGACTGTCTTGACTCCATTGTATGCTTTTGCCTCCTTTGTCAAATATTCAATTGAGCAAAATGGCTTGGGTTGATTTCTGGGGTCTCTGTTTTCTCTTCCATTGCTCTATATGCCTGTTCTTGTGCCAGTACCAGGCTGTATTGATTACACTGGCTTTGTAGTATAACTTGAGATCTGGTATTGTGATCCCTCCAACTTTGCTCTTCTTCTTTTGTTTCATTTTGTTAATCCTCACCAGAGGATATATTTTTCCATTGATTTTTAGGGAGAGTGGAAGAGAAAGGGAAAGACAGAGAGAAATATCGATGTGAGAGAAACACATCAATTGGTTGCCTCCTGCACGAGCCCCAACCAGGGCCCCGGCTGGGGAGGAGCCTGCAACCGAGGTACATGTCCTTGACCAGAATCAAACCCAAGACCCTTTGGTCCACAGGCCAACGCTCTATCCACTGAGCCAAAACGGCTAGGGCGAACCTTGTTCTTCTTTCTCAAGATTGCTGTAGCTATTCAGGGTCTTTTTTGGTTCCACATAAATTTTTGAAATATTTGTCCTAGATCTGTGAAACATGCTGTTGGAATTTTAATAGGGATTACATTGAATCTGTAGATTGCTTTGGGCAGCATGGACATATTAATTATGTTAATTCTACCAATCCATGAACACGGTATTGTTATGCCCAGATTCCAAGATCCCCAAAGACCAGACTAGGAGCCAGCCAGTTCGATGCAAAAGCAGAAGGTCCTTTTATTGGGGGCTAGCCAACCCGACTCTGCCTCAGGCCAGCCCAGCGACCAGGAGCAGAGTGCCCCCATGTGGGAAAAACCGGGTTTTAATAGGGGGGTGGAGCGAGGGGATTGTGGGCCCTGCCGATTGGCCAGGCGTAAGCCGGGTCTTGTTACACAGGATGTGGTCATATCTATGGCACGCACTTCCCTTGATTGTCATTGGTTAGTTTAAAATCCCGGGCGTGGCCAGCAGAGGCCTGGGCTTCTGGGAAGAAGGCCACACGTGGCCCCAACATGGAGGATACAGGCAAGATGGAGGGCATAGCCCTCGCCCTTTCAGGTATATTCTTCCACTTGTTTATATCTTCCTCAATCTTAGTTTTCAACATCCTATGGTTTTCCAAATGCAAGTCCTTTACCTCCTTGGTTAAGTTTATTCCTAAGTATCTTAGTTTCTTTGTTGCAATGGTAAATAGGACTGTTTTAGTTTGTCTTTCAGATAATTCAATATTGGAGTATAAAAATGCCATCAATTTCTGGTTGTTAATTTTGTATCCTGCTACATTGCCAAATTTTTAAATTAAATCTAATATTTTTTGGTGGAGTCTTCAGGGTTTTCTATGTACAATATCATGTCATCTGCACATAAAGAGAGTTTTACTTCCTTCTTTCCAATTTAGATGCCTTTTATTTTTTCCCTCTTGTCAGATCGCTGTGGCTAGGACTTCCAGTGCTTTGCTGAATAAGAGTGGTGAAAGTGGACATCCCTGCCTTGTTTCTGGTTTTAGGGGGAATGGTTTTAGTTTTTGCCCATTGAGTATGATGTTGGCTGTAGGTTTGTCATATATGGCCTTTATCATGTTGAGATATGCTCCCTCTATTCCCACTTTGCTGAGAGTTTTTATCAAAAACTAGTGGCCTGGTGCACAGATTTGTGCACATTGAAAGGAAATTAATTAGAAGAAAGATTCGTGCGGTAATTATGTTACTGCAACAAATTACATGCCAAAATAGTATATATAATATAGTATTATAAAATTAAAATACAAAATATTTTAATATCTCTGTTTGCCCTTTCTCTTTAATAGAAGTGTCAGAGATGAAAGAAAATTAGTAAAATGTATGTGAAAATAATATATAAATTGATTAATAAATAATAACAACTTGATATAAAAACAAAGACATGATATAAAAATAACAAAAACATAATATAAAAACTATAAAAACATGATATAAAACAACATTGATGAAAACAATGACTGATAAATTGATTAAACTTATTCTAATATCTCCCTGTATGCCATATTAAGAGTAAAAACACTTTCAGAGCACTTGACTAATTTCCCTTGTGATGAAGTATTTACAACTTTAACATCACATACTGTTCAAACTCGAGAGAAAGCAACATATAACTGACCATGTCCAAAAATGGGTTCAGGTAGGAATATTCCTACTCTGTCTAGAGTTTGTCCTTGTGACTTATTAATAATCATTGCAAATGCTGGCATCACGGGAAACTGTCTTTGAATTAATTTAAATGGGAGGCCAGTGTCAGACGGGGACAAATCGATTCTTGGAATCAGAACAACCTCTCCTTCCGCAGATCCTGTTAATACTTCAGCTTCGATAATGTTAGGTCGTAATCTTTGATAATAAATCTAGTACCATTACAAAGACCCCATTTACTATTAAGATTTCTCAGTAACATGATGATTGCACCTACTTTCAATTTTAATTTATGACACGGCATTCCTGAAGGGGTAATAAATACTATTAAGAAATTTGATGGGAAAAATTTCCTTTTTGGCATCATTCATTGAATTGATGGAATCATCATTCAAATAGGTGTGACAATCTCCATCCATTATAGCCAAAATTTCTTCATTTAATTTATGAACATGGTCACTTTCTTTCGGCTTCAGAGGTACGTTGTGCCAATAGTTGGTCTTCAGATACATTCTGGTGTTGCGTGCAATTGGTGCCAGTGAGAGCTTTATATGTATCGACATGCGCGAGTCAATGTTTATTTTTAAACTAGAGGCCCAGTGCACTGGATTTGTGCCCTGGTGGGGGCATAGCCTGCAGGGATCAGCCCGCTGTGGGAGCAGCACTCATTCTGGTCCGAGTGGCTGTGGACCCACCCTCTGAGCATCTGCTCCCACTGTGGGAGCGCACTGACCACTAGGAGGCAGCTCCTGCATTGAGCATCTGCACCCTGGTGGTCAGTGCATGTCACAGTGACTGGTCGACCGTTCATTCTAGTCATTGTGCTGTTTGGTCGCTGGGCTTTTATTAGTAGGACTAGAGGCCCGGTGCACAAAAATTTGTGCACTCAGGGGGGTGGGGAGGGTGGTCCCCCAGCCCGGCCTGTTCCTGATTCAGTTTTGGAAGATTGTATTTTTTAGGAATTTGTCCATTTCATTCACATTGTCCAGCTTGTTGGCATATATTTGTTCAAAGTATTTTCTTACAATCCTTTGTATTTCTGTGGTGTCAGTTGTTATTTCACCACTTTCATTTCTGATTTTATTTATTTGGGTCCTCTCTCTTTGTTTCTTGATAAGTCTTGCTAATGGTTCATCAATCTTGTTTATCTTTTCAAAGAACCAGCTCTTGGTTTCATTGATTTTTTTGTATTTTTTAAGCCTCTGTTACACTTATTTCTGCTCTAATCTTTATTATTTCCTTCCTTCTACTTACTCTGGGCTTTTCTTGTTGTGATTTATTAATAGTCATTGCAAATTCTTTCTAATTCTTTAAGTTGTAGGGTTAAATAGTTTATTATTAATTTTTCTTGTATTTTGAGGTAGGTCTGTAGTGCTTTGAACTTTTCTCTCGGGACTGCTTTCACTGTGTCCCATAGATTTTGGATTGTTGTGTGATCATTTAAAAAAAATTTTTTTTTATTGATTTCAGAAAGGAAGGGAAAGGGAGAGAGAGAGATAGAAACATCAATGATGAGAAAGAATCATTGATAGGCTGCCTCCTGCATGCCCCACACTTGGAATCGAGCCCACAACCTGGCATGTGCCTTGACCAGGAATTGAACCGTGACCTCCTGGTTCATAGGTCGATGCTCAACCTCTGAGCCATGCCAGCTAAGCTGTGTGATCATTTTCACTTGTTTCCAGGAAGTTTTTTATTTCTTTCTTTATCTCATTGATAACCCATTCATTGCTTAATAACATGCAATTTAACCTCCATGTGTTTGATTGTTTTGGGGTGTTTTTACTGTAGTTGATTTCTATATTATTTTACTGTGATCTGAGAAGATGCTTGATATGATTTCAATCTTCTTGAACTTGGAGAATTGTTTTGTGTCCTAACATGTGCTTGATCTTTGAGAATGACCCATGTGCACTTGAGACAAATGAATATCCTGCAGCTTTGGGGTGAAATGTTCTATAAATATCAATTACAACCATTTGATCCAGTGTGTCTTTTAGAGTCACTGTTTCCTTGTTCATTTTTGTCTGAAGATCTATCCAGTGAAGTCAGTGGGGGTGTTAAAGTTCCCTACTATGACTGTATTGCCTTGACCTCTTCCTTAAAGTCCTCCAGAAAAAAAAAATATATATATATATATATATATATATATATATATTTAGGTGCTCCTATATTGGGTGCATATACACTAAGTGGCCAGATTATTATGACCAACTGACGTTTGTAGGCAAATTAGCTATAATTTCGTGCTGAAGTTGCTAGAGGGCCAGACCATTATAAATAGGGAAGCAGGTGGTTTACCAAGACAGTAGAAGTGATTTTTTTTCTGAAGATATGGGTAAACAATGCGATTCAACAGCCTTTGAACATGGGACATACACTGAGTAGCCAGATTATTATGACCACCTAATGTTTGTAGGCAACTTAGCTATAATTTCGCGCTGAAGTTGCTAGAGGGCCAGATCATTATAAACATCTGAATAGCACAACATACCTAAGTATTGTTGCTGACCAAGTTCACCCTATATGTTGATGGCGTGTCCCAATGGAGATGGCTTCTTCCAACAAGACAATGTGCCATGCCACGGTACTCATATTGTGCAGGAGTGGTTTCAAGAGCATGAGGGAGACTTTACCTTGCTTAGGTGGCCCCCACAATCACCAGACCTTGATCCAATTGAGCATTTGTGGGACGAAGTTAAAAGAGCCATCAGGCAGCTGGTTCCACAACCATCAAATCTCACAGAACTGGACAGTGCTATTCATCAGGCATGGTGTCAGATTCCTCCCATCACCTTTCAACATCTCGTGGAGTCAATGCCAAGAAGAATCGCCGCAGTATTGAAGGCAAAAGGTGGCCCAACAAAGTACTGATGGGGTGGTCATAATAATCTGGCCACTCAGTGTATATTTACCAGGCTTCTTATATCCTCTTGTTGGATCAATCCCTTTAGTGTTATGTAGTGATCTTTGTTGTCTCTTGTGATGGCCTTCATTTTGAAGTCTATTTTGTCAGATATGACTATTGCTATCTCAGCTTTTTTTTTGTTTCCATTTGCATGGAAAAATTTTCCAACTCTTCACTCTCATCCTGTGCAAGTCTTTTGTTCTGAGGTGGGTCTCTTGTAGACAGCATATAGTTGGGTCATGTTTTTGTATCCAGTTGTGATTGGAGCATTTAATCCATTTATTTTTAAGGTTATTATTGATAGGTACTTATTTCTTTCATAAAATATTCTTTATACCTATGTTTCTCTATGTATTTCTTCTTCTCAATACAGCACACCCTTCAGCATTTCTTGCAGTGCTGGTTTGGTGGTGATAAACTCCTTTAGCCTTTTTTTGTCTGGGAAGCTCTTTATTTGACCATCTATTTTGAAAATTGTGGCATCGACTGTTCCGAGTTCTGTTCTCTTTTCACTCCTGGCTCCCTTCTGACCCGTCAGTCAGTATGACCAGGCCCCCTTTCTTAGGAGGACCCTTCCTTCCTCCTCTTCCAGGTTATTTCCAAAATTACAACGAAGAAGTGGCGGGCGGGGGAGGGAAGGCGGTGGGGCGACAACTGAGGCACAGGAGGAGCTCAGGACGAGAGGAAACGCAGCGTGCAGGCCGTCAGGGTCCCCGGCTCAGCGCATTAATCATCTGCTCTGCTGTCCTCACCGTTGCCACGGATGGGTCCTGGCTGGCTGAGTCCTGAGGTCCCTTGAGGCATGTGAGGGCTCCTGGGACTCTAACCGGCTGTGGGTGTCTGTCCTGGGCCCTCTGTGTCCTGTGGAGCCATCAATTCCGCACATGGGGTTCCCCTCTGTCCCCTGAACTGATTCCTGGGAACCCACTTCCGGTAGAAGGAGCACTGCCCCAAGGTGACCCCCACTGTGTTAGTGGCTGTGCTTGGGTGCAGCCCACCCCTTACCTCCACACCCACCCTCCTTTTCCTCCCGCCCTCCTCCTGCCGCCTCCAGGACCAGAAGGGCCTCACGCCCGGGTCCGCCCCCTCCTGCCCCACGGGCCCCGGCGCTCGCTCGCCGCGCCCTCCCTGCTGGTTCTTAGGGAGGCAGCGCCTTCAGCACTGCACGTTGGTGGGAAGTGTGGAAAGGTGCCTTCTCGGGGGTGCTTGGGTATTCTAGTCATAGAATGAGCCATTTTACCCCCTGGCGGGGTGATTTGGAGCTGCAGAAAGGGGGGCGTCCTGCAGTGGAGGAGCCCTTTCCCAGTCTCCCAGTCACAGCCGGGCTCAGAGGTCACGGCCGGGTTCAGAGGTCACAGCCGGGCTCAGAGGTCACGGCCGGGCTCAGAGGTCACAGCCAGGCTCAGAGGTCACGGCCGGGCTCAGAGGTCACGGCCGGGCTCAGAGGTCATGGCCAGGTTCAGAGGTCACAGCCGGGCTCAGAGGTCACGGCCGGGCTCAGAGGTCACGGCCGGGCTCAGAGGTCACGGCCAACCTCAGAGGTCACAGCGGGGCGGCCCACCTGGGGACCAGCAGCGGCTGGACTGTCTCCTAGATGGGAGTTGTAGTTGGGGAGACGGCAGTGCAGCCAGTGTTTGGGGTGTCTGGGGTGTGCCCCGCTGGCTGGGATCTCAGTCTTAGACATGCACACAGGTCATGGCTGCGTTGGGCTGTCTGAGGACCCCACCTGTGACTGGGCTGGAGGGGGAGGTGTCTGAGGGTCAGGCGTCTCCACGCTGGGCCCTAGGGCTGAGCCAGGGCGAGCGGGCAGCTCCAACAGCCTTTCCCTGGGTTTTCAATCTCCTGTTCATGTCGAATGTTAACGTGACTCTTGCGTGTGGGTCCTGGCATCACGTTGTGGGAGGCCGTTTGAGACGGTGAGGACGTGGGGGTGGCCAGGGGACTGGCGGCTCTCAGGGGCCGAGCAGGGTGGGCCCGCGGGATGTGGCAGGGATGCCACCCCGTCCGGAGAGCAGAGCAGCCAGACGGGCAGCGTGGGCCCCGCCCACCCACATCAGGAGAGGCGCTGTCTGGGCCCTCAGTGCAGCGCTCCCCGCTCGGAGGTTTGTTAGTGTGAGTGGATCACACAGGGACAGAGGGTCCCCACCCTATGGTCTTCCTCTCTTCTCCCCCCGCCCCCCCCCCCCCCTGCCTGCTGGTGGTTCCACTTTACCTTTTGGGGGAGGCAAGTCCATCTTCCACTCAGACTCTCCCTGGACGCTGCCCTCGGAAGGCTTCTCAGGAAGACCCGGCGGCCCTGGGAGGAGGTTCCCCTTCGCGCCGCGGGCTGGGCTGCAGGACACGGGGACACGGCCCCGGACGATGTGCCGTGGAGCCCGGTGATGCCGCGTTAGACACGTGCAGTGCATGGGCAGCGGGTGACAGGGTGGGCAAGGAGGCCGAGTGGGGCAGGAGAAAATGGGTCTGAACGTAAGTGGCTGAGCTCCTCTTAGGCCCCCTCGTCTCAGGAGGGACATGCCTGAAAGGTCGACATCACCAGGGCCTCCCAGAGGGAGGACAGCGACTCGCAGGCAGGTGCTGCCCGCCGGCCCCGGACCCAGCTCCTCCCGAGGAACTTCACAGCCTGCCAAGGGCTGGGACCCACACCGCTTTCATTTGTGAAAACGAAGAAGATGGCCCAGTGTCTGGCTCAGTGGCTGAGCGTCACCTGTGAACCAGGAGGTCAGGGCTCGATTCCTGTCAGGGCACATGCCCGGGTTTCGGGCTCAGTCCCCAGTGTGGGGCGTGCAGAGGGCAGCCGATCAATGATGCTCTCTCATCATTGAGGTTTCTATTTTTCTCTCCCTCTCCCTTCCTCTCTGAAATCAATTAAAAAACTATTTTAAAAAGAAAAAACCAAACAAGAACAATGAAGAAGCTAAAAGGCGAGGAGCAGGAGAGGAGCAGGAGAGGAGCAGGAGAGGAGCAGGAGAGAGAGCAGGAGAGGAGCAGGAGAGGAGCAGGAGAGAGAGCAGGAGAGAGAGCAGGAGAGAGAGCAGGAGAGGAGCAGGAGAGGAGCAGGAGAGGAGCAGGAGAGGAGCAGGAGAGAGAGCAGGAGAGGAGCAGGAGAGAGAGCAGGAGAGGAGCAGGAGAGAGAGCAGGAGAGGAGCAGGAGAGGAGCAGGAGAGAGAGCAGGAGAGGAGCAGGAGAGAGAGCAGGAGAGGAGCAGGAGAGAGAGCAGGAGAGGAGCAGGAGAGGAGCAGGAGAGGAGCAGGAGAGAGAGCAGGAGAGAGAGCAGGAGAGGAGCAGGAGAGGAGCAGGAGAGAGAGCAGGAGAGGAGCAGGCGAGGAGCAGGCGAGGAGCAGGAGAGGAGCAGGAGAGAGAGCAGGAGAGGAGCAGGCGAGGAGCAGGCGAGGAGCAGGCGAGGAGCAGGAGAGAGAGCAGGAGAGGAGCAGGCGAGGAGCAGGCGAGGAGCAGGAGAGGAGCAGGAGAGAGAGCAGGAGAGAGAGCAGGAGAGGAGCAGGAGAGGAGCAGGAGAGGAGCAGGAGAGGAGCAGGAGAGAGAGCAGGAGAGGAGCAGGAGAGAGAGCAGGAGAGGAGCAGGCGAGGAGCAGGAGAGGAGCAGGCGAGGAGCAGGCGAGGAGCAGGCGAGGAGCAGGAGAGGAGCAGGAGAGGAGCAGGAGAGGAGAGGAGAGGAGCAGGAGAGGAGCAGGCGAGGAGAGGAGAGGAGCAGGAGAGGAGCAGGCGAGGAGCAGGCGAGGAGCAGGAGAGGAGAGGAGAGGAGCAGGAGAGAGAGCAGGAGAGAGAGCAGGAGAGAGAGCAGGAGAGGAGCAGGAGAGGAGCAGGAGAGAGAGCAGGAGAGAGAGCAGGAGAGGAGCAGGAGAGGAGCAGGAGAGAGAGCAGGAGAGGAGCAGGAGAGAGAGCAGGAGAGGAGCAGGAGAGAGAGCAGGAGAGGAGCAGGCGAGGAGCAGGAGAGGAGCAGGCGAGGAGCAGGAGAGGAGCAGGCGAGGAGCAGGCGAGGAGCAGGCGAGGAGCAGGAGAGGAGCAGGAGAGGAGAGGAGAGGAGCAGGAGAGGAGCAGGCGAGGAGAGGAGAGGAGCAGGAGAGGAGCAGGCGAGGAGCAGGAGAGGAGCAGGAGAGGAGCAGGCGAGGAGCAGGCGAGGAGCAGGAGAGGAGAGGAGAGGAGCAGGAGAGAGAGCAGGAGAGAGAGCAGGAGAGAGAGCAGGAGAGGAGCAGGAGAGGAGCAGGAGAGGAGCAGGCGAGGAGCAGGAGAGGAGCAGGCGAGGAGCAGGAGAGGAGCAGGCGAGGAGCAGGAGAGGAGCAGGAGAGGAGCAGGCGAGGAGCAGGAGAGGAGCAGGAGAGAGAGCAGGAGAGGAGCAGGAGAGGAGCAGGCGAGGAGCAGGAGAGGAGCAGGCGAGGAGCAGGAGAGGAGCAGGAGAGGAGCAGGATTGGCTTCCGCTGAGCCTGTTTCCATCCTGGGAACTATCAGCCACAATCTACAATAATAAAGGTGAATATGCTAATTAGACTGGACATCCTTCTGGATGAAGCCGCGGCGGGTGGACGGGGAAAGGAGGGGGCTGAGGCAGAGGAGACAGAGACCCCCGGCTGCCATGGCGGCAGGGGCCGGCCAAGCCCCTTGCAACAATTTCGTGCTTCGGGCCTCTGGTCTGTAAATAATAGACTGAGTATTTACATATTTATTTATTTTTAAATATATTTTTATTGATTTTGTTACCAAGAGAAAGGGAGAGGGATAGAGAGAAACATGGATGAGAGAGAAACATCGATCAGCTGCCTCCTGCACGCCCCTACTGAGGATGGAGCCCACAATCAAGGTACATGCCCTTGACCAGAATCGAACCCAGGACTCTTCAGTCCGTGGCCGAAGCTGTCCGCTGAGCCCCCGGCAGGCTGGGCTGTGCCACAGAGACTGTGCAGCCCCCGCTGGGAGCCAGACCCGAGTCAGGCTTGTGACTGTAGCGTCCCTGTAAATGGGTTTTTCTTCTGTATCAGCCCCTCACGGGCCCTATTCTTTTTAACTTATGCAACTAGAGGAGCTCTTGTCTCACAATCCGGATCAAAGCCGTGATGACGCGTGCACGTTAGAGGCCTGTGGGCTGATGCTTTCTGTTCCCCAGTGACCAGAGAATCAACCAAGGTGCCGCCACAATGCGCCCCTTGCGGCCCTGCACGGACCTTCAGCCCAAGCCACTGGGTGCCGTGGCCCAGGCGCATCTCCTTGGGGTGGAGCGCGTGCCGCGAGGTGTCCTCAGGTGCTGGCCGGCGTGCATAGGCATCGGAAAGACAGCTTGACCAAAAGGAGGCGTCTGGCCTGGGCCTGCTGAGCCGTCACTCAGTGACTCCCTGGCACCCGCCACGCTCGGCAGCGTCATCGGCCGCCTGGTCCCTCAGGCTGGGCGAGAGCCGCTTCTGTGGGGTCTGGCCACCCCGGGGTAACCCTCCTTCAGGGAGGTCCCGGCTGAGCTCAGCGCCGAGACCTGAGAGGAACACAGAAGTCCAGCAGGTCTGTGTGTGCTACGTTGAGAAGATAGATGTGGTCTCTTTTTGAATTAACAGACCATTTTTTTAGAGAAGTTTAGATTCACAGCAAGATCTCGGACAGGGTGAGTTCCCACACAGCCCATCGGCAGCAGCCAGCCTCCGTGCACCCTGGTCTGCATCGGCGGACTCACCTCCCAGGCACCTGTCAGAGCCCCAGAATGAGCAAGCACGGGGTGAGCCTAAGGCGGGCCTGGACCTGCGAATATTCTGTCTTTGCCGTGGGCTCCTGGTTCAGCACCTGCCAAAATCCTTGGGCTCTGAGTGACAGTTAAGTGTCCCTTGGATGCTAATGCAATGGCCCGTGTCGGCGGCCTGGCTGGCTTCCGGACGGTCCCAGAAAGACCATGGCATGATTAGAGGGTGGGACTCCCAGCCTACCCTTGACCTCCACGGAGGGAAGAGGGGCTGGAGGTGGAATCGGTCACCAATGGCCAGTGATTTAGTCAACCATGACTACACAGTAGAACCTCCATAAAACACCAAAAAGCCCCTAAACCACAGGATTTAGAGAGCTTCCTGGTTGGTGAACATGTGGGTGTGCCGGGAGGGCAGGGCTCTGGTGATGGGTGTGCCTGGAGGGCGGGGCTCCAGTGCTGGGTGTGCTGGGAGGGTGGGGCTCCAGTGATGAGTGTGTTGGGTGGGCGGGGCTCTGGTGCTGGGTGTACTGGGAGGGCGGGGCTCTGGTGCTGGGTGTACTGGGAGGGTGGGGCTCCAGAGATGGGTGCGCTGGGTGCCTGTGCTTGGTGGTAGGAATCCACAGTGTGGACACTTTAAAGCACACTGAACTCTGGGAGCAGATTTTTGGTAGGAAGTAGGTGATCTGAATTTTCATGAGAATGGCCTCAATTTCCTCTTTATTTTCTAACATAATCCCAGTCTCTGCCTGTCTACAGTGCATACCTGAGGAAATGGGAACAAAGTTACCTCTTATTTCATGGTCTGGGGTCTCCTGGGGAGTTGGGGACACCCCAGACATCACCACGCAATAGCCAGCATCACCTCAGCGTGTTGGGCTATCGTTTTGGCCATTGTTACCCTGAAAAGGACATTATCTGAAACTTGTATATTAATGATGAAATGATTGGCATCTCGGTCACAGAAAACTGTTAAGGCCTTGAAGGTGGCAGCTCTGATGTTAGTTAACTCGGAGTTTGACATTTGCCTGTGAATCTGTGGTTTCCGTTTGATCGCCTCCAAATAGCTCTCCCTGGTTGCTATGCGACAAGATGTCCTTCAGGGGAATGAAAATAGAAGGCAGTTCTGTCTTGCTTGTTTTGTGTTTACCTTTGGTGTTTCTTCAAATGCCTTTAAAGCCGGAATTCCATCAGAGCAAATTTTCATGGGTGCCAGTAAAAAATACATTCTCTGAGAACGGCCTGTGGGGCTGTGCTGGCGGGTTGGTGCGCGACCATCCCCTGCGCAGCCGCACACCATGGGGACCTGAGCTGGCGTGGACGCTGGAGATGCCTCGCGAGGACTGTTCCTCCGTGCTGGTCCCTTTGGTAGCTTCCCAACGCAGGCATATTGCAGAGTTGGATATACTAGTTTTTTTGGTAAATTAACTTTGTTATAAGCCTCCAGGAGGGCCTCACTGATGCACATGCAGTTAGGGTGGTTTTTCATAAAGTGAAGATCTCCTTTGTCCCACTAACATTTTTCTGGCTGCACCTCCTCTGAAGTCAGGCCCTGTGTCCGCAGCTTGCGTGGGTCAGCTGCAGAGCCCTTTGTCGGAGCCCGGCCCTCACGTAGGTGACGAGCTCCCGTCCGTGCTCAGCTTCAGCTCATCTCACCCCTTTTCAGAAAAGGCATCACTGCTCTACAGTCCAGTCCAGTTGTTTCTCTGGCGTGTGGCCCGGCAGCGTGGGTACTAGCTCCTGGTGGCCCTGTCTCATAAGCTCGTGCTGCGGGCCACGTGGTGGGACTGGCCGTCACACAAAGTCGCACTGTGTGTGGTCCATCATGCAAAGTCACACTGTGCACGGGCAGTCACGCGAAATTGCATTGTGCATGAGGCCATCATGTGAAGTTACACTGTGCATGGTCTGTCACACGAAGTCGCACTGTGCACAGCTGTCACACGAAGTCACACTGTGCACAGCTGTCACATGAAGTCACACTGTGCACGGGCTGTCACACGAAGTCACACTGTGCACGGGCTGTCACATGAAGTCACACTGTGCACGGCTGTCACACGAAGTCACACTGTGCACGGCTGTCACATGAAGTCCCACTGTGCACGGGCTGTCACATGAAGTCCCACTGTGCACGGGCTGTCACATGAAGTCGCACTGTGCACGGGGTGTCACATGAAGTCGCACTGTGCACGGGCTGTCACATGAAGTCGCACTGTGCACGGCTGTCACATGAAGTCGCACTGTGCACGGGCTGTCACATGAAATCTCACTGTGCACGGGCTGTCACATGAAGTCGCACTGTGCACGGCTGTCACATGAAGTTGCACTGTGCACGGGCTGTCACACGAAGTTGCACTGTGCACGGGGTGTCACATGAAGTCGCACTGTGCACGGGCTGTCACATGAAATCTCACTGTGCACGGGGTGTCACATGAAGTCACACTGTTCACGGCTGTCACATGAAGTCACACTGTGCACGCTGTCACATGAAGTCACACTGTGCACGGGCTGTCACATGAAGTCCCACTGTGCACGGGGTGTCACATGAAGTCGCACTGTGCACGGGGTGTCACATGAAGTCGCACTGTGCACGGGGTGTCACATGAAGTTGCACTGTGCACGGGGTGTCCATGAAGTCGCACTGTGCACGGGGTGTCACATGAAGTCACACTGTGCACGGGCTGTCACATGAAGTCCCACTGTGCACGGGGTGTCACATGAAGTTGCACTGTGCACGGGGTGTCACATGAAGTTGCACTGTGCACGGGGTGTCCATGAAGTCGCACTGTGCATGGGCTGTCACATGAAGTCTCACTGTGCACGGGCTGTCACATGAAGTCACACTGTGCACAGGCTGTCACATGAAGTCCCACTGTGCACGGGCTGTCACACGAAGTCACACTGTGCACGGGCTGTCACATGAAGTCCCACTGTGCACGGGCTGTCACACGAAGTCACACTGTGCACGGGCTGTCACATGAAGTCCCACTGTGCACGGGCTGTCACACGAAGTCGCACTGTGCATGGGCTGTCACATGAAGTCGCACTGTGCACGGGTCGTCATGCAAAGCCGTACTGGCTTGAACGTCTGGCTCTTCTGTGCCTGGTCGCTCCCAGCTCCATAGGTACAGAGTCCTGCCCACCTTCCCTGTGGTCCACACGCAGCGCAGGCCTGCATCCCAGAAGCTCAGTGCTGTGTGCTGAGGAGGAGCGAACAGACCCTGCTGAAGTGCCGGGCCCTTGGCGTGCCTGGCCCGGGCCCCTCCAGGAGTGAGTGTGGCTTTGGTGGGTCAGGAGGACGAGAGCCCTGGTGGTGCATGCCCCGTCCGTGTGCTCTGAGCTGTGGCCGGAGGGCAGCCTCAGCCTCCAGAGCAAGTGTCCCCAGGACAGCGCGGCCCCTGGGACCTGGGCGGGGGGCTTCCCAGCC
Source organism: Myotis yumanensis (assembly GCF_028538775.1). Lineage (NCBI taxonomy): Eukaryota > Metazoa > Chordata > Mammalia > Chiroptera > Vespertilionidae > Myotis > Myotis yumanensis. The sequence continues at coordinate 407,582 of NW_027223760.1, forward strand.
TTCCTCTGCTCACCCAGGCCTCCCAGGCTCTGCCTGTCCCGTTTCTGTCTTTAATTTTTTATGACCGGCCTGCTCTATTTTACTACGGTGTTTAACTTCGTTTTCACTGTTGACTCTGTTGCAGACGTCTTGCAGGTGCCCCCTCCCAGGCCTCCCCCGCGGCCCCCACCGCTGTGTCCCTGGGGGCGGCATGTTCCTCCGCGGCTCCCGTCAGTGCTTGGTTGTCGTGCTTGTGCTCCTGCGATCGTCCCCGCACAGCAGTCCTTGTGGACAGTTTCCTTTCTCCTGGGAAGATCCCTAGGCGTGGACCTGCTGGGTTATGGGGGGACTGCAGACTGTTCCCCAAAGTGGCCATCTTCCCGGTGTCACCAGGAGCGCGGGAGTCCTCCCCTGCGCAGCACCCTCGCCGGCGGCATTTCCGTCTCCTTAGCGTTCACCACTCTCCTTAGCATGTGGTGAGGCGTGTGGGTTCAGCGTCCATTGCTGACGGTCCACGTGGGAGTAGCTCCGCCCTCAACAAGGAGCTTGGGGTCTCATAGTCACGCTTGGACCAGCTTCTCCCTGGACAGCTCCCGGGACACGAGCAAATAGCCCCAGTGCCTGCTGCCCTCCTCTGAGAGATGGGGGGGCTGTCCCTGCTCTTCTGTGAGACGGGGGTGGGGGGGCTGTCCCTGCTCCTCTGAGAGATGGGGGGCTGTCCCTGCTCTTCTGTGAGATGGGGGTTGGGGGGCTGTCCCTGCTCTTCTGTGAGATGGGGGGTGGGGGGCTGTCCCTGCTCCTCTGAGAGATGGGGAGGCTGTCCCTGCTCCTCTGTGACATGGGGGGGCTGTCCCTGCTCCTCTGTGACATGGGGGGGGCTGTCCCTGCTCCTCTGTGACATGGGGGGGCTTTCCCTGCTCCTCTGAGAGATGGGGGGCTGTCCCTGCTCCTCTGAGTGATGGGGGGGCTGTCCCTGTTCCTCTGTGAGACGGGGGGCGGGGCTGTCCTTGTCTCTTGGAAAGGATAAGTGTGCGAGGCATGGACTCGGGGCCTGGCGCACACTTGTGGTGTCACCATCCCTAGTGTCTGGCCCAGCACCTGGCGGGAGCCTCTCCCTGCTCACTTGTCCCCACGCTTTGGCCCGAGCGGCCCCATGGAGCTCTGGGCCCGCAGGCTGGGGCCCGCCAGGTGACAGCTGTTTCCATTTCTTGGCGTGAGTGGCCTCTAAGCTCGCTCCCTGCAGGTGGCTGTCTGACGCGGTGCTACTCCCTGTGTGGGGCCTCGCTCCTTCCTCAGCTCCCAGGGCTGGGGCGGGCTGCCTGCGCAGCTTCTCCTGGGAGCTGGCGTGTCCCCCTCGTTCCACAGAAAGCAGCAGCTTTGTGCAGCCGGGGCCGTGTCCTCTGAGGACAGTCAGTCAGGGGACTCAGCAAATGTGTGTGTGTGTGTGTGTGTGTGTGTGTGTGCGCGGCACAACGGGCGTCTCAGCCTTGGGCCACTCGTTGATTCAAAAGATATCTATTTTCCTCTAAAGCAGTGGTTCTCAACCTTCTGGCCCTTTAAATACAGTTCCTCATGCTGTGACCCAACCATAAAATTATTTTCGTTGCTACTTCCTAACTGTAATGTTGTTACTGTTATGAATCGTCAAGTAAATATCTGATATGCAGGATGGTCTTAGGCGACCCCTGCGAAAGGGTCGTTCGACCGCCAAAGGGGTCGCGACCCACAGGTTGAGAACCGCTGCTCTGAGCCACGCCGCTCTCCTCCTCGAGGATGAAGGTGCCGGAGAACACGCCGGGCTGGTGCTCTTCATGCCCAGTGGCAACAGAAACGCCTCCAACCTCGTAGCAGAAGCAAGAGCAATTCACAGCAAAATCTCGTCGCAGAACCTCCACCTGGGGGGGGCGGGCCCAGGCCGGGCAGCAGTTTGGGGGTGCCCCCGTGTGAAGGCCTCTCCACACCCTGCCGCCCCGCCCACCTCAGAGGTGCCTTTGGTGTGAGGTCCTGGTGTAAGACGCCGCAGGGCCACCTTCTTCGCGGCCCACTTTGCGGTTAACTTTAAACATGTATTTATATCTTTATTGATTTCAGAGGGTAAGGGAGGAGGAGAGAGAAACATCAACGGTGAGAGAGAATCACTGATCGTTGCCTCTTGCACCACTGGGGACCGAGCCAGCAACCCGGGCCTGAGCCCTGACCGGAATCGAACCCGGACCCGGCAGTCCGTAGGCGGACGCCCTGTCCCCTGAGCCACACCAGCAGGGCTGTGGTTTCACTTCTGCTGAGGGGGGCCGACAGCCCCCATGAGAGGCCTGGTCCACTCTGCTTTCCCACGGCTGCCCCGCCTCTGCGTGTCCCGCGGCTCAAGGGCACCAGCGCGTGCAGCTCACGGAGGGTGTGGGCCCAGGAGCTCCAGGTGTTCTGCGCCTGTTTGTTTCATGCTTTATCTGTTCTTAAAATAACACAAACTGCATCAAAACCAAGAACTAGCACATGGACCTCCTCAGGAAGACGTGGGAGAGCAATTGGGGGCTGCACGCAGGCCGCAGAGGACACAGGTGCCCGAGCGGTGACCTCTGGCCCCTCTGCCCAGTGCCGCGTGGCCGGGCTCAGCTGCCCGCGCTGCAGGTAGAGGCGCCATGCCCTTGGCCTCAGAGACCAGGGCTTGAGGCACAGGAGGAAGCAGCCCTGCGGGCACTCTGTGGCCGTGGCATGAGCTTGGCCCCTTCCCGGAGAACTGGCCCTCCCCTGGCAGCTCCCCCGGACCCTTCGGAGGAATCCACTCCCAGAGCCGACTGCGCGCCTCGGTGCCCAGCGCAGACAGCCGCTCCGCCGCCCCGTGCTTCTGCGGCAGGACGCGTGGGGATCAGGAGGCGCGTTGCTTCGCTCTGGTTTCTGCGGGATTTTCAGCGATTTCCAGGGTTTGTTTCCACCGGTAACACCTGGTGCTGACGCCGTTATGCCCCTGTGCAGAGAACAGGTGCGGGTCTCGTTCAAGGGTTGCCATGGTGATTCCTTATTGTCGCCAAGGAGCAGTCTTGTGCGGGTACTTGCTTATCTTGCTGCCGCCCACAATTGTGTGTGTGTGCACGTGTGAGTGTGACGTCCGTGGGCGCCTTTGTGGGAAGGAAGGGAGGAGCTGGAGGAAGCAGGAGAGAGGGAGTCACCTGGGGGTTGTTTCCCGGGTCGCTGTTTTCAGAAGTGCCAATCCCAGGTACTGGTGCCCGCCGGCCTCGGGAAGTGACCGCCCTCCCAAGAGGAGGCCTCGTTCTGAGCGAGGCTCCTGCGGGCAGCGCCAGGCTGTCCCCACCTGCACATTCAGTCCTGACGCTTCAGAATCGGAATTTGTGGAGGGTGCCATCGGGGCTAGTCCCCTAAATTGATCGCTGCTTCGCTGCGTGTAGTGTGTGGCGCGAAGTGCCGGCGCCACACGCCCCGGGCATCTGCCTTTCCTCAGGAGCATGAGTCATGCCTGAGTCCTCAGACAAGAGGCCGGCAGGCGTGTGCTTCAGGGTGGCCGGTGGGCGTGGTTGGCAGCCCCCACACCGAGACTGTGGACGCAGCTTTCAGCGCAGTAGGAGCGGAGTCCGTGGTCGCTGCACGCAGAGCTCTGCGGGGAGAGCCTCGCAGTCCCGCGTGTGGAGCCCGATGTTTAATCGCATGTCCGTCCGTGTCCGTGTGAACGCGGTGTTGAACTTACACGGAGATCTCTGCCTCTTCACTTCCAGGCCCAGATCGTGGGCCCCACGTAAGGCTCGTTGGCTGTTATAAACGGGAAGAGGAACACTGGCCTAGGCCTGTCAGGGCGGGGAAAGGAGCAGGTCTTTCTTGGCCTTAGTTCCTTCTGCAAACCCCGGGACCAGGGTCAGCAGCCGTCGCCTTCCGCTGCCAGAGAGCCAGGCAGGGTGGGGCTCAGTGCCCGGCGAGAGTGCGCTCTGTTGTCGAAGGTGTCACGTGTGTGTCTCTGTCTCTGTGTTTCTGTGTGCACATGCATGTGTCTATATGTCTCTGTGTGTCTGTGTGCATGTGTGTGTCTTTGTGTGTCAGTGTCCATGTGCATGCGTGTGTCTCTCTGTGTCTATGTGTGTCTGTGTGCATGTGTGTGTCTTTGTGTGTCAGTGTCTGTGTGCATGTGTGTGTATGTCTCTCTGTGTCTATGTGTGTCTGTGTGCATGCTTGTGTGTGTCCCTGTGTGTGAGTGTCTGTGTGTGTGTCCCTGTGTGTCCCTGTGTGTGTGTGTCCATGTGTGTGTGTCGGTGTGTGTGTCCCTGTGTGTGTGTCCGTGTGTGTGTCGGTGTGTGTGTCGGTGTGTGTGTTCGTGTGTGTGTCTCTGTGTATCTGTGTGTGTGTCCCTGTGTGTGTGTGTGTGTGTGTGTGTGTGTGTGTATTCCCTCCCTGGTCTCATCAGAGGCCGCTGCTATCTGACACTCACACCATCTTGGTGGCGTGTCCTTCTCCTGACCTCCCAGGTGGCGTCTGTGGCACCCAAACGCAGCGCCCCCTCTCCAGCGTGAGGCACAGGAGGGAGCAGACGGAGGCCCCACTCCCCTCAGCGGTGCTCACCCACCGGGAAGGCAGCGACCAGTCACGCGCATCCAGGGCTCCTTAGGGCGCTCCTGTGGGCCTGTGGGCTCTGGGCTTGAGTCTTTATTTATTTTAGGCAAAATAATTTTAATTTAACAAGTAACACAGAAAGTGAGCAGAGCCGCTTGGGGACCTGCCCTTCTGTCTGGGGTGGGGCACACCTGCAGGAGGGGGACCCCGCTGGGAGCCCCCAAACGCGCTCAGAACCGAAGCGCAGGCGCCACTGTTTGGGAGCGTTTTCCTCCTCACAGGCCCGTCACGCACGCATCAGACACCGAGAATGCTTTCTTTCTTTTTCTTCAATTAACCGTTTTGGCTGGTCACCTCTTCTACATCATGCTCAGTCCACCTCCTGGCCTCGCTCAGTGTCCTGAGCCTGTCTGTGGGTGGACACAGCGCCCCCTCTGTCCTGCCTGTGGGTGGACACAGTGCCCCCCGTCCTGCCTGTGGGTGGACACAGCGCCCCCCGTGCTGCCTGTGGGTGGACACAGCGCCCCCCGTGCTGCCTGTGGGTGGACACAGCACCCCCTCTGTCCTGCCTGTGGGTGGACACAGCGCCCCCAGTCCTGCCTGTGGGTGGACACAGCGCCCCCCATCCTGCCTGTGGGTGGACACAGCGCCCCCATCCTGCCTGTGGGTGGACACAGCGCCCCCATCCTGCCTGTGGGTGGACACAGCGCCCCCATCCTGCCTGTGGGTGGACACAGCGCCCCCCGTGCTGCCTGTGGGTGGACACAGTGGCCGCGGAGGCTGCTCTGTGAACGTGTGGACGGGTTGCCCCTGGCGCTCTACATCGAGGGTCTCCAGGGCCCTGGGTGGGAGAGGATGTGAGCATCTGTTAGTGCGTCTGCTTTGTATTCAACCCGCCAGGGAAGGAGTGGCCCGGCCCCAGGGAGGGAGCCGCACGGAGGCCCTCCTCGGCCTCAGCTCTGCACAGGCTGCCACTCTTCATCATGTTTTAATTTTCAAATAAATTGCTTCCATTACCCTTCAGTTCACAGCGCCGCGCGGGCCTCCCTGCTCATTAACGGCTCCCGGCGCTCGGCCGAAGTCAGCTTCTACACAGCGGCCACAGCCGTGCTAAGGGCCATCTGTGTGGTTTGTGGGATGAGTGTTGTTGAGTCCGTGAAAAAGCCGCCGAGAGAGCTGCTGAAATTGGGGCTTTGATGGAAGCTCGCGGCGTCTGAGGACTGCTGTGACCCTGACTACAGGCTGCAGGAGGCCTCGCTGCCCGCCCCCCCCCGCCCCCAATGCCTGGCAGAGGTCATCTGGGGTCGCAGGGCTGGGGGCATTCTTGGTCACTGCCAGCCCCACCAAAGCCTCGCCAGCACAAAACCAAACACCAAATTAAGCCGTGTCTGTAAAAACACTGTTTAAAAACACATCTCGCCCTGGCCGGTGTGGGTCAGTGGTTAGAACGTCGGCCCAACACCAAAGGATCGTGGGTTTGATTCCCAGTCAAGGGCACGGACCTGGGTTGCAGGTGGTTCAATCCCCGGCCCTGGTCTCGGAGTGTGTGAGGCAGCCAATCCATGTGTCTCTCTCACATCGATGTTTCTCTCTCCTCCTCCCTCCCTCCCTCCTACTCTCTGGTCTGCCCATGGACGTTAAAAATCAACGAAAAAACATCCTGGGGTGAGGAGTAACAAGACAGACAGACAGACAAGGCAACCAGCCCCACGCCTCCCGGCCCAGAGCTGACTTATCGGCATCAGAACCAGCGTGATCTCAAAGTGAAGCGATGACTCCTCCGCCGGATGTGCTTGTTTCTGGTGACGTGCTGGGGTCGATAATGCGCCTCAGCCCGTGCCTGGGCCACGTGGGACGGGGCAGAGCGGCCCCTCCGTGACCGAGCCCCCGCCGGCCCCTGCGGACTGTCTGCCCCTCGCACACCCCAACGGGGCATCTCTCCCACTCCACTGCTCACTTTCACTAAATTTTTTTACCGCTTTTAAAAACGGTAGTAGAACACACACAACATAAACCTTTCCCTCTTACTCACGTCAGGTGACAGTGCAGTGGCATTAAGTCCATCACCTCCATCATCTCCCAAAATTTGTCATCTTCACAAGCAACCTCTGCCCAGGGACCCCCTGCCCAGACCCTGGTAACCTTTACTGCACCGCCTGCTGCTGCGCCCTCCTCTGGCCCTGAGAGCAGCCTGCACAGCGCTGGCTCCTGAGCCTGGCCGCTGCACGGGGCTGCTGAGCTCTGTGTCCTCATGTCCTCAGCGGCGCCCGCGTGCAGCCTCAGAGTGCTCTGCCCGCCTTGTGTGGTTAGTCCTCACCCGAGGGAGAGTGGAGGGGAGGGAGGGTGGGAGAGAGAGAGAGACATCGATGTGAAAGAGACACATCCATTCACATGCCCCAACCGGGGCGTGGATGGAACCTGCGGCCCAGGTGTGTGCCCTGGACCTGGTTGGCGACCGTTTGGTGTGTGGCTGACTCTGACCATTGAGCCACGTTGCTGGGCACAGCCTTCCTCTTTAAGGCTGAGTCCGAGTCCAGTGTGTGGAGGGACCACACTTGCTACCCAGTCCTCCGGCACTGCAGCCGCTGCTTCCCGACGGCCATGAATAGCTGCAGGACCCGGCACACGTGTCCCCTCGAGTCCCTGCTTCGGATTTTGGTAAATTCTTACTGAGTTGCATCCGTGGGCCCAGCGCTGTGGGAAGTGGGACTTGCCCTTCCCCCTCGAGGGGGCGGCTGGGCAGGTTCTGGGCACCAGCCGGTCAGGGACCGGACGAGGGGATAAACCCAGCCCGGGGTGTGGGGGCGAGGTAAACGGGAGAGGGCCTTCTGCCCCCCCCGCACCTCCCCACCTGCTCCATGCGGGGCAGCGCTCAGTGGCTGAGGCAGTGGACAGACCAGCGGCATGCGCACCGCGTTGTCTCTGGAACGGGTGGGCTGAGTTTCTGGGTGCTGCTGGACCCCGCGTCTTGGAGCCGCCTGATGCCCCTCCAAGCAGGGGCAGGGACACCCACAGAGGGTGGGGATCCCTGTGGGCCAGAGGGTGGGCCCCCCGCAGGCAGGCTCCGGCCAGGGGCTGCTTCACTGGCTGTGGCAGGCAGGCCTGTGTCTACGGACCTTCACGGCCCTGGCCCCTGGGGCAGGGCCACTCTGGCCCTGGATCCCCCCACCAGTTTGAGAACAGAGCGGCAGACAAGGGGGCCTGGGTGATGGGTGGGGGTGTCCTTCTGAGGTCCGTGCAGGAGCAGCCCTTTGGGGTCCCAGCCTCTCAGGACTTTGGGGGCACCCGGCCTGCCAGGCGCTCAGCTGTCCCCACTTGGGCTGGAGGGCATGTTTTGTATCAGAAAGTGGGGCCTTCCATCCTGAGGACTGCCTTAGGCTGAGTGCGGAGAGCTAATGGGGCAGGGAGAGAGGGAGGGAGCGGGAGAGGGAGCCCACCTAGAACCTGGTTATGAACAAGGCCCCTCCCTTCTCTCCCCCTCCCTCCTCCTCCCTCCCTCTCCTTCTTCCTCCCTCTCCCCCTCCCTCTCCCCCTCCCTCCCTCCCTCTCCCCCTCCCTCCCTCCCTCCCTCCCTCTCCCCTTTCCTCTCTCCCTGGTAGGTGAGCGAGGCTCTTCAGTGGAGGAATAGGATGGTGCGGGCAGTGATGGACGGCTGTTTTTGAGTCCCTGTCGCTGTGCAGATAAGATGAGGCTCACAGATTCCCTTGTCCCTCATCCCTGTAATGTGCCATTTTCGTTCAGTGCTGCTTAAGGCCTTGGTGCCAGGCCTTTCTATTCTCGTCTGAATAGTCAATGGAACATTTGGGGCTGATAAGAGGAGAGGCCCTGGTTACTTGGCAACGGCTGGAACGAGGGCTGCTGAGGAGATTGGCTGCTGGAGATAGCTCGCCTTTCTCTTTCCCTCGGCTTATCTCCGAGTCTGCGTCCTCACAGACTGCACCCCACACCGTGGAGGTGGGTGGGACCCCAGATCCTGGCACATGGGGTTTGCTGGGTGCCCTGGAGCGGCCTTGGTCGGATGCCGTCCCCTGTCCTGGGTCTGGGCGCCCTGGCTCCCTGGTGCTCCCGTGTCTGGACGGAGGTCAGGGCTGGCATACCTCGCCCTGAGACGGGCAAGGAGCCTGTCACTTCACGAACAGAAGGGAAGACAGCACTGAAATGGCCAAGGTGTTGCCAAGGTGCCAGTCCAGGCTGGACCCGGGGCCTCTCCTCGGGCGAAGGCAGGTGGCGGCAGCCGGGCACTAGAGGCTCACAGAGCTGCTTCCTGGTCTTTCCCCAGGAATCCCTCCTGCAGGTGCAGTCCCTGGCTGGGGGTGGGGGGGTGGGGGCGGGGGGGGGGGCGCTGCTGTGCTGCCGGGAGCCGGTTCCCGCCCCCCCGCCCCCCCCCCCCCCGCCGGGGCTGAGGGCTTTCTGCCACCAGCAGCAGCAGCATGGGTTTGGGTTGGTCCCACCAGTGCATTCCCTGGTCCGTTTGGTCTGGTTTCCCGTAGCAAATGCTAAGACCAATTTGGTCATTAGAAACTGTGCTTTCTTTAGCATTTCTTTTATCAATTGTTCACATATCTGGATCCTCAAATAAAATGTGAGTACCTAGCAGACATGAGCTGTGTCCTTTATTTTTTCTTTAAATATATTTTTATTGATTTCAGAGAGGAAGGGAGAGGGGAAGAGAGATAGAACATCAATGATGAGAATCATGGATCGGCTGCCTCCTGCACACCCCTTATTGGGGATCAAGCCCACAACCCAGGCCTGAGCCCTGAACGGAATCGAACCCAGGAATTTTCAGTCTGCAGGCCGACGCTTGATCCACTGAACCAAACCGGCCAGGGCTGCATCCTTTTTACCTTTGTATTTTCTTCTGTGCCCGGCGCACAGCACAGCTTCTGGACCACAGTGCACACGCAGAGCAGCCTGAGTGTCTGAGCGTTGGGAAGGCGGCCTCGGGCATCCGCCAGCAATGTGCTTTGCACTAACCGGTGGGGAACGTCAGGCCCGAGGGCCGTGTAAGGCCTGCGAAATCACTGGGCCAGGCCCTGCCAAGGCATGAGGGTGAGTGAATTAACGTTTGACCAGATAGAGCAGGCTCATTGCTAAGTTGGTGACTCTGTATGGCCTGCGAGGGATGTTGTCAATGCCCTGGCCTTGGTCGGAGGGGCTGGCCCGGGGGATTGCTCTTCTGTTGGAGTTAAAGTCAGCCCCTGGGCCCAGGGCCCGTGCCCCTCTGCAAGGCAGCCAGGCCTGTGTCAATATCCAAAACGAGAAGCGAAAGTTCAGCAAGGGCGCGGCTGGGTGCCTTCCCTCTCCCTGACCCCGGGCGGCCAGGCCTTTCTCGTGGTGCATGCCAATCCGGTGGGAGGCGACTCGCTGGCTCCTCCCGGGGCACGAGGGCCCTGCTGTGAGGAGGAGAGGATGCGAGTGAGCCGCTCAGAGGCGGGAGAAGGAGCCACGGAGGTCCAAACTAGCTGTGGCCGCTGAGCGAGGAGGCGACCTCGCTCTCCCCTGGCCTGGGCTCCTGGGAGGTGCTTCCTGGGGTCACCCGTGGCTTCGCCGCACTTTCCCCGCTGGTCTCCCTGTGCCTGCGGAATCGCAGGTGAGCAGACGAAGGCTGCAGGAGCTGGCTGGCTTGCCCAGAGCCACACGGCTCAGCAGAGGCAAAGCCAGGCGTTTGCACCCATGGGCTCGTGTGTGAGCAGCTGGGTGAGGCCGGTGAGTAGCCGGCCCTCGGTGAGGATCTTTCTTTATGAGTCGAGCCCTCCCCCCCCCCCCCCCGAAACCCCACGCCTCTGGGATGCGCCCCCTCAGCCTCTGCAGCTCCTCAGGCCTGAGGCCCTTCACTCTCTCTGAGGCCCCAACACTGGCTCCGATTCCTAAGGGCACCTGGTCCCTCCGACCTGGAGGCTGGGGCGTCAGACGAGTTAGCCTTTCACTCTGCAGACCGGGGCGCCGAGGCTCCGAGGCTCCGAGAGGAGCTGGCCTGCCAGAGGCCATCCAGTGAGTTAGTTCCTGAGCCCGGTCCGAAGCTGAGAGGAGAGCACTGACTTGCAGGCCTAAAGTCTTCAACAGCCTAGAACCCAAGCCCAGGGGAGCGGAGGACCCAGGCCCAGGGAGGAAAGGGCTGAGGGGCCCGGAGCCAGGAAGGCTGCAGGTGGAGAGGGAGACGTCTGCTCCGCCGGGCGAGGGTGGGGGCCGGGCGACCCAGGCCCTCAGGACCTCGGTGTTCTCCTCTGTGAAGAAAGCAAAGGCCGCTGCTCCTTCTGCGAAACCCGGGTTCTCCTAGACCAGCGGTTCTCAACCTGTGGGTCGCGACCCCTTTGGGGGTTGAATGACCCTTTCACAGGGGTCGCCTAAGACCATTGGAAAACACATATACAATTACATATTGTTTTTGTGATTAATCACTATGCTTTAATTATGTTCAATTTGTAACAATGAAATTGGGGGTCACCACAACATGAGGAACTGTATGAAAGGGTCGCAGCATTAGGAAGATTGAGAACCACTGTCCTAGACTCTCAGGTGTGACCTGCTGACCTCAGTGGCAGCCGAGCGCATGTCCGGTGGTGGCGGGCCGGTGCTTCCATCTCCGGAACACAGAAGCCGGCAGAGCCGCTGCGCCCGCCCGAGGTGGAGAAAGCAGTTGGGAGAGGGGAGCGTCTCCATTTGAAAACCTGTTCCTGCTCTCACTCCAACACCGAGACCGAGTGATGGAAAGCCCCGGTCGATAGTTTCGAGAGGCGCGTTCTCCTGCAGGAAGGGCCCAGCGCGGGAGGCTCTGGTGGGATCCGTGTTTGCCAATCCATGTCGCGCTCAGGGTTGCTGGCCGCCCCACGCCCGCCAGAAAGCTCCGGCCCCCACACCCGAGCCGCCAGCCCTGTTCAGGGTCAGGAGCCAGTAGGAGCCCAGGCGTTCTAGTAGCCACCCAACATCTTTGGAAGGCGCTGCCTCGCAGCTGGCTGTGGGGTCAGTGGGAGAAGCCTAGTGGATGCGGCTCAGGCAGCGGCCGGGGAAGCAGGTGTCTTGGGCAGCGGCTCTGCCACCTGAGTCGGACCACGGCTGACCGCAGCTTCGGTCAGGGGCCCGCCACGGGGTCCCAGGTGGTTCTGAGCAGGCGGTGCAGGCCTGGCTGCCTGGGCGGGCTCGGCTCAGCAGGGAGCCTTGTGGAGCGTGAGGTGAGGTCCCGCTGGCCCAGCCCCGGCTGTGAGCGCTGCCTCCAGGCTCCCACCGCGCCCCCGAGATCCCTCGGCTCATCAGAGTGGGATGCCCATGGCAGTGCCCAGAAGTACAGTTTGGGACACGTGGATCCTGGGAGCGGGGTTTCTAGACCCAGGGGTACAGCTCGCACCTGAGCGTGGCCAGGCCCTGGCGGGCTGGCCTTTATCTTGATCCCCAGCTGTGCGGGGAGGAGGGCTGGTGGCCAGCAGCCAAGTGAAGCTGGAGGAAGGCCCTGTCGGTCTGGCTGTGGCCTCGACAGGCCCAGAGCCCAGAGTGGCCCTCTGACGGGGCCGCCTCCCGCAGACCCGAGCCGGATGGAAGGTGTTTTGGGGGAGGCACAGAAGCCCCTGCACTTGACCGGTGCCTTTGTCCTGCTGACCCAGGGGTGAGCAAACTTTTTGACTCGAGGGCCACAATGGGTTCTTAAACTGGACCGGAGGGCCGGAACAAAAGCATGGATGGAGTGTTTGTGTGAACTAATATAAATTCAAAGTAAACATCATTACATAAAAGGGTACGGTCTTTTTTTTTTTAGTTTTATTCATTTCAAACGGGCCGGATCCGGACCGCGGGCCATAGTTTGCCCACGGCTGCTGACCTGTGAGAAATGTACCACCAAGGGGACCCCAGCACAGCCTGAGACCCAAGCGTCCAGCTGCGCAGCTCGCTCAGGGGGTGGCCTCTTTCTTCAGCCGGGCTCTCCCACCTCACTCGGCGCCGTCCCCGGGGAGGCCGTGGAGGCAGAGGAGTTCCGGGAAGGACGGTTTCCGGCAGCAGGACGTTTCCCTTCCCGAGTCTCAGGCTCCTCTGGGCTCCGCCCCACACCTCCTGTGGGCACTGCGGGTCTGCTCCCTGCTCCCAGGTCCCGGCCGGCCCTCAGGGCTCGAGTTGCCTCTGGTGGAGCAGCTCTCCTTCCGCCCAGAGCCTCTGGTCTTCACGGTCACTGATTCCAGACCCAGCGGCGCCCTGCCCCATGTCGGCACCACCTCCACGGTCCTGCTCGGCCCCAGAGCTTCTTGCCTTACGTCCCAGGGGTGTAGTGAGCGTTCGAAACCCAATGCGAGCCCTGCCGGTGACATCGTCCTGCAGGCCAAGGCTGTGGGCTCCACCTGGTCAGGGCACATGCGAGAATCAGCCAGGGATGCAGCAGTATGTGGGACGGCAGACTGATGTCTGTCTCTCAAATTAATAGAGACAAACCTAGCTGCAAAGTGCTGCAGGAGTCACAGAGCAGCGAGCACGTAGCCACGGTGAGGGAGGAGATGCATCTCGTGGGGTGAACGTGAAGCGGCCCTACCTCTGCGGCAGTGGGGCCAGGGCACCCTGCTGGACGTCCTCGTGGCCAGCCTGCTCCTTCGCTTGCCTCCCCGTGACGAAGTCCGTCCGTGACTCCTCCGCTGCCATGGAGGGCAGCCTCGACGGAGCCCAGGGCGCGCAGCTTCACTCTCGTCCTGTGGGCAGGGCCCCTCCGCTGTCCGCAGCTGCTCAGCCACAGCGCAGCCCTGGGCCGCCGCCTCCAGAAAGCCTTCCTTGGCCGGCTCAGCCTCTCTGCGGTGGTGGGCCCGTGTCGGGCCTTTGCTCTGAGCCCTGGTCCTGGCGCCGTGCCCGCGAGTTTCTCATCTCTCTGAGGAGAGGGTGGTGTGTTCCCGGGTGCGAACTGCTGAGCTGGAGTTTGTGGACAAAGTAGACACCAAATGTGGTCACCGGTCTAAACTCCTCACGAAGCAAAGGCACATGTGCACACTGCAAGCATAGAACTGTGTGCGTGTGCTTGTGCCTGTGTGCACACGTGTGTGTGTGTGTGTGTGTGTGTGTGTGTGTGAGCGTGTGCATGTGCTGACGCCGGCCTCCCTGGGGAGCAGCGAATTCATCTCCTCTCTGGAGCTGGCACTGGGCACACCTGGTGGGTCTGTGGCGTGTCTGGGCCTGGGGGGCGCAGAGATCAGGGCCCGGGGGGCAGCGATCAGGGCCTGGGGGACAGAGATCAGGGCTTGGGGGGGCAGCGATCAGGGCCTGGGGGACAGAGATCAGGGCCTGGGGGACAGAGATCAGGGCCTGGGGGGGCAGAGATCAGGGCCTGGGGGACAGAGATCAGGGCCTGGGGGGGCAGAGATCAGGGCCTGGGGGGCAGCGATCAGGGCCTGGGGGACAGAGATCAGGGCCTGTGGGGGGCAGAGATCAGGGCCTGGGGGGACAGAGATCAGGGCCTGGGGGGGCAGAGATCAGGGCCGGGGGGGGGGCAGAGATCAGGGCCGGCGGGGGCAGAGATCAGGGCCTGGGGGGCAGAGATCAGGGCCTGGGGGCAGCGATCAGGGCCTGGGGGGCAGAGATCAGGGCCTGGGGGGCAGAGATCAGAGCCTGGGGGGCAGCAATCAGGGCCTGGGGGGCAGAGACCAGGGCCCGGGGGGCAGAGACCAGGGCCCGGGGGGCAGAGATCAAGGCCTGGGGGGCAGAGATCAGGGCCTGGGGGGCAGAGATCAGGACCCTTGGGCAGCAATCAGGGCCCGTGGCCATCAGGACACGGCCATGTCCCCTCTCCAGCCAGCAGGACGGCTTTGTTACTGCTTTGAAGAGACTCACTGTCTATGGGCCGTCTCTCAGAACATTCCCCGGACCCCGAGCCCCTCTCTGCCATGCACACACAGAAGGGGCCACCTGCAGCTGGCCACCCTCGGCATTCTTTCGGTTCACCTCTGAAGAGGCCAAAACCCTCACCGAGCCACCCTCCTCTGAAAGGACAGCTCCCTTCACCCCGCGGCTCTGGCCCCGGGCCAGCCCTGCCTGCTGGCCCCTGGCACCTCCTGCCCTGGAGAAGGTCGGCGCCTCTGTGCTGTGCTCGGAGCCTGCGTGTCACCCACCTCAGTCACGAGGGAATCTCCACGTGGCACAAGTCTGGGCGCCCTTGAGAGAGTAGAGTCTGTGTTTGCCCTAGTGTGTGGCCCCCAGGGCTGTTTTGCCCACCCATCCTGCCCGCCCACCCAGTGGGATGTTAGAGCAGGCGTCCCTGCATTTCCCAGGTCAGGGTGCGACGCAGTGACATGCATGGATGGAATCTACCCCTCATAGGGAAGGGGCTTTGCACACACTTAGCAGGTGTGGGGACAGGAAGTGTTAGAGGTGTGCTGAGTGTGCGCAGTCCCACAGGGAACAGAGAAGAGGCAGGTGAGGGGACCAGGTTTCTGTATTGGGGATCCCTGTCTCCTGGATGAAGATATGAGGTTCAAATAGCAGCATCCTTGGGTTTTCATGGTGAGTGTGGCAGTTAAATGTTAGAGGCTTTGTATATGTGCACACACATGTATATACACATGCATGCAGACACAGAAACATATGTACATATATGCACATGCATAATACATGCACAGATGCACACCACATATAAATGCTGCACACATGCACGCACAGGCACATGCATGTGCAGGAATGTGCATGTGGCATAGAGACAGTCACGGATGTGCACACATATACATGTAGGCAATGACACACAAAGGCAACATGCACACTGACATACATGTAGCCACACGTGCACACACATGCGCGCGCACAACACACATGCACACACAAGAGATATATGTGGTCCCACCCCCATGTGAACACACCTGTATGTGGACATGTGTACACATGCACACAGGTAGACACACAAATACACATTTATACACATTCACACACATATGTATGCACATGTCTACACACAGACTATATAAACAACCCATACCAGTCAATGTCTTTCTGTATACTTCGGAAGGGAAAGAATTACTGGGACCTTCCAAAATAGGACATGTCTTTGGCCATTTTCCTCTGAGACTCTGAGTGACTTGGTCCATTTCCTGAGGGAGGTGATTCTTGGTTCATCTCTGGCAGCATGGTCACCACGAAGGTTTGGGATCCAGTAACCTGACTTCTCTTCCTTGCAGTCAGCTGCCACCCCCCCCCCCCCCCCACGGCCTCGCAGTCAGCTGCCACCCCCCCCCCCCACGGCCTCGCAGTCAGCTGCCACCCCCCGCCCCCCCACGGCCTCGCAGTCAGCTGCCACCCCCCGCCCCCCCACGGCCTCGCAGTCAGCTGCCAGCCCCCCCCACGGCCTCGCAGTCAGCTGCCAGCCCCCCCCCCACGGCCTCGCAGTCAGCTGCCAGCCCCCCCCACGGCCTCGCAGTCAGCTGCCAGCACCCCCATGGCCTCGTGGTCAGCTGCCGGCCCCCCCCACGGCCTCGTGGTCAGCTGCCAGCACCCCCATGGCCTCGTGGTCAGCTGCCGGCACCCCCCACGGCCTCGCAGTCAGCTGCCGGCCCCCCCCCCCACGGCCTCGTGGTCAGCTGCCGGCACCCCCCACGGCCTCGTGGTCAGCTGCCGGCCCCCCCCACGGCCTCGTGGTCAGCTGCCAGCACCCCCACGGCCTCGTGGTCAGCTGCCGGCCCCCCCCACAGCCTTGTGGTCAGCTGCCAGCACCCCCACGGCCTCGTGGTCAGCTGTCAGCACCCCCATGGCCTCGTGGTCAGCTGCCGGCCCCCCACGGCCTCATGGTCAGCTGCCAGCACCCCCCACAGCCTCGTGGTCAGCTGCCAGCACCCCCCACGGCCTCGTGGTCAGCTGCCAGCACCCCCCACGGCCTCGTGGTCAGCTGCCAGCACCCCCACGGCCTCGTGGTCAGCTGTCAGCACCCCCATGGCCTCGTGGTCAGCTGCCGGCCCCCCACGGCCTCGTGGTCAGCTGTCAGCACCCCCATGGCCTCGTGGTCAGCTGCCGGCCCCCCACGGCCTCATGGTCAGCTGCCAGCACCCCCCACGGCCTCGTGGTCAGCTGCCAGCACCCCCACGGCCTCGTGGTCAGCTGCCAGCACCCCCCACGGCCTCGTGGTCAGCTGCCAGCACCCCCATGGCCTCGTGGTCAGCTGCCGGCCCCCCACGGCCTCATGGTCAGCTGCCAGCACCCCCCACGGCCTCGTGGTCAGCTGCCAGCACCCCCCACGGCCTCGTGGTCAGCTGCCAGCACCCCCCACGGCCTCGTGGTCAGCTGCCAGCACCCCCATGGCCTCGTGGTCAGCTGCTGGCCCCCCACGGCCTCATGGTCAGCTGCCAGCACCCCCCACGGCCTCGTGGTCAGCTGCCAGCACCCCCCACGGCCTCGTGGTCAGCTGCCAGCACCCCCCACGGCCTCGTGGTCAGCTGTCAGCACCCCCATGGCCTCGTGGTCAGCTGCTGGCCCCCCACGGCCTCATGGTCAGCTGCCAGCACCCCCCACGGCCTCGTGGTCAGCTGCCAGCACCCCCCCACGGCCTCGTGGTCAGCTGCCAGCACCCCCCACGGCCTCGTGGTCAGCTGCCAGCACCCCCATGGCCTCGTGGTCAGCTGCCGGCCCCCCACGGCCTCGTGGTCAGCTGCCAGCACCCCCCACGGCCTCGCGGTCAGCTGCCAGCCCCCCCCCCACGGCCTTGCGGTCAGCTGCTGCCCCCCCCGGCCTCGTCCCCACACTCCAGCTTGGTTTCCCCATCTATACCATGTGGGCTGGGCCATCTCAGTGCTTTTTCTGGTCCCCACACTACGATTCTACTGTCACAATATTTCCATTTGACAAGTAAAGCGAGAGCTTCCAGGACATCCTGAAGAGTGCATTTCCCCTTTGCCCTCTTTCTCCCACCCCCTGTCTGTGCCCCCCACAAGCACCCCACCCACAGGCACGGAGTCCTTGGCACAAAACCAAACCAGAGAACAGGGCACTTGTGGAGGGTGTGCTCGCCGCAGACAGGCCAGCGCGCTGGCAGCGTGGGGACGAGACCCTCCCTGTAGGAGCTGTCCCCACCTCTGGGTGGGTGGCAGAAGCGTGGATTTTGGCCGGCAGATGATGTGCTCCTCCATGCGCTGTGGTTAGAGGTGTGCTGAGTCACGGGGCTTTGCAAAGTCCCACAGAAGTCCCAGTGATGCGTGCGACACTTCAGATGACTCTGCTAAGGACAGGGCTCGTCAGTCCAAGCCAGGGGTCCTCACACTTTTTAAACAGGGGCCAGTTCACTGTCCCTCAGACCGTTGGAGGGCCGGACTATAGTTTAAAAAAAAACTATGAACAAATTCCTATGCAAACTGCACATATCTTATTTTGAAGTAAAAAAACAAAATGGGAACAAGTACAATATTTGTATTTGCATGTGGCCCGCGGGCCGTAGTTTGAGGACCCCTGGTCCAAGCACATGTGTGCCCCCGGCAGTGCGTGGCTGCTAATTAGACTTGTGCGAGCGAAGCTTTCTTTAGCTGCCCCGGCAGGGACGCGGGCGGACAATGAGGGACGCGTTTCTCTCCGGCCGAAGCTGCAGATGGCCACCCTGTGTGGGCAGCACGGTCCCCATTGGGCCTTTGGGTGGGGAAGGTGGCGATTTGAATGTGTGGAGCCCTACAGGAAGCTTGTCTCACAGCCAGTGGTTCCAGGGCCTAAGGAACGGGGCGTGGCTGGGAGGGACGCGGCGGAGCAGGTCCTCCTTTGGACAGAGGGTGGGAGCTGCGGGATTGTCCCGGAATGCGCCCTGCTCGGCCAGCACCGCTGCTGGGTTCTCAGAAAGCCCTCACCCTGGCTGGTGTGCAGGCCACACCACGTCAGCACCTCCCGCGTGGCTCTGTGGAGGCATCCATGGGCCTCGTGGCTTCTGCAAGTTAACATTACCCTTCCTGTGGGTTCTGTTTCACATCTGGAAAACCAGTCCTGAATGTCACTGCGTGGAAATTACAAAAAGTGAGGGGTGGGGAGGTGGGGAGGAAGGGATGGGAACGCGAATAAAAAACCCAAGTGGCTCTGGGTTCCTGAGCCTCTCTCCAGCTCTGCCTTTGTTCCCCACAGCCCACGGCCCATGTCCACGGCCACGGCCCACACCCACGGCCCACGGCCCATGCCCATGGCCAACGACCACGGCCCACACCCATGGCCCACGGCCCACTCTCACAGCCCATGGCCATGGCCCATGGTACACTCTCCTTACTCAGATAAGCCATTGCTCTCCCAGTGCCCTGACATCCGAGAGCTGTGATGATGTTCTGAAGCCCTTGCGAAGCCTGGCCACGGTGCAGTGAGGGTGTGATGCCTTCCTCCTCTCTGAAAAGGAAACATCACTTTCTCTTCTCTGCCTCCCTTTTTCTCACAGACGGAGTGTTTGGAAGGTGCCAGAAGGTTCCGGTGACAGATGTCTACCACTATGAGGTGTCGCCGGGGGCCCAGCAGCGTCTGAGGGCCGCCCTGCTGCAGCTGTCCCGCGCAGGTAGGCAGGAATGGAGCCGGGGGCTCCCGGGGCCGCTGTGCCCCCAGCGCTCAGGGCTCAGCGACACTCTGCTTCTCAGAATTCTGAGGGTCGCAAGGAAGTAGGACCGACTTAGTGGCGGGGAGAAGAGGCTGGAGCAGGAGCGCCTGCGGGAGAGGCGGGCGGGCGGCTGCGGTGTGCAGATCCACAGTCGCTTTGCAGCGCTTCGCAGGCGAGCGGGCGCCGGCGGGCAGGTGGGGGCTGCTCACCGGGTGACCGTCCAGCCCCACCGCCCATCACGGAGAAAAGCAGTCACCGCTCTGCCGCTGTGGGCAAATTGTCGTCCTACAGTTTTTCACAGGGGAGTCCTGTTAACTGTTTGCTCAGATAATTTTTAATTTTCAATAACTTGAACATTATGATGTAGATCTGTTATTTATAATTCACATATGCACGAGCCTGGACCAGAGGCCGACCCAGCTCAGCGTGGTGGGGAGAGGGCCTCAGGCCGACCCAGCTCAGCATGTAGGGGGGTGAATATACTTTTGATTAGATTTGGGCTACACAGAATTATTTGTATTAATAGCCATCAGATTAAATATACGGTTTATGCACTCAGTTCACTTCCTAGCTCAGTGTGTGTGGGGCTCAGGCCAACCCAGCTCAGCATGTGGGGGGCTCAGGCCGATCCAGCTCAGCGTGTGGGGGGCTCAGGCCGATCCAGCTCAGCGTGAGGGGAGTGATGGGAGGGGCTTGTGGGGTGAAGCCTCGTGTGGTAGCCAGGCCTGGAGTGGGGCCTCCATGCTACTGTGGGTCCTGGGCTCTCGCGGGCTGTGTGTGGCTCCAGAGGAAGACGTGTGTGGTCCAGTGAGTGAGGGGAACAGAACTGGCTGGGCTCCCCCGGGTGTCTGCAGTGTGCGTGGCTTCTTAAGGGCCGGGCAGTGCTGAGTGGCAGGGCTCAGCAGAAGTGGGCGCATTCAGGTCCTGTCTGTGATTAGCTACGGGGCTTGGCCGGCCACAGGTGGGGGAGCCACTGAGCGTCTCAGCCAGGCTATGGTCTGCGCCTGGGCCGGAAGTCTGCCGCTGTGGGCAAATTGTCGTGGGGGTGGGGGTGGGGATGGGGGTGAGGGTGAGGGTTAGGGTTAGAGGGTAGGGTGGAGGGTTAGAGGGTGGGGGTGAGGGTGAGGGTTAGGGTTAGAGGGTGGGGGTGAGGGTGAGGGTGAGGGTGAGGGTTGGAGAGTGAGGGTGGGGTAGGTGGCCAGCTGCTGGCAGGGTCTGTGGGTCAGAGCAAGTCGGCTGCGGAGACCCGTTTCCTCCGCATTATGGTTGGGGTCATGCAGAACCATAATAACCCAGTGAAGTCCCCTGGTGACTGGGTGGCATGCCGTCTCGTGTTCAGTGCCTATGAAAGTCTGGTGCAGGCCAAAAGCAGTTTCTTCTTTTTTCAATCCTCCCCTGAGGATGTGTTTTTATTGATTTTTTTTAGAGAGAGAGAGAGAAGGAGAGAAACATTGACTGTAGAGAGCAACTTAGATCGGTTGCCTCCTATACACGCCTGGAACACCCATCCCCAGTGTCTGACAGGGGCTGGGCCCGGGGTCTGTTTGTTCAGTGAGCACCGGCTGACCCAGGTGGCGGGTGTTAGGCCTCCGGCGTGTGTCACCCCTCCTTTTGCAGCTGTGTGCGAGGACTCATGGTCTGGTGGTGCCCATGTGTGGGACAGGGCCCAGGTCACCTGCATGTGAGCGTGAAGGTGGGTGGTTTGGTGTATTTAGATTCTGCACTGCTGCTCCCGATCTGCCAGTAACAGTCCTTACTGTGAGAGCTCTGGCGTGCCGCCCTCAGAGCCTGCTGACACTGCTTCACTCCACATATGCACACACATGCATATGCACACACAAATGAGCACGTGTGGACTCACAGATGCACACATATGTACAAACACACACATACCTGAACAGATATGTGCACACTAACACCAACACACATACATCCTTGTGCACATATATATAAACACACATCCATATGCCCACATGTTCAGCAGCACAGGCACCACTGTGCACACAGGACCGCATGTGCACACCCACATATCCATCCATGTGCATCCCCCCCACATCCATGTACATGCACACAGATGTACACACACATTACCACACATACACCAGTGTGCACACATGTCACGTGCCTACAGACATACACATGCACATGCGTACAAACACACAGATGTGCGTGTGCCCACACCCTTTGGGGTCCCTCACCTAACATGGTGCTTCCCACAGAGCTGTCATCGAATCCCCTCCCCTGTGCTCCCTGCTCTCTGCTGCACTGTCTGTCTGCGTCTCCATTTCCTCTTGGTCATGAGGCTCAGTGTGGGTGACACCTCGAGGTGTGGAGGAGTCTGTCTCCTCCTGAGCTCGGCTCACACGATGTGGCGGGCTTGGGGAAGAGAGCATTTTCAGAGCCGCTGTGGTCACTCCACGCGGTCACTGCATTTGCCTGGCTGTGGCTGCATCCCAGTGTGTCCCGGACCCGGTGTGGGCGCGTCTCCGGGATGGGAGCGGCTTCCTCCGTAGAGTCTCTGTGCTGATCGAGGGCAGTGCGCTCACGATTTAGCCATGCTCCCACAGGAGGCTTTGCTTCATGGAGGGCACATTGTTCTCTCATGGACTAAATTTTAAAAACACATTTCACGTCTTCCGACAAGCCATTGAAATTCCGTGTATAGTGTCATGCATTGGCATGTGACTTACTTCCTGGCGGAACCTCCCGACATATTGAGCTGGATGTCAAAAGCCAGAAAGTAAAGCTAAGGAAAATATCTAGCGCAATGTTGTAGCTCCTTAAAGGAGAATGAGAAGGATCCCAAGGACAGGAAGCAGGGCAGAAAGCCAGTGTTGCCAGGAGGTTGTAGAGCTGGGCAGGGGCCAGTGCTGCGACCCGGCTGCTCTGCCTGAGCGTCTGGGGCCGCGGCTCAGTGAGGTGGCCTTGGCTTCTGGGGCTCCCTCCGTGGGTGGCTTCTGCTTGCCGTCCACCTGTCCCTTCCCACCTGTACCTTCCCACCTGCCCCTTCCCACCTATACCTGCCCACCTTCCCTTTCCCACCTGCCCCTTCCCACCTGCACCTTCCCACCTGCCCCTTCCTACCTGCCCCTTCCCACCTGTACCTGCCCCTTCCCACCTGCCCCTTCCTACCTGCCCCTTCCCACCTGTACCTGCCCCTTCCCACCTGCCCCTTCCCACCTGCACCTTCCCACCTGCCCCTTCCCACCTGCACCTTCCCACCTGCCCCATCCTACTTACCCCTTCCCACCTGCCCCTTCCCACCTATCCCTTCCCACCCGTCCCTTTCCATCTGCCCCTTCCCACCTGTCCCTTCCCACCTGCCCCTTCCCTCCTGCCCCTTCCCACCTGTCCCTTCCCACCTGTCTCTTCCCACCCGTCCCTTCCCACCTGCACCTTCCCACTTGTCTTCTGTTCCACCTTGGAAATCAGGGTCCTTCCTTATTGCTAAAGTCTGGCCAAGCTCACCTGCCCCAACTCCAGGTGGATGAGTGCTGTGGGGTGGAGTGCGGGGATGTGCCCATGGTAGTCAATGCAGTCACAAAGCTGCTATTCAGGTGGACAGTCACACATGTGGGGACATGGCAGAGGGACCGCTAAGGGCGGGAAGTGGAAGGTCATGAAGGGGCCGTGAGTGGCAGACAGTGGTCCACTGTTTCCAGTACCCACCCTCCCCACCTGCTCCAGGGCACTTCCAGCTTCTCCAAGTCTGGGGCGTTTCTGCGAAAGGAAGTGCTGTTAAACCCACCCGGCACCATGCTTTCCCTGCAGAAATGTATGAGGCCAGATGTGAGGAAAGGGGGCCGGAGGCAACACCACGGACTTTGGGGAACCAGTGGCATCAAAAGTCAAGGCATCTGTCTGCTTATGCATCTGTTGCATTCATTTATCTGTGTATTTGCTGACATGTCACTGCGGGGACAGGGGGGCTTGAGCAGAGGTGAGGAAGAAGAAGCCCTGGTTGGACTTTTCAGTAGAAGACTGGAAAGTAAAGTAGCATATGGGCAAAAGGACAGGTACAAGTGCAGATACAGCCCAGAGGGTCATTTCTAGTGGGGCATCTTCCTCTTGATAGTCCTCAACTGACTTGAGTTCTGGACGCTGCTGATAATGAAACATGGCCGATGTCATCAGCTGCACAGAGACGCTGCTGTCACTCACCTATGCTCACTCTCAGCCAGCAAACCTCCGCTGCAGATGAGCTGTTCAGCCAGACAGGACACACCCCGCCTCCCTGGGCCCAGGCCTGGCAGACAGACTCTAGGCCCCAGGTCCCCATGGAAGCTCCTTTGTCCCAGAATGGATGCAGGTAGCCAGCCTGCTGCTCACTGCTTGGGGCTTGGGCTTGAAAAACAATTTCTTTTTTTAGCCCTGTCTAAAAAAAAAAGACAGAAAACTTCCCTTACACAGTGAAAGCAATAGATTTGCAAGTCCAAGAAGCACAGGGAGTCCAAAACAAAATGAACCCAAAGAGGCCCACACCAAGACATCATAATTAAAATGCCAGAGGTCAAAGACAAATAGATAATCTTAAAAGCAGCAAGAGAACAGCAGTTCGTTACCTACAAGGGAGTGCCCATACAACTCAGCTGATTTCTCAACAGAAGCTTTTCAGGCCAGAAGGGAGTGGCAAGAAATATTCAAAGTGATGAATTGCAAGGACCTGCAACCAAGATTACTCTACCCAGCAAAGCTATCATTTAGAACTGAAGGTCAGATAAAGAGCTTTCCAGACAAGAAGTTGATCACTGGCAAACCAGTATTTCATGAAATGTTAAAAGGTCTTCTTTAAGAAGAAGAAGGAAAAAAAAAGATAAAAAAAATATGGCAATAAAATGGCAATAAATACATATCTATCAACAACTGAATCTAAAAATCAAAATAAATGAACAAGGAATCTAATGAACAAAATAAACTGATGAATAAAATAGAACCAGAGGCATGGAATCATGGAGCAGACTGATGTATCTCAGAGGGAAGTGGGGAGGGGGGCAGGAAGAGATTAACCAAAGAATTTCTATGCATATAATATGCATTCCTATGGACACAGACAATAGGGTGGCGAAGGCCTGGGGAAGGGGATTTGGGGGGAGGGGGCCAATGGGGGAATGAGGGAGACATCTGTAATACTCTCAACAATAAAGATTTTAAAAACACCATCTTATATAATAAAGAACTAATATGCTAATTAGACTGAATGGTGGAATGACCTTCCAGAACGACCTGCCGGAATGACCATTGGGCAGGGGGAAGGGCCAGTGAGCCTGTGCTGCCAGGCCAGCCATAGCGGTCCTGGCGCCCCCGCCCCCCCCTTTCCACAGAGGCAGTGGGAGAGACAGCAGTGCAGTCCCAGTCCCGGCGCTGCACCTTCCACATAGGCGGCTGCAGGGGAGTGGGCCTAAGCTGCAGTTGGACATTCCCCAAGGGCTCCCGGACTGCCAGAGGGATGTCTGACTGCCAGCTTAGGCCTGATCCCCCGGGGAGTGGGCCTTAGCTGGGAGGTAGACATCCCCTGAGGGCTCCCGGGCTGCGAGAGGGCCGGGCTGAGGGACCCACCGAGTGCACAAATTTTTGTGCACTGGGCCTCTAGTAAACAAATAAAAGTGACTCAAAAAGGTATAGAAAACTTGAAAAAGCCTTTAATCATTAAAAATTTATATATGTGCCCTGGCCAGTGTTACTAAGCAGTTAGAGCATCGGCCTGCACACAGGAGGCTCCTGGGTTTGATTACCGGTCAAAGGCATGTACTTGGGTTGTAGGTTCTATCCCCAGCGTATGGGAGGCAACCTGTCGATGTGTCTCTCTCACATCAATGTTCTTTCTCTCCCCTCTTTTCCTCCCCATGCCCCCTCCTTCCTCCCTTCCACTTTCTCTAAAAATATCAATGAAAAAAATATCCTTGGTTGAAGATTAAAAAATAATTGTGTACCTAAATTTTCAGGAAGGAGTTATAATTTGGTGGGTGTGTGGTCTGAACTGTTGGTGGGAAATCCTCCCAGTCTCCAACAGACACATGAGCCATGGACGTGGAGCCCTGTTACCCGAGGCCCAGTGTGAGCCGTGTGTGCACAGCATCTCACACTCTGCTAGGCTCTCATGTGACTCCACATTGAGCATCATCTCCTATTTGGGAAAAATCCCATGAACTAGGAAAATCCCCTGAACTAGGTTCATATTTGCTCTTGGCATCTCCTCATTGGCTATAAAGGACCCTCTTTCCTGTGGGTTTTACAGCCAAAGAATAAATGAGGGTCTTCATGAAAAGAAGATCTTCTCCAAGACAAACCTCTCTCTGCCTCGAACAAGTAGAAAGAATGGTCAGGGGAGCTCACAGCATGTGGGCCGAGAGTCTCAGAGCTGAAAGGAGATGCAATGTCTTCCACACGGCAGAGGCTGCCTCACCCCTCAGCTTTCTGGGCAGGTGCGCTCAGGACCCAGATCCCTGCCCCTCTCAGACGTGGTCTCCCAGCTACTGCTAAGGTTGAGGAGTCTGAACTGGAGGGAAGACAGTCCCATAGTTAAAACAAAAAATAGGGTGGGTTCTAGAGCTTTCCTTCCCCGGATTTTATAGTCATGTTCCAGAAGCCTGTGTGCTCCGTGCTGCCCTCTGTGGCAGGACCCTGCGAGAGGAGTCCTAATTTGCACAGTGAGTCTTCGCTGCCCTCTCTCGAGGAGCAGTGGACTAGGAAGATCGACATCTTTGCATGGAAAGACTCCTGTTCTCTTAGCTGTTCAAGGACTTTCAGAATGCTGGCCTGTCCCCTACCCGGCCCCCAGAGCGGCCTCCTCCTGCCCAGCATGTGTCTCCAGGAGCCTCTGTGTCCGCACACCACGTGCTCTGCCACATCCGCAGCCTCAGAGACTGTTGGTCCAAGGAGGCTGGGCCCAGAGGGCTGGATCCATAACACAGACTCACCTTCTGTTTATTTAACTATCTAACCACCACACACAGGGCATCTGAGGATGTGGCCAAGAAGGCCCACACCGTGATGGCCGGCAGCGGACAAGGTTATCATGAGCTGTCGGTGCCGGTGAGCAGGTTGCATCTCTTCTTCCCCCAGTGAGCTGAGCGAGGGGGTGGAAGTCGCATGTTCAGTCTCCAGTACCCCAGGTTCCGGTTTCTTCCTGGAGCGCCTCACCTGCCCTTCTTCTCTGGTTCTCAGCTCTGCCACCTCTCCGTCCTGTCTTGTCTCTTGCCTCCTGTGGTTCATCCAAGTGCAGAGATGCTGTGAACGCATTTCTGATGTTGCAGTTTGTTCTTTGGGGGCTGGGTGTGGGCAGTTGCATGACTTGTGCTCAAAGCAGAACAGCTGCAGAAAGCAGACTGTCTTCCAAGCTGATGCCAACAGCTGATACCAGAGCAAACCTCTAATTGCACGAAAGACGTCAAATAAGGAACCAGACATGAAAGCAAGGGCCTCCCACACAATTTCCTCACTTGGGGGCCAAACCAAAGTCTCGCTTATTTCTATGTGTTTGAGGATCACATTTTTGTCCTTCAAAAGATGTGTAAAGCCCGGCTGACCTGGCTTAGTGGTTGAGCTTCGACCTATGAACCAGGTGGTCATGGTTCAATTCCCAGTCAGGGCACATGCCCAGGTTGTGGGCTTGATCCCCAGTAAGGGACGTGCAGGAGGTAGCTGATCAATGATTGTCTTTCATTATTGATGTTTCTAATGCTTCCTCTCCATCCCTCTCTCTCAAAAAAATAAATAAAAACATTTTTTTAAAAAGAAGATGCTTAGATATCTTTGTAGGTTCCAGAAATACTCATAAACTGCCTCCTACCCTTACAATGAAAACTAGATGCCCTCCCCTAACTTTGACTGCTTTAAAAGCTTGCATCTTCCCCTGAGGCAAATTACAGCCTTGACTTCTAACTGTGCAGGATATGGTCAGGTTAGTCCTGTGAGAACTGTAGCTGACACCAGCGTCAGGGCATGCTTAGCGCCCATGGAGCACTGGGTGCGGTGGAGGGAGCATCTGCCTTGGGGATCCTGGGCGTCTGTTTCACAGAGGCTTCATTTCAGACATGACTGAGAGTTGGGCGTGGACAGAGGAGGAAATGGAGGCCCAGAGAGACCTGGGAGCTCCCATCTTCCCAGAGAGGCAGGAGGGGAGGACCCGTTTATGGGCTGTGTGGGATATAACCTTGTCTGAAACCTCAGTAAATGCTACCTAGGTCATAGAGACGATCACTTTTTTCTGTGAAGTAATTCATATTATGGCCGTGTGTGGTACTTGCATTCATCCTATCTAATAAAAGAGAAACATGGTAATTAGCCGCACATCCACTACCCTTCCCATTGGCTAATCAGGGCGATATGCAAATTAACTGCCAGCCAAGATGGCGGCTGGCAGCCATGCACTGAAGCTAACAGGGAGGCTTGCTTGCTCCAGTGACAGTGGACTCCAACGTTCCCTGCCTGACTTGCCGGCCTCTCAGCTGCAACTCTAAGCAACTATGTTGCAAATATAGAAGCTAAACAAAACCCCAGAAACCTGCTTTAGTCAGCCGGGCTTCAGCCAGCCAGACTGCAACATTGTATCAAATACAGAAGGTAAACAAAGGCCAGAAACCTGCTTTCAGCAGCCGAGGCCTCAGAGCTAAAGCTGGCCCAGAATATAAAAAAAAAAAGAAAGAAAGAAAGGAGCTGTTGGGAGCTTCAGTCACCCGCCAGCCTGAAAACGGCCCTCAGCCCCTCAGCCAGACTGGCCAGGCACCCCAGTGGGGACCCCCCACCCTGATCCAGGACACCCTTCAGGGCAAACCAACTGGCCCCACCCGTGCACCAGGCTTCTGTCCTATATAGTAAAAGGGTAATATGCCTCTCAGCACCGGGATCAGCGGAGCCACGAGGCCTCCCGGCACTGGGATCAGCGTGACAGGGGGCAGTGCCCAAACCCCCTGATCACCCTGAGGCTCTGTGTGTGACAGGGGGCAGGGCCACAACCTCCCTATCTGCCCTGCTCTGTTCGTGACAGGGGAAGGCACCCCAACCCCCTGATCAGCCCTGCTCTGTGCCTGATGGGGGGAGCTCCCCAACCCCCTGATCGCCCTGCAGCTCTGTGTGTGACAGGGTGCAGCGCCCTAACCCCCTATCGGCCTTACTCTGTGAGTGACAGGGCGGAGCTCCCCAACCCCCCTGATGGGCCCTGCTCTGTGCATGACAGAGGGCAACGCCCCAACCGCCTGGTCGGCCCTGCTCTGTGCGTGACAGGGGGTGGCGCCGCAACTTCCCTATCGACCCTGCCTTGAGTGTGACAGGGGGCGGTGCCCCAACCCCCCAATCGGCTGTACCCTGAGCGTGACTAAAGGTGGCATTGCAACCTCCCGATCTGCCCTGCTCTGTGCATGACAGGAGGCAGCGCCCCAACTCCCCAATCGGGCCTACTCTGAGCCCGACCAGGGGCTGCACCTAGGGATTGGGCCTGCCCTCTGCCACCCAGGAGCAGGCCTAAGCCAGCAGGTCATTATCTCCTGAGGGGTCCCAGACTGCGAGAGGGCACAAGACGGGCTGAGGGACCCCCCCTCCCCCCCAAGTGCACAAATTTTTGTGCACTGGGCCTCTAGTCTACACTAATAAAAGAGAAACATGGTAATTAGCGTACGACCGCTACCCTTCCCATTGGCTATCAGCGTATCCTTATGCAAATTAACTGTCAGCCAAGATGGCGGCCGGCAGCCAGGCAGCTGGAAGTGAACATGAGGCTTGCTTGCTGCAGTGAAGGAGGACTCCAACGTTCCCCGCCTGCCACTGCCAGCCTCTGAGCTGGCAGTTTGAAACATTCTAACAAATATAGGCCGGGATCTCAGAGCTGAAGTTATACATTGTTTCGATTATAGAACGCAATCAGCAGTGGAAGCCTCAGAGCTACAGCCAGAGCTAAAGCTGACCCAGAATAAGAAAAAAGAAAAAAAGAAAAAAGGAGCTGTTGGGAGCTTCAGTCAACAACCGCCAGCCTGAAAGCAGCCCTCAGCCCCTCACCCAGACTGGCCAGGCACCCAGTGGGGACCCCCACCCTGAAGGGTGTGTGACCAGCTGCAAACAGCCATCAGCCCCTGATACAGGCTGGCCAGGCACCCCAGTGGGGACCCCCACCCTGATCCAGGACACCCTTCAGGGCAAACCAGCCAGGCCCCAGGCCTCTATCCTATATAGTAAAAGGGTGATATGCCTCCCAGCACCGGGATCAGCAGAGCCGTGAGGCCTCCTGGCACCGGATCAGCATGACAGGGGGCAGCGCCCAAACCCCCTGATCGCCCTGCGGCTCTGTGTGTGATGGGGGTGGGGCCACAACCTCCCTATCCACCCTGCTCTGTTCCTGACAGGGGAAGGCGCCCCAACCCCCTGATCGGCCCTGCTCTATGTGTGATAGAGGGCGGTGCCCCAACCCCCCCCCCCCCCCACGCAAGGGCCCTGCTCTGTGTGTGACAGGGTAGAGCCATAACCTCCCCATCGGCCCTGCCCTGAGTGTGACAGTGGCTGTGCCCCAACACCCTGATCGGCCCTGCTCTGTGGGTGATAGAGGGTGGCGCCCCACCCCCACCCCCACGGGCCCTGCTCTGTGTGTGACAGGGTAGAGCCATAACCTCCCCATTGGCCCTGCCCTGAGTGTGACAGTGGCTGCGCCCCAACACCCTGATCGGCCCTGCTCTGTGCATGACAGGGGGCAGCGCCCAACCCCTTGATTGGCCCTGCTCTGTGCGTGACAGGGGGCAGCGCCCCAACCCCCTGAATGGCCCTGCTCTGTGCGTGACAGGGGGTGGTGCTGCAACCTCCGCATCGACCCTGCCTTGAGTGTGACAGGGGGCGGTGCCCCAACCCCACAATCGGCCCTACCCTGAGCGTGACTGAGGGTGGCATCGCAACCTCCCAATCCA
Source organism: Myotis yumanensis (assembly GCF_028538775.1). Taxonomy (NCBI): domain Eukaryota; kingdom Metazoa; phylum Chordata; class Mammalia; order Chiroptera; family Vespertilionidae; genus Myotis; species Myotis yumanensis. The sequence continues at coordinate 437,492 of NW_027223760.1, forward strand.
CCCTGCTCTGTGCATGCCAGGGGGCGGCGCCCCAACTCCCCAATTGGCCCTGCTCTGAGCCCGACCAGGGGCTGCACCTAGGGATTGGGCCTGCCCTCTGCCACCTGGGAGCAGGCCTAAGCCAGCAGGTCGTTATCTCCCGAGGGGTCCCAGACTGCGAGAGGGCACAGGCCGGGCTGAGGGCCCCCCCCCTTCCCAACCCCCGAGTGCACAAATTTTTGTGCACTGGGCCTCTAGTATATAATAAAAGCCCAGTGACCAGAACAATGGGATGACTGGAATGACCAGAATGACCATGGACAGAACAACCCGTCACTATGATGTGCACTGCAGCAGCCAACCAGCCCAACCGGGGCCTCAATCAGCTGTGGCCCCTCCCCCCAGCTGGTCCCACCCCCGATTGGCCCTCCCCACCCCGATTGGGGGTGGGCCTGCCAGCCAACTGCCCACGGCCCCTCCTCTTGGCCAGTCCTGCCCCTGATGGCCCCCCCCCATTCTGATTGGGGGCTAGGCCGGCTGGCCAACATCCCGTAGCCCCTCTGATCGGCCTCTCCCTTGATCACCGCCCCCCCCCCCGCCCCATGAGGGCCAGGGCTGGCTGACCTTCTGCGGCCCCTCCTGGCTGGTCCAGCCTGATCAGCTTCCCCCACCCTGATTGGGGCAAGCCAGGCAGCCAACCTCCCACATCCCCTTGCCGTGTCGGCCCAACGCAATCAGCCCCCATCAGGGTGGGCTGGCCAGACTCCACTTGTGCACAAATTCATGCATCAGGCCTCTAGTTATCAAATAAAAGCCTTCAGATGTGACGGGGACAGATAATTACAGATTGATTTCTGCACATCTCAGTTCAGCATTGACCCTCCTCTTCTTCCTCTCTCATTGCCCTCCTCCTGCGCTAAACATGCTTGCAGTTTTGTTGGGTCCTGGGGTGTCAGCTGGAACTATGAGTAAATGGCAAAGCTGTGTGGAGCCCCTTTATTTGAAGTCAGGAATTGAATTAGAAAGTGCAAGGACATGGTGCCAACAGAGGCAGCCCGAGAATTATGTCAGGCCAGAAGCACCAGCCAGGCCCCGGAGGTCCCTGGCGCAGTCCAGGGTCTGTCTGTTCTTAGGTTCCATTCTCTGCACAGACTCTGTTTTACTTAACTTGGTGAATCCCAGGTTTCGGGACAACAAGCAGAGAGAGATACACCTTTAGAACAACATTAGAAGCCAACCAAAGTCTAGTTTATTCACCAAGCAAACAGGGAAGGCACTCCTAGACCTTAGAGTGAGAAACACAGAATAAATAAACACACTGCAATGAGTGACATTCTCGTTTCCCCCCTGATCTGCACATGAGCAGTTCTGTGCCTTGACTCTGTCTGGAATCTTCCAGCATGAAGATGACCAGACGTCGTAAATAAAGCAGAGTAACAGAGCTTGGTCCACACAGGAAAAAGTTATGGGGCCAAAGCATGAACCTTGGTGGATGCATCGAGAATAATACAGATGGAACGCCACAGGTGGAAGCTGGTTCGGCATCAGCACGTGGAACAGAAGGGAGACCTGTCTCCCGGCTCTGACGCCCCCGCCTCCCAGGGACGTGCCGTCCTGGAGATGCTTCCTGCTTGAGGCTTCCTCCTCCAGGCCTCGCACTCCCAGGTCTTATCACGCTGGGACAAGGTGGGGTGCAAGCTGGCCATCCAGCCCTGGGAGATGGAGGCGTGCAGACCTCCCATGGGTGGGTGGGCTTGGTTGACCCACCGATAGGCCAGGGCCCCTCCCAAGCCTGCTGGCTCACTCCTGCCCCTCAATCCCACCGACTGCCCACTGGGCATGGCCCCCACCTCCTCACTGCTCAGCTCTCCTCCCTCTCTGCCCCTCCAGCTGGACTTTGTGGACCGGGCATCTGGACTTGAGAGGCAGGGAGGCCCTGATTGGAGAAAGTGAACAGCTGATGGGCACCTTCCCACTCGCCCGGTTCTCACCCGGCTCTGGCTCTGTGGCGGGAAGAACACACGGGCCATCGTTGTGTCCTCACACTGGGGTGCCTGACACACCCGCTCACGACACTGCGGGTCCTGGGCGGCCGCTGCTCCCTCCGTGGTCTTCACCCCACTCCCGGTGGGCCTTCCTTTCTCTATTTAACTCGGCGGTTACAGTCTGCAAAAGCACGTCCATGGGTCAGCGATAGGGAAGATTTAAACATCGATGATGGGGTCCTCAACAGAGAGAGGTTCGTGCTTTTCCTCTGGGCCGTCAGTGACCGGCTCAGAGAATGCGGGTGAGGAACCCGCAGGCTGCGTCAGGGCCCCTGTCCTCCGTGCCTGGACCTCCCCTGTCCTCCCTCACTCTTCCGTCTCCAGCGTCTCTTATCTGTGCGTTTCCCTCCATAAACCCCTGCCTTTATCTCAACATAATGAAGGGGCTTCAAAGACCCCAGCCCCCGCCCCCCTTTCAAATTAGAGGCTCCGGAGAGGCTCATTTAAGTGCATAAAGACAGTTTTTGTGGGAAGACTGCAGACTTTAGTACAGCTGCCGTCCAGGGGGTCCTGAAGCAGGGAGGCACCAGCAGCTCCTCCCTCAGATCCTTTCTCAGCTCCCCTGCCCTTTCTCAGTGGAGTGTCACAGCCCTAAGGGCCTGGGGGGTCCCCTGCTCTGAGCTTGGGTTTCCTGGAGGAGGGGACCCGAGTGTGGCCTTGGACTGAGAGGTGCTTTCTCGTTCCTGTGGAGGAAGGACGGGGAGGCAGAGCAAACCTTACCCCAGTTCACTGCGGAGAGCACACTGTGCAGTTAGGGTGCGGTCGCTGAGGTCGTGGTCTGAGAGCCATTTGTTAACAGGGAGTGTTTTCCGTGTTAGAGAGGGAGATGCTGTATAGGGTGTGTGGGGTCTGGTATAGGTGAGAGTTAAGTTAGTGGTCCAATAGGTTGGGATTGGAGTGGCTATGATGAGGGTTCGAGCCAAATTTGTCGTGACAGACAAATCCAGCAGGATGTAGAGAAGGAGGGATTGATGTTAGAGAGTAGACGGAAGGTTGTGTTGATGAGGTGGGCAAAGGAGTAGGTCCGGGGTTTGTAAGGAGAGAGAATGTCTTTGTGGGGGAGGAATAGGTTGGAGGTTGGAGATTAATAGGTTTTGATAAGGACAATTATTCCCCCGGGGTCCCTACCTCCCGGTCTATTCTAACTCCTGCTGGCTGAGCCTGGTTCCAGAGCGGGTCTGCTGGGTTTGATGTGGTAAAGCTGACAGGATTACACGTAAGGGGGCCACAGCCCGAGGGGGTCTGAGGTTTACTAGCGGACTACGTAAAGCACCAGAGTGGTAGTGAGAACACTGCCAATATGGACAGTAGAACTCCCCTACATCGTCACAGGCCCTGCTGGCGGTATTTCATACGTGGATATTTGTGGTCGGTGGCATAGGCCTGATACCACCCACCGCAGCTAGACCACCCGGGGCCATGGCCGTGCAGGCATCGAAATAGAGAGTGACACTAGAGGATTTCCCATCCCAGACAGTAGAATTGATGACTCCCTCATCATCCCAAGTCCGTTTCACCTGAAAAGACCAAAAACCTTCACTGGTGCACTCATTGCTAGCTGCCTGTAGGATTATGGTGAGGAGATGAGACATGTAAAAAGGAATTCGAAAACCTGAGCTTCTTCCAGAGTAAAAAGTCGGAGGGCCCCTTGCCAGGTAAGATCTACTATCCATGAGTGTAAGTCTTCTGGGGAAGCAGACCATGGTCGCCACCAGGACCAGTCCTCCAGGATGCGCTGCAGGAGTTGGTAGAATTGAGCCTGTGAGGAGTGATGGGTCATCAGGTCCTGGATGGTGCCGCTGAGTCCTCTTCAGGGATGGTGGGAGGCCTGTGGTGAGCCTGAGAGAGGTGGGTCCTGTGGGGGTAGAAGTGGAGGAAGGTGGTGTTTGGTGTAGAGGTTTGCATGGCTTAACGTGTGAGAGGTGATACCAGCGGTGTATTCCCTGTACCTTTGCTGCCAGAGGGGTGGATAGTATGTGGGAAAGGCCCCTCCCCTGTGGGTGTTAAGGATGCCTTTCCTTTTCTCTTGATATAGACCAAGCCTCAGGGAGGACTGAGAGGTGGGTAGAAGCTGTAGGAAAGGGACGGGGAGAAGATTGTCAGCGTGTTGTTGTAAGAGTGCCCTCGTATGGACAAAGGCAGGGAAGTAGTCTCCGGGGAGGGAGTTGTCCTCCGGGGTTTGGAGGACAAAAGGCCGCCCGTATATGATCTCAAAGGGGCTGAGAAGTGGTGGTTGTCGTGGCCTGGCCCTCAGTCCCATCAGTGCCAGGGGGAGAAGTTCAGTCCACGGCATAGGGAGCTCTAAGGAGAGCTTGGTTAGATGTGTTTTGAAGAGACGATTGGCCTTTTCTACTTCACCCGAAGACTGAGGGTGGTAGGGGATGTGGAGGTTCCATTTGATGTTTAAAGTTTGAATCAGATTGAAGAGACATCGGGAAGCCAAAGCGGGGAATGATGTCGTGGGTGAGAGGTAGATGAGAGTACAGCTGATTGGGAGACAGATGTCTGTGTTCTCCCCACAGAGGAAGAAGAATCCCTGATCCATGGAGACAAGCTGAAGGGTGTAAGGAGAAGAGGTGGGCTAAAGGGTATGAGGTTCCTTTTTCTAGTTCCACACTCCAAGCTGAGAGGGTGGTCACCATGGCGCTACCAATAAGTGGTGACGGATGAGTGGTTGAGATTGTGTTGCAGTGAAAGTGGGAGGGAATGCTAGAATGGGCTGTTATCCAAGGGAAGGAGAAAGGGAAGGAAAGGAGCAGTGGAAGCAGGGACCTGGATATGAGGCTGGAGAAAAGGCAGGGGGAGGAGAGAGTAGGTCCCACAGCCTGATCCCAGGCCTCTAGCCGCTTGGATTCAAAACGGCTGCATATTTTCCCTAGAGATAATGTGCTAAGGCTGGGGAGATACTGAGCTCAGTTTCTGATAACAGCCGGACTGTTGAGTAAGCCTGTGCAGCCCAGGAAGTTGTTCTGTGGGAAGGGTGGAGTGGGGGAGGTGGGCGAGGTGAGAAGGCGCTGAGGTCAGAGCAGTTTTCAGAGCATGAAAGGGGTGAGAATGTTGGCCTTGGGATCTAAAGGCTCAGTGAGGGGCCCCTTCCCCATGTCATGTCATAGAGGAGCTTTGCAAGAGGACTACAGTTGTGGACCCGGAGGCGAGAGTACCCAGTGAGCCTGAGAAAGAACATTTGTTGTTCAGAGGAGGGGACAGTCATGGAGGAGATGAGGCGATAAGGGATAAGGTGTTTACAGTCCCAGGAATGGCCGGCCCTGTGGGGTGAGAGAGTGAAACTGAGGTAGGTGACTGTGGTTTGGGACAACTGGGCTTTATGAGGATACATGGTAGCCCAGGCACCAAGGCAGAATGAGAGAAGAGGGAATGGGGGAATTTAGTAAGGCACAGTGTAGAGGTGAGGTGGCTAATGGCTGTGAGACTAGTCCATCAACCCCCATAATAGAGACTGAGGAGTGGACAAGGGTCCCAGTGAATTCGGGGAGGGCAGAATGAGTGGCCCCAGTCTCCATTAAAAGGAGATCAGCTTACCTGCCACCACAGTCCTTACCTGAGGCTCTGTCCTGGTGGTGTAAGTCTGTGGGGTCCTGTCGGGGCCTGGGCAGCTTCTTCAGTGGCCAGTCCCAGGAGGTCTGGGAGCTCCAAACCAGATCCAGAGGGCGGCCATGCTGGACTGGCTGAGGCCTGAACCAGAGGGGCCAGACCAGCCGTGGGCAAACTATGGCCCGCGGGCCGAATCCGGCCCGTTTGAAATGAATAAAACTAAGAAGAAAAAAAAAAAAGACTGTACCCTTTTATGTAATGATGTTTACTTTGAATTTATATTAGTTCACACAAACACTCCATCCATGCTTTTGTTCCGGCCCTCCGGTCCAGTTTAAGAACCCATTGTGGCCCTCGAGTCAAAAAGTTTGCCCACCCCTGGGCCAGACTATAGTCTGATTTCCAGTGGCCTTCCCTCCCGCACCTTGGGCAGGGCCCAGGTGGGGGTCTCGGGTTTGAGCAGGACTTGGCTCAGTGTCTTTCCTTGCTGCATTTGACGCAGGGCCCAGATGAGGCGTAGCCCCTGACTTACCTGCAGTTGGAGGACCGGCACTTCGTTTGGGGTTTGTGAGAGTGGTGGCTAGGAGCTGGAAGGCCTCCTACTGGGCCTCAGCCTTGGCCTTTGTTTTTGGATTTGGGTCTCCTCGTCTCTATTATTAAAGACCTTAAAGGTCAGCTTAACGAGGTTTTTTGGGGGGTTTGTGGACCTGTATCTATATTTTGAAGTTTTCGGGGTATGTTGGGGGAGTAAAGGTGAGGTCAGTGGAAAAAGACCTGAGATGCCTCTCAATCTGTGAGGCTGGACATAGAGAATGGGACGTGGACTCAGACTACGCCCTCAGTTCCTGCTGCCTCCCTCAGGGGTAGAATGGACACGGGAATAGAAGAGGCTGTTGAGGAAGGCAGTCTTTGGGTGGCCTGAGAATGAGTGTTAGATGGGAAAGGCTGTTTTGGAGCTCACGTTCTCAGGATTTGGGCTCTCAGGGACTGGGGAGAAGGTGGCTGCTGGTTAAGAGGCTCTGAAGAGAAAGAGCCCAGGCGTTTTTCGATTTGAGAAAGATCATGGAGTGAGAGGGGAATGGCTACCGGGATAATACCCTCCCCCCTGCAACCTCATGCAAAGGGAACTGGCCAGCCACCTGTGAATTCAGTTGCTGGTGGTCACGGGGGGCGGAGATTCAGTGGAGAGCGCACAGGGGAAGGCGAGTGGTTAGCGTTCTCAGAGGGTAGAGCGTGGGGTGCAGGTTTCGTGACGGGGTTGTAACGGGGTGGTGGGGGCTGGTGAGGTGGAGAGGAATGATCAGCTGGGTCGAAAGAGTCAGAAGACAGAGAAAGGGGCTGAGAACCAGTTTGAGGGGCCGAAGGGGGCTTTGCGAGGAGGATTTGATAAGTGGAACATGAGGAGCAAAGCGAGGGGTGGGAGCAGAGGGAAAAGGAAGCCTGTTCGTAGGGATCTCTGAGGCCTCCCTGTCCAGTGGCAAAAATTATCTAGGTCTTGGAGGATATGGGAATCAAAAGTGCTGTTTTCGGGCCACTGAGAGCCATTGTCGAGTTTACATTGTGGCCAGGCACTGTTACAGAAAAAATGAGCTTCTTTGGTCTGATGTAGCCAGAAAGACCAAGGGTTGAGAGATTGGTGAGGAGACACCCTAAGGGTGTGTTCGAGAGGGTTTGGATTGAGAGGTCCCCATGACTGGAGGAAAGGGCTACCAGAAGTTGGGGAAGGAACAAGGAGCGTCCTCCTGTTCCCTCAGCCAACCTGTAGTGAGAGAGAGGGGGCCGAGAGAAGGTTCTGAGGTCGTCACCCCGAGACCTTTCCCGTGGAGTAGAAGAGAATTCCCGACCAGGCGCCTGGGCTTTCGTAGAACGAATAGCCGAGTAGACGGGAAACTCTGAGACCCTAATGCCCCTCCAGGTCACAGGGAGCAAGAAAAAAATAGAGGCGGGGAGGTTGGGTTAGTTGGGTCTGAAGGCTTACTGGCGGGCGGGAGGTGAAGAGATCCCCATGGGTCCTGGTTCGGCAGGGTTTGAGAGAGGGTCTGGGGTGGGCCCATCAACTAGGAACCGTACCACCGAGCAGAGCCAGAGAAGCTTGGGGCTGGGTCCGAGGATCGTCCATGCTCCTGTTCACCTCTCCGGGTTTCGGCACCAGAATGAGAGACCAGTCGGGAGCCAAAAACCAGGACTATAAGCTTTATTAGGGGAAAGAGACCTGCCGGGCTGCCTCACAAGGGGAGAGCAGCAACCGTGCAGAGGTGAGCACGCCTTTTGAGGGGCGTAATGGGGAGGAATGGGGGCTTAGTGTACTCACGCATGCTGTGATTGGTGGCTTAATGTATGGTCCATATAGGACAAGGGCTTAGGGTATATGGCAGGTGTGGATTGGTGGTCCAATGTATAGTCCATATAAGGTACCTGGTTAGTCACTCAGGTATTTCCGGGCTGCAGGTTACTTCACACTTTGCCCACCAGTTGGGGGAAGGGAGGATCTATCACTGTGGGGAGGGGGTGCGTAGGGAGCGGAAGGTGTGCGAGTGAGGGGACCTGGTCTGGCCTGGAGGCTGCCGTCTTCTTCCTCATGGACAACCAAGGGTCCAGGCGCTTTACTTGAGCCAGTTCAGCAGAGACAGGTAGAATCCTGTATGAGCCTCTATTCCAGTCCTGCTGGCAGCAGGGAGAACAGCAGGTCAGCCACAAGTCTGCTCTCTCCCCACCATCAACCAGCTGCTTTTATTGGGCAGAAGGACAAAGATTACACGGGTGGGGGGCTCCCAGGCGCAGGGCAGTAGAAATCACAGGTGCGGGGCGGGGGGGGCGGGGGCTCCCAGGCACGGGGCGGGAGGGGGGCTCCCAGGTGCGGGGCGGCGGGGGGGGGCTCCCAGGTGCGGGACGGGGGAAGGTATAATGGTTATAGGCAATAGGGCTGGGGGTCACAAAGGGCAGGCAAAGGGCGACACCCCTGGGACCGGATTGTGTCAGCTGCAAGGCTGTCCCTCTTCCCATGATGATGGCCGTTCTCGGAAGGAGGATGGGCTGCCCTCCGATGGCGATGGCACTCCCATGTCGCAGGGCGCACAGCTCCCAGCGGGGAGATGGTGCTTTCTCTATCAGAACAGAACCGCAGCAGCGGCTAGCGGAGCACCATGAGTACTTCTGATCACTGTCGCTCGTCCCGCTATCCGATTTCTGTCCCCAACACTCAGCAGAGCCCAGGGCCGGCACAGCCTGGGCAGTGCAGCACCTTGCCATTCATTACAGAACAAAAATTGCTTACAATTACACAAAATTAGCAATTTTAAATTATTAATGGTGGTGAAATAATGTGTCTATTCAACAAGTAATTTGTTGTAATTTTTAGTAATTGAAAGTAATTTCTAGCAATTAAATCCTAATTCAGCGAGTTTTCTGGGCGCCGCCTTTATTCCCGGGCGCCTCTCTCGGCATTGTGGGTGCTTTGCCAGGCACTCTGCTCGGTGAGATTTGCCGGGCAGGGTGCCTGGGGGCCCAACAGCCAGACTCTGGGAAGTGCAGCGAGAGAGCATGGTCCAGGCTGGCACAAAGGAGCTGCTTTATTGGAGATGCTGCCGAGACTGCCAGCTGCCTAGGCCCCGGTCCCCGTAAGGAGCCGGTGTGGGGAGGGGCTCCAGGGAGCACCTTGTCCAGGCTGAGGGGCCTGGCGCTGGGGTACAGGGTGCACAGGGGCTCTAGTCAGCCTGATTCCCCTATTCCCTCAGCTTCCAGAGCCCCCCTCAGTAGGCAGGCGCCCTGGGAGAGGGCTGGGCGGGGCCGGGGAGTTAACCTAATCACGGTGGATTTGCATATGAAAAGCAGCCCTGACTGACTTTGTCTCCCCAGGGGCATCTCCTGGGTGAAATCTGTCATCTCCTTTGTCAAGTAGCAAATAAATATTCTGACTAGATTCTTCAGAAACGAAATGGCTTGGCTTTATCTGGGAAGGGGCTTTATTCCCCTTGCAAATTAGTCGTTTTAACTCTGCAGGGCTTCTCCTGCTGCCCTGGGCCACAATTGAAACTTCAGTGTGGTTACGGCCTTTCCATATTTATTTTCTGTTGGAAAGGTGGGCTCCTGCAGCCATGGACACTGAGACAAAAGGCAGATGGGGACCAGGGTGGCTCCCCACCCCTGGCAGCAGCCTGTTCAGTGTGGTGGTCGGGGCCTGGACTGTGAGGGGCAGGAATGGGCGAGGGGACAGCCACAGTGGTAGGAAGTGTGAATCATGCTGTTCACTGTGCTGGCTGTTCTGAGAGAGAACGCAGTCTCCCCGGCTGGGAGCTGTGCTCCCTGGGACGTGGAGCTCACATCGGAGTGCGGTCCATCCCTCTGTCCCAAGAACTGCCTGTCACTGTGGGAAGATGTACAACTCGAGGCTGAGACAGTTGTTAACGTAAAAAAACCATTGAAACCTGTAAAGAGTTTTTGTGAGTTTATTTGAGCCAAACTGTCGACATATGCCGGGAAGCAGAACCTCAACGAATTGAGATAATGCTCCGGAGAATGGCAGGGTTACATCCGTATTTATACATTTGCAATCAAAGGAGGGACGTAGGTGGGTTACATGAAATTCATTGGTGATAGATTAAGGAGGAGGGATAAAGCAAAGCAGGAAACCCCTGGGATTGGATAAAAAGTAAAATGATGGACACATACTTAGGTGGGTGCAAGATCAATTAACATGATAATGAAGGAATTTGTGGTATCTGTCCTGGCGCCCAGCACATTTGGTTGTGCCCCAGGGGCTCCAGAAAAAGGGAAGTTACAACTTACCCAGACATTTCAAGGGTGTGTTATCACAGATGCAAAAAGACAGATAGGCTCAGTTAAGGTAAAGGTTGACCTTGTCAGTGAAGATACTGGCCTAGGAGGTGACTGCCCACCATAACTGCTTTTAGTCAAAGTTTAATTTCAGACCATCCTTTGTGGTTACTTTAGGTCTGAGTTTGCAAGACCGCCATGCAGGCCTCCCCTGAGCTTGTCAGGTCAGCATGTGGCCCCTTTCGTCCACACAGTCTAGTCCGAGAGGCACCTGCTCTTTACAACCCGGGCCGCGTGACTCATAGCCTGTAACCATCGTACCTTCCCACTTCCCCACGCTTGTAATCCTACTTCCCTCATCATCTTTGTGCTTCTACCAGATGCAAGCAGCAGGCTTATGGGGAGGGACAGAGCAGCTGTTTGTGGGTGACTGCTGCTGTCCACGCTGCCGTCAGGATTGGAATCAACGCTCATGTAGGATTCAACCCTGTCTCTGCTGAATTGGCTCAAGTAGTGCCGGGCGTCCAGACCCCTTGGTTGCCTGGTTACAGACGCACTGTCCCCGGGCAGTCCCAGGAGGCGGTCAGCGGGCACAGGTGTGAATCGATTTCGTCCACAGGGTCATACGTGTGCCCAGCCCTTTCCCGCTGTGTCTTCCTCCAGCCGCTCAGCCTCCAAAAGCCCTTCCTGGCCCCGCTGCTGAGTCCGAAAGGCCCTCTGCGACCCGGAAGTGAAGTTAATAAATCGTAGGGTCGCCAGCACACGAGGATTTAAAAATGGGTGCAATGCGGTGGTAAAGGCCAATCGGCAGAAGAGTGGGCCATGAGGACCTGTGTGCTGTGCAGGCGCCGCTGAGGCAAGACCGAGCGAGGCCTGAATCTTAGAGACCAGCAGCCCCAGTGCAATGGTGTCTGTGCTGTGGCCCGGCCCCTGAGCGACAGCGGGCACCTCTGCGGGCTGTGTCCTGGCTGAGCGCCTGCCTCGCGCCCAGCAGACACCGGTCTCACCCCTCTGCCCGGGCCTGCTGTGTGGACCGCCTGCTTCCGGCAGCGGCCGGATGCCCCAGTGCTCAGTGCTGTGGCTGGGCTTACGGAGCCAGTCTGTTTGGTAAATTCTGTGGCGAGGAGCCCTGGTGTGCCGCTCCTGCTGGTTTGTTAGGGGCACTTCTGCGCGGTGGGCGCTGATTTGGTCTTTCTGGGTGGAAATAGCCAGGGTCCCCGCCAGCCTCCCTTCAGGCAAAATGGTTCCGAGAGGGGGGAAGGGCAGGGGCACCTCCCGCACATGAACCAGAGGACGCAGAGGTGAAGTGGGAAGGCCAAGCATCAATCTAAACAACAAAGAAGAAAAGAGGCAGTAACAGCTCCTGGGGCAGGCCCAAGCCTGGGACCCTTCCCCCAAGGGAAGAGGACAGCAGGGCCCAATTCCGGGTAATATATGCCACGTGCCTTCGTGGGGGCTCTCACGTTCCCAGCCCTGGTGCCAAGGGCCAGCTGTGCCCAGCGCTGAGCAACAGGGACATAGCAGGTGTCCGTTGGTCCTGGCTCTGCTCCAGGCTGGACGTTTAAAAGCCTGCCCTGCTCTTCCTGTGCCCAGCGAACACAGCCTCGCGGTGGAGGCAGAAACGGCGGAGCCTGTGTGTCAGCTGCTAGTGTTGGGGTTGTCCCTGTAGAGCCACCACCCGGGAGGCTGACGTGGAAGCAACTAACGCCGCTGTGGGGTCACTGGGACAGGAGCAGGGCACGCACAACGGGTGTAAAGTAAGATTTTAGTGAGGCCGACATGCAGTTAACTCCATAGCAGCATAAGATTTGCCCCTTAAAGGGGCAAAGTGACCGGAGGCTTCTGCATGCAGAGGACTAAGGAAGTTGGTGTTATGGGTTCACTCAGCGAGATAGACCACCGACTCAGAATTTAAATTTAAGAGCCTTTATTGAGCTGGCCAGCTGACCACAGTCACAGCACCCTGCTGAAGCAGAGGCTGAACTGCAGTGCTGACTGCAAGAGTTACATTTTATTATTAAATTTTGTGGAGGCCCAGAGAAAATGTGTCTTTCAAATTCTGGGCCCCCAATATGGAGGAAACTCTCTTTATTTATACTTTTTCCAGTCCTTTGTCTCCCAAATTTGGAATGAGACTTCCAGGCCTTCTGAGAAAGAAGGCTTGTGTGCTGGGAAGGGGCTATGAGATCATATCTCAAGGCCTGGCCTGATGTCAGTACCTTCCTATCTATGTGTTTTAGGAACAGACAGCACAGCATGACCCGTCTGGCCAAAGCTCCAGATATGCAGCCCAGCACAGTTGGTAAAGGCTGGCCACAGCGTAGTGAGGGCACGTGCCAACGGGGGAGCTGCAGCCACGGTGGGAGGCAGCGTCCAAGCTCAGGGCCAGCTCCTATCTTCCCACATCAGCCAGTGTTGCGGGGCAGAGGGCAGAGGGCAGAGGGCCAGGAGCGGGAAGAGGCGTCCATTCAGGTTAGTGCTTTTGCAAACGACAGCTCTCCTCCCCACTCTGACTATCCCCTGATCTGGAGCCCTTGGGAGGTTTTTCCTGGGCAGTTTTAAGAGTCATCCCGGCTGGCGTGGCTCTGTGCCTGAGCGCCGACCCATGAACCAGGAGGTCCCAGTCCGCCCCCGCCGGCTGCAGTGTGCCCGCAGCCCCCTTGCCGAGTCCCGGCAGCCCGAGGGGCCTTCCTGTGTGAGGGGCCCCGCCCTGTGCTCGGGCAGCCTCAGCATCGCCGCGGCCCCTGTGGACACATGAGGGGCTCAGGTGGAGAGAGACCAGCTCTCTGGTCGTGGCTGCTGTGCGCTTGGGGGGAGGGGGCGGGGGACTGATGACAGCCGCACCCCTGGCCGCCATCTGACTGAGGCTCCTTCCAGAGCAGCAGCCTCTGGAGCACAGCACGGTGTCAGCACTGCTGGGCCTCTTCCACCAAAGCACCCACTTCCTGGGTGCTGGGGCCACGGCAGGCGTGCGTGCGTGTGCAGTGTGTATTCAGGCTACAGCTCCTCTGCCCTGAGCAGCGAAGAAAGGAAAACCCGGCACCAGAATGCGGGGTTGGGGGAGCAGATGCCTGACCCAGTGACCAGATGCTGTCCACCACTCCCAGCCAGCACCTGACCAGCACGTGACCACACCCTGACCACATCCTGGCCAGCACCTGACCACACCCTGACCAGCACCCTGACCACACCCTGACCACATCCTGGCCAGCACCCTGACCACACCCTGACCACATCCTGGCCAGCACCTGACCACACCCTGGCCAGCACCTGACCACACCCTGACCAGCACCCTGACCACACCCTGACCACATCCTGGCCAGCACCCTGACCACACCCTGACCACATCCTGGCCAGCACCTGACCACACCCTGGCCAGCACCTGACCACATCCTGACCAGCACCTGACCACACCCTGACCAGCACCTGACCACACCCTGACCAGCACCTGACCGCACCCTGACCAGCACCTGACCGCACCCTGGCCAGCACCTGACCGCACCCTGGCCAGCACAGCCATTCTAATATGCCACTCTCTTCATAACAGTTCAGCCGACGAATAATTTTTTTCATCTGGCACATTTGAACTCCATTTTTTGATTGTGTCAGACAACGACACTTTGAGTTATTAAATGATGAGTTCAGTCTCCAAAAGTAACAGGGCTTCCACTCCGCGCTCCCGGACTGTCCCCTCCCGGCTCCGTCTGCGAGGTCCTCAGTGGCCTGCCTCCTGGGCTGAGATCGGCGCTGCCTGTGGTCCCTCCGTTCATGGTTTCCTTTGCCCAACATCACGCTGATGGGCGCTGTCCACGGTCCCTGGGACAAGCCAGCGCTGGGCCCTGTGTCTGAGGCTGACCTCTGATGGGGTGGAATGTCCTGGCTTTCCCCATGTCTTCTCTCCTCCCCTCTCTCCGGGCGTGGGCACTGCTGGGGCGGAGCTGAGGGCCGCGGCCTGTGCCCGGGGTGTTTACACGGTGCCTGGCTCAGGGGCCGCGGCTGTGACCACGTGACAGAGCAGCCGCTGCCTCCACCGCTCCCGGACGCCCCAGGGCGGGAACGCGGGCACCGTTGGAGTGGGCGCAGCCCTTGGACCCTGTTCTAACTGGCTGTGGCTGGTGAAGGTCTGCAGGGTGGCGTCCATGGACATCCAGGGTGAGCTCAGTGTGGGGTTGTCAAGACCAGAAAAACCTGTTTAGGGAACAGTCCCAGGCCGATCACTTTCTTTGTGATGGGCCAGGGGGTGGGTAAGGAGGCAGGTCCTGCCAGTGCCCTGGCACCCGGCTCTCGGAGCAGCAGGGGCCAGGCTGGGGAGGAGGCAGCAGTGTCCCGTGGCAGTCGGGTGCACTCGCATGGAAGGGCATGGGCAGCGAGGAGTCTCAGTTGGAGTCCCCAGAGGGTTTCTCGCCTCCCTGCTCCCGGTCAGTCCTGCAGGGCCATGCCTCTGCCATCCTGACAGTGTCCTGGCCACAGGCCCAGCTGCCCCACACCCTCCATCGCCCGGCAGCCAGACCTGGTCTCTCCCGGTCAGACACCTGGTGGTGGGCTGCTGCCTTCAGCCTGGAGCAGCCCAGCAGCCCATGACCACCCGGAGCCCATGACCACCCAGAGCCTGTGACCACCCGGAGCCCGTGACCATCAGTAGCCTGTGACCACCCGGAGCCCGTGACCATCTAAAGCCTGTGATCAGCTGGAGCCCAGGCCGGGAAGCTGTCCCGTCAGACCTGCCAGGCATGGGGCAGGCAGGAGGTGAGCTTTCCACGCTGGCTCCTCAGGTCTGTGTCCCTCTGGACAGTGAGTGGGTTTGGGACACACACGCCCCTCAAAGAAAGGAAAAGGGCTTGTGACCAGCTGCCGAGCTGGTCCCTGTCGGAGGCTGTTCCTGACCATCCCACCAGGACACGGGCAGCGGCAGAGGACGCAGTCCCTCCTGACCAGAGCGCTCAGGACATCTGGGAGGCTGTGGAGGCGGCCAAACCTTGCAAGTGTCTCCCCTCGGAGGGGTGCCCCTGCTCCCAAAGTTGAGGACGGTGCTTGGCCGGGAGTCAGGAGCTGCTCCTCTTCTGAGTTTGGAGAAAGAAACCGCATCTGCCCACGTGGCTTCCGTGCACAGGGGGAGCCTGAGCGGCCTGGCGGAGTTGGCGGGTCGGTCC
This sequence comes from Myotis yumanensis, assembly GCF_028538775.1. Taxonomy (NCBI): domain Eukaryota; kingdom Metazoa; phylum Chordata; class Mammalia; order Chiroptera; family Vespertilionidae; genus Myotis; species Myotis yumanensis. The sequence goes on from NW_027223760.1 coordinate 452,991, forward strand.
TCCACGGCAAAGCATAGAAACACTTTGTATTGCGTGTGTCTGTCTGCGGGGTTTCAGCCTGATTGCAACGTCCGAGCGCCGCAGGGTGTGCACCATGGCTCTGTTGCTGTGGGGTGGTGGGGCAAACCGTTGCATTCCATGGCGTTGCTGGACTTTATCACAGACCGGCCTCAGAAAAAGTCACTTCTGCCGAGTCCCGGCTTCCTAACCATGAGGATGAGTGTGCACACGACTCTCCATGACCTGCAAGTTACCTATAAAGCAAAGTTTCATGTATAAACTCTTATTTCCCTGCGGATTATTGAATACATTCGGAGCTGTGTGCTGAGAAGGCAATCTTGCAGGCACTGCTATGAAACGCTTTGTCAAGCAGCAGGAGATACGACAGCCAGGGCACCAGCCTGGCTCGGGAGCCTCAGTGGATAATTTGCTTTGCTTGGCTGGGTTTTAGGATGTCTGGTGACTGTGCTGATGTGCACCTCCAAGCCCCATGACCTGGCAAACAGCATCTTGTCTGTTAGGTACCAGGTGTTTAGCTACTCATGTGTGGGCTAAAATCCCCTACCCATGTGTGCACACACAGATGCACACACATGCATGTACACACACGCACAGATAGACGCACACACACATGCACAGGCGCAGACACAGATGCACACATACACACAGATGCACACACATGCGCACAGATGTACCGGTGCACAATGCACACACAGAGGCACCCAGATGTATACACAGTTGCACATACATGCACAGATGCACGCAAACACAGCTACAGAGATATACACATAGCTGCACACACATATGCACACGCATGCACACATACACACAGATGCACACACATGCGCACAGATATACCGATGCATAATACACACACAGAGAGGCACACAGATGTACACACAGTTGCACATACATGCACAGATGCACACAAACACACAGCTGTAGAGATATACACATAGCTGCACATATACATATGCACACACATGCACAATGCACAATGCATAGGCACACAGATGGTACAGTTGCACACACATATGTACAGGTGCACATGCACACATGCACATGGAGGGACACATAGATGTATATACAGTTGCACATACATGCACAAATGCACACACATGCATGCCCTCACATACACGCAGAGGCACACAGTTGCACCTGTCCTTGGCTAAGGTTGAGGGGTGCATCCTGAGGAGCTGGGGTCCACAGGGAAGGAGTGACCCCCTTTGACTCTTGTCAGCAAGTCCCTCTCACCAGCCTGTGCCACGTGGGAAGTATTATGTGTTGTGTCATTTTCAAGGTTTTGAAAACTCACTTCTCCAGCTTCGTCCTCAGTGCCGACAGTCTTAGGTGCACGGTACAGAAGCCTGTCAGCCTCCCCCTCCCCATAGCAATGGGGGCTGCAGGAGCCGAGAGGGACTGGGGCTGGTCCTTGCCCATGAGGACTGGGCCCTTCCCACACCTCCTCCGCCTGCTCGCCCAGCACGTCAGCGGCCATGTGTGTCCTCAGGCCACCATGTGTCACTCACTCAGGCCGCCAGAGTCTACCTGGAGCTTCCCTACAGGTGGAAGCTTCTCTGTAGCTGTGCTTCCACCTGAGTGATGTGGGCCCCGTCCTGACTTGATAGAATTGCCCAGTGTTGGAGGGGGTGCCCGGAGGTCCCCCGGGGCTCCTGTCTCGCAGGGTCTCCTCGTGAGACGCGAGGTCGGGACACTCACAGGGCGTGCCACACTGCCTGGTGCCTGTGTGGGAGACCTCCCATGGCGTGGCTTCTGCTTTCAGCTGTCCTGTGAAACCACGCCTCAGAGTGTGTTCCCAAAGCTTAACAAGATGAACAATAAACAGGCCAAAACAGAGTCAACCCAAAAGTCAGGAAATCGCTTATGGTGCTAGCGAAGCTGGCGCTGGCTGTGATGAGAAAGCACATGGGAGTTCTGAGAATCCACGAGAATCCGTGGCACGTGGGCCGGCTCCCAGGCCTCTCCCTCCTTTGTCCAGAGAAAGGCTGTGGAGAGAGAAGCCAGGGATGAAATCCTCACACTCTCCAAGAGCCCCGTGGCGGTTGGGACGGGAGCCGGTGGGGGGCCTGGAGATGATGATCTCACGGAAGTCACTCCTCATCCTCCCAGAAACAGAGCGGGGAGTCGAGCTGCCACTGGGGGGTGTCCCTGGGTGCAGACAGGAGTGCAGCAATAAATGGAAATTTAATCCGACGGTAACCGCAGGTGGGCCCTGGGGCTGGGACCATGGGCACGTGGCTGCGTCTCATCCTGTCACTGTGGACAGCGAGTGCGGATGATGATGCTTCAGAGGTCGCCGGTGCTGAGGTGGGACAGACAGGGGTCCTTCCAGGTTGGATGGAGGGAGAGGCTGTGGGCTCCCCACGTGGGTCCAGGCCAGGCAGATGCGGGTCCCCAGAGCTCAGGACGGAGGTGCTTCTGTCCTGCGGAGTGTTTCCCCCCAGGCTTAAGTGTGCGGCAGTATCGGTGCCTGGCCATGAGCTGTGAGGACAGACAGCGCTCTCTCGGCCTCAGGACAAGGTGCTGCATGGTCCCGTGGCCTCCCTGCCCGCACATGTGCAGCCCAGCCCAGCCCGGCGCACGCTGCGAGGGAGGCGTCTCCCCACTGGGCCGTGGGTCAGTTATTCCCTGGGTGCTTTGTCCTTAAGAAAGGGGGTGGCCTGGGGCAGGAGCTCTGATGCAGGTGGGGAGCAGCCGCATGGGTTTCCCCTGGCGGTGAGATGGGACTCCAGGCAGAGGCCAAGGGCAGGTGTACAAGCTGGGCCCTGGCTCTGTGGCAGCACCTCTCTGCTGTGTGCACGTTCCACCTGAGGGTGGGAGGCAGGGGGTCCGCACAGGCTTGGGCAGCCGGCGGGAGGCGTGATGCACAGGGGGTGGCCTTGTCGAAGGGAGGATGCCCCTGAGAGCACCGCCACTGAGCAGACCACCTACCCCTGTGGCTGCAGACGGTACCTGATTGCACTCCGGCTCCTGTGGGTCCTTGGGGCCTTCGTGACCTGGGCACTTGGCTTTGGGTGGAGGGAGGTCGGCCTGTGGCTCAGTGAGCCGGTGCTGGTGGTGGTCAGCGGGGTGATGAGGCAAGGGGGTCGCCTACTGCTCACTGTCTAGTGCAGTGATGGCGAGCCTGTGACACGCGTGTCAGCGGTGACACGCGAACTCATTTTTTTGGTTGATTTTTCTTTGTTAAATGGCATTTAAATATATAAAATAAATATCAAAAATATAAGTCTTTGTTTTACTATGGTTGCAAAGATCAAAAAATTTCTGTATGTGACACGGCACCAGAGTTAAGTTAGGGTTTTTCAAAATGCTGACACGCTGAGCTCAAAAGGTTTGCCATCACTGGCTAGTGTGTCACTCAGGCCGCTTCATGTGGGGGTCTCAGAGTCCCATGTGTGTGCTTAAACCTCTGCTTGTAGAGCAATGGGCACCCACCCGTGGTTCACCGCCAGCCTTCTGGCCACCGTGGCACAGGAGTGTCGTGTGGCACCGCCCTCCTTGGTGTCGTGGCACAGGAGTGTCATGTGGCACCGCCCTCCTTGGTGTCGTGGCACAGGAGTGTCGTGTGGCACTCCCTCCTTGGTGTCGTGGCACAGGAGTGTCATGTGGCACCGCCCTCCTTGGTGTCGTGGCACAGGAGTGTCGTGTGGCACGCCCTCCTTGGTGTCGTGGCACAGGAGTGTCGTGTGGCACGCCCTCCTTGGCTATGTGGTGCTGCTGTGCCTCTACAGACAGCCCAGCCCATCCTCGCTGGGGACCGAGCGCCCCGTCCCCTTTGCCCTCTCACACTTGAGGCCACCGAGCAGCAGGGCCCAGATGCCTCCGAGAGGAGAGAACCGAGCCTCCAGCCACCAGCCAGCTCACAGCCTGCACAGGAGGAGGTCACTGTGGACCTTCCAGCCCCGTGCGCCATCGGCTGGCTGCGGCCGCGTGCGTGAAGCAGGAGATGCAGCAAACCGCCTGCCGCCGCCACAGGACAGCAAGCAGTGGACTCTGGGGGCTGGTCCCCAGCAGTAGGTGGGGAGCACCGTTGAGAAGTAGGGACGTGCCAGGTCACCGTCTGGCACGCTCTGGGCAGACGCGCTCTTTCTGCTGCTCAGTCGGGGCACATCTGTCGTGTGGGTTCTCACAGGAGACAGTGGTGTGTGTTGGAGCCCTCGCCTCGCCTCGCCTCGCCCCGGGCGGGGGTGGGGCATGTTTCCGGGGAAGCTGCCAGGGCAGTTAGCACCGCCCTCAGAAACACCCCGGTGACTGGTGACTGCACCTCGCTCCCTCAGGAGTTGCCTACAGCTTCCTTTTGTGTTTGGAAGCATCGTGCCGGGAAAAACGTTTTTGTGGTCATGCCATTGACCCAACATTACTTTCTCAGGCACAGGCAGATGATATGGGCGTGTGGATGTTAACACCACTTCCGGTCAGTCAGTCAGTGCATCTCCACATGGGCCACACAGCTGTCTGCCCTCAGTGGAAGCCACCCAGCGTGTTGGACGTAGGAGCAGGTACTCAACATTTGTGCCCAGACAGCAGACCTGCGGACCCTGTTCACAGCTGGATGTAGCGTCACCAGTGTGGCATCTGAGCGGGCATGTGGCAGAGCGGGCTCAGTGAAGAGCAACTTCCATGATGTGTGCCCCCTGTTTGTGATGGGCTCCTGGCGCTGCAGCAACATGACAGAGACTGAAGCCTGCGGTGGGGGCAGGACCTGGGGAGGTGGACTCGGAGGAGGGCTATCCATGTGAGCAGAGCCAGAGATGGTGATGGTGATAGTAATGATGATGGTGACAGCGACAGTGATGGAGACAGTGATGGTGATGGTGATGGTGACAATGATGGTGATGGTGACAGTGATGGTGATGGTGACAGTGATGGTGATGGTGACGGTGATGGAAACAGTGATGGTGATGGTGACGGTGATGGTGAAGGTGACAGTGATGGTGAAGGTGACAGTGATGGTGATGGTGACAGTGATGGTGACGGTGATGGTGACAATGATGGTGATGGTGATGGTGACGGTGATGGTGATGGTGACAGTGACGATTATGGAGATAGTGATGGAGATGGTGATGGTGATTGTGATGGTGACAGTGATGGAGATGGTGATGGAGAAGGTGATGTGATGGTGACGGTGATGGTGATGGTTATGGTGATGGTGATGGTGATGGTGATGGAGATGGTGATGGAGAAGGTGATGATGATGGTGATGGTGACAGTGATGGAGACAGTGATGGTGATGGTGAAGGTGACAGTGATGGTGATGGTGAAGGTGACAGTGATGGTGATGGAGAAGGTGATGGTGATGGTGATGGTGACGGTGATGGAGATGGTGATGGAGAAGGTGATGTGATGGTGATGGTGATGGTGATGGTGATGGTGATGGAGATGGTGATGGAGACAGTGATGGTGATGGTGAAGGTGACAGTGATGGAGACAGTGATGGTGATGGTGAAGGTGAAGGTGACAGTGATGGTGATGGTGATGGTGATGGTGATGGTGAAGGTGACAGTGATGGTGATGGTGAAGGTGACAGTGATGGTGATGGTGACAATGACGATTATGGAGATAGTGATGGAGATGGTGATGGTGATGGTGATGGTGATGGAGATGGTGATGGAGAAGGTGATGTGATGGTGATGGTGATGGTGATGGTGATGGTGATGGTGATGGAGATGGTGATGGAGAAGGTGATGGTGATGGTGACGGTGATGGAGATGGTGATGGTGATTGTGATGGTGACAGTGATGGAGATGGTGATGGAGAAGGAGATGAAGCAGGAGATGCAGCAAACCGCCTGCCGCCACCACAGGACAGCAAGCGTGGACTCTGGGGGCTGGTCCCCAGCAGTAGGGAATATTTGGCAGAATCTCCCAGAGCAGAGCAGGCTGGGCTCCCTGAGGCTGGACCTGTGGCCACACCCCTCTCCCCTGGATTCGGATGACCCAGCAGACACCATGCGGGATAAGACTTGACATCTGTTTTCCTCAGTGTCCTCCTGCTCTTTGTGGCATTTCTCACTGGACCCCTTACAGCCCGGCGAAGCCAGACCCTGCCCTGCCCATCTGCCTCTTAGAGATGCCCTGTAACCAGTGACAGTGCAGGAGGCAGACTCAGCCAGCCAGCTGCCTCTGCTCACCGGGTGGGGTCCGTGGGCCACTCCGGAAACAGGGTGGCCCCTGTGCCTGGGCTCCAGTAACACCGGGTTTTGTTTGGGTTCTTTGTAAGAGCCACACCTGTGGCCGGAACCACTGGGACCCGCTGAGAATGGGAACAGGGTGGCTTTTGCTCAACGGATCCGTCCCTTTCCAGGGAGCGACCTAAAAGAGAGTCTGTGGTCTTACTGTCCTGAGAACGGAATGGGGTTTAAAACAAGCCACTGACGGGCTAGCCAGCAGCTGCATTGCAGGCTGGACCCATCTGGTCTCGAGCTGGGTCCGCGGCGGCTTCCAATGTGTGTCCGAGTCCAGGTTACTTAGAAAACGAACCCGCAGATAGATCTGAGATCTGGTCACTTATTGGAAGCAAACACTCACTCATTTTACATCCTCGCAGTGTCTGTGCTCAGCACGCACTCCGGCGCTGAGCGGGTCCGGTCTGGTCTGGTCAGGCAGTTAGTCCTGTTGGACCCGCACCTTTGTCTCCGGGTGCTGGGTTCACGAGGGAGAGATTGTGGCCGGTTGACTCTTATGTAGCCAAGTTCAGGGAGGACAGACAGACCCGCTGAAGACAATGGTCCCGCTGGGTGGGAGCGGGGCTTGCTTTCTAGCATTGAATCTGTGTCATCTCGGCACCCAGATGGTTCTGGGATGGGGTGTGGGGAGGAGGGAACCATCCTGTCCCTTCTCGGGGAACCTGCCATTGTGTGTGGCCTCCGACACTCGATTTATCTGATTCACTGTCCAGCCGGGGCGGTGACCACCACCTCCAGGCCTGTCTTGTTCTGGGCCGCCTGTGCCTGGACAGGTGGGTGGGGCCTCCTGCCCAGGCTAGGATGGCTGGGGATGTGTTTCTTGTCTGCCGTAACCAGGGGGCACGAGGTGGGAGCAGAGGAACACTCTTTGGGTTCAGGGAACACCAGCCAACAGCACACAGATCATTGAGCAGCACTGGACCCGGATCTGCCCACGCAGACCTGCTTCTGTGCGTCTCCAGCGGCCCAAACGGTGCACCACTCACCACCGGGAGGGTTCGTTTCTCCGAGTAACTGGCACCAGGAGACCTGCCTGCCTGGCTCAGCATGGAGCCCAGTTCCGGCTCCAACTCTGCAGTGGAGGTGAGGGGTTGTCAGGCCACTGGGAATGTCGGTCGCCATGGCAACCAGAGAGGCAGGCTCCTCAAGCGAATGACAGGAACCTTTGCTTTTCACCCAGCTTTTATTTTTAGGGAAACAGTAGTGTCGTGAGAGGTGACTGGAGGCCCGACTTCACTGAGAAGGGTGTCGGGTGCGATGTGGCCCAGCTTTGATTCGCCGTTGGTAGCTCAGCTTTCTCACCCTCCCCCCAGGTGCCCCTTTTTTCCACACGGTTATGGGTGTAGCTTGAACAAGGAACTGCCGGTCTTGGGTCCCAGCTGTGGCACGAGAGTCCCAGGAGCCACACGTCTGCTCTGCATGTTGATCCTGCTCAGAGTTCACACGTGTCTGCAGGTTGATTGCATGGGAGGTGATGCTGCAAGACAGTACACCAGTGAGGTGTAGTGAGGTGTACTGTGTGCACCAGTGGGCATTGTAACCAGGGGAATGGCTATTCCCGCAGGTGTGCACAGTACACCACACCGCACACAGATTTCCCCGCAGGTGCGCACAGTACCCCTCACTGCATGTGGATTTCCCCGCAGGTGTGCACAGTACCCCTCACCACACACGGATGTCCCAGCAGCTGTGCACAGTACCCCTCACCGCACACGGAGTTCCCTGCAGGTGTGCACAGTACACCTCACCGCACACGGAGTTCCCGCAGGTGTGCACAGTACCCCTCACCGCACACGGAGTTCCCCGCAGGTGTGTACAGTACCCCTCACCGCACACGGAGTTCCCTGCAGGTGTGCACAGTACCCCTCACCACACACGGAGTTCCCCGCAGGTGTGCACAGTACCCCTCACCGCACACGGAGTTCCCCGCAGGTGTGTACTGTATACCAAACCGCACACAGAATTCCCCGCAGGTGTGTACAGTACCCCTCACCGCACACGGAGTTCCCCGCAGGTGTGTACTGTACCCCTCACCACACACGGAGTTCCCACAGGTGTGCACAGTACACCACACTGCACACGGAGTTCCCCGCAGGTGTGCACAGTACCCCTCACCGCACACGGAATTCCCCGCAGGTGTGTACTGTACCCCTCACCGCACACGGAGTTCCCCGCAGGTGTGTACTGTACCCCTCACCACACACGGAGTTCCCCGCAGGTGTGCACTGTACCCCTCACTGCACACGGAGTTCCCCGCAGGTGTGCACTGTACCCCTCACCGCACACGGAGTTCCCCGCAGGTGTGCACTGTACCCCTCACCGCACACGGAGTTCCCCGCAGGTGTGCACTGTACCCCTCACCGCACACGGAGTTCCCCGCAGGTGTGTACTGTATACCAAACCGCACACAGAATTCCCCGCAGGTGTGTACAGTACCCCTCACCGCACACGGAGTTCCCCGCAGGTGTGTACTGTACCCCTCACCACACACGGAGTTCCCACAGGTGTGCACAGTACACCACACTGCACACGGAGTTCCCCGCAGGTGTGCACAGTACCCCTCACCGCACACGGAATTCCCCGCAGGTGTGTACTGTACCCCTCACCGCACACGGAGTTCCCCGCAGGTGTGTACTGTACCCCTCACCACACACGGAGTTCCCCGCAGGTGTGCACTGTACCCCTCACTGCACACGGAGTTCCCCGCAGGTGTGCACTGTACCCCTCACCGCACACGGAGTTCCCCGCAGGTGTGCACTGTACCCCTCACCGCACACGGAGTTCCCCGCAGGTGTGCACTGTACCCCTCACCGCACACGGAGTTCCCCGCAGGTGTGTACTGTACCCCTCACCACACACGGAGTTCCCGCAGGTGTGCACAGTACCCCTCACCACACACGGAGTTCCCGCAGGTGTGTACAGTACACCACACCGCACACGGAGTTCCCCGCAGGTGTGCACAGTACCCCTCACCGCACACGGAGTTCCTGCAGGTGTGCACAGTACCCCTCACCGCACACGGAGTTCCCCGCAGGTGTGTACAGTACACCACACCGCACACGGAGTTCCCGCAGGTGTGCACAGTACCCCTCATCGCACACGGAGTTCCCCGCAGGTGTGCACAGTACCCCTCACCGCACACGGAGTTCCTGCAGGTGTGCACAGTACCCCTCACCACACACGGAGTTCCCCGCAGGTGTGCACAGTACCCCTCACCGCACACGGAGTTCCTGCAGGTGTGCACTGTACCCCTCACCGCACACGGAGTTCCCCGCAGGTGTGTACAGTACACCACACCGCACACGGAGTTCCCCGCAGGTGTGCACAGTACCCCTCATCGCACACGGAGTTCCCCGCAGGTGTGTACAGTACACCACACCGCACACGGAGTTCCCCGCAGGTGTGCACAGTACCCCTCATCGCACACGGAGTTCCCCGCAGGTGTGTACAGTACACCACACCGCACACGGAGTTCCCGCAGGTGTGCACAGTACCCCTCACCGCACACGGAGTTCCCCGCAGGTGTGTACAGTACACCACACCGCACACGGAGTTCCCCGCAGGTGTGTACAGTACCCCTCACCGCACACGGAGTTCCCGCAGGTGCGCACAGTACCCCTCACCACACACGGAGTTCCCCGCAGGTGTGCACAGTACCCCTCACCGCACACGGAGTTCCTGCAGGTGTGCACTGTACCCCTCACCGCACACGGAGTTCCCCGCAGGTGTGTACAGTACACCACACCGCACACGGAGTTCCCCGCAGGTGTGCACAGTACCCCTCATCGCACACGGAGTTCCCCGCAGGTGTGTACAGTACACCACACCGCACACGGAGTTCCCGCAGGTGTGCACAGTACCCCTCACCGCACACGGAGTTCCTGCAGGTGTGTACAGTACACCACACCGCACACGGAGTTCCCCGCAGGTGTGCACAGTACCCCTCACCACACACGGAGTTCCTGCAGGTGTGCACAGTACCCCTCACCGCACACGGAGTTCCTGCAGGTGTGCACAGTACCCCTCACCGCACACGGAGTTCCTGCAGGTGTGCACAGTACCCCTCACCGCACACAGAGCAGACCCTTCCTTCCCCGAATGCGGAAGCCGAGCTGGCGGCGAGCGGGGCCTCCTTCCTGGTCTCAGGGCGGAGAACCAGACTCTGAGGGTGAAGGATGTCACCAAGGCCAGAGATGAGGGTCCGACATCTCTAGGCCCTGTCCGTCCCCTGCCGCCTGGCGGATCCCACCACCTGGGCAGGACCGGCGGACCTTGACCGCACACGGTCCTGGGGCCAGAAGGCCAAGGTCAGGTGTCCGACTTGGGTCTGGCGAGGCCACTGCTGCTTGCCTTGCGGACTGGGTGCTCACGGTGCAGAGAGGGAGCTCCCAGGGCCACCACGGGCCATCCTCATGGCCTCACAAACCCGAGTCACCTCTCTAACACCCTCCCCGCCACAACGAGGCCTTCAACACGTGCGTTTGGGGGGGGCACGGGCAAGCCATCCACACGGCCGCCTGTCTGTCTCTCCGCCTCTCACGGGGAACAGCCTGCTCTGTCATTCCCACAGGGCCTGTCCCTCCTGCAAGTGCCGACTTTAATTTAGGCTTCGGAGAAATGTGGTTGCAATAAGTCCAATCAATCAACCAATCAGCCTGTGAGTGCACCTGAGCCCAGAATAGCCATTATTTTAAAAATGAAATCTTTATTGTTGAAAGTATTACATGCTCCCTCTTCCCCCTTTGACCCCCTCGCCCCCCACCCCTGGCCCTCACCACTCTATCCTCTGTGTCCACGGGCCATGAGTATATGCATATAAGGTCTTTGGTTGATCTCTTCCCACCCACCCACCCTCCCCCGCCTTCCCTCTGAGATCCACTCTGTTCCAAACTTCCATGTCTCTGGATCCACTCCGTTCATCATTTTATTTTGTTCATTAGATTCCAGACATGAGTGAGGTCATGTGACGCTTGTCTTTCTCTGACTGGCTTATGTCACTCAGCATGATGCTGATTTTTGATGAGTCGTGATATCACACAGCCTGTGGTCACCAGAGGGAACATCCTGCAGAAGTCGTTGCAGATGGAGAACGCGTCTCAGAGAGCCCTCCGCTGCCAGGACGTTCCGACTGGTGCCAGGACATCACTGGGGGCCGATGAGTGGACACCGCTTTCCAGGGCAGGCCTCACAGTGGAAGCCGGGAGCCCAGTGCAGGGCCATCCTGGCCCCGGGTGGACGACAGTGACCCCCGGGTGCCAGGGACCCGCTGCCTGAGCCCCGTGGGCCAGTCGTCACCGCAGCAGCGTGGCTCTCTGTCTGCTTCGCGGCTTAGGACACGCACCGTCACTGACCTGGTTGTGTGGCGCTCCCCTCACAGCCACCCAGTAAGTCCAGCCTGAGACTCCCCTCAGCCCGTTCATAAGGGGTGCTCGTCCTTCTAAGGGGGATTCGTTTTATATCAAGAGATCTGCTCGGACGAGGCCTCTGCTCTGACATGGGGGCGGCACACGCTCGCGACGCGTAGCCCTGAGCGCCCGCCTCACGCCTGGAATGGTCAGGGGGTGGCTGTCGTCTCACTGTGGACGAGGCGGCTGAGGCCTTGGTGCTCAGAGCTGCAGGTGCCTGCCCCACAGGACACTCTCCTGCCTGCTGCACCCGGAGGGGGAAGGGCAGCCGTCACCTGGCAACAGGAGCATGTTCTGTGCAGCTGCCCAGACCCTAAAACAGCGGTTCTCAACCTGTGGGTCGTGACGCCTTTGGTGGTCGAACGACCCTTTCACAGGGGTCGCCTAAGACCATCCTGCATATCAGATATTTACATTACGATTCATATCAGTAGCAACATTACAGTTATGAAGTAACAATGAAAATAATCTTATGGTTGGGTCACAACATGAGGAACTGTATCAAAGGGCCAGAGCTTGAGAACCACTGCCATAAAATGTGGTCACAGGAGCACGAAGTGCCGCAGACGTCACTCAATGTGTCCTGTGCCCTGGGGATGGACGTCTGAGCTGGAAGGAGTGTGGTGGAGGGAGCGCGCAGCCCCGCAGGAAGGCGGGCTCACCCGCGGTGACCGGCGGCCATGAAAACGGGGAAGAAAGCGATCTCATCCTCCCGGCACATAGGAAGGTGAAGGGAGGCGGAACGATGGCCAGCACAGGGTGCGGGGACGCCTGGCGCCGGCCGCACAGGAGCACCTGGCTTCCGGGCGAGACAAGGCGTCACACGACAGGTAGAGAGAAGCTGTGGCACTCTGGGTCCGCAGCTCCTCATCGCTGCATGCGGGATCCTGGCAGCGCAGCGTGTGTGTCTGTGTGTGCATATGTGTGTATACACCTGTATGTGTGTATACATGTGTGTATGTACACATGTGTATGCGTGTATGCATGCATGTGTGTGTATGCTCGCGCACTCTCCTCGGAGAGTGATTCAGGAAGCCAGGGCACGGCCAGCACATTTCCCCTGTGAGGTCTCTGCGACATCCTGGGGCTGGGACACTCCCCAGGGGGACCCCCTGCTCTGACCCCCTCAGAGAAGGTGCAGGCCCATGGCACTGCTCAGGACCGACGTGGCACGTCGCACCTCAGCTGGGCGGACTGAGGCCCGGGTGTCAGCCTGCCTGGCTCCTGGTCCCTGCTCCCCACCACAGCCCAGGGCCCCCGAGGCAGCCCGTGGCCAGGGTAGAGTGGCCCTGCCTTCGTCCTGCAAGCCTTGTCATTGGGTTCCTGATTTTGGCACCTCTTCAAGAGACCTTCAGTTGCTCCTTTTAAAAAGATTATATATATGTGTATATATATATATATATATATATATATGTATTTGATTTTAGAGAAAGAAGAAGAGAGAGGGAGAAACATTGATTAGCTGCCTCCTGCATGCCCCCCCCCACCCCCCCGGCCAAGGATCCACCCCTCAACCCAGGCATGTGCCCTGAGCGGGCATCAAACTGGCGGCCTCTTGGTGCACAGGGTGGAGCTCAGCCAGCGAACCCCACTGGCCAGGACCCTCCTTGTCCAATCGTGTGTTTATATTTAGCGAGTCTCCCCCATTAGAGTGAAATCCCATCGTGAGAGCCAGAAGCACATCTTCCTTCACAGCTACCCTCACAGGCCAGAAGCCCGGGGACGTAACTCCTTCTGCACTGCCAGCTTATTTCAGGTGTTTGGCGAGTTCCACCCACACGTACAGTGCTCCGTGCTCAGTATCTCCAGGAAGCAAAGCAGCAAAGCTCGGCGGCAAAGCCATCGGACCAGCCACAGCCCATTCCATCGCCTTAAACTCGCAGGGCAGTGTCAGGCTCCCTGCGGCAGAGGGTGGAAGCACGCGCACACACGACAGAAACCAAGTTTACTCACGCGGTGCTCTGCTTCCAGCTTTCTCTTACAACGAAGGTGTGCTCAGCGCTGCCGCCAGGGTGTCCCTTGGATTTCACATTCATTTGCATTCTACCGCCTTAAACTAAGCAGGCGGAGCTGCCCGGACAAACAGCTTCCTGTCTGACTTCACTGATGCTAGACTTGCAGATGCGAGAAGGAGACGTCTGTAAGCGAGGGTGTCCGCCAGGAAGGCCACGCCGCCCGCGCTCTCCGCCATGCCGGCCCGGGGTTCGGGCGACCAGGCCTGCGCTGCTCTGTGCAAAGTGCATATTAGGGCTGGAGGGGCCCTGGGTGTTCAGAGTGAGTGAAGCGCAGCAGCAGCATGTCTTCCTTCCGGAGCACTGGCCTGGGGTCTGAGGAAGGCGCCACTGCAGAGCGCATCTTTCTCCCGGGCCTTCGGGCCCAGTGCTGGGCTCCGGCCCCTCCCCTGGTGGGGCTGGCAGCTCTGAGGCCGGCTCGGTACCAGGCAGGATAGATCAGCGATTTATAACCAAGTCATTGAGTAAGTGATTATCACACTGTCTTCTAAGTGAGAATAAGGTCGCTGTAATGACAAGACGGGTGGTTTTTCTTGTGGTTTGTAAGCATTTTTTAAAAGGCAGAGAAAACCACCCTGATCAATGGCACCCTCTTTGAAAGTCTTGGCGTGTGGGTTTCTGACGGACAAGGAAGTGGTCCCACTATCGTAATGCCGTGGATTCTTCCACGTGGGACTTGAGCTGAGCCCACTCTGACCTGAGGCTCGGCTCGGGGTCCAGACCCTGGGTCACGTGTCAGCGCAGGCGGGGCCGTGGGTCGCCCTGTGGTCCTGGTCTCTTGTGGCTGAGACATCCTCCGCCATGGCCGCCCCCTCCCGTCTTGTCCTCATTCCTGCTCCCCTCTGGGTTCCTCTCCCACCAGGGCCCTGGCAGCGATAGGGTCCCTCCTCTTGGTTTACCTACCCCCGCCACCGTCTGGCCTCCTGTTGGGGCTGTCCCTCCTTCTGGTCTCGCCCAGGAGGTCTGTCCTGCTTAACGTATTTTCTGAGGCTGCCGAGGCTGGCCCACTGTTCACAGGCTTGTTTGCCACCTGTGTGTCCTCTCTGAGGAAACGTCTCCGTCTCTCGTCCATTCTGGTTGGATGTTGCTGTTTACTTTTGAGAGCTCTGCTCAGGCACGCCTGCTTGTCCCTGCGGCCTGAGCTACCTTCCCTCTGTCCCGCGCCCTCTGAGAGGGGCTTTCGCGCAGAAAAGCTTTCACTTTGCTGAGGCCCGTGCACCAGCTTCTCTTTTCTGTGGGTGGCGTTTGGCGCCGAGTCCGAGAACCCTGTGGTCCCTGCTGGGCCCCGAGGTTGTCCGCTGTTTCCCCTGAAAGGTTGGCTGTCATCCGCTGAGCATAGGCCTGCGCTCCCGCTGAGCTTCTGTGTCAACGGTGAGACACGCGGAGGTTTTCACCTTCGGATACTTGATCGCTCCAGCGCCATTTGTTGAAAAGGCAGTTTTCCAACCAGTCAGTTGCTTTTGCAGCTGTGGGGTCTGTGTCCGGGGTCTGTGTCTGTCCGGGGGTCTGTGTACCTGTCGCTCCGACCGGTCACGGTGCCCGCACAGTGAGACTATGGGCATGCAATTATGAGGTCGGAGGATTCCTCCTGCTTTATTCTTTTTCCAAATTGTTTAGTTACTGTGGTTCCTCTGCTGTTCCATATACATAGGTGCCTGTATCTATAAAGAATCTTGCTGAGCCCTGGCCTGGTGGCACGTCATCCCAATGCGCCAAAGTTGCAGGTTCGATCCCCGGTCAGGGCACATATATGAATCCACCAATGAAGGTAGAAATAAGTGGAACAACAATTCAATGTTTCTGTCTCTTTCTCTCCCTTCTTCTCTCTCTAAAATCAATAAGTAAAATTAAAAACATCTTGCTGGGATTTTTATAGGGATCATGTTAAACATGTACATTAATTTGGGGAGAGCTGACATGATTATGTTGGGACTTCTGATTTATGAACATGTCCTATCATTTATTTAGATATTTGATTCCTTCATCAATATCATATAGCTTGTAGCACACAAGTCCTGCACATGTTTTGTTAGATTCACACCAAAGTATTTAGTATTTTATTTTAATTTCAGGGTCAGTATATTCATAGCTAGTACCTAGAAAAATAATTTATTAATTGTAGGAGGTTTTTTTGTAGATTCATTGAGATTTTCCATATAGAACATCATGTCATCGGGAAAATAGGTACTTTTAAAAATATATATATTTCTTTATTGATTTCAGAGAGGAAGGGAGAAGGAGAGAGAGATAGAAACATCAATGATGAGAGAGAATCATTGATCGGCTGCCTCCTGCACACCCACCACTGGGGACGGAGCCCACAACCCAGGCATGTGCCCTTGGCTGGAATCGAACCTGGGACCCATGGGTCCGCAAGCTGACGCGCTATCCACTGAGCCAAGCCGGCTAGGGCTAGGTACTTTTTTTTTGAATCCTCACCTGCGGGCATGTTTACATTGATGAGAGAGAGAGAGAGAGAGAGAGAGAGAAAGAGAGAGAGAGAGGTCAGTTGCCTCCCATATGCTCCCCAACCGAGAATGGAACCCGCAAGCTCCTGGTGGACGGAAACACTCTGACTTCTGGCCGAGGCTGAAAGTGGATGCAGCCTCATCCCTCCCTTCGAGCCTGCGTGCCTTCCAGTGCCGCGTGGGCTGCGGCTCCGCTCTGCCGCCTTCCTCGCCTGTCCTGGGGCTCCGTGGAAAGCTGGCTCCACCCGGTGCTCACGATCAGGGTGATCCCCATTTCCGAGGAAGTTTCCATCACGAGTGGGTGTGGATTTTCTCAAATACTTTTTCTGCATTGATCTGATCATGTGATATTTTTCTTCTTTAGCCTCTCAATCCCGTGGATGACACTGATTTGTTTTAGAATATGGAACCCGCCCTGCACCCCGGGAACGAATCCCCTGACGAGTGATGAGTTGGACATGTTGCTGGATTTTATGTCTGTGCTCAGGAGGGTGTTGGTCTGTAGGCTCCCTTTTCTGGTCCTGTTTTCACCTGCTTTTGGCATCAGGTTAATAATAGCGACTTAACATTAACTGGGAACTATGTTTTCTTCCATTTTCTGGAAGCGGTTGTGTACAATTCATGTTAATTCTCCCTTAAATGTTTGGTAGAATTCTGCAGTGAAATCACACGGGTCTGGAGATTTCTCTCTGGGGATTCCCCCACCCCCACCCCCCATACATGGCTTTCGCTGCATCTTTCAAATATCGCCAAGAAGCCTGAGGACGCACTGCTTCTGTAGCTGGACAGCTTAGCTCTTGTTCACGGGCCGCTGGATGGTTCCTTTCTCAGAAGCAAAGACGCCGCCCTCCCCTCCCGCTAGCCTCGTGTTTTCTGTGGGCCCCTGGAACCGAGCCGCCGAACCGAACCGACACAAGTTCAGTGGCAAGAACCAGCTCACCTTCTGGGCTTGCGATACTGAACGAGGGATGCCTGACCTCATCGGAACCCTGCGAAGTGTTTTTCACCTAAGAAACTCCTGATTTTAACAAGAGATCCATTTTTCTGAATAATGGCAGCGACAGGGAAGGGAGTGTCCCAGGCCCCATCTCTTAAGGGTGGCCGTGTGACACCTCGACCACGTCTGCACAGGCCTGCGGACCGTGCAAGCAGCAGCTCCTTTCATTCCCCGCCACACGGCAGCCCAGCCTCTGCTTTCCCTCCCCAGGGGCAGCTCTCCATCCACAGGACAGCGGTCCCTCCGCAGGGGCTCGGGGCCTCCCAGGAGCTGCGTCCCCCGGGGTGACGAGTTCTGGGGTGCGGACAGCCTGGTGGCTGCTGAGGCCTTGGCCCTCACAGCAGATGTGCAAGGAGCTTGGTTTGGGGGATGTTTTAAATATGAATTATTCCTGGACACCAGACGCCTCGAGTCAGACGGGACGGGTGCGTGGCTCGTGATTGTGGGGAGGGTCTGTTTCCCAAGCTCTGTGTTCATGTGTTTGCTTCTGGTGGGTCTGCAGGTGTGTATCCATCTCCCGCTTGATTGCTGATTTTGGTCGTTTGTGACTGGTCTCTCTTCTTCTTTGTCAGTCTTGCTAGAGATTTGTCAATGTTGCTAATCTTTTCAGAGAACTGGCTTTTTTGTTTGTTTTCACTTTCTCTGTTTGTTTCTGATTTCAATTTTATTGGCCCTGCTCTTTATTACTGCTTCCTCGGCTTGCTGTGGATTCACTTTGCTCCCTTCCGAGCCTTTTTCCGCGAGGATTGGGTGATTGATTTGAAACTTTCTCTAAGGCGAGCATTTGGCAGCAAAGCTGCACTACGCACAGTCCCACTGCTCCAGCACCTCCGACCTGTGGCCTTTCGCTGTCGCTGCGGCTAACGGGCTGTGCCCTCGGGTCCCTCTACCCCGGTTACGCAGAGTGTGCTGTTTACTTTCCAGTTGTTGGAGACGTTCTTGTAAGTATGCTCTTCGCTTCCGGTCGGCCTCCATGTGAATGGAGCGCAGTGATTTGGAACCCTTTCCTGTGCTGAGGTCTGTTTTCTGACCCAGGACACGCCCCCAGGCCCTGCCCGTGGGCCCGTGGCGGGGCATGGGCTCTGCACTTGCTGCCCAGGGTCCTGTACAGGCTGGCAGAGCTGTGGGCTGACAGCACCGTGGGCTGTTCGCTAGCTCCGCACATTCCCTCCCGGAGTTGGTTGGTAAAGTGGGCTGAAGTCCCCAGCGGTAGCTGTAGTGTGTCCATTCCCCGTCAGTCCTCTCAGCCTGTGTGCTCACACCTGCCGTGTGGTGTGCTGTGTATGCTATGGAAGTACTGACCCTCGCATCCTTACCCCTCCCTGTCCTTCGCAAGGTGGTTTGCTCTGAGGACTCGTGTATCTGCCATTACTGTAGCCAGTGCTGTTTTCTTTCAATTAATGGCATTAATTTCCTACCCTTTTACTCCCAACCTGCCTATGGTGTTATATTTGAAGTGAATTTTCTATAAACAGCATATAGTTGAGTTGGACATTAAAAAAAATAATTCTTTATTGATGAAAGTATTACATATGTTCTTTTTCGCCTCCCATGGATCTCCTCCAGCCTGCCCGCTCCTCACCTTCACCGCCCCATTGTCTGTGTCCATGGGCCATGCATATCTGCATACAATGTCCTCGGTTGATTATCTCGCACCCATCCACCCTCCCCACCTTCCCTCTGAGATTCCGCACTCTGTTCCCTGCTTCCATATCTCTGGAACCACTCCGTTCATCAGTCTATTTTGTTACTTAGATTCCACATATGAATGTGATCATGTGACACTTGTCTTTCTCTCACTGGCTTATTTCACTTAACATGATACTCTCCAGGTCCCTCCATGCTGTCTCAAAGGGTAAGAGATTCTTCTTTTTTACAGCTGCATAGTATTCCATGTGTAAATGTACCACAGCCTTTTTATCCCAACCTGTGGGCACTGGGGCTGTTTCCACATCTTAGCTATTGTAAATTGTGCTGCTATGAACATAGGGATGCATACATTCTTTCTGATTGGTATTTTGGGTTTCTTAGAATATATTGCTAGAAGTGGGATCATTGGGTAAAATAGAAGTTCCATATTTAATTTTTTCAGGAACCTCCATACTGTTTTCTATAATGGCTGCATTTCCACCAGCAGTGCACAAGGGTTCCCTTTTCTCCACATCCTCGCCAGCACTTGTCATTTGTTGATTTGTTGATAGTAGCCATTCTGACAGGTGTGAGATGGTACCTCATTGTGGTTTTGATTTGCATCTCTCTGATGATCAGAACCTTGAGCAGTTTTCATATGTCTCTTGGCCTCTGTGTGTCCTCTTTGGAGAAGAGTCTATTTATGTCCTTTCCCATTTTTTCATTGGGTTGTTTGTCTTCCTTTTGTTAAGGTGTATGAGTTCCTTATATATTCTGGAAATAACCCTTTATCAGATGTATCATTGCCAAATATGTTTTTCCATACAGTGGGCTCCCTTTTCATTTTGTTGATGGTTTCTTTTACTGTGCAGAAGCTTTTTATTTTGATGTAGTCCCATTTGATTATTTTCTCCTTAGTTTCCTTTGCCCTAGGAGATGTATCCATAAACATACTGCTATGAGAGGTGTCTGAGATTTTGCTGCCTATAGTTTTTTCTAGGATTTTTATGGTTTCATGAGTTACATTTAAGTCTTTTATCCATTTTGAGTTTATTTTTGTGTATGGTGTAAGTTGGTGGTCTAGTTTCATTTTTTTGCATGTATCTGTCCAATTTTCCCAACACCATTTATTGAAGAGACTGTCTTTACTCCATTATATGCTTTTGCCTCCTTTGTCAAATATTAATTGAGCATGATGGCTTGGGTCGATTTCTGGGTTCTCTGTTCTGCTCCATTGCTCTATATGCCTGTTCTTGTGGCAGTAACAGGCTGTTTTGATTATGGTGGCTTTGTAGTATACCTTGAGATCTGGTATTGTGATTCATCCAACTTTGTTCTTCTTTCTCAAGATTGCTGCATCTCTTCAGAGTATCTTTTGGTTCCATATAAATTTTTAGAATATTTGTTCTAGATCTGTGAAGCTTTAATAGGGACTGCATTGAATTTATAGATTGCCTTGGAGTATGGACATTTTAATGATATTGATTCTACCAATCCATGAACATGATATATTCTTCCACTTTTTTATATGTTCTTCTATCTCTTTTTCAATGTCCTGTAGTTTTCTGAGTAAGGTCTTTGGCCTCCTTGGTTAAGGTTATTCCTAAGTGTCTTAATTTTTTTGTTGCAATGGTAAATGGGATTGTTTATTTAGTTTCTCTTTCTGAGAATTCATTATTGGTGTATAAAAAAAGACATTGATTTTGGGGTGTTGATTTTGTATCCTACCACATTGCCAAATTCATTTATTAAATCTCATAGTTTTTTGGTGAAGTCTTTAGGGTTTTCTATATCATGTCATCTGTGAATAATGAGAGTTTTACTTCCTCCTTTCTAATTTGGTTGCCTTTTATTTCTTCTTCTTATCTGTTCGCTGTGGCTAGGACCTCCAGTACTCTGTTGAATAGAGTGGTGAAAGCGGACATCCTGTCTTGTTCCTGTTCTTAGGGGAAATGCTATTGGTTTGTGTCTGTAGGTTTGTCATATATGGCCTTTATCATATTGAGATATGCTCCCTCTCTTCCCACTTTGCTGAGAGTTTTTATCAATAATGGGTGTTGGATTTTGTTGAATGCTTTTTCTGCATCTATTGATACAATTGTGTGATTTTTGTCTTTCATTTTGTTTATGTGATGTGTCACGTATATTGATTGATGGATATTGTACCAGTCTTGCATCCCTGGAATAAATCCCACTTGGTCATGGTGTATGATCTTTTTAATATATTGCTGGATCCAATTTGCTAATATTTTGTTGAGGATTTTAGCATCTATGTTCATCAGGTATATTGGCCTGTAATTCTCCCTCTTGGTAGTGTCTTTATCTGGTTTTGGAGTTAGGATAATGCTGGAATCATGAAAAGAGCTTGGAAGCGTTCCTTCCTCTTGGATTTTCTGAAATAGTTTGAGGGATAGAAGTGTTAGTTCTTCTTTGAATGTTTGGTAAAACTCCGCTTGAAGCCTTCCAGACCAGGGCTTTTGTTTGCTGGAAGTTTTTTTAACTTCTATTTCATCAGTTGTTATTGGCCTAATCAGGTTTCCTGATTCCTCCTGATTCAGTTTTTAGAGGTTGTATTTTTCCAGAATTTTTCCATTTCATCCACATTGTCCAGCTTGTTGGCACATAGTTGTTCATAGTATTTTCTTACAATCCTTTGTATTTCTGTGGTGTCAGTGGTTACTTCTGTACTTTTGTTTATGATCTTATACATTTGGGTCCTCTCTCCATTTCTTCATGAGTCTGGCTAACAGTTCATAAATCTTATTTATCCCTGCAAAGAACCAACTCTTGGTTTCATTGATTTTTTGTATTTTCTTTTAGCCTCTATGTCATTTATTTCTGCTCTAATCTTTACTATTTTCTTCCATCATCTTACTCTGAGCTTTTCTTGTTATTCTCTTTTTAGTTCTTTAAGTTGTAGGGTTAAATAGTTTATTGTTGATTTTTCTTGTTTTTTGAAATAGGCCTGTAGTGCTGTGAACTTCCTTCTCAGCACTGCTTTCACTGTGTCCCATAGATTTTGGGTTGTTGTGTGTTCATTTTCATTTGTTTCCAGGAAGTTTTTTAAATTTCTTTCTTGATCTTGTTGGTAACCCATTCATTAATAACATGCTATTTGGCCTCCATGTGTTTGAATGTCTTTGAGTGTTTTTACTGTAGTTGCTTTCTAATTTCATTCCACTGTGATCTGAGAAGATACTTGACATGATTTCAATCTTCTTGAACTTGTAGAGACTTGTTTTGTATCCTAACATGTGATCTATCTTTGTGAATGACCCCTGTGCACTTGAGAAGAATGTATATTCTGAAGCTTTGCGGTGAAATGTTGTATAAATGTCTATTTAATTCATCTGATCTAGTGTGTCCTTTAGAGTCACTGTTTCCTTGTTGATTTTTTTTATCTGGAAGATCTATCCAGTGAAGTCAGTGGGGTGTTAAAGTCCCCTACTATGACTGTATTGTTGTTCCTCTCTCCCTTAAAGTTCTCCAAAATTATTTTTATAAATTAAAAATAATACTATCTTGCAAGATGGCGGCGTAGGTAAACACCGGAGACCGCTGCCGCAAACAACCATTTCAAAAATACAACTAAAAGACTGAACGGACATCACCCAGAACCACAGGAAGGCTGGCTGAAGAGAGACTCTACAACTAGAAGGAAAGAGAACAGCAAATCGAGGCTCAGAGGCGGCGCAGTGTGGAAAATACAAAGGTACCGAGGTGCGCGCGAAAGCGGGCTGGTGGCTGAGGGCGCGGTTGTCGTTTTCTGCCGGGAGTGAGTCTCAGACTCTGGGCTCCAGATCCGGGCGAGTCTCTAGGGACCCAGACTCAAACGGGAGAAGCGGGATTATCCGGCATCAGTTGGAACCTGAGGGCAGCTTTCTCTCCGAGGTTTGCAGCGGCTGCCGGGGTTCTGAGAAGCAGAGCCTCTGGGAACGGGACTGAGCGTGGCCATAACTGCTCCCTCCGCCCGACCTGTTGAGCCCGCCCCGCCCAAAGCCTGCGCACAGCCATTTGCCGATCGCCTCAGGCAAAGGCTGGATTAGCGCCTCCCCAGAAGACAGACGTTTTCCGCACAGCTGATTCCTATAGCCAGTCGGCCTGAGGGTCAAATCCCTCTAGTGTTAACTACAACAATTAAGGCTTGGCTAGAACAAGACTGCGCACAGAGACCACAAGGGGGTGCACCAAGAAAGCATAAAAGATGCGGAGACAAAAAAACATGACAGAAATGGAGGATATGGAGCTAAGAATCGCAATTTTGAGGGCTTGCCATAAATTTGTGCAGAACCTCACGAAAACTAATGAGACCCTCGATGCTACGATAAAGAAATTAGAAAGTAAGCATACACGGACTGAAATAAAGAATATTATACCCAATAGCAGACCAGAGGAGTACAATAATCAAACCAAAGATTCGACAAAAAACACCCAATTGGAAAAGCAAAATGAAAAAAGAATCCGAAAATGTGAAGATAGTGTAAGGAGCCTCTGGGACAGCTTTAAGCGGTCTAATATCAGAGTCATTGGAGTGCCAGAAGATGAGAGACAGCAAGATATTGAAAACCTATTTCAAGAAATAATGGCTGAAAACTTCCCTCACCTGGTGAAAGAAATGGACTTACAGGTCCAAGAAGCGCAGAGAACCCCAAACAAAAGGAATCCAAAGAGGACCACACCAAGACACATCATCATTAAAATGCCAAGAGCAAAAGACAAAGAGAAAATCTTAAAAGCAGCAAGAGAAAGAGGCTCAATTACCTACAAGGGAATACCCATACGACTGTCAGCTGATTTCTCAACAGAAACTTTGCAGGCCAGAAGGGAATGGCAAGAAATATTCAAAGTGCTGAATACCAAGAACCTACAACCAAGATTACTTTATCCAGCAAAGCTATCATTCAGAATTGAAGGTCAGATAAAGAGCTTCACAGATAAGGAAAAGCTAAAGGAGTTCATCACCGCCAAACCAGTATTATATGAAATGCTGAAAGGTATCCTTTAAGAAGAGGAAGAAGAAGAAAAAGGTAAAGATACAAATTATGAACAACAAACATGCATCTATCAACAAATGAATCTAAGAATCAAGTGAATAAATAACCTGATGTACAGAATGAACTGGTGATTATAATAGAATCAGGGACATAGAAAGGGAATAGACTGACTATTCTTGGGGGAAAAAGGGGTGTGGGAGATGCGGGAAGTGACTGGACAAAAATCATGCACCTATGGATGAACACAGTGGGTGGGGAGTGAGGGTGGAGGGTGGGGTGGGAGCTGGAAGGAGGGGAGTTATGGGGGGAAAAAAGAGGAACAAATGTAATAATCTGAACAATAAAGATTTAATTTAAAAAAAAAAAAAAAAAAAATAATACTATCTTGAATATATATATATATATATTTACCAGGGTTATATCCTCTTTTGGATTGATCCCTTTAGTATTTTGTAGTGACCTTTATTGTTTCTTGTGATGGCCTTCATTTTGAAGTCTATTTTGTTGGATATGAGTATTGCTATTCCTGCTTTTGTTTGTTTCCATTTGCATGGAAGAAATATTTTTCCATCCCTTCACTCTCATTCTGTGTGAGTCTTTTATTCTGAGTTTGGTCTCTTGTAGGCAGCATTTAGTTGGGTCATGTTTTTGTATCCATTCAGCTACCCTATGCCTTTTTATTGGAACATTTAATCCATTTACATTTAGGGTTATTATTGACTAGATGCCCAGTGCACAAAATTCATGCATTGGGGGGGAAGGGGGGGGGAGTCCCCTCAGCCCAGCCTGTACCTTCTCCAATCCAGGACCCCTTGGGGGATGTCCAACTGCTGGTTTAGGCCCATTCCTGGGGATCAGGCCTAAACTGGCAGTCGGACATCCCTTCCACAATCTGGGACCTCTGGCTCCTAACTGTTCAACTGCCTGCCTGCCTGGTCGCCCCTAACTGCCTCCTCCCCCACCCCCCGCCAGCTTGGTCACCCCCAACTGCCCCACCCTGGTGGCCGGGTTGCCCCCAACTGCCCCCTCCCTCTGGTCTGGTCACCCCCAACTGCCCCCCCACCCCACCAGCCTGGTTGTCCCCAACTGCCCCCCTGCTGGCCTGGTCGCCCCACGCAGCCTGCTATTCAGTCATTTAGTCGTCCCTCACTAACCCCCGTGCTGGCCTTGTCACCCCACGCAGCCTGCTGTTTGGTCGTTATTATTACTGTAACAGCGTCCCAGACAATTTGCACATTCCTCTATTATTAGTATAGATAGGTACTTATTTATTGCCATTTTAAATCTGTATGGCTAGGTTTCTCTCTCTATTTCTTCTTCACATTACAGCAGTCCCTTTAGCATTTCTTGTAATGCTGGCTTGGTGGTGATGTACTCCTTTAGCCTTTTTTTCCTTTTGTCTGGAAAAAAACTTTATTTCACCTTCTATTTTGAATGATAGCCTTGCTGGATATAGTAATATTGGTCTCAGATCCCTGCTTTCCATTACCCTGAGTACTTCATAACATTCCCTTCTGGCCTGTAGAGTATCTGATGAGAAATCAGGTGTCAGCCTTATGGGAGCTCCTTTGTATGTAACAGTTTTCTTTTCTCTTGCTGCCTTTAAGATTCTCTCTTTGTCTTTAATTTTTGACATTTTAATTATGATGTGTCTGGGCATGGGCCTGTTTGGGTTCTCAATGCCTCTTGAACTTGTGTGACTTTTTCCTCTGCCAGGTTAGGGAAGTTTTCTGCTATTATTTCTTCAAACACCTTCTCTATTCCTTTCTCCCATTCTGCCTCTTCTGGCACACCTGCTATTCTAATATTGTTATGTTTCACATCGTCCCTCAGCTCTCTTTCCCTGTCCTACTGTTTTTTAATTGTTTTTTTTCTTTTTGATTCTCTGAGTGATATTTTTCAAACCTGTCTTCTAATTCACTGATTCAATCCTCAGCTTCCACTAGTCAGCTGAGTATTCCTTCCAATGTGTTCTTTATTTGTGCTATGTAATTTATTTCTGTTTTCATAGTTACTATCTCTTTTCTCATGTTGTTGAGTATCTTTACCTCATTGTCCTAAACTCTATGTTTGATAATTTTCTTATCTCCATTTCATTTATCGCTTCTTCTGAAGAATTCTCTTGTTTTTTCATTTGGGGGTTGTTTCTTTGTCTCCTCATTTTGGCTGCCTGTTTGGGTTTATGACTAGGTGGTAGGTTGATTTGCTACATCTCTCAATCTCCAGTGCAGGACAGTGTCAAACACTATTTCTTACTAATTAGATCAGGCAATCACTCAAAGCCTCCAGAAATTGCCTCTGCCTGCAGACTGATAGGATTCTGCCTTGAATTACCCTTAGGCCATCGTCCACAAGTGTGGCGAGAGTTTTTTCCAATAGGGTGGGGCAATTGCTTCTGCCTGGAGGCTAATTGTTTTTCTCAGTCTCTTATTGGGCCTCAGAAACTCACACCATGGGGCAAGGTGTTTTCCAATAGGGTGGGTCAACTGTCTTTCCCCCAGGCAAAGCCACCTGTACAGCAAATGTCTGTGTGAGGAAGATGGCCTCCATAGTGTGAGCAAATGAATCAGCATAGAAAACCAGGGTTTCTGCTTTCTGAGCTCTAACTCTAAAGCCCCCATCCTGGTTTCTGCTCACACAGCTCCAGTCCACTCCTCCCTCCCTCTGCTGGAGCACAATGTGGGTGGCTCCACAACTAGTTTTATTCATTGGCCCTTTAAGAGGGTGTCTGAATTTCCAGCCATCTCTCCCTGGCAGATAGCAACTCTGCTGCTTTTCACAGCCAGATGTCCCTTCTCAGTTGTGGTGCTCTCTGCTGGGGTACCCTTCTCAGTTGTGGTGCTCTCTGCTGGGGGGCCCAGCTTGGGGATTAGACCCCAGAGTTCTTAGCAGCTCCCCCCTCCCCCAGTTGAGATATCTCTCCAGGACTCAGCTGCTGTCTGTGGGCGCCAGACCAGCCCTTTGGTGCCTCTGCTCCTCCTACCAGTCTCTATGCCATCTCCACTTTCTGTTCTCAGTTATCAGGGTTCTCTCCTGTGAGTCTCCCATTGGTTATTCAGGAAGTTTTTCTGTATTTTAGTTGTAATTCTAGTTTGGTCCTGGGCAGCATTCACTTACTCTACCACCATTTTTAATCTTGAGTTGAGCATTTTTAATCCACTCAGTCAATGTCTGTCTTCCTGGGTATATTTAACCCATTTACATTTAAGGTATTTTTTTTTTTAATATCTTGGGGCTTAAATTTCTTATGCTATTTTTTGTTTTGTATTTGTTCTATTCTCTTTTCCCCCCATCCCCCTGTATTTCTTTAGGTCACATAGGCATTCCATTTTGGCTTATGTATAATGTTTTTTTTTTGTTTTTTTTAAAAAATATATTTTATTGATTTTTTACAGAGAGGAAGGGAGAGA
Organism: Myotis yumanensis; assembly: GCF_028538775.1. Classification (NCBI taxonomy): domain Eukaryota; kingdom Metazoa; phylum Chordata; class Mammalia; order Chiroptera; family Vespertilionidae; genus Myotis; species Myotis yumanensis. The sequence continues at coordinate 480,111 of NW_027223760.1, forward strand.
GATAGAGAGCTAGAAACATCGACGAGAGAGAAACATCGATCAGCTGCCTCCTGCACATCTCCCACTGGGGATGTGCCCGCAACCCAGGCACATGCCCTTGACCAGAATCGAACCCGGGACCCCCCAGTCCGCAGGCCGACGCTCTATCCACTGAGCCAAACCAGTCTCGGCATGTATAATGTTTATATATTTATTGATTGATTTCAGAGAAGAAAGGAAAGGGAGAGATAGAAGCATCAATGATGAGAAATAATCATTGATCAACTGCTGCCTTCACGCCCACTACTGGGGATCAAGTCCACAACCCCTGACCAGAATCAAACCCGGGACCCTTCAGCCCACAGGCTGATGCTCTATCCACTGAGCCAAACTAGCTAGGGCTGTGTATAGTATTTTTGAGTGACTCTCTTGCTAATGTTTTCAGTGCTTGGTCTAGATATTACACTATCTACACATGAGCTCACTGGGGGTTTCATTTTGCCAGTCTGAGTGGCATATGCTGGTAGTATGCATACCTCCCTCGAGGAAGCCTCCCTACTATTTGTTACAGTTGTTTTAATTATTTCCTCAGCATATTTTTGGAAGCACATCAGACGGTATTATTGCATTTGCTTCCACTGCCAAACAAAGTCTAGGAAACTCAAGGGAAACTGAACCGATTGCATTTCCTTTGTCTCCCGTGATCGCCTTTCCTTCTGGACACCCCCGGCTGCTTCTCCTCTCTCTGCTTAGACCTCTGCTCAGCGGTTCTTGCAGGGTGAGTCTGCTGGTGAAAAACAGAACTCTCATCCCCCCTCTGAGACCGTCTTGATTTGCTGTCATTCCTTAAAGACGTTTTCACCGGGTACCTGGTGGGCAGCTCTTTCCTCAGCGCGGGGAACGTGCGTGGGCTTTCCCATGGCCTCTGAGGTTCTGATGAGAAGTCCTGTGTCATTGGAACCCTTCCCCCGTAGGAAGGTGCTGTGTTTCTCTGGATGCTGTGGTAGTTTTACTTTGTGTTTAGTTTGCAGTAGGAGGGGATTTGGGTGTCTCCTTTTGGTGTGTCAGCTTCTGTAATCTTTGGGTTTATATCTCTTGCCCACATGGAAAGGGTTCACCACCCCTTTTTTGAGTGTCTTCACCCTGTGAGTGCCCCCTTCTCCTCTCCATCTGGGACTCTGGCGGCAGGAACTGGGGCCTTTGGCTGTAGCCCCACGGTTTTCCCGGGCCATGTTCTCCCTTTGTGGGAATGGGGTGGTTTCTGTGTCTTTGTCTTGCAGCTCACAGACCCACCACTCCCCGTCCCACCGCCCTCCAATCACAGGCACCCGCTCAGCTGTTCATTTTCCCGTTACAACATCTGCATTTGGTTCTTATTTCATTTCTGTTTCTTTGCTGGGCTTCCTGTTCACTAGTCTCAGGTGCGCTGGTGCCTGTGCATGGGCGGAAGGGTTTCTGTCCGCTGCTTCGCCGTCCTTGCTGGGCCCTGCTCGCATCTCCGTCATCTCAGGTGGGTGTCCACGAGGCCTTTTTCATTCCGTTTGAGATCTCTCCGATTCTCAGGAGGACTGGTTTTCGGTTGAAACCTGGGCACTTCTGTATTCCATCACGAGACCCTGGATCTCAGTGAACCTGGTTTAACTGGCCTTTCCTGGCACCGCTCTGCTGGGTCGGGTTCCCCACCTGCTGACACCCGAGAGCAGCTCTTGTCCGACCTGCTGGGCAGGGGCGCGTGGGTTTCAGCTCCCCACGTGGCCCCCAGTGACGGCAGGCAGTGCCCACCTGGCAGGGTCCCCGGAGGCGGAGGCCTCTTTGCAGCCTGTGGGGAAGGGCACCCAGAGGCCCTTGGCCGTGGTGGGCGGGTGCTGTGGTCTGCGCTTTGTGGTGTGGGCGGGAGCGGAGCTGCTTGTGTAGCATGTGCTCAGTTGCTCCTTCCTGCCCTCTGGCCGGGGGAGGGAGACGCTAGAGTTGGGCCCTGCGCCTGCTGTGTTCCTAAGGATTGGGCGCTGAGCCAGACAACCTCGCACATTTCCTTCCTGGGCCCAAGGGCCTGAGTCCTCGGGCTTCTCTCCACCCTCACAGCCTCAGCGGGAAGACTCTCCAGGGTCGTCAGTGGTACTCAGCGGGGATAGGAAAAGTGTCTTGTCCAGTTTCCTGGAAGTGGCTTCTACCCGCCCAGGGTGGCAGCTCCTCCTGTGTGCCCTGGGAGAGGGCCTGGGGACACCTAAACCCTTGGAGCGATGCGGTTCTTGTTTGTAGAGCGAGGCCCAGCTCCTGCCTGCTCCCGGAAAACTGAGATGCCTGGGCCGGGGTTCAGGCTCCCCTGTGCCCACACAGAGCCCTTTATCCATCGACAACTGCGGTTCTGGAAGGATCGAGCCCTCTTCACAGGCCCCAGAATCGACACCACTCGACTTCCGTGCTCCTTCGATAGGGAGTGTTATTGAAATTCTGTTATTTAAATTAATTGTTTCCTGGGAGGTTCCCTTTGAGTCTCGACTGTTTTCCTGTTTCCAGGTAGATGTTAGCATTCAAGCCACGGGAGCAGCGTATGTATAGCTGTGCTCACTGCTACGCGAATATCACACATGTGCTCTCCATCGAGCCTAGGCTGGGCTGGGACCAATCGCAGCCACGAACACAGGGCTTGCACCTGCGGTGGTTTTTAGCTGCTGTAGCCAATGGGACAGACTTGCAATGATTAGGATGTTAGTCCTGGATCAGGTACCGGTGGGCTGGCGGTCCCTGCGGGGCCTCTCCTCTCACTGTTACGCCCTGACGGAGCCCTCAGTGCAGGCTGCCCGCCAAGCGGCGAGGCGAGCTTCCCCGGCAGCTTCCCCTTGTCGTGCTGTCAGACTTCAGGGCTAGAATCGCGCCGCTGTTTGAATGTTGCCATTTGTACATTTTTTAAAATGTCAGAGTTGCATTTCAAACAAGTATTAAAGAGTGCCTGTGAGGGAGCTTGTGTCTCCTTAGCATGCTTTCATCCAGCCCGGAACGTGTGATCTCAGCAAGTCTGGGCCTCCTTGCATCGCACACATACACACACATACACACAAATGCACCACACATGCATGCACACACATATACACAAATGCACTACATGTGCACGCACGCACATGCATGCACACATGCACTACACATGCATGCACACACACCCCATCCACATGCGCACACACGCACACAGCATGGAGCTGTCCGGATCTGAAGGTGGCAATGCATTTTTGCACAGGGCATAAAAATATCTCTGTAATTACATGATATTTAGTGATGAGGTAATTATGGATAATTGCATGGGGTTGTTGTAAGTGCTAACATGTTACCATAAGATCTAAAATGTACAAATTGCATAATAATTATTCCGGGGGGTTATTTGGTAATTTTGGGAGTAATTATCATGCGATCTGCAGCGCGTGTAATTAATGCATAATCACATGGATTTCGCCTCCATCACCACGTCGCCCTTCTTATAAATAAGGCTTTGTCATAACATTTGAGTACAAATATAATGTAACCGGTCCACTGAGCCGCAGGGTGATTGCTTTCCCAGCAACAATGCCCCTCATTTCATCCCAAGTGCGGGCTCTAACCAGCTGGGGCTGGAGAACAAGCCGCCAGGGGTGGCGGTGAGTGGGCAACTGTGCACACGGTGAGACCTTGCCATGGCTGCACCCATCCTGTGTTGAAAGTGTTCGGGTCGCTGAAGGAGGAACACACGAGGTGAGGGATTATACATTTATCAGGTCACCTAGCTACCAGATGGGCTGAACCCCAAAATGGCGCCAGCACCCAGGGACGGGGAGTTAGAGGTTTGAAGGATTCTAGGCAGCTTTTTCTGGGCCTAGCATTCTCTGGGCAGGTCCGGACCCTGAGAAGGTCCAGAGGGGAAGGATGATGGTCTGAGCAAGTGGAATGTGGGCTCAGTGAAAGGGAATGTCGTTTTGTCCGTCCGTTGTGAAGTGCTAAAGGCCAGCTCCCAGGGGAGGGTGTGGATTCAATGATTTGATCAGACCTCACAGCAGGTTTGCCTCGCTCACAGAGGGCAGCCCTCCCTTCCCCGCAAATGCTCAGCCCGAGTTTCCTGCAGAGCATCAGTGAGGCGCAGGGTGGGGAGCCCGGCTCACCTGCTGGGGACAGGGCGCCTCATGGCACCAAACAAGGGCTTTGGCTCCACTCCCAAGTTCACATGTGGCTCTGCATCTTCCCCACAGGCTTCGCGTGGCAGGATGACTACACGCAGCACGTGCTGGCCCGGGAGCTGGCCCACGTCCCCCGAACCCACCTGCGACGTCCTGATGCTGCCCACCTGGCCAGGTGAGTCGACTTGGTTGACGTCTCTGCAACCCCACAGCCAGCACCTGTCAAGCCTATTTCTCTTTAACGTAGCACCCTCAGTCTTCCTGGTGTAGAGTTTCCTGAAAGTTTGGGTGTCTATGAGGAAGAGGGGTGCTCCCTTTCTCCACTGTATCAGCCCACGGAGGAGGGTGTGCAGGTGACCCTACTACAAGGTACCTTTTTCACCGAGGGCAAGTCCAAGGTCCCCCAGCCCAGCCCCTGGCGCCTGAGACCTTTGGAAAAGTCCCGCATCTCCAGAATGAACCTTGGTTGAGAGCAGAGAAATCAAGGGTCTCATTGTTCAGAAACAAGTAGAGTTCACCTTAGTAAAAAGAGCTGAATCACCCACAAGTCCTCCTGTTCTCCAAACACAGAGACTACACTGAGTGGATATTTAACTCCAACTCCATTTCCACCCTCTGCTCACTGCCAGGTGATTGTGGAGGTCTCCTCTCATCTGGAGTTGAGACAAGAGAGGAGCTGAGATGCAGGGTGGGAGCTGAGATGCAGGGAGGGAGCTGAGATGCAGGGCGGGAGCTGAGATGCAGGGAGGGAGCTGAGATGCAGGGAGGGAGCTGAGATGCAGGGTGGGAGCTGAGATGCAGGGTGGGAGCTGAGATGCAGGGAGGGAGCTGAGATGCAGGGTGGGAGCTGAGATGCAGGGAGGGAGCTGCGATGCAGGGCGGGAGCTGAGATGCAGGGCGGGAGCTGAGATGCAGGGCGGGAGCTGAGCCCAGGGAGGAAGCTGAGGTGCAGGGTGGGAGCTGAGATGCAGGGAGGGAGCTGAGATGCAGGGAGGGAGCTGAGATGCAGAGAGGGAGCGGAGATGCAGGGAGGGAGCTGGGATGCAGGGAGGGAGCTGAGATGCAGGGAGGGAGCTGAGATTCTGGGAGGGAGCTGAGATACAGGGAGGGAGCTGAGATGCAGGGCGGGAGCTGAGATGCAGGGAGGGAGCTGAGATGCAGGGTGGGAGCTGAGATGCAGGGAGGGAGCTGAGATGCAGGGTGGGACCTGAGATGCAGGGAGGGAGCAGAGATGCAGGGAGGGAGCTGAGCCCAGGGAGGGAGCTGAGATACAGGGAGGGAGCTGAGATTCATGGCGGGAGCTGAGATGCAGGGCGGGAGCTGAGCCCAGGCAGGGAGCTGAGATTCAGGGAGGGAGCTGAGATACAGGGAGGGAGCTGAGATGCAGGGAGGGAGCTGAGATGCAGGGCGGGAGCTGAGATGCAGGGAGGGAGCTGAGATGCAGGGTGGGAGCTGAGATGCAGGGAGGGAGCTGATATACAGGGCGGGAGCTGAGATGCAGGGAGGGAGCTGAGATGCAGGGAAGGAGCTGAGATGCAGGGAGGGAGCTGAGATGCAGGGTGGGAGCTGAGATGCAGGGAGGGAACTGAGATGCAGGGCAGGAGCTGACCCAGGGAGGGAGCTGAGATGCAGGGAGGGAGCTGAGATGCAGGGCGGGAGCTGAGATGCAGAGAGGGAGCTGGGATGCAGGGAGGGAGCTGAGATGCAGGGTGGGAGCTGAGATGCAGGGAGGGAGCTGAGATGCAGGGTGGGAGCTGAGACGCATGGAGGGAGCTGAGATGCAGGGCAGGAGCTGAGATTCAGGGAGGGAGCTGGGATGCAGAGAGGGAGCTGAGATGCAGGGTGGGAGCTGAGCCCAGGGAGGGAGCTGAGATACAGGGAGGGAGCTGAGATGCAGGGCGGGAGCTGAGCCCAGGGAAGGAGCTGAGATGCAGGGTGGGAGCTGAGATGCAGGGAGGGAGCTGAGATGCAGGGCGGGAGCTGAGATGCAGGGTGGGAGCTGAGCCCAGGGAGGGAGCTGAGATACAGGGAGGGAGCTGAGATGCAGGGCGGGAGCTGGGATGCAGGGAGGGAGCTGAAATGCAGGGCGGGAGCTGAGATGCAGGGTGGGAGCTGAGCCCAGGGAGGGAGCTGAGATGCAGGGTGGGAGCTGAGCCCAGGGAGGGAGCTGAGATGCAGGGAGGGAGCTGAGATGCAGGGTGGGAGCTGAGATGCAGGGAGGGAGCTGAGATGCAGGGCGGGAGCTGAGCCCAGGGAGGGAGCTGAGATTCAGGGAGGGAGCTGAGATGCAGGGAGGGAGCTGTTATACAGGGAGGGAGCTGAGATGCAGGGAGGGAGCTGAGATGCAGGGAGGGAGCTGAGCCCAGGCGGGAGCTGAGCCCAGGGAGGGAGCTGAGATGCAGGGTGGGAGCTGAGCCCAGGGAGGGAGCTCAGATGCAGGGAGGGAGCTGAGCCCAGGGAGGGAGCTGAGATGCAGGGAGGGAGCTGAGCCCAGGGAGGGAGCTGAGCCCAGGGAGGGAGCTGAGATGCAAGGAGGGAGCTGAGCCCAGGGAGGGAGCTGAGATGCAGGGAGGGAGCTGAGCCCAGGGAGGGAGCTGAGATGCAGGGCGGGAGCTGAGATGCAGGGAGGTAGCTGAGATGCAGGGTAAGAGCTGAGATGCAGGGAGGGAGCTGAGATGCAGGGTGGGAGCTCAGCCCAGGGAGGGAGCTGAGATGCAGGTTGGGAGCTGAGATGCAGGGAGGGAGATGAGCCCAGGGAGGGAGCTGAGATTCAGGGAGGGAGCTGAGATGCAGGGAGGGAGCTGAGCCCAGGGAGGGAGCTGAGATTCAGGGAGGGAGCTGAGATGCAGGGAGGGAGCTGTTATACAGGGAGGGAGCTGAGATGCAGGGAGGGAGCTGAGATGCAGGGAGGGAGCTGAGCCCAGGCGGGAGCTGAGCCCAGGGAGGGAGCTGAGATGCAGGGTGGGAGCTGAGCCCAGGGAGGGAGCTCAGATGCAGGGAGGGAGCTGAGCCCAGGGAGGGAGCTGAGATGCAGGGAGGGAGCTGAGCCCAGGGAGGGAGCTGAGCCCAGGGAGGGAGCTGAGATGCAAGGAGGGAGCTGAGCCCAGGGAGGGAGCTGAGATGCAGGGAGGGAGCTGAGCCCAGGGAGGGAGCTGAGATGCAGGGCGGGAGCTGAGATGCAGGGAGGTAGCTGAGATGCAGGGTAAGAGCTGAGATGCAGGGAGGGAGCTGAGATGCAGGGTGGGAGCTCAGCCCAGGGAGGGAGCTGAGATGCAGGTTGGGAGCTGAGATGCAGGGAGGGAGATGAGCCCAGGGAGGGAGCTGAGATTCAGGGAGGGAGCTGAGATGCAGGGAGGGAGCTGATATACAGGGAGGGAGCTGAGATGAAGGGAGGAAGCTGAGATACAGGGAGGGAGCTGAGATGCAGGGTGGGAGCTGTGATGTAAGGAGGGAGCTGAGATGCAGGGAGGGTGCTGAGATGTAGGGAGGGAGCTGAGATGCAGGGTGGGAGCTGAGCCCAGGGAGGGAACTGAGATGCAGGGTGGGAGCTGAGATGCAGGGAGGGAGCTGAGATGCAGGGTGGGAGCTGAGCCCAGGGCTGGAGCTGAGATGCATGGAGGGAGTTGAGATACAGGGAGGGAGCTGAGCCCAGGGCAGGAGCTGAGATACAGGGAGGGAGCTGAGATGCAGGGCGGAAGCTGAGCCCAGGGAGGGAGCTGAGATTCAGGGCGGGAGCTGAGATGCAGGGTGGGAGCTGAACCCAGGGAGGGAGCTGAGATGCAGGGTGGGAGCTGAGCCCAGGGAGAGAGCTGAGATGCAGGGAGGGAGCTGAGCCCAGGGAGGGAGCTGAGATGCAGGGAGGGAGCTGAGATGCAGGGCAGGAGCTGAGCCCAGGGAGGGAGCTGAGATGCAGGGAAGGAGCTGAGATGCAGTGGGTTGAGGACCAAGTCCAACACCGGCCTCAGGGAGGCTTGCTCTCTCCTTGCTGAGCTCGTGCCTGCTCTTCCTGTTGGTGAAAGTGGGCAGGTCCTTCCCTGAAGACTGTGTGGAGTCTGAGTGCTGGAGAGACTCTCCCACACCCACAGCCTCTGCTCGGCAAGTCTAGGAGCAGGAAGATGTTGCCCCCATCTGACAGGAAGTAGCACACGCCACCCAAGAAGTTGGTTTCCAAATCTCTTGGGGGTGAGCATGAGACCCATACCGAGTGTGGACGTGCAGGAGTTCTCGGTGTCTGTAAGACTTTTCCTTTAAAAAATTAATAATACGTAGGCCACGCTGTCTTGAATGAGTCCAAACTCTTGACAGTAATCATTAGTTAGTTAGTTAGTCCTCACCTGAAGATATTTTTTCCATTGATTTTAGAGAGTGGAAGGGAGGGAGTGGGGGAAACACATACACACACACACACACACACACACACACACACACACACACACCAATCGGGTGATGGTATCAAACCTACAATGCAGGTCTATGCCCTTGACCAGGAATGAAACCCACCACCCTTCGGTATGGGGACTGATACTCCAACCACCAAGTGCAATGGCCAGGGCTTGACACTGGTCTGTAAGTTATATTTGGGCATTTAAACACCAACCACTTCTCTTTCCTTCCTCCTGGAGACTCACCTGTGCAGCATGAACCATCCCAGAAACCTCCACTCCACCGGGAGGCGGGACGAGATGCAAGAACAGGGACTGGGGGGCCGGGAGTCCTGCAGGAGCCACTCCTGATGCAGCAACATAGGCCAGGGGTATGACGGAAAAGTACCGCCGAGGAGGAAAGTACAGCCGATAGGGAAAGTACCGCGAGGAGGAAAGTACAGCCGAGGAGGAAAGTACCGCGAGGAGGAAAGTACAGCTGATAGGGAAAGTACCGCGAGGAGGAAAGTACAGCCGAGGAGGAAAGTACCGCGAGGAGGAAAGTACAGCCGAGGAGGAAAGTACAGCCGAGGAGGAAAAGTACAGCCGAGGAGGAAAGTACCGCGAGGAGGAATGTACAGCCGAGGAGGAAAGTACAGCCGAGGGGGAAAGTACAGCCGAGGAGGAAAGTACCGCGAGGAGGAAAGTACAGCCGAGGAGGAAAGTACAGCCGAGGGGGAAAGTACCGCGAGGAGGAATGTACCACGAGGAGGAAAGTACAGCCGAGGAGGAAAAGTACAGCCGAGGAGGAAAAGTACCGCCGAGGGGGAAAGTACAGCCGAGGGGGAAAGTACAGCCGAGGAGGAAAGTACAGCCGAGGGGGAAAGTACCGCCGAGGAGGAAAGTACAGCCGAGGGGGAAAGTACAGCCGAGGAGGAAAGTACAGCCGAGGGGGAAAGTACCGTCGAGGAGGAAAGTACCGCGAGGAGGGAAAGTACAGCCGAGGGGGAAAGTACCATCGAGGAGGAAAGTACCGCCGAGGGGGAAAGTACAGCCGAGGAGGAAAGTACAGCCGAGGGGGAAAGTACCGCGAGGAGGAATGTACCACGAGGAGGAAAGTACAGCCGAGGGGGAAAGTACAGCCGAGGGGGAAAGTACCGTCGAGGAGGAAAAGTACAGCCGAGGGGGAAAGTACAGCCGAGGAGGAAAGTACCGCGAGGAGGAATGTACAGCCGAGGAGGAAAGTACAGCCGAGGAGGAAAGTACAGCCGAGGAGGAAAAGTACAGCCGAGGGGGAAAGTACAGCCGAGGAGGAAAAGTACAGCCGAGGAGGAAAAGTACAGCCGAGGAGGAAAAGTACAGCCGAGGAGGAAAGTACGGCCGAGGGGGAAAGTACCGCGAGGAGGAATGTACCACGAGGAGGAAAGTACAGCTGAGGGGGAAAGTACCGCGAGGAGGAAAAGTACAGCTGAGGGGGAAAGTACAGCCGAGGGGGAAAGTACAGCCGAGGAGGAAAGTACCGCGAGGAGGAATGTACAGTCGAGGTGGAAAGTACAGCTGAGGGGGAAAGTACAGCCGAGGGGGAAAGTACAGCCGAGGAGGAAAGTACAACCGAGGAGGAAAGTACCGCCGATGAGGAAAGTACAGCAGAGGAGGAAAGTACAACTGAGGAGGGAAAGTACAGCCGATGGGGAAGTACCTCGAGGAGGAAAGTACAGCCTAGGAGGAAAGTACCGCCGAGGGGGAAGGTACAGCCGAGGAGGGAAAGTACCGCCGAGGGGGAAGGTACAGCCGAGGGAGAAAGTACCGCTGAGGAGGGAAAATACCACCGGGGAGGAGAGGTCGAGTTGCTGGCAGCAGAGCACAGAGCTTCTAGAGAGAAGGGCGCCGGCCAGCGAGGCCGCTCACAGACCAGCGTTGGGTCTCACTAAAACACCAATTTTTTTGTGAAAAAGGTGCTTATTTATGTTTTTATTACAAGTCAGATTATAACTTTTAAAAAAGGGGATCTCTTAATATTTTAAACAATAAAGATAAATTTAAATATATATATACACATTTGAAATTGCAGTTTTCTTCTGTATGACTTTCCCTATCTTTTTCCCATGGAGAGGTGATATTGGTCTATTTCAGTTTGGTTTCTCTCTATATAGAGTCGTTATAGTCAAGGCTACTGTCAGCTCATCATGTTCCGTAGAAGTGCTTTCTGCCTGTGTAGTGAGCAGCACTGGGGACAGCTGTGAGCGGGCGTGAGCTCAGCCCTCTGGCTGCGTTTCTAATTCTCTCCCTGAGCGAGTTGAGCTTAAAAAGCACATCATCCAGCTCGCAAAACAGAGCTCCTGGGGGAGCCCTGGCCAGCCTCCCCCATGCCCCACCCCACTCGGTCACAGGAGCCCTGGCCATCCCCCCACCCGGTCACAGGAGCCCTGGCCGGTCTCCCCCACTCCCACCCCCACCCCACCCGGTCACAGGAGCCCTGACCAGTCCCCCCCACCCCCACCCCCACCCCACCCGGTCACAGGAGCCCTGGCCGGTCTCCCCCACTCCTACCCCCCACCCCACCCGGTCACAGGAGCCCTGACCAGTCCCCCCCCACTCCCACCCCACCCCACCCGGTCACAGGAGCCCTGGCCGGTCCCCCCCACCTCCTACCCCACCCAGTCACAGGAGCCCTGGCCGGTCTCCTCCGCCCCCACCCCCACCCCACCCGGTCACAGGAGCCCTGGCCGGTCTCCCCCACTCCCACCCCCACCCCACCCGGTCACAGGAGCCCTGACCGGCCCCCCCCCACCCCCACCCCACCCGGTCACAGGAGCCCTGGCCGGTCCCCCCCCACCCCTACCCCACCCAGTCACAGGAGCCCTGGCTGGTCTCCTCCGCCCCCACCCCCACCCCACCAGGTCACAGGAGCCCTGGCCAGTCCTCTCCACCACCACCCCCCCCCACCCCCGTGGGGCACCAGCCTGGGGCAGGAAGAGCAGCGCAGTGCCCTCCGCCCGTGGTGCCTCCTGACTGCCCCTGGCTGCTCAGCATGCTGCCCTGTGAGTACTAATGAAACTGCTCCATGTCCCGCCCCTGGGCCCGTGTTCCTCTCCGGGCCTTGCGAGGAGGACACTGTGGTCTGGTCTGCGGAAGGACTGCCGGCCTCACCCTCGCCCTCAGCTTCGGCCCCAGGCGGGCGTCAAGGTGATGGGATTGTCCCGGCACAAACAGACACGTCCCGTCTCCTTCTTTTCATGAAACTTCTGCCAAACGTTCCTTAGCGTCAAGGCGATGGGCTCCCTGGCGTTTCGCTGGGATTTTCTCTGTGGGTGAACCCATGGCCTCCCCTTGTCTCCTGAGTCTGTGAGGAGCACGTGCCGCCCTGGCTGCCGGGTGTGGGCGCTGCTCGAGGGGGAGGCTGGTGGGGGCTGCGGCCCCTTCACCGCTCCCCCTCCGTCCCGCTTCCCCAGGAGAACGGCGCTCGGGCTCCTCCTGCGCCGTGGGTTACTGTTCTTTGTACATGGCGGTGAATGGCACAGTTTGTCCATGTTCGTATTTGTGCGTTTTTAAAGCACTCACTTTACTCATTCATTACCCGCGATTCTCTGCCTTTGCTTCCAGGCCTCGCTGAGGCCCCTGCCTTCGCGCTGTTCCCTTTGCTTTTGTTCAGAATTACCTGTGTGTCATTTTGTACCTGTGGGAGCAAGAAGTGTTTGCATTTTAAAATATTATATGTTGTTTTGAAGCTTTAAATTAGTGTCTTTTACTGCCTTTTAGTCAGAGAACATGACTGGTCAGTTTTTACTCTTCAGAAACATTGAGGTTTTCTTTGTGGCTGAGTTTATGCCGTATTTTTGGTAATTTTCAATAGGTACTTCAAAAAGCTATGATATCCACTCTTTGCAGGGCATAGGTTTTCATATACAGTTTATATACGTAATTATATATAAATATATATTTTTGTTATGACTCAAAGCCAAAATATCCGTATTTACACTTTGACTTAACTGACATTTCTCAGACAAACAGTTTCCGCGTTTCCTTCTGTTGCTGACATTCCGCTTTGTGCCCGCGGTTCTGACGCCAGCCCCGCAGGCCGGGCCGTCCGCCTTCCTGGTGCGGTGCCCACGATGCCACCTGGTGCCTGTGCGCCGGAGTGCTTCTGGCCAGGGCTCCTGTCCGCGGTCAGCTCTGGCCTGGCCCCGGGGACATGCAGCACCGGGAACGGTATCGCGGCCTTTCTCACGCGGGTCCTGTGCCCAGTCGTCGTCCTCTGTGGACCGTGATGGGTAGGCTTTGTCATCACAGCATTTGTGACTCTGAGTCTTATTTTCAATGCGATCTGCGGCAGCTTCTAGTTTTCCAGGTTTTCTCAGGTAGCAGGTCTCTGTCCTTGTCAGTGGAAAGAGCCGCGTCCTCTGATTCCTGCGCTTGAGGGACAGCAGAGTGTGGGGTTGCGATGAGGAGCTTGTTGAGGGTCCGCCTTCTCCACCTTCTCCCCGACCCTCCTGGGCAGCCGCCCGGCACCTGCTGGCCTTTCATGAGCCAGTCTCTGTGGAGTGAGAGAAGGAGCGTGAGTAGCCCTCACGCTGCTGAGATGAATAACCACACGCAGCCCTGCTGGCGCCTCCCTCCCGCAGGCACGGCCGGGGCTCCGGACTCAGCACGTCTGTCAGCCTCCACTGCCGGCCAGTGCACAGGTCCTCGGTCTCATGCAAGACAGCGGAGGCCAGGAGGCCCAGCCTCAAACCGGGGGTCCGGGCCGCAGAGCTGACTTGGAACGCAGTCTTCGGGCGCCGCGTGGAGACTTGGCAACGCGCCAATTCTGGGGGAAGTGGAGCTGGGAGCAGAAGGGACGCCGAGGACCTGAGACCCCAAGGGCCCTCTGCAAAGGCCCCAGAAAGCAGGATGTGATGAAGCAGTTACGCCAAGGAGGGGAAGCCGCGGGTCAGATTCTGTGTGATTGACGGGGCCCCAGTGGCCAGTGCAACAGGTCAGGGTGAGTGAGGAAAGGGCTGAGATACGCTCCCCGTGTCCTCTGCCAAGAATTTGTGTATAATTTGGGTGAAGCTTAAAGCATCTCACATTACTGGGAGCCTGCAGGTCGGTGCCTGGGAGTGGGAAAGGGAGTCGTGGAGACCCAGGTGTGGACGGGTTTAATCCTGAAGTCGAAGGTGTGTACTTACAAAGTTTTGACCTGCTTCACGCTAGAGGAGGGGGCAGGAGTCGGTGTGCAAGTTGATGGCTACAATGTTGCTCAGCCCAGTGACGGACACTCTCATCATGGGATACAGTGTTACAACCCGTGGAGGACTCGGGAAGATGAATATGACAGTTTAAAGGCACCTTTCGGGAGCGGCTCTGTCTGCATTGATTAGCAATCAGTGAGAAAAACGGACACAGTACCAGAGGAGTAAAGTGACTTCAGTTAAATTAGACTCTCACAGCACGGGACATGAGGTTTCATCCATTAAAAACTGGTCAGGAAACCTATAGCCATGATTTGAGGTGCAGAGAACTGTAAAGCTCTTGATAATTTATGTGCCTATTAAGAGCGAGCAATTAGAACTTAAAAAATCATTAGAAATAACAACAGGACAGTTTTATCAATGGAGGCAATGAAACACAAATATGAAATTGTGCTGAGGCCCGGCTTTTATGAAGCACATGTGGTCGCACACCCAACACCAGTGACCTGCGCTGGACTTGGACTTCCCACGTGAACACGCCGCCGGGCCTGCTCTCCGGCACTTGAGGTTGGACCCCATGACGAGTCACACATCCACCAGCACCCAATGCACTTACTCCGCCTCACAGTGAAGACCCCATGTGAGTAACAAACTGTCATGTTCGCATGAAAAGTCTTTGAAACGTTTTCTGGTCACTAAACGTGGATACAGATATTAGCAAATGGGTCCTTTGTTTGCAGTAAGACAGCTCACTGAACACCTACAAAACATACACACACAAATATATACACAGACACACACAGATAGACACACACACATACACAGACACACAGACACATGGGCACACACAAAAACACATACACACATATACACACACACATACACATAGACACACAGATACAGACACACAGAGATACATACATAGACACATGGACACACATATATACACATAGACACACACAGACAGACACATACATACACATACACACATACAGATAGACACATAGACACACATGCACACACAGAGATACACACATAGACACATACATACACAAAGACACACACACATACAGATACACGTGGAAACACAGACACACACATATACGCAGACACACACAGATAGACACACATACACATGGACACACATAGGCACACAGACACACACAAATACTCATACACACAGAGACACACATACACACAGACACAAATACTCAGACACACACATACATACACACAGAGACACGGACACACACAGACACACAGCCACATAGAGACGCATGGTGTGGGTCTCACTCTGTGGTCACGGCCACATCTCTCATCAATGAGAATAGGGAGCTTCCATGCTGCTCTCAGGGATGGGCTGGAACCCCGCTAACCAGCCGGTGGGAGGCATCGTGGTCCCTGGGGAGGCGGTGGTGAGCAGGTGACAGGTTGGCCGCAACCAGGTGCGCATTGCCTGACCCATGACCCCAGTCTTGAGTCCAGATTCCAGACCAGGAAGCAATCCAGTTTCGGGGACACCCAGAGTTGGCCTCCCCCTTTTACCAGGCCGGTCTCCTGCCTGTGGAACAGGGTTGCGGTGCCTTCTGCTGAGGCTGCTGGGGCGTCTGGACGGGTCACACCCCGGCGGGGACTCCGGGCACCACGTGAGAAGACAAGCTAGAGGGGGCGGCCCCAGGAGGGTTGGACGGCTCCCTGCAGCCTAGCAAAGGCCTCGGGCCCTGATCGTCCTGGGGGCGGGTGCATCTTCGGAGGTGCCCAGCCCGGGCTCTCTGGACAGGCCCTGTGGATGCTGTGGTAGGAAGGCGCCGGCCTCACAGACCCAGCCACCCAGACGGCTCTGGGGCCCAGACTGCCCAGGGCTGGACGGGAGTCCACGCCTTCTCGGGGGGACCAGCTCCCCGAAGTCTTGCCTCCTGTTCCTGCATTCTCGCCTTTCCCAAGTCCATCCTGTGCAGGGAGTGGAGGCTAACGTTTCGGCATCAAACACCTCATCTTTTGAAATTAGCATAAACTTTGTCACATTTGGTTCTTCAAGTACAAGTGAAAAATCACATTATTACGTAAAAGCCAAATACTTGTTGCGGCCAAAAGGTAAACTGAGTGTGTGTGTGGGGGGGGGGGGGGGGGGGGTGAAAGGACTAAGGAAAGACAGACAAGAGAATGAAAGCTGTGAGACGCTGCTCCCTGATGAGGAGACAACAACAGCGCCCACAAGCCGTGTCTTTATTTTATAACAGATGCCACGAGGCAAAGTAGGGGCGTGATCACGTTGTTTACAGCATTCTCGTGAGTTTCAACCTCACTTAACTACATGCACCTGAACTCTACCACAAGGCACGTGGGGCTACGTGTTTGGACCATAGGTTCAAGCTTACAACCACAGCTGTTGGCTATGATTGTGCTGGGAGGGCCCTGGCCTCCAGCTGGGACTTGCACGTGGCAATGAGAGGACCCTGTCCTTTCATTAGTCCGAGGCTTGATCCTCGCCCCACATCTCCCCCTTTACTTTCGTTTTTAAACACGCCTATCTACATTATCCAAAAAACTCTAAATAAATTATTCAAAAGATCACAGCAAACTTCTGGCTATTAACAAAACCATAAACAGCAATGTTACCAAGAGAACAAAACTCTGGCTAATAACAAAGCAATACCAATGCAAAACCAAGTTACAAACATGTCAACATTTTCAGGATATCTTACTCAAAGTCCTTCGATTTTGCTCCACAAGATTTTACAGAAAACTGACAGTTCACCAACGCTAGCATAGCTTCCACTTGCTTTTCTAACATTTGCTTGGCCTCAGTTGCCATCTTCTTCAGCTGACTCCATGCTGATACCTCACCGATGCAAAGATGTCGTTGATGCAAAACCAGTCCCCTGGATCAGGCTGTTTGGACGGTTGACCCTGACACTGAGTCCGCACCAGTCCCAGTCAAATCAGCCCCGTCCACGCCGGTGGAAGTCTGGTCCCTTCTCAGCTTCTTTCTCCATCCGCTGCTGCATGGAAACGAGCAGCCCTCGGTCCTGCAGAGCCGGAGACTTCCCACTCTGAGTCTGGGGTCTCACACAGACCCACAGTCCCAGGGAGCCATCTGGTCGCAAGCAAAGATAACCAAGGCCTAGAAACAATGCAGCTGCTGCAAGAGCTTACAATCTAGGTCAGAAATAAAAATTACTGCCTTAAACATCAACCACCACAGCCATCTGCTGCTTTACAGTAGCTTAAACAAAACCCGGGAGATTCCTACCTTATTTTATATCTTTCTGTTTACTTCTTATTTTCTTACTTCCTGCCGCTTATTTTCTATTTCTACCGCTTATTTTTACTTATCTCCCACTTCTACAGCTTATTTCTACCGCGTATTTTCTACTTATTTCTCTATTCCTACTGCCTACAACTTATTTAAGAGATCTCTTATTTTCTACCACTTATTTCTACTTATTTCTTACTTCTACAGCTTATTTCTACTACCATTTACTTTCTATTTCTACCGCTTATTTCTACTTATTTCTCTATTTCTATAGCTTATTTCTATCTTACCTATCTTTAACTTAACAAAACCTAAAAGAATTCTTATTTTCTACCCCTTATTTCTACCGCTTTTTTGTTTTGTTTTTTGGGATCCACTTCTTTTTATGATTTTCTAACTTATTCTCTCCTTAAGAAATTTAAAAATGCTTTAATTAAGCACTGCCCCATGTTTTACACCGAGCTATTACTTTCTGCTTTTTAGCTTAACTTTCTGCTTTTAGCTTAACTTCTTATTTTCTTATTTTTGTTTCTTTACACTTACTCTCTGCACGCGCCTTGGAGCCTCCTTTCACCTGACCACTTTTAAATTTCCCCGAACTCAGTCCCTGGTGACGCCACTTCTTACAGCCAAAACTCAGGCCCTGGTGATCCTGAGTGGTGGGGGGATGAAAGGATTGAGAAAAGACACACTTCGGCTCCCACCTTATTTTTGTTTTTAGGCCTTCTTATCTTACTTTTGCTTTTTAAACTTACTCTCTATTTCTACTTTCTACCGCTTATTTTTTACAGCTTATTTCCTGAATTTCCCAAGTTTCACACCGAGCTAATATTACCACAGTTCGGCTCCGTACCTTATTTTGCTTTTTGGCCTTCTTCTTATTTTCTTACTTTTATTTTTTTAAGCTTACTCATTGTGCACGCCTTGGAGCCTCCTTTCACCTGACCACCTTTTTTTATCTCCCCCGAACTCAGTCCCTGGTCGAGCGCCATATGTTGCCGCCAAAAGTAAACTGAGTGGGGGGTGAAAGGATTAAGAAAGACAGACAAGAGAATGAAAGCTGGGTCTCAGTGGGACGCTCCTCCCTGATGAGGAGACAACAACAGCGCCCACAAGCCGTGTCTTTATTTTATAGCAGATGCCACGAGGCAAAGTAGGGGCGTGATCACGTTGTTTACAGCATTCTCGTGAGTTTCAAACTCACTTAACTACATGCACCCGAACTCTACCACAAGGCACCTGGGGACACGTGTTTGGACCATAGGTTCAAGCTCACAACCACAGCCGTTGGCTATGATTGTGCTGGGAGGGCCCTGGCCTCCAGCTGGGACTTGCACGTGGCAATGAGAGGACCCTGTCCTTTCATTAGTCCGAGGCTTGATCCTCGCCAAAACACCGTAACCGCGCCCCACATCTCCCCCTTTACTTTTGTTTTTAAACAATACTAACCCGGCAGAGAAAGGAGGGGACAAAATGAAAGGAAGTCAGGAACACACCCCCTCCCCCGGCGCCCCCTCCCCTGGGAACCCTCCCCCGGCGCCCCCTCCCCGGCCTCTCCCTGGGCCCATGCTGACATCTTGAGTGGTCCTGGGTGTGGAATTTCCTGTGCAGCAGCAGCGGTACTTCTGGGAGATGATGCAAATAACACACTTTGAAACCCAGTATTTGCTGACATGAAGACCAAGTGCATTTCGTGTGCAAGCCCTCAGGCGTGGCTGTGCAAATGTCAGGAGCAATCACTCAGTTATTGTTGTTCTGCAGTTGCTGCAGCCTTTGGCGCCGTGCTGTAGAGGCTCCGTGCAAGGCTGTGTCGTTGACGGAGAAACACATCCAGTTCCTTCTGTACAAACAGCATCTGTGGTTGTTTCTATAGAATTAAATTTTTTTTATTTCCTTACAAATTTTATTTCCACAACATGCACTACTCACTTCCCCTGAGCCATCGGTTCTGTCCTCATGGGGTTTAGGTTTCCCGGACACGAGTCCAGCCCCGGAAAAAGTGCCATTTCACAGGTTACTGGTGTGAAATCCTGGCGACTGAGCTCACTCTGCAGGAACCCAGAATTTCGTGGATGAATTAAGCTCATTTATTCAGTCAGCACATATTTTTTCACTGCCTCTGGGGAGTTGGGCTCTGTTGTAAACTCTGGGGTGAGAGCCACAAACGGGAAATACAGAACAATGTGCTTCCTTCTCTCAGAGCCTGCATGCTAACGCGGGCTGTCCAGCAATAGCACGTGCACCTGTATGGAAAGAAGGGCCTGCCAGCTCATCATAGATGCTAAAATACTAGAGGCTCTAATGAGCCATGACGGACACCCCTCAGATCGGGTGGTCGGGGGACACCTTCGAGCTGAGATGTGAGTGACAAGGGAACCAGCACATGGTTGGCATTTCTAGCAATAAATCTGTTTACTTTTCCCAAAGGTCCGGGTGGGTGGGAGCGGAGCAGCTGACCTGGGGGTGCATTGGGAACAAAGATGAGCTCGTCTGTGGGTGTGTTTTCAGGTCGACCTGAAGGCTGTGCTGACGTGCAGGCACCGGGCAGGGGCAGCCGGTCATCGGGACCCACAGGTCTGTGGCCTCGCAGCCCAGTGGCCAGTGGCACTGCAGCTATGGTGCTGTTCCCACGGCCCAGCAGGTCCAGCAGGGCCTGGAGGCTGATGGACCCCTCGTGTGTGATGGCTCAGAGCCTCTTTTTTTCTTTTCAGGAGCTGGAAGCTGAGAGCCGAGGACGAGAGGAGGCCCGGTCTGCAGGGCGACCGCATGCTGGCCACAGCCCTGGAGCACTCCCTGCTGTCACTGGAGGCCCTGTCCCCGGCTGTGGCCCTGGACCTGCTCCCCAGGATGCAGCTGGGCGGGCGGGTAGTCCAGGTGACGTCACAGCTCTGGGTTCTGGGCTGGGTGTCACCTGGGGGGTAAGGAGGGGGAATTCCTTTTCTTTGAGATTTAAAAAATGTATTGGGGTGATATTGGTTAATGGGATCAATAGGTTTCGAGTGTATGTTTCTATGGTACGTGGCCTGTACGTGTGTGCCCACCACCCAGTCAGTTAGGGTCCCCGGGTTCCCAAGGAGCACCTTCTAAGTCCTCAGCCGCGTCTCCTGTTTCTCCCATGTCTGTCCAGATGGTGGGCAGTGTGTGAGGGGAGGGGTGTGTGCACAGAGGGTCCCTGGGGTCATGGCAGGGTGACCCCTCCCCAAGTCCAGCAGTGGCTGCCTGCGCCCCTCAATGCTGAGCCCCGAGGGATGGGGTCCCCAAGGTGTCCCCCGTGGGACAGGCCCGTGGCCTGAGGAAGCCCCCCATCGATTACACAGCAGGACGCCAGGGCAGCCGGAGTGTCGAGTCCACCGCAGGGAAGGGCCTGGGACGGCAGTGGACGCTCCCCTGCAGGAAGGACACGGGAACCTGAATTTGGCCAGGATTGGGTGACCAGGGGACCCACTGCCCAGACCTGTCCCGGGGAGACCCTGCGGTCTCTCCTCTCTCACCCTGCCCTCTGCGGGCGCCGTGTAGGTGCTGGGTCTGGGCACCGCACTGGCCCCGGGTAGAAGCTCACTTTGTGTCAACAGGGAACTTGCTCTAGATCCCTTTCAGGTGTGGAGGAGGGGGTGGGAGGCACTCCCGGGAGCTGCCGGGGGTTCCAAGCAGCCCCCGCACCTCTGAGGCCTGGGACGGGCAAAACGGGGGAGGAAGGTCTGTCGTGGAGGCTGCAGGACGGCAGACAACTTGGCATCACTCTGTGCTCAGAGAGCCCTCAGGGGCCAGAAACCAGCAGCCCCTACAAGCATCGGGATCCTCAGAGCCCAGAGCCCAGCCAAGGAAGAAAGGCCCTGATCCTGCTCTCAACCAACTGCAGCCAGGAGACTCGGCCACAAAGTCAGCGCCCACCTCGCAACAGATCACGGCCTCAGCGCCCACATCAGCGCCCACCTCGCCACAGATCACGTGGCCTCAGCGCCCACCTAGCTACAGATCGCATGGCTTCAGTGCCCACATTAGCAGACTGGCAGAGCAAGGGCTGTGCATTGTTCCGGGGTGAATGGTATTTACTTCATTCTCTGCTGCTCTTTTATACAAAACGTCAGCATCCAGTCAGACTTTGGGGAAGGTGAAGGGAGAAGAAAAAAGATGGGCCTCATGGTTGAGAGAGGAAGGAGGCGACAGAAGAAAACCCAGGTGTGACTCGTGTTGCGACGATGGGAAAGGGCCATGTTCATAATGAAGACGAACGGACTGCAGGACTGAGTGGGAAGGCGAGACGCTGAGTGAGCAGTGGGAGCTGCACACAGAGCGGAGGCAGCGCAGAGCCCACGGAGGCAGTGGGTCAGGAACAGCTTCTCTGGTGGGTTCAGTGAAGAGACGGCCCTCAGCTTAGTCACCGCGTTTTTCAGAACGAGATGCTGAGGCCGGGAGACGAGAGATGGCCTGGGATGTTCGATGCAAACCCTCAAGTGGGGGCTGAACCTGGAAATTCCTGTCCGGCTTGTTCATGTTTATTTTTTAAGCCCAAAGCAAGATCGCCAAGTCCCCTCCTCCAAGCTCAGCTGAGCACAAGTCATGTTGTTTTCCACCGCAGACGGCAGATGAGCCCACGGTTCCTGTGGCCCAGCCCGAAGCAGACGCCAGGGGCCACGCACCCGAAATGGGGAGCCTGTGTCCACACCACAGGGTGGTTTCGGGGTCAACAAGGATGCGCACAGGCAGAGCCAAAGCCCAGCCTGGCCGGCAGCCATAAGCCTGGCCTCGCGGTGACCTCGCCAACCCGAGGGGCAGACACAGCTCTCTGCTCCGGCCGCTCCCTGTGCTCCCGGGCTGGGTCCAACCAGAGGATGCGTGCCAACCAGAGCGAGCGTGGTGAGGAGGGAGGCGGTGGGGGGCGGGGGGGGGGGGGGGCGGAGAAGCAGCCCTTCCCCTCGTCGTGTCTCCTCGCAGCGGTTCTCAACCTGTGGGTCGCAAACAATGAAAATACACCCTGCATATCAGATATTTACATTGATTCATAACAGTAGCAACATTACAGTTATGAAGTAGCAACGAAAATAATTTTATGGTTGTGTCACCACAACATGAGGAACTGCATTAAAGGGTGGCGGCATTAGGAAGGTTGAGAACCACTGCCTCAGAGCAACCCCAGGCTACGTGATGCAGTGTCCTGTGCAGAAGGCCACGGCACATCTGACTGTCAGATTTCTCAAAATTCATCGGTCCTGTGGCCTAGAACTCAGCCCCTCAGGCCGCAGGCGCTGGGAACCCCCGAGCTGTCGGGGACTGGCCGCCTTCTGTGGAGAGCTGTGTCACTGCAGCTGGCCGGCAGCCTTGTCAGAGCGGGACCAGCGTGAGGCTCTGAACAAGGCCGTTTCTTTTGTCCTGATGATGGCGCTGTCAAGGGAGTGACCCCTCCAGTCCTCACCCCTGCACGTGGGTGGGCACCTAGAGCCTGAACACCATTAAGCACTGACAACCTTTTCACTGTGTTGAAAGGGAGAGAGAAGTGGGTGGAGAGGGAGAAAGTCAGAGAGAAACAGAGAGACAGGGAGAGAGACAGAGTCACACACACAGAGAAGGAGAGAAAGAGAGAGAGAGAGAGAGAGAGAGAGAGAGAGAATAAGTTGCCAGAGTTGCCCCATGGCCTGAGAACAGGAAGCCACGGTGAAGTAACCCTGACTCTCCAGTAATGAGCTGGAGGCAGGGGTTTCTGAACTCCACCAGCTCCCAACTCTCACCGTTGTCCAGGGCCATTGCGGGCCAGCTCATTAGGAGGCCTGTGAACAGCCCCACCGCCGTGTGCTCTGTCACGCCAGCCGCAAGCACCTCTTGATCAGTGTGCTTGTCAGTGCTGCCTCCGGGCATGAGGCAAACTGGAGAAAAGGTTTGCTGTGGTCAAAAGATGGCCCAGTCTGGGCTCCTAATTTGTTTTGGATCCTTGACACTAGAGAGTATCTGATGAGCATGCGGGACCAGGGTATAGACAAATGTCTCATCCACTCAGTGTTTGCTGGCACTGGGCTGCCGGCCTCCAGGCCTTCCTGGCAGTCTCTGTCCGTAATTGTGCAACCTGGGGCTGGGAAGTGACATCGGGAGAGGAGGGAGGCCTGACCTTCAGCTCTGGGACCCTGGCCCAGGGGAATCTGGGAGCAAGGGGGTCCACCTCAATGAGTGTCTCGCTGGCTGGGAGGCAGGGGATGCAATGCAGGTTGTAGTCTAGGATGTATGTCACATGGCTGCAGGAAGCCGCCCTGATTCCCAGCTGAATATAACCACTTCCTTCCCAGGAACCTCTTTAATAATATACTTCCAGTTGTACCTACTAATGTTTATGACTTAACTAGCATTTCAGCTTGCAAGCTGTTTAAAGACAGGCCCATGTTTGAGTTGTTCTTCCCTCATTGAATATAGTCCAGAACTTGTCACACAGTAGCAGTAGTGGTCGTGATGCTGCTGATGGTGGTGATGGTGATGGTGAAGATGGTGATGCTGATGGTGGTGACGATGTTGATGGTAGTGATGGTGGTGATAATGATGATGTTGATGGTGGTGATGGTGGTGATGATGGTGATGTTGGTGGTGGTGATGGTAGTGATATCGATGGTGGTGATGGTGATGTTGATGGTGATTATGGTGATGTTGATGGTGGTGATTATAGTGATATTGATGGTGGTGATGGTGATGTTGATGGGGTGATGGTGGTAAGGTGATGGTGATGATGGTGGTGATAATGCTGATGGTGGTGATGGTGATGATAATGATGATGGTGATAATGATGCTGCTGCTGCTGCTGATGGTGGTGATGGGATGATGGTGATGATGGTAGTGATGGTGATGGTGGTGGTGATGATGCTGATGGTGATGGTGGTGATGATGGTGATGGTGATGATGATGATGGTGGTGATGATGGTGGTGATGATGGTGTTGATGGTGGTGATGATGGTGATGGTGATGATGATGATGGTGGTGATGATGGTGGTGATGATGGTGTTGATGGTGGTGATGATGGTGATGGTGATGATGGTGATGATAATGATGATGATGGTGGTGATGATAGAAGTCATGATGCTGGATGACTGTGAAGCACACCTCTCTGAGCCATGTGCTAAACTAGGGACTTTTACCCATACTCTCCCTGATCCTCACAGCTGCTATAAGAAAAATTATTTTCCAAGTTTTGCAGGCGGTAAAAGTGAAGCTCAGAGAGGTGAGACTTCTCCCCGGGGGTGCCAGTGCAGAGCTGTGCTGGCAGGTGGGCCTGGTCTGAACAGCCGCCCACCCTGCTGGCACTTATTCAGCGCATGCAGTGGGGCTTCGGAATGTGCCCAAAGCACTTCCATCTTCGTGGGACATCAGGGCGCTGCGGGGGCGGTTCTCAGACGCTTGCCCTCGGTGGATCATGCCACAGTTCCCCAGTGGGTTCCGCTGACACACCGCATGAGGAGTTAATGTGCCGAAAGTGGCTGTGCCACGTATGGACAATTGGCCGATTTTCATGCTGTTAGGTTTCTGGTTTTCATATTTGGGTAAATGCAGTCTTACAAATCATTCACTGTTACCTTGAGAAACCCAACACCATAGGTTTGTTGAATTGAGGCTTTAAACCGTTTTCCAAACACAGGGTTGAACATGGGTCCTGGAAGGTTAAACTCAGCTGAAAGCGGTGGGCAGGCCGTTCTCGGCCAGGCTGGGGACTTCCTGCCGCTTTAAAGAAAATAAAGTGCGAGCTGGTGAAGTAAAAGTACCAGCGATAGTGGTCGTAGCCACCAGCACTTCCGAGAGATCCCCAGTCACAGGTGATGGAGGTGTTAAACACCTCCCCCGGGCAAAGGCCACTGGCCCGGAAGCCTCAGGCGGAGACCCACCTGGGGGCTGCCCTGCCCCAAACCCACTCCGTGTGCTGTTCTCCTTTGGGACAGAGCCCCCCGGGAGGAAGCAGCCATGAGCTCCCGTCTCACCTTCCCACCCCCAGGCCCTGGTCATGGGCGGACACCCTCACCGAGGCCATCGCTCTGCGGACACTGCCCTGTTGTACCGTTTGCAGGGAGCCTGGTGTGAGGACCGCGGGGTCCTGCTCCACAGCCCCTTGCTTGTACTACCTGCTACGTGCTCTTTCCTCTTCTTCACCTTAATGGGGGTCAGTGCATACACCCCCCAATAGAGGGCTTATCCCCGAAACACTCTGCTATGATTCGCCGTGGGCTGCGTCCAGCCAGGGGTCCTCTGCCACGGCCTCGTTGGCTCTCGTCAAAGGCCTCGCGCAGAGGCGGCAGGTCGGCTGCATGTGGGGGGAGAGGAGAGACGCCGGGGCACGTTAATGAGGGGCCCGGACGGCGGCCGCGGGGTGGCCTGGCCAGGGGCGTGGAGACAGCCTTCCGAACAGGAGCCGACGCCAAGCTGAAGATGACCTTGCGCCCAGTGTGTGTGCCCTGGAGGGGCGCTGCGGAGGAGACTTCCTGTTTCTCTCTCGTGAATCTCAGCTGCCCTTTGCAAGGGAAAGCAGCTCATTTCAGCTGGTACTTAGACAAAATTAAACAATCTGGAGGACAGCTAAAATCTCATCATTACAACATAAACAGTCCCAGGGAGAATGTCCAGTGTCCTTCTGTGACAGAAGAAAATTGAGTCTCAGAAGAGTCAAGTGATTTGCCTGAGTTCAAAGTTGAGAAGCAAACGGCCCACAGCCGCCGCGTCCTGGCCTCGCACTCACCGACCCGCCGAGCCTGGCCCAGATGCTTTTGGAAACAGCCAGGCCAGGCAGGCGGAGCCTCGTCTTCAACCCAGTGGCCGTGTGAGCTGGACCCAAGGCCGTGCCCATGGCCCGGGAGGCACGAGCAGGAAATGTCCCCGGGCAAGGGCTAGGAGCGGCTGTGGCCACCCACATCCTCCGGGAAACCAGAAGCGAGGAGGAAGCCGGTGGCTCCGGGAAAGGCCGTGCTGCCCAGGCCGTGGACGCAACACTCTGTATCGTTAGCAACCAGGCGCCTGGCATTTCCCTGGGTAGGAGGTGCTATCACAGGAGCAGGACATGACGTGATTCAATACCCAGTCCGACCACTTCCCAACCGCTGGGCTGGTTGGAATGAAAACGAGGACGAAGCAGCGCGAGCAGCTGAGGTGGAGCCTGGAACCCGCTGCTGGGGTCGTGTGAATGCGCAGCTGCGCTGGGAGCCGTGGGAGGAGAGAAACACACACCCACAGACAGGCCCCCAGCTGCCCACAGACAGGCCCCCGGCGCCCACAGACAGGCCCCCGGCACCCACAGATTGGCCCCAGCCACCCACAGACAGGCCCCAGCCACCCACAGACAGGCCCCAGCCACCCACAGACAGGCCCCCAGCGCCCACAGATAGGCCCCCGGCACCCACAGACAGGCCCCCGGCACCCACAGACAGGCCCCCAGCCGCCCACAGACAGGCCCCCGGCACCCACAGACAGGCCCCCGGCACCCACAGACAGGCCCCCGGCGCCCACAGCAGTGCATTCAGATTGGCCCCAAAGTGGGAACAACCCCACGTCCAGCAGCTAGTGAGCCAGTAAGCACAAGTGCTGCACCCCTCCCGGTTAGTCTTCAGCTGTGAGAGAGGATGCGCCGGCACGCAGCAGGGTGCACCCTGAAAACTACGCTGCAAGAGAGAAGCCAGACACAGGCCCCCGTGGTGGGACCCTCCGTGGTGGGTCCCGTCCATGGTGGGTCCCGTCCGCGCAGCACCTGGAGCCGGCAGAGCCCCAGGGAAGGAAGGAGAGGAAGGAGGGAAGGAGAGGGCGATGGCCAGGGCTGGGGTGGGAGGAGTGGGGTGCAGGGTCCTGTTTGGGTGACTAAGATGCTATTCAACAGGTGACGGTGGAATAGTGTGTGGCCTTTGCCCAGCTCTGTGGCTGCACTCAAAACAGCCGAGTTGGGTGAATTCCTGGTGTGTGAATCACCTCAATAAAGTTGTTGTCAACGACTAATGTCGCGACCAGCGTAGACAGGAATTTGGTCCCTGATGGTGCACTGTGGGCACGTCGGCGGCCTGCTGCTGTTCGGTGCCTTGAGAATCCCGACCCAGGGCCATCCTGGTGGGCGGCTGAGGACTGAGACTCAACCGCTGCTGTTTCTCTCCCGCCCCTGCAGGGTGAGGGCCCCCAGGCCGACAGTGTGCTGACCTCCGCCCCTGCCTCCCGGACCAGGCACCCCATGGGCCACCCTCTGCAGACCCTCAGCCGGCTCCCGCCGGGCGAGCTCAGCCCCGAGGCGGGCGGCGGGGTCCAGAAGCGGACTCTGCTCAGGCAGCTGATCGCCTACTTGGCCATGATAGCCCCCTCGCCCACCCCGGCAAGCCCCCTCGCGCCTGATGACCTTCTGCGTGTGCCTTGGAGGAAACACGGGAAGCGGTTTTCGCCTTCAGAAGACCCCACCGAGCCCCTGGGCACTGGCGATGGTAAGTCAGCCCCACCCCCTCTGGGCTCGTTTGTTGTCAACTCCATCTTCCCAGCACCTGCTTCGCTGTGTGTGTGTGGGGGGGGGGGGGCGGGGGGCGGCCGCCAGGCACCTGTGAGGAGGGCGCCTTCGGGTGCGCTTCCTCGTGTGGCTGGTGGAGGGAAGGTGGCCATGCCCATGCCGGATGGACCGGGTCATGACACTGTCCCTGCTCACACCCCTCTCTGCGGTTTCATGGTTTCCTGACTTTACTGAAGAGGATGAGGTGGGCGGGGCCCTGGCCAGCCCCAGCCCCATGTGGTGTGGGCCACACAGGCTCTAGAAGGTGGGCTACGGATGCGTTTACTCCATCACACGCCCCATCTCTGCTGTGGTCACACGCGCCCAGGTCACATGGTTAATGCGTATTTGTCCCCAAAGCCTCAGGTGAGACAGCGCTGCTCACAGCGCGATGCTGGCACTGCGTGGCCTTTCCCGCGGCCAACACGCAGCGCTGGGCTCGCCGACATGTGAGTTATGCCCTGTGTGACCGCCTGAGGGAGAGGGGCCATGCCTGCTCCTCCTTGAGACGCAGAAGGCTCTGCACACTTTTATCCTCACGGCCTTTCCCGAGGCCATCGCACTCAGCGCGATGCTGATAAAGCAGCCTTCTCCTCTGAAGATCTCACACCACAGACCCAGCAGGGGACGGTGGTGGTGACACCTGCCCAAGGATCGCGGAGCGCCCTGCTTGTGTAGGTCTGCACTCGCCGCTGTTCAGGGAAGGCCCTCCCCCATGTAGCTGCTGTGGCACCTTTTAAATCAGGGGTGGGGAACCTTTTCCTGCCCAGACCTTTTGGACATTTATAACATCACTCGTGGGTCATACAGCATTATCATCTTAACAATTAGCTGTCTATTTGGTCAAACATTTAATTAACTCACCCCAATGCTTGGCAGGGCCAGGCCCACTTATTTCTGGGCCAGATGCTCCCCACCCTGTTTACATGAAAGAGACGCCAGGCTGCGGTGAAGGGACGGAGCAGAAGGTGTGCGCTGTGCACCTGGCTAAGCCATCGCACAGAAACACTCCCTCCGTGGGGTTGGCATTTCCACGGGGCTGTGCCTGGGGGAGCCCATTCCCACCAGCTTTTTCTTCTGGGCCGGTGTTCTCTGCTGGCTGCTGCCTTCTCTGCTCAGATGCGTCCTCTGCCTGTTGCTCTTTCTTTCTTTCTTTCTTTCTTTCTTTCTTTCTTTCTTTCTTTCTTTCTCCCTTCCCTCCCCTCCCCTCCCCTTCCCTCCCCTCCCCTCCCCTTCCCTCCCCTCCCCTCCCTTTCCCTTCCCTTCCCTCCCCTCCCCTCCCCCCCCTCCCCTTCCCTTCCCTCTCCTTCCCCTCCCCTCCCCTCCCCTTCCCTTCCCTTCCCTCTCCTTCCCCTCCCCTTCCCTTCCCTTCCCTTCCCTCTCCTTCCCCTCCCCTCCCCTTCCCTTCCCTTCCCTCCCCTCCTCTCCCACCTCCCCTCCCCTTCCCTTCCCTTCCCTCCCCTCCCCTTCCCTCCCCTCCCCTTCCCTCCCCTCCCCTCCCCTTTCCTCCCCTTCCCTCCCCTTCCCTCCCCTCCCCTCTCCTTCCCTCCCCTTCCCCTCCCCTCCCCTCCCCTCCCCTCCCCTCCCCTCCCCTTCCCTTCCCTTCCCTCCCCTCCCCTCTCCTTCCCTCCCCTTCCCTCCCCTCCCCTCCCCTCCCCTCCCTTCCCTTCCCTTCCCTTCACTTCCTTTCCTTTCCTTTTTTCTCTCCTCAGAGTATTTATTCACCTCCCGCTCAGCACCTGCCATGAATGCCTTGGGAAGGTCCCTCCCCGCCTGCTAGCCTCTGTCCATGGTGCTGACCCTTCTCGCGTCCCCTCAGCTTCTGTATGGCTTCTGTACATGCGATGACGCTGGGATGATGCTGGGCGCCCTGTCTTTAACGCCCTCCCCTCCTGTGCTATCTTCCACAACTTAAACATCTCCCAGTGGACGGCCTGGGTCCTCCCTGCTGGAAGAGGGAAATACTGCTGCCGGCCAACAGCACTCAATCCTCCGAGCGCCCCCTGGTGCCGGGCAGAGGTGACTGCTCCACGTGTCTGCTGGAGCTGCACCGCTTGGAACCCTCCCCACGTGTCACCTCCCCTTCACTGTCCCCTGCCCCTCTGAACTGGTCTGCGTTGCAAAGTTGGTTATAGTTTTATAGGTAGCATCTTCCCAGCTGCCCGTGTGCTTAGAGGAGTCACGTAAATGTCCACCATGAAGCAGAGAGAGTGAGCGATGAGCCTGCACACCCAGCCCTGGCCCCTCCTACTGCTTCCCCTCCCCCTCCCCCTCCCCCTCCCCCTCCCCCTCCCCCTCCCTGTCACCAAGTGATCCACCGTGGGATAGCAGCATTGCTGTGCCGAGAGATTGGACTTGCCTGAGCCTGACCAGCAGTTCTGTCCTGGAGTAAAATCGACGGCAGTGTTTTCAGGGCATCAAATAGCAGTCAGCACTCAGATTGCTCTGTTGTCTTAACTTTCTTTACAGTTGGTTCTTTTTTGATTCAAAGTACAAAGAAGGTCCACTGAGTTGGTGGCTACATCTGTGAAGCCCCTTTTATTTTTATTGTTTTAAATTGTTATTTCTTAATTTGAGAGAGGAAGAGGGAGCGAGAGAAGGAGAAGGAGAGGAGAGGGGAGGGAGAGAGAGAGAGAGAGAGAGAGAGAGATCTATTTGTTGTCCCACCTATTGGTGCATCATTGGTTGACTCGGTATGTGCCCGGAGCAGGGATCAAACCCACAACCTTGGTGTATGGCCGACGCTCTAACCCACCGAGCGACCCGGCCAGGGCTGGCCCCTTTTGATCTACAGGTTTCTCCTCCCTCTTTTCTCTTTCCTGGCAATTCATTACGCAATTTATTTATTGTCAAACTGGCTCGCTAGCTCACTTGTCCCGCAGAGTTTTTCACTGTCTGGACTTTGCTGGTGGCCTCCTAAGGACAGCATGCAGCTCCCTATCCCCGTGGCCCAGGCTCCAGACGGAGACTTGGCCCTTCGTGTTCGCTGTTCAGCAAGAGGCGGTGATGTGCCTTCCGTCGGGGGCGCCTTCCAGCGGTGTCCCATTTTACCACGCCAGCAGCACAGCCACTCCACTTCTGAGCAGCGTCCACCTTGACTCTTGGAAAGGTGCTCGATCCCCCCCACCCCAGCCACCCCACCCCGGGCTGCGCCTGCCCTTCCTCCCAGGACATGCCGCACAGTGCCGTTCCCACGGTGATATCTGGTCGGTGCCCGTCTCCTGTGGGCCCTACGCTCTGGGGAGCTGGCGACGTGCCTCTTTCTCCATTTGCATCCCAGGGTCCAGCAGGTGCCAGACTCTTCCACATGGAGGGTCCAACCTCAAAAGATGGCGCTGTTTCCAGCCTCAGTTTCCTGAGGAGGAAGCGACAGCTTGAGGGTGGATGGTGGCTGGCCCAACCTAGGATCCCGTGAGACCCAGTGGGCGTTCTTAAGAGCCAGCTGTCCAAAAGGCAGATGTGAATACAATAGACTTGTTACTGTGGCTAATTGGTCCATTAATGTTTTAAGTGGCCATTTAGCTCCAAATTCTAGCTTTCTCTGACTGCATTGTGCGCAGTGCTATGTTAAGTCTGTAGGGGGCGCAGAGGCACAGGTGAGCTCACCGAGATCCTGGAGGGAGGGGTGTGAGCCAGGGGAGGGATAGACTGTGGCCTTCTGTGTTTAAATGAAAATGGACAAGGAAAGACCAACTTCTCCCTAAGTTTGTGGTCTAGGGCCTTACAGCCCCCACTTCCCCTCCCGTCCCCCTACCCCCCGCAGAAGTCCACAGTCACGCCCAGGGCAGAATTCCCATGAAGGCACAGGCGCCGCACCCTCTCCACGAAAACTATGTTCCCCTTCAAATAACCTTGAGGGAGGCCAGGAAAGCCAGAGGGGTGGGCAGGTGTGTCCTGACTTCTCAGGGTGGCCGCCCAGAGCAGGGAGGGAGGGGCCTGTGAAAATGGCCACATGACTCATGACCCTGGCCTTCAGCAGCTCCAGGTAAAGCTCCAGGAAAACCCACCCCACGTGCTTCCAAGGTGATGGACGCGTCAGGCCTGGCTCCCGCGTGTGGCCAGTGTCCATGATGGAAAAGAGACTGTCTTCCTCCTCTATTCATTGTTTACCCCTGTCCCCTTCCAAAGCTTTAGGGAAGAGGTGGGGAACGTCCCGCCCGAGGGCCAGATAAGGCCCGAGAAATCATTGGGTCTGGTCCTGCCAAGGCATTGGGGTGAGTTAATTAAGTGTTTGACCAAATAGGACAAGCTCATTTTTAAGTTGATAATTTTGTATGGCCCGAGAATGATGCCATACATATCCAAGTGGCTGTGGGCAGAAAAAAGGTTCCCACCCCTGTTTTAAAGCAACGTAAAACTCAAAGACCTACATGAGGCAGTCGTGGAAAGGACAAAGGTCACAGTGAGCGTGGAATGGCAGTGCTGTAGACAGACGTCGTGGGTCCCACGCCCCAGCAGCAGACCTGGTGTCCGGGTCACCCCAGGCGGAGTGCTCCCTGCTAACAGGTTAGCCTGTCATTGTGTGACCTGTTCGCTACGGGAAATAGAATTTGTAAACGATTATTTGTTCCTTTTTACCAGTTATATACGTAATAAGTGGTTACCACGCGAAACCTGAACACTAGACACAAAGGTAGACACACACAATTGCCAAGACCAATGCTATCCGTGTGGGGTGTCCTGCCCCTTGGGTTCCCGGTGCGACCGTGCCTTGCATGAAGCAGGGCCACCGGGGGCAGTGGCAGCTCTGCACCTCCCTCTTCTGGCCCATCGGTGCCTCATGGGCCAGTCCTCCTCCAACTAGGGAGCAACGCGCCGGCCCCGCCTGTGACCGCGGCCACTTTTTGTATTTAAATTTTTAAATATTGTGGTAAAATACACTTTGGTTTGATCATAAATTGAGTTCCTAGCTGCAGATGTATGTAAACCATGCACATGGGCCATCCACCTTCTAGAACTTTCCTACTCACAGGAAGTCCAGCAGCTGGCACTGTCCTGAACTCGTTTCTCTAAGTCCAATCCCCGTGCGCTCCTGGTTCAGCTCATTCCATTAATGGAGACAGATTTCAATACCACACACAGTGGCCCACCTGGACAGTTTCATATTCTAGCTTGGCATTTGCCACCAGCACGTGCCCAGCTCCTCCCCTGCCATTACTGGTGACCATGCTGAGCGTGCACTCACGTTAATGTGCATCTCAAGGAAACATTCTTTAGAAAGCAGCTGAGTGCCAAGCCTGCCACCAGCCGAGTTACACAGTTAACGCCAACACCAACTGGGCAGTGTTTGTCCTTTGCCTCCCTGTTACATGTAATGAGGGAGAGGTGGACTGGGTGCAGGTTCTGTGAGACCAAAGTTGGCAGCCCACCTGGGCAGGGCTCCTGGCACCAGGTGGCAGCTCAGCTCAGCACCTCATTTCGCCAGTGAGCAGTGCACACCACTCAGCTGTCAGACCACGGCCCCTGGTTGGAAAGAGAACACATTTTACTGTTCCCTTGTTGCTCCCAGTGAAATAGACAGGAAGCTGACATAGGATTAAGCCTGTGGCTCCCAGGTGGAGGCCCAAATGAGGACAGAATAAAATAATAAACTCTTTCTGAGTATATCTGAGTCATTGCAGACACCTGAGAGTTGGTCTCCAGAAATTAAATGAACTATATGCTCTCTAAACAAAAGAGACACAGTAAATTCCTCATTATGATGATGGTTATGGAGGTAGTGGTGATGAAGATGATAATGATGATGATGGTGGTGATGATTGTGTTGATGATAATGGTGATGATGGTTGTGATGGTGGTGATGATGATGGAGATGGTAATGATGGTGATGGTATGGTGATGGTTATGATGGTGATGATGGTGGTGATGATAATGGTGATGATAGTGGTGGTGATTAGCTTAGCTCTTTTTTAATAAATATATTTTTATAATTATTTCAGAGAAGGGAGAGGGAGAGAGAGAAACATCAATGATGAGAGAGACTCATCGATCAGCTTTTTCCTGCACACCCCACACTGGGGACCAAGCCTGTAACCCGGCACATGCCTGACCGGGCATCGAACTGTGACCTCCTGGTTCATAGGTCCAATGCTCAACCGCTGAGCCACAATGGCTGGGCAGCTCTTTTTTTTATAATGTGAAAGTATCTTTCACTCTTACATTTGAAGGACATGTTCACTGGATATAGATCTCTGAGTTAAACATTATTCCTTTGAACACTTCAAATATGTCATTCATATGCATGTTATCAAATATGTAATTGCATATATTACATCAAATAGGTCATTCTTGTGAGATACTCACATGTCTGTGACCTCTGCTTTTCTTAAGAAGTCAGCGCCCACTCATCCCTTTTGCTCTGCATATAATCTCTGCTGCTGAGACCGTCCTCACTTGTTCTCAGCATTTGGACTGTAAGTGCCATTGTGCCCCACTCTCGTGTTCATTCTTGGAGTTTCCTGAGCGCCTTGAATCTCTAAGCTAATGTTCTGCACCCGTTTGGGGGGTTTGGGGAGCTTTCTTTTCTAGGCCCCATTCTCTCCTTCCCTCTTGGATTCCAGGGGCAGCGTCATGTCTGGCACTACCTGCAGGCCCTGGTTTCCATTCTATCTTTCCCGCCTCGTCGCTCTGTCCTCCCGTCACAGGACCACCTGCCTTCAGGCTCACGAGCCCTTTCTTGTCCCCCAGCCACACTCACCGACCTGTGTGGGAGGCTTCCCATTTCAGGGTGTTCCTGTCACCCCCAGAATCGCCTGTTCCTCACTGGGTTTGCTGGGTGCTGCTGCTCTGCCTGTGTTTATAGCATCTTCTTGCTGTCCTTGTCCCTCCCTGATGTTGACTCCTTTTGTCTTGATTGCATGTCCTGTTTTTCTGATTCTCATATGTCTGTTGCTGTTGCTGCTCCCTGGACACCGTGTGTGTGGGACTGAGAATGTGTCACCTCCACCTGAACGGAGTTGAGTGCTTGCTTTTTGCCTGGAAGCAGTGCAATCCTTGGAGGACGCTTTGATTTGCGTCCTGTCGGGCGCTTAACTTTTCAGGGAGATGAAGCTGCTCAGGCTCCTCCCCTGGCACGTAATTCCAGCTGTTTTATCCGAGGCCCTGCTTCCATCCTCCTCCTCGGTCCATGAGTTTGGTCATAGGTCCTTCATGGGTCCACGTCCATTTTCACTGTTTAAAGACACTGAGCCTTGGTGTAACCGGACAGTCATGTGGGACTCAGATTCAACAAACAACACGTGTTTCTGCACACCGCCTGTGCCTGTCGTCAGCGGGAGGGTTGCTGTAGGAGGCTCTGTGTGTGCCCTCTAGGAGCATGGATTCAGCACTTCCTGGAGGACCCGAGAAAGGACCAGGTTGCTGTGGAGACGCTGAGCCCCCCGGACCTGGACAAGATGGCTGGTGTGATTGCTGATGCGGCGGACGCGGAGGGGGCATGGGAAGGCCCCGGAGGGGCTGGAGGAGAGCCCGGGGAGCCGGCGGACAGCTCCGAGGCAGTGCTCGGGAATGGCGCCCACGACGGGGGTGGAGCGCGAGGTGAGCGCCTGTCCCTGGCACTCACACTGTGGTGGACGGGAAAGTCCCGGCCACAGAGCGGTGGGCACCGGCCTCCCGGGAGGGGCCGCAGAGCAGCCGTGCTGGAAGGCAGCCTGCCCTCTGCGAGGAGACGGATTCCTCTGCTGAGGTGCAGAGTCAGAAGCAGCCTGATGCTAGGAAGTGCTTTTGTTTGGATGTGTGTTTGTGAGCAAGTCAATTGTTCGACTAATACAGTGAAAGGGGTTCATTTGAATGTCTGCCTGAGCCCACCTTCCAGGCTGCTCCAAGGAGAGAGCAGAGGCCCCCCGGTACCTCCAGCACACACATGCACACATACACTCACACACGCACACCCACACATATGCATACACTCATCACACGCGCACACCCACCCTCACACATGCACACATACATGCACACCCACACTCACACACGCACACCCACACTCACACACCCACATACACTAACACACGCAGACCCACACATATGCATACACTCACCACACGCGCACACCCACCCTCACACATGCACACATACATGCACACCCACACTCACACACGCACACCCACACTCACACACGCACACATACGCACACATACACTCACACACACATACATGCACACATGCACACCCACACGTGCATACACTAATTCACACACACACTCACACATGCACACCCACACTCTCACACACACACATACACGCACATCCACACTCACAATGCACACATATACTCACACATGTACACACATATACACACACTCACACACTAACACACATGTGCATACACTCATGCACACACACTCACACGTGTGCATACACTCATACACACACTCACACACGCACATACAGTCATACGCACACACACACACACACACACCCGGCAGCTGGACCTGTGGGTGGGCTCAGACTCCCCTGACAACTGGCCTTCTCTGTGCGGTTGCTTCTCAGAGTCATTGGAGCCACATTGAATCATGCAGCTCAGTCCTGCACATAGTAGGCGCGCAAAGAATGTGCCAGAAGCACGGTGGAGGGTGGACGTCTGTCTGGGGGTTGGGACAGAGGCTAGTGGAGCAGACACACTGCTCGATGGTAGCAGGGGCTTGTGGAAGATACTGGAACTCCCCGGGACAAGGCGTTGCAAGGCAGTGGGCACTCAAGGATTGACACCCACTCTGAGGGCTGGGGGGTCTAGAAAGTCCTGGGGGGTTGCGGGGCGTCAGGAGGGCGTGGTGAGGGGTGCACTGGGGGCATTGCAGGCAGGATGCTGGCTTAGAGAAGTGACCGCCACAGCAAATACCGTGTCCACATGTTCAGGAGACACCTTCGCAAGGAGGTTTGGGTTGGATGCTCCGCTTCCCCTTTTCACAGCCACAGCCTGTCCCGCAGGGCGGTGCTTCCTGTGTGAGCCACAGGGACACACGCAGGTCCGGGGCGCGGGGTGGCTGTGCGAGCGACCACACTTCCCGTTTAGCTGGAGCTCCTCCTCCGTCAGTGTGCAGGGCAGCGCCTGCGCCCACACAGGAGGGAGCCGGGGACGGCATGGCGTCGAGAAGGCTCGGTGGCGGCGTGCACACTGCGACACCCGCGGTGCCACTCCTGACCAGGACTTCGATAACGCTCTTGTCTTCCACAGACCCCAGAGCACGGGACGGCGGTGCTCACGGCCACGGAGAGGTAAGATACACGTCTCTCAACTCGCTTCGCGCTGAGCGGAACTGCTGGTCTTCTTTTTGTTCATGACTGAGAATGTTTCTGAAATACAAAGGTTACTTTTGTTTTGTTTTTTTAGGAAAGGATGTAAAAACCTCATAATCCCCAAACTGAGAAAACTGTAGACAGTGCATGCAAATTGTGTATGTTTAGATATATGCTAATGTATATTTTCAGATTTATAGTAATACTAGAGGCCTGATGCACAAATTCGTGCACTGGTGGGGTCCAGCCGGCCCACCCCGATGGGGGCCATCAGGGGCGGGGCTGGCCAGGGCGTGGGACCGTGGGCAGTTTGCCGGCCCTCCCTGCCCCTGATCAGGGTTGGGGTGCCCACTGGGGGGTGGGGCCAGGCAGGGCAAGGGGCCACAGGCGTTCTGCCAGTCAGTCTATTTACATATTACCCTTTTATTACTGTAGGATGGACACATTGTAGAAATATGAAAAATGGTTACTGCAAAGAAGAAGGTTAGCATGCCTTAGGGTTTCCCCATCTGGAGGTGTGTGGTAACATGATCGCACTGCCTCATACATGAGTGTCCCGTGTGCTGACCTCCAGGTGCATCGCATACGCACACTGACAGTTTCACCTTCACCGAGCAGTGTGGCAGCCACCATCCACGTGTGGCTGCTTGACTTTAAAGTCACTAAAATTAAGCAAATAAAAAATTCAGTTTCTCTTGCATGTGCCCCCTTCGGGATCGAACCCCAAACCTAGGTATGTGCCCTGACTAGGAATTGAACCCAAAGCCTCGGGTGCGCAGGCCAACACTCTAACCACTGAGCACATCAGCCAGGGCAACACGGTTATTTTTAACATATAGATGCTGACAGCCTGTGCTGATTACGCAAGCTGAGATTTAACGGGTATGTGTTTGTGTGCGCGAGAGAGAGGGAGGGAGGAAGAGAGAGGAACGTTATGACTGATTCTGATGTGCATCCTCCACTTGGTTGAGGACCTCTCATCTGGATGTGGCTCTAGCACAGGCTGTGCAGCCTCATCAGCTCCGCACGCCCCGCGGCCGTCCTCACCCACGGGTGATCCCTCACAGCCTCCCTTCGTGGGCACGTGGACAGTCTTTCTCCTGCTTGTCCTCTCACGTGGCTTTCCTTCCACTAGGTCGGCCCTGTGAGCCTCAGCGGTGGAGACGTCCTGCAGGGCCAGGGGTCTCGACGCCCACCTGGAGCCCCACCTGGAGCCCCTCCTGCCACCGGGATCGAGCAGGCAGAGGGCCCTGCAGCTGCCTTGTCTTCGGAGGAGGACACCGTGGGGGTGGAGAACGTGAGGAGCCGGACCTACTCCACAGAGCTGCTGGCGAGGCCGCGCTCGGAGCCCAGGACCCACGGGCTCGGGGAGTTCCCGCGCTGGGTCCCGGGGGCCTCGCAGGAGCAGGAGGGCCCCGGCCACGGCCTGCGGCTGGAGGTCAAGTCTCCTGAGGAGGCCTATGGCTACATCGTGACAGAGAGCGAGTGAGTGGAGTCCTGGCCTGGACCTGCTGGTGCTGGGACCCAGGCCCCTCCCTGGAGGGGGAGTCTCAGGGTGGCGGCGCTTGGGCCGCCCTCCCTGTGCCCAGCAGATCAGAACCGGAACCTGAGCTCGAGGGTAATTCCCCGAGGGATGAAGTGGCCTTGTCTCCAGGCCCGGCTGGCGGGGCCACTGGGAGGAGGAGGCCTGGGCTGTGGGTGGCGCTGCTCCGGGGAGGGGAGGTGGGATCGGGTGCTGGCTTCACCCGATAAAACACCAAACTCATTCCTCCTTTCACACCAGAGTGGTCCCCCGGAGGGCAGCACGCCCTGTCCTCACGCTTGTTTTGACCTGAGAATCACAAACATCGTGTACCCAGCCAGCGACAGGCAGTCCCCTTGTCCAGGTCACCTCACTGACGAAGCTGGCATTTGACGCTCAGCTTTGTACAAACGTTGTTTTCTTCAGGTGATGAAAGCGTGTTTGGGAGGAAGCGTTATCTGTGTGGCCGCACAGCTGTGTGTGTGCGTGTGTGTGCAGGTGTGCGCTGCCTTGCATCCCAGTGGCCCCCTGTCCAGGTGTTGCTGCGTCGGGTCGCAAGCGATCATGGCTCACAGGTTGTTCTCAGTGGGGGAGGGCTGCCCGGCAACTGGCCCCTGATTCTGCAAGGCTCACGCTGTGCCCAGAGCCGGCGGTGGCTTCGGTGAGGATGGCAGGGCGCGTTGTGAGAAGCAGAGCAGCAAATCCTTTGTTCTGAGCTGAACCACAGGCGCACGTCAGAGCCAGGCTAAAGCCTAAGACCATTTCCAACAGCGACAATGTTCTCACTGTGTTTCTAGAGAAGTCAGCGGCACGGCCTCTGGCTGGCCCAGCGCGGGGATGGGGGCCGCACTGTCTCCAGGCCGTTTTGTCCAGCCGCATTGGTCCCTCCTCACTGCTGCGCCTGGCTGGTCTGTCCCAGGTGGTCCTCTCTGTCCTCCTCTCCTTTCCTGAGGACTAGCAGTCCCCGGGGGTGTCCAGCCTTCAGAATCCCACCCAGAGATGGGCAAGCGGGCACCTGATGGGAGCCTGCAGAGGCGGGCTCTGGCAAGAGCGGAGGTGCCGTGTGGGGCAAGCGTTCCACAGCCTGGCCTTCTCTGAAGTGTCAGCCACCGAGCACAGGTCTTCTCTTCCTTGGAAAACATCCTCGTGTTGTGTGTGCACTGTGTCTGGGTGTGGAGGTAGGTTTATGTCTCTGTGGATGTGTGTTATGTGTGGATGTGTTATGTGTACATATGCGTATGTGTGTATATGCCGCCTATATGTATAGTGTGTTTGTGTACTGTGCCTGCATGTGTGTAGTATGTGCATGTGTGCAGTGCATGTTTATTGCTGTGTGCCGCACATGTGCATGTTTAATGTGTGTGCAATGTGTCTATGTAGTGTGTGCTGTGTGCACATGCCACGTGTTTGCATACAGTACATTTATGTGCGCTGTATGCATGTGTGTACCGCTTGCATGTGTGTTCTGTGTAGTGTGTATAGAGGTGTGGTGTTATATGTTGGATGTTGCATGTAGTGTGTTATTTGCGTGCATCATATGCATGTGCGATGTGTTTATGTATAGTGCATAGATGTGCACACGTACACATGCAGTACATGTTTATATGCAACACGTCATATATAGCGCATTTAGCATGTTGTGTGTGCACGTGCATAGACAAACGTTGTGTACATGTATGTTGGTGTTGTATGTCACATGTGTGCATGCAGTGTGGTAAGTGCGCATTTATGTGTGCTACGCACCACATGTGTATCATGTGCATATGTGCATGTTGTGTGTGTATGCGTAGTGCATTTATGTGTGCTATATGCATGTGTGTTCGTGTGCATGCATGGTGTGTAGTATTTTTATGTGTGCTGTGTTGTGTGTGTGCTGTGTCGTATGTGTACATGTGTGTATGTGTTGTGTGTGTGCAGTGTGTTTATCTGCACTATGTATCATGTGTACATAGGTGTCATGTGTTTATGTAGGATGTATATATAGCATACATGTGTATTGTGTGTATGTGTGCACATGTGTATTTGTGTATGGTTTGTATCGTGTGTACTGGTGTGTGGGGTGTGCATGTGTGTAGTGTGTTTGTGTGTGATGTGTGCATGTGTGTAGGGTTGTGTGTATAGTGTGCATGCTGTGTGTATGTGTGTGCACATGTGTGTATGTGTTTATGTGTATTGTGTATCATATGTGTGCTGTTGTGTATGTTGTGTGTGGTGGTTGTGCATGTGTTTGGTGTGTTTATGTGTGCTGTGTGTGTGCACATGTGTGTATGTGTTGTGTATTTATGTGTAGTGTGTATCATATGTGTGCTGTTGTGTGTGTTGTGCATGTGCTGTGTGTGTGTAGGTTGTGCATATGTGTCGTGTGTTTATGTGTACTGTGTGTATGAGTGTGTGTGCACATGTGTGGATGTGTGGTGTGTGTTTGTGTGTCATGTGGGAAGTGTGTGTGTCATCACTGATGAAGCCTCCACTGCACAGCTGCTCAGGGAACCTTTCCTCCCCCTAGGGCATCCGTGCCCTGGCCTGTCCCGAGGGCTGGTGCTCATGGGAGATGCTGGCTGTGTTTGCCAGGAGCCTTTGGAGCAGGACAGTCCACCCCCTGGGTGTCGGCACTAGGGCTGGCGCAGAGGGAGTGACTACTCGTGAGCCACCCTGAAGGCCCTTAGGTTGGGCGTGTCCTCTGGCTCTGGCCGAGGTCCTGCAGAAGAGGCAGTGTAACGACGGGCTTGTCCTGGGCTCAGTTAGTTCCCTATGAAGCATCCTGGGTGCCACCTGGGGACCTGAGCACTTACCCCTGTACGGGGGCTAAAGACAGTCCTTATCTGATTGTGGCTGCTTTCCCCTCTTTGCTGCTTCAGCAAATTAAATGTTTGAGGTGCGATGCTCACTGTCACCAGGCATGGACGGAGCAGTGGGCTCTGACTCTGTTATCAGAGTAATGGGTAATCGGGGATTCTCTGGGGTGAGATTTCACTAGATCTCCACTACGTGTTCATAAATCAGATGTTAAGTGACAAGAATCTCATTCTATTCTCTTTTTAAAGGCTTTTGTATATGTAGTTGTCCCATAAAAGGAGAAGGAAGGTGACTTCTGCTGGGGTCCAACCCCAGTGGGTCCAGGGGTCCCCAAAGGTGTGGACAGAGTCGGCGAAGAAGGAATGACACGGAGGCTGCATTCAGTTGATCGTCATAGTCGGGTTCTCTTGTCAGGGTCTCCTGCCATGTTCTGTAGCCATGTTCTCTTGCTAGGTTCTCCAGCCAGGGTTCTCCAGATTCTCCAGCCAGGTTCAGTTGCCAGGTTCTGTAGCAAGGTTCTCCAGCCAGGTTCTATCCAGGTTCTCTTGCCATGTTCTGTCTAGGTTCTCCAGTGAAGTTCTGTAGCCAGGTTCTGTCCAGGATCTTTTGCCATGTTCTCTGGCTAGGTTCTGGTTAGGATCTGATGTTTATTGTCTTGTTACATCTGTATTTATACCAGCCGATTTTAATCCTGTCAATTTCTATTACAAAGGTTAGGGCGTTTCTTATCTCCATTCCAGGGAGTAAAGATTATGTAGCTTAACTACCCGCTTGGCACTTAATTAAGGGGTTGTATCCCCTCCCTAACCTCAGGGAAAAATCCCCACCTGAGGAAACAACCTTTCTCGGAGAGGTGACCTTGGTTAAAACACATGGCACTAAGGAGAGCAAACATATTAAGAACAGTATGCTATATATGCCAGGTCCCTTGAAACATATGCTGTGCAGATGTTTCTTTCCTGCAGCGACTGTGTCAAGCAGCAAGGATGGACCGGCTTCCGGCAAATTCCCCCTTTTTTATTTTTTAAATGATAGCGCATGCAAATCAGTGGCCACCTCTCAGATTGGGTTGTTTAAGACTCGGAAGAAGACTGGCAAGCAATGACAATAAGCATAGCTATAAACATAGTGGATGAAGCGCACAAGGAGCCTCCTCACCCCCCCAACTATGCAGGGGCTTGAATGCTCGCCCCTTCTGAGGGAGGTCTCCTGCCCCCATGGCTGCTTCCCGCTTCCCACGCCTAGCTCAGATCGGGACCCAGATAACAGAAAGAGACTTGGCCCAGCTCAGATCAGGACCCAGGTAAAGACAGAGCCTGGCTGACAGCAACTGCCCTCTCACTGCAACAGGACTTGTCTCCCATTTCTACCTTGGACCACAGGGAAAGGGGCAGCTGAAGGAAAGGGCTGTGTCAGGATGCTGCCTTCTTCCCTTTCTTCTCCCTCTTTTTTCTAAACACTTCTATGCCTTGTAGTTCTTCTGCTTTCTTTTCTTTTTCTCTCTATTACCCTCCATCCTCTATAACAGCTGACCCAGAGGACACAGCTTACTCCTCCTTGGACACCAAGGGGATTGAGTCAGTTCCATGTGGTGACGCTGCCCTTCTCTGCTCCTCCAACAGCCCCCTGAGCCTGGAGAAGGGGAAGCAGCTGCTGGCGGACGTCACTGGCCTGCTCCAGGTGCCCACGAGCGTCCTTGCAGACACCGAGTGAGTGTGGGCGCGGGGGCTCCGGGTTCTGTTCTCGGCCGCGTTCTCAGGTTCCGTTTCATAAACTGGTTTGCGAGGGAGAGCCTGTGCCTGTGGCTCCTCCTAATCACCCTGCCGGGAAAATGCCTCAGGAAGACAGGAAGGGAGAGCCTGGGGCTGGTGAGTTACTTAGATGAGCTGTAACGGATGTGGTTATAAGAATTCTC
Source organism: Myotis yumanensis (assembly GCF_028538775.1). Classification (NCBI taxonomy): domain Eukaryota; kingdom Metazoa; phylum Chordata; class Mammalia; order Chiroptera; family Vespertilionidae; genus Myotis; species Myotis yumanensis. Next base: position 522,955 of record NW_027223760.1, read on the forward strand.
ATCAGCACTGGCCAACCGGGCGTGGTTCCAGCCCTTTGGCTCCAGAATCACCCGGAGGCTCCCTGCGTTCCTCTGTCCTCACCCGCCCCCCTGCATGCAAGTTGGAGCCTTCAGCGAATTCTCAGTCAGCACCTAGTAGGCCTTTTGCTATTTCCTGGGAAGTGGGGAGCACTGAGGACAAGCACTAAGTAACAGAAAGTGTGATGGGGTCACCGGCACAGGTGCCGACGGCGGCGAGCCCAGCTTAGAGAGCAGGAGCGCGGGCAGTGCTGGCGGTCGCAGTGCAGGCGCTGCTGGGGACTAGAGGTAACGCTGAGCTGAGCTCCTGTCGATGGGACGTGACGCAGAGTGTTCACTGTGGCCCGCAGACACGCATGTGTCCCTGGGGGCCAGGTGTTTACTGAGTGCCCACTGTGACCTGGCCTTGTGCTAGGCTGGGCCCGTGGGGCAACACCACTCTGCACAGACCTTACCACTTCCTGGGAAAGGCAGACGCATGCACAGGCGGCTAGCGTGGAGGGCGCATGAGATGGTATGGGGAAGCACCTCACCAGCCGGGGCCGGAAGCTTCTGGAAGAGGAGAACTGAGGACAGGTAGCAGACAGGCAGTGCACCCCCAGTGCCGGGCAGTAGGACCCACACAGTGAGCATTCTGAGTGTAGAACGTACGCTGGCCCAGAGCCACAGTGAGCCGGGAGCTGCCTGTGCTCCCTCATCTGGGCGCACACACCTGGGCACACACACCGGGTCCACACACCTGGGCACACACACCTGGTCCACACACCTCGGCACACACCTGGGCACACACACCTGGTGCACACACCTGGGCACACACACCTGGGCACACACACCGGGTCCACACACCTGGGCACACACACCTGGGCACACACCTGGTGCACACACCTGGGCACACACCTGGGCACACACACCTGGGCACACACCTGGGCACACACACCTGGGCACACACACCTGGTGCACACACCTGGGCACACACCTGGTGCACACACCTGGGCGCACACGCCTGGGCACACACACCTGGGCACACACCTGGGCACACACACCTGGGCGCACACACGTGGGCACACACACCTGGGCACACACACCTGGGCACACACACCTGGTGCACACACACCTGGGCACACACCTGATGCACATACCTGGTGCACAGGTTGGCTGTGCTGAGCAAGGAAAAGAAGACGGGCTGTGCACTGGTGATGAGGAAGAGCAGCTACGAGGCTCGGACAGGATAGGAGCACAAGGCGGAGGGCATGCAAAAACCCAGTGAGACAGGGATGGAGGACCTGGTGTGAGGTGGCTGCCGTGGCATGTGGCAGATGGGCACAGGGACACAGGTGAGGGCAAGGGCAGGACTGAGTGACAACCTGCAGGGCCCCACCGGCAGCTCCCTCTCCACAGTCAGAACAGGCTGTGGGGCAGCAGCTGTCCCAGCAGAGAGAAGTGCTTCGGTGGAATCCCCTTCCGGCAGTGGCGAAAGGAGGGAGGCTGCAAGCTCTGTTTCCCCAGAGGTGGCCCAGGAACACCGGACGTCCCCTCTCTCCTCTCGGCGTCCTCCACCCTCACGCCAAGATCTCTGCCCACCCCTCTCCCCACCGTCCCCGCCTGTCTCACGTGACCAGCTGGTGGAGTCCAGGTCCCACTTGGGCAGGGCTGCCCCACGGGCTCAGGTGGCTGTGAACAGGGCCTGGCCTGTCTGGTCTCCCCAGTGGCCATCAGGGTGGGAGCCCATGAGCCCTGCAGAGCACCCAGGCCTGTGTCCCCTGGGACCGGGCAGCCGTGCTGGAGGCCCCGGGGCTGCTGGCCGCGCATAGCTGGGACACAGGAGATGCTGAGTGAACACAGCTCCCGAGAGAGGCCGTGCAGGATGCGGGCTCCCACCCAGCACGGAGGGTCTTTGCTGCTCCGTCTGTGTCCTCCCTGGTGGCTGGCGCTGCAGGACTGCAGGAGGTCCTTCCTTCCCCAGAGAAAACGGGACCAGTTCAAGGTGGGGCAGGCTCAGTGCCCAGGACACCAGGGGTCTTTTCCCATCAGGCCCCTGGGGCTCTGCTGCCTGCAGCCTTCCCCCCATTCCTTCCCCAGCAGGGTGGGCGAGGTGACTTCACGCAATGCCCCATCCTTCTCCCCAAGCCCAACCAGACGTCTCCTCAGCCTCTCGTAACTCTCAGCCAAGTGCAGGGCCTTCAGCTGCCAGGGCTCTGGGAGGGGCAGGGGCAGGAGGGGCTTCAGGTGGGAGGGGCTTCAAGTGTGGAGGGGGGCGGCAAGAAGGGCTTTGGGTGGGAGGGGTGTTGGCTGAGAGGGGCTTCAGGTAGGCGGGGAGCTGGCCCAGAGGGGCTGGGTGCCTGGTCATTTAGGTGGAGAGCTGGATGGCCCTCCTGCCCCCCTGTCCTCCTGCCCCTCGCAGGTGTCAGGTTGGCTCCTTGCCCCTGTGCCTGGAGCCGGAGCCGGAGAGCCCTCTCAGGAGGGGCCGAGCTTGCCAGCTGCTCAGTGCGGACAGCGCTTTGGGAGCATCACCTGAGGCCTCTCCCTGCTCAGGAGACTGGGGGCTCCCACTTCCTGCAGAGCCAGGCGACACCCGCCTTCTTTAAGTCTCGGAAGCTGGCCCTCAGCTCTCCTGTGAACACACTCCCAGCCCTCCCAGGGCCCCTGCTCTTGGTCGCCTGCTTGTCCCAGAGCTGACGTCTGGGCTCTCGGTGCAAAGGCTTCTCTGAAGACCCCGTCGTGGCCAGTTCACGTCTGTGCTGCGCCAGGGCCTTGAATTATTGTCCGTGTGAGCGCACACGGGTGTCCTATGCATACATGTGTGCTTGTGTGTGGTTAACGTGGCCCCTCCTGAGCCCTACACACAGGCCCCGTGCGTTGCCGGGCGGCACTGAGGGCGGCGGCCGCCTGGGCACCGGCAGGGACCGGCTGGCCGCGTGGCTCTGCGGGAGGAGCTGTCCTCGCGGAGTCGTTATCCAGGGAGGGAGAGGCCGCGCCAGCTCCACGCAGCCTGTGTTTATGGGAGCACTGGTTATGCCTAATATGCTTTGTTAATGGCTGTGTAGCTGTCAAGTAAATTCCATTATTCCTTATTACATCATTAGAGACCATTAAAAAGGCATTAGCATGCTGATGTAATTACGCAGCAGACGCGCAACGGCCACAGTTATGACTTTATAATCTAATCACGGCTGTCCGCGCTGATGGATGCGGGGCTGCTGCGGGCGCTCTGGCGTGGGCGGCGCTGCGGGGGCGCGGGGCGGCGCGGTCAGCCTCCTCGCGACCCATCTTCCGTGTTTGCGGAAGAGACAGCGGGTTCCCTGTGCTCACGCGTGGGTGAGCCCAGAGCTCCTGCGCTCCTGGGCGCAGGGCGGGGCTGCCCGACTTAACGCCACCCACAACATGCCCGCAGCCCAGGTCCCGCCTTCCGCCGGGTGCCCCTCACCCTCCCACCTCCTTCCCCTGTGAGGGAGCCCCTGGGAGTCTGGGGCCCCAGAAAGCATGCGCTAGTGTCTTGGGGCAGAATTGTGGTCACTTCCCTCCTCATCTCGTCTCCCTGGTGTGTGACGACATTTCATATGAAGCAGGAGTGGGAGGACGGCCTTTAGCCCACGGGGTGGACCCTGTGGCTTGCCCTGTAGCCTAAGTGATTATAAGTTGGGGTGCGCGCCGGGCACTGGAATCAACAGCAGCAGGTTATGCTCAGGTGTATGAACATTGCTCACAGCTAAGAGTTTCCAGGCGTGAACCCTGGAGCCCACAGGAGGGCTTGCAGGTGCGCTGCGCCCCACCTACTGCTGCTCGGCCGGCTCCGCCTGGCTCCGGATGTGCTCAGTGACGCACCCCGGGGGCCTGTGTTCCGCAGCAGGAGCAGGGGCGGGGCCTCTGCACACGCGAGGCCGGGAGGCCTGGCTGGCATTGCCCGTGAGGCCCGGAGTGCAGGGGAGGTGACCTGGCCAAGGCCTCGCCCTGTCTCCAGGCGGAAGGTGAGATGGCAGGAAGGACCGTGTGCATTCACAGGTCAGTTCTGCTTGAGTGAAGGGTGCCGCTTCTCCTCTAAGTCAATCCCTTGCTTTGCTCAGGGTGTTAGTGCTTAAAGCGGTGGCTGAGCTTCCTCTCCTAGTGTGAAGGGCATCGCCTCAGAAGAGCTGTCACTGAGCCTTCCTAAGCCTCAGTTTCCCCACTTGTAACATGCAGAGTCGGGGCCTGGCATGGGCCAGGGGGCCCCACTGGGTTCAGTGCAGCTCGGAAGCACCCATGGGTATTGCAATAAAATGACACGCAGACTTCATGTTGAATTAGCTCCCAGGGTCACAAAACAAAAATGGGGGAAGAAGGCCAATCCCACGGTGCCCGGGGCGAGAGCTGCCCTCCGGTGGCCGGTGGCCAGGCCGTGGTCCCTTTCGGGGCTTCCCCTGCAGTGGGTGAGTCACCCCTGGAGCCCTTGTACCTGTTATTCAGATTGAGCCTCGTGGGGAGGGGGGTCTGGCACTTAGGGACTGTGGGTCCACGTGTGTGTTTACTCGTGGGACGCCTCCCCGAGGAAGCCTGTGGTGGGGACGCATGGGACCTTACTTGGATGTGGTTCGTGGCCTCTGCACCCTGCCCTCCCTTCCTCTTGCCTGGGACTCTGCCTGGCATTGGCAGCGTCACACAGTGACTTGTCACAGGAGAGCCAGACTCCAGGGCCAGGACACACCACTCCATTTTACAGCTGAGTAAACTGAGGCCTGAGAGGTGACCCTCGTGCAGACTGGCAGCTGAGACCTCTGTATAGAGACTTTGCATTGTGGAAGCAGGAGCAGCAGGGGTTGGGAACTAGGCTGTCTGGGATCAGTGATGTGAGGCTGTGCTGACCCCTCTTGAACCTAAGAAAAAGCATGTGACCAAACCTGGAGCACCCCCAGGGCCTGGAGCACCCCCAGTGCGGGTGTCACTGAGGCTCAATGATGATCAAGCTGACACTAGAGTGGGCTTCCCCTATACCAGGTGCCCCAGGGGCCACGTGCATCTCCGAGTGGCAAGGCAGTGATGTGGGGCGCCCTGAGAGAAGGCCGTGGTGTTGTGCCATCTGTCTGCCGGCCCCCCATGGGGGGTGGCAGGTGGATGGCAGGCCTCTGCCCATCGCAGGTGAGTGAGTGGGCATCTGAGTGTCTCAGAGAGCACGCGGCCCTGGGGGAGCTGTAGGCTGAGGGAGTGGGTAGGCGAAGTGCTCAGAACCACAGGTAACCCTGGGGTCCCGAGGCTGGGTGGGACCCCGTCCTCCTGACTCCCAGATGCTGCCTTGGCTGCTGCCTGGACAGGAAGCCCTGGGCGAAGGCACTGCCCAGAGCCCATCCTCAGGATGTGCACGCCCCTCAGGATGTGCACGCCCCTCAGGATGTGCACGCCCCTCAGGATGTGCACGCCCCTCAGGATGTGCACGCCCCCTCAGGATGTGTACGCCCCCTCAGGATGTGCACGCCCCTCAGGATGTGCACGCCCCTCAGGATGTGTACGCCCCCTCAGGATGTGCACGCCCCTCAGGATGTGTACGCCCCCTCAGGATGTGCACGCCCCTCAGGATGTGTACGCCCCCTCAGGATGTGCACGCCCCTCAGGATGTGCACGCCCCCTCAGGATGTGCACGCCCCTCAGGATGTGTACGCCCCCTCAGGATGTGCACGCCCCTCAGGATGTGCACGCCCCTCAGGATGTGTACGCCCCCTCAGGATGTGCACGCCCCCTCAGGATGTGCACGCCCCTCAGGATGTGTACGCCCCCTCAGGATGTGCACGCCCCTCAGGATGTGCACGCCCCTCAGGATGTGCACGCCCCTCAGGATGTGTACGCCCCCTCAGGATGTGCACGCCCCTCAGGATGTGCACGCCCCCTCAGGATGTGCACGCCCCTCAGGATGTGTACGCCCCCTCAGGATGTGCACGCCCCTCAGGATGTGCACGCCCCCTCAGGATGTGTACGCCCCCTCAGGATGTGCACGCCCCCTCAGGATGTGTACGCCCCCTCAGGATGTGAAGGCCCCTCAGGATGTGCAGGCCCCCTCAGGATGTGTACGCCCCCTCAGGATGTGTACGCCCCCTCAGGATGTGTACGCCCCTCAGGATGTGCACGCCCCCTCAGGATGTGTACGTCCCTCAGGATGTGCACGCCCCTCAGGATGTGTACGCCCCTCAGGATGTGTACGTCCCTCAGGATGTGTACGCCCCCTCAGGATGTGAAGGCCCCTCAGGATGTGTACGCCCCCTCAGGATGTGTACGCCCCTCAGGATGTGTACGCCCCCTCAGGATGTGTACGCCCCCTCAGGATGTGTACGCCCCCTCAGGATGTGTACGCCCCTCAGGATGTGTACGCCCCCTCAGGATGTGCACGCCCCTCAGGATGTGCACGCCCCCTCAGGATGTGCAGGCCCCTCAGGATGTGCACGCCCCTCAGGATGTGTACGCCCCCTCAGGATGTGTACGCCCCCTCAGGATGTGTACGCCCCCTCAGGATGTGTACGCCCCCTCAGGATGTGTACGCCCCCTCAGGATGTGCAGGCCCCCTCAGGATGTGCAGGCCCCTCAGGATGTGTACGCCCCCTCAGGATGTGCACGCCCCCTCAGGATGTGCACGCCCCCTCAGGATGTGCAGGCCCCCTCAGGCGCTTAGTTCTGTGAGAGGCCGCTGTTGTCAGGAGCTGTGAGGAGGCTGACTGAGTGGGCGGGGCAGAAATGGGTTGTCACCGCCAGGAGAGGACACGTGGCGGGTGACAGGTGGAAGTGTCATTGCACCAGACCAGAGGCGACCTCCAGCGGTGGGAGAGCTTGGCAGGATGGAGGGTTGGGTTTGGCTGGGTCACTTCAGACACGGGGGCCTGTGGAGACCACGGGGACGGTCACCTGACATGAGCAGCACAGGCTGCCCGGTGGACCGACCACGGAGGTTCCCGGGATGTGCCTCTGGGCTCCCCAGTCGGGAGAGCAGGACGGAGGGGTGTATGCCGGGACACAGCTGGGCTGGAACCACCCCAGCAGCAGCCCCGCTGGCATTTTCGCGGTCTCACAGAACTCGGGGACTGTCTGCGCAAAGAAGCAAAGGGACCCACCCACACGCTGCACCATCAGCCTGAGCGGAGCTGTGGGGACAGCGGCAGGCGCTGACTCAGGGGGGTCAAGCTGACCCGGAGGTGACCGAGGCTGCTACGGGGTGGTGGGGATGGTGACGCACTGCCCCCCACTCACGGGGTGCGCACAGTGGGCTGGCGGCCGGGCTGAGCGGAGCTCCCATGAGCAGCAGGACGTGAGGCCGAGATCCAGAGCTATGAGTGGAGGTGACACCCTGAATCCACAGGGACTCGGAGGTGCACAGGAGACGGTGGGGTCTGAGGTCACAGCACTGGCAGCAGGGGCTCATCCCTGGACAGGTGCCTGGGAGGAAGGCGTGGCCTGGGAGGCGTGGCCTGGGGAAGGCGTGGTCTGGGGAGGCGTGGCCTGGGAGGCGTGGTCTGGGGAGGCGTGGCCTGGGGGAGGCGTGGCCTGGGGGAAGGTGGGCGGGAGATGGGGCGGGGAGGTGGCAGACTCATCATGTGGGAATGCTGAACTCAGGGTGTGTGCATTTCTGAGGCAGTTCTAATTTTTATGTAAGGTCTCTTGAGCGTGTTCTCATCATTCAGTGGATTCTCACTCTTATTACCCCTTTGCACCATTCTTACTATTAATGCCTTTTAAAATGATTTTATCATAAACAATGGAATTAGCAGAATGGAGAGGAACAGGGGGTGGCTGGTTAGAAGGTGCCAGACTGTGGTCCCTGCAGGTACAGTGACAGCGTCCCCTCCTCTTCCCATCCTCCTCCCTCCTCCTCCCTCCTCCTCCCCGCTCCCCGCTCCCCGCCTCCCGCCACTCTTGTCCGTTTCTAACTTTTCAGTGCGGTCCCTTCTTGGCATTCTAGCTGGTCTTTCAAGAAACAAATGGAGGAACTTCGTGGTACATTTGGCCGGAGAGGGACGCTTGGGCGGGGACCGTGCGGAGTTTAGGAGCATAGGAGGCGCGGCTCCTGGCGGGACGGTCCTTCCCAGTTAGCACCGAGGGCTCCCGGGCAGAGGTGCTGAGTCGCGCGGTGAGGAGCACTGCCTGGACGGTTGCCTGCCCTTGAGACCGACCCTGCAGTCCCGCTCCGGCTGGAGACGGCTGCATGTGTACCGTGTTTCTAGAGTACATGCGGCTTCAGGAGTCAAATTGTTTTAAAAAGTGATGTTCCTTTTCAAAATCATGTTCAATATAGTGTTTAAAAGCTTTGGAAAATTTGGATAATTCCTGTCTGCCAGTTCCCTGCCAGTTATGTTTATACTGAATGTTTCTTAATGTTTGATACGTTTTTGAACAGTTGCTGTCAGAGAGGTTTTTAAAGACTCCTCTCTCCTTTCTGCTTTTGACGCACTCTGCTCCCTTGGGAACCAGACACTAAAATCTGTTTCCATAACAGCTTTTCCCTCGCAAGTCTGTGGTTGGGCTGTGGGTTGAATTTTTTATAAAAGCACCGCGTGTGGCTTAGACAAGCAGAGCCTGTCACTGGAATCACTGGAAAATGGAAATGAGGAAGCGTGTCAAGAACACGCTCACCTGTGAGAGCGGTGGCCCTAGGTCCACGCATAGGACTCGGAGGCCTGTGAGGTCACGTGTGGGGAGCCGTGGCCCTGGCTGCTGTCTCTGGGCTGTCGTGCTGTCCCGCACTCAGAGGACGCTGTGTGCTGAGTTGCACTGACCCTTTCTGAATGGTCTCTCCCAGGGTCCTTGGACCAGCTGTGACCTTCAGAGTGAGCGCCAACGTCCAGAACGTGACGCCTGCAGTTGTGGCGAAGGCAGCAGGTAAGGTTCTTTCAACACAACTGCACATGTGCACACACATGCAGGCACCAGGTCGGGAGGACAGACAGCCTCCTTGGCACCCTGGTGCTGGCGGGGAGACAATGAGGCAGTAGTGGGTCAGCTTACACGACTGCGGGTGGACGCGCGGCAGCTCCAGGTGGCAGGCGCCGGTGCGGGGGTTGGGGGGGGGGGACGGGGAGAGGATGGGAGAGTGGGCACCGGTGGGGGGGCAGGCACGGGTGCAGGGGGGACACAGGTGTGGGGGGAGAGGAGGGGATGGAAGAGTGGGTACCGGTTGGGGGGGCAGGCGCGAGTGCAGGGGGGGCGGGGAGAGTGGGTACCGGCAAGGGGGGTGGGCAGACGCCGGTGGGGGGGGGGGGGTGGAGGAGGACACACCAGTGTCGGGAGTGGGTGCGGTTCCACATTTTCACCAGCTGTGGCCTCGCGTCCATGCATCGCCCGCAGAGACGTGCGCAGGAGGCAGGTTTCAGCAGAAAGAGCTGGTCGTAGCTTCGCAGGGAGGGCCCCGCCGGGGGTCCGCTCACCGGGCCGGAGTCTGCGGCCACAGCGGGAGCGGCCGGGGGACGGTTCGTGTGCCGCACGGGCCCTGGTTTCACTGGTGAGAGCTTTGCTGACTGTGGCAGGGCCTTCCACCTCGTGAGACACAGGAGCCACCGCTGCACCCGGCCGAGGGCCCCACGCTCGGCTCAGCGCGGCCCTTATTGTGAGACATAGGAACCATTTTTAACGAGGTTTACACCTTTCCTTCCAGTGTAAGTGGGGCAAGATAACCCGGTTGGAAGAGGTTTGGGTGCTTGGCTCTCCTTGGTTGAGGCATCAGGCGTTGGCCTCGGTGCGCTCAGTGGACGTGGGCGGGTGTCCGTGGGTGGGTGCCGGCCGGCCGGGGGCGCGGCTCTGACCTGCCCCGGTTGCCGCGGGTTTCACCGCCGGGAACTCTGGTCCGCGGTGCCGCCTTTTCTGGATTGGGGGGTTGGGGGCCAGTGCTTTCAGTTAAGGAAGGTTCGAGGCCCAGCTGACAGCCCTCGGGGCCTGGCGGTCCAGCTCGCAGAGCCGGCGCCCCACCTCCTCTGATGGCCGCGTTCTGTCCCGCGGGGCGGGGCTCGGGGCAGCTCCCCCAGCAGCAGAGCGAGGGGCGCGTCGGTGTGGGCGGTGTTGTCCGTTCCCCGCTCGCTCGTGGCCGCAGGCTGTCTCCTCCCGGGTCAGCGGCCCTCGGGTCAGAGGCCGGTCACTGAGCGCCTCCCAGGTCGGCTGGGCGCCAACGTGGACACAGAGGCACAGGAGAGCCCACCGGGGGAGCACGCTCTGGGGCGGGTCTGCTCAAGACTGCGAACGGACCAACGCGAGTGAAGTGTGTTTTTAAATCCTCACCAAGACATGTCCACTGATCTGGGGAGGGAGGGAGGGGAGGGAGGGAGAGGCCGGCTGCCTCCGACACGCACCCCAACGGGGAGCGAAACCTAGGCCTGGGCCCTGACCAGGAATCGAACCTGTGACCCTTCGGTGCATAGGATGTCGCTTCAACCAACTGTCGCACAGGCCGGGCAAAGGCTCTTTCAAAAAATAATGACAATACACGCACTGAACGTCTTTTGTTGATTTGATTGCTCTGGGAAACAGGCGGCTGTTTGAAACCTCGCTTCTGGCCTCATTGGTTGTGCGTGCTGCGTGCTGCGTGCGTGCTGCTGCGTTGCTGCGTGCTGCGTGGTGCTGCGTGCTGCGTGGTGCTGCGTGCTGCGTGCGTGCTGTTGCGTTGCTGCGTGCTACGTTGCTGCGTGCTGAGTGCGTGCTGGTTCAGGGAGAAAGCAGACGCGAAACACATGAGCGTCCGTCCGGATCCTGCGTTCGCTGCTGTACCTGCGCATCACGTCACTCTCACAGCCGCTTCTCACGTGTGAAAAATCGGTGACGCACAGGCACGGTCACCATTGGTCCCTTTCACATCCAGAATAATTTTAACCTGCTACGGACGTGCCTGCTGCTGTGTAGGAAAACGATGGTGCAAAATAACTTTGGGCCGCGAGGACCTTCTTGGGGCGTAAGATATCCTGTAGAAGCGGCATCCGCCACCCCTGCCGGCGGCGCCTCCGAGGGCAGCGTGCGCGCCAACAGGCAGAGTCGTGAATGCGAATGGCGGTGACAGTGGCTCCTCCCTCGGTTGGCAGCAGACCCGCGGGGGGCCGCGCGCCCTGTGACCGACGCAGCCCGGCAGCTGGAACTGGCGGGGCGTTCATGCTGCTCATTTTATACAAAATGACGTGAACTAACGGAGAGGCGCGAGGCCATCGGTCCGGGAACATCCCTGGAGAAGCTGCGATGGCGGTGGGTGCTGTGCCCATGCGCAGACTCTGTTCCACCGAGATCCTTCTGGAAGCCCCGCCGTGTCCGGCCGTGGGTGGGGGCAGCGTGGTCACGCTCCCGGGTGGACCCGCGGCTGGACAGAAGCCGCTCCAGGAGCTGCCCTGCGCTCGGCTGCGAGCCCAGCACCAGGCCCAGGCTGGGCTCCTGCGTGTTGCTGGGGGCGGGGACGACTCACTGGGGACCCTTCAGATGTGGCCCCGCTTCCTGGCCGCCTCCCTCGCCCTCAGGCCCTCGGATCGCAGCCACTGGCACCACCCGCCCTCCCTCCCTTCCTGCATGTTTCTATTGATCTGAGAAAGAGAGGGAGAGGAAGTGAGAGAGAAACAGCAATGAGAGAGAATCACTGATGGGCTGCCTCCTGCACACCCCCCACTAGGGATCGAGCCCGCCACCCGGCCTGTGCCCTGATCCCCTGATGGAGTCGGAGGTGACCTCCTGGTGCAGAGGTGATGAGCAAGCACCGAGCCGCCAGCTGGGCAGGGAATGCTTTCAAGACACGTGTCAGGTTCAGGCCCAGAGCGGGGATCCCGCGCCCCGGGTGCAGGGAGTGAGCGCTGCCCAGCCCTCCTGTGTTTACCTTGAAAGGGGAGCCGGAGCCAGAAGGGGAACGTGTACCCTGACGCTGCTCAGCTCAGCCATCCAGCTCTGGCCCCTCACGTAGGTTCCTGCTGCGCCTCGCTGTGCAGGCCCCAGGAGATAAAACACCCAAGGACCCGCTGAGGGACCCTCCCGCCGGCCCGAGATGTGGACACAGAGCCCGAGGCCAGCGAGGAGCTTCGTCAGACAAGACCACCCCTGGGGCAGGGACGCGCTGGCACTCCAATCTGACTGGGGCCGTGTCCTCAATATCCACCAGATGCATGCCCTTGGCTTGACCTTGACTGTAGCTGGAGAGCCAGCGCTGCCGTCCTGTGACCAGAGGCATGGCCGGTGGCCCAGGGGCCGGGCCTGTGGTAGGAGCCAGGCGGCCGCCAGCTGAGGGGAAGAAAGGGCCTCACTGCAGCCTCTCCCCCCACCCCCTAACCTTGGCCACATTGGCCACACCCTCCATTCCCACCATGGACGGGCCGTGGGCTGTGTCCGCTGGGCTGGCTGATGCCTGGGTGTCACTGCCCTTTTCCTGGAACATCAGCGGAACCACTGCTGTGGACGAGGAGAGAGTCGACTCTTGATGGGAAACCCCGAGGCCGCTCTGGAAATGCTCACAGAAGTCCCCTTGCAGTTCACCCCAGGCACCGAGACACCTGCTGGGAGCTGAGTGGAAGGGAGAGTCCGAGGATTCCCGCTCTTCTCCGAGGGGAAGTCAGAGCCAAGGACATTCTGGACAGCGTCCTGATTCCTTCCTCGCCTGCAAGACAGAGCACTCGGGCCAGGGCCACAGGGCACCTCGGGGGGCTCGGGAGCTGGTACCTGCCTCAGTGGGGGGTCCGAGCGCCTGGTGACTTTCCCAGAGGCACCGGCTGCTGCTCAGAATTAGCATCTGTGGTCCCCATCGCGGTGACAGCGGCCATGTCCGCCCGGCAGGTTCCCAGGCGAGGGCCCCCCAGAGCTCAGCTGGCCTGCGGGGTCCCCCCAGGGGGCTGCCCGTGGGCACAGGGAGGAACGCTTGAACCAGGAGTGGGAGAAACACGGAGAACAAAGCCTCTGAGAGATGAGACGTGGAGAGAAGACGGGCGCCGCGAGTCGGGGAGGGAGGCCGTGCTCAGACCGCAGGGACTCACTTTGGCTGTGGCCTCTGAAAGGGCGATTCTGACCGAACACGCGCCTGCAGCTCGGCCTGGCCTGGCCTGTGCTCTGCATGGACGGAGCTGTGGGCAGACGGGCCCGCGTGACTGTGGTGTCTGCAGACCCTCCTGTCCCGCCGTGGGGTTGAGCAGAGCGCCCTCAGGGGAGTTTGGTGCCAGGCGCTGCCCTGAGGAGCACAACTGCGTCTATGAAGATGGGAGTCGGGAGGGAGTGTCAGAGCAGGTGGGGGTGGGCGCTGCGGAGCCGCTCCTCCTCCTGGTCCTCAGGAGGGGCTTTGGGCAGAGGGGAGGCCGGGCGTGGCCTGGGGGGGGGGGGGGTGAGGGAGGCCAGGCTCCTGTGCGCAGGGGTGCTCCTGTCAGCCTCGGGACCCGGGGTGGACAGAATACGGTCCAGGCCAGAAGCTTGGGGATGGGAGTGCGGCCAGGCTGACGCCGGGCTCCTGGGAGCAGCTGCAGGGCCTGGGGTCAGGGTGGTGATGGTGATGCGTGGCGAGCTCGGCTCCCACACAGATGGCAGTACTGGATGGTGTCCTCCTTGAACCACACGCTCCCGCAGAACCGGGAGTAGAAGGTGCAGACCTATGGGCGAGGAATCCCCCAAGGGCTCCTGCAGGTCTATGGGCTCTGAGGTCGGGGTGCTTGGGGGTCAGCTTATACCTGCTGGAGGTGCTGGGTGGCAGGCAGAGCTTGGCTGGTCAGGGCGGCTTGTGGGGGAGCAGGATGAGGAAGTCATCTGGGGGCAGTGTAGTGGGCTGTGATGTCATACGTTGTGTTAATACATGACGTGGTGTACAGCACTTCTGTGTAACGTGGTAAATGCCATGTAGTGTGACATGCTATGGTCTGTGCAGTGTGACCGGATCACTCGCATGACGGCGGCAGCTCACTGCACTTCACGTCAGGAGTGTCTGTGCTGACGCGTGGGACTGTGGAGGTGGGAGCTGTGGGGCAGCGAGAAGGGGGAGCTCAGAGCCTCCCCAATGAAGTGGGGCCATTGCCTAGCCTGCCACACTTGTGTGCAGGACAGTTGGGATGCCCTCAGTGATGCCAGGTGAGAGTGGGAGGTCTGCATCCCAGGTCCTGGCCCCTGGGGTGGCTCTCTGGACCATTACAGCATCTCCCAGGGGCCCATAGGGTCATCCTGGCCCACGATCTCCCCTCCCCCTCTCTCAGCTCCATGTTGGCCATGGAGGTAGCTCGGGGCTTCCCTACGCACGAGGCTAGGCCGTTAGAGCCGAGTGTGCAGGGCAGGCTTGCCTGGCGTCAGGTCTTGGGGGTGGGTGAAGATGGGGTCAGGGACAGAGAGGCTGGGTGACCTTGAGGTGACCTTGAGAGCACAGCAGGCAGAGAAGGATGGGGCCAGTTTGTGGTCAGGGCACAGCTGGCCGCCCGTCGGTGACTGACACCCGTGCTGGGAGGTGAACTGCTTGTGGGAGCTCAGGTGGCAGCTGTGTCCAGTGATGGGCACGCCCCTGGGTGCCAACCGGCATCAGACCCCAGCCTCGAGGTGCTATTTAGAAGTCATTGCTGGCGTGTGCCTGCAGCTCTTCTGCATGGCCCAGGCCAAGTCCCAGGGGGCGGGGTGTCTGCGTGTCATCGTGGGGTCTGCACGGGGGACACTGCCTCTCTCACCTCAGCGTGAGTTCATGGTGCCTTGGTGCCCAAATAGAAGGGGACTCCTTTTGAACTCAGGGCTGCGGACACACAGCTTTTAAAGACATTGCTTCAAGACGGGCACCTGAGCGAGGAGCAGGCGGGCACCTGGGCAGTGAGCGAGGAGGGGCTGGTGTGTCTCCCCCATCCACAGCCGTCCCCCTGTGCCCGAGGGGCTGGCTGAGCTGAGAGAATGCAGTGTCTGTCAGAAGCTGCCTCCTGGGATTCCCTCAAACACCAGTTCCCATGGCAACCGGCCAGCAAGTGAGAGCAATGCTGAGATGAGGGTTTCCAGTGGCTGCTGCAGGCAGGCACAGGTTCGGCAGAACCAGGGTCATACAGGCCTGCGTGGGCACTCCCAAGCCCGGCTGTCCCCAGGGCCTGTCCTGCAGCCTCTGGAGCATCACGGATGGCAGGCCTCTCTGCAGGCAGTAGGCCTGCCGGGCCCAGGGCGGTGGCACTGGGATTGTCCTGATGTGATTGATGGTCTGCAAGGCTCTCCCCAGGGCCCCCGGTATCTGTGCACTGATTGCCCCCAGGCAGGTGGTGCTTACCCCGCCCTGCTCACCAGCACCCCCAGCTCATGGCTGCTGCACCCAGGTGCTCAGGTTAGTGAGCGGTCACCTGGCCTGGGCGAGGGGTAGGACCCTGTCGGCCCTGGCACTTGGTCTGTGGGAGGCTTGTGGTCAGCAGCCCTTGCTGGTTGGCAGGCACCAGCACCTCTGCCGCGTGCGGGCTTGTGTTCCTCCCACTGCCACGTGTCCTCTAGCACAGGATGCCAAGGCCCTGAGGGCTTCTCAAAACTGAACCTGCTGATTGGCACAAAGCTGGCTGCTTGGTCCGCCCGCTTCTCCATGAGGAAGTGTGTGGAGGGCACCAGGCACACACTGGAGGCCTGCGTGGGGGCACCACTCCTCAGTAATGGTGTCAGTGCAGCCCAGTCCGAGGGAGACGTGGGTAGCGTGGAGGCCCAGCTTCAGCAGCCCAGGGCGGGGGGGAGGGGGCCGGTGCTGAGAACAGCAGCATCCTGGCCTGCAGGCCAGCCCTGTGCCCGTTCCAGGTGACAGGCTGTCGTGGGTCAGCCCTAAGTGGTGGACACGGGATGGGGACAGACACTGAAGGAGCGGGCAGGGCGGGGGTGGGGGGACTACTTTTTTAATCCTCACCTGAGGCCATGGTTGTTAAAGTCTGTGGTGTACCAGAAAACACATTGTTTGCTGATCTGGCATAAAAGCAGGTGTAACTCTGACTTGTTCACACTGGGTGACTATGGTGTTGGCCGCTGTCATTTTTTTATTTGACGATCTAAGGCAAAGGGGTCAGTGCCCCGACTCAGTAGTCAGGTATTGCATTTCTAAAACTCCTCTCTGGCCAATGGCCCAGTGGTTAGAGCGCCGGCCTGGGCACTGAAGGACTTCAAGTTTGATTTCCGGTCAAGGGCACTTATGTACCTGGGTTACGGGATGGATCCCCGGCCCTGGTCGGGGCACGTGTGTCCTGGGGTGTTTTTGTTTGTTCCTCTACCCTGAGACCTGTTCTTCCCTGAAAACAAAATAGGCCTCAAGTGCAAAGGCAGGGCTGGGGAGCGCGAGAGCGCAGACAGTGTGCGCAGGCGCAGCCGGGCCCTGGTGGCCGTGGGCAGGACCGAGGTGGCCTGGCAGGGCGAGTCTGGGGCGGGCATTTGCTTCTCATGTTGAATTTTTGCAAACCCGAGCACAAAAGATGTTACCCTTGCCTCCTCGCCATGTGGTACAAACTACTAGGTGGTACGATTCTAATTTAACAACCAGAGTGGAAAAGAAACTTCCAGGGGCTGGAAAGATGGCGGCATAGGTAAACACCGGAGACTGCTGCCGCAAACAACCACTTCAAAAATACAACTAAAAGACGGAACGGACATCACCCAGAACCACAGGAAAGCTGGCTGAGGAGAGACTCTTCAACTAGAAAGAAAGACAGCAGCGTCCCGAGGCTCAGAGGAGGCGCAGTGTGGAAAATTGAAAGGTGCGGAGGTGCGCGCGAAAAGCGGGCTGGTGGCTGAGGGCGCGGTTATCGTTTTCGGTCGGGAGTGAGTCTCAGACTTTGGGCTCCAGATCTGGGCGAGTCTCTAGGGACTAAGACTCAGACGGGAGAAGCGGGATTGTCCGGCATCAGTTGGAACCTAAGGGCAGCTTTCTCTCCGAAGTTTGCAGCGGCTGCCGGGGTTCTGTGAAGCAGAGCCTCTGGGAACGGGACTGAGAGCAGCTATAACTGCTCCCTCCGCCCACCCTGCTGATCCCGCAAGACCCGCCGCGCCCAAGCCCTGCGCAGAGCCATTTGCCAGATAGCCTCAGGCAAAGGCTAGATTAGCACCTCCCCAGAAGACAGAAGTTTTCCCGGGCAGACACAGGTGATTCTCACAGCCAGTCGGCCTGGTGGGCAAATCCCTCTAGTATTAACTACAACAATCAAGGCTTAACTAGAACAAGACTGCGCACAAAGACCACAAGGGGGGGGCACCAAGAAAGCATAAAAAATGCGGAGACAAAAAAACATGACAGAAATGGAGGATATGGAGCTAAAAAACGCAATTTTGAGGGCTTGCAATAAACTTGTTGAGAGCCTCACGAAAACTAATGAGACCCTCGAGGCTACGATAAAGAAACTAGAAATTAAGTATACACGGACTGAAATAAAGAATATTATACCCAATAGCAGACCAGAGGAGTGCAAGAATCAAGTCAAAGATTTGAAATTCGAAGAAGCAAAAAACAACCAACCGGAAAAGCAAAATGAAAAAAGAATCCAAAAATACGAAAATAGTGTAAGGAGCCTCTAGGACACCTTCAAGCGCACTAATATCAGAATAATAGGGGTGCCAGAAGATGAGAGACAGCAAGATATTGAAAACCTATTTGAAGAAATAATGGCAGAAAACTTCCCCCACCTGGTGAAAGAAATGGACTTACAGGTCCTAGAAGCGCAGAGAACCCCAAACAAAGGAATCCAAAGAGGACCACACCAAGACACATCATAATCAAAATGCCAAGAGCAAAAGACAAAGAGAGAATCTTAAAAGCAGCAAGAGAAAGAGACTCAATTACCTACAAGGGAATACCCATACGACTGTCAGCTGATTTCTCAACAGAAACTTTGCAGGCCAGAAGGGAATGGCAAGAAATATTCAAAGTACTGAATACCAAGAACCTACAACCAAGAGTACTTTATCCAGCAAAGCTATCATTCAGAATTGAAGGTCAGATATAGAGCTTCACAGATAAGGAAAAGCTAAAGGACTTCATCACCACTAAACCAGTATTATACAAAATGCTGAAAGGTATCCTTTAAGAAGAGGAAGAAGAAAAAGGTAAAGATACAAATTGTGAACAACAAACATGCATCTATCAACAAGTGAATCTAAGAATCAAGTGAATAAATAATCTGATGTACAGAATGAACTGGTGATTATAATGAATCAGGGACATAGAAAGGGAATGGACTGACTATTCTTGGGGGGAAAGGGGTGTGGGAGATGTGGGAAGAGACTGGACAAAAATCGTGCACCTATGGATGAGGACAGTGGGTGGGGAGTGAGGGCGGAGGGTGGGGCGGGAACTGGGAGGAGGGGAGTTATGGGGAAAAAAAGAGGAACAAATGTAATCTGAACAATAAAGATTTAATAAAATTTAAAAAAAAAAAGAAAAGAAACTTCCAGAAGGGCCACGTGGAAGTCTTGCGGGGGACCCAGTGATGTGGCTCCTTTCCTGAGGACCCATCCTCCAAGAGTCACCCCATTAGAACAAAGATGTCCTGTTCTCCTTACCACCCAGGAAACGCAGGGGTTGGAGGAGCCTGTGCCCGGAAGCGGGGACAGAGACCAGGACCGGGGGACGCCATGGCAGGTGGCCTGCGGCACATGGAGGCCTGGGGCTCTGACACGGGCTGGTCCAGGTGTGGGGCTGGGGAGAATGTCACATGACTGGCCCTCTGTGGGGGGAGGTGCAGAGACTTGGGTAGGCAGAGAGGAGGTGGCGGCTGGTGCAGCAGGACAGACAGACAGCTGTCTGCTGACCTCTCCGCCCGCTGGGACCCTACGCAGGGCCTCACTGGGTGCTCTGGAGGCTTGTGCAGCAGGATCAGCCCCTGGGGGCCCAGGAGGTTGGTGCACCCCAAGGGGCCCTCAGGGGCATGGTTAAATGTGCTAACAAGGAGGCAGGACAGGCCGTCCTGGCTCCCTCGGCAGCACAGTGCGCTCCGCACCCGACTCACTGTCAGGGAGACGCACCAAGGGGCCCGCAAACGCTTTCGGAGGCCCATGACACGAGTGCGCCCAGCTGAGCAGGAGGCGCAGGGTCAGGCTGGTTCCCTGGGCCCTGGCCTGGGTGGCCCCTGATGGCTCGATGTGCTGGCTGGTGTGGGACAGTCTTGAGGGCCACATCTGATAGCTTAACCTGCAGGGGTTTTACACAGACACTCGGACCATCGTGGTGCCTGAAGTCCAGGCTGTGTCTTCCTTGGCTTCTGTTTCTGAAAGTGCCCCAGACAGTCCTGCCCGGGTGCATCTGGGCTCACGTCCGAGCCTCCCTGGGAACCGCACTGGGCTGTCACCGAAGGCTGGGCGCTGCCCCAGGTGGGACCCTGGCGCTGCATCCTGTGGTCAGTGAGCTATGGCTTGCCTTGCCTGCACTCAGTGACTCAGCTCAAGACACGCTGGAGTCGAGTGAGTGTTCTCCCTGATGATGGAGGAGCCTTCAGGAGAAGAGGCACTAGGAGGGGGACGCCCCAAGGTTCACAAGGCAATGAGTTCTCAGCAGCCCATGCCCAGAAGAGGGAAACCTTCCTGCCAAGACCGGAGCTCTGGGCCCCTCACCTGTCGGATCCTGCGCAGCCCGAGGTCAGGGGAGTGTGTGGCCTGCCCAGTCATTGCGAAGGCCAAGTATGACACCATGACCAGGTGGGGAACCCTGACCAGGTGGGGCACAGAGACCAGGTGGGGCACGGTGACCAGAACCAGGTTTGGAGTCAGGACGGAAGCTGAGTCAGCCAGCAGAATGGGGTCTGAGCCTCTCGGTAGCCAACACTGAGCGTGTGCAGATGCAGACCGCCAGGACCCTCACTGCAGCACCTGGCGGGTGAAGGGGTCTGAGTTGTGCATCAGTTACCGAAGTGCATCCTCTGGACCTCCTGAGGTTCTCTTCGTTGAGGTATAAATTTTACACACTCTCACCAGCACCCTCAGTCAGGGTCTGGTGTCCCCCTGGCTAGGGCTCTTCTGTCCTTGGCCGATGTCCCGTGGCTCTTTCCCTCCCACTGCTGTGTGCACTCCAGGCATTTGCACTGTTTTCCATGGTAATTACTGTGGCTCGATCATATCCACTCTTTCCTGACATCTGCTGTGACTAACCAAGTAAATACAGGCATTTAAACCAGAGGAGCCTCAGGCTGTGACCGGTGGGGGAATTCAGGGACAAGCAGAGGTGGTCAGGGCGGAGGCTCATGGTAAGGAACGTGTCTGTGAGCCTCTCTGTCTTGGTGGCGCGGTGACTGGCAATAGAGTCGTGACCAGGTGGGCAGTGCAGCAGTCCCAGGTGAGAGGTAGTTCCAGGTCACAGGGAGCCACCTGGCCATCGGTGGGGTGGAGGGGAGCAGGGTGGGCGCCCACAACAGGAGCAGCAGGGAGGAGGGTCCGCAGGGAGGGGTGCCACCTGGAGTGTGAGCCGTGGTCCTCTGCCCCTCCAGGTTGAAGCTCCCCTGTGGCCTTGACTCCGACCTGGCCTGTCCTGTCTGTCCCGGATTCCCTTTGAGCACCGATTTCCACTGTAATCCTCAGCACTGGCCGGGGGCTTGGGGACCCAGCAGCCCACCAGCCGACACCACACCCAACCACGTTTTCCTCCAAAGTGGTCCTGGGGTCAGGGCCCGCCCCCTGGCTGCCAACCACGTCCCCACTGCAGGCCCTGCTCACGGGCACCCCGGCCCTCAGCCCACAGCACACCCTGTGGACCTTCCGTGGGCGGCACCCACAGCCCCTCTGAGAGCGAGCGCCTGTGTTCTGGCACCTGGTGTGTGGCGTGGAGATGAGTCGAGAGCCCTGTGCTGTGCACTTGGGCTGAGAGGGGATCCCACCCGTTCTCACCAAGAAAAAGCAAAGTGGGTAACTCCTCGAAGCAGCAGGTGCTCATTGTGACTTGGGGACCCTTCCCCGGTGTGTGCACACGCCGGGTCCTCGCGCTGCTCTCTGCAAATGCATTGCAATGCAGTCTGCCAGTTACACCTCAATATAGTGGGGGTGACATGGGGATGAGGGAAAGGTGTCAGGGACACCACCTGCCGGGCGCCTTCAGCTAGTCCTAGGTTCCCCTGCACCCACGGGGGCTCCCGCAGGACCAGTTGCCTGGCTGAGCGGCAGGGCTCATGCTTCTCACCAGCTCTTTGCCTGGCTGCCTGGAGGTCAGTCACTGTCTGCATTTGAACACGAACTGAAGCAGAATTGGGGCCGCTCATACCGAAATGAGACAAAGAACATAAGTGTTTATGGGGGACTTTAAAACCAACCCACCTCCAAGTGGCCACAGCCCTTCCACAGCTGCTCCGCAGGCCGGCACTGGGCTGCGAGGCTCCTGTTGGGTGGCACCTCTCTCCCATGCAGCCACAGACCAAGGCCAGAGACCCCTTGGAGCCTGGGCCTTTGTCCTCACCCGCTCCTGGGTGGTCCCCTCCCTGGCTGCTGCACGGACCGAACCCTCAGAGCCTCTTGGCTCCCTTGCTGGAGGACGGCGCTTCGTGAGATGTTTCTAGTCGGGAAATCAACTGAGGCCAATTATCACGGCCCTTTCTTCTCCAGCGGCTCCTGCGGGCGCCACGCTTGTGAGAGTGCTGGGTGACTCCCGAGCACACCTTTCTATAATTTTAAAGCAAAAAGATATTCTTCCAGAAGCGACACTCTGCCCTTTGCCGGAGTGTTTGTTAACATTATTAATCCAATTTAAGGGGGAATTACTCTTTGTATTGCTTCCCACAGACATGCACACGTCTCCTTTTAAGACAGGAAGGCTATGCCGGTGCTGCTCCCTCGGCGGAGATGGCCAGGCTGCTTTAGTGCAGATCAGTGACGGGGCCAGCAGAGCCCTGTGGACGGTGCATCTCCGTCACCATGTACATGATTAGTTTCACCTTGTAGCCGAGTCTCTGAAAATGCAATTAACAGTTTCATATTCAGCAGCAGCAGCTTTTATTCCTGTGCAAGCTGCGCAGCATTTGCATCATAAAAAACTAATTGGTAAACACAGTCTCGCCAGCTTCTCCACCATCCACCCAATTCCCTCCCGCTAATTGGCTCGGCTTCACACACTGGATGGAATTTCAAAGGCCCGCAGATTAGAGAGCCTGCAAGCCCTTGTGTTCCACAGAACCGACTCCAAGGAGACTGGGGGAAAGACTCTAAATTAATGCCAAATTGCAAGCGACGCTCTTGTCCAGCCGTTGCCATGGAAACCACTTGGTCTGCTGATCTGATGGGGGTGGTGTTTATTGAGATTCGTCCTAATGACCTTCGGAGGCAGTGAGCTTCGTGGGCTCTCCGCCCTGGTCAGCAGCCGCTGCGTGAGGCCATCCTGAGCTCCCCTGGGCGTTCAAGCCTGACCCTTGCCGTCCCCTTCTCTGCCCAGCTCAGCGCCCAGCACATCGACCCAGCCTGCATGTGCGTGTGTGTGTGTCCCCAGGGGCAGGGGTGTGAAGCTTACACACACGTTCCAGGGGAGAAATCGGGGCTTGTGCAGTGTGGGCCTTGGCCGGTTCTCCACATGTCACCACAGAGCCTGCCCTCCGCCTGTCCTCCTCCTCCTCACAGTGGTTCAGTGTAGTTGTGCCCACAGATCAGCAGTTTCTGTGATGAACTGGTGAGCTCTGGTTTGCCAGGTGTTGGCCTGGAAGTGGTTCCTGCTCCTGGAAGGGAGTAACGCCCGTGCCACCTGTGCAGCGTCTTCCGTGGAGGCTCCTGAGCCGGGAGAGGCTGTGCAGTGACATGCCCCACCCGTGCTCAGCTGTTTCCTGTGACGTGAGGAAGGAGACCCAACTTGCTCAGTGACAGGACAGGTTCCACCAGCCGAAGACTTCTGTTCTTTCCCTCCTTCCTCCCCCTCCTCCTCTTCACCCTTCTCCTAGATACCAGGTTCCCTAGTGTTTAACATGGGAACTGTCAGACAATTATAATACACACACATGTGTATTTAAAAACTAGGGGCCCGGTGCACGGATTCATGCACGGGTGGGGTCCCTCAGCCTGGCCTGCGCCCTCTCACAATTTGGGACCCCTGAGGGATGTAGCAGTGCCGAGGTGGCAGGTGGCCAGGGAGGAGCCCCAGCCGGGGCCGGGCACAGCTCCACTGCCACTCATCTTGGCCCTGCTGCTCCTGCTGCCACTGTGGCCGTGGCCGCCACCCCCGCAGCCGCTGCCCCGCTGCAGCTGCGCTCACCAACCGTGAGCCCAGCTTCTGGCTGAACAGCGCTCCAGCTGTGGGAGCGCACTGACCACCAGGGGGCAGCATCACTTAGGCTTTTATATATATATATAGATTAACAAAATGGACCACTGGTAAGTAAAGTGGAAATGGCAGTGCTTTATTTAAAAGTGGATTTCAAATATGTAGATGGATGGAGGAAGAGAGATGGCCCAGGAAGCAGGTGAGGATCAAAGAAAGCTGGAAATGGGGCCATGTGGCAGTGGACACCAGACTGGGACAAACAGGCCTGTAACCTCAGTGCTTCTAGATCAGATTGCTCAAGGTCATGCCCTGACTTTGAACCCTCAGACATATTCTCTTTCTCTCTCATTTGCTCCAAATGAGATAATGGATGGATGGATGGATGATGAAAGGGTGGGTGGGTGGATGGATGGGTGGACAGACAGATGGACAGATGCATGAATAGGTGGATGGATGAATGATGGGTGGTTAATGGATGGATAATGGACGATGGGTAGATAGATGACGGATGGATGATGCATGATGGATGGATGGATGAATGGAAATTCTTCAGCGGCAGCCAATACCCCTATACACCCAGCCTCATGGCATCTTGCAAACTTGTGTAAGCCCTTAGGGAGCTCACTGACCGAGAGGGAAGGCAGGGCTGTGGCTGTGAAGCAGGAATTTAGGAGCAGTGTTTGCCTCGGGGAGCATGCTGCTCAGCTGATGGGAGCCTTGACCAGCTGGAGAAAAGTCGTCGTGGGCATGAGTGGGTAACATGACTTTTTTCTCCTGGATGGCTGTGTTTTCGCCACCTGCGTGCATTTTCTCCTGTTAGTGGAGCAGTTCTCCGGGGGCGGGGGGGGGGGGGGGGGGGAGGTAACAGGTCCAGATCTTGATTATAGGCATCATGCCTTTTGGTCATGGATTGAAGACGCAGGTGGTATGAACATGGGCATTTTCTTCAGATTCCTTCTGAGTCACGTGTGACAAATGTAGATGTGTTGGCACTCTGTCTGTGGGGAGCAGACGGGCACACGAACTGGTGCAAACCCAATTGCTGTGGATGAATGCTGGCGCCAGGTCCCAAGCGCTGAGACCTTAGCCACGACGCTGTGTGATGCTGTGTGCTAGGTGGTGTGGCCGTTGGGAGGTGGCTGGGTCTTTGGGTGGAGCCCCATGCTGAGGCCAGTGCCCTAGGAGAGAAAAAGAAACACAGACCTCTCCCTCCACCTCGTGCAGGCACGGTGAGCAGATGGCCCCTGCAAGCCAGGGGAAGGCCTTCGCCAAGTGCCCACCGTGCTGCGCCCGACCCTGTACTGCAGCCTCCAGAATGTGAGCAGTGAGCGTCGGGCCCCTGGTGTTGGGTCTGAGCAGCCTGAGCTGACAGAGACGCGGATCCTGCCTTTACCTGCCCCACCCCACCTGGTGCCTCTCCCATGCACATCATGAATGCTGTTCTCCATGCCCAGCAGGTTACTCCTTCCTGCCACAGCTGACCCTTTCTCTTCTTTAGCAGTAGACCTGTGCCGCCGCCTCCCTGTCATCCAGGTGAGCCCATGGGCTGGTTAGTGAGACTCATCTGGAATGTTCTTCCCGCCCTGCGCTACTCTTCCTATCCCTTCCTCACTCCTGCTCCCATGACATGACCTGGGCGGCAGGATGGGTGTCTGCGTGCTCAGTGCTGGATCGCCTGAACTTCCTTTTTCACACAGAAAGACACATCGACCTCGTGGGCGACGTTGTTCCCAGTGGGGTCGTTCCTGCGACTCACAGTGAAGTCAGTGCTGCAGAACGTGCGCCACTCGGAGTGGGTGCTGATGGGCCTGCTCACCCCATCCCTAGGGAACTGCTCTGCACGTCTTAAAAACACTTCCTTCTACATTTTGTGAATTGTGGTCATTCCTCCCTGTGGATTTGTTACCCCTTTAAAATTTCCTGCGATGGTTTACCAAACACCAGAGATGTTTTTATTTGAAACGATGTGCTAGGAGATGCAGCTGCTCGCACTGCCATGGTGGCACTCACTGGGGCTGAAATCGGCGGCTGTGCCCTCTCACATGCAGCCTCCAGGCGGCTCCCCCTCGTCTTTGCTTGCTCGCCTAGCAGATAGTTTTAAACATCTGCTCCATGTACATTAAACACTAGGAAAACTG
This sequence comes from Myotis yumanensis, assembly GCF_028538775.1. Taxonomy (NCBI): domain Eukaryota; kingdom Metazoa; phylum Chordata; class Mammalia; order Chiroptera; family Vespertilionidae; genus Myotis; species Myotis yumanensis. The sequence continues at coordinate 548,176 of NW_027223760.1, forward strand.
CACAAATGATGAAGTTGCAGGCCCAGCCCCTCCCGGCCCCGCCCACCCTGGCCCTGCCCCCACGCTTTTTGACCTCTCAGAAGCCACTGGGAATCTTACTTTCTGTCTGAAGTGGCTTTTTATGTCAGAGCCTTGGATTACTGAATTCCAAACCACCTTAGTCTCCCTTGTCTTCTCTGAATGTTTTAGGAGAAATCAACAGAAAAACAATAGTAGCCTTTCCACACCCATTAGCATAAGCTGTGCGGACCTTTAGGACGAGGACGAGGCCAGGCCGGGCCCCAGCAGGAAGTTGTGTGTATCCCCATTTTTCTTCCTTCTCTTTGTTCATGTAACTATCAGCACTTAGCTTTTCTACATTTTATACTCCAGAAGGCTTTAAAATGACCCGTCCTGTATATCACCATTGTTGCAAGAACAGAAATAAGCATTTTAAAGGTACAATTGGGCAGAATGGAGGATAACCCTTTGAAACTCATTCTTTGAAAATAAACTCAGAGTCATGGAAGTGAAATTTACATTGATTTGCTTGAAGGACACGGCTTATAAAACCTACAGGAATTAGACATTGTCACGAATTTCTTAGAAATGGAAACAGCTTTAAGCAGAGCAGTGTCCAAGGGCAATATTTCTGAAAACTAAACCATGAGAAACAGACAAGCCTGCCTGTTTCCACCATCTCAGGTAATATCACATAAACAAAAGTAGCAAAACCATAGCAGAAACCAAGCTTAATATTTTAATTACCTTTCCTTTTGTTGTTGTTGTTAAATAAGGCATTATCCAGTGCAAAGGAATGTGTGTAATCCTTTAAAAAATATATCTTGGTGCCCTGGCTGGGTGGCTCAGTTGGTAGGAGCATCATCTCATAAACCAAAAAAAAGTTGAGGGTTCAATCCCCAGTTGGGGAGCATATGAGAGTTAACCAATGGACGTTTCTCTCGCTCTCCCTTCCTCTCTCTAAAATCCATAAACAGCCAAAACCGGTTTGGCTCAGTGGATAGAGCGTCAGCCTGTGGACTGAAAGGTCCCAGGTTCGATTCCGGTCAAGGGCACGTACCTGGGTTGCAGGCACATCCCCAGTGGGAGATGTGCAGGAGGCAGCTGATCTATGTTTCTCTCTCATTGATGTTTCTAACTCTCAATCTCTCTCCCTTCCTCTCTGTAAAAAATCAATAAAATATATTTTAAAAAAATAAAAATAAAATAAAATCCATAAACATATTCTTGGGTGAGGATTATATATATACTAGAGGCCCGTTGCACAAAGAGATTCGTGCAATAGGCCTTCCCTTCCCCTGGCTGCCGGCACCGGTTTTTCTCCGGCACCCGGGACCCAGGCCTTCGCTCTGCAGCTTTGCGCATACATATGCAAATTAACCTCCATCTTTGTTGGGTTAATTTGCATGCTCTCCTGATTGGCTGGTGAGCATAGCGGAGGGACGGTCAGTTTACATGTTTGTCTATTATTAGGTAAGATTAACTTTATATTTGCTGCTGAGGATACCAGCGCAGGCTGTGGGGGCAGAGGGTATGGAGATGCCAGGGGTGGACACAGAACCGACAGGTGCTGCCCTGTCCTGGGCCAGATGGTGCAAGTGACCATCTCCTCCCTCCTCCACAGGAGGCACAGTAGGCCCACAAGCCCATGGAGCCCCTGCATGCTCTTCTCAGGCCGAACCTCTCTGTGGTCTCTTTACCCCCCTGGACACTGGAAGCATTAATAGAACAATGTCTGCCTTTTCCTCGGCTACAAGTCACAGGCGTCTTAAACGAGGGACTGAAGCCAGCATGGGCACGGCTTCCGCGTAGACCAGTTTATCCTCACCCCGCGTGGATTCCCTGGCCCCTGGCGGCGAGAGCCATCGCGGTTCACAGGTGTGGACAGTTTCCTACCAGGAGGTGAGAGGAGCAGGTGACTTTGCAGTTTATAAAATTGCAGATGAAGTTGGCTGATTACATCGGCAATAGTGATGGAATTAATAGGTGCTCTCGAAGGAATTAGACAAGCAAGCTGCTCTTAAAAAATAAGAGAGCGAGAGCCTGGAGAAATGCTACTCCATCTTATCAGACACCTTGGGAGGCTGGGAGGGAGGGCTGATGAACTCAAATCAACAGCTGCTGGAGAGTGGCCTTGCTAGTGACCCACAGACCACGGGCCCTGCCCCCCCCCCCCCCGACTCCGCTGGGCCTCAGAAGGAATCCGTGCCCTGGGGCTGAGCACAGACACCTGTCTCCCGCCCTGAAGGCCGGACGTCCTTGTCAAGGGGTCCCTGTGGACCTCCTGCCTGTGTCCTCAGGTGGTCCTTCTCTGTGTGGGTCTGTGTCCTCACCTCCTCTCCTTGTAAGGCAACTGGCCCTCCTGGGTCAGGGCCGTCCACACGACCTCGTGAACCTTCGTCATTTGCGTGGAGACCCATCTCCAAACAGCCACATTCTGAGGCTTCAACATGTGAATGTGGGGGTGCAGCTCAGCCCATAACTGGACCCAGATTCACCCAGCTAGCCTCTCCTCATCTCAATTCTTGTCTCAAGTTCCCGTCTTGGCCTTAATGTCCACTGTAGTGGACGTGGTCCTATACCTCCAGACCCCCCAGCCAGGGCTGGCCAGGGGGCTCTATCTTCTCCGTGTGCCTAGATGGTTGGTGCCCATGGCTCATGGCCGAGCAGGCGCTGACCCCATCGGTGCCGAGTTGGGAGGGCTGCGAAGGGCTGCTCCTTGGTCTCTGCTGGGCCTCCAGGGCTGGGCCTCCAGGGCTGGGCTGCAGGGACTGTCTGAGGTGCCAAGGCCCATCCTGGGTGGACTTCTGCACCTGCCCCTCTGCCTCTCTCATTCCCAGTGAACCTGCCTCCATGGCGTGAAGCCCAGACCCGGTCCCGGGGCCTCTCCCTGACGTGCTCCACCCGCATCATGGTCCTTCATAACCCTCTGGGCGCCTTTCCTCAGCTGTCGGCTCCGGGAGGGACGGGGCTCATTCTGTCCTTCACCGTTGGTCCGTTAGTCCAGCTGCATCACTGCGCTTCCCAGGTGCACCTGCTGCTTGGACGTCAGGACAGTGACTGTCTGCCAAGGGGTCTAGTGTCCAGCGTCTCCTCACCACTGAGCCTTCCCAGGGGAGAGGCAATCACAGGCACCTCCATCGACACCTGTGGCCGGGCTCCGGGGCTGGGAGGCCGCCTCTGTGGTGGCGGGGTGCTCGGCGGGATGGATTGACTCTGGTCCTGCCCTAAGCGGCATTCCGTGAGGACTCTGCGCTGGTGGGCTGGGCAGCCTGGCCCGGGAGTGAAGCCGGTGGATCATTTCCCATGAATGACGGGGACGGGACCGGGACCCCCCAGGCTGCTGTGTGCCCTCTGTGGCTCGCATCCTTGGCTCAGAGGTCATTCCTTTGTGTGGGACTCGGTGCAATCCTGGTGTTTGGAGGCGGTGGATCTGTTTGGGCTGCAGGAAGGGATTTCTGAATCGCAGTGAAGAGCGCTTGCCTCCAGATGGTCTCCGATGCGCCGGCGCCAGCCCCAGTGCATCTGGTTCTAGGTGAAATGCTGTGAACAGAGCAAACCCAGATCTCAGGCGCAGCTCTGTGCTGTCGAGCTTTCTGAGGTTAAACGCATGAAAAGTTTTCTGCTCTTTGAACGCAGTAGCTGTGCTTCCGGTATTGATGGGCAGTGTGTCCTGAAGAGTGACGGAAAGAGGGGAGCGGCCTGGAGTTCCATCAGCACAGCATCGCCCGAGTCTGTTTACAACACGGGAGCCCTGGGGGTTGTCATGGCGCCTGCAGGCTCACTGTGCGGCATCGCGTCTGACTGACCCGACTTTGTAGTTCATTTCATCTGGGCGCCTCCCTGGGGGCTGGGCACCGAGCCCTGCTCCGGCTGTGCCGTGGGAGGGAAGGGCGTCGGCAAAGGGGGGGAGACAAAACGGCCACCAACCAAGGTCTCCGCATCAGGACCTCCATGAAGCCCGATGGAGCCCAGAGGGCGTCTTAATCATATTTTTGAAGGATCGTCTAACTTTTAAAAGTTTTTTTACCCAAACTTGAGTAGGTGCCAGAGGAAGCAGGTTTTGGGGTTCCTTTAGTGTCACGCGGGGGCAGGCAGTCCCCCTGCCTGTCAGGGAGGGGCCTGTGAGGAGCCCGAGAGCTGCTGCCCTACAGGATGTGGGTCCAGGCTCAGGCCCTGGGGTGTGTTTGGTAAATGCTCACTGACCTGAGACGGGCAGTTTCCCAGCTCGGAGCAGGTGTCGGCCCAGCTGCGAAAGGGCACTGCGGGAGTCTCTGGAGAGGAAGTCACGGATGGATTGGGTCTGTTCTGCTGATTACAACACAATAGATGGGGACCCGGACAAGCATCAGGCAGGCACTGCTTCCTGCCAGTTGTCACCTGCATGTGGGCCTGAGGCAGGACAGTACCCCCAGGCGTGTGGTGGTGTGTGGTGGCATGTGGTGTGCTCACCGGTGGGTCTGGCCAGGGGGCCTGGGACTGTCACCTGGACTTGGTCTCCCACTGGCCTTGGGGACTTTCCGGGGAACAGGCCTCAGGTGCAGACCTTTATGTCCACACCTATGTCCCTCAGCCCCGTGGTGGGTCCTGGGCCTGGCAGGGAGGGCAGGGCCCATCCTGCGTGGGGGCGCGGGGCACAGCGTCTCTTGGTCAGCGACCTCTGCGCCGTGGGCTGCAGGGATGAACACACACCTGTCCTCCCCTGAGCCCAGGCCTCTGCAGGCCCCTGCTGTGCCCCCCGTGCCCCCCGCCCCCCACAGTCCCGTCCTGGCTGATACGTCGTGGAAATTGCTTTTCTGAAAGGAAAGGAAGATTGGTCCTCACAGGGGCGTGTTAGTGCCGACCAAGTGCAGGGCGGACTCATAGGTCTTTCTTCCCGCGGATGCTCATCGCTGCTTAGATATTAAATTTTTTAAAAATTTCATCAAAGAACCCCTTTTCCTCTTCTGCCCTTGGACTTCATCTTGGCACTGACATGGGAACCCTGCTCTTCAGAGAAATCTGAATCTATTTACATTGCGATAGACAATTTTTTGAGCAGCCCCTGGTGTATTGTGGGAATTGAGTTTGAGCTGTAGCCATGAGAGGGGGTTGCAGTGCGTGGCCGGTGGAAGCAAACTGCCCAGCAGTGACCTCTCGGGAGCGGGCACCAGACACGGGGGGCGGGGGGGCGGGGCCCGAGCACCTGCCTGCCCATGAGGCAGGCCTCCACGGGGCTGCTGCCTCCTGGCCTACGGGCCCTCGGAGGCGCCTGCGTGGGTGGAACAGGAGGCACTTCCGATCGCTTCCTAGAGGCGGCAAAGGACCTTCTGTGCGGTGTTTGTCCTGACGTTTAGGTGTTTGCGACATTAAGTCTGAGCTCCAGGAATATCTCAGAGACTGTCTGGGAGCCACAGACATGGTGGCGCCGGCCGGGGGCCTGTAGGCTCCTGGCCCAGCCCAGAACCCATCTCCTGCTCGGCCCCTGGGCCCACCCCTCCCGGAGCCCCTTGGCCCTGGGCTGAGAGCTGAACCCTGAGAAATGTTCCCACTGGTTTCCAGGAGGAATGCTGTGCGTAGCTGTTCCCGTGGCCCGTGCGGGCCTTTAGCGTGTTATTAGGAACATGGCTGCAGTGCTGTCTGCGTGAGGTAGTGCCAGAGGCCGCCAGAGCCTCCTCCCGTTTACTTTTATAAGTTTATTTTTTAAATATATTTTATTGATTTCAGAGAGGAAGGGAGAGAAAGATAGAAACATTAATGATGAGAGAGAATCATTGATCGGCTGCCTCCTGCACGCCCCCCACTGGGGATCGAGCCTGCAACCCAGGCGTGTCCTCTGACCAGGAATCGAACCCTGACCTCCTGGTTCATAGGTCGACGCTCTACCACTGAGCCACGCCACCTGGGCCCCTGCCTTTTTCCACGACTCGCCCTCAGGTTGGAGCCCTCCCAGCTACGGAAATGGAGAGAGAGCCTGCGAGTGGCCAGGATCTCTCTGTCCAGCCGCACCGCCCAGGGCCCTTGGGCTTGCACTCTCGGCTTTCTCTCATCAGCACTCGTGTCCTCTGTTACATTCCCACTCAGTGTCCCTCAGCAGGGCCTGGGCTTGGGGCGATTCCGGATGAGGCTGGTGAAGTCAAGTAGGAATTGTCCCGTTAACCACAGGCGCCTGGCCTGGTGGCCCTGCTCGGTGTTGCACGAATGTTCCTGCGTCCACTCGCCAGGAGCTAGCTCAGGGCAGTGCCTCGGCAGAGGGGAGACACGCTGTGTCCTGCACAGAGGAGCCTCAGAGCGGACGGAGGGGACAGGGCCTGAGCCCACGGAGACGGTGACGGAGACGGTGTGATGGTGACCGCGTCTTAACACCACGCGGACCCCTTCCCGCCCAGCCTTTCTCCCCTCTAATCTCCGTGCCCCGGGCCACGTCTCTCCTTCCTGAGTGACACCATGTGATATGTCTGCTGACAACTAGAACAAATCCCAGTAATGCGGTCACCTTGGGCCTGCATTACGGTCTGGCTGCTGCTTTCCATAGAAATTATTTGTGGAAACGCTCCACGTGCTCAGAATACCGTCCTCCGCCAGGGCCTGGCGTCCACGCGTAGACGGTAAACTTGCTGGAGACAACGGCGCTGCGGCTTCGTGGTTCCGGCCGTGCCTGGTTGTGATGAGACGGCTGCTGGTTTCATCACAGGGAGAGTGACTGCTGGGTACGTGACTTAGTTCCTTCAGAGGTGAGCTCTTTGTGCGAAATGCAGAGAGGTTTAAAGTGATGGGACTCAGACTGTCCTGTCAGTTTTGTGAAAGGGAGTTTTCCGTGAGCACATGGGTTTCTGGAATTGTGGAGGGTTATTGTCCAGACAGTTGGTGTGAAGGCTTGTGGGGCAAAGGGAAGGTGAGGTGCGTGGGCAGATGGGTGGTGCCTAGAAGGTGAAAAAGGTGTGGTGCAGGAGGTGCGAGCAGGGGGCAGTGGGGCAGGAGGTGTGAGCAGGGGCAGTGGGGCAGGAGGTGTGAGCAGGGGGCAGTGGGACAGGAGGTGCGAGCAGGGGCAGTGGGGCAGGAGGGGAGCCCAGGTGGGGCAGGAGGTGCGAGCAGGGGCAGTGGGGCAGGAGGTGCGAGCAGGGGCAGTGGGGCAGGAGGTGTGAGCAGTGGGGCAGGAGGTGTGAGCAGGGGCAGTGGGACAGGAGGTGCGAGCAGGGGCAGTGGGGCAGGAGGTGTGAGCAAGGGGCAGTGGGGCAGGAGCGGAGCCCGGGTGGAGCGCTGCACCTGCCACGGGGTGCTCTGGCCACTGTTGTCGGAAGGGGTGACCCACCGCCTGCGAGTGGAGGCGTCAGCGATGTGCTGGGAAGATACACAAGTGTCAGGAGACCTGCTTCCGCACAGGGCGGGTGGAGAGGGCCTTGTGCTGGGGTCAGGGCAGCCACCTGCTGGGAATGGGGCTGGAAGTCAAACCCCAGCGATGTGTCGGTGGCACGAAGAGCTGTCAGAGCGCAGCCTTTGCACTGGCCGGGCGCACGGATCCCCAGCAGTACGACGGCCGTCTGCGTGCAGCGCAGGGGCAGGCCACAGAGACGCGGCTGCTCCCCAGGGGAAGCCATCCTCACCTGGGGCAGCCTTCCACCTGCGGAGGGAGAGAGCCACGCAGGAGCGTGGGCTGCAGCGCTCTCCACAGGTGACCCAGCGTGGCCTTGTCTCTGTACTTTGACGCGCAAGTGCATGTATGCACGCGTGGCTTTCTGATCTCGGAGGTGCCTACTGCGCCTCAGGAAAGAATAGCCTGGCACCTGGGAGTGGTGTCCCAGGAGGCAGGAGAGGCGCCACAACACCCGTGTCCGAGTGTCTGCCTTGTTGGCCTGAGGGCCACGCCAGCCCCATCAAGTTAAGGAACTTTATGTCCAGTTTCCATTCACGACCAGGCCCACAGCTGCCCGGGGCGGACATGGTCAGTACAGTGACCAGCCTGTGTTCTGTCTCCGAGCACACAGGTGGGCACACGCATGAGCTCACACACAAGCTGAGCATCCTCCGGCCCGCGAGGCTGGCTGTCCCCGTCGCCTGCTGCGCGGAGCCTGCCCCGGCCTCAGCTCCCTTTGAAGGTGGTGAACAGTGAACGCAGGTGCCTGGAAGCAGTGGGGCCGCTGCGGGGGCTGAAGCAGGAATGTCCCCCTGTAAGAGCCAGCAGGTTCGGGCCCTGTCTGCGTGTCTGCAGCTCCTGGTGAGGCCTGTCTGCGCTGCACTCGGAGAGCCATCGCTTTCTGAGACCCTGAGCCACGCTTCATTTGATGGGGGAGCCACAGGTACCTTAATCGGAGGTCCTTGCCGTCGAACGTGTTAATAGGGAAGGTGGAAACGGGTCCCTCCGGGTCCCGAAGGCAGCCCTGCAGGGCTTGCTTCTGGATACAAGGCCGTGCTGAGCGAATGGTGAGCTGGAATGACTAACTCATCTGGCACATGGAAATTTCTAACTTGGTCAACTGAATTATTAACAAAGAAACTAGAAGAGCTGCCTGGTTAAATAAACTCAAAGGGAAAACTTCCTTTTGAAACAGGAAATGAATTATTGTTCACAAAGCCACTCTCTGATGGAGACTTTAAACGGATATGGGCTGTTTTGCTGGAGTGAGTCTCCCTGCCCTGGAGCAGGCCTGAGCGCCGTTCCGTCCCATCAGCACAGTCTCAGGGGGCCCTGCAGGCCGGCCCGCAGCTCCGCCCGGAACCTATGGAGTCTGAGAAGAGAGGTTCTTTCAACTCGGGCCACGGGGGAAAGAGCTGTTTAAGCACAGGCTTCAGGGTGGGAAAGCCTCCTGTATGTCACTGACCCAGGCCCGGTGCGCGTGCCGGCGGCCTCTGTGCCCACGCTGGGTGTGGCTGGGAGTGGGAGCCGCCTCTCCCTCCACGAAGTCAGTATCCCACGCGCTGCTCAGGTTGGCTCATTTGTGGAAACAGGTTTCCCTTCAGGGTTGTTTGTACCAGTGGAGCTGGCACTGCATTCGTTAGAGGTCACAGTTCCGATGAGGACAAGCGCCATTCCTTCTGGGGCTGGCCTGCGGCCCGGGATCGGATCCGATCACGGGCGGCAGACAGGGGGCTTCTGGGGCTTCTTGGGCCAGTCTGCGGCCCTGGGTGCAGGAGGGGAGGCCTCCTGGGGGTGGAGGGAGGCTGCCTGCAGGGCCATGGTGGGCACCGCGCTGCCTGCCTGGGACCCAGGCGCTCAGTGCCGGGACTCCTCTTTCTCCTCCACAGCAGCATGTCCCTTGAGAAAACATGTCTGATTTCTAAGAGCCGTGGAGAATGTTGGCCCTGGAAGTGGGTATGAGGAGTGGATGGTTTCAGAGTTTTCTGACCCAGAGGCAGAGACACCGTGTAACCCTTAGTGTCAGCCTAGCCCGTGCGTTCAGGGGTCCAGGTCACACGAAAGGACAGCTGGGCCCAGTGCCGCCAGGTTTCCTCTGGGCGAGAATACCCATCCTTGCTGCCAATGCTGAACTTTGGCTAAGCTACCAAACCCTGATGGCCACCAACCCACACTGAGATTGGGGTCACATGTCAAAGGCTGAGGAATGTTCAGTGATAACCATCATTAAAATTGCTGCAAGTTCTTCTCAACCGCTAGGGAATATACTTTATTGTTGTCTGGTGCCACCCATGGTCCCCCACACCTGCAGGCCGCACGGCAGTGGCGTCTCCTGGCAGTGTCTGTGGCTCAGGGTCTCCTGGAGTGTCTGTGGCTCAGCGTGTCCTGGAGTGTCTGTGACAAGCCCGGAACAGCCCAGGACTGCCAGGCTGCATGGTTCTGGCTGAGACTCAGGAGCTTGTCGTTGAGCGGCAGCCTGTGCCGGAGGCTCCTGTGCGTGAGTGGCTGGGGCTGTCGCCGCTGAGGCGAAGGTCTCTGGCCCTCTCCACGTGTGCATCTTTGGAAGGATTTCCATGACAGGGCCGCCCCTGGGCCAGGTGAGAGAGCAGGATCTGGGAGAGGAGGAGAGCTAGCAGGAAGTTGTAGCCCTTTATCCCCATTTCATTCTGTCCACTGGACAGAGTCCTACAGAGCAGCCCACTTTCCAGATGCGGGCGTGGATCGACTCTGCTGGCGCAGAGCCCGCAGTCTGCACATTCCTTGTCTGCGATGCGGACCTGGAAGGAAACAGCCTCTCCACCAGGCTGCCTGGGCTATGGGGCTGGTGTTTATACATATTAATTAAGTGGCCTTATTAGACAAGTTACCTCAGTTTACCCATCTGTAAAATGTGGGCTATAGTAGGACTTCCCTCAAAGGATTTTGACAAGTTAGGTATGATGTAAGACCTAAGAGTAATAACTAGTACATAGCAAACACTCAGCAAAAGAATGTTGATCACCATCTCCACAACTATCACCATCATTGTCATAACTGTCATTTTCATCACCGCCATCATCACTATCATCGTCATCACCATATCACCTCCTTCACCATCACCATCACCATCACCATCACCATCACTCAACAATTGGGGTGAGTGCATATGAAGGAACAGAGAAACGAAGGAAGTGGGGGAGGGTTTTTGCCCTTCACGGTGCCAATCTGTGGTTAGCTTATCTGCCAATTGCACCCTCCCAAGCCCCATCTCTACCCAGTCAGGTGCTCACCTGTTCCCGCTTGCCAGAGCCCTGACTGCCTGGACCCTTTCCAGGACTTTCTTCTCCATCATCTGCCCGGTAGATCTTCTCTCGATTTCTGCCGGTGCCTCCTGAGGTCGGAGGCCCTATCGAAACAAGTCTCTGGGGCCAGAAGCAGGACCATCTCAGGGGGGAAGAGTCGGAATCGCCGCTGCAGGGACACCGTGGTCAGCAAGGGCTCCGTCCTGGCTGGACACTGTCTCCTCCTCTCAAAGCCCGTCCTCAGCCGGCTCCTCCCGCTGCCCCAGGGAACTGCAGGCCGGTAGGGCTCCTGTTTGGAATGTAGGACTTTTCTCTGCACCGAGGGGAAGGCCCCACAGGGAGACGTGAGGCAGGCGGAGCCTTCCCCATGAACCCTGGGCCGGGCTGCACGGTCCGTCCGCATGCAGCCTCCGGGCAGAGCACCGTCCTCGGACTCCACTGAAGCGTGTCCTCAGGGCTCACTGCAGAGGGTGCCGGCGCCCCCTGACCCTCCTGGGCAGCTGAGGGAGCCGGACATGTACTCCCAGGACGCCCCGGCAGTGAAGGGCCATTTCCCGTCTCCACATCTTCTCCAATACACCTTTTATCCTTTTTTATTTTACAAGCGATTTTAAAATAGATTTTTACACCATACAACAATGTTTTACATCATCTTATAAACCCCCACATTTTCCATTACCTGAAAACTGGGCATAGGGTTTAAGGCAGCGCCATAGCTGGAGGGAGGCCACACCAGGGGCCCGCCTCCCGCCGGCTGTGCCTGACGGTCCGAAGGCTCTGACGGGGACCGCACCTGAGGCCCTTTCCCAGTCTTCTCCATGGAGCCTCTGATTATCGCACCAAATTACTCTAAATAGTGATAGAAACATTGGAAATCGGTTCCCCCCCATTAGGAAAATGGTATAAGAAGTCTGAGATCCGCCCAGCCAGAGGGGCTCAGTTGGTTGAACAACATCCCGTGCATCAGAAGGTTGTGGGTTTGATTCCTGATCATGGCACACACCTGGGTTGTGGGTTTGATCCCAGATTGGGAAGCGTACAAAGGGCAACTGATCAATGTTTCTCCCTCCCCCTTCTCCCTCCCCGCTCCCTCCTCTCTCTAAGCATCCTCAGGTGGGATTGTTAAGAAGGCTGAGATCATGGGCGTTCTACCTGTTAAAAGAGTATCTCATGCGTTTTCACCTCTTCCCACTGTTCCTCCCTCGGTGCTGCCCATTATTTCACATCGCAGGCTCTCCAGGGCGCTCTGCTCAGCCCTCAAGGTTGATGCTATGAGCCCATTGGCCAGAGGAGGCAGATGGGACTGTGTCCTCTGAACCAGCCACAGGCTGCCCAGCCTCAAGGCCTGAGAGCGCACATGTCCCTCCCCAGCCACCTGCCTGTCGCTCTGTACCAGGTGAGCTCCCGCCGGGTGGGCACATGGCCAGGTGCTCCTATGGCTCTGTGTTGGTGCCGGTGCTCAGCTACAAGTTCCAGCGTTTCCCTGGAGGGAGCACAGCCCATCTGCTGCTGCGGGGAGCCAGCCTGCCGAGTGGAGGCTGCAGTCTGCCCAGGACGCGCCCATCCCTAAGATCCTGGTGTCTTCCCTGGTCGCAGGTGCCTCTGCTCTCCCGTCATCCCCAGAACGCCACGGGTCTGAAGCAGAGAAAAATATGGGTGATTGACATGACTTTTGATGTGGTTTCTGTCGAGACTTGGCATTGCCGTTTGCTGGAGAACCCCCTGTAAGGAACGCCTTTTATTCTTGCAAGCTGCTCCGCCGCCCGCTCCCTGCCTGCCACCTCGGGCTCCAAGTGCCAGTGGCCTGGGGAAGGTGAGCGTGCCATGCCCCACCAGCAGCTGCATGGTTACCTGGTGGCAGAGCGCGCTTCCTGCGCCCGGGGTAAGCGTGCCTGTGAGCCCTGCCTCCTCGGCCTCGCTCGCCCGCACACGTCCCTGCCAGGAGCCACGCCCCCTGGACGGTGAGTGGCATTTCTAGCTGCCTCTGCACCTGCACAGTTAACGAGGTGCGGCAGGGCTTCCAGCCACCCCTCAGGAGACCTGTTCCCCGCTCCCGTGGTTGTGTCTTAATCACAGTGTGCGAGAGCCGCACTGCATTGCGAGCCAGGAGACACTCTCGCACCGTGGCTCGTCACGGCAGTTCTGGGACTGCAGGCGGCCTCCTGGCTTCGTGACCCCGAGTGGCTGCGGTGACCACTGTCATCTGGGAAGCACTGAGGAATCGTGATCGGCCTTTAGGGCGCGTGGTGCTGAACACCCGGGACCCCACTCACTCCAACAGGAGCTTGAGACTCCAGCTTCTCTCTCCTGGTGTCGGACGGGACTGGCTGTGTCACCAGACTCACCAACTGATGTCTTCGTTTCCATTCATTTTCCTTCTAAAAGTCTTCAAATTTGAGTTTATGATGGGTTAGGAAAAAATCTTTATTTGTGGAGTTAATGGTTCAAAAAATCACCTGTTCGTTCCAAACAGTGTCAAGTACAAATACAAGTGTGAGGCTCGGGCCTGCGTGGGCAGAGAGGCCTCCCTGGAGCGCGGGGGGTGCCCACGGACCGTGTGTGTGGAAGCCGCCTCAATGCCAGGGGGCAGGCTCCGGGCCCACTCACAGCCCTTTCAGCTGCTTCCGGAGACGCTGGGGCTCGCCTCACTGAAGAGCATGTTCAGGGCCTTAGATGGGATCGGAGCGCAGGGCATGGGGAGGACACTGCGCGGACAGGTGTAACCGGGGGGAGGTGCCCACGGAAGTCCCGGGACGGCCAGGGCCCAGCTCTGCGGAGGCAGCTTGGCCACGAGGGAATGCCCAGCCGAGCTAACCCTCCTCAGACGAGGGCGGAGAACACAGAGTGAAGCAGACGCACGCCGCTGCCCCTCCCCCCGCCCGGCCACCAGGTGTCCTGGGCACCGAGAGGGAGGAGGTCCCCCGTGCGGGTACGGCAGCTCCTGGGAATGGACGGGGCCAGGGCCCACGGGACGGGACGCGTGCAGTGTGCTGTGGGAGCTGGGCGCCTGCAGACCGGACGCCCGTGTTGGTGGGCGTTTCTCTTCGGGCTGCCACCCGAGGGGTCTCCGTGGAAGCCGGTCAGGCTGGGTGTCCTTGATGGTGGCGTGCGTGGCGCTTGTCTTTCTCAGACACTGTGTCCCTGGACGGGAGTGGAGACAGGAGCCTCCCTGACCAGTGGTTGGACCCAGACGTCCGCTGATCCTTCCCTGGGAGGCCCGGGAGGGGGCTGTGACCTAGCGAGGGGGCGTTGCTGTCGGCGCGGCAGCTGGGCGTGCAGTGCGCACACCGATCCTCACAGGTGTCCCAGGGAAGGTGCAAGTGCGCTGACATTTCCCGCCAATTCCCGTCCCACCAGCTTTGCCCAGCGGCGACCAGGGCTGAGCTGGCTGGGCCTCACACGGAGAATTAACTTGGTGCATGTTTCCTGGGCTTCCCTGGCCGAGCCCTGGCCTGGCCCGGCCTCTGCAGCCACAGCTGGGCTGGCCTCTGGGGCTCCCCCACATCCTCCTGGGTCCTGTTGGGGCCTGCTCCTCCCAGAATCCTGCCAGCCTCCCCACCCACTGCAGGTCTTCCCTCAGGCCTGCCCACGCCCTTCCCACCTGGGTCTCCCCCAGCCCCACCCAACCCCCCATGGGGCCTCCCCAGCCCCCACTCGGGGCCTCCCCAAGCCCCGCCCACCTCACCCCCACAGAGCCTCCCCTGTGGGGCCTCTCCAACCCACCCCCATCCCCCACCCCCCGTGGTCCTCCCCTAGCCCTGCCCACCCACTGTGGTTCCTTCCACAGACCCTGCCCTCCCGCTTTGGGTCCTGCTGGTGCTGGGTCTTTTTCCCCTGGCTACTTCCTTAAACAGCCCCCACCCTAGCCCTGGGGTGCAGGGCCTGCCCCTCTAGCCACGGCTCTCCAGGCCTCCCGCCTCTCGGGCTGTGGCTGCAGGCCGTTAGAAACATATCTGTGTGGCTGCCTCCCTGCCACATGTGGCCACATTTGCCCAAAACCAGGCTCCCCCCCCCCCCCCCCCATGCCCGTCCTGGGTACCTTTTCCGTCCAGCTGAGCCAGGCTCAGCCTTCCTCCACCACCTGCCAGCACTCAGTCAGGCCTTGCTATTCATGCCTCCTGGTTTCCATGGTTACCAGGTCCCTGGAGGTCTTGGAGGTGTGAGGACACGCAGATTGCCCAGGCTGGTCGTCAGCCTCCCCACAGACCCCCGCTGTGGCTTCCCACCAGGATGGGATTCAGAGGGAGGAGGTGGGGAGAGTGCCAGCGTGATGCCCTGCGCTCCTGGGAGGGCAGACTCCGATTCGGCTGCGCTAAACGCCTAAACAGGCCACTCAGGAAGGGAATGACTGCCTCGGGGGCAGGGCGGCCCCTCTCTTTTCCTCCAAAGCCTCTGTGAGCTCAGGACGGGAATGGTGCCGTGTCCAGGGCGTGGCCTGCACAGCGCTGCTGACGAGCGGTCTGACCACAGTAGCTGACTGGCAGAGTGGAAGCTGCGCCTCCAATCAGGTGAAAACCAGATCCCCTCCCGCCCCGTGTCCTCAGCTTTTACGTCTGGACTAGGTCCACGGCTCCTTTTAGAATGTCTTTCCTGGTGGGCCGGCGGCAATCTTAGCATCTTCCATCGACCCAGGAGGCCCCTTCCGGCTGCTCTTCGGAATCGCTGGGAAGATGTATGAAGACTGATTGCTGCCCAGGCCGGTGTGGCTCAGTAGGTTGGGTGTCGTCCCGTACACCGAAGGGGGGTTACGGATTTGATCCCCAGTCGGGACACATGCCTGAGTTCTGGGCACAATCCCCAGTTGGGGTGCATGCGGGAGGCAGCCAGTCGATGTTTCTCTCTCTCCTCTCCCCTCCTCTCTCAAGTCAATAAAAACATGTCTAAATAAATAAGTAAATAAATAAATGTTGAATCCAGGACCCACCCAGACTAAGGAGCCAGACTCTGGGCTGGGGTCCAGCTTCCACCCCCAACATTCACGTGACCCCACTGTGCATGGAGGGCAGGGCCCTACAGAAATGTGGGGACCCCATGAGCCCTCAGCACTCCTTCACCCCATGTCCCCCAAGTCCCACGGAGATGGGGTCCCGGGCAGGGTGGGTTCGTTGGCAGTGAGATTTCCCTTAACAGCCTCGTGCAGATGATGGGTAAGATCTGTGGGAGATCATCTTCATTGAGGAGATAGATGGTTGACACTTAACTAGGACCAATGCACATGCTGGGGTTTGCTGATAGAAAGTGCATTCCATCCATGTGGCCACCACCTCTGCTACATTGAAGGCAAGTGCAGGTCACTGCGCGGCCGGATTCATTCCGATTGGGCACCTGGCAGGAAGGGTGAGGGGCTAAGACGGGGTCGTCTCTGGGCCGGCGCTGGGGGCCTTGGGGGTGCACAGGCGGACCCTCGGCGGAGCTCACGTTGAAATGTTTCCGCCAAGGCCGGGCGGGTATCGTGGGAGGCTGCCTGTGGGTGGCTCTCGGAGAAAGTGGGAGTCATTAAACCCAGGCCAGGGGCTGCTTAGCAGCTGCACTGGTGTCTGTAACACATAAGAACCAACTCTCAACCATCGCCATGGCGCTTAGCGACAAATAAAACCAAATCTATTCTTAATTACTCCAACCCTGGAACACAGGGATGCTTTCGATAAAACCCCCAGGCCGCGCAGAAACCTGTACCTGTCATCAGTCCCAGTGCTCTGCGCCTCACGTCTCCCGGCGATGGCGCTGCTGCTTCCTGTCTCGCCCTCCCTCTCCACGGAGGAACGTGGCACGTGGTGCGGCCCCGGTCGTGCTGCTGGCCACAGACGCCGTGGAGGGGAGGAGGCTATGGACTGATCGCGCGTGAGCTGAGCAGCCTGCCGGGGTTGCAGGCGTGAACTCGTTCATTCCTCCGGCCGCCTGTGAATTGGGCACATCGTCCCACTTGAGAGGCACTGCAGTGACCCCCCACGTTCCAGGGCCAAGCAAGGACGTGTGGCCCGTGCCCAAGGTGGGCTGCGCGGGACCCTCGAAGGAGGGGGTGGTTGTTGGTGGACAGACCCCCGCTTCTCTGCCTTCAGACGGCTCTGAGGCACGCAGGGGGCGCCTCACCTACGTCCTGGGATCGCCTCCAGACAAATTACTTGTACCCGCGTCCCCAGTCCATGGTCTGTTTGGGGGGAAAATCCAAACTAAAGCAACTCTGCCTTCAGAGCGTCTAATCCGGCCCTGGCGTTGGCACGGGCCTGGCATCCAGGTGCCTGTCGGCAGTGTCAGCCGCAGGTGGGAACAGGTGCTCAGGGTTGGGACTCCCGCTGGCTCAGCCTCAGCGCCTGCATCTCCTGTCAGAGTCGTCGGTGCGGACGGGAAGATGGGGGCCCGTGCGGGCTGGTGTGGAGAGAACCAGTATTTCTCAGCCCTCGTGACTTCGGTCGTGAATAAGCAGCACTTTCCCTCTGCGTTTCCAGCCCGAAGAGCCGTCTCTGAGGGGCTCCTGGATCTTCCTTTCTGTCTGGCGTGTCTTCTCGGGAGACAGATCTGTAAACACTCCCATGAGGCACAAGCAGCCGGGCCCGCCGCCGGCAGCGGCTCTGGCGGTTTGACACGGAAAGGAGTTTGCCTCGTCCCCCGGAGTGGGTTTCGGAGGTTGGGGGTCGCCACCCTCTCCTTTCTGCTGGCTGCGTGCTGGGGCCGGGAGCCAGGTGGCCTGCAGGTGCCGCAGAGCCAAGCCCTGGTCTTTGGTCTCCCGGGGCTTCTACGCGCCCCAGCCCTGGGTCCACCCGAGACCCTTGAGCAGGGAGTGGGCAGACAGGCTTTCTGGTGGCTTTTCCAAACGTGACCATAACACGGGGCTGGGTGAGGGCTGGTCTGCTCTCCCGCCGGCTCGCACCCCTCCCACCCCCATGCCCTCGCCCTCCGTGCCGGCTGCTGTGCAGGTGCGGCTCGGGGCACACGGTTCTGGCTGGCGGTCGGCTCCGACTCTGCAGAAGCTGCGTCTTGTGATGTGTTTCTGACAGGAGCCCCCAGAGCAGAGGCCCCTGTAGAGCTGAGAGCGCAGCTGAGCCGTGTTCACAGGGAGGAGGGGTGACCTCCACTGTGAAGACTGTCCGTCCTCTCTGCCACCTCCAGACGGGGCCCAGGTGGGGCCAGGCGTGGGCATCAGGGCCCACCGGGCCTGGAGGAGCTTGGCCGGAACCTCACTCTCAACAAGCCAGCCCCCGAGGCTCCACTGCGGGGACTCGGGGGTGGACAACGGAGGGGACGGAATCTTCTGGAGCCCAGTCAAGGCTCCTCCTGCATGCCCGGTGCCACCGTGTCGGGTCTGTGTCCCTAACCCGAGCCCCTCCTCGAGTCACCCCAGGCCCCGCCGTCCCATCCTGGTACTGCTGGTGGGACCGGGGCGGGAGAGGCTGAGCAAGAGGCCCTGGCGTGGGAATTGGTGCATCGGTGAGCGAGGCGGCGTCTCTCGGGGCCCCAGGCAGGGTTTCCTCCTCCCCCGCTGGACCTGGAGCGCAGGACCAGCACCGCCTCAGTCCCACCCACTGTCCGCACGGTGAGCGGGTTGTCCGGTCCCCGGGAGTGGTCCCCGCTGCTCACCTGCTGGGGCCCGTCCCCCGCATGGCGCCCTCTGGTCCCCGAGCTGCCCATGCGCAGTTCCCGTCCGTCCTTAGGACTGGACAGCAGTCCACCACGAAGGGGCAGGTCCGGTCCCTCCTCGCCTTGGCCCACAGACAGGCTGCCATGTCTGGGCCGCAGGGATGGCGCGGCAGGAGCAGGGGCGGGCGCTGCTGCAGCTCCTCGGGGGACGCACCCAGCGTGGCATCGCGGGTCACAGGTCGTTGTAGTTTGTTTTCTGAGGCCCCTCCACAGGTTGTCAGGCTCTGCACCAACTGCATCCCCACGGCCGCGCACAGGCGTGTCAGCGCATCCTTGCCAGGCCTGCCACAGGAGCCGTCCTGACCAGGGTGAGGTGTACAAACATTTTATTTTATTTTGTATCCTCACCTGAGGGTTATTTTCCCCACTGATTTTTAGAGAGAGTGGAAGGCAGGGGAGAGACAGAGACACATCGACTGGCTGCCCCGCGCACGCACCCCAACCAGAGCCTGGGGTCGAACCTGCAGCCCAGGTGCATGCCCTTGACCAGGAATCGAACCCGAGACCTTTGGTGCTCGGCCGACACTCTCACCACTGAGCACACCGGCCAGGGCTGCCCAAGAGAGACTCCTCGTCCTCGGTGAGCCCACTCCTGGCAGTCAGCGCTTAGGACGCCCCGGCCTCTCGGCCCCACGCACCTCAGTGACAGGCCGCCCCGGCTCTCTCTGCTGCCAGCATGACAGCCACCAGGCATATGAAGCTGCAGAGCCTCCACAACTGCTGGTGCAATCGAGGAACTTGCTTTTGTTGAACTGGATTTTATTCCATTTACCTGATGCATGTGGCTGCCATGACGGGCGCGTGGCTGCCATGACGGGCGAGTGGCTGCTGTGACAGGCATGTGGCTGCCGCGATGAGTGTGTGGCTGCCATGACGGGCGCGTGGCTGCTGTGACAGGCATGTGGCTGCCGTGATGGGCGTGTGCTATCATGGCGGGCACACAGCTTTGGAGGGCTCAGGTTGCACCTGCAGGTGAGTGTTGCCGTGGGCTTTGGCGCCCACGTGACCATGTTATTAAGAACCCTCCATTTCATTATCAGAAGTTATATCATTCTGCACAGATGCTAAGCCCCCAAATAGGTGGCTATTTTCACTTTAAAATGATCATGTTTAGTGCATCAGAGAGCTGTGATTTCATATTAAATAGGACTTTTGAGAAAACAGTTACCCATAATTCCACCCCAAACCTACCCTGCTGCAGTCAGCATTCTGATGAGGGAGGTCCGTCACTGACATGGGGTCTTTGGTCGGAGGCACGGTCCTTCCTGCCTTCAGTCCTGCTGCTGGCTGTGAGGCGACGCCCCGGGCCCTTTCCCGTCTCTGAGGGAGGGGCTGGCCCAGCGCCAGGCCTGCACGTGGCGGGGTGGCTATGCCCGGTCTGTCACGTGGTGGCTGGGTCTCGCCTCTGCCCCGCCCCCTCCCGAGCTGGCACGGCCGAGCGGTCACCCAGGCAGAACCGTGCCCCGAGGACCTGACAGGTGACACTGTCTGCTCGGCCCACACACACCGGCCCGGCCCGGCCCCTGGTTCAGCTGCTGTTTCCCCTGTGTTTCCAGCTTTCAGTTAACGTGGGATTTTCACCCCAGTGGGTGCCCCACTATTTCTCAAACAACAAAGGAAACCTTTTCTTGGACACGACCAACAGGGGCATTTGGCAGCCCTGGTCCCGGATGCTCGCTCCACACCGCGCGGCTCTTCCCTCGGAGCGGCTGGGTCAGGTTACACGCAAGAACACGTGAGATGGCATTTTTCTGATCCGAATGGCTCCACATGTCACCCCGTGTCCAAAATTTAACTTGGCTTTGTCAGAGGAAATGCAGCGGGAAAGACAGGCAGGGACGTGTCGGAGGTTATTAAGTCCCGAGTCACCGAGTGGGCCCTGGCGCTGCCGCCGCAGATGGTCGCTGGGCGGTCATGGTCGGAGCGGGGAGGAGAGATGAAGGAGCTGGTTCCGAGGCTCCCGCCCCCGTGCTATCATTAGCCCATCCGTCTTCCTCTTTCTCTGGGCTATTAGGCAGCCGGTCGTTTTCAAGCCTTGACTCCCCTGGAAACTCAGAGGCGGGGCGCCTGGTTCTCAGAGTGAGCAGACCTGGTGACAGTCGGGGGAACCTGTGACGGATGAGTCCAGCTCCTCTCTGGCTTCCAGCCCCCGCCCAGCCCCCGTGCAGAGGTGAGACGGGCAGTTGGGTGGGTCCTCACCCAGTTTCCCTGGAGCCTTAGTCGGAAGCGTGAAGCCAGTGGGGTCTGTAGAGGTTTGTTCTCTCCTCGAACAATCAGCTCCAAAATTGAAGGCAAGCAGCGTCTCATAGGTTTCCATTTCTTCAGGGAACTTCTCAGTCCCCTCATGCCCAGCAGGGAGGCCTCGTGGCGCCCTCCAAAGCCGTTTTGGATGGAGTCATCGATCTGTGATAAGCTCCGGATCGTGCTGACCCATGCCGGGGCCTGAGACGCTAATGCAAAGAACCCCGCTCCCTGGACAGGCCAGCGTGCACGGCCTCCCTGTCGGAACCGCTGCCCTCGGCACAGGGGCAGGAGGGCTTCCTGGAGAGGCACTGGGTGGGCTCTGAGAAGGGAGGGGCAGGAGGCTGGCAGGAGGGCGGGGGAGGGAGAAGACCGCCTACAGAGGCAGATGTGTGCAAAGGATACCCACGTGCATGGGAAGGGGACATGCTGTAGGAAACGGGGAGTGTGCAGGAGGAACGTGAAGGACAGGCATCGCGGGAGGCTTCTGGCACTCGAGGGGCCTGGGAGCTCCTCACAAGGGGATGGGGAACCTTTGAAGCATCGTCATGGGCGCTACCAGCCAGACTTGCATTTTGGAACATCGCTGTGGCCTCAGAGAAGAGGAGCTGGCGCACGTGAGAATGGCGAGTTGGGGGAAGTAGTGGGGAGCCCGGGCGAGGAGCCAGGTCGGCAAGGGCCCCTCGTGGGAGAGAAGGGACGGTGACTAGAGAGCCTGAGTGGGAGGCTCGGTGGGATTTGGGGAAGGGTTTCTGCTCATGGCTCCACCCACTGTTTCTGTGAGATTCCCCGTCAGTTCTGCAGGCCCCGCCTGGCCCAGCACTGAGGCCGGTGCTGCATGTCCTTCTCGTCTCTGCCACGTGTCAGCACCAGTGCAGGCCAGGGGCTCTGTGCAGGGCCGCCCGAGCTCTGCTGCCACCCTCCCCGTGGCCGTCTCCTGGCTTCTGAAAAGCAAGCACCCGAGTGAGAGCCAGACGCAGAGCACCCACGGTTGGGTTGGAAAATAATCATTGTTCCTTGAAATTCTGATGGTTCCTCTGCAGCAATAGCCTTTGCACAAGAGGAGCCCTTCGCCTCGGGCCCTGACAGCGCTCCAGCGGCAGCCCTCCCAGCTCTGCTCCGTGTGTCTTTAATATCTTTATTGATGTCAGAGAGGAGGAGAGAGGGAGAGAGAGAGAAACATCAATGATGAGAGAATCGTGGATTGGCTGCCTCCTGCACGCCCCACACTGGAGATCGAGCCCGCAGCCCAGGTGTGTGCCTGACTGGGAGTCAAACCCTGACCTCCTGGTTCCTAGGTCGACACTCAGCCACTGAGCCACGTGGCCGGGCTGCTCGTTATGTTTTTATAGACGTGCTTCTTAGAGCAGTTTTACCTTCACAGGAAAATGAAGCAGAAGTTGGAGTCCCTGTGCCCCCTCCCTGCCCACGGCCCCTCCCTGAGCTGCTGTGGCAGCTGACAATGCACAGCAGCTACTGAGCCGATGCTGATACAGTGACTGGCTGAGATCGTGGTTCACCTCGGGGCTCCCTCTTCTTGGTCGTAGGTATCTGTCGGTTCTGATAACCGCGAGGGGTGGTGGTACCCACCATCGTGTTAGAGCCTCCCTCCCGCCTAAAACCCTGTGTCCGTCTGTCTGCCCACCCTCCTCCCTCTGCCCCTTAGCAGCGCCACCTCCTCACTGTCGCCATGGTGCTGCCTTTTCCAGAATGTCCTGCGTCGGATCCTGAGGTGTAGCCCTTTCCAGACTGGCTCCTTTCGCTTAGTCCCGTGCCTTTCAGCTTCCTCCAGGCTTTTGTGGCCTCAGCTCATTTCTTCGCTGTGTGGAGGGACCGTCGTGTCCTGACCCATAACCTGCTGACGGCCATGCTGGCTGCCCCCAGGGCTGGGTGATTATGAGTAAAGCAGATCTGACTGTCCAGGGGCAGGTCTCTGTGGATGTCAGCCTGCAGGTCCTTTGGGTGATCACTGGGTCATCTGGGAAGCATATCTTAGTTTTGTAAGAAACTGTAGAACTGAATCCCAAGATGTCTGACCATCGCGTTCCTGCCAGCAGCGAGTCAGCCCTCCTGCTGCCCAGGTGCTCGGCAGCACTTGGTGGTGTCAGTGCCTGGACTGTGGCCGTGCTGAGGTGGGCGGCGGTCTTAGATTGCATTTCCCTGATGACTTAGGACGTGGAGCGTCTTTTCATGCTTGTTCGCCTTGTTTGCTGAGGTGTCTGGTAGGGTCTTTGCCCCAATTTTAACAGGGTCGTTAGTTTTCTTATTGGTGAGTACTAAGAGTTTTTGCATCTGTAGATAATGGTCAGTTGTGTTTTGCACATATTTTCTCCCGGTCTGTGGCTTGCCATTTACTCTCTTAACAATGTCTTTGCAGGACAGAAGTTTTTCTATTTTAACGAAATCCCACTTATCAATATTTTCTCTTACAAATTATGCTTTCGGTGTTGTATTTAAAAAGTCACCTCCATTTGCTCCTATATTATCTCCCAGACCTTGTGCGTCTTGAGCTTTACACCCAGGTCTGCCTTTGGGTTACCGTGAATGGTGCACGCTCCGTGTCCAGACGCATCTTCTGTCCCCGGGTGAGGCCCGTGTCCAGCAGCACCTGCGGAGGAGACGCCGGTCCCTTGAGAGTCGGGTGAAACCGCTCCCTCGGCGACCGACTCTGCGCCTCTGACTGAGCGCCGGGGCAGGATGTTCTGCTCACCTGGTGCTGGAGGTTTCAGCAACGTTACATTCGAGGGCAACACCATCCAACCACGCCGCTCGGCCTCAGTGCGGAGGCAGGGTCCTGCGGCTTCGACTCCGTCCACGGCCACACCCCTGCCACGGAGCCCGAGCCCTGATGGCGCTCACCCTGAGGGGCCACACGAGGCTGTGAACCGCAGACTGACACGGGGCATTCACCACTTTTCTTGTTTAAGGACAATTCTTTATCAATCTTTTCCATTTCTCTGCAGTTATCCACTCGGAGTTCTGTTGTCATTATTTGCCAGTTTATTATGTGTATTTTTTGTTCATAGTTCAATTCCTTAAGAGTTCAAATTGTTACTATTAGTGTTAAATTTCCACTGAAACTGTGGCTGTTTCCTTTGTCACTATTAATTTTGGGGAACTTTGGGATTTGGGGTGTGTTACTGTTTCTTTATTAGACCTGAGAAGGGTTTATGTATCTTCCTCTAAAATCAAGCTCATGGGTTAGCCATCAGTTGTGCATCCCTTTCATGGTTTATTAACTTGTATTTGGACTATGTATTTTGATCCCTTCTCTTAAGTTTTAACCATTTTACTTCTGACTCCTCCACTTAATGCCTAGTTTCCTGTTGGCCTTTTTCTCGTGTGACAATGAAACCACTGGGACGCCAGGTGGCAGGCTGCGGGCCGGGCACGGCCTCCTCACACCGGTGCCATCGGGCACTCTAACCACAGGTCACCTTTCTTCTCTGCGCTGTGTGCGCACTATCGAAGGGTGGCCTTGTGTGCCCAGCTGACGGCAGGGTTCTGTATTCTGTGGTTTTAGTTTCTAATTTTATTAGATCATGATCAGAGAATGCAACCTGTAAGGCTTTACTATTGGGAGATGGTGGAAGCCTTCTTCCAGGCCCATATCTGAGGAGTGTGATTTTTGTTTCTAGAGATTGGTCAGTTGCTGCTGAATAGTCTTTATGAAGTTATCACGACTCTCCATGTTCCCATGTGGGCAGGGAGACTCATGTCAAATCCAGTCTGACTAGCTTTGTGACTTCTTTTTTTAAAACTTGATTTCAGAGAGGAAAGGAGAGGGAGAGAAACTTCTATGATGAGAGAGAATCATTGATCAGCTGCCTCCTGCACGCCCCCTACTAGGGATTGAGCCCACAACCTGGGCATGTGCCCTGACCAGGAATCAAACCGTGACCCCCTGGTTCAAAGGTTGGCACTCAACCACTGAGCCACGCCGGCAGGACGCTGTGTGACTTCTCATCAGTACAGCGGGACGATTGAAAGCACCTGTGCCACAGGTGCTGGGAGGCGGTCCCGGTGCTGTGGGGCCAGGTCCCAGCATGGGTGACCCTCAGTGCTTCTGCCATCGAGGTTTGAGCCTGTCCTGCCACGACCGCATGTCCTTTCTTCTTCATAAAGTTCAATGGTGTGTTTTCTTTCTTGGCACATGGATATTATGCCTTCATTTTGGGTAAAAATAACTTTAACGTTGTGTATTGTCATTGTGCCAACACTGTGACCTTCCCTTATTTCTGTCTACATTTACCTCAGTCACTCCCTCTCCATGCTTAGTCCTGGTGAACTGCTTTGTGTGGGATGAGTTTCTTGTAGGCCTCGTGAGTTTGTCCTAACAGGATAATATAACCTATTCACTTTTATTGCAACTAAAGGCCCAGTGCACATATTTGTGCATGGGTGGGGTCTGCCTGCCCAGCCCCTGATCAGGGTGGATCAGGGCTGGGCCTGTCAGGAGGAGGAGATGGCAGGAGGTTGGCCAGCCAGCCCATCCTGATCAGGGCCCGATCAGGGCCAGGCCGGCTGCGGGAAGGGACCACAGGAGATTGGCCAGTGGGCCCCGCCCCTGATAGGGGTGGGGGTGCGATCAGCGGTGGGGAGGCCAGGGGGAGGGGCTGCAGGCCTATCATGGTGGGGTGGGCTGATCAGGGATGGGGCTGGCTGGGGGGAAGGGAAGGGGCATTTGGCCAGCTGGCCTCACTCTTGATTGGGGTGGTAGGTTGGCAGGGGGAAGGGGTGGTGAACTTGGCTGCCCAGCCCCATGCCCCACCCCCTGATTGGGCTGGTTCGCTGGCCACAGTGGACGTCATAGCTACCGGTCGTTATGGTCATTATGGCCTTACAGTCGCTGGCTTTTTATATATATAGACTAGTGGCCTGGTGCACAAAATTTGTGCACAGTAAAAGGGAATTAATTAGAGGAAATATTTTAATATTGCTATTTTGTTTCCATCTCTCCATCCCAGTCTCTCCCAGTCTTTGTCTCTCTTTGTTTTTCTCAGCAGTCCTCCAGGCCTCCCTGACTCCCTCTCTCCCTCTTCCTCTTTCCCGGCTGGGAGGGAGCAGGGCCAATGGGGGTAGCTCCACCCTGTACCCATCCTGGGGCCTCATTCTGAGAGAGGCTCCAAGAGCGAGCTGGTAGGGAGGGAAAGAAAGGGAGAAAAGGCTGTGAGCTGGTGGGTGCTGTGTGTGTCTGTGCGTGCGTGCAGTTGTGAGTGAGTGTGAGTGCTGGTCCTGCCTTCCTGTCCCCATCCCCACTGCCACAAGTCTGCACCCACCAGAGCCTGCTGCACATACAGCCTGGGTGTTAGGTCAAGCCTTCGGTCATTTTGGATATGATGGACCCTGGCTCTTTATATACATAGACTAGAGGCCTGGTGCATGAAATTCGTGCAGGGGGGTGGAGGGGAAAGAGGGCCCCTCAGTCTGGCCTGCACCCTCTCCAATCCAGGACCCCTTGGGGAATGTCCAACTGCCTGTCTGTGCCTGCACTTTTAACAGATGACAGCTCCATTGTTGTTTCTTTATTTTCATGCTTAAACCCATTGGAATTAGTAGGTATTCAAAGTGTGTATACATTTTGGGGGGACACCCTGTATATCTCTAGTCAGCGGTGAAAGGAACCAACAGCGGATTTGGAACCCCCAGACAGGGAAACTCGCTCACTCCCCGCATGTCTCCCCACTTCACTTTCCACCTTTGCGGGCAGTGGGAGAATCAATGTTTTCTCTCATTAACTCAGAAAAGCACGCCCTGTCACCTGCTGCCCGGCAGGAGTGCGCTAGGTCCCACGTGAGCAAGGCTTAGTCAGGGAAGCTTTTACTCATGGGTCCTGGCACTCAAAGTGCACATTCCTCCTCTGTAGTCACCCCAACTCTCCACCATTTCACTGAGAGGACGGAACTCCTAGCCTCCTCTGGGTTCCTGATCTTGAACACTGACCAAAGGCACCTCAGCGAGGGCCACCTGTGCCCACCAGGTGTGTCTGTCTGCACCTGCTCCCACCTCAGCACCTGCATTAGCCCCACATAGGTAATCTCATCACTGCACTGGCCTCTGCAGGAACAGGGCATCACCACTCCGCCCTCTCACTGTCATTTCACAGGTGCCCACCCTCAGCACCCAGAACACCCAGACACTCTCCACAGGACATGAGCGTGCCGGTGGGGACGTGTGCACGTCCTGTGGGGGATGTAGGCATGCTGGGGTTGATGGAAGTGCGGCAGAAGGGCGAGGGGAACTTGCATGCACCTTGGTCTGGGACTGTTGCAGGCACGCAAGAGTGACAGCGTGCTGGGGGAACGTTCGCACACCAGGTGGGGAGGAGAGGATGTGTGCACTGGAGGCCTGCGGCTTCACAGATCCGCAAACCCCTGTGGTGCAGCCAGGAGGACATCAATCTAGCCCACGACGGTGGCTGTCCCTGCAATCGCGCACCTTCTGGGCCAGGAGATGGGACTTGCACAGCCACTCCTCAGTGCTGATGGCTTGCAGGTGCTACTTCGTCTCAGCCCTCAGGCTCTGCTTGGCGTGCTCACAGCTGCCACCGCCACCATGTGGGGAGACAGGCCGCCCTCCGTCAGCCCGCATCCCTTGCCCAGAGGCTCACCACATGCGCTGCCCACAGGCCTGGAGCAGCCTGGGCAGGGCGGGATGCCGGCATGTGCTGCTCACCAGCCCAGAGCGCCCTGGGCAGGGTGGGACACTGGTGTGCTCTGCCCACCTGCCCGGAGCGGCCAGGGCAGGGCGGGGTGGGACGCCTGCCCCCAGCCACTCGGTGCCTGTGCACGTGCGTGCTGCCCACAGGCCTGCCATCTTTGTCGGGTTAATTTACATACTCACTCCTGATTGGCTGGTGAGTGTAGCAGAGGGACGGTCAATTTACATGTTTCTCTTTTATTATATAGCAGTAGTTCTCAACCTTCCTAATGCTGTGACCCTTTAATACAGTTCCTCATGTTGTGGTGACCCCCAATTTCATTGTTACAAATTGAACATAATTAAAGCATAGTGATTGATCACAAAAACAATATGTAATTATATATGTGTTTTCCAATGGTCTTAGGCGACCCCTGTGAAAGGGTCGTTCGACCCCCAAAGGGGTTGCAACCCACAGGTTGAGAACTGCTATTATATAGGATAATTACGTGTATTTTTATTTATCCTATTTTATTCTTCCTTCCTATTTCTTTTGTTGTTTACCTTCTGCCATGTAGATAATATTCCAGTTTGGTTTTATGGGGCTCAGAGGGTATATTCGCTGTTTCAGACTTTTTAGAAAGAATTCCGACCTGCATATTTCTAATTACGCTTCAAGAATGAGACTAACTCTCTTGACTTAGAAGGGCAACTGAGGAGATCTAACTTGTTCCACATTTTATAATGTGGAGACCTAATTTAAGTTCATGGTTGCTTTTATAAAAGGCATGTGTTTACCAGAATCTGTACATATCTGAAAAAAAAAGTCTGACAGGGGAGAGAAGGATCTTTTGGGACAGCTTTGAGGCCTCATCTCTGAAAATTGTCAGAAAATGTGTCATAGAATATGGCTGTTTATTCAGATGCCTTTTAATTAAAAAAATATATCAGATGTCCCTGATATTTGCATTGGGAACGCCAATTACACAGTGAAAGTGGGGCAGCTCTTGTTATGAGGTCCTGGCCGTGGCCTTGCTGTCTAGAGATGAATGGCAGGAGGCGGATCCACTTCTGTGAAACCAGGCGCCTCCTCTCGCCACTCGCAGTGGCGGCTGCACGAAAACGCGACTAAAATAAACACTGCATTTAGATTACCCCAGGCCTCCGGGCAGCCAGAGTCACTCACAGAAATGGGAAACCGAAACGCTGATACCAGATATTGAATTAATGGAAATGGGACTGAGACAGTGTCTAATGAAAATAATTTGAAAAATGATTTGGAGATTGAAGCTGGCATTCCTTCCCGGCCACCGCCCGCCCGCCCGCCCACTGCTCTCAGGGCCTCGAGGGAGGCCGGCAGAGAAAAGGCTCGTTTAGGTCTTCGGTTGTGGCTGGGAAACTGGACAAAGGGCTTTTCCTGGGAGCCCAGGTCTGGGTGTGGCAGGCTGGCCTCCCAGCTCCTGGGGCTCTGCCCACTTTGCCTTGGAGGCTGAGGCTGTGCTGCCTGCCCCTCACACAGCGCATTGGAGGGCAGGCCCGGGCGGGCCAGGTGTGGGCAGGATGTGCAGCCTGGCCCCAAGCACCCGTGGGGGTGGGCAGGGGTGCTCTGTGCAGGTGGGCAGGGGCCCTGAGCACCCATGGGATTGGGCAGGGGCGCTCTGTGCAGGTGGGCAGGGGCCCTGAGCACCCATGGGGGTGGGCAGGGGTGCTCTGTGCAGGTGGGCAGGGGCCCTGAGCACCCATGGGGTTGGGCAGGGTCCTCTGTGCAGGTGGGTAGGGGCCCTGAGCACCCATGGGGTTGGGCAGGGTCCTCTGTGCAGGTGGGTAGAGGCCCTGAGCACCCATGGGGTTGGGCAGGGGAGCTCTGTGCAGGTGGGCAGGGGCCCTGAGCACCCATGGGGTTGGGCAGGGGCGCTCTGTGCAGGTGGGCAGGGGCCCTGAGCACCCATGGGGTTGGGCAGGGGCGCTCTGTGCAGGTGGGCAGGGGCCCTGAGCACCCATGGGGGTGGGCAGGGGTGCTCTGTGCAGGTGGGCAGGGGCCCTGAGCACCCATGGGGTTGGGCAGGGTCCTCTGTGCAGGTGGGTAGGGGCCCTGAGCACCCATGGGGTTGGGCAGGGGAGCTCTGTGCAGGTGGGCAGGGGCCCTGAGCACCCATGGGGGTGGGCAGGGTGCTCTGTGCAGGTGGGCAGGGGCCCTGAGCACCCATGGGGTTGGGCAGGGGAGCTCTGTGCAGGTGGGCAGGGGCCCTGAGCACCCGTGGGGGTGGGCAGGGTGCTCTGTGCAGGTGGGCAGGGGCCCTGAGCACCCATGGGGGTGGGCAGGGGTGCGCGTGAAAGGACTCCGGAAGCTCTCTGGCTGCCAGACGCCAGCCTGGGAGCATGGAGGTGCATGGAAGGCCCGGCCCCTCTCAGGATGCAAATGTGCGGCCCGAGGTTTCTCTCTCAGTCCCCCTGCGTCCGCACAGTCCTCGCTCACATCTCTCTTTACGGGTAAACGATAATTAAAGGGACTGGCTTGTCATGTTGAGACACGGGCTGCTTCACAGTTTGAGGTTTTGTGAAGCAGAACATGGCTCCAGTTCAGAAGGGCCTGGCCGGACCTCGCGGCGGGCGCGGGAGCAGGCGTGTGGGCGCGGCCTCCCAGAGGGCTCGCTCTGCTGCTCTGCTCTGCACTGCGCTGCGGGGCCCAGCCTCGCCTGCCTGCGGGAGCTGCTGTGGGACAAAGCAAGTCGGCGGGAAAGCCAGCGAGCGCGCGGCGGGGCAGGGAGTGCGGGTCGCAGTTGCATGAGCTCCTGCAGCACGAGCAGCCCGCCGATCTCCACACTGACCACGAGCGCTCAGTCCCGCACACAGTGCTAGACGCTTTCCTGCTGTACACACTTCACATGCAGCTGCCAGAGGTTTGGCTCAAACCCGCCAATTAAATAAGTTGCACCTCCAGAAGCACAGAGCGGTGGGGGAGGCCGCTCAGGGGGCCTGGGCCTCTGGTTCTCCCCGTGTGCTGGGAGAAGTAGATGCCGGGACTGGCCATCGTTTAGAAAATAACCAAAAATGCTAGAATGTGAAGGTGTAGAGATGCACTTTGCAACATGTCAGCTGTTGGGAGACGTTGGAATTCTAGGAGATCCCGAACCAAGTGAAAGCAGGACCCTAAGTGGACATTGACGACCTTCTCTTGAGGGCATTTTCCAAACATTGGCGTTCACACCTCGCAGGCTGTGGGGAGGAGGCAGGGGGGTCACCTCAGAACAACGGCAAGCACCCCGACTGGCCCCGAGGGCTTCCGTGCTCAGCACCGGGGTGAGGAGGTGGGCAGCGGGTTCACACCAGGGCTGTGAGCACAGTCGGCCTCACAGGAACACGCTGCCCACATACACCCCCACGTGGCCCCTAAAACCCAAACGAGGAAGTTAGCGTAGGGAAGGAAGCTCACGTCCTCACTGGAGGAACCCGCCGTGCTCTCTGTCCTCAAAGGGTTCCTACAGTTAAAATCCCAGGAGTTTTCAACAACATGCCGGAGAGGAAGGAGCCATGAGCAAAGGGCGGCTGAAAGGATGGACAAAATAAACCCAGAGGGTCCAATGACGAGACCTAGAACATAAGTTTAAGTATTTTCATCTGTTTAAAGGAATCTACAAGAGGGAGGTAAAATATGAACCAGAGATTAAGAGCCTCAAAAATATTAAAACAATAGAATTTTTAAATGGAAGATAAAATAGAAAGTTTAAACTCAAGAAATGCGTGTAAAAGCAGATTAGATATAGTTGAAGAGGGAATGAGTGAACTAAAAAATAGAACTGGAGAAATTATCCAGAATGCAGCCTAGAGCGATAAAGAAAAGAAATGCATGAATTTTAAAAGTAAGGGGTCTTAGAAGACAAGGTACGACCATCTCCTATACATTTAGCAGGAGTCCCGGGGCAGGACAGGCGTCGAGTGGTGCTATCTGAAGATACAATGGCTGAAAAATGTATGTCACCAATGGAAATACCGATTCTCAAACTCAGTAAGTCTATTGGAGTGAAACATTTCTAATCTACGTTCATAACAGAGAGGCCGCGGACCTCCCCAGACAAGGGAGGGTCTTAACACAGGCGAGGCGAGCGGACGGCCATCCAGTTGGAAGGAGCATGCTGGGGTGGGCTCCCAGCGGCCAAATGAACCAGACGGTGGGGAGAAAAGCCTTCCTACTTCTGAGGGGAAATAGTTGTCAACCTAGAATTACACTGAGAAAATGTCTTTCAAAAATGAGGACTTAAAAAGAGTTGAATAAAGATACTTTCAAAAAAAATGAGCTGGTCACCAATAGATCCTCATTTAAGTTAATTCAAAAAGATTTCCTACACACAAAAGAAAAGAAGCCCCGAAGGAAGATGTGAGATGCAGAAGGAACAGTGAGCAAAGGGAGCAGCCACTGTGGACGTGGGTCCGGCCCGAGATGCCCGAGGGGTGCGCTCCGTGGAGGCAGCCACCGCAATGCGGCAGGGCGGCAGCTGGACGAGGCTTGGAAGCGGGGCCAGAAGACAGGGTGGAACCTTCTCGGACGAGGGCTTGCTTCTTGTGGACGAGTGGAGAAAGGGGTTTCCTGAGGTGGGATCTGCTCCTGGCAAAGACAAGGTGCAGACGGGAAACAAGGACTCAGCCTGCGAGGCTCAGGGGGATGCAGCAGGGCGTGGGGGCCTGAGCGGCCAGGGGCGCTGCTGCGGGAGATGCTAGCCAACAGCATCACCGCTGCGAGCAAGCCCCCACGAAAGGCAGACTCCACTGCGCCCCTCACACACACCTAGAATTATACTGAGAGAAAAGGCCTTTCAAAAATGAGGACTTAAAAAGAAGAGTTGAATAAAAATACCTCAGCAGCCGCCACCCTGATCGTCCGCAGCCACCACGTGATCAGACCCTCCTCCAGCAAAAAGAGTGCCATTCGATGGAGGCCTGGGAATGTCGGCACTTTTCAGCAATAAAGTATTTTTCATTAAAGCATGGTCACTGTTTCTTCCTACACGATGCTGTCGCACACTTAACAGAATACGTAGAGTGTAAACATAGCTTTTATACGCATCGGGAGACGGAAACGCCTGGGGCTCCCTCTTTGTGACACCCACTTAGTTGTGGCGGCTGGACCCAGCCCGGGGATCTCTGATGCACACCCAGAGCGCAAACCTTACGCAAAATGATGACTTAGACCTTATTGGAATTTTAAAAAGCCAAACACAAACTGTGATGAGGTCGTGGTAGCCCGTATGCCGACAGTGTTCATGGCGGGGTGTTTAAAGCAACAGGAAGAGCCAGCCCAGCAGAAAAGCGGGCAGAGCAGAGGAAAACTCCTGTGAGAGGAAGCCAAGGTGAACAGGGTGCTCGCCTGGTTAGCAATGGGAAGGGGGCAGTGGAAGCCCCAGGAGATACAATGCTGCATGTACCAAGTTGGCAAAGGTGATTGAGTCTGACAAAGTGAGACTCTGGGCGATAGAAACTCTTAGAGAAACTCACTGACCTGGACAACAGGAGCACTTGTCAGGGATGGACATGGACAACAGGAGCTCTTAGCAGGGATGGACATGGACAACAGGAGTGCTTGTCAGGGACGGACATGGACAACAGGAGTGCTTGCAGGGAAGGACATGGACAACAGGAGTGCTTGTCAGGGATGGACATGGACAACAGCAGCGCTTGTCTGGGGCGGACATGGACAACAGGAGCGCTTGTCAGGGACGGACATGGACAACAGGAGTGCTTGTCAGCGGCGGACATCGAGAACAGGAGTGCTTGTCAGGGACGGACATGGACAACAGGAGCGCTTGTCACGGATGGACATGGACAACAGGAGTGCTTGTCAGGGCGGACATCGAGAACAGGACCGCTTGTCAGGGACGGACATGGACAACAGGAGCGCTTGTCAGGGACGGACATGGACAACAGGAGCGCTTGTCAGGGATGGACATGGACAACAGGAGTGCTTGTCAGGGGCGGACATCGAGAACAGGAGTGCTTGTCAGGGATGGACATGGACAACAGGAGTGCTTGTCAGGGACGGGCATGGACAACAGGAGCGCTTGTCAGGGGTGGACATGGACAACAGGAGCGCTTGTCAGGGATGGACATGGACAACAGGAGCGCTTGTCAGGGATGGACATGGACATCAGGAGCGCTTGTCCGGGAAGGACATGGACAACAGGAGCGCTTGTCAGGGACGGACATGGACAACAGGGGTGCTTGTCAGGGATGGACATGGACAACAGGAGCGCTTGCCTGGGGCGGACCTGTACAACAGGAGTGCTTGTCAGGGACGGACATGGACAACAGGAGCGCTTGTCAGGGACGGACATGGACAACAGGAGCGCTTGTCAGGGGCGGACATGGACAACAGGAGCGCTTGTCAGGGATGGACATGGACAACAGGAGCGCTTGTCAGGGATGGACATGGACAACAGGAGCGCTTGTCAGGGATGTACATGGACAACAGGAGCGCTTGTCAGGGATGGACATGGACAAC
Source organism: Myotis yumanensis (assembly GCF_028538775.1). Taxonomy (NCBI): domain Eukaryota; kingdom Metazoa; phylum Chordata; class Mammalia; order Chiroptera; family Vespertilionidae; genus Myotis; species Myotis yumanensis. Next base: position 581,798 of record NW_027223760.1, read on the forward strand.
AGGAGTGCTTGTCAGGGATGGAAATGGACAACAGGAGCGCTTGTCAGGGATGGACATGGACAACAGGAGCGCTTGTCAGGGATGGACATGGACAACAGGAGCGCTTGTCAGGGACGGACATGGACAACAGGAGCGCTTGTCAGGGACGGACATGGACAACAGGAGCGCTTGTCAGGGGCGGACATGGACAACAGGAGCGCTTGTCAGGGATGGACATGGACAACAGGAGCGCTTGTCAGGGATGGACATGGACAACAGGAGCGCTTGTCAGGGATGTACATGGACAACAGGAGCGCTTGTCAGGGATGGACATGGACAACAGGAGTGCTTGTCAGGGATGGAAATGGACAACAGGAGCGCTTGTCAGGGATGGACATGGACAACAGGAGCGCTTGTCAGGGATGGACATGGACAACAGGAGCGCTTGTCAGGGACGGACATGGACAACAGGAGCGCTTGTCAGGGATGAACATGGACAACAGGAGCGCTTGTCAGGGATGGACATGGACAACAGGAGCGCTTGTCAGGGACGGACATGGACAACAGGAGCGCTTGTCAAGGACAGACATGGACAACAGCAGCCCTTGTCAGGGGCGGAAATCGAGAACAGGAGTGCTTGTCAGGGACGGACATGGACAACAGGAGCGCTTGTCAGCGATGGACATGGACAACAGGAGTGCTTGTCAGCGGCGGACATCGAGAACAGGAGTGCTTGTCAGGGACGGACATGGACAACAGGAGCGCTTGTCACGGATGGACATGGACAACAGGAGTGCTTGTCAGGGGCGGACATCGAGAACAGGAGTGCTTGTCAGGGGCGGACATCGAGAACAGGAGTGCCTGTCAGGGATGGACATGGACAACAGGAGTGCTTGTCAGGGATGGACATGGACAACAGGAGTGCTTGTCAGGGGCGGACATCGAGAACAGGAGTGCTTGTCAGGGATGGACATGGACAACAGGAGTGCTTGTCAGGGACGGGCATGGACAACAGGAGCGCTTGTCAGGGGTGGACATGGACAACAGGAGCGCTTGTCAGGGATGGACATGGACAACAGGAGCGCTTGTCAGGGATGGACATGGACATCAGGAGCGCTTGTCCGGGAAGGACATGGACAACAGGAGCGCTTGTCAGGGACGGACATGGACAACAGGAGTGCTTGTCAGGGATGGACATGGACAACAGGAGCGCTTGCCTGGGGCGGACATGGACAACAGGAGCGCTTGTCAGGGACGGACATGGACAACAGGAGCGCTTGCCTGGGGCGGACATGGACAACAGGAGCGCTTGCCTGGGGCGGACATGGACAACAGGAGCGCTTGTCAGGGACGAACATGGAAAACAGGAGCGCTTGCCTGGGGCGGACCTGTACAACAGGAGTGCTTGTCAGGGACGGACATGGACAACAGGAGCGCTTGTCAGGGACGGACATGGACAACAGGAGTGCTTGTCAGGGATGGACATGGACAACAGGACCGCTTGTCTGGGGCGGACATGGACAACAGGAGCGCTTGTCAGGGACGGACATGGACAACAGGAGTGCTTGTCACGGATGGACATGGACAACAGGAGCGCTTGCCTGGGGCGGACCTGGACAACAGGAGTGCTTGTCAGGGATGGACATGGACAACAGGAGCGCTTGTCAGGGACGGACATGGACAACAGGAGCGCTTGTCAGGGACGGACATGGACAACAGGAGCGCTTGTCAGGGGTGGACATGGACAACAGGAGCGCTTGTCAGGGACGGACATGGACAACAGGAGCGCTTGTCAGGGACGGACATGGACAACAGGAGCGCTTGTCAGGGACGGACATGGACAACAGGAGCGCTTGTCAGGGACGGACATGGACAACAGGAGCGCTTGTCAGGGACGGACATGGACAACAGGAGCGCTTGTCAGGGATGGACATGGACAACAGGAGCGCTTGTCAGGGACGGACATGGACAACAGGAGCGCTTGTCAAGGACGGACATGGACAACAGCAGCCCTTGTCAGGGGCGGAAATCGAGAACAGGAGTGCTTGTCAGGGACGGACATGGACAACAGGAGCGCTTGTCAGCGATGGACATGGACAACAGGAGTGCTTGTCAGCGGCGGACATCGAGAACAGGAGTGCTTGTCAGGGACGGACATGGACAACAGGAGCGCTTGTCACGGATGGACATGGACAACAGGAGTGCTTGTCAGGGCGGACATCGAGAACAGGACCGCTTGTCAGGGACGGACATGGACAACAGGAGCGCTTGTCAGGGACGGACATGGACAACAGGAGCGCTTGTCAGGGATGGACATGGACAACAGGAGTGCTTGTCAGGGGCGGACATCGAGAACAGGAGTGCTTGTCAGGGATGGACATGGACAACAGGAGTGCTTGTCAGGGACGGGCATGGACAACAGGAGCGCTTGTCAGGGGTGGACATGGACAACAGGAGCGCTTGTCAGGGATGGACATGGACAACAGGAGCGCTTGTCAGGGATGGACATGGACATCAGGAGCGCTTGTCCGGGAAGGACATGGACAACAGGAGCGCTTGTCAGGGACGGACATGGACAACAGGGGTGCTTGTCAGGGATGGACATGGACAACAGGAGCGCTTGCCTGGGGCGGACCTGTACAACAGGAGTGCTTGTCAGGGACGGACATGGACAACAGGAGCGCTTGTCAGGGACGGACATGGACAACAGGAGCGCTTGTCAGGGGCGGACATGGACAACAGGAGCGCTTGTCAGGGATGGACATGGACAAAAGGAGCGCTTGTCAGGGATGGACATGGACAACAGGAGCGCTTGTCAGGGATGGACATGGACAACAGGAGCGCTTGTCAGGGATGTACATGGACAACAGGAGCGCTTGTCAGGGATGGACATGGACAACAGGAGTGCTTGTCAGGGATGGAAATGGACAACAGGAGCGCTTGTCAGGGATGGACATGGACAACAGGAGCGCTTGTCAGGGGTGGACATGGACAACAGGAGTGCTTGTCAGGGGTGGACATGGACAACAGGAGCGCTTGTCTGGGGCGGACATGGACAACAGGAGCGCTTGTCAGGGACGGACATGGACAACAGGAGTGCTTGTCAGGGATGGACATGGACAACAGGAGCGCTTGCCTGGGGCGGACATGGACAACAGGAGCGCTTGTCAGGGACGGACATGGACAACAGGAGCGCTTGCCTGGGGCGGACATGGACAACAGGAGCGCTTGCCTGGGGCGGACATGGACAACAGGAGCGCTTGTCAGGGACGAACATGGAAAACAGGAGCGCTTGCCTGGGGCGGACCTGTACAACAGGAGTGCTTGTCAGGGACGGACATGGACAACAGGAGCGCTTGTCAGGGACGGACATGGACAACAGGAGTGCTTGTCAGGGATGGACATGGACAACAGGACCGCTTGTCTGGGGCGGACATGGACAACAGGAGCGCTTGTCAGGGACGGACATGGACAACAGGAGTGCTTGTCACGGATGGACATGGACAACAGGAGCGCTTGTCAGGGATGGACCTGGACAACAGGAGTGCTTGTCAGGGATGGACATGGACAACAGGAGCGCTTGTCAGGGACGGACATGGACAACAGGAGCGCTTGTCAGGGACGGACATGGACAACAGGAGCGCTTGTCAGGGGTGGACATGGACAACAGGATCGCTTGTCAGGGACGGACATGGACAACAGGAGCGCTTGTCAGGGACGGACATGGACAACAGGAGCGCTTGTCAGGGATGAACATGGACAACAGGAGCGCTTGTCAGGGATGGACATGGACAACAGGAGCGCTTGTCAGGGACGGACATGGACAACAGGAGCGCTTGTCAAGGACAGACATGGACAACAGCAGCCCTTGTCAGGGGCGGAAATCGAGAACAGGAGTGCTTGTCAGGGACGGACATGGACAACAGGAGCGCTTGTCAGCGATGGACATGGACAACAGGAGTGCTTGTCAGCGGCGGACATCGAGAACAGGAGTGCTTGTCAGGGACGGACATGGACAACAGGAGCGCTTGTCACGGATGGACATGGACAACAGGAGTGCTTGTCAGGGGCGGACATCGAGAACAGGAGTGCTTGTCAGGGGCGGACATCGAGAACAGGAGTGCCTGTCAGGGATGGACATGGACAACAGGAGTGCTTGTCAGGGATGGACATGGACAACAGGAGTGCTTGTCAGGGGCGGACATCGAGAACAGGAGTGCTTGTCAGGGATGGACATGGACAACAGGAGTGCTTGTCAGGGACGGGCATGGACAACAGGAGCGCTTGTCAGGGGTGGACATGGACAACAGGAGCGCTTGTCAGGGATGGACATGGACAACAGGAGCGCTTGTCAGGGATGGACATGGACATCAGGAGCGCTTGTCCGGGAAGGACATGGACAACAGGAGCGCTTGTCAGGGACGGACATGGACAACAGGGGTGCTTGTCAGGGATGGACATGGACAACAGGAGCGCTTGCCTGGGGCGGACCTGTACAACAGGAGTGCTTGTCAGGGACGGACATGGACAACAGGAGCGCTTGTCAGGGACGGACATGGACAACAGGAGCGCTTGTCAGGGGCGGACATGGACAACAGGAGCGCTTGTCAGGGATGGACATGGACAACAGGAGCGCTTGTCAGGGATGGACATGGACAACAGGAGCGCTTGTCAGGGATGGACATGGACAACAGGAGCGCTTGTCAGGGATGTACATGGACAACAGGAGCGCTTGTCAGGGATGGACATGGACAACAGGAGTGCTTGTCAGGGATGGAAATGGACAACAGGAGCGCTTGTCAGGGATGGACATGGACAACAGGAGCGCTTGTCAGGGGTGGACATGGACAACAGGAGTGCTTGTCAGGGGTGGACATGGACAACAGGAGCGCTTGTCTGGGGCGGACATGGACAACAGGAGCACTTGTCAGGGACGGACATGGACAACAGGAGTGCTTGTCAGGGATGGACATGGACAACAGGAGCGCTTGCCTGGGGCGGACATGGACAACAGGAGCGCTTGTCAGGGACGGACATGGACAACAGGAGCGCTTGCCTGGGGCGGACATGGACAACAGGAGCGCTTGCCTGGGGCGGACATGGACAACAGGAGCGCTTGTCAGGGACGAACATGGAAAACAGGAGCGCTTGCCTGGGGCGGACCTGTACAACAGGAGTGCTTGTCAGGGACGGACATGGACAACAGGAGCGCTTGTCAGGGACGGACATGGACAACAGGAGTGCTTGTCAGGGATGGACATGGACAACAGGACCGCTTGTCTGGGGCGGACATGGACAACAGGAGCGCTTGTCAGGGACGGACATGGACAACAGGAGTGCTTGTCACGGATGGACATGGACAACAGGAGCGCTTGCCTGGGGCGGACCTGGACAACAGGAGTGCTTGTCAGGGATGGACATGGACAACAGGAGCGCTTGTCAGGGACGGACATGGACAACAGGAGCGCTTGTCAGGGACGGACATGGACAACAGGAGCGCTTGTCAGGGGTGGACATGGACAACAGGAGCGCTTGTCAGGGACGGACATGGACAACAGGAGCGCTTGTCAGGGACGGACATGGACAACAGGAGCGCTTGTCAGGGATGAACATGGACAACAGGAGCGCTTGTCAGGGATGGACATGGACAACAGGAGCGCTTGTCAGGGACGGACATGGACAACAGGAGCGCTTGTCATGGACGGACATGGACAACAGGAGCGCTTGTCAGGGATGGACATGGACAACAGGAGCGTTGTCAGGAACGGACATGGACAACAGGAGCGCTTGTCAAGGACGGACATGGACAACAGCAGCCCTTGTCAGGGGCGGAAATCGAGAACAGGAGTGCTTGTCAGGGACGGACATGGACAACAGGAGGGCTTGTCAGCGATGGACATGGACAACAGGAGTGCTTGTCAGCGGCGGACATCGAGAACAGGAGTGCTTGTCAGGGACGGACATGGACAACAGGAGCGCTTGTCACGGATGGACATGGACAACAGGAGTGCTTGTCAGGGGCGGACATCGAGAACAGGACCGCTTGTCAGGGATGGACATGGACAACAGGACCGCTTGTCAGGGATGGACATGGACAACAGGAGCGCTTTTCAGGGATGGACATGGACAACAGGAGTGCTTGTCAGGGGCGGACATCGAGAACAGGAGTGCTTGTCAGGGACGGACATGGACAACAGGAGTGCTTGTCAGGGACGGGCATGGACAACAGGAGCGCTTGTCAGGGGTGGACATGGACAACAGGAGCGCTTGTCAGGGACGGACATGGACAACAGGAGCGCTTGTCAGGGACGGACATGGACAACAGGAGCACTTGTCAGGGACGGACATGGACAACAGGAGCGCTTGTCAGGGACGGACATGGACAACAGGAGCGCTTGTCAGGGACGGACATGGACAACAGGAGCGCTTGTCAGGGACGGACATGGACAACAGGAGCACTTGTCAGGGATGGACATGGACAACAGGAGTGCTTGTCAGGGATGGACATGGACAACTGGAGTGCTTGTCAGGGATGGACATGGACAACAGGAGTGCTTGTCAGGGGCAGACATGGACAACAGGAGTGCTTGTCAGGGGCGGGTGGCAGGAGGGGCGGAGGGTCCAGGGGGATAAATGGTGTTCGACCCGGACTTCACTTGGGGTGGTGATCTCACAATATAGTGTCAGGTGATGTGTTCTGAAACGTGCACCTGAAACCCGTGTAATTTTGTTAGCCAGTGTCACCCCAATACATTTTATTAAAATAATTAAATGCATCACTTTTTTAAAGAAACTCTCACAAGCTGATGGTAGGAGTGTCACTAATGCCATCACTTTGGGACTCTGTGTCCAAGGGACTCCACGGGAGGAAACCTCCTGTGTGTGCCGAGACGGCAGTCCCTGGACGGGCAGGAAAAGGAGAAATAGCCCGGTGTTCACTGAGCCAGACAGCTGGCTGGAGAGATGGATCATGTAATAGCCACGCGGCATGGACACGAGACCCACAGGGACATTCCGAACAAAAGAGCCCCAGACACAGGTCGGGGGCGGGGGCGGGGGGGGGGGGCGCGGGGAGAAGCCAGTCAGAGAGGAACGTGCCTAAGTTCAAAATAAGCAACAGACATGGGTGAGAAAGTCCAGAAAAAGAACCGATCTACCCAGAATTCAGGGGGGTGTGAGTGGGGCCACAGGGCTTATAGTGGTCGGCAAACTCATTAGTCACCAGAGCCAAATATCAACAGTACAACGATTGAAATTTCTTTTGAGAGCCAAATTTTTTAAACTTAAACTATATAGGTAGGTACATTGTTATTAACTTAATTAGGGTACTTCTAAGGCTTAGGAAGAGCCACACTCAAGGGGTCAAAGAGTCGCATGTGGCTCGCGAGCCGCAGTTTGCCGACCACGGGTAGGGTATCGAATGTAATTGCTTTTTTATTATTTGAATTAATTGAGATGAAGTACAAATGTAATTATGTTTCATTTCTTTTTCAGAGTGTGGGTATCAAGGGCATTTGTTGTCTTACTCTTTGTAACCAACACATATTTTATAAGTCCTCTTCGGTATCTAATATTTCATTAAATGCAAGTATAAATTATATATTTGAATTACAAATTAACAAAAAAAATTCTCTAACTATCAAGAGGAAGTCATGGTGGCCTTGGCTGGGTGGCTTAGCTGGCGGGAGCACCTCCTGTGCACCAAGAAGGGTGTGGGGTTGCTCCCCGCGTGGGGCGCGTACAGGAGGCAACCGGTTGATGCTCCTTTCACATTGATGGTTCTCTCTCACTCTCCCTCTCTCCCTCTGAAATTAATAAAGACAGGTCCTCAGGTGAGGATTTAAAAATGAGAGAGAGAGAGAGAGAGAGAGAGAGAGAGAGAGAGAGGGAGATTGATTCATCGTGAGTTGGCCAGGGACATCCTCCCAGGAGCACGATACGTATTGAATTGAATGGTGTTTTATACACATGCAAGCAAATGCACATTTGTTTTTTCTACCAACACGACTTTGCTGTATCTCAACAGAGTGGCCTTGGTTACTTGTGTTGCTGGGTTGTTGTAGGAGCTAAGGTGGCCTCTTCAAACGGGGCTCCTCCAGATGGGGTGGCTCTGCATGGAGGCTTCTGTCTGCCATCACCTCCCTTTGATGGTCAGAGGGCACGGCACTCAGGGACACGGTGGTCAGAGGGCACAGCTGGTGCACAGGGACACGGTGGTCAGAGGGCACAGCTGGTGCACAGGGACACAGTGGTCAGAGGGCACAGCTGGTGCACAGGGACACGGTGGTCAGAGGGCACAGCTGGTACACAGGCACACGGTGGTCAGAGGGCACAGTGCACAGGCACACGGTGGTCAGAGGGCACAGCTGGTGCACAGGCACACGGTGGTCAGAGGGCACAGTGCACAGGGACACGGTAGTCAGAGGGCACAGCTGGTGCACAGGGACACGGTGGTCAGAGGGCACAGCTGGTGCACAGGCACACGGTGGTCAGAGGGCACAGCTGGTGCACAGGCACACGGTGGTCAGAGGGCACAGCTGGTGCACAGGGACACGGTGGTCAGAGGGCACAGCTGGTGCACAGGGACACGGTGGTCAGAGGGCACAGCTGGTGCACAGGCACACGGTGGTCAGAGGGCACAGCTGGTGCACAGGGACACGGTGGTCAGAAGGGTGAGCCGGGTGCTGGGTCTGAAGGATGAGCCAGGTGCTAGGTGTGCAGGGTGAGCAGGGTGCTAGGTGTGTGGGCTGAGCCAGGTGCTGGGTCATGGTGTGAGCCGGGTGCTAGGTGTGGGAGCTGAGCCAGGTGCTGGGTCATGGTGTGAGCCGGGTGCTGGGTGTGCAAGCTGAGCCGGGTGCTGGGTCATGATGTGAGCCAGGTGTTGGGTCATGTTGTGAGCCAGGTGCTGGGTCATGGTGTGAGCCAGGTGCTGGGTCATGGTGTGAGCCGGGTGCTGGGTCATGGTGTGAGCCGGGTGCTGGGTCATGGTGTGAGCCTGGTGCTGGGTCATGATGTGAGCCGGGTGCTGGGTCATGGTGTGAGCCGGGTGCTGGGTCATGGTGTGAGCCGGGTGCTGGGTCATGGTGTGAGCCGGGTGCTGGGTCATGGTGTGAGCCTGGGCACCTGGTTTCTGGGCCCAGACTCACTGCTGCAGAACTCACCATCCTCTTGCCAATGTGGGGGCCTCGTTCTCAGAAAGCCCTCCTCATCCTGTGTCAGAGGCAAACTAGGGAGGACCTGCCAAAGTTGAATTACGAGAGGAGCGGGAAGCCCCCGCCGCCCCCAGGAGGGCCGGTCATCGGGCCTTGTTCCCAGTAAGCATGTCATGAGGACTATCATTTTGTTCTAAAATAAGACCTTGCTGTTGGCAGCCACATCCCGTCGTTTCTCCCAGCAGGTCTGTGGGTCTCCTGGGACAGCACCTTCTGCCTGGAGGGGCAGGGGGGCGCCGGTCCTCAGGTCTCCCTCTTGTGGCTTGTGCCCAGCGTGGCGCTGGGACGGGGGTAGCGCAGGGCGGGCACGCCGTGTCCAGCAGAGGACAGGCCCCGAGCTAACCCTGTGCTTCTTTTTCTTCCCAACAGTCAGCAACAAGGACAAACTGGAAAGATCGTCGGGACTGAGGATTCTTCAAGCCGGAGTGGGGTCGGTGAGTGGCGGAGGGCTGCCCTGAGACGCGTCGGTGCACGGCGTGCTGTCGGCGTGGAGGCCTGCGTCGCGGCCAGTGTGGTGGTCCCGTAACGTCGCGTGGCTGGGGCGGCTGACTGGCTGGTGCCAGGTTAGCCGTCCGATGGTTGAGATGCTGGTGCCGGTGCCGGCTAATGTGACTGTTTTTGGTGGCCTTTGAGGAAGCAGTCGTGAGTAAGGAAAACAGTGAAACCGTCAGAACACACATACTTCCTTGTTTCGTTCATTGTGCACAGGAGTGGGCCGAGTAGTTGCCCTTCCCTCGGGGCTCGGGGAGGTACTGTATCTCAGCTGTTTTGGGACGTGTCTGTGGGGAGGCGCTATAGGGCCGGGCGCTTCCACAATAGGGTGAGTCCCGGCAGCTCCGGCCAGGCGCGGCTCCGTTGGTATCGGAAGGAGGCACTTGACCTGACACTTGGTCAGCAAGTGCAGCTGACAGCGCTCACCTCCCGTGGCCTGCGGGGCGCGTCCTGGTCTCTAGGCAACTGAACTAACTGCAGGCAGAACAGCGCTGCTCCCTCTTAGAAGGGGTGTGGCCACTCTGAGTCCGCCTGGACCAGACCGGCCTTTGCTGTCGCCGTAGAAACTAGATTTCACGGCGGGCAGCTGCCATGAGGGCTCCTGCTGATGGCTGAGACCCGCCACTTTCTTGGGGGAAATCTCCCCGCAGCCACAAGTCCTGCTCTCACACGAGAGCCTGTGTAACTGGCTGTTTTCAGGACCAGCAGCTCCGCCTAACGGGGTGCAGGCGTGCAGGAGCGGCTCTCAAGCAAGCACGGCGCCTGCGGCTTGTGCTCCTGTGACAGCGCAGGACGCACATGGGGACTGACAGAACCCGTCAGAGGAGGTGGGAGGGATGGGGCCCCAGGACCGCCGGTGCCCACGGAAGGGCTGTTTCCGCAGCACGGATATTGCTGGTGTCCAGGGCAGGCTAGGAGTGTGTCTGGATGTGAGGCTGGCCCTGCCGGGGAAGGGCAGGACTGGCAGTGGGGAGAGGCACCCATCTGGCAGCTGAACCGGGAGGGCCTCTTCTGGCTGGAAAGGAGTCTCCTGCTTCTCAGGGGCTCGAGCAGTGGTTCTCAACCTTCCTAAGGCCGCGACCCTTTGTCGTGTGACCCCCAATGTCATTGCTACAAATTGAACATAATTAAAGCACAGTGATTAACCACAAAAACAATATGTAATTATATGTGTTTTCCGATGGTCTTAGGCGACCCCTGTGAAAGGGTCGCGACCCACAGGTTGAGAACCGCTGCCCTAAAATGTCCGATCCGTGCTCACACGCTACCCTCAGGTCTGTGTGAATTTGTCATGCGATGTGCGTGGCGGTGGACAGTGTGGCTCCGTGCCACGGGCACCATGGGAACGAGGGGGCGGGGCGGATCCTAGTGGATGCCTGGACACAGCTCCGTTTCCCGCCGGGCCCCACGTGGTCCTCTCCTGTCTGTGGGAAGATGCCGAGAGTGTAAATGGCTGCTGTCTAAACCGGAATCCGGTATTTAGCGCTTTGCCGACAAGAATGGGTTTCATGCAGGCGTGGGCCCGGTTGGTGCGCAGGGAGTGTGGGCAGTGATGACCCACCTGACCGGGGCTCTCTCGAAGTTGGCTGGGACAGGAAACCTGGCGCAGATGGTGCTGGTGGCCAGCGACCTGCCCGAGCCCCCGGGGCTTCCATAGGGACAGCTGGGATTTCTGTAATGAAGATCCACTTTTAACCAGCGGCTGGCGGCGGCCTCCATAGCTTTAAAAACACATCTCGCCCTCCCGCTCAATGTCACACTCCCAGAAGTTTATCTCAAGGTTCACCAGGCAAGAGAATGGGAAAAACGCAGCTTTGGGAAAAGCCCAAACTGATCTAAATGTAAAAGCGTAGTAAGGTAACTAATCACATTGTATTAGCCAAATAAACGGAATTCAATGATTCTGTTAAAAGTCGGATGAGGCCCTGGCCAGGGCACATTCCAGGTGGCAGGTTCAGTCCCCTGTCAGGTGTGTGCAATGTTTCTCTCCCACATTGATGTTTCTCTCTCTCCCTTCCCCTCTCTAAAATCAATAAAACAATAAACTATAAAGAAAGATGTCTGAGAACCATGAAGGCAAAGGCAGCCATGGAAACTGTCCACAGCGATGAGGCTCAGTCACCACGCCCAGACCTGAGGCCGGTCCTGGGGGAGGGAGGAGGCCAAAGCAAGTTCTCTCCTTTTCCAACATTTTCTTGAGCATATTCTTTACCTTTCATTTTGAAATCCTTATAGACTCGCAGGAGGCTGTGAGCGCGGTGGGTGTGCTGTGAACACTGCCCACAGCCCCCCCAGGGCTCGTGCCCGTGACGGGGGCGATCGGCGTGTGCGCTCTGTCATTTATCTTTAATGCCACTTTTAATAAAAATCGTGCAACTGAAGTAAATCAGCACATATTCAGGCTGACACATTGAGGATGTGAGAGGAACCCCGCCCTGGGTGGGAGCCCCGGCCCAGTGGGCGGAGCCAGCTCCTCGCTCCCCTGAACTGCCCTGTCCCTGAGAGAACACCCGCAGTCACCTCAGCCGTCACTGATTTAAGGCCTGAAGGGCACCGAGCTGGGCCCGGGCAGACGTGTAAGTGACCAAAGATCCCTGGACCTTAGACCCTCGGCCCATCCAGGAGCTGAGGAGGAGGAGCTGAGGAGGAGGAGCTGGGTGTGGATGGAGAGTGGACAGCGGCAGAGAGCAGCTCTGGCCAGAAGGTGGAGGGAGATGGAATGAGTCAAGGTGACACCATGGGACGTGTCCACAAGTGCCTGGGAAACCTGTGGAGAAGGAGCTGCGGGATGGGCACCTCCCTGGTCACACCCAGGACCCTCTGTGCCACCCCTGGGTGCTCCCACGGCAGCCCAGGACACCAGCAGGCACAGACCCCTGATGCCCAGGAAACCATGAGACAGCTTCCCAGAAACAGGCACATTGGATGCACCCCAGGTGGCCCCCAGTTCAAGACGCTGGTGGCACCCCACCCAGGGCCCATCCAGGGACCTGGGGGCCTCTGCCAGCTCCGGAGACAGAAGAGCCGGCTGCTCTGTCCTAGCCCCTCCCTCCGCACCGTGGGCTCCATGCCGTGGGCTTCACACGTGGGCTCCATGCCATGGGCTCCATGCCATGGGCTTCACACGTGGGCTCCATGCCATGGGCTCCATGCCGTGGGCTTCACACGTGGGCTCCATGCCGTGGGCTTTGCACTGTGGGCTCCATGCCGTGGGCTTTGCACTGTGGGCTCTGCAGTCTGGCCAGACCCACTTCCCCTCCTTGCGCAGTCACCTTTATTGTACTCCAACCTGCATTTCTTGACGGACAAAACTGAACCTGTTTCTCCTAAATGCAGAATGTGCACCTACAGCAAGCTGGTTCCTGTGCTTTAAGAGGCAAATCTGCATGGAGCTGCGTTAAAATATTTACAGCCGCCACCCTGGAAGGCTCTATGCTCACCCACTGACGTCTCCTGTGGGGAAGGCAGGCCAGGGTCACTGAGACCCTGGGTCACTTCTGACCTTTGCTGGAGGGTGTCACTCTGTTTTCCTGTTTCTCAAAAGTGAAGAAAATCACACCAAATACGTTGGCTGTGATGAACTGCCTCACCACGCCGGGAACGTGACTTCATTGGGAGACACTGAGTGAGGACCGCGCCACGTGGCTGAGGTCTCTGTGCAATACCTTTCTGTGACTGGCAGGCAGGAGGGCTCTGTGGGAGGCAGCAGTTGCTATAGTGACAAGTCCATCTTATTCAGCATCAGAGTAAATGGTCAGGTTAAATGAAACGTGATGTCTGCACCCCTGCCCGCCCCGGCCCTTCCTCGCGTCTTCCCCGGTATTTTACAGAAACACGCAGCAGGCATGCCTCCCTCCGGCCCGGCTGCGCCGGCCTGGCACCGGGTGGTGCCCGAGGACCCGAGGGACGTCCCAGCACAGCGAGCTGGTTCCCGCCGCCCTGCAGAGCCGGCGGCTACGGGCCGGGTGGGCTCTCCGGACGCCCTCTTCCAGCTCTTCAGCCCTACGACCGGGAATTGCTGGGGGTGAGGAGCGCAGAGGGCATGTGCCAAGCCCCGCGCTTCTGAACCAGCCGGGGCCGTCCTGGCCCCCGTGAGGCAGACGCAGTCGCAGACCAGGACACACACGAGAGGCTGAGTGACGAGGCGGGCGTCCAGCTCGGGCCGTGTCCTTGTCCCTAAACGGCCCCACGCAGGCTTTGAAGAGAGAAAGGCCGTGCGCTCTGCCTCATGGAGGCTCCCGTCACTGGATGGGACTGGCTCCAGGTGGTGGGTGCAGCCGGGGCGCGAGGGACCCAGGCAGGGCCAGCCCACGTACAGGACCTCCCGTCCCCAGAGACTAAAGGTGGACAAGCCCACGCCTGGGGTGTGTCCTCCAGGTCCGACCGCGCTTCCTGTTTCAGAGCACACTTTGTAACCCAGATCAGGGGACCCTCCGAACCACCTGCACCAGGAGCCCCCTTTGCCCATGGCGACGGCACCTGCTACCGGGCGGGGAGCGCGAGTTGCTGAGGTCAGTTTGCAAACACGAAGCTGCACCCTGTGTCTGAGAAGAGGACCTGGTTACATGGCTGATGAGGCTTCCGTGGGTACAAACCCATTGAATTACAGCACCAGGGTTTTTGAGAGCAGAAAGCAAAAGGAATATTTTTAAGGAATAACTTTCTCCCCTTCACAAGCTCTCAGAATTAATGCTGCACTAAAATATCAGATTCTCTCCTGGGTGGCACCAGGCACAGCCCTACGCTCACAGGAGAGGACTGAGGTGGGATGACTGGCGTGCAAAGTCCAACCTTGGTTCTCGCGTCTCCCACCGGAAACCATTCTCCTCTAAGTTGTTCACGGGAAAGTGTCTTGGTTGTCGAATGAAACTCCGGTTCTCAACCAGATAATCCTTTCATGCTGATCCTGTGTGGTCAGTCACACGTCTCTCAGGCGATAAGCAAAGGAGAATGTGCGAGTGTGAGTCAGTTCACCGAGAGCCCCGCGTGGCTGACAGCTCAGGGAAGTGTGCTGTGGCTGTTCCCTGAGAAGGATCACCTGACAGAGAAGCAGCGAACCGTGGGAGTCACTTGTCGGCCTCGGCGCAGTGTTTCACTTGGGCCAGTGTTAAAGTGCGGGCGGCAGCCTCACGGGTGGGTTTCAGGGAGCCTGAGGCAGGTTCTAGTGGAGCAAAGAGACAAAGGAGAGAAAGAACCGCAGACGAACAGCTACCTGACGCTTTTATGGAAGGGACTCCCTTCCAAACAATAACATCCCCCCGTACCCCCGTGCCCCTGGCCCCCATCCCTGCTGCCCCCATCCCCCACCCCTGTCCTCCCACCCCCGGAGTCCCCCACCTCCTGTCCCTCCGCCCCCTCCCCCCCAGTCCCTCCGCTCCATACTCAGGCATCAGGAGCTCTCAGCATTAAAGGTAAGGTCTAGTGTGTACGTAAACTTTTCTTTTTACTGTACATTTCATTTCCTTTGTGAAATGTTCATTTGCACGTCATGTCCTTTTTGCTTTTAAAGTGTTGTTTATAGATGAAACAGTGCGTTAGACATGGACTGTGCATAAGAGGGGAAAACAGGGACCATGTGAGGTCTGGGGCGGACTCGTTCATTACATCACATCTACGGAGCCAAGGCCCACTGCACACGCTTGTTTCCTAAGCCTCCTCCGAGGGGACAGCAGACAGGGCTCGCAGCAGACGTGCCCCTCGCAGCCTGGAGGCTGGGCGTCGGGGTGGGTGGCTCATTCCTCCCCAGGCCTCTCTCCTGGGCCTCAGACAGACACCCTCTGCCTGGTCCGCATTGGATCAAGGCCCACCTGGCAACCTCATCTGAGTAATCACCTCTGCAAAGGCCCGCAGCTCAGCCCCGGCCTGTGCGCTCAGTGGTTAGAGTGGTGGCTGCACACCCATGGGCTGCAGGTTTGACCCCAGCCCCAGTTTGGGGTGCATACGGAGGCAACCAATCGCTATGTCTCTCTCACATTGATGTCCCTCCCTCTCTCCCTTCCACTCTCTTTAGAAAGCATTGGGAAACATATTCTCAGGTGAGGATTAAATAAACAAATAAGTAAATATTTTTAACAGGCCCCATCTCCAAAGACAGTTGCATTTTGAGGCGCTGGCAGCTTGCACTGCAGCATACGGATT
The DNA here is from genome assembly GCF_028538775.1 of Myotis yumanensis. Classification (NCBI taxonomy): domain Eukaryota; kingdom Metazoa; phylum Chordata; class Mammalia; order Chiroptera; family Vespertilionidae; genus Myotis; species Myotis yumanensis. Next base: position 597,619 of record NW_027223760.1, read on the forward strand.
TGGGGGACACAGGCAGCCCACAGCACCGATCTGGTGAGGCCTGCCTTCAGTGCCTCCTCTAAGGCTCCTCTATCCATTGGCTCCAGGAGACAGTGTGTGGACAGCCACCTTCTCAGAAATACACTCTGTCAGACGACTAGTGGGAAAGTGAGAAGCTCTATCAGGCCATTCAAGGAGATAAAAAACGAACAAGCAAACAGAAACAGAAAACTTAGTGTACAGTTGTAGAAGCATAACAGGACCGTTTTGTCCAAAAGACCATCAAATCCATGGTTTGATCTGCAATAAAGTAAAAATTACACACCATGTTCAGGTGAAAAGCCCTGGCCGTCCAAGGAGCAGGGAGGTGGGCCATGGCCGCTGGCCGGATCCCCTTGAGTGGCTGTGCTGGGGGGAGGGGGGGCGAGGGTGAGCCAGCTCCTCTGGCAATGGGAGGTGATGGCCTGTAGCGTGGGGTCCCTAGAAAAATTCTTGGCATTAAAACAACATAAATGGTGTTGCGATTTTATTGCTTTGGCAAAGGGTTGTGTGTTTCTCTGCAGCTAACTTGTGAGGGGAGCCTTTTCATCCTGGTGGGGCAGGTGGGCTAATACATTTATTTTAGAAGCGTCCGCACAGCAGCATAGAAGGGACTGACTGTTGAACTGCTGATTCACAGATTGCCTCTAAGAGAATGCAGGCAAATGCTGGCCCTCAAAGCCCTGCGAATAGACAATGTTCAATTTTTAATTTCCAGCCCCTTTCAGATTATGGGGATGAAAAACAATATTTAATCCCTCGTTAACACATGAATAAGTGGAAGCCATAATTTTCAACCAGACAATAACAGGATTATCTCAAGAACTGTCAGTTTATGTGAAAATAGTATGTTGCCCAAATTTTCATAAAAATTAGCAGCGGAAAATATTCAAAATCAGAGCGATGGGAAGAGGAAAGCCGGCCTTCCTGGTAATAAATATTCATATTTGTCTGCTCAGGAGATGAAAATCTAATCAAGGGGCTATTGATGCGCCGGCTTTTTTTCTTTCCACCCAAGATGTTTCATCTAAATTGGGTTGGATATGGAAATTAGTCTCACGGGCCCTCAGGTCGCGGGCGCTGTCCCCTCAGATGCTGTCCTGGCCACTCCAGGTGACAAGCCCCCGATGTGGGAAGTCACCCTCACTCCACTCAGTGTCCTAAGCGTGTCCCGGGACGGAGCGTTTGGGGCCCTGCTTTTTTAAAATGAAAAAACAACATCATTTCATGCCAGTTAACTCCTGGCTCCTGCAGAGCTCAAATCATCTGTGTTCTCATTTTGTTGACAATTACCATAAATCAAAAGACACTCTGCATGAAGCTTAATGAAATATGTATGATTTTAGAAAGAAAAGATGATGAAGGCAAGATGTTCCTATCTCTGTGTGTGCATCCATGTTGTGTATGTGTGTATGTGTAACATGTGTATGCATACACCTGTGTGTATGTATGTGCATTGTATATGTGTGTGTGAGTGTGTTCGCACATCCATGTGTGCATGTGTGCATCTGTATGTGTGCATCCATGTGTGCACATGTTTGCGAGTATGTGTTTGTACATCCATGTGTGTGAGCGTGTGCATGTGTGAGCATGTATGTGTGCACCCGAATGTACATGCACGTGTGTGCAAGTGTGCATCCATGTGTGCATGGGTGCGTGTGTGTGTGTGTGTTCCCATTTCTTGAAGGCTGTACTTTCCCTTCACATCAGCAGGCGTTTGAGACACTGAGCTCCAGGGCCACTCATTCGTAAACAGATGCAAGAGGCCCATCCAGGTGCTGTCCTTAGGGGACGGAAGTTCCAGGTCCTGAGAATCCCCTCAGTGCTCAGGGCCTCCCTTAGCCTGCAGGCCACCAAGGGGAGTGGAGCCTCCTCTGGCTACACATACAAATTCCCTGAGAGCAAAAACAAGACCTGCTCATCCCTGTCCCACAAAGGACCAAGAGCAGTAGCCGCACACCAGCGACGGTGCCACGACGCGCCTCCCTGCAGACACATCCCGTCCGTCCGCTGCTATGTGTGAGCAGGCGCTTACACCGCCGCGCGTGTGCAGGTGTGGCCTTGCTGTCCATCACTTTATCCCCCAACACCATGGCGCTCATTATGGGATGGTCTGGTCATTTTGGAAAAGCACCTGGAAATATTTGCTTTCTGAAGGTGAAGCTTTCTGGATAGAAACCCTCTCCCGGCTCCTCTGGTCCGGCTAGGGCTGAAGGCAAGAGAAACGGGGAGGACCTGGCGTTCCTCCCTTGCGTGTTGCGCTCACGCTCAGCATGTGTGGCTGTGGCTGGTGCTGAGGCCACACTCTCCTGCCCACGTCTCTGCATCATCCAGCCCTCCCATTTGATACTGGGCCCAGAGACACTTCCTTCCCCCAGGAGGCGCTGGGGGCAGTGCTGAGAGACAAGGGACAGAGGCAGGAGACAGGCGCCCTGCGCAGATGCGGAGCTAGCGCGTCTGTCGGGAGGAAACAGTCCTGCAGGCAGGCTGGCGCGTCCCTCGGCCGCTGTCCTCTCTGGGCCCTGACCGCTGTCCCTCTGCCCGGTGAGACCTGGGAGAATTGCTCTGTGCGCTGCACTGCACCTGCCCTTTGACCCAGGCTCTGCTGCCCTCCGGGGCCTGGGGTCTCCAGTGCACGTGCAGGTAAAAAGGGAGCTAACCCTGAACCAGCCGTCAGGTGCTGGGCCCTCATCCCAACGCTGCGCCAGGGCTCCCGAGAGCGACCGAGCCCAGAGGATGCAGAGACGGCGGAGACCACGGGGCCTTGGAGGCTGAGATGGCCCATGGGCTTCCCTCTGCAGGCTGGAGGCCTGGGAAGCTGTGGTGCAAGTTCAAGTTCAAGTTCAAACCCAAAGGCTGAGAAACCAGGAAGCCGACGGGCCCCAACCTGAGTCAGAAGACCAGCACTCAGCGCCCTGATGGCCAAGAAAGAGAAGGTGCACGTCCCAGATCAGCAGAGAGCGCCCCACACCTTTCTGTTCTGCTCGGACCCTCAGCGGGTCGGCGAGTTCCACTGTGGAGAGGGTGACCCTCCTCACTTGTCTGTGGATTCCAGAAACACCACAGACACCCCCAGAAATGATGCTCACCAGCCACGTGGGCCCAGTCAGGGTGACGCAAAATTACCCATCACCTCCCTGACATTGCCTTTCTTCCAGCTGCCTGCCCATCAGACTCTAGGAGACTTTCTTGCTTCACCAGGGAGAAGGGCGGGAACTTGGATCAGATCTCATGCTGCGCTGTGTCCACAGAGGGCTCCAGGCTGGTGAGCTCCAGGGAACGTCCCTGTGGTGTGAGGAATCGGCTCTGAGCCTGAGGGAGGGTTTCCTGTGACCTCCAAGGTGGTCTTTTGGGGAACTTGCTAACATGCCCACCTTTCTGGGTTTCTGCAAAGAGTTTCCCCACCCACCGTGGCCCTGCTCCCAGTGGCAGATGCAGAACAGCTTCTCCAGGGGAAGAGGCCCAGGCAGCCGCTCAGGGAGCAGTGGGCAGGGTGAGGGACCAGAGGACGAGGGCCTGGACCATGACCCAAGCATCATCTCCTGGTGACGGCGTCCATCCTGGACCACAACCCAAGCGCCGTCTCCCTGGTGACGGCATCCATCCTGGACCACGACCTGAGCACCATCTCCCTGATGACGGCATCCATCTTGGACCATGACCCAAGTGCCGCCTCCCTGGTGACAGCATCCATCCTGGACCACGACCTGAGAGCGCCATCTCCCTGGTGCTGAGACAGGTGCAGTCTCCAGGGTTGGCGCGGCTGTGGCACCTGAGAGACCTCGGCACAGAGAAGATGCAGTGTGATTGGCATTTTCTACACAAAGAGACAAAGAAGGACTTGACTCCCTCGGGCCTTCATTCTCAGACTCTCCTTCAGGGGAGCGGCGAATGAAAGATCCCACAGGCAGGAGCAGGGACGGTGGCGGTGGGAGCTCTTGTTCAGGAATCAGGGTAGTAAATTCTGACCCTTGTCGAGGAGCTTGAGCAGAGCCAGCCAGAGAACTAGTTCAGCGAAGCGGGCCTGACCCAGCTGGAAGCCCCAATGGACCCCAGCCAGACCCCCTGATGGACCCCCAGCCAGACCCCCTGATGGGCCCCCAGCCAGACCCCCTGATGGACCCCCAGCCAGACCCCCTGATGGACCCCCAGCCAGACCCCCTGATGGGCCCCCAGCCAAACCCCCTGATGGGCCCCCAGCCAGACCCCCTGATGGGCCCCCAGCCAGACCCCCTGATGGACCCCCAGTCATACCCCCTGATGGGCCCCCAGCCAAACCCCCTGATGGGCCCCCAGCCAGACCCCCTGATGGGCCCCCAGCCAGACCCTCTGATGGACCCCCAGTCATACCCCCTGATGGACCCCCAGCCAGACCCCCTGATGGGCCCCCAGCCAGACCACCAGCCAGACCCCCTGATGGGCCCCCAGCCAGACCCCCTGATGAGCCACCAGCCAGACCCTCTGATGGACCCCCAGCCAGACCACCAGCCAGAACCCTTGATGGACCCTCAGCCAGACCCCCTGATGGGCCCCCAGCCAGACCCCCTGATGGACCCTCAGCCAGACCCCCTGATGGACCCCCAGCCAGACCCCCCTGATGGACCCCCAGCCAGACCCCCAGCCAGACCTCCAGCCAGACCCCTGGCTGGACACTACAGCTGGTCCCCAACCAGGCCCCAGAGCCCTACACAGCTGGGGAGTAGCTGTGCCCTCCTTCCTGGGGACCCGCTCAGAGGGCACCTCCTGACCTCAGGCAGGACACATGGCCAAGATTGCTGTGTCCGCTGTAGCCACTAGGGGTCACACTTACATCTTCTCCAGAGCTCATGGGATCCTAAAATTAGGGTGTCTCCTCGGACCAGGATTGGCAGGAATTTGCTGGGATTTAAAGGATGGGTGGGAATGGGCAAGAAGAGGAGACACAGACGCCGAAGTCCCTGGGTGACCTGCACTCCAGGATCTTGCTCCCCAGACTTCAGTGACAGGATTAGCCGTGACAGTTTCCTAAGTCACGCCGGAATTGGAATGTTCTCTCCCCACATCAGAAAGATGACTGCAACCTGGAGCAAGGTTCTCCGAAAAGCATTTCCCACCTGCTGCTGTAATACCTGCAGCCAATGGGACCCCTCAGGACGCCTGTCTGCCAGTGTGCATGTGTGTGCTCACAGTGTACGCATGCGATCTTGTGTGAGCCTGTGTGTGCATGAGCCTGTGTGTGCATGAGCCTGTGTGCATGTGCCCATGAATGTGTGTATGCAGGTGAGCCTGTGAGCATGTGTTGTATTTCAGCATGTACGTGTGTTGTGGTGAGCCTGTGAGTGTGTAAGCATGTGTGTGCATGTGTGTATGAGCGGGAGCGGCTGAGGGGGACTATGGGGTATCAGTAGCAGGGGGAGTCATAGAAGTGTGACTGAGAGTATGGATGCCCAGGTAGGGACATTCTTAGCATCTCAGAGCCCAGGCTGGCCTGTCCCCAACTGGAACATCAGCCATCCATCTGCAGAGCCTCACAGAGACCGGCTGTGAGGTGTTCTGTGAAGGTACCCACCTCAGAGGCTCTACCGTGGGCAGATGGCACCCCTCAGGGGACCAGAGGAGGGAGTGCCAGCAGGTGGAAGGCTGGCTAGAGAGCATGGCTGTCCCCGCTCTCTCCATGATCCTTTTCTGAGTTTATCCCATACCCAGAGCCATCATCTAGGTTTATGACGTGTGTCTACTAATCAAAGGAACACGTAAACTTTTTACTTACTTTGGCACTAAGTGTAGAGCCGTGGAACTCTCTTTTCAAGTGAAATACTTCGCAGGATTCTATAGAAAAAGTGACAAAGTGAGAGGCGCCGAGTCCATGGGCCCAGGGCCTTCCCTCCCAGCAGAGGCCTTTGCATACCTCCCGCATGTCAAGGGGCCATGCTGGGTGGCCCAGCCGGCACACTGGGTGTAATCTGGGGGCCTGGCAAAGTGGAGGCACCAGGAAATGTTTGCAGAAACAACTGGATATTTCAATTCAAAATCATCTTGGCATCAAGGGGGAAATCAGAGCTTTGACTTCCTCACACTCATTTTGAAAGTCAATACTTAATAATGTTTAACTGCATGCAGTAGTGTGCTTAGGGGGTCTTGGGAGGTCTGTAATCTTTATGTGAAAGCCTTTATTAATCTTAATTTGATGCTACATGGAGCCTAGTCTGAAAATGACTGGTGTTTTGGCAAGAATGGTGGATAAGTTGTTGGGAGGCCTGGCCTCACCGTTAACTCCCTGATAATTTTGAACTAGTCACTGACTCCTGCTTGCATCAAGTTCCTCATGTCTGGGATGGGAACACTGGGTGGATGATCCTTAATAACTCCTCCAGGTGGAATATTTATTCTCCACCAGCATAGGAATCCTGTTTGTCTCAGATGTCTTTGTATCTCGAGCATCCAGTGCAATGACAGATGGATGGATGGATGGATGACGGATGGGTGAATGGATGGATAGGTAAATAGGCGGATGGATGGATGGATGGATGGATGGATGGACAGGTAAATGATGGGTGGATAGATGAATGATGGAGGATGGTGGATGGATGTATGGATGTATGGATGATGGATAGATTATGAATAGATGATGGATGATGGGTGGATGGATGGATGGATGATGAATGGATGGATGAATGGATGGATGGATGAATGGATGGATGGATAGATGTTGGGTAGATTATGAATAGATAATGGAGGATGATTGGTGATGGATGGATGATTGATGGATAGATTGATGGATGATTAATAGATTATGAATAGATAATGGAGGATGATGGGTGATGGATGGATAGATGGGTGGGTGGGTGGATATATGGATGAATAATGACTAGATTATGAATAGATAATGGAGGATGATGGGTAATGGATGGATGGCTGGGTGGGTGGGTGGATGGATACTAGATGGTGAAAGAAAAGCATTTTATGTTGGATGAGACACCCTGGGCTCTTTTTTGCCCGGGTGTCTATTAAACATTCATTCATTTATCCCATAGTATTTTGTTACCTTCAGAGATGAGACAAAGAATGGAACATGGTTCTTTTTTTTATCCTCACCAAGGATATGTTTAGAGAGCGGAAGGGAGGAAAGGTGGGAGGGATCAAACCCAGAAACTAGGTATATGCACTGACTGGGAATCAAACCAGTGAACTTTTGGTGTATGGGACACCGCTCCAGTCACCCGAGCCGCCCGGCCAGGTTTCGGAGGGAGCACAGCCCTGCTGACAACACCTTGATTTCAGATGTGGGGCCTCCGGACCCTGAGAGGATAGTGGCTGTGGCTTTAAGCCTCCCAGTTTGCGGGGGTTTGTAATGGCAGCCCCAGAAAATGGCTCCAGCTGGGCTGCAGACTATGTAGTGTCTGAGAGAAGAGATGGAAGGAACCCGCAAATCCCTTGTGGGCTCTGGGGAAGCCGAGCCTGGAGCCACGGGCTGGTTCAGGGAGGTGGCCGGAGAGCAGGCTCCAGAGGCCAGGAAAGCCACGCTCAACCAAGTCAGGAGCCAGGCAGGGAGCTCATGACAACCAGAACGAGACACAGGGCTGAAAGGATCCATGGTCCCTCATCAGCCATCGAGCCGCTAGACCTGCTCCCTACGTGACTGGCCTCCCCTCCTCCCTCACACTCATTGCAGAGACCAGGATGCAGGTGTCTAATCTTACAAATTTCACTTACTTAAGAAGTTTGAGAACTCAGCTCTGGGACCTCACAGGGCGATAGCACCACGAGCCACACACAGCGTTCCACCACCAGCACCTCCCCCGCGGTGGGAGCCTGGCGCTCCTGTCCCGTGTCCCACACCCTCTGCTCTCCCCGCCCTCGGCTCCTCTCCTGCCCCTTTAACAATGAAGGGCCCTGGCTCCCTTCCGTCTGCAGGTCTCAGAATGAGCCACGTCGCTTTCATCCTCCTCCCGACTTTTAATCAACTCTGGGCTGCCCAGCTGTGCCTGTACTAGACTCCAATTTTGACAACTATTGACTGAATTGCCTAGTCAGTTCCATGAAAAAATAAAAATGAGCCCAACCAGCCCATTGCTGATGGAATCTACCAGCCAGTGCCATTCAAAGATCTCTCAAGTCGCCTGGTGTAGAGGGGCCACAGATGCAGCCATCATGTCTTATTCAGAGCATGTGCATCGACATCAATGTAGGAGCTGTCTGCTCCCTGCACAGAGCGACTGTCTAGCTCCATCCCCTAATTACTACCACAAGTTTAGGGAGGGAGACATGAAAGCAGAAGATTCGAGATTAAAAGGCTCCAGTGAGGCACAGGAACGAGATTTGCATAGAGTGACATCTAATTGCAAACCAGAAATGCATCCACAGAGCTCATGGGGAGGGTCAAGGCCTGCTTGGAAGCATCCATACAGAACAAAGATGAAGTCATGTATGCCCCCAAAGATGAGCCCCGCCACTTTGTAAAACAATGCAGTGTGTGGATCTTCAAAGATGTTTGACGACAGCAGATGTGGGATTCTATTTGAAAATGGAGAGAGAGCAGGAGGGGTTGGGGCAGCGCTGCTGCTCTGGGTCATGTCCAGGTCATCTCCAGAGACATGCTGGCTGTGCAGGGCCTGGGTCTCCTCAGTCCAATCATTTGCAGCTTGACTGTGTAAGCCCGACTGTATGTGTGCAGCCCGACTGTATGTGTGCAGTCTGTATGTAGCCTGACTGTATTGTGCAGTCTGACTGTATGTGTGCAGTCTTACTGTATGTAGCCTGACTGTATGTGTGCAGTCTGACTGTATGTAGCCTGACTGTATTGTGCAGTCTGGCTGTATGTAGCCTGACTGTATGTGTGCAGTCTGACTGTATGTAGCCTGCCTGTATTGTGCAGTCTGGCTGTATGTAGCCTGACTATATGTGTGCAGTCTGACTGTATGTAGCCTGACTGTATTGTGCAGTCTGACTGTATGTAGCGTGACTGTATGTGTGCAGTCTGACTGTATGTAGCTTGACTGTATTGTGACGTCTGACTGTATGTAGCATGACTGTATTGTGCAGTCTGACTGTATGTAGCCTGAGTGTATGTGTGCAGTCTGACTGTATGTAGCCTGACTGTATGTGTGCAGTCTGACTGTATGTAGCCTGACTGTATTGTGTAGTCTGGCTGTATGTAGCCTGACTATATGTGTGCAGTCTGGCTGTATGTGTTCAGTCTGACTGTATGTAGCTTGACTGTATTGTGCAGTCTGGCTGTATGTAGCATGACTGTATGTGTGCAGTCTGACTGTATGTAGCTTGACTGTATTGTGACGTCTGACTGTATGTAGCATGACTGTATTGTGCAGTCTGACTGTATGTAGCCTGAGTGTATGTGTGCAGTCTGACTGTATGTAGCCTGACTGTATTGTGTAGTCTGGCTGTATGTAGCCTGACTATATGTGTGCAGTCTGACTGTATGTGTGCAGTCTGACTGTATGTAGCCTGACTGTATTGTGCAGTCTGACTGTATGTAGCCTGACTGTATATGTGCAGTCTGACTGTATGTGTGCAGTCTGACTGTATGTAGCCTGACTGTATTGTGCAGTCTGACTGTATGTAGCCTGACTGTATTGTGCAGTCTGGCTGTATGTAGCCTGACTGTATGTGTGCAGTCTGACCGTATGTAGCCTGACTGTATAATGTGCAGTCTGACTGTATGTGTGCAGTCTGACTGTATGTAGCCTGACTGTATGTGTGCAGATTGTATGTAGCCTGACTGTATTGTGCAGTCTGACTGTATGTAGCCTGACTGTATTGTGCAGTCTGACTGTATGTAGCCTGACTGTATGTGTGCAGTCTGACTGTATGTAGCCTGACTGTATGTGTGCAGTCTGACTATATGTAGCCTGACTGTATGTGTGCAGTCTGACTGTATGTAGCCTGACTGTATGTGTGCAGTCTGACTGTATGTGTGCAGTCTGACTGTATGTAGCTTGACTGTATGTGTGCAGTCTGACTGTATGTGTGCAGTCTGACCGTATGTAGCCTGACTGTATAATGTGCAGTCTGACTGTATGTGTGCAGTCTGACTGTATGTAGCCTGACTGTATGTGTGCAGATTGTATGTAGCCTGACTGTATGTGTGCAGTCTGACTGTATGTAGCCTGACTGTATGTGTGCAGTCTGACTGTATGTAGCCTAACTGTATGTGTGCAGTCTGACTGTATGTAGCCTGACTGTATGTGTGCAGTCTGACTGTATGTAGCCTGACTGTATGTGTGCAGTCTGACTGTATGTGTGCAGTCTGACTGTATGTAGCTTGACTGTATGTGTGCAGTCTGACTGTATGTGTGCAGTCTGACTGTATATAGCCTGACTGTATGTGTGCAGTCTGACTGTATGTGTGCAGTCTGACTGTATATAGCCTGACTGTATGTGTGCAGTCTGGCTGTATGTGTGCAGCCTGACTGTATGTAGCCTGACTGTATTGTGCAGCCTGGCTGTATGTAGCCTGACTGTATTGTGCAGTCTGGCTGTATGTAGCCTGACTGTATTGTGCAGTCTGGCTGTATGTAGCCTGACTATATGTGTGCAGTCTGACTATGTGTGCAGTCTGACTGTATGTGTGCAGTCTGACTGTATGTAGCCTGACTGTATTGTGCAGTCTGGCTGTATGTAGCCTGACTGTATTGTGCAGTCTGACTGTATGTAGCCTGACTATATGTGTGCAGTCTGACTGTATGTGTGCAGTCTGGCTGTATGTAGCCTGACTGTATTGTGCAGTCTGGCTGTATGTAGCCTGACTATATGTGTGCAGTCTGACTGTATGTGTGCAGTCTGACTGTATGTAGCCTGACTGTATGTGTGCAGTCTGACTGTATGTAGCCTGACTCTATGTGTGCAGTCTGACTGTATGTGTGCAGTCTGACTGTATGTAGCCTGACTGTATGTGTGCAGTCTGACTGTATGTAGCCTGACTCTATGTGTGCAGTCTGACTGTATGTGTGCAGTCTGACTGTATGTAGCCTGACTGTATGTGTGCAGTCTGGCTGTATGTAGCCTGACTATATGTGTGCAGTCTGACTGTATGTGTGCAGTCTGACTGTATGTAGCCTGACTGTATGTGTGCAGTCTGGCTGTATGTGTGCAGCCTGACTGTATGTAGCCTGACTGTATGTGTGCAGTCTGACTGTATGTAGCCTGACTGTATGTGTGCAGTCTGGCTGTATGTGTGCAGCCTGACTGTATGTAGCCTGACTGTATGTGTGCAGTCTGACTGTATGTAGCATGACTGTATTGTGCAGTCTGACTGTATGTAGCCTGAGTGTATGTGTGCAGTCTGACTGTATGTAGCCTGACTGTATTGTGTAGTCTGGCTGTATGTAGCCTGACTATATGTGTGCAGTCTGACTGTATGTGTGCAGTCTGACTGTATGTAGCCTGACTGTATTGTGCAGTCTGACTGTATGTAGCCTGACTGTATATGTGCAGTCTGACTGTATGTGTGCAGTCTGACTGTATGTAGCCTGACTGTATTGTGCAGTCTGACTGTATGTAGCCTGACTGTATTGTGCAGTCTGGCTGTATGTAGCCTGACTGTATGTGTGCAGTCTGACCGTATGTAGCCTGACTGTATAATGTGCAGTCTGACTGTATGTGTGCAGTCTGACTGTATGTAGCCTGACTGTATGTGTGCAGATTGTATGTAGCCTGACTGTATTGTGCAGTCTGACTGTATGTAGCCTGACTGTATTGTGCAGTCTGACTGTATGTAGCCTGACTGTATGTGTGCAGTCTGACTGTATGTAGCCTGACTGTATGTGTGCAGTCTGACTGTATGTAGCCTGACTGTATGTGTGCAGTCTGACTGTATGTAGCCTGACTGTATGTGTGCAGTCTGACTGTATGTGTGCAGTCTGACTGTATGTAGCTTGACTGTATGTGTGCAGTCTGACTGTATGTGTGCAGTCTGACTGTATATAGCCTGACTGTATGTGTGCAGTCTGACTGTATGTGTGCAGTCTGACCGTATGTAGCCTGACTGTATAATGTGCAGTCTGACTGTATGTGTGCAGTCTGACTGTATGTAGCCTGACTGTATGTGTGCAGATTGTATGTAGCCTGACTGTATGTGTGCAGTCTGACTGTATGTAGCTTGACTGTATGTGTGCAGTCTGACTGTATGTGTGCAGTCTGACTGTATATAGCCTGACTGTATGTGTGCAGTCTGACTGTATGTGTGCAGTCTGACCGTATGTAGCCTGACTGTATAATGTGCAGTCTGACTGTATGTGTGCAGTCTGACTGTATATAGCCTGACTGTATGTGTGCAGTCTGACTGTATGTGTGCAGTCTGACTGTATATAGCCTGACTGTATGTGTGCAGTCTGGCTGTATGTGTGCAGCCTGACTGTATGTAGCCTGACTGTATTGTGCAGCCTGGCTGTATGTAGCCTGACTGTATTGTGCAGTCTGGCTGTATGTAGCCTGACTGTATTGTGCAGTCTGGCTGTATGTAGCCTGACTATATGTGTGCAGTCTGACTATGTGTGCAGTCTGACTGTATGTGTGCAGTCTGACTGTATGTAGCCTGACTGTATTGTGCAGTCTGGCTGTATGTAGCCTGACTGTATTGTGCAGTCTGACTGTATGTAGCCTGACTATATGTGTGCAGTCTGACTGTATGTGTGCAGTCTGGCTGTATGTAGCCTGACTGTATTGTGCAGTCTGGCTGTATGTAGCCTGACTATATGTGTGCAGTCTGACTGTATGTGTGCAGTCTGACTGTATGTAGCCTGACTGTATGTGTGCAGTCTGACTGTATGTGTGCAGTCTGACTGTATGTAGCTTGACTGTATGTGTGCAGTCTGACTGTATGTGTGCAGTCTGACTGTATATAGCCTGACTGTATGTGTGCAGTCTGACTGTATGTGTGCAGTCTGACTGTATGTAGCTTGACTGTATGTGTGCAGTCTGACTGTATGTGTGCAGTCTGACTGTATATAGCCTGACTGTATGTGTGCAGTCTGACTGTATGTGTGCAGTCTGACTGTATATAGCCTGACTGTATGTGTGCAGTCTGGCTGTATGTGTGCAGCCTGACTGTATGTAGCCTGACTGTATTGTGCAGCCTGGCTGTATGTAGCCTGACTGTATTGTGCAGTCTGGCTGTATGTAGCCTGACTGTATTGTGCAGTCTGGCTGTATGTAGCCTGACTATATGTGTGCAGTCTGACTATGTGTGCAGTCTGACTGTATGTGTGCAGTCTGACTGTATGTAGCCTGACTGTATTGTGCAGTCTGGCTGTATGTAGCCTGACTGTATTGTGCAGTCTGACTGTATGTAGCCTGACTATATGTGTGCAGTCTGACTGTATGTGTGCAGTCTGGCTGTATGTAGCCTGACTGTATTGTGCAGTCTGGCTGTATGTAGCCTGACTATATGTGTGCAGTCTGACTGTATGTGTGCAGTCTGACTGTATGTAGCCTGACTGTATGTGTGCAGTCTGACTGTATGTAGCCTGACTCTATGTGTGCAGTCTGACTGTATGTGTGCAGTCTGACTGTATGTAGCCTGACTGTATGTGTGCAGTCTGACTGTATGTAGCCTGACTCTATGTGTGCAGTCTGACTGTATGTGTGCAGTCTGACTGTATGTAGCCTGACTGTATGTGTGCAGTCTGGCTGTATGTAGCCTGACTATATGTGTGCAGTCTGACTGTATGTGTGCAGTCTGACTGTATGTAGCCTGACTGTATGTGTGCAGTCTGGCTGTATGTGTGCAGCCTGACTGTATGTAGCCTGACTGTATGTGTGCAGTCTGACTGTATGTAGCCTGACTGTATGTGTGCAGTCTGACTATATGTAGCCTCACAGCAGTAAGTGGCATCAAATGGGAAGAGTTCTGAATGCAGAGTTGCATGAAGCAGGCAGCTGCCCCGGCCCCTCCGCCCTCTCCGCTTCAGCAACCAATTAGCATCCTGTGCCTTAAACATGGTCCCTAAACAGTCAACTGGAGATGAGACGTCTTTAAACTGTGTGCACAAGACAGAGCGCTGTGCTTGTCGCACATTGTGCGTGGTCAGCAAAGATCCCGAAGGTGCTCCGGTCCCTTGCTGTGCGTTCCTTGGCCTCCGGCAACCCCTGCTGCCAGGGGGCCGCCGCCCCCTCCCACCACCTTCCTCCCACTGCCTCCCTCTGCTGCGCCTCACGGTCTCACCAAGGTGCAGAGAAGTCGGCTCTGAGGACAGGCATCCTCCCTGCCTGCTCCTCTGGGCGCAGCTGGAGGAAGGCAACCCGGACAGGAGCGCACGCCCCCCCATGGACGGTGGACTCACTGTGGCCCCAAACCAGCCCTGGCTGTTGTCTGCTGATTGTAACCCCGCCCTGCCTGCTCCTAAGACATTAATTGCATGATTAGTTTTATGGTTTCTTCTGATTACCCATTAAGTCACCTTCTTGTGTTTCCCACGTGCCATTAGCGCTTGCAGTGCGCGGCTTTCATTTCTCACCTGGCAGGGGCTCACGCACCACTGAGCAGAGAGAGCTTAATTCTCCGTGTCAAGTGTTGGTGTGGACTTGGGAGGATGCTTCACATGTTATGCTATCGAGGGTGGCATTTAATCTTGCAGGGAAATCCTAGTTTTCATTGTTAGAACGATACTCACAGAGCGAGCTTCCGGAGCGTGGGGACCCGCAGGCTCCCGGGCTCGGCCCCTGCTCTGAAGAGAGCCTGCCAGGCCCGCGGGCCCACCTCCACTTGCTGTGCGGCCCGAGGCAGGTGGGATGCCTGTCAGTGGAGGCCCCGACATCTGACCGGCAGTGGTTCTTCCTGGAATCCCGGCAGGTGCACACCTCACAGGTCCCAGAAACGTGTGCTTCTGGGGTCGGCAGCAAGCCCCGTGCCAGGCTCCTGAGCTGCTCGGAAGTGCCACTCGAGCCCTGGGCCCCTCGCGCAGAAATCCCCTCCCTTTCCCGGGAAAATAAGAGCAATAGATACGTAATCGAGAGACAGTCAGGCGGACAGATGCCTGACGGGGGCACGTGAAAAGGCCCCAGTAAACCTGGGGATGTGCGGGACGGGGAGCTCGACCGTGCGATGTGGGAGCATCGCGCCCAGTTTCCAGGGTTCTGTTTGGGCGGAGAGCTTCCTGAGCATTAAACTGTGTGTGGTCCGAGGCTCTGCCGCAGCCGCGGAAGGGGAGCAGGGATGGGGGGTTAGGAGGCTGTAGAAGGAGAAAGTTCCCATTTCAATGTTGGTGCTTCAAGTATTAGCTACGAAGCTCGGTATTCTGGTGAGTGAGCAGGAAGGAGCCGTCCCCAGCCCCACGCCGTTCCATGGCACCCACAGCAAAACTGAAGGGGTTCCCAGATAATCCCAGACACCGCTCTGGCGCCCTAAGCGCTGCATGTTTCATAAGTGGTAGGAAAAGCAGTAGGGTCTTGAATAACCTTTATTTTCTCCCCACTTGCCTTTTAAACTACACTTTTTCTTTTTCAAGCGGCTTCATTCATGGTCCCGCGTGCTCCTAAATAATGTGTGAGCAGGACATCAGTCCAGTGGGCGCTAAGGTTCCAGGTCCCAGTCGGCCGTGCTGGGTCTCCGGCCTGGTGGAGGCCCCCCCACCCATCCCCACAGCCTTGGTTGTTACTGTTCCTGCCCTGACTTATTGTGTCTATTTTTAAGGCTAATTTAGGATTTATATAGGGGAGATTTAAAAGCCAGCATGTGGAGTGGGAGGGGAAGGGGGAGTTTCATTTAAAATCGAACAATGTTGTAAGTTAAACAAAATCTATGCGGAAGAAGGGGCAGGACCTGTCCAGGCGGCCCCTGTCCGCTCACCTCGGCCAGTGCCAGGGGTCCCTGCGGTGAATATGGAGATGATGCTTTGGGACCCTAATGCCTGGTACAAAAAGCATCTGAATGAGCACCACAGCTCCGCATTCCGCCCTGGCAGGCGCTCAGTGACTAGCACACCGGTCCTCGCACCAAAGGGTTATGGGTTTGATTCCGAGTCAAGGGTATGTACCTGGGTGGCAGATTTGACCCCCGGCCCCAGTCAGGGTGCCTGCAGGAGGCAACCAGTCGATGTGTCTCTCTCACATCACTGTTTCTCTCCCCCTCCCTCCTCTTTCTCCTCGCCATCTTCCACTTTCTCTAAAAACCAATGGAAGCCCTAACCAGTTTGGCTCAGTGGATAGAGCGTCGGCCTGCGGACTGAAGGATCCTGGGTTCGATTCCAGTCAAGTGTACATGCCTGGGTTGTGGGCTCATCCCCAGTAGGAAGTGTGCAGGAGGCAGCTGATCGATGTTTCTCTCTCATTGATGTTTCTTACTCTCTATCCCTCTCCCTTCCTCTCTGTAAAAAATCAATAAAGTATTTTAAAAAATCAACGGAAGAATATCCCCAGGTGAGGACTAACATAAAAAGGAAGACAGGTCCCGCGTGCCTGTCCTCCTGGCAGAGTTGTCTTCTGCAGAAGGATGGACGGCATAGAACGTGTGCTCTGTGGTCAGCCCTCAACTTCCCTCCCTGCAGGGCCAGCGGGCCCCCACCATCGGCAGTGGCAGCACAAAGGAACAAAGGGGCCTGGGTGAGCAGCAGCACCCCATGGGCCCCCCAAGAGTGAGTGGAGAGGAGATGTAGATCCAGCCCGGCCGTTCCCCCCAGCACGTCTCCTCTCTTCCCCAGGCCCCAGGGGTTAGGATGGGCAAGCACAACCTGAGCCTTGCTTGGACCTGTGCTCCCCAACACGGTCCCCACGCCCTCACCTCAGGGACAGGAAGCACTTCTGACGTGGGAGGGGCTCTGACCTCAGCCCTTCCAGGGCCGCACTCCTGACCCAGCAGGTCCCGGGGCCGGGCTCCCTTTGCAGAGCTCCGGGCCCCCAGGGCTGGGTGGGCCTGGGTAGATGGCAGTACCAGCCTTTGGTCATCACATTTGTCTGCAACTGTGTGGCCTCTTCCAATGGAATGTCCCTCTGAGGCCCGGAGATGGTCTCCAAGGCCCCTCTGTCTCCCAAGGCCTCTCCCCTCCTGGCCCCTGCCTGGGCGTGTGTGCAGACACCCACTGTTCCCTGGCCTGGAGCAAGCCTGTGCCCCAGGGAGCTTCCGAAGGAGGGCCCTGCCATCACGTGCACACACACTCCCTCCACAGACGCAGCCACACAATGAAATGATTAAAGAGCCGTTAGGCCGCCTGGTGTGAATGCAAGGTGCTGGCTTCCAGAGGTGCAACCAGATGTGATGTCGGAGGCTCCTTGATAGCTGAGAGGGATCAGAAGAGTCAGGATGCAGGAGGAGGGACGTGCCAGGAAAAAGACATTCCTTTTCTTGGCAAACATCGCAGCTGTAACGTGTTAGAGGTGAGGCAGGGAGGTGTAAGGTGTGTGGGGCCCAGACCCCATGTCAGACAGTCCCAGGCTAACAGGTGGGAGAGACGTGTCCCCGTGGCTCAGCACTGAGGGCCGCCTGCAGAAGTCTAGACGCGAAGGAGGCAGTGTCACCATGTCACAGAGCAGCACGGTGCTGGCTCTCTGTGCTGGGTCTTGGGGTTGTAGCAGTTTTCTGAGGAGGCAGGCACAGGAGGACATATGCAAAGAGCAGAGAGGTGTAAACCCTGGTTTCCTCAGGGGCTGTGGGTGCTAGTGATGTGCCTGTTTTTGAATGGGGGGGAGCGTGGACAACCTTCTACAGAATTGACATCTGGCCCCAACTCCCATGGCACCCTCTGCTCAGCCACCTCAGGTGGCCCTGCATTGCTGTGGCCTCATTTTTCTCCAGAATTCATCTCTACATCCCCCAAGGACAAACATCACTCTTAGCCAACCTTAAATCCCATTAGGACATCCTTAAACCTGTCCCACGTACATTAAAAATAATAGTCTGGTTGATTGGATGGTTGAGTGGATGGATGGATGTTGGATGATGGATGGATGGATGGATAGATAGATGACTGGATGCATGGATGTTGTATGATAGGTGAGTGGATGGATGGATGGATGGATGGATGATGGATGATGGATGAATGGATGGATAGTGGGTGGATGATAGATGGATGAATGATGGATGGATGGATAGATAGATAATTGGATGATGGATGGATGGATCGATGAATGAATAGATAAATGAATGTTGGATGATGGGTGGATGGATGGATGGATGATGGATAATTGATGGATGGATGATGGATAGATGGTGCGTGGATGATAGATGATAGATGAATGATGGAACGATGGATGGATGGATAGATGGATGAATGGATGATGAATGAATGAATGAATAGATAAATGAATTTTAGATGATGTATGGATGAATGGATGGATGATGGATGATAGATGAAGGATAGATGGATGGATAGATGAATGGATGATGGATGGATGATGGATGATGGATGGATGGTGGGTGGATGACAGATGATGGATGAATGATGGATGGATGGATAGATGGATGAATGGATGATGGATGGATGGATGGATGGATGAATAGATAAATGAATGTTGGATTATGGATGGATGCATGGATGATGGATGGATAATGGATGGATGGATGGACGGACGATGGATGCAGGATGGATGGATGGTGGATGGATAGATGGATGGATGATAGACGATGGATGAATGGTGGATGGATGAATGAATAGATAAATGAATGTTGGATGATGGATGGGTGGATGGATGGATGGATGATGGATGGGTGGAAGGATGATGGATGATGGATGGATGATGAATCGATGGATAGATGGATGGATGGATGGATGGATGGATAGATGATGAATGGTTGCATGGATGGATAGATGGATGGATGATGGATGGATGATAGGTGATGGATGAATGATGGATGGATGATGGATGATGATGGACGGTGGGTGGATGATAGATGATGGATGAATGATGGATGGATAGATGGATGAATGGATGATGGATGGATGGATGATGGATGATGGATGGATGATGATGGATGGATGATGGATGATGGATGGCTGGATGATGGATGGATGGTGGGTGGATGATAGGTGATGGATGAATGATGGATGGATAGATGGATGAATGGATGATGGATGGGTGGATGATGGATGGATGATGGATGATGGATGGATAAATGATGGATGGATGGTGGGTGGATGATAGATGATGGATGAATGATGATTGGATGGATGGATGGATAGATGGATGAATGGATGATGGATGGATGAATGAATAGATAAATGAATGTTGGATGATGGATGGGTGGATGGATGGATGATGGATGGATGGGTGGATGTATAGACAGGTGGATGGATGAATGGATGATGGATGGATGAATGAATAGATAAATGAATGTTGAGTGATGGATGGATCATGGATGGATGATGGATGATGGATGGATGATGATGGATGGATGATGATGGATGGATGATGGATGATGGATGGATGGATGATGGATAGATTAATGAATAGATAAATGAATGTGGATGATGGATGGATGAATGGATAGATAAATGAATGTTGGATGATGGATGAATGGATGGATGGATGATGAATGGATGGATGGATATATGGATGAATGTATGATAGATGGATGGATGGTGGATGGATGATGGATGGATGATAAATGTTGGATGGACAGATGGATGGATATATGGATGAATGGATGATGGATGGATGAATGAATAGATAAATGGATGTTGGATGATGGATGGATGGATGATGGATGGATGGATAGATGGATGATGAATGGATGGATGGTTGGATGGATAGGTGGATAGATGATGAATGGATGAATGGATGGATAGATGGATGGATGATAGATGAATAGATGATGGATGATGGAAGATGGATGGATGGATGGTGGGTGGATGATAGATGATGAATGGATAATGGATGGATGAATGAATAGATAAATGAATGTTGGATGATGGATGGATGGATGGGTGGATGGATGATGGAGGATGGATGGATGGATGGATGGATGTTGAATGGATGGATGATGGATTGATGGATGATGGAGGATGGATGGGTGATAATGGATGGATGATGGATGATTGTTGGATGATGGATAGATGATGGATGGATGGATGGATGGATGGATGGATGATGGATGGATGAATGGATGGATGAGTGGACAGATGGATGGATAGATTGGTGGATGGGTGGGCGGATGGGTGGTCAGGGGGAGGAATATCTGCACAAACATAGAGAGGGTGGCACTACCGGAAAGTCCTGTGTCAAGATGTGAGCCACAGGTAGCCTTCCTTTTTAGAGTTGGGAAATGCATATTTCTGTTAAAATGCTTGTTTTGTTTTATTGAATATGTATGTGGAAAACATAGAAAATTAAGAACAATAAGATTAAAATCACTAAGAAGTCTGCCACCTGGATTTGCTCACTAGTTGGTATTCCTTTTAGACTGTATGTATAATTCCCACACTCTGCTTTATCTTGCTATTACTTAGCACGTGTGGCCTTGTCAGATTGACTGTAAAATAGTATCCTAAGGAGCACACAGGTCTTTCCATAGTGTTGCTGTTGCTATTGTCCTACATAGGTTGTTTCCAGAATTGGCTTTTTAAAATCTTGCTGCAGTTACTACCTTTATATGTAAATTTGATCTATTCAGCTTATTCCTGAAGGATACATTCCTAAAAATGTAATTACCATGCCAGGCGCTGAGACTCTCCTAGTTCTCCCAGTTCTTCTTACTCCACTGACCACAGTCCACTCCCCGTCCCGGATGGCTACAAGCGGTGTCCCTGCCACACTGAGCATGGCCCTGGGGAAGGCGGGCACTGAGTATGGCCCTGGGGAAGGTTGGACACTGAGCATGGCCCTGGGGAAGGCGGGCACTGAGCATGGCCCTGGGGAAGGTTGGACACTGAGCATGGCCCTGGGGAAGGTTGGACACTGAGCATGGCCCTGGGGAAGGTTGGACACTGAGCATGGCCCTGGGGAAGGCGGGCGCTGAGCATGGCCCTGGGGAAGGTTGGACACTGAGCATGGCCCTGGGGAAGGCGGGCACTGAGTATGGCCCTGGGGAAGGTTGGACACTGAGCATGGCCCTGGGGAAGGCGGGCACTGAGCATGGCCCTGGGGAAGGTTGGACACTGAGCATGGCCCTGGGGAAGGCGGGCACTGAGCATGGCCCTGGGGAAGGCGGGCACTGAGTATGGCCCTGGGGAAGGTTGGACACTGAGCATGGCCCTGGGGAAGGTTGGACACTGAGCATGGCCCTGGGGGAGGTTGGACACTGAGCATGGCCCTGGGGAAGGCGGGCGCTGAGCATGGCCCTGGGGAAGGTTGGACACTGAGCATGGCCCTGGGGAAGGCGGGCACTGAGTATGGCCCTGGGGAAGGTTGGACACTGAGCATGGCCCTGGGGAAGGCGGGCACTGAGCATGGCCCTGGGGAAGGTTGGACACTGAGCATGGCCCTGGGGAAGGTTGGACACTGAGCATGGCCCTGGGGAAGGCGGGCACTGAGTATGGCCCTGGGGAAGGTTGGACACTGAGCATGGCCCTGGGGAAGGCGGGCACTGAGCATGGCCCTGGGGAAGGTTGGACACTGAGCATGGCCCTGGGGAAGGCGGGCACTGAGCATGGCCCTGGGGAAGGCGGGCACTGAGCATGGCCCTGGGGAAGGTTGGACACTGAGCATGGCCCTGGGGAAGGTTGGACACTGAGCATGGCCCTGGGGAAAGCGGGCACTGAGCATGGCCCTGGGGAAGGTTGGACACTGAGCATGGCCCTGGGGAAGGTTGGACACTGAGCATGGCCCTGGGGAAGATTGGACACTGAGCATGGCCCTGGGGAAGGTTGGACACTGAGCATGGCCCTGGGGAAGGTTGGACACTGAGCATGGCCCTGGGGAAGGTTGGACACTGAGCATGGCCCTGGGGAAGGCGGGCGCTGAGCATGGCCCTGGGGAAGGCGGGCGCTGAGCATGGCCCTGGGGAAGGTTGGACACTGAGCATGGCCCTGGGGAAGGTTGGACACTGAGCATGGCCCTGGGGAAGGCGGGCACTGAGCATGGCCCTGGGGAAGGCGGGCGCTGAGCATGGCCCTGGGGAAGGTTGGACACTGAGCATGGCCCTGGGGAAGGCGGGCACTGAGTATGGCCCTGGGGAAGGTTGGACACTGAGCATGGCCCTGGGGAAGGCGGGCACTGAGCATGGCCCTGGGGAAGGCGGGCACTGAGCATGGCCCTGGGGAAGGCGGCCACTGAGCATGGCCCTGGGGAAGGCAGCCACTGAGCATGGCCCTGGGGAAGGCGGCCACTGAGCATGGCCCTGGGGAAGGTTGGACACTGAGCATGGCCCTGGGGAAGGCGGGCGCTGAGCATGGCCCTGGGGAAGGTTGGACACTGAGCATGGCCCTGGGGAAGGCGGGCACTGAGCATGGCCCTGGGGAAGGTTGGACACTGAGCATGGCCCTGGGGAAGGTTGGACACTGAGCATGGCCCTGGGGAAGGCGGGCACTGAGCATGGCCCTGGGGAAGGTTGGACACTGAGCATGGCCCTGGGGAAGGCGGGCACTGAGCATGGCCCTGGGGAAGGTTGGACACTTTATAGCAAATGATAGCAACTTGTCACTGACTCCCCTACAGCCTGGATTCCTTGTGAGCACAGTGTGATGCGTGGCCATTTACTGCTTTGCTTTGGGATCTCTGTCCCTGGAGCTCGCCGGGTGGTGGCCCAGTTGCCTGCCGCGCTCTCTGAGGTTCAGCTTTGGTTTCATCCAAAAGTGGCTGTCGTTTCCGTTTAGATCCCACCAACTGCGCTCCTGGTTACAGAGCCCTTCGGGGTCCCGCGATCAGTCCAATCGTCCTTTTCTTTCTTCAGTTTTCTGCGGTTCATATGGTTCCACTTAATCTTTCCATTCATCTGGGCCATCTTCGGTGGCTGTGTGTTGTGAAGTGAGGGACACGCACCTTCACGATCACAGTTTCCCCTCGACGTGCCGTGTCCCCTGAGCCTGTCCTTCGCTTTGCCTGCAGCACAGCTTCCCTGCAGAGAGCTGGGCTGCGTCTGTTCGTCCAGCCTGGTGATGTGCAAACCAGCATTTTCTCCGACTGGGTGCGCCGCCACCGAGTGCGTGCTGACGGCCTCTGTTGCTCCGGTTCTCCCCCCGCACCTGTCCTCCCGGCACCTTGCTGACCAGCTGTTTCGAGCCAGAACTCCCAGCACCGCTCCTTTCCTTTGAGTCCTTTTGGCAGCCATGGCTCTCGCTTCCTGTTCCGCAGACCAGTGCTTCATTCTCCAGTCGTAGCTCAGCGTAGACACGCTGTTGTCATTATCGTGGTGAATAGGACGCCAAGAACCAAGAGAAGGCCTTAAGGCGGATAATATAGTCTGTGGTAACTTTTTGCCTTCACCCATATAGATCTCAAAGTTGCAAATATAGTCACTCTCACTTTCACAAGCGTCCTTCCTAAAATTCCATATTTTATTATAATTGCCGAATTATATTTCTTCAATCTGATGGGCCTCTCCATGGAACCATTGCTATTTTGGCACAAAGATTTAAATTTGAGATAAAGTGGCCCAAAAGGAGTCTGGCTCGGTGAAGACGGTCTGTGTTACATGTGGCTTGTGAATTATCGCTCAGATGAAAGATCCACTCGAGCCTCTTTGCAGTCATGGTTTTGGAAATATGGGTGACTCAAGTGAAGGATCGGTTGACCAGTCATCCCCCCATCTGGCTTCTTCGTTAGCCTCATCAGCATAATTAAACCGAGAAACATCTTTATATCCATGTCGGTAACATCGTTCCACGGTGAAGAGCTAGCAGAGGTTTTGTGGCATTTTCCCATGTGGCAATGGTGTAAATTGGTGTGAGAGGCAATAGATCGAAAAAATCTTTATCGAAAAATGAGTTGGTTACTTCACCTACACTGTGTGGGTGTCCACACTGAACAGCTGCGCTGAAATGTCTGCCTCGTCTCCACGGCGCGGAGCGTCTCCTCCTGCCCGTTCTCCCCAGCGCCGGCGGCCGGGTCCGCAGTCCTCTCTGCCTCCGGGCGCGGATGCCGGGCTCACCGCTCTCTCCCGGCAGCGCCGCCTTCCAGTGAGACACGGTCACCGGCCCGCCGGTCGCAGGGTCTGCACAGAGCTCGCTCACACCTTCTCTGCTGAGGCTGTTTTTTAAAAAAATGTTTCCAAAATAAAAGACAGGTGGAAAGAATTTGCTGTATTGCTGGTCACATCTCTGGAAATACTGACTGACCAGTTAAGAAAAAGACACAAGTTCACTCATGACCGGTCAGCAAGGGGTTAAGCTGAGCCTGTGTCCTGTGACATGCATCTCTGTGGCAGACTGTTCTCCTGTGCACTGGCCAGATGGCAAACGAAGTAATGAGAAACGTGTTACACGCATGCACATGCACATGCACACACATGCACTCAATGTTAACGCTCCTTGCCTGGCACGGGGGAAGCAGCTGCCATTCCCGCCACGGGGCAGCGCACCTTGTTTATGAAACACCTCGGCTGTTCCTCTCATGGCTCTTTCCTCTGAGGTGGGTCTGGCCAGGGCGGGTCTTACCCCCCACCCGGCCACGCCTGTCTGAAGCTGGACCCCGCGGGCCTGCCATCTCCCCTTCTCTGACACGTGTCACTCAGCGTGTCCTCGTCCTCTGGCTCGTGTCCAGTCCTGCTTCTCAAGGGGGTGGAGCTCTGCCGGTCCACTGGTCAGTCAGGTGGCCGAGGACAGTGCCACAGCTGACGGATGGCGGGGGAGAGCGACGGCTGCAGGTGCCAGGATGCTGGAGAGGACCCCCCGCTCCTGCTCGGGGACCAGGCGGACAGAGACACAGGCTGTGGTGCTGACGCTCTGCAGACACAGCAGAAAACAGACTATAAAGCCAACTGGCCACGCCCCACCCCGATTCGCCTCGGAACTCATGCTGGTCCCTGCAGGTGCACAAACAGTCAGTCCTAAAGTTTCCATGTGAGAAGGAGTTGTGATCAGAGAAATGAAAAATATTGACAAAGGAAACCCAAATATTCTTGGTGGTTTACTGCCTCCCCACGGACCCGCCAGTCCTGAGCCCGGGGCACGTGGCTGGGCTCACGCCTCTTTCACTTATCCGCGGCATCCGTGGTCACTCTCCCACCGTGTCCGCCGTGTTCGTGGTCACCGTGTGCTCCCACGCCCCGTACTGTCTCTATCCTCCTCTCTCAGAGTCGGGGGCCATGGGACCTTTTCTGCCTGGTTGTCCGCTCTTCCCGCTGCATAAATGACTGTGATAACGTCCCTCATGGCCCGTTTGGAGGAGCCCTGGCTAGTCCTCGGGGCAGCCTGTGCTCCGGGAGGGAGAGCCGCTCCCTCACAGAGCCCTGGGCCGAGCCT
The DNA here is from genome assembly GCF_028538775.1 of Myotis yumanensis. Lineage (NCBI taxonomy): Eukaryota > Metazoa > Chordata > Mammalia > Chiroptera > Vespertilionidae > Myotis > Myotis yumanensis. The sequence goes on from NW_027223760.1 coordinate 622,902, forward strand.
GCAGAGGCAGGGACCCCTCAGCCTGGACGTCAGCCCCAGATTCCTGCGCCAGACAATCTGTGGGAACTGGCAGAGGTGCGTTTCTTCCCTTCTCACCCCACCCCTCACCGTTCATCTCCTTCGTGGTTTTCTACTTCTTTACCCCTTTTCAGTGGTGACCCTGTGGCATCCAGAGGCAAAGGCAGACAGGGCTGGCATCAGGAGAGCCGTGTTCACCAGCCACTGCAGGAGGAGCTGGAATCCTGCTGCTCTGTCAGCTCCCGTGAGCCCCTCGCCTCCCACTTACAATAAAAACAAAGGCTTCTCTCTGCAGTGGACAAAGGTGCAGCCATCCTTCACCCACCGAGGCGCTTGGAGCCCACTCTGGCCACGCCACACGGACGCAAGGCCTCTCTGCGCCGGTCATTTGCAAAGTGCGGTCGCCCCAAGCACCCTGAAGCAGCCTCCTGTCCATTCCACAGGGCACGGGCACAGCCCGGACCCACCCAGTCCCGCTGGTGACGGTTGTAGCCCAGCAGCGGCTCTCAGGGCTGGTCCCTTGCCCGTCTGCCCTCACACTCTCCCGGGGTCACATGGCCCAGGGAGCCGCTTCCACCCTGGGCCTTGTGGAGACACTGGGCTCCGTGAGCACCGTGAGTCCCGCTGTGCAGGGGCCACGGTCCAGTTCCTACAGAAGTGCCAGCAAACACGCCCGCCCTGTCTGCCCACAGCCCAGCTGTGCTTCGGGGCTCAGTCCTGCTCTGCCCCGACACACAGGCCCCACTGCCTGGTGGGCGCGTGGTGGGGTCCGGGTGGGAATGTCGGTCATGGGCCTGGGCTGCGTCAACTTCAGGCAGCTCCGCCAGCCCAGGTGAAGGCACCCAGTCCCCCCACTGCTCACCCCATCCCTGCTCTGCACCCCTGGCCTCCAGCCCCCCAACTGCTCACCTTGACCCCGGTGCTCGGGGCAGCAATAGGGGCTGCTGGGGCTCTGCCCCATCCCGAGGTGGGCCTCCCGATGCCCAGCCCTGTGCACACCTCCCTCGAAGCCCTGGCGCAGAGGAAGGGCCCGGTCCTGACCGCTTGGTAGGAACGGCTGTTGGTCACTTTTAAAGACTTCCCGCCGGCCAGCCCGTGAGGCCCCAGGGAAGCAGCCTGTTCCTGCGCAGCCGCTCTGTGGAGGCCGCACCGCCGAACAGTCACTCCGCACCAGCCCTGGAAGGTTTGCTTCTGGCTTTAAACGGCTGCTCTTTGTAGAGGAAACATATTATCAACTCGTGAAAATACATTTCTAAGGAAACAAAGGTAGCCGTTAGTTTTAAAAATGTATTACATTTTTCAAAATTGAACCAGCTGTGTGGTGAGGTCTGGAACGCAACGCGGAAGGAAACACTCGGATGCATTGAAATTAAAACCCAGAGCAGCGTCAGGTGGGGCTGCAATCCGTTCCTGAGAGATTATGGAAGCGGGAGGCGTGAAGAAACAGGGACACCCTCTTACTGAAGTCATGGCTCCCACGACTGATCCTGGGTGATAAATTGTTCAGGGGCTGCACCAGGACACCGAGTGGCACCAACAAGTTCACATGGCAGGACCCCTTCCCACCGAAACCGGCCTGTTCGGGGCCCGCAGCCCAGACAGGTGCCCGGAAATCTGCCATCTGTTGGCAGGAAGTTGGCAGGGTCTGACTGGTCCGTTTAACTTCTCACAAACAGATGTTTGACTTGTCCACTCACTCCCACAGCAGCAGCAGCTCCGCAGGCCTCTTCACGAGCCGATGGAGCGCCCTCTTGGTCCTGACAGCACGGCCACGGCCACAGCCAGGGCCACGGCCCGGCAGCCCCGCTGAGGGCGCAGTGACGGCGGGAGCCTGCGGCCCGGCATGCCCTCCATGCACCAGCCTCTGACCCACTCAACCTCTGAAGAGAGTTGCCCGCTAAGCCCAGCCCAGCATCGACCCAAAGACAGTCCAAGGCCATGTGATTGTCACTGTAGGGTCTCACTCTGAGAACCGACCAGATCCGAGTTTCTGGCCTGGATCCCACCCCTACCCATAGGGTCCAGTGCCTTCCTCAGCTCTGACGTCATGAGACCACTGCTGGGCAGCCGTGTGTTAAGACGGAAAGACTGAGTGTCTGATAACATGGCCATAAGGGTCCTGTAGAGGAAGGAGGGGCGGGGCATCACTGGATGCCCATGTTACACTCAGGAGGCGCAGTGCGGGGAGCCGGCGCCGGTGGGGGACGCGTGCTCTTCCACAGCTCACCCCCTCCCTGCAGGCGCGTGGGCTCCTGGCCTGGCAGGGACCTGCCTCGGCTAACTCACTGTCGCCGGTCCTGGTCCCAGAGCAGAGCTCCCCAACTCCTGGGACCCGGTGCCCTCCCCCCCCACTGCACAAGACTCCCGCACCCCCAGGAGGCAGGCGGGCTCTGAGGAGCAGGCTCCTGGCTGAGGCCTGGGTCCGCGCACCCACGCGCGGTGCATTGACCGGAAGGCTCACGCAGCTCGGGAATGCCTGGGAAGTAGAGCTTTGTTCGGGGTGGTGTGCCCACCTAACCCAGAGCCAGGCAGGGAGGAGCAGGGCAGGCGGGCGTGGGGTGCCCGTGCTGTCCTCTGCCAGGCCACCCTGAGGGGCCGGGCGGGGTGTCAGGGCCGTGCTCCTGCCGCTCGCTGGCTCAGTGCTTTTTCAGTGCCTTTGTCTCCACCCCACTGTTGCTGGCTCTGGGGGTCACAGGGTCAAGGGTCAGTGCTGGTTGGGGTCACTGGAGTGGCCATTCAGCGTCACAAGCAAAACCCTCCCAGCAGACAGAGCCCACCCGTCTCAGCCTCTGCCCTGGTGCCTGGGAGGAGCCTCACTCCTGGTGGGCAGAGGATGGCTTTGCTGCACCAGGGCACTGCTGGGGTCTCCCTGGCCCCTGATTCCCGAGGGCCACTCAGCCATCAGAGCTGCCTGGTGGCACATCACGGGGCTGGGAGGACACGGCCTGCGGCCCACCAGGGGCCTGGGGTTCTCAGAATGGGAACCAGCTGGGGAGGCCAGCGTCTGTGGTGATGGGACCCCTCCTCTGGGCAGCACTGAGGGTGAGGACAGACCACTGTCCGGGCACTGCCCGGGAGCCGGGTGGACGGCGCCGGTCTCCTCAAGCTCCCCCAAGAGCAGGGGACTGGACATGGACTCGCCTCTCCCAACTCCAAGTTCGGGGCCTCAAGAGCGAAGGAAGACTTTGGGAGATGCAGACTGTGGGGCACAAGGAGCATCAGGAGCTCAGCTCGGAGGGAGGGGGATGAGCAGCAAGGACTGGAGTGGGGCGTCAGGAGCAGTCTTGGCGGGTGGCAGCCCTGCAGGGGCCCAGAGGCGGGAAGGGTGGGTGCAGGGAGTGGACTGGATCCCAGGCTGTGTTTTGCTGGCTCGTGGGGCCTGTAGGGGGTGCGTGCTGAGGATGGCTTTGCTGAAAGACTTGGTGCCGGTGGAGACGTGGTGGAGCCCCAATGTGCCAAGTGTGTGTGGTTCACGGATCTGAGGAAAGCCCCACCTCGGGTCCATCGCCTCCATCATCCACAGACACAGGGAGGGCGGGCGAGGGCTGATGCAGGAGAGCAGGGTGCCCCGAGTTTCCGCCAGGGCCATGCCTGCAGCCTGTGCACTCGCTCCGGTAGAAACGGACAGGACCGCCTCCCGCAGGTGGAGGACGGGGTTGGGGGTGGGCGTGCGCCTGAGCCGCTCCTGGAGCTCAGTGCCCTGAACTCACTCAGAGGTCTCCTCCCAGGGTCCCGCTGGGGCTGTGCCCCGGCCTGTCCTCGGGACACTTGGCATCAGGGGTCATGCCTGGGCCTCGGGGCACGTGCCCTACAGAGCGGCTGGCGCCCGACACCAAACCCCAATTGACTGGCTGAGGCCACTAGGCTTGTCTGCCAGCCATGGGTGCAGTCCTGCTCGGTGGCCCCGAGCTCTCCAGACGCCAGGCCTGCCCCGGAGCACTGTGCCAACCAGCACAGAGGATACACGGTGAATTTAAACACAGAGCAGGTGGCAAAAACCCACACCCATTTTTAAGATAAAAGATGGGACCCCAGCCTGGCCGGCATGGCTCTGTGGTTGAGCGTCAACCTATGAACCAGGAGGTCATAGTTCGATTCCCGGTCAGGGCACATGCCTGGGTGGGGGGCTCAGTTCCCAGTGTAGGGCATGTAGGAGGCAGCCGATCAATGATTCTCTCTCATTATTGTTTCTCTCTCTCTCCCCCTCTCCCTTCCTCTCTGACATCAATAAAAACATAAAAAGTAAAAAAAATAAAATAAAAGATGGGACTTCAAAGACACCTGCCTGCTGTTGGGCCTTGGAGCAGAGTCCTGGCCCCTCATTGCTCTGCCCCGGGCAGAGCTGGTGTCTCCTATGGGCTCACTCGTGCCCCAGTCCTTCTAGAACTGGGGCCGTCCAGCTGCAGGGGTCGGCTAGGGTCCCCAGCACCTCCCGCTGGGGTTGCTGAGGCAGATGTGTGCTACCCCTGCCGGGCCCTCCCAGGCCCGGGTCTGCGGTCACCTCTTACATATTAACGTGGCCCTGCCGCCCCGCCCCTCACCTCATAAAGGAGTCCTAGCCCCTTAAAAGCAGAGGCTGTGGTCGGAGGCTTGGCCCTGCATCTGATTTTCCTCTGTCCATTTAAATTCTTTGCATGTTTCAAAATCGTGTTTCTTTCTTCCCCACCTCCCTGACTTTCACTCTCACTTAATTTACAAGGACATGTGCTTTGAACTTGTAACTAGGACGTGGGAGAATAAGCCCCTGCACTCTCGGTAAGCTGACATCCTTCCTTCGCTTTAAACCTCGAATTGCTGACGAACATATATTTTTTCTTTGCTTCTTAAAGAAACAGCAAGATCTAAAAAAGACATCCAAATGCCTAATATAAAAAGTGCTCTCAGGGAAGGGAATTAACAATTATTATTCTTCTCAAAGAAAACATATTCCTTAATTCTTCCGGGATTTGCAGTTTCCGGTGTTGGTAGAAAGCGTGTCTGAGAGGGCAGGTGTGGGTGTCTGCGGGGACCTGTTGTGTTTGTGTGGTTTTCAAGAGCTGAAAGGAACCTTCTAGGTTTTTAGTGTCTCCTCCCCCCCCCCCCCCCCCCCCCCCCCCCGCCCCCAGCTGCGAGCTCTGTGGGTTGGCGCATCGTCCTGATATGCCAAGTTGTAGGTTTGATCTCTGGGCAGGGCACATACAAAAATCAACCAATGAACACAGCAATAAGTGGAACAACCTGATGTTTCTCCCCCCTTCCCATCCTCTCTCTCCCTAAAATTAATAAATTAAAAACATAGTAACCACAAAATGAGCCTCACCCTGGACAGCAGGAGAAAAGGAGGCCTGGGCTGGGGACGGGCTTGAGGGGAGGGCAGAGTCAAAGGTCACGCTGGCTCCCACCAAGTCCTCTGGGGGTGGAGGGAGCCCCGGAAGCGGGCGATGCTCTGTGTGCCCGCCCGCCCGGCACCCTTCTGCCCCGGACGCTGAGGCCACCCTGTCCTCAAACTCCCTGGCAGCACACCCCCACCCCCCCTCCCCCCCAAGCCTCTCACGGCTCCCTCCTCTAGGAGCAAGGCTGCCTGCAGGCTCAGCTGGGGCAGGAAGGGGGCTGTGCTCCTTGCCTGGAGGTGGGCATTTAAAAGCCCGAGTCTCCCCCCAGGCCCCAGCGTCCCCTCAGGCAGACAGGCCAGCGACTCATGGTGTCCCCAGGTGTAAAGGCCCCGACAGAAAATCGCTGCAGTTCTTCCCGGAGACAGGGAAGCGCCGGTCAACAACGATGGCGTTGATTCCGATTCGCCAGGGGCTCCAAGGGAAGAGGCTGAGGCACGAACGTCCAAGGATGGGAGCTGTGGCAGCCCCAGCTCGGGTCCTGCTGGGAGGAGCGCCCACCTGCACCCGTCACAGGTCAGACCCGCACGCGCACAGGCAATGTCCCGCGAGCGCACTGCGTAGCACAGGCTGCAGATCTGATACTTTCTAAGTTTTTTTAGCAAAACCCTCTTTCTTCAAAGGGGTGTCAGTTAAACTCTAAAGGAACAAGGTACAGGAGGAGAAAAACCAAAATCTAGCTCCACAGAGCATCTGCACAGGGTGTACCGGGGGATCCGGCACTCCACGTGGTGCCTTCTCCTCGGAGCTTTGCTGAGCGGCTCCTGTGGGCACATCAGTGTTGCAGGGCCTGGGCCAGGTGGGGACACACCAGGAAAGCTACCTGGTGATGGCGCTTAGGAATAGATGGAGGAGTTCCCGATGCTGAGTGATGTGATGGGTGCTGATGGGATGAGACCTGGGGGAGGCAACCTGGCGGACCAGGAGTTACAGGAGGAAGCCCACCTGGGGAGGATCTAGCAGAAACAAAAAGACCAAGTTGGTGCCAGCCGTGACAGCTGAGAGCAGCGTGCGAGGTGGGCACTGGGCCTGTGGACTGTGGCTGTGGCCGATGCAAAGCCGGAGGCGTGCAGACTGTGAGCTTGTGGAGGATCAAGCAGGAGGGACCCACGTGGGGCTCCTTGGAGCCCGAGGGAAAGCCTGGATGCCAGGCAGCCCAGGGCCGAGCCCCACAGAGCGTTCGGAGAGCAGAGGGTCAGCCCTTGACCTGTGGGCTGCACAGCCTCCAGCCGCTTCTGTCCACACACATGTGGCCTCCAGCCAGGCCTTCTCTCGGCCCCACCTGCAGGGCCCTACCTCTGCTCCTGGGTGTCCACCCGGATTGGTGGGCCAGTGTCCTCAGCCAACAGGAGGCTGCCCTCCGAACCTAAGGTCACCCCCACTGCCCCAGTGCCGACTCCACTGCCAGGACTCTGCTGGGCTCGGGAGGGGCAGGCCAGCTGCAGGAAGGAAGCGCCCCCCGCGCTGACCTCTCCCCGCATCCCTGCAGAGCTCACTGACAGGCTGTGCCCACTGTCCCAATTCCCCAGCCACTGGCCCCCAAGCTCTGGATGGAAGGGACAGACCCCAGTCCCCCCACGGAGCTCATCTGTGGCCAGTACAGCTCTGTACCCTCCCAGTGCCCACCTGCTGGCCGGTGTGCGAGACCACTGCAGGGCCTAGGGCAGCAACTTCGAACACCTGGATTGGAGTCCCCAGATTACAGCTGTGGCGTGTCCTCACAGCCAGAAGGCAAGTGGCTCCTCACTCAGTCTGTCCAGGGGCTGACAGGGGCTGAGCAGGGGCTGAGCAAGGGGCTGATGGGGGCTGAGCAGGGGCTGACGGGGGGCTGAGCAGGAGCTGATGGGGGCTGAGCAGGGGCTGATGGGGGCTGACGGGGGCTGATGGGGGCTGACAGGGGCTGATGGGGGCTGAGCAGGGGCTGACGGGGGCTGATGGGGGCTGAGCAGGGGCTGATGGGGGCTGAGCAGGGGCTGATGGGGGCTGAGCAGGGGCTGATGGGGCTGATGGAGGCTGAGCAGGGGCTGATGGGGGCTGAGCAGGGGCTGATGGGGCTGATGGAGGCTGAGCAGGGGCTGATGGAGGCTGAGCAGGGGCTGATGGGGGCTGAGCAGGGGCTGATGGGGGCTGACGGGGGCTGATGGGGGCTGACAGGGGCTGACGGGGGCTGATGGGGGCTGATGGGGGCTGACGGGGGCTGATGGGGGCTGACGGGGGCTGACGGGGGCTGATGGGGGCTGACGGGGGCTGACAGGGGCTGACGGGGGCTGAACAGGGGCTGATGGGGGCTGAACAGGGGCTGAGCAGGGGCTGACGGGGGCTGACGGGGGCTGATGGGGGCTGAACAGGGGCTGAGCAGGGGCTGACGGGGGGCTGAGCAGGGGCTGATGGGGGCTGACGGGGGCTGATGGGGGCTGAGCAGGGGCTGATGGGGGCTGACGGGGGCTGATGGGGGCTGAGCAGGGGCTGATGGGGGCTGACGGGGGCTGATGGGGGCTGAGCAGGGGCTGATGGGGGCTGACGGGGGCTGATGGGGGCTGAGCAGGGGCTGATGGGGGCTGACGGGGGCTGATGGGGGCTGATGGGGGCTGATGGGGGCTGAGCAGGGGCTGATGGGGGCTGAGCAGGGGCTGATGGGGGCTGACGGGGGCTGATGGGGGCTGATGGGGGCTGAGCAGGGGCTGATGGGGGCTGAGCAGGGGCTGACGGGGGCTGATGGGGGCTGATGGGGGCTGAGCAGGGGCTGATGGGGGCTGACGGGGGCTGATGGGGGCTGAGCAGGGGCTGATGGGGGCTGACGGGGGCTGATGGGGGCTGAGCAGGGGCTGAACAGGGGCTGACGGGGGCTGATGGGGGCTGACAGGGGCTGACGGGGGCTGATGGGGGCTGAGCAGGGGCTGACGGGGGCTCATGGGGGCTGAGCAGGGGCTGATGGGGGCTGACGGGGGCTCATGGGGGCTGAGCAGGGGCTGATGGGGGCTGAGCAGGGGCTGATGGGGGCTGAGCAGGGGCTGACGGGGGCTGAGCAGGGGCTCATGGGGGCTGAGCAGGGGCTGAACAGGGGCTGACGGGGGCTGACGGGGGCTGAGCAGGGGCTGATGGGGCTGATGGAGGCTGAGCAGGGGCTGATGGGGGCTGAGCAGGGGCTGATGGGGGCTGAGCAGGGACTGACAGGGGTTGATGGCGGCTGAGCAGGGGCTGACGGGGGCTGACAGGGGCTGTCCAGGGGCTAACAGGTGCAGTTGGGAGAGCTGGTTTGTGGCCCCACCAGCCACGTGTCCTATGAGGTGAAGGGCTGCGCTCCTGGATTACATCCTGGCAGAACTTGGGGTGCCTCACATTTGGGGCAGGAACCTGCAGGAAGGGGGGTCCAGGCTGCATGGTCCTTCTTTGGACTACCCTGGGAACGTAGAGGAAAAGGATATGAGGTGCACCCCGGCCATGGAGACAGGGTGAGGCTTTCTGCTCAGTGGGCACCTTCTCCAGGGGATTGGAGACCCGGACAGAAGCGCCAGGAAGCTGCACCCACACGGCCCCCTGCACCCCGTGGAGCTCCTCGCACTCAGGGGCAGGAGGGAAAGTTGGTCATCTCAGAGCCTCTTCACACCCGCAGGCAGGGAGTTAGTCCTGAGCGTGGGGCTGTGGTTACAGGGTGTTTCTCCCCAGCATTGCTAAGGGGCGTGTGCGGAGGAGGAGGTCACCCACTCGAGGACTGAAGGAGCAGACATCCTCAGACTGGGGAGGGCACATGCGTGTGTGCACCTGTGTGTGTGTGCACATGTGGGCCTGTCTGTGTGTCTGTGTGTTTGTGTGTGTGCACATATCTATCGCAACGTCATCACAGGATGGCCGCCACAAGATGGCCACATGCACAGTGGAGGCGGGCCCCACCGGCTGCTCCATGCGGTGAGGCCTGGGGGTCCTGCAGCTCCACGCAGCACAGAGGAGGCCGGCCCCAGCATCTCTGCCACAACGCAGGGAGGAGGCGAGTCCTGGCAGAGGAGGCGGGTCGTGGCAGGGGAGGGCAGTTGTGGGCAATCAGGCCAGCAGGGGAGGGCAGTTGGGGGTGATCAGGCCAGCTTGGGAGGGCAGTTGGGGGCGATCAGGCCAGCAGGGGAGGGCAGTTGGGGGCGATCAGGCCAGCAGGGGAGGGCAGTAGGGGGCAATCAGGCCAGCAGGGGAGGGCAGTTGGGGGCGATCAAGCCAACAGGAGAGGGCAGTAGGAGGCAATCAGGCCAACAGGAGAGGGCGGTTGGGGGTGATCAGGCCGGCAGGGGAGCAGTTAGGTGTCAATCAGGCTGACAGGGGAGTGGTTAGGGGGTGATCAGGCAGGCAGTCGAGCAGTTAGGAGCCAGCAGTCCCGGATTGAGAGGGATGTCGAGAGGTCCCAGATTGGAGAGGGTGTAGGCTGGGCTGAGGGACACCCCGCCTGCACAAATTTTGTGCACCGGGCCTCTAGTACTAGTATATTGCCTGTATGTGTGCATGCTCTTCTGTGTGCATGTGCGCGCCCACGTGGGTGAGACACCGCTAGCGACTGTGCAGTCAGACAGACTGGGCTGCTCTGTCCCCGACACAGATGAGAAAGCAGGCCGTGAAGGCATTTGGTCTGAGGGCTCAGGGGTGACACACCGGGGTCTCCCGAGGTGAGAAATCACAGGCTTGTCTTGACATCTCACACTCTGAACGGCAGGAAGACTCTTCAAAGCAAAGCAGGAGTCAGACCTGGGGTCACAGAAAAGTCCCCCTCAGATCCCTCCCCTTTGCCCCGTGGACGGCTTGGTTCCCTCTGGTGCATCCTACGCACTGTCCAGCACAAGCCCACCGCCAGCAGGCCTTCCCCCCCAGGTCACACCCATCCCACGCTCTCAGGGTTGGCAGTCCGGCGGCTCTGAAGGGTTGGGAAGGTGTGGAGGGTGGTTCTGAAGATGAAACTACAGAGGGTTCCAGGGAAGAGGAACAAGTGGGACCCGAGAAAGGAGTGGAGAAGATAGAAAAGTTTAAAGAGACACAGTAGCCCAGCTTGGTCCTGCACAGCCCTTGGCCACCCAGTCAATGGTCACACATTAGGGTGGCACGATTGCTAGAAGGAAGCTCCCTGTCCCATAGCCCCCACAGCCCTCACAGACCCCCACAGCCCCCCATAGCCCTCACAGCCCCCCACAGCCCCCCATAGCCCCCCATAGCCCCGATAGCCCCTCACAGCCCCCTACAGTCCCCCACAGTCCCCCACAGCCCCCAAAAGTCTCCCACAGTCCCCCACAGCCTTGCACGGTCCCCCACAGCTCCTCACAGCCCCTCGAAGCCCCCCACAGTCCCCTACAGCCCCTCACAGCCCCCCACAGCCCCTCACAGCCCCCCACAGCCCCCCACAGCCCCCATAGCCCCTCACAGCCCCCCACAGTCCTCCACTGCCCCTAACAGCCCCCTAGAGTCTCCTACAACCCCCCCACAGCACCCCACAGCACCCCACAGCCCCCCACATCCCCCTACAGCCCCGCACAGCCCCCTACAGCCCACCACAGCTCCTCACAGGCCCCCACAGCCCCTCACAGCTTCTCACAGCTCCCCACAGCCTTGCATGGCCCCCCACTGCCCCTCACAGCCCCCCCACAGCCTCGCACAGCCTCATACAGCCCTCCACAGCCCCCCACAGCCCCCCACAGCCTGGCACAGCCCCACACAGCCTCCCACAGCCCCACAAAGCTGCACAGCACAGCGTCCAGCAGGGGAGCTGCCCAGCCCCAGCCCCAGTCCTGGTTCTGCTCCTGGTCCCGGTCGAGGGGCTGGGCGCTCCACAGGACTAGCTGGTCACCCTCAGGGGATGGGGTGGGAGGAAGAAGGGCAGAGGCAGAGCCCACTGGCTCTCGTGAATCACTCCATCTGGGATCAGGGTCTGGGAGGGACAGTTCGGGGTCCCTCTCCTAGAAGTGACGAAGGCCATGGGACGCCCATCCGTTCCTGGGGAGCCCATGTTGGGTGAGACCTGCGTGAAGACCCAACAGCCTCTAGAGTGTGGTCGGATCCAGAAAAAGACAGGAAGTGCCTCTGCCGGGGCCAGGGGCGCCGGTGACCTTATTTCCCTGCCAGGAACTGGCGGACAGAGCAGAGGGGCCAGAGGTCACAGACGCGGGGACAGGTGGGGGCGCCACAGGGAGCGCCCTCCTCTCCTGGCTCGGGCCCTCAGGCGGCCTCCAGGGACCAGGCAAACTCCCCGTGGTCGTTTAGATGCTGTGGAGAGTGTGCCCAGAGCGACGGAGGCAGGTGAGCTTCGCTTCACGGAGGAGCGGGGCCCTGGGCGAGGCCAGTCCTAATCGCCACACTCCTTCCTGAGTTCAGGCTATGAGACGACTTCCTAGGACATCGGGGCATTTTGAAGACATTTACAAGATCTTTTTTATATTCTTGATGGAAACAAAACTGTAGGCACAAGTTAAGTTGCCTTAGAGCTGGTTGAACAGCCAGTGTCCAAATCCACGCCTGGAAGTCCCTCATCGGGCCGGTTCCGTGGGCTTGTCCCTGGTTGGGCCTGCCGACCATCTCATGGTGGATGCAGAGGGACTGTTTGCCACGCGTGCTCAGCAACCAGGGAGTCCTCGGGAGAGGAACGGTGCGGAAGCTGCTCAGGACGCTGTGACCTGTGATGGGCACTGTCCTGGGTCGAGGAGGCTGCTCGTGTAACTCAGGGGAAGTTAGTGGCACGTGGTTGTCCCCGCTTCACACCATAGCCCAGTGGTTCCCAAACTTATTTGGCCTACCGCCCCCTTTCCAGAAAAAATATTTCTCAGCGCCCCCTGGAAATTAATTTTTTTAGATTTTAATAGCAATTAAACAGAAAGATATATGTATTAATGTTTCTACCTTTTTCGTAAAATATAGTAAAGAAAGGTGTAAATTAGAAACATTGAAGTTTGAAATTATGAAACCATTTATTGAACTCAGAATAGAAAGGTAATACAAAAATGTTAAAACAAATGCACCTGTGGCCATCACCACCCCCCTGGAGAGCTGCAGCGCCCACCAGGGGGCGATAGCGCCCACTTTGGGAATCACTGCCACAGCCTGTCTCCCCACCTGGGACGTGCATGTACCCTGCACTGTCCGGCCACTCCTGCAGCTGGGCAGGCCCTCAGCCCTGCAGCCCCGCAGCCCCGCCCTCCTCCTGTGCTGATTACCTGCCCGTCTCCATCTCCATCCTGGTCGTTGGGTCAGGACGTTCAGGAGATGGGGCCCTCTGTCCCATGGCCCTGCAGGCCGGCCCTGCCACCCATGCTGTTGTTTCCTGCATCGGGGTGCTCTCCCCCAGCGGGACCCTGCCGAGACCCCCGAGAGCCAGGTCCTGTCCGCACAGGTCCCGATCCTCCCCTCCTGGGTTTGCTGGCTCCTAGGGGCCGGGTGGCCACCAGAGGACAGCAAGCTGGCACAGGGAGCTGGAGAGGGGGGGTCCTGAGCCCACGCCCTGGACCTGAGGTAGGTGGTCCCTCATCCTCCCTTCCTGTGACGATTTCACCCCGAAGATGCTCCCTGAGAAACCCCTGAACTCGCCCTCTGCTCCAGCACTGGGGCACCCAAGTCCCACCACATGTCCTCCATCCTGGGAGATGGCGTACCCACGGACTGGCCCTGGCAGGACGTGGCCCCTCAGACCAGCCTGTGACTGGCATCCCAGGATGCCCTCGGTGCACCCTGCCGGCCAAGGACCCGGGCGCACGCACCCTCCCCGTGGCCCTCACCTGGCCCAGGACTCTGCTGTAGGGATTCCCCGGGCCTTTCCTTTGAAAACTCGGGGTTGGCATCGGTAAAGGAGGAATTGCCTTGTTGTTATTAATAGCTTGAAATCGCCTGGCACCAGGCAGCCTGAAAAAGTGTGAGGTCAGTCTCAGCCAAGCAGGTCTGGGTGACACAGAGCCTGCGGGGGAGGGGCACGAGGCCCCGCGGGCGGACCGCACCCTGGGCAGTGCTGGGCGCCAGGAAAAGTGAAGAGTTGAGGTCTCCACCTAGACTAGAATTTTCAGGGACACCCCTCACTAGGCCGACCCCCTGCTCTGCAGCCTGGGCGCTGGTGGTGCTCGGGCCACCAGGTGGGCCCGGTGTGTGAGCAGGTGACCACACTGCACAGGTGAGCAGGCTGGGGAATCCTTCGTGAGAAGACCGTGGCAGCCGCGAGCTCCCGCCGGGCGGTGAGCGATGTTAACACGTTGCGGACCAGTAGTTTTATTGCTAGCGTCACCCAGTGGCCAGATAAGTTTCTATTGAACGAGTACAAAAAACGTTTTACATAAATGTTAAAGGCACGCTTTAAAATTAAATACCCATTGCATTTTGAAGTGGGATACTTGTAAAGCACTGTGTACTAGGAAGGAGAATGCTCGTGGTCCGTCTGCAATGTGTCAAGTGCTGTGTGAGAGGCTCCTGGAAGGAAAGGGGGTCCCAGCACCCACCCCAGTTTTCTGTCCTTTCAGGCCCCTCTGCCGCTTTGGAGTAAATGACGATAAAAAAACAGAAAATGCGTCGGAACCGACTTTACCTCTAACGATTTCCCGGTGCCCCTGGAGCCAGGGGCCAAAACAGGTCTGGCCTTGGGGAGGGGCACCGAGCGCCACGGAGACACGCTGGGTTTGACTCCTGGACCTGGCTCCTGGGGACCCGTGTCCTCGAGGCGCGGCCGCTCACAGGTGCTGAGACCCCACAGAATCCCTCGCCCGCCTCCCGCATGCCAGTGTCTGCGGCTCTATCCCCAGGGGGGCGTCACGAGGATTTCATGTGGAGGAGACGACAAGCCCCCCCACCACCTAACGGGGACGCTGAACGAAGGGGTCGGGCTGGGCAACCCCTCCTGCCCCACATTTCTGTGTTCTGTGATTACCCGCCATGTGGAGGTTGGAGAGGGGAATTCCCTGCAGAGAAAGGCGTGTCTGCCAGGCCGGGCGTGGGGGCTGGGAGCCCCTAATAAACCGCCCACCGTCGCCCTGGCTGGGCCGTGCCATCTGAGTGTCATGGAAAGAACCAGCTAAACTTCTCTGTGAACCTGTGACTTTTGCTTTGAGCGCAGATCCAGCCCCAGAGACGGCGGGCAGGCCCAGTCCTCCCAGCACTCCAGCCACCAAGGCTCCCACTGGCTGAGGGGAGCCCTGGGAAGTCTACAGAGAACGTATCTCATCTCTTTAAGCCATTGCTGTTGATTAATTCCAGACCAAGGTCCCAGCCTCTGCTTTAGAAAAGGAGGTGGTTTTAAACTGCCATCCGTGGCCGCGGGAGCAGGACAGAGAAACCGATCGCCCGGCGCCCTCTGAAGTTATAAGGCAGCGTCCACCGGTCTCGTGTAGAATGACCCCCAAAAGGAGGGCCACTCCAGGGAAACGGCTCCCTGAGCGCCCGGCGTCCGCAGGGCCTGCCCGGGTCCTCAGTGGGTCGGGGTTGGGAGGAGCGGAGCCATCCGGGCCGCCCTAGATGTGAGGAAGTGGGGCTGGAGTGGGTCTGGGGCCCGCCTACGCTGAAGGGCAGCAGAAACTCCTAGAATAATAGTTGTAATTTTGGGGAAAATTGAGAATTGTTAAAGTTCTTCTTGTCATCAAATCTACACAAAAGCCCAGAGGAGGGTCTTGGTTACAAGGATGATTCTAGGAAAATAAGTGACCCCCGTGGAGTGGACTCCGCCCGTCTTACCCTGTGCGTGGGGTCAGTGGGAGGAGGAGAAAGTGGGTCCTCGGCGCCCCCCAGGGAAGCATGGCCTCAGCCCCGGCTGGCGGCCGCCAGCCCTCGCTCACCCCGTCCACGCTGGGCGCCATGCCAGCTTCTCGGTGAAGACGGGCCACGCCCTCCTCCCTCTCCCAGGACCCGTCCGCACCGCTCGGCTGGCCTTGGTCTTCACTGTCCAGGGCCAGGCAGGCAAGTGAGCTTTGTCCTCATTCAAAAAACATAGCAAAACACAAACAGGAAGGGAAGATGGGCAGAGCCCTTCCGCCCAACTCGTGGCCTCCCGCTGAGAAGGGTACAAAGCGCCTAGGGTCTCAGCGCCCTGCCCCTGAGCCTGGAGCCGAGGGTCAGGCACCCACTCCCACGCCCACTCCCACTCTCGGACCCAGTTCTGTCTTCTCTTCAAATGTGAAATTGGGGGTTGCCTATTATTCCATGATTTGCTTAAAACCGGCGATTTTGAGCCAATGTGCTGCAAGAAGGTTTAACCCATACAGTTCCTGACGCGCAGTTGGGGCCCTGACTCCTTTCCCGATGCTGTTGCCATGGCAGCCACAGCGTCTAGGTGAGGGAACCAGAGCTGCGTGGGGCATTGCGGGCGGATGGCCACAGTGCTGCATGTCAGCTGGTGTGCTGCATGCCTGCTGGTGTGCTGCATGTCTGCTGGTGCTGCATGCCTGCTGGTGTGCGGCGTGCCTGCTGGTGTGCGGCATGACTGCTAGTGTGTTGCGTGTCTGCTGGTGTGCTGCATGCCTGCTGGTGTGCTGCATGCCTGCTGGTGTGCTGCGTGTCTGCTGGTGTGCTGCATGTCTGCTGGTGTGCTGCGTGCCTGCTGATGTGCTGCATGTCTGCTGGTGTGCTGCATGCCTGCTGGTGTGCTGCATGCCTGCTGGTGTGCTGCGTGTCTGCTGGTGTGCGGCGTGCCTGCTGGTGCTGCGTGTCTGCTGGTGTGCTGCGTGTCTGCTGGTGTGCTGCGTGTCTGCTGGTGTGCTGCATGCCTGCTGGTGTGCTGCGTGTCTGCTGGTGTGCGGCGTGCCTGCTGGTGCTGCGTGTCTGCTGGTGTGCTGCATGCCTGCTGGTGTGCTGCATGCCTGCTGGTGTGCTGCGTGCCTGCTGGTGTGCTGCGTGCCTGCTGGTGTGCTGCGTGTCTGCTAGTGTGCTGCGTGTCTGCTGGTGCTGCATGCCTGCTGGTGTGCTGCATGCCTGCTGGTGTGCTGCGTGTCTGCTGGTGTGCTGCATGACTGCTAGTGTGTTGCATGTCTGCTGGTGTGCTGCATGACTGCTAGTGTGCTGCGTGTCTGCTAGTGTGCTGCGTGTCTGCGGGTGTGCTGCATGCCTGCTGGTGTGCTGCATGCCTGCTGGTGTGCTGCATGTCTGCTGGTGCTGCGTGTCTGCTGGTGTGCTGCGTGCCTGCTGGTGTGCTGCATGACTGCTAGTGTGTTGCGTGTCTGCTGGTGTGCTGCATGCCTGCTGGTGTGCTGCATGACTGCTGGTGTGCTGCATGCCTGTTGGTGTGCTGCGTGTCTGCTGGTGTGCTGCGTGCCTGCTGATGTGCTGCATGTCTGCTGGTGTGCTGCATGCCTGCTGGTGTGCTGCGTGTCTGCTGGTGTGCTGCGTGCCTGCTGGTGTGCTGCGTGTCTGCTGGTGTGCTGCGTGTCTGCTGATGTGCTGCGTGCCTGCTGGTGTGCGGCGTGCCTGCTGGTGTGCTGCATGCCTGCTGGTGTGCTGCGTGTCTGCTGGTGTGCTGCGTGCCTGCTGGTGTGCTGCGTGTCTGCTGGTGTGCTGCGTGTCTGCTGGTGTGCTGCATGCCTGCTGGTGTGCTGCGTGCCTGCTGGTGTGCTGCATGCCTGCTGGTGTGCTGCGTGTCTGCTGGTGTGCTGCGTGTCTGCTGGTGTGCTGCGTGTCTGCTGGTGCTGCGTGTCTGCTGGTGTGCTGCATGCCTGCTGGTGTGCTGCGTGTCTGCTGGTGTGCTGTATGACTGCTAGTGTGTTGCGTGTCTGCTGGTGTGCTGCATGACTGCTAGTGTGTTGCGTGTCTGCTAGTGTGCTGCATGTCTGCGGGTGTGCTGCATGCCTGCTGGTGTGCTGCATGCCTGCTGGTGTGCTGCATGTCTGCTGGTGCTGCATGCCTGCTGGTGTGCTGCGTGCCTGCTGGTGTGCTGCATGACTGCTGGTGTGCTGCGTGTCTGCTGGTGTGCTGCGTGCCTGCTGATGTGCTGCATGTCTGCTGGTGTGCTGCATGCCTGCTGGTGTGCTGCGTGCCTGCTGGTGTGCTGCGTGTCTGCGGGTGTGCTGCATGCCTGCTGGTGTGCTGCGTGCCTGCTGGTGTGCTGCGTGTCTGCTGGTGTGCTGCGTGTCTGCTGGTGCTGCATGCCTGCTGGTGTGCTGCATGCCTGCTGGTGTGCTGCGTGTCTGCTGGTGTGCTGCATGACTGCTAGTGTGTTGCGTGTCTGCTAGTGTGCTGCGTGTCTGCGGGTGTGCTGCATGCCTGCTGGTGTGCTGCGTGTCTGCTGGTGCTGCATGCCTGCTGGTGTGCTGCATGACTGCTAGTGTGTTGCGTGTCTGCTGGTGTGCTGCATGACTGCTAGTGTGTTGCGTGTCTGCTAGTGTGCTGCGTGTCTGCGGGTGTGCTGCATGCCTGCTGGTGTGCTGCGTGTCTGCTGGTGCTGCATGCCTGTTGGTGCTGCAGAAAGCTAGTCATTAGTTTGTGTGACACAAAGGTTGAAAATCACTAGCTTAAAACACGTAACAATAAAAATAAAGTTAAATAAATAATAACAATAAAAAATATTTTGTTAATGTAAGTGAAAAATAAAAATGCTTAACAGTGTGGCTGGCTTTCCCAGCTGCAAATGACACAAAACATTGAAATACCCTCAGTGCCGCTTGTCTCCTCTGTTTGCTTGCTGTTGCAGATGATGCCGGAGTTACTGTTCTCGCCTGGATATGTGCAGTTATGCTGTAACTTTTATAATGAGGTGACAAGACATGGGGGTTTTGCTCATAGAGAATGTGCATTTTCATTGCCAAATTGCCCTGCAGAGGGCCTTTACCCGTTTATGCCCATAAGAGCAGCATATGGAAAAAAGGTAGCGTGTTTTTTGCCAATGTGATAGGCGAACTATTGCTTAAGTTTTTTTATTTTTAATTGTCACAAAGTCAGACAAGTTTTCATGTACTAATTTCCACCTGCATATCCTCTATGATTTCCCTGAGTCTGTGCTCGTTTTTCTTGTATTTTTTCCTTACTGATTTGTGGGAGCCATTTGTATATTGGAAGTACTAACCTTTTAAGATGTCTGGGCTTTAAAAATCGCTTAGAATTTGTGATGATCTGGTTGCCAGATAAACATACGTTTCCTGTTTCCTTCTGATCACTCGTGGTCCACTGTCTTTACGTTTAGGTCTGGCTTTCATGTGGGGCCTGGTAGGATGGCGTCCCACTTCCCAGGTGAATTTATTTGTCCTTTACCAGAGGCAGGAGGGGCCCTCACTCCCTCAACACCGTTCAGCCGGCACAGCCTCCGACAGCCCACTCCCCTCGCCGCCACCCTGAGGCCACCTGAGTGGCATCAGATAGTTTATATCCACAGGAAGCTGCTTGTCCTCCGTCCCCAATATCTGGGCTCCTGAATCTCATTCTTCCCAGACCTGAATCCAGACGGTCTTTAAACCAAATTCTCAAGTCAACACCTATGCACATGTTTGCACACACACACACACACACACTCAGGCACGCTGTGACACATCATGCTCACGTGATTGCGTAGACCCCTCCTCACCTGCTCTCCTCTGATTCTGCTCCTTTATTTGTAATCTTCATCCCACTGATTTTAGGGAGAGAGAGAAACACCGACGGCTGCCTCTCATAGGCGCCTCCACAGGGAACAGACCCACGCCCCAGGCCTGTGCCCTGACCAGCAATGGAATCCACAACCTCGCGGGTGGCAGCGGTGCTGGGCGCGGGCGCCTCTCCAGCCTGTCTTCTCATCTAAGTTGAGAATATTAACAGGAACGACTTCCGGAGAATATTGAGGCCGTTTATGAGGGGAGCATGCCAAGTGCTTAGCAGCGTGCCTGGCAGGCACGGCGTGGGTGTCCAACACGGAATCGTTCAGCTTGGTCAGGACTGTCTCTGTCCATCGGAATCCAACTTATCTGCCAGGCATGGAGTTTCCCCAAGTCTCCTCAGAGGGAATCCCCCCGCCCCGTCTCTCTGTCTCTCTCCCTGTCTCTATCTCTGTCTCTCTCTTTCGCTCTATCTCTGTCATGCCTTGGTCACAGCCTGTGGGGCAGGGCCTCTGTGAATCCAGCTCAGCACCCCGCCAGGCACCTAGTGAGTGGCCGTGGACTGAGGTGGGAAGGTGGCCCTCCCATGGCCTAGCTGTGGCGGTGGAACGTGTTGGTGAGGAGGGACACGGGCAGGGGAGACAGAGGGTGACATCCCAGTGGCCTGTCTGTGGCTGCGTAACAAACTGTCCTGAAGCCCAGGCTCCCGGAACAGCCGTTTTGTCACAGATCTGTGGTCTGGGCAGGGATGGTGCGATGGTTCCCAGGCGGCTCGTTCTCACACCGACACCTGGGGCTGGTTGGCTGGGAGCTTGGCCAGGCTGCGGGCCTCAGCCTCAGGCCCATTGTACGGCACCTCCTCGCTGAGTGGCGGCCAGGGCCCCGGAGCAGGAGTCCTGGGAGATGGTGGGTGTCCCCGCTGGGCCAGCAGGCACACGCACCCCTCGGCAGGTGTGTCCGGGGGGTCACTGCAGCTGGGCGGGGCCACCTTCGGGCACAGGGAGGCACTTGGGAAAACGTCCTTTCTGGGTCATTGGGAAGCTCCCCCACGCTGAGCCGCAGGATTTAATCCTCACCTGAGGGTATTTTCCCACTGCTTAGAGAGAATGGAAGGGAGGGAGGAGAAAGGAAGCAGACGAGAGAAACATCGATGTGAGAGAGATACATAGACTGGTTGCCTCCCACATGTGCCCCAACCAGGGCCAGGATCAAACCTACAATCCAGGTATGTGCCCTTGGCCAGAAACTGAACCCTCAACCCTTCAGTGTGCTGGCTGATGCTCTAACCACTGAACCACCGGCCAGGGCTTGGACTGCACAACTTTTTAATAGAAATATCTGCCCGAGGAGAGAGCCGGAGCACCCATTTGGAAAGCTCACGGCGCCATCATTTCATTACAGGAAATGAGAGAAATCAGCTCTCGCCTTCAGAATCCCATGTCTTCTGGGGCAGAGCCCACAATAGCGGGAACCTCTGAGTCAGCCACGGGGGTGGGGAGCGGGAGGGGCACTGAGACCTTCCACGGAAACACTGGCCGGGAGCTTGGTTTCTGTGTGTGTGGCTGAGAGGAACACACAGTCACGTGGTCACCGATGCTGGGCCTGCCCCTGGCCTGGGATTGACTTGCAGGATCCTCCCGTTGCGTCCTGTCTGCACACTCTCCGAAGCTGAGCACAGCCCCAGGATGCTTCTGAAGAAAATCTATGGACTAAACAAATACAGTGAAGGCACCAGAGCGTCACCTCTAAGTTACATGCAGCGTGCGGGCAGTAGAAAGAGTGTTTTTTTTCTCCTACTCCCACCCCCCAGCACATTCCCTCACCCCCCTGGTGTCTGTGTCCATGGGTTATGCTAATATGCATGCATACAAGTCCTTTGGTTGATCTCCCCACCCCCACCCTCCTCTGCCTTCCCTCTGAGGTTTGACAGTCTGTTCGATGTTTATCTCTGGCTCTATTTTTGTTCATCAGTTTATATTGTTCATTAAATTCCACAAATGAGTGAGATCATGTGATATTTATCTTTCTCTGACTGGCTTATTTCGCTTAAGATAATCCACTCCAGGTCCATCCACACTGTTGCAATAATAAGAGTTCCTTCTTTTTACAGCAGCATAGTATTCCATTGTGTAGATGTACCACAGTTTTCTAATCCATTCATCTACTGATGGGCACTTAGGCTGTTTCCAGATCTTAGCTATTGTAAATTGTGCATAGGGGTGCATATGTCCTTTCTGATTGGTGTTTCTGGTTTCTTGAGATATATTCTTAGAAGTGGGATCACTGGGTCAAATGGGAGTTCCATTTTTACTTTTTTGAGGAAACGCCATACTGTTCTCCACAGTGGCTGCACCAGTCTGCATTCCCACCAGCAGTGCACAAGGGTTCCTTTTTCTCCACATCCTCTCCAGCACTTGTCATTTGTTGGTTTGTTGATGATAGTCATTCTGACAGGTGTGAGATGGTACCTCATTGTTGTTTTGATTTGCATTTCTTGGATAATTAGTGACTTTGAACATTTTTTCATATGTCTCTTGGCTTTCTGTGTGTCTGCTTTCAAGAAGTACCTATTTAGGTCCTTTGTCCATTTTTTGATTGAATTGTTTATCTACCTTTTGTTAAGTTGTATGAGTTCCCTATAAATTTTGGAGATTAGGCCCTTATCGGATGTAACATTGGCAAATATGTTCTCCCATGCAGTGGGCTTTCTTGTTGTTTTGTTGATGATTTCTTTTGCTGTGCAGAAGCTTTTTATTTTGATGTAGTCCCAATTGTTTATTTTCTCCTTAGTTTCCATTGTCCTAGGAGTTGTATCGGTGAAGATACTGCTTTGGTATATGTCTGATGTTTTGCTGCCTATGGATTCTTCTAAGATTTTTATGGTTTCCCATCTTACGTTTAAGTTCTTTATCCATTTTGAGTTTATTTTTGTGTATGGTTTAAGTTGGTGGTCTAGTTTCTTTTTTTTTTTTTGCAAGTATCTGTCCAATTTTCCGAACACCATTTATTGAAGAGACTGTCTTGACTCCATTGCGTGCTCTTACCTCCTTTTGTCAAATATTAAGTATAATGGCTTGGGTTGATTTCTGGGTTCTCTGTTCTGTTCTATTGATCTATATGCCTGATCTTGTGCCAGTATCAGTCAGTTTTGAGAACCATGGCTTGGTAACATAGCTTGATATCAGGTATTGTGATCCCTCCAACTTTGTTCTTCTTTCTCAGAATCGCTGCAGCTATTCGGGGCCTTTTTTTTATTCCATATGAATTTTTGGAGAGTTTGTTCTATTTCTGTGAAATATGTCATTGGTATTTTAATGGGGATTGCATTGAATCTATAGATTGCTTTGGGTAGTATGGACATTATAATGATGTTGATTCTACCAATCCATGAACATGGTGTATTCTTCCATTTGTTTACATCTTCCTCTATCTCTTTTTTCAATGTCCTGTAATTTTCTGAGTACAAGTCCTTTACCTCCTTAGTTAAGTTTATTCCTAGGTATCTTAATTTTTTTGTTGCAATGGTAAATGGAATTGTTTATTTAATTTCTCTTTCTGTAAGTTCATTATTGGTGTATAAAAAAGCCATAGATTTCTGGGTGTTAATTTTGAGAAAGACTTTTTAAGTTGCCAAACTTTTTATTTTATTCATTGATATTTTTAGAGCGAGAAAGAGGGAGAGAGAGAGAGAGAGAGGGAGAGAGAGAGAGAGAGAGAGAGAGAGAGAGAAGCATCGATTTGCTGTTCTACTTATTGATGCATTCATTGGTTGATTCTTGTATGTGCCCTGGCCAGGATCGAACCTGAAACCTTGGTGTATTGGGAGGATGCTCTAACCTAGTGAGCTACCTGGCCAGGTGAGTTGCTAAACATTTTCCCCAAAAGTAAAGCCACAAGCTGCAGCGCGCAGCCTGCACAGACCCAGGCCTCGGAGGGCTGTTTTAAATGCGGTCTCTGAAGGTGACTCATCTTCCCATCCCTTCAAGCTCAGTGCCCGGCTCAGATGTGGGCAGACGGCCTCCCGGCAGCAGCTTGGCCCCCACCCACCACGGGGTGTCCGCCTGTCCACCTTTCTGGGACCCACAGTGCACCCCACAAGAAGGGCCAGCACGGCCCAGGACCACGGAGCCGCTTATGGGGCCAGGGGGCCTCTGCAGGTCCAGTGTCTGTGGGCCATGGGGGTGCAGGCACCACCCCCAAAGCAGCAGGAACCACCTCAGGGTGAGCTGGAGGCAGCGCAGGGGTAGGGTTTCCCCCTGTCTGGCTGGTGGTGATCAGAATCATCGCGGGGGGCGGGGGGAGGCCCCTGGGGTCTCCACAGGGTCCGGTGAACTTGTTGTGGCAGCGAGAATTCAAGATGCGGGGTCTTCAAGGCCTGGGGGCGGTTCGCAGGAGAGGGGACCTCAGCTCCCACAGCCCTGAAGGGGGACAGAAATCCAAGGAGAGGTGTTAAGTGTTTACAGAACGGAGGCCGAAGCCATGCTTTTGCGCCCACGTCTGCTGAGGACTCGGGACCCAGACTGTCCTTGCCCGGCCCTCGTGGGGCTGCGGCAGGAAGCTCCCTCACCTTTGCAATTGTGTGTTCACCTCCGTTGTGATACGCAGTGGAACTGACAGTCTCCATATTTGCTGAGTCATCCATCCCCTGACACCCTAAACTCAGCACAAGGTCTTCAACCTAGGGGAGGGGTGGGGTGGGAACGGAGCTGAGGGGTGGTGGGGAGCTGAGGGGGGGAGGTAGCTGAGGAGTGTGGTGGGGTGGGGAGGGGAGGGGTGGGGTGGGGTGGGGCGGGGGTCCCGGTGGCCGCCTGCTGCCCACCAGCCAGCGGCTCACCAGCTCGGCCCCACAGATTAGCAGTAATTAAACTGTGAAATCGGACCAGCGCCTGGAGCCCGGATGCCGTGCCAGGCTGTCAGGAGGGGTCTCGGGGGACAAATAACTGCCAAGCCCGCGCCCCCCTTGGCACGGGCGCGGGGCAGAATAATGAGCCGTTCAGCCTCCTCTGGGTGGACGGCGGGCAGCAGCTTTCTGCGTTGCCATAGTGACGACAGGCCCGGCTCTGGTTAATGAAGACGGTCGTGAAAAATTATGCCAATGTTAAGGCCACTGCTTGTGAGTGATGGCACAGGGGCCTCCGCCCAGCGCGCCATGACAATGGGGAGGTGACGGGATCCGGGATGCACTGACAATGGGCAGAGGGGCCGGCGCCTGACTCAGGACATGGGTGGCGGGTGGTTTCTCCCTGTGGCTTTGCTCCCTGAACCCTCAGGGGGTGCCCACCGCCTCGGGTCGCTTCTCCTTGCTTCGTGAGGAGACACCCTCAGCGAGGGAACAAGCTGAAGGAAATCACTGCTGATCGTCTCCAGGTGATTGCTCTGTGGGTGACCTTTGTAGCTTATTTGTTTAAAACTGCTTTTCTCTCTTGACTGAAATTTTGGAGAAAGGTGGCTGCCCCTCCTGGCGCATGGGCCCCTAGTGTCTCCGTGGACATGGTGCCTGGCCCCCAGCGGGGCCGGTGGGTCAGAGCATGAGCCCTGCCTCTCTCCATGGCTCAGGCTGCACAGCCAGGGCCCCGAGGAGCCGTGTGGCGTGGCCAACACGGTCTCCCTTGGCCCTGCCCCATCTCCCCGCTCCGCACTGGAAGCCCCCCAACATAGTGGCCGGGGGGACGTGGGGGCTCTGGCCTCCTCGGGACCCTCCCTGCCGGTGGCCAAGGCCCCTCGGGCCAGGGCGCCGCCTGCGCTTGCTTCGGGTGACGGGGCCAGCTCCGCGGCCGCCTTGAGCTCGGGCCTCGCGGCACCAGCACTGTGTCCGGTGCTTGGCCTCAGCAGTGAGGGGTGTGGGGCCGCGCCCGTCCTCAGGGTCCCCCCGGAGCCTGCTGCCCGCCCCACGCCAGTGCTGCCCGCAGCACACACGGGCTCCGGAGGCTGCTCCACGGGTCGGGCTCCCCGTCACTGAGGAAAGGAAGGTGGTTTCCCCGGGAAGCAGACGGGGGACGCTCAGTCAAATGTCTCACCACAAACGCTGGGGAGAACGCGTGCAGGGAGAGTGGCCGGGTGAGGATTCGGCAGGCAACACCCAGAACGGGTGCCGGACAGCAGAGGCAGCTCAGGCCTGGGGCACCAGGCCCCCCGACCTCCCACACCCCCTGAGCTCCTCCCCTTCAGTGCACATGGTGATAGCACTACATTCCGGCCGCACAGAGCCCCGTGGGCAGGAGAGAGCTGGGGCCAGGGTGGGTGAGGGGATGTGGGCGCTGTGGTTTCTCTGAGGACGGGGTGGGGTTGTGAGCCCCGGGTTGTGCCCGGGGTGACCAGCACTCCCCAAGCACAGCTCGGGTGCCAGGGAACACACCCCCGGGACCTGCGAGGCACCTACACCACAGCCTCCCAGCCAACCACGAGGCCCTCCCTCCCCCAGGCCTGCAGGGCAGTGGCTGCTGGGCCCCCCAGATGGTGCCCAAGGCCTGATCCTCCCCTAGCCATCAATTGGGGACCATGGGGCCCCCTCCTTCCCTGCACAGACCTAGCCTTCGCGTGGCTCCTGGCCTTCCTGCCTCCGCAGACCCTTGCATGGGACCATGTGGGAGGAGGACCCGCCACAGACTAAGGAAGGAGAGGTGGCCAGGGAGGCACGGGAAGGCTTTAGTCTGCAGGCCAGCAGCCGCCACGCAGGGCAGTGTGCCAGCCCCCCTGTGCAGCCCGAGGCTCAGGCAGAGTATGGGGGACCCGGCCCGGAGGAGCCTCAGGAGCCATTGCCGAAGGGAGCCCAGGGATGGACCCTGCTCTGCCCGAGGAGTGTGCTCTGGGTGGTGGGGCCGTGGCCTCTGGCCAGCTCCTCTTTCGTCTCAGAGCTCTGAGAGCAAGCATCCGCCATCATCGTTACCTCCATGCCCTAATGCACCAGGACACGGGCCACACTGGGCAGTCATGGGGAGGGTGTCACTGCAGGGATGTCTGAGGGGACATTGGCCACGTGCCTGGAACCCCCACCACCACACACACACACACACACACACGCTCACATACACACACACACAGCCACACACATACTCACACACACACACACTCACACACACACACACTCTCACACACACTCACACACACACTCTCACACACACACACACAGACACACACACTCACACACACACTCACACACACACACTCACACACTCACACACACACACACTCACACACACTCTCACACACACTCACACACACACAGACACACACACACACATGCTCACATACACATTCACATACACACACACACACACACACATGCTCACATACACACTCACATACACACACACACACACACACTCACACACTCACACACACTGCTCACTAGTCACTTAATTGGTCCCTTAAGCTTTTTCCAAACTCCAGAGGCCACTCCTTCCCAGGGAGGCCGGACGTTAGATTCAGGGCATCCCCATTCTGCAGGAGCAGCACCAGGGCCCCAGCACCACCCCGCACGCTGGTCACCAGCCTCTCCTCTTAGCTTTGGTGTCTCTTCCCTGGAAACAGCATAGTCAGGCGCTGAAGGACAGGCAGGCAGGATTGGGGGCGGGGGACTGGCTGGTGCATAGCTCTGGGGAGCATCCGGCCGCCGTGGCCTGGGACCTGAGTCTTGAGCACATCAGAGCCTCTTGGGTCAGGAACTTGGCGGAACCTCGCACAGCGGTTTCCAGCAGGACTGGGAGTCTCGGTGGCCGGAAGCGCTATGTGGTCCCATGCAGACACAGCAGGTGCCTCCTCTCTCTCTGTCCCCTTCCCTTCCTCCTGCCACCTCCAAGCCAGACCGCTCGGTGTAGAAAGGGTGTGTGGGGTGTGCCCGGGCCCCCACTCAGATGCCCAGGCAGGCGGGCTCCCTCCTGTGAGCCGGAGCCGCTCCCTGAGACAGTCAGGGGAGAGGAGGGAACTGTCCTCAGCACCATCCCGTCTGGTCAGCAGCCGCAATGTCACCCTTGCAGGGACCTCCGACGGCCTTCTCCTCAGGCAGCGGCCTGGCTCAGCAACCACCGCTGAGCGCCTGGCACCCCGTGCGCAATGCCTGGCAGCTAGACTGTGTCTGACGGCGCTTCCATTCAGAAATAACGCACGCCACCCTTGGTGCTCCTGGGTGGACCCCTCCCTCGCTGGCTGCCCCCTCCCAGGTGCAGCTCACACAGACTGGAATCCAGCCTCACTCTGCCCTGACCACCCCATGCCCCACCCCAGGGTGGCCCTTTGCATGTCAGGACGTCTCCATCTGCAATTTGTAACCAGGAAAGAAATCTATTTCTCAGCGTGGCACTTGCACACAACCCCAGCCCATTAGTGGACACTGTGGCCTCTCCCCTCACACCGGCCCGCCACCTGCCCCACAGGCCGATGCTGTTCCCAGAGGGCAGGATGCTACTGGCCATCCTTACTTTCGGGAGCCTCTGGCCCAGGAGCCCTTTCCGTGCCGACGGAGACTGGCTGGAACCTTCCGGCCTGAGGTGAGCCTGATGGCAGGCAGTTCAGGCAGACACCCCCCGCCCAGCCCGGCACCACCACCGGGGTCTCTGTACGTTGCATTCCGTTTGGTCTGCTCGTCTCCGAGACTCAGTAGACCTCGATTCCAGCTACTTCCGTGTAAGCGCCCTGGACCGGGGCCTGGTGCAGGGGGGAGGCTGCGGGCTGGGGTTTGGTACTGGTTTTAACTGCCAAACCCATATTCAAAAGAAACAGAGACACACCCCATGAATGTCCCAGCCACAGGGGAGGGTGAAGTCCAGGCCCACCCACCTCCCCGCCTCCCCGCCATCCCACGCCCGGTGGGGTCCAGGGGCACCAAGGGTGGCTGGGTCCGCAGCACCAAGGGAGCCGGGGTCAGGGAGCCACGAAGCCTTCTCAGCGGGCAGTGCTTCTCGCCCAGGGGCTGGCCGCAGGCCTCACTGTGAGCACCGTGACTTCCTCTCCTGCACTCGGGACTCATCGGCAGGCAGGAGCCCTCAGGCCTGTCCGAGCTCAGTGCTCAGGGGGGCCTGGGTGTGCCTCCCCAGCAGACACAGCGGTGCCTCCTCTCTCTCCGTCCGGGGAGCCTGGTGGGGAGCGGATGGCCTGGCCATGGCCATTCAGCAAGTAAACGTGGGGAATGTGGGTCTGGCTCCTCCCAGACTCACGTCCTTTCTCTGCCAAGCTCAGCCGGCCAGAGGGCATCAGGACAATGAGCCGGCGGGCAGTGTGGTCAGAGCTGCGCCTGCCCCGCCGCCCCCACCTCCCCACCCACCCCACCCCCCACTCCCCACCCCCCGCTGCGGGTTCCTGCGCCTCAGCACCCGGAGGTGGGGATGCCCACACCCTACCACCTGCCCCTGTGCACGGAAGGGCTGGATGTGTCACCTTTTCATGACCCTGAGTCCCACCTGAGATTTCCCCGAGAGGCTTTGGACCCCGGAGCCCCAGCCCCCAACAGGCCCCTCTGATCTGACCACATGGGCATCCTGGGTCCAGCGGAACCAGCTCCAAATTCCAGTCCCGGCGGAGTGGCTGAGCCCCGCCCACTCTGCCGCTCACCTCGGTGTCCACTCTGAATCCCACTAGTGGGTCACCTTTCCCACTAACTCCCAGGGCCACAGCTGCCAGGGGTCCACACGCGTGTGGCCGCACACAGAAGCCCACCTGCTGCCCCCGCTAACCCCCTGAAAGGGCCCGAGCGCCCAGGGCAGGTCACAGCAGGGGCACGGTGCCCACCGCCCTCGCAGCTCATCTCCCCACAAGGACCCCTGGGCCCGCACCTGCCCAGGGCTGGGACGGGGATGTAGAAACGCGTTTCCTGAGCGCCTGTCGTGACCATAGGGTCACTGCTGACTGGGAGACGGTGTGAAGGTCCCGTGTGCTTATTCCCAGCAGGTGAACGGGATCCGCCCCATACGGTTCCCTCCCCCAGGGCAGTGCTCAGAGACACAGCCTGGCCTCCCGTCGCAGCCCCAAGCACAGGGCCCTTTTCTATGGGGGAACAGCAGGCCAGCCGCCCAGCTCCCGAGGCCGCAGGGGCCACCATTCACCTCCCTCCACCACCCCCTCCACCTGCCCCCCTCACCGTTCCTGCAGAGGAGAGATGTTTAGGTCTTAAAGGGGCGGTTGGGGGGCCAGGCTCCTCACCCCGCAGATGAGTCCCAGGGCACCCGGGGGGAGGGGAGGGGAGGGTTGAGGGACAGAGGAGAAGGATCTGGGCTAGGGGGCCGTGTCCAGGGCCTCCCAGGCTCTGCCACGACCCTGTGGGCTCTTGCGTTCCTGCCTCCCCTTCTGTCCCCTGCAGGGTCCTGGCTGCGTCACTCCCGGGGCTTTCTGGTCTCTAAGTCCTAGTTCCCCTCCGGCAGGGACAGCACCGGGCCCAGCCCACCGGTGTGGCAGAGTGGACACCGAGGTGAGCGGCGGAGTGGGCGGGGCCCAGCCAGCTCCCGGACGTGACTGCCAGGAGCCAGCGAGGTGCTTGTCCCCTGGCACCCAGCACCGCCTGAGCAGGCTGTGCTCCCTGTGGCGCTCACGGCAGAGTCGCCCTGGAAATCGTGGCCAGTGCTTCAGTCGGGACACAGGAAGCTCTAAATTACCTTAAGAGCAATGCTCACTACGTCCTGACCACCGTTCCAGGGAAAAGCAGGTGCCCTTTGTCCCTCTTAACTGGGGGCTGTGGAATTGGAACGGGGACCCCGGGGCCCTGAGGGGGAGGCGGAAGGCCTTGCGGGGCATCTGTGCTCCAGAGGTGCTGGCCAGCAGGGAGTCCGCGAGGCCAAAATTGGGGTGACTCAGTTTGCCAGCCTCCCGCAGGGCACAGTCCCCCCAGGCCGACTGCTGCAGGGAACCTGTGGGAAGATAAAAGCAGCGAGAGTCGCCCCGCGGACGGCTCAGTCGGTTGCAGTGCCGTCCCGGACACCTGCAGGCTGTGGGGTCAGTTCCCGGTCAGGACACACACCCAGGTTGCAGGCTGAATCCTCGGTCGGGGCGAGTATGGGAGGCACCAATGGACGTTTCTCTCTCACTCTAATATCAATAAGAACATATCCTGGGGTGAGGACTGAATAAAAAACCAGGGAGAGATGTACATGTGCGCTGAGGCTCCGGAACTGCCTGTGAAATTGACTTTTCAATCAATGAGCGGAGGACACAGCTGGGCCCAGGGCCTCCGCTGACTGGTGTTTGTCTGAGACGCCGGGGTCTTGCTTGCAAAGGTTTCTTCTCGCTGAGAAGGCCGCTGCCCTGGGACCCCCACCACCTGGGCAAAGAGCGCCAAAGCCACAGCTCTTTATTCTACCCTTTGAAAATGTCACGTCCCCCTCCCGTGTGCAGGGGGACGCTGCCCCCGCCACGGCCACGCACCTAGCCTGGTGCTGGAGGGCTGTTGGCTCTGGTTTTCTCTCGGGGGGAGGGGGCCGGGGGGCGGGCGGCCGGGGCTGCATGGGAAGCAGGGAAAATAGCACCCTGTGCACGACACAGGACTCCGAGGCCACCATCCCGGCCCAGGGCCTCCCTCCCGGAGCGCCGGCTCCAT
The DNA here is from genome assembly GCF_028538775.1 of Myotis yumanensis. NCBI lineage: Eukaryota > Metazoa > Chordata > Mammalia > Chiroptera > Vespertilionidae > Myotis > Myotis yumanensis. The sequence continues at coordinate 653,294 of NW_027223760.1, forward strand.
CTGTCTCCATCAGCTCGGCCCGAGGGCAGGGGCCTCCGAGGCCTGTGCTTGCCCTCGGCATCTCTCCCTCGTCTTCTGAAGACACCAGTCCTAGCAGACAGGGCCCACCCTTAGGACACGGAGACTTCATTATCTCCAGACAGTCACGTAGGTGGGTAGGGCCTCAGCAACCGATTTGGGGGACACAGTTTAGTCTGTAATACCGCCTACAACGGCACGGCCAGAGGGAGAGCCTGGGACATGCTGAGGGTCCACTTCCTCTAGCAAAGGGGGGGCGGGACTGACCAGGAGGGACCCTCGCGCTCAGTGGGATCCCAGGGCCCCTCACACTTAGCAGAACCATGTGATCCCCTCACACTTAGCAGAACCGTGTGGCCCTCACACACTTAGCAGAACCGTGTGACCCTCTCACACTTAGCAGAACCGTGTGGCCCCCTCACACTTAGCAGAACCGTGTGGCCCTCTCACACTTAGCAGAACCGTGTGATCCCCTCACACTTAGCAGAACCGTGTGGCCCTCTCACACTTAGCAGAACCGTGTGATCCCCTCACACTTAGCAGAACCGTGTGATCCCCTCACACTTAGCAGAACCGTGTGATCCCCTCACACTTAGCAGAACCGTGTGGCCCTCTCACACTTAGCAGAACCGTGTGATCCCCTCACACTTAGCAGAACCGTGTGGCCCCCTCACACTTAGCAGAACTGTGTGGCCCTCTCACACTTAGCAGAACCGTGTGATCCCCTCACACTTAGCAGAACCGTGTGGCCCCCTCACACTTAGCAGAACCGTGTGGCCCCCTCACACTTAGCAGAACCGTGTGGCCCCCTCACACTTAGCAGAACCGTGTGGCCCCCTCACACTTAGCAGAACCGTGTGATCCCCTCACACTTAGCAGAACCGTGTGATCCCCTCACACTTAGCAGAACCGTGTGGCCCCCTCACACTTAGCAGAACCGTGTGGCCCTCACACACTTAGCAGAACCGTGTGACCCTCTCACACTTAGCAGAACCGTGTGGCCCCCTCACACTTAGCAGAACTGTGTGGCCCCCTCACACTTAGCAGAACCGTGTGGCCCCCTCACACTTAGCAGAACCGTGTGGCCCCCTCACACTTAGCAGAACCGTGTGATCCCCTCACACTTAGCAGAACCGTGTGATCCCCTCACACTTAGCAGAACCGTGTGGCCCCCTCACACTTAGCAGAACCGTGTGGCCCTCACACACTTAGCAGAACCGTGTGACCCTCTCACACTTAGCAGAACCGTGTGGCCCCCTCACACTTAGCAGAACCGTGTGGCCCCCTCACACTTAGCAGAACCGTGTGATCCCCTCACACTTAGCAGAACCGTGTGATCCCCTCACACTTAGCAGAACCGTGTGGCCCCCTCACACTTAGCAGAACCGTGTGGCCCTCACACACTTAGCAGAACCGTGTGGCCCTCTCACACTTAGCAGAACCGTGTGGCCCCCTCACACTTAGCAGAACCGTGTGGCCCCCTCACACTTAGCAGAACCGTGTGATCCCCTCACACTTAGCAGAACCGTGTGATCCCCTCACACTTAGCAGAACCGTGTGGCCCCCTCACACTTAGCAGAACCGTGTGGCCCTCACACACTTAGCAGAACCGTGTGACCCTCTCACACTTAGCAGAACTGTGTGGCCCCCTCACACTTAGCAGAACCGTGTGGCCCCCTCACACTTAGCAGAACCGTGTGGCCCCCTCACACTTAGCAGAACCGTGTGGCCCCCTCACACTTAGCAGAACCGTGTGGCCCCCTCACACTTAGCAGAACCGTGTGGCCCCCTCACACTTAGCAGAACCGTGTGGCCCCCTCACACTTAGCAGAACCGTGTGGCCCCCTCACACTTAGCAGAACCGTGTGGCCCCCTCACACTTAGCAGAACCGTGTGATCTCCTCACACTTAGCAGAACCGTGTGGCCCCCTCACACTTAGCAGAACCGTGTGGCCCCCTCACACTTAGCAGAACCGTGTGGCCCTCTCACACTTAGCAGAACCGTGTGATCCCCTCACACTTAGCAGAACCGTGTGGCCCTCTCACACTTAGCAGAACCGTGTGATCCCCTCACACTTAGCAGAACCGTGTGGCCCTCTCACACTTAGCAGAACCGTGTGGCCCCCTCACACTTAGCAGAACCGTGTGGCCCCCTCACACTTAGCAGAACCGTGTGGCCCTCTCACACTTAGCAGAACCGTGTGATCCCCTCACACTTAGCAGAACCGTGTGATCCCCTCACACTTAGCAGAACCGTGTGATCCCCTCACACTTAGCAGAACCGTGTGGCCCTCTCACACTTAGCAGAACCGTGTGATCCCCTCACACTTAGCAGAACCGTGTGGCCCCCTCACACTTAGCAGAACTGTGTGGCCCTCTCACACTTAGCAGAACCGTGTGATCCCCTCACACTTAGCAGAACCGTGTGGCCCCCTCACACTTAGCAGAACCGTGTGGCCCCCTCACACTTAGCAGAACCGTGTGGCCCCCTCACACTTAGCAGAACCGTGTGGCCCCCTCACACTTAGCAGAACCGTGTGATCCCCTCACACTTAGCAGAACCGTGTGATCCCCTCACACTTAGCAGAACCGTGTGGCCCCCTCACACTTAGCAGAACCGTGTGGCCCTCACACACTTAGCAGAACCGTGTGACCCTCTCACACTTAGCAGAACCGTGTGGCCCCCTCACACTTAGCAGAACTGTGTGGCCCCCTCACACTTAGCAGAACCGTGTGGCCCCCTCACACTTAGCAGAACCGTGTGGCCCCCTCACACTTAGCAGAACCGTGTGATCCCCTCACACTTAGCAGAACCGTGTGATCCCCTCACACTTAGCAGAACCGTGTGGCCCCCTCACACTTAGCAGAACCGTGTGGCCCTCACACACTTAGCAGAACCGTGTGACCCTCTCACACTTAGCAGAACCGTGTGGCCCCCTCACACTTAGCAGAACCGTGTGGCCCCCTCACACTTAGCAGAACCGTGTGATCCCCTCACACTTAGCAGAACCGTGTGATCCCCTCACACTTAGCAGAACCGTGTGGCCCCCTCACACTTAGCAGAACCGTGTGGCCCTCACACACTTAGCAGAACCGTGTGACCCTCTCACACTTAGCAGAACCGTGTGGCCCCCTCACACTTAGCAGAACCGTGTGGCCCCCTCACACTTAGCAGAACCGTGTGATCCCCTCACACTTAGCAGAACCGTGTGATCCCCTCACACTTAGCAGAACCGTGTGGCCCCCTCACACTTAGCAGAACCGTGTGGCCCTCACACACTTAGCAGAACCGTGTGACCCTCTCACACTTAGCAGAACCGTGTGGCCCCCTCACACTTAGCAGAACCGTGTGGCCCCCTCACACTTAGCAGAACCGTGTGGCCCCCTCACACTTAGCAGAACCGTGTGGCCCCCTCACACTTAGCAGAACCGTGTGGCCCCCTCACACTTAGCAGAACCGTGTGGCCCCCTCACACTTAGCAGAACCGTGTGGCCCCCTCACACTTAGCAGAACCGTGTGGCCCCCTCACACTTAGCAGAACCGTGTGGCCCCCTCACACTTAGCAGAACCGTGTGATCTCCTCACACTTAGCAGAACCGTGTGGCCCCCTCACACTTAGCAGAACCGTGTGGCCCCCTCACACTTAGCAGAACCGTGTGGCCCTCTCACACTTAGCAGAACCGTGTGATCCCCTCACACTTAGCAGAACCGTGTGGCCCTCTCACACTTAGCAGAACCGTGTGATCCCCTCACACTTAGCAGAACCGTGTGGCCCTCTCACACTTAGCAGAACCGTGTGGCCCCCTCACACTTAGCAGAACCGTGTGGCCCCCTCACACTTAGCAGAACCGTGTGGCCCCCTCACACTTAGCAGAACCGTGTGATCCCCTCACACTTAGCAGAACCGTGTGGCCCTCTCACACTTACCAGAACCGTGTGGCCCCCTCACACTTAGCAGAACCGTGTGGCCCTCTCACACTTAGCAGAACCGTGTGGCCCCCTCACACTTAGCAGAACCGTGTGGCCCCCTCACACTTAGCAGAACCGTGTGGCCCCCTCACACTTAGCAGAACCGTGTGGCCCCCTCACACTTAGCAGAACCGTGTGGCCCCCTCACACTTAGCAGAACCGTGTGGCCCCCTCACACTTAGCAGAACCGTGTGGCCCCCTCACACTTAGCAGAACCGTGTGGCCCCCTCACACTTAGCAGAACCGTGTGGCCCCCTCACACTTAGCAGAACCGTGTGATCTCCTCACACTTAGCAGAACCGTGTGGCCCCCTCACACTTAGCAGAACCGTGTGGCCCCCTCACACTTAGCAGAACCGTGTGGCCCCCTCACACTTAGCAGAACCGTGTGGCCCCCTCACACTTAGCAGAACCGTGTGGCCCCCTCACACTTAGCAGAACCGTGTGGCCCCCTCACACTTAGCAGAACCGTGTGGCCCTCTCACACTTAGCAGAACCGTGTGATCCCCTCACACTTAGCAGAACCGTGTGATCCCCTCACACTTAGCAGAACCGTGTGGCCCCATGCACCGCCCACGGACAGAGGAAGCACCGCGCAGTCGCAATGGCTGGAGTACCCACACTGCAGCTGGGACGCCTCTCCCTTCACGGTGGGAACAGGGTGCGGTGTTGCCCAAGAGTTCCATGCGGCCCCCACGCCCACAGCGGCACAGGACCGGCTGCAATGCCCAGGCGCTGGGCCGCTGGGCCTGCCTCTGCCCAGCTGGCCTCTCAGTCCATGTTCTTCATCCACGATGGGTGGCGGGGGTGTGACCGGCCCGGTGGCTCTCGGTCACCGCACAGCCAGGGGAGTGGGCGGTGCCCAGATGCCAGCTGGGAGTGAGGGAGGGCAGAGCATCTACTCGGGAGTGTCGTACAATCGCTGCTCAGCCACCAGGATGATGCTGAGATAGCTGCTCACAGTGGGGCTGGAAGGTGTTGGGGTGCGTTTGCCTCCTTCCTTCCTCGTTGGGAACCCAAAGAGCTGAAGTCGTGGCAAAGGCGTACCTACTGCGCGCAATACCGTGCGCCTGTGCTGACATGAGAAGCGAAGCCAGTGACATGGTGTCACTGTCTCCAAGGAGCTCCTTCATCCACTCAGTCATTCCGCCGACCAGTGTCCTAGCCGCGTGCGGGTGCGGCTTTGTGGCCCTACAGGCCACACTGCAGGGGAGCAGCGTGTCCAGGGGCCACGCGGCCCTGGAGTTTCCACTGGGCTCAGCCGGTGGGCAAGGCCCCTCCCGGGGCATTGGCTGCGGGCTCGTGGGCACAGAACGGAGTGACAGCTGCGTGTGTCTGGAAGGGCTTTCTGGGCGGGACGCCCTGCGATGGTCAGCGCCGTGATGGCGGTGTCATAGGCCAGCCTGTGAGCTCAGGAGCAGAGGCCACAGGGGCTGCATTTCAGCAGGAGGACCCGTGGAGGTGGGGCCCGCTCAGGCAGGACCGGGCAAGGCCCGCCTCCAGGTCCACGGGAGGGGTGGGGGGGCAGTGTCCAGGGCATGTCGAGAGCAGCGACACAACCACTGAGTGGTTTTAGCTCAAAAAGTCACATGAGTAGACAGCCCCAGGTCACCTGGGTGAGGACTGACGCTCCCTGTGGTGGAGGACGCCTCACCTCCACCGCCTCAGCTCTCCTGCCGCCCGGAAACTTCCGAGAGCAGGGCCGTGACCGAGGCGTCACCCCAGCCGGCTCCCCCAGGCGCCCCCCCGCCGGGCACAGTGGCCCTGGGGCTCCGAGGGCCAGGCTGGCTGGGTCCCTTGTGGCTCCGATGCCGTTGGCCTCCTGGGAGAGGCAGTGAGCACAGGTTATATAGACTTCCCTTCCAATAGGCCCGAGGACAGGGTGCCGGCGGGCTCCTTTCCTTCTCACGCCTTCAGAGGTTTCCTGGGGATGAGATGCGAGTGTGATCCCTCCGTTTGGCTGAAATGTGTTAAGACTCTGTGTTTCTAAAATCCAATTGGAATGAGGCCTGGGCTTTACGGCTGTGCTGTCCACTGAACCGAGGACACTGACGGTGACAGTGCCCCTCCCCGGACCGGCCGTGTGGCCTCAGAGTCGCCAGGAAGCAAACACACGACTTCAGGGAGCTGTAGTGACCGCCTTTGCTCAGGAAAGGCTGCTCTGAGCGTCCTTCCCCCAGGCCTCCGGGGTCTCGTAGCTCCCTGGCCTCCCGCCCTCTGCGCCCCGCCCACCCCCACCTCCCCACCCGCCACTGGCCAGGCATGAAGGAGATGCTGGGGCAGAAAGAGCACCTTTCCCCAGTCAGCTGTGCCCTCGCCTGGCCTAGGTGCTGCTCGGGTACTGGGTGCCGTCTGAGGGGCTGCTTCCTTGAGGAACACTCCCTGGTGACTGCTGGGTCCCAGGAACCACGCGGGACCTGAGAGGACTCAGGTAATGGACAGAGTGAGGCCTCAGGTGTGGAGAGTGAGGGCCTGGGGACTGTGGGTGACGTTTCCCAGTTGAGAGGAGGGGCTGTATCAGGGCAGGTGGCCTGGTGCCAAGGGAAGGATACCTGCGGGGTACAGGTATGTCCCAGGACTGGAGACCTGACCCGGGGGCTCAGGGACTGGGGGCAGGGCAGCAGCAGAGGGGGCCTTTGGGAGGGCAGGTGCCAGGTGCCAACGCCTTTCTCCTGGTCCTCCCCTCACGTGTGGCCTGTGATCCCTCACCTGTGGCAGCTGTTCTGATGGGCGTGTGGCAGCCTCTGCAGGTTCTGGCTGCGTGTCCCGCTGACCCTGGGCCAGCGCTCTGAGGGCGGCTAACACGGGCTCTCTTCTGGTTTCCAACTCATTCTCTGAGGAGAACATAGTTTGAATGCCTCCTCAAAGGCGATTAGGCACCACAGTTTCCACATTTGTCCATTTTTAACTGTTGTTATGCCCCGAGCTTCCAGCATTCCTGCAGGCAGCTCTACCTGGGGCAGGGTCGGCGGCTCCAGAGACCACGCCCTGCCTGAGGGACAGAGGAGGGACCTCTCTGTCCCCCTAAGCCCCAGGCAGCCCGGAGCCCATCGCTCATGGGAACAGGAGTGAGTGTTGGCCGAGAGGCCCTGGGATGGGTGACGGAGGGAGCAGAGCCAGGAGCCTCTGCGCAGCCCCGACAGCAGGGGCGGAGGGGACGGACGGACGGCAGCAGGAGCACCGCTGAGGACAGGCTGAGGGAGGAGCTCAGGAAGCCTGGCCTGCACGAGGGCCGAGGGCTCTCCCGGAAAAGGACCAGAGGCAAACGGCCCCTCGGCCTGGACTGGCCATTCCCTCGGCTCCGTGGAGTAAATGTCACTTCTCGGGACTGTGATTGCACCACCTTTCAGTGACATTTGCTGAAAATGGAAAACCACGAGGATTTATTTCTGAGAAGCAGAATTGAAGGCATTAAACCACTTCCTGTGACTATTGTTTTCCAAGTCTTGGGAGGAGCCGCCTCTCCAGGCTCACCCTCACCCTGGTGCCCGCGCCGTCCACGGTGGCTGCCCGTGGGCATGAGCGGCTCGGTGTCCTGTGAGTGCGCAGCACTGAGCCGCGCCAGTCAGCAGAGGCTGGGCCCCGAGTGCGGGGCGGAGGCCACAGGACCCGAGAAAGCACCTGTGCTATGACGGAACCTCTGTGTCCACGCTGTGGGCGGCTTGTAGGATCAGCTCCTGGAGAAAGTGCTGGTGTCAGCGCCCCAGTTCAGCACAGACGTGGGGCCTTCAGCAAGTTTCCTAGCAATACCACGCCTCCGCCTCCTCCTCTGGAAGTGATGGCCATCATTCCTGCCCCGGGGGGGCGGGGGGCCAGGAGGCCCCCAGGCCTCATGCTGCGCGGGCACACAGGCACAGAGCCGGGCACCGGCAGGGCCTTGCAGGGCGGCCAGTCATGAAAGGGCTGTGCTTGGACGTGCAGGCACTCGGGATGTGCAGCGCCTGTGCTGAGTAGTTCCCGGTTTCTAGGGCTAGAGGACAGGTTCTGCTTTGAAGGCAACAAGAACAACAGAGCAGATGCAGGAGCCACACAAACACACAACGTGGCCACGCCCGACTGCGGCTGCCCGTCCTGTGCTTTCCCCAGAGGCACTCAGGAGAAGGACGCTGCCAGCCCCTCCCCTCTGTCCCTCCTGCGCCCACAGTCCGGCCCTGAGGCAGCTCAGACCTCGTGCCAAAGACCGGACTCTGGCGAGGCACCCTCAGGGGGACAGTTTCTCCTCTTCATAGTTATTACTGAACTGCATCCTCTTAAATGATAGCTTCAGCGTTTGTCTGGAAACCGAATTTCTTTTGCTTAATGGCGTGAAGGAGGAGAACACGTCGCAGAGAAAATGCGACCGATCCAAGACCCAATGGGGCGACCCACTGCCCCACTCTGTGCCCCCGCTGTGCCCCACTCTGTGCCCCACTCTGTGCCCCGCTCTGTGTCCCGCTCTGTGCCCCGCTCTGTGCCCCACTCTGTGCCCAGCTCTGTGCCCCGCTCTGTGCCCGGCTCTGTGCCCCGCTCTGTTCCCCACTCTGTGCCCCGCTCTGTGCCCCACTCTGTTCCCCGCTCTGTGCCCCGCTCTGTGCCCCACTCTGTTCCCCGCTCTGTGCCCCGCTCTGTGCCCCGCTCTGTGCCCGGCTCTGTTCCCCGCTCTGTTCCCCGCTCTGTTCCCCGCTCTGTGCCCCGCTCTGTGCCCCGCTCTGTGCCCCCGCTGTGCCCCGCTCTGTGCCCCCGCTCTGTGCCCCGCTCTGTGCCCCACTCTGTTCCCCGCTCTGTGCCCCGCTCTGTGCCCCGCTCTGTGCCCCGCTCTGTGTCCCGCTCTGTGCCACCGCTGTGCCCCACTCTGTTCCCCACTCTGTGCCCCACTCTGTGCCCCGCTCTGTTCCCCGCTCTGTGCCCCGCTCTGTGCCCCACTCTGTGCCCCGCTCTGTTCCCCGCTCTGTGCCCCGCTCTGTGCCCCGCTCTGTGTCCCGCTCTGTGCCCCGCTCTGTGCCCCCGCTGTGCCCCGCTCTGTGCCCCGCTCTGTTCCCCGCTCTGTTCCCCGCTCTGTGCCCCGCTCTGTGCCCCGCTCTGTGCCCCGCTCTGTGCCACCGCTGTGCCCCACTCTGTTCCCCACTCTGTGCCCCACTCTGTGCCCCGCTCTGTTCCCCGCTCTGTGCCCCGCTCTGTGCCCCACTCTGTGCCCCGCTCTGTGCCCCGCTCTGTTCCCCACTCTGTGCCCCCGCTGTGCCCCACTCTGTGCCCCACTCTGTGCCCCGCTCTGTGTCCCACTCTGTGCCCCGCTCTGTGCCCCACTCTGTGCCCGGCTCTGAGCCCCGCTCTGTGCCCGGCTCTGTGCCCCGCTCTGTTCCCCACTCTGTGCCCCGCTCTGTGCCCCACTCTGTTCCCCACTCTGTGCCCCGCTCTGTGCCCCACTCTGTTCCCCACTCTGTGCCCCGCTCTGTGCCCCGCTCTGTGCCCGGCTCTGTGCCCCCGCTGTGCCCCGCTCTGTGCCCCGCTCTGTGCCCCGCTCTGTGCCCCCGCTCTGTGCCCCCGCTCTGTGCCCCGCTCTGTGCCCCACTCTGTGCCCCAGCTCTGTGCCCCCACTCCGTGCCCCACTCTGTGCCCCCGCTCTGTGCCCCCGCTCTGTGCCCCCACTCTGTGCCCCGCTCTGTGCCCCGCTCTGTTCCCCACTCTGTTCCCCGCTCTGTGCCCCGCTCTGTGCCCCGCTCTGTGCCCCACTCTGTTCCCCGCTCTGTGCCCCGCTCTGTGCCCCGCTCTGTGTCCCGCTCTGTGCCCCGCTCTGTTCCCCGCTCTGTGCCCCGCTCTGTGCCCCGCTCTGTTCCCCGCTCTGTGCCCCGCTCTGTGCCCCGCTCTGTGTCCCGCTCTGTGCCCCGCTCTGTGCCCCCGCTGTGCCCCACTCTGTTCCCCACTCTGTGCCCCGCTCTGTGTCCCGCTCTGTGTCCTGCTCTGTGCCCCGCTCTGTGCCCCACTCTGTGCCCCGCTCTGTGCCCCCGCTGTGCCCCACTCTGTTCCCCACTCTGTGCCCCACTCTGTGCCCCGCTCTGTTCCCCGCTCTGTGCCCCGCTCTGTGCCCCACTCTGTGCCCCACTCTGTTCCCCGCTCTGTGCCCCGCTCTGTGCCCCACTCTGTGCCCCGCTCTGTGTCCCGCTCTGTGCCCCACTCTGTGCCCCCGCTGTGCCCCGCTCTGTGCCCCACTCTGTTCCCCACTCTGTGCCCCACTCTGTGCCCCACTCTGTGTCCCACTCTGTGCCCCACTCTGTTCCCCACTCTGTGCCCCGCTCTGTGTCCCGCTCTGTGTCCCGCTCTGTGCCCCGCTCTGTGCCCCGCTCTGTTCCCCACTCTGTGCCCCACTCTGTGCCCCGCTCTGTGCCCCGCTCTGTGCCCCACTCTGTTCCCCACTCTGTGCCCCACTCTGTGCCCCGCTCTGTGTCCCGCTCTGTGCCCCACTCTGTGCCCCCGCTGTGCCCCACTCTGTTCTCCACTCTGTGCCCCACTCTGTGCCCCGCTCTGTGCCCCGCTCTGTATCCCGCTCTGTGCCCCGCTCTGTGTCCCGCTCTGTGCCCCACTCTGTTCCCCGCTCTGTGTCCCGCTCTGTGCCCCGCTTTGTTCCCCACTCTGTGCCCCGCTCTGTGCCCCACTCTGTTCCCCGCTCTGTGCCCCGCTCTGTGCCCCACTCTGTGCCCCGCTCTGTGTCCCGCTCTGTGCCCCACTCTGTGCCCCCGCTGTGCCCCACTCTGTTCCCCACTCTGTGCCCCACTCTGTTCCCCACTCTGTGCCCCGCTCTGTGCCCCACTCTGTGCCCCGCTCTGTGTCCCACTCTGTGCCCCACTCTGTGCCCCCGCAGTGCCCCACTCTGTTCCCCACTCTGTGCCCCACTCTGCTCCCCGCTCTGTTCCCTGCTCTGTGCCCCACTCTGTTCCCTGCTCTGTGCCCCACTCTGTGCCCCGCTCTGTTCCCTGCTCTGTGCCCCGCTCTGTTCCCCGCTCTGTGCCCCGCTCTGTTCCCTGCTCTGTGCCCCGCTCTGTTCCCCACTCTGTGTCCCTTTATTTGCCCGTTTTCCAAACTTTCTGTAACATAGGTGTGCTCTTCTTAATCCCACCAAGAGCCCTGTCTCCAAAAGAGCAGAAGCCAGGAGCAGCTGTTTTGGCCACTCACGTGTCAGGGCCCCTTCAGACGTCTTGTGGACCCCCCTCCAGGAGACAGGGACCAAGGTTGGGGCCAAACCCATCGCCCCCGAGGTAACCAGCTAGCGGTTTGGCAGGGCGGGCCCCCAGAGGGGCAGTGACATGAGGACAGCAGATACTGCGAAACGGCACGGTCGCACTTTTCTGGATGTACACACGGCCATAGTCATAACCAAAGTCACGTTTTAAAACCACAGACACGTGCCACTGGTCAGATGAATCAAAGCCATTATCTTTTCCAAAGACAATTATTATTATTAAGTTGCTGTTCAAATGTATTAGCTACTCTTGTTATGGGGGCGTGGAGGACCTGGTGGAGATTAGGGAGGCCCACCCCACTCAGGAGGTGCTCCCACTTCCCTGGACTCCCCACAAGTCTGCAGCTAGAAACTGAATTCTCCCCTGCAAAACGGCATGTGTGTACATGTGTGTGCAGATATTGTGTGTGCTCGTGTGTGCATGTACTTTGTGTGTGCATGTATTGTGCGGGTGCCTTGTGCACTTGTGTGTGTATTGTGTGCGCACATTGTATGGATACCTGTGTGCACTATGTGTGTGTGTGTGTATTGTGTGCGCACATTGTATGGATACCTGTGTGCACTATGTGTGTGTGTGTGTATTGTGTGCGCACATTGTATGGATACCTGTGTGCACTATGTGTGTGTGTGTGTATTGTGTGCGCACATTGTATGGATACCTGTGTGCACTATGTGTGTGTGTGTGTATTGTGTGCGCACATTGTATGGATACCTGTGTGCACTGTGTGTGTGTGTGTGTATTGAGGTTCTAGCAGCAATGAGCGTGGGACTCGTACTTTACATCTCAGACTGTGGTTGTCCCTGTGAAACTGGGACCAGCTGCCCAGGCAGTGGGTTTGCTGTGAGAGTTCCTTGAGAAAAGCCTGGCACAGTGTGAGCAGGACAGGTCCCTGCAGCCGCGCTCAGTAAGTGTGCAAAGTATGTTTGTGTGTGACTTTATGTGTGTGTATGTATGTGAGATGGTCAGGACATGTGGGGGTATGTGATAAGCACATGTGTATATGGTGTGTGTGGTGTGTGCACACATGTGTGGGCCGTGTTTATGTGGTGGTATGTGCGCCTGTGGGTGGGTGCTGTGTGTGCACGTGTGTGGATGGTGTGTGCACACGTGTGTGGGCGGTGTTTGTGTGGTGGCATGTGCGCCTGTGGGTGGGTGGTGTGTGTGCACATGTGTGGATGGTGTGTGCACACATGTTTGGGTGGTGTTTGTGTGGTGGCATGTGCGCCTGTGGGTGGGTGGTGTGTGTGCACATGTGTGGATGGTGTGTGCACACGTGTGTGGGCAGTGTTTGCGTGGTGGTATGTGCGCCTGTGGGTGGGTGGTGTGTGTGCACGTGTGTGGATGGTGTGTGCACACGTGTGTGGGCAGTGTTTGCGTGGTGGTATGTGCGCCTGTGGGTGGGTGGTGTGTGTGCACGTGTGTGGATGGTGTGTGCACACGTGTGTGGGCAGTGTTTGCGTGGTGGTATGTGAGCCTGTGGGTGGGTGCTGTGTGTGTGCCTGTGTGTGGTGGTGTGTGCACACATGTGTGGGCGGTGTTTGTGTGGTGGTATGTGCGCCTGTGGGTGGGTGGTGTGTGTGCACACGTGTGTGGATGGTGTGTGCACACATGTGTGGGCGGTGTTTGTGTGGGTGGTGCACAGATCTAGAGCATGTGGATATCCTGGAGGCCAGGGACTCAGCACTGGGCTTCAAGTAAGTGTAAGAGCTGAGCCCCAGGCTGGATGGGGCCTCGATGAGGGCTGGGCCTCCCGCAGTGGCTCTGTCTCCTGTGGGCCCTGGGCCCACGGACATGCACGTGCTGCCGGGTCAGGGAGCGGCCTCGGCACGTTGCAGGAGGACCGGGTGGAATTCGTAGTGAGGGAAGAAGGGCAGGTGGTCGAGGTGGGGACGCGGGTTTGAGGGCTATGCACCGAGGAGACAGGGCCCGGGACGCTCTTGTTTCTGCTGAGGCCATTGGGTGTTTGTAACCCGTTCCTAGGCCATGCAGAATTACCCACCTAACCACTAGCCTGCTCTGTTTGGTCAAACATTTAATTAACTCACCCCTAATTCTTGGATAGGGCCAGACCGAATGACTTCTCAGTCCTTATATGGCCCACGGGCCTGAGGTTCCCCACCCCTGCTCTACGTGAACCCCCAGGAGCACAGGTGGGGGCCAGGAGTGAGCCAGACCCGCAGAAGCCTGAGGGCAGTGACAAGGCCTGATCCAAGGAGGGCCAAGGATGGGAGAGCCCCACTCACCCCGAGAGGGACATTCAGACAGAGGCCATGGTCATGGGCCCCGGGACCCAATGGAGAAAAGGAAGTGGTTCTATTCTGAACACGCCCACACCACGGGTGACCTTCCCTCCTGCGTCCCCGCCGCCGTCCTGGCTCATGCCTCTCGCACGCCTTAGAGGCAGGCGTGACCTTCTCTAAAGGTTCATCTTATTCTGAAAAGCGCTCCAGAGCCATTTGGAGATGAGGACGGTGGTTTGGGTTAAGTATTCAAGTTTTGGGGGAATCAGAAGTTTAAAAAATCACTAGAAAATGATTCGATCGCTCGTTTTGTGTGAGCATATCTCCAGGTAATTCTAAACGGGGACTTTTAGAGACGGTGGAGAGAGAGTGGAGAAAACACCTCTCATCCTAAAGCATCCGAGTTGAGAGCTGACGGGCTCTAGGTCGCGGAGGCTCATAGGGGCGCTGAGGCACGCTAACCCTTTTGAAGATTATGCACTAATTTGTACCCCAGCGGCTAAAACGCCAGCACGCATCGCGCAGCCTCAGCAGAGGAGATGGACGCTTTCCACTCGGTGGCTGTGGGGCAGTCCAGGGGGGTTGTGTGGTCCTGAGGCCCTGGGTGGGGTTTTCAGAGACCTCCCTGCCTCCAGGTTTGCCCCCATTCACTCTAAGTCTGAGGGCACTTACAGGGTGTCCCCAAAAATGTATGCGCGCTTCAAACGATCATAAAGTCAGTGTTTATTAACATACAGCGCATTTTCAAAATTGAGAAGGATCTACAGAAATGAGTAATTGTTTTGTCAACGCCTGTTTCCAAACTGATGACCGTTCTGTTCTGGTCTAGGCTCTGCTGATAACACAAAGCAATGGAATCACAAACATCAAGAATCATTTCATTGGGTATTTGTGCGCCCTCGATTCACTGACTGTTGCAGGTTTTGTACCGTAAACTTTCCCTTTCATGTTTCCCCACGCAAAGTCTAGTGGATACATTTTCTTTGTTCAAAGCTTAGTCTGGCCTCACCCATCATTTCCCATCAGTTAGACCTGAAAAGGAGGGAAAGTTCGGTGTGACAGGTGGGCCTGTTCTGGGGCGCCCTCTATCGGCCGGATAAAGTCACAGCGGCTCCTGCGCGGCTGTGGCCAGGCCTGCCCATCACTGCCCGGGCCTGTGTCACGGCTTTAACACCCACATGGGCACTTTCCCCAACGTGTGTGAGCCTGCCAAGCTGGGTCATATGGTCGTGCAGGAACGCTTACTTTCACTGTTGTTCTACTTTTAATTCCAAAGCGATTTCGGGGGGAACACTCTTCCAAACAATGATGATGGGCCTGTAGCATGTGGCTGACAAAATACGGGCAGGAGCTTTTCACCGGAACCAGAGAGAAGCCGGCTCCTCACAGCGGCATCTGCTCCCTCTCCTCTGAGACAAGGGCGCTGTGGCCATTTCCCAAAAGACTTAGATCCCGTTCACCTGCGGTTGAGCCCCTACAAACATCCCACTAAGGAAGTTTAGCTCAGTTTTGTGAAGAATAAAACCTTGCCATGAGCAGACAATAGCAACCGTGCCGAACATCAGCTTTTAAATATGCACGTTATGGCATTATTCGGTAAATCATAAAGGTCTATTTTTATTATTTTACAAAGAGGCAGATTGGATGTAACGCATCTTCTCAACTCTGGGACCTAGAGCACAGCCGCACTGCCCCGCAGGGGTGGGTTTCCGAGCGGACAGGCGGTAGCAGTGAGAGCGAGGCTCTGAGGCCCCATCGTTGCAGGAATTGGAATTTCCGAGTGTGGAAAAGCCCCTCCGTGTCCCCCTGGGCCTCCCAAGCCGCGAGTCCTGCTGACACACCTTTTGTTGTTAACAGAGCGGTTTTCTGTGACCACAGGAAGCCTTCCGAAGGGGCGTCAGCTCTGCGCCATCATGGACCCTACTGGGGCACTATGAGCCAGTATGAGAAGTAGTAGTAACATCTATCTGGGTTATGTTGGTAATTTTTTTTTTCCGAAACAAAAAGCTAGCTTTTTTTGTTTCAAGGGGAGAGCTCACATTTTTCTTGAAATAAAGTAAAATATTTGAACCAATAATTTCACCTTTTCTCAATTCCTCTCCATTTCAAAGTGAGGGCAATGATTTAATAGCAGCATCTTCAAGTTGGTATCAGGAGAAATACAGCAAAACCTTATCCTGGCAATGTCCTCGGACAGTCACATGTCTTCCCTGTGGGGTCCACGGAGAGGGCGCTGAGGGACCTACTGAAGGGCAGGTCCCCGCGCTGGTGGTGCAGTGGTTAGAGCGCCGACCTGTGCACAGATGAGGTGCAGGTTCGCTCCCCTGCCTCAGTGCAGGCTCCTGAAGGAGGCAACCAATCTCGGTGTCTCTGTCACATTGGTATTTTTCTCTCTCTCCCCCTCTCTCCCCTCCTCCCTTCCGCTCTCTCTAAAACTCAATGGAAAAAAATATCCTCTGGTGAGGATTAACAAAATATAGAAAAACAAAATGCAGGCCCCATGATGAAGAAGGAGGGGCCCACTCTCCCAGACAGTGTCCTTGAAAAGTAGCTATTTATTGACAATTGATGGCTTTCAATTTAGAGGCATTTAAACTGACCTATACATGTGTCCTCTTTTTAAAATTACCTTGGTGCCAATCATTGTGTTGCACTCAAAGGCTGACCAGTGAAAACATTGTGCTTTTCAAAATTCACCATTGTTATAAAATTTTATTTTCCTTAACATTATAAAAGTATGAAATACAGTATACACTTACCGACACTGTTCAAATTTCATGTTTATAACTTAAAATAATCTAATGGGTTTAATAATCAAAAGTATATTTAATCAAAAGTATTTTTAATACAATTTATATCCCATTGTTATGAGTTATTGTTTTATTTTTAAAACAGAATTGGTTCAAATTTTCTGAAATTAAGCAAGTATCTATAAACTATTTTTATCATTTTCTCTTAGCATGTCATTTAAAATCTCTGAAATAATTTTTTGCTTTAAAATAATCATGTTTTCTCTGAGCGTCTTCTCTGTTTTGTTCAAAAATACATTTTCCTTGCCCTGGCCAGTGTTGCTCAGTAGTTAGCACATGGCCAGAGCACTGAAGGGTCATGGGTTCGATTCCTGGTCAAGGGCACGGACCTGGGTTACAGGTTCAATCCTGGCCCCAGTCTCTCACATTGATCATCGATGTTTCTCTCTTTCTCTCTCTCTCTCTCTTCTCTTCCTCCTCCTCCTTCCATCCACTCTCTCTAAAAATCAATGGAAAAAATAGCCTCTGGTGAGGGTTTTTAAAAATACATTTTCTTTGATAACTTAGTACATTGGAAATTTATTCTAATCACTTGAATATGTGATCTATAATGGTTTGGTGTTCCCTAAATTGAAAATGGGATGCTTAAGTTTTACACAAAACAAATGTGACCTGCACTTTTAAAGAAGTATTAGCAGGATCAACAAATAATCTTAAACAGTATATATTATTTAGATATTTCATAGGCCTTGGTGAATTTTACATATGCTACATTTCTTATTCAGTAGCCAAACAATCCTAACTTGTATGTGAATAGTATTCTCTTTTATCACATGGAATGATCTCTATCCACATGCCTCTCAAATCAGGTTGGGTTGTGTTTACAAGTTTTCTCTGAAAATGTCATTGAAATAGTAAATGGAAATTTATTATTAAGCTAAGCCTAAGAGCTCATGACAGGGGCTCCTAACATCATTCTTCAAGATATTAGCTGAATCTAGCTTACATTATTGTCACATGCTTTTCTGAAGTATTTTCAAGAATGAAAAGATAGAGAACATTCTTTCCTGCCCTGGAAATAAGAAAGGATTCTATATAACAAAAGCCTAATATGCTAAGTGTCCGGTTGTCCAGTCGACTGTTCAACCAATCAAAGCATAATATACTAATGATATGCTAAGGCCACTCAACCGCTCACTATGATGTGCACTGACCACCAGGGGGCAGACGCTCCGACCAGTAGGTTAGCTTGCTGCTGGGTTCCAATCAATTGGGACTGAGTGAGATGGGCCAGACATACCCTGGAGCCTTCCAGCGGGCCCTCCTTGGCTGGCCAACCTCCCGAGTCCCTCCTTGGCCCCGTCATGCAACCGTGGGGTCCCTCGGCCTGGCCTGCGCCCTCTTGCAATTTCAGACCCCTCGGGGGAGGTCAGAGAGCCAGTTTCAGCCCAATCCCGCAGGCCACTCCCCTCGGGAGGGCACCAGATGCAGGGCTCACCCAGAGGGGCCCCACCCATGCACAAATTCGTGCATCGGGCCTCTAGTTTTAAAATAAAGGAAAATGGGCCTGGCCAGTGTGGCTCCACTGAAAAGTCACCAGGTCAGTTCCATTCTGGTCGGGGAGGCAACTAGTCGATGTCTTTCTCTCCCTTTCCCTTCCTCTCGCTCTAAAATCAATAAAAACATATTTTTAAAAAATAAATAAAGGGAAATAGAATGCAAATCTGGTGGGTGGGTTTCTCAGTGTCTGAAACCATAGATTAAATGGATCAGCACCTACAAATATGTTCTTTTAATGGCTCCCTGGCAATCCTGTGGTAAAGCTTGGGTCAAACACCCCGGCAGAGGTGGGCAAAACGGAGGGGTGGGAGAGAGGGAGCAGGAGAGACACCCCCACAGAGTACCCCTCGCCGCCCGCCAGGCTCCTGGCAAGATGGCTTTTCCCACTTACAGAGAAGAGGTTCGTGCCCATGGGGCTGTTTAAAAAGTGGCCTGACAGACTCAGATGGTGTCACCTCCCTCCCCACCCTCCTGGAAACACTAGGAAGGCAGCGGGGCCCTGGTTTGGATGGACCGGGGATGTGGGCTTTGGTGCTGGGATGAGAAAGCCTTGGGGCAACTGGGAAATGAGCTAAACAGTCACCTTTTCTGTATTTGCTCATTTCCATGTCATGTGTGTGCGGAAAGCAGAATAGCCTGTCGAGCCTGGGGCTGCACCCTGGCTGGTGCTCCAGCTTCTCTGGGTCGCCCCAGGACCTCTGGACAAGGGCCAAGGTCCACCTCAGTCTGTCATAGAGCCAGGGTGGCCACGTGGGGTCCACCCTGCCTTGGTGTCTGAGAGGCTGACCGAGCAGACAGCCACAGGCACCCTGGGAGCCCCTCGGGCCTGTCCCTGCCCAGCTGAGTAGGGTGCTCACACCTGGCAGTGGCTCCTAGTGGTGGAGGTGAGAAAAGAGGGGGGCACGCACGTGGTGGGCGTGCCAGCAAGAAGGGCATCTTGGGGACTGGCCCTGCCACTTGCAGGCTCCCAGGCACTGGCTACACGGTAAGGTGCTTGCCCTGGTTTCCTTCTATAGGAGACAGCCAGGCAGGGCACTCCCCAAAGTGGATGGGAGTTCTGACTGCTGCACCAGCCCCCTGCGCCCCAGACAGACCACAGCCTGGCCTGCCCGCCCCTGTCCCCACCCCCACGTTTGCCTAGAGGGGGCGCTGCGGAGGACTTGAGATGGAGGCGAGGCTGCAGCGGCCTCCCCACCACCCGGTGCTGGATGGGGTAAAGACACCCCCACCACCCCCCTGACGTCCCAGATTCTGGTGACCCTGCAGGTGGGCCCACAGCAAGCCGCCTGGTGCTCCAATGGCCCAGCGCTGGGCCGGGGCCGTCCCCCACCCCCACCCTCGCCTTGTGTCCAACCGGGTGTCCCCAAACCTAAGGCAGCCCCCAGCTTCTCAGAGGCCTTGGGGGGGGGGAATTCTCTATGCTCCTCCCGAGTTGTGTGACCCCCCCCCCCCCAGGACTGGGGAGGCACAGGAACCACCCACCGCTGGCGAGCCTGGCACTACACTCTCACGCACACATGCGCACACGCGCGCGCGCGCACACACACGAACGCGCGCCCGCGAGCACCGGCGCAGGCCGTTGCTAAGGAGAGGCGGGTTACCAACAAGGCTGAGGGCGGCCTCCCTCCCGGCCTCCTCCCTCCGCCTTCTTCCCTCTTCGCCCTGCGGGGGGCTCCCGGGTCCCTCCCCCTCTGCGCCCCCTGCCTGCCGCCACTACCCCTCTCCTCCTTCCCCACCCAGGGAACTCCAGGGCGAGGAAGGTGGCAGGGAGGGGCAGGAACCACTGCCCCTCGAGTCTTTGCCCGAGGAGGTCCCTCAGAGGGTGGCCCCGGAGGCAGCGCTGGCGTGGGCACCGGGTGGGAATCGGGACCCTCTGGAGAGGCCCAGCCCGCGGACGGAGGGGAGACCGCGGCGCCGCGCCCCGAGCAGGGTTGCAGGGTCGACAGGCCCTGTCCTGGTGCAGGGCGCAGGGAGCCGGGTGCCTTCCTGTCTCCCACCTCCTGGGTGTGAGGGCGGGTGCTCTAGGGGTGAGGACCCCAGGGAAGCCGCAGTCCCCCACTTGGACCTCCCCCGACCCTTCTCCCCTCGCGCTTCTCAAAGCCGAGCAAAGCGACCAGCAGGCCTCGTGCCCCGCGAGCTCCGGCCCACCTGGTCCAGGAGCTGGGCTCGGAGGCCTGACCCTGTCCGCACCAACTAGAAGTGGACCTCGGCCTAGGTCTTGGCGAGGAAGCCAGTCCTCGGGGCGCCGTGGACTCGGCGAGCACCTTGCAGGCACTCACACTCCTCCGTGGGCGACCTGCACCCCCGCCCCGCACCCTCCACCCCCCACCCCAGCCCGAACAGGAGTTTCAGGGCCTCGGCTTCCAGAAGAGACGCTGCGGCGAGACCTCTCTCAGGGCAGGGCCGGGGCAGCGGCTAGTGGTAGGGAGGGGGAAGGGCAGCGGGGCAAGCTCCACCCAGTCCGGCTGGCGGGGACGGGGACGCGGGGGGCGGGGGACTTGGGTTTGCCCTGGAGGGGCCGAGCAGGCAGGACCGCCGGGGGTGGGGCCGGAGGGGCGTCAGGTTAGGAGAGGCCCCTGCCTCCAGCTGTCCCGAGCGCGGGAACAATGGGGAGGCGGTGGGAAGCGGGGCTGGGGGAGGGCGCCAGGGTTTCCAGAGCAGGAGGAACTAAAGAGCCCTCTGCAGACTGTCATCTGCATGTGATAAGGCCCCCACTCCTCCTTTCTTCCCCTTGTTCCTGCAGCTGTGGGCCGCGGAGGGCGCATTGTGCGCACAGATGTTGGGTTTCAGCTCTCCACTCTCCACTGCTCGGCGGGGGTGCCGCGCACCAGGGGTGCCCGAACCTGCGGCTGCAACCCGGGCTGTAGGGTTTGGGGAGGGAGAGTGGGGGAAAGGACGGAGGGGGGAGCGGGAGCGCGCCCTCAGGGCCTACAGGCCACGGGACACCCAGCACAGGACACCCAGCACGGGTCGACCGGCCAGGCCGTCCCCAGACTCTGGCTAGGCCTTGCGCCCGCCCGAAGGACTCTCGGCCGGGCCGCGCGGGACGCCGGGAGCTCGCGGGGGTTCGAGAGACGAAGAGCGCGGCCCCGTCCCCCATTCTGTTCCTCCGCCCGCGGGGCCTGTGGCCGGTGGAGGCGAGGACACAGCTCCATCCTCGGTTTTCACCGTGGCCTCTGTCCGGCGTTTGGGGCTGTGCGCCGCAGTGCGCCTGGCCCGCATGGCAGCGAGGCCCTCGGTGGTTCCCGCGACGGCAGGCGCTCTGTGCGCGCAAGTGAGACTTGAAAACTTGAGTAAATTCATGGCGGGTCGGGGGCACCGGGGGCGTGTGCGCTGCGTCCTGGCTGCTTCCATCGGGAAGGGGAGCAAAGGGCCGCCACGGCCGAGTGGGGACCCAGCTCGAAAGGGCGGTTTGCGGGGGCTCTTCTCTGGCAAAGGGTTGCGACGCCCCCACCGCCCCGCAGCGGAGCCACAGCAGGATGCGCGGGGTGATGCCTCTCGCCCAGGCCCCTCTCCCCTTGGCGCCACCCTGAACTTGCCCAGAATGAAGTGCGGCTCCAACGACGAAGGGAGAAAGGATGGAAAGAAAGAAAAGGCGAAGGCCCCAAGCTGTACAAATGACTGACACGGCCCATGTCCATTCATAGTCTCGGGCGGGAGAGGGTGTACCGAGAGCCACGGCCCCTTAGCCAATTGCTGTCAGCAACACGTGGGGGGGGGGGGGGGTATCTCTATAGCAACCGGTGGCTGGGCCGCGAGCCGCGCCGCCGTCGGCCGGGTGCGCGCCGGGCAGGATATAAGGCGGGGCGCGGCGGCGGCCACGCTGGAGGGAGCAGCGCGCGGCCTGTGGCCCTGAGGGGACCGTCCCGCGCCCAGACCTGCGTCGGTCCTTACCGCACCCCGCCCCCAGCTCCTCACCCCGCGGCGAAGCCTGGGCGGAGTGCGCCGAGCTACGAGTGGTGCGGAGCTGCCGGCGCCCGCGGCCCGGAGCCGCCGCCGCCGCCACCGCCGCTGCTGGAGCCTCCGCGCGCGGCACCTTTGTCTCGCCAGCCTCCCCAGAAGTTTGTGGTCAGAGGCAGGACGGCTCCGCGCACCTCTGGCTCCAGCGCAGGGTCTGAGCTGGCCTTGGCGATGGCACTGCCGCCTCCCGCGGCCACCGCGCCCCCGAGGCCGTTCGGCCTGGAGCACACCCCACCCTCCTCGGCCTGGGCGCCGGGCACCGGCCCCGCTGCAGGTAACCAGGAGCGCCCAGCCCAGGCGCGGGGACGAGTGGGCTGTAGAGAGAAAGGAGAAGGGCTGGGGTATCGCGGGAGGGAGGGAGGGAGGGAGGGAGGGAGCAGGTGAGACCCACAGAGGGCACCGCCGGGCTCAGAGGCTGCTGGGCGAAGAAGGGGAGCCTGGGAAGGTAGAGAGTGCCCATGGGGCGGGGGGTTGGGTGGGCAGCCTGGGTGTCAGAGCCCAGTCCAGGGCTGACTCCCACTCGCAGCAGGTTGCCTGTCAGTGGCTCTGGCTCGCAGGGGCGGGAGGTCTGCGTCGGAGGTCATTCCACTCCTGGGTCTGGGTGGGCATGCACGGTGGTCCCGTGGGTGGCACCTCTTATTGGGCGCAAAGGTTGAGAGGGATGAGAGCTGCGCGAGCCCCAGCGCCCCCGGGAGACAGCCGGATTAGGCTGAGGACGATGCCCCCCACCCCCACCCCACCCCCCATACTTCTCTTTCCTCAGCCACTGGGGCACTTCAGGCCCTCAGGGGAGAGGGCGAGGGGTGCGGTGAGGAGGAAGGTGGGGGGAGGGCGAAGATGGGGTGAGCAGCCAGGATCGAGAAGAGCCTCCTGCAGGCATTGCCCCCAGACCATTTTGGGGTGCTCTTTGCCCTCCTGTCTCGGCTGGGCTGTGCCTGGTGCCCTGGGGTCCCAGTTGGAGGACACAGGGCAGACGCGCAGGAAGAGCGCCAGGGGCGGTGGGGTGGAGAGTGACTGCTCGGCCGAGCCCCCAGCTGCTTGAGAGATGCCTGGGAGCCTCCACGCCCCACACAGAACCAAGCGAGGGGCGCGAGCTAGAAAGAGAAACTTCTGGCTGGAGCTGAGCTTTTGAAGGAGGGGCCGCTTCCTTCCCTTCTCCCGGCGGCTCTGCCTTGCCCAGCGCCCAGGTAGAGGCGCCTGGTCCCGCGGACCCAGCATCCGGCGGAATCCCGGGCAGAGTGGGCTTTTAGAGCCGGAGAGAGTCTCCCGCCTTTTTCGGTCATCAGAGCGCGGAGCTGACGGCCTCCAGGCTGGACTCTGGTGGAGGGGGCGGGGGGCTGTCACCGTCGCCTGTGCCCACTCACACACCCCACGCAGCCCAGAGGGCGAGGAGGACTCCGCTCCCTCCGGGGCCTCGCTGCCTGGGCCTCGCTCCAGCCGCTGCCCGCCCCCCCCCCCCCCCCCCCCCCCCCCCCCCCGGTCTTCTCACTCGCGCTCGGGTCGCTAAGTCCGCAGACAGCGGTCCCTACGCGCTGGGGCGCCTCCTCCCGCCTGGGGCCTGGGTCAAGGGCAGAGCTGCCCACGCGGCCTTACCCGAGCCAACCTTCCCTGAATTCAGACTCGCGCTGGGAGGTGACGGGTGTGCGCAGCGGGAGCTTTATCCACGCTGAGGACGCGCCCAGCCCGGCTCCGCGCGCCGCTCGGCTCTGGAGAAGGGGCGGCCACGCTGGGGTCGGGCACCCGGAGCGGCGCCGCCGAGTGTGCAGCTGCGGGCGTCCTGGGGGAACGCGGTGTGTTGGGGGCGTGTTGGGGTCGTGGGCCCGCGCCCTGGGCCGGCTGCTTCGTGGCGGGGAGGCCCGGCTGGGCTTGGTCCCTCGGGGAGGGAGCTGGGGCCTCGGAACCCCTCGCTGCTGTGAATACCCAGCTCCCAGGCACCTTCGCCCCTTGGTGCCAGCGCCGGCCTGCCCCTCAGACCTCAGTGGGACCCTGACTAAGTCCTGGGCGGGACTGGGAGGCCCGGGAGCCGGCGCCGGGCCGGGGGCGGGGTGGGAGCCTAAAGGCCCTGCGCTCCCGGGCCGCCCCCCCCCACCCCCACCCCCCCCGCCCCCCCCCTCCGTCCCAGCGGAGCCCGGCGGGGACGCAGGCCCGCGAATCTTTAGGACCCGTGGTAGCCTCGGCAAGACCGGAATAGAAACCCCAAACCCGGGCAGCTTCAGCGGCTGTGAGGGGACCCCTCCTCCGAGACCAGGGGTGCCTGGGAGGCGCGTGTGTGCTGGGGCGCAGGCCTCGGAGCCGAGACGCGGCCCTAAGCGGGCGCCGGGAGCAGAGGACGCTGGGCGGTCTTCTCCGGGTCCCTTCACTTAGGCTGTTCTCAGCGGGGCGCCAGGCGGCTCCCGGAGCCCATCTGATGTTTGTTCAGCTCCACTGAAAGCTGTTCACGCGAGGGAGTTCCCCTTCACACGTAAATACCTGACATCTCCCCGACATCTTAAGGCAGAGCGTTTCCCCGCACGGGTGTGGGGCTGCTTCCAGGCGGCAAACAGGCCACGCACCATCTTTTGTATGTTTACCTTTATGCCTGTGCCTGCGCCTGGGAACCCTCCATAAGTAGCCTGTTAAACAGTGCGTCCCACCTATTTCATTAAAGTTTGTTTGTAAGAATAATGATTCCTTGGAGTCTTTTCTTTGACCCAGATAGGCTTTTTCTTTTTGATACTTGAATGGCAGATTAGCAAGTACAATTTCATCTGCAGGGAACAATAGCCTTCAGTCGCACAAAGGGTTCTCCCACCCTGACTTCAGCACAGAGCCTCTTGCTGATAATAGCTTCTGGAAAGATTCTGTAATGCAAAGAATTAATACATGATTATTTCTGCCTGGCTTCTCTCATTTATTAGAATTCTGTGGCAAATTCCAAATTAAAAATAGTTCAGTTGGCAGCTTTAAAAATGCTTTTAAAATATTTTAAGACAACTCCCTCCCATATTTTTAAGTTGGTCATCCCCATGGATTGATAACTGTTAAAAATTGTTGATTAGCTTTAACGTAATAGTTACTATATTTTAGTAAATGTGTTTTTGTAAATTTACCATGAAATTTCCAAATAATTCTAAGATGATTCATCTGGGAAACCAAAAACAGATTTGTTATAGCAACTCATGAGCAGCATCTAAACTAATTTCTAAATTTTTCAAGGGCAATGGGCTTCGAGTTATAGAAAAGTGAGTGCGCAGAGGAACAGTGCTGGGTTTGCAAAGCAGATTCCTTAGGAATGAAGCAAAAGGAACATCCTATATTAGAAGTTTAATGTTAATGAAATTGAATGCCTGTGTCCATATGTTTTTATACAAGTGTGTTTCAGAAGTGAAGTCAGTTACTTAGATATAAACTGCTGTTAGCTGGTTACATGCTCAGCCTTGGGGAAATGCTACATTTTGCTACCTGTCGACAAATATTTGTTACCATAAAGTTTCCTATTTATGTGGCTCCCTCAGTTCTCACAGCCAAGTTTGGATATAGAATGTTCTTTTTTTGTCTCACTTTTCTTTTAAACTTACCACATGGACAGCTAAAACTATTTTTTGAAGATATTTTGCCATAAATTGCTCAGAAGATAATGTAAGGGAAGCTCGTGTACCTTCGCTTCTAAGCACAAATCAAAATAGTTTAACTAGGTCAGGACAATATCTGTAGATGCTAATCTTTAAGAGCAACTGCTCAAATTGTCTCTCTGTTCACATCTATTTGAATCGCAGCTTTTGTAATACTTTATATTCTAAATTCAAGAGCTGCAGGGGGAGATGGTCGAGTGGAAGAAGTAAGCAAATTGTACCTCTAACCTGATGTAAAGCTGACTTCATTGTTCCTGATTCCTTTCCATGAGCTACTGCCCCTGCATCTGAGCATTTAGCACTAGTGCCTGTCGGTGTCTCCTCCACCCAGGGGTCCACAGACCCCTGCTCCCTATGGCCAGGCCTTTCTCCTCAGGCCTTGCTTCTTCCTCCTGACCCTGCTCCAAACTCCCAGCGAAGCCAGCTGCCTCTGCACAGGAGCCCTTCCACTTTTAAAAGATGCCTGACTGTAAATGTCAAAGTCATAAATATTTAAACATTATTTTCTTTCAATTTCAAGTCAAGACTGGCAAGATGCCTCTAATTAGTTGTGGGCGCTCTGCAGGGCTCGCGGGTGAGATTGCAGGGAGCACCTGCCGTTGGAGTAGCTCAGCCTTGGGGAGCAGGGGCCCATGGGGGGCCTGGGCGCCCCACATCACACCTGGACAGGAGTGTGGGCCAATCTCAGTGAAGCTGTTAGCAAACTAATTTCTTTCTCCTCAAGCTCCTGGTTAGTAGGAGTTTGAAGTGGTTGTTGTTGTTTTTTAACTCCACGAAAAGAAATAAAATAATCGTAAAGTTATTGAAACTCAATCACTACGCCTAGGAGGGGAGTTCGCACTCTTTAATTTAAAAAAAAAAGAAGAATTTCTGTGAATTTTTGTTCCTTCCGGGATTCTTAAGACCTGACTTGCAATACTTCCCGCCTCCTGACCCTGGGCGCAGCACTAGCTAGGACGTTGGAACCATCGGGGGAACACAGGGTAACTTTTTGGGTTCCCCCTGAGTTGTCTGCAGACCACCCAGTGCAGCAGAAGGTTCCCGGCCAGGCCCAGTGGAACCCGAAGACCCCTCCTGTCCCTCCCGGCGGTGCCCACTGTCACCAACTGGTCCCCTGTGCAGACTACCAGCCCCACCAGAGACCCAGTGTCCGAAGTCTGCAGCCTAGCCACCCCACCCCTGGTGCAGGAGGGGCTCTCTGCTGGTGGGCTGCTGTAGGCAAGGGGGGCTCCCGCCCCGCCAGGGGACCATTGTCACCCTTTCTCTTCCGGACAGCTCAGGCGCAGGCAGCGGGAGCCGGGAGACCATAGAGAAAGGACTCCAGGGCGGGCGTCTCGCCCCTTCCCGCCGCCCTCCCTTCTCCTTCCCCCTCTTCTCCCCCCCACCCCTTCTCCTCCCCCCCCCCTTCTCCTCCCCTACCCCTTCTCCTCTGAGCCACTCGGCCGGCTGCTGGACGAGGGCAGCGAGGAGGGGGAGGGCGGCAGGAGGGCCCTGGGCGCCTGGGCAGTGGCTCTTCTTGACATTTTTCCTTGACCTTTGAGTAAATTCCAGGCGCTGCGGAGGGGCGGCGGCTGGCTCGGTAAGCTCCCCGCTCGCCCAGCGCTGCGGGCGCGGTGCCTGCGGTTTCCCACGACCAGGACCCGCCGCGGGGACCGGCCTGGGCGGCATCGCTCGGGGCGCCCGCCCGGCAGCTCCGGCGCTCACGGCGGCTCAGCGGGGCTGAGGGGCAGGGGGACAGCCTGTGCCCGCACACGGGGAGCGGCCGCTTGGTCCCCGCGTGGGCCGCCGCGGGCCGGTGCACAGCGAGGCGTCCGCCCCACACCTGACGCCGGGCGTCCGGTCCCCTCGGAGAGGCCGCGCACCACGCGCCTGGGCCCTTGCGTCGCGGGGCGCGAAGGTTCCGGGAGTCCTGGTTCCAGGCGCAGCCGGCGGCTCGGCGCGCGGGTCCTCCGACGCCTGGGCGGGACCCCAGGTGGCACCGCGGGGAACCCCGTCGCCTGCGCAGGGACACGGTGGGTGGGGAGCACCCGGACCCCGGCGCCGGCCAAGCGCCTCCTTTGTTGCGATTCGGCTCCGGCTGCCCAGGCCCGTCCCACTGGGGCTGGGAGGGTGGGAGCCGCCCCGCAGGTGTCCTTCGGGCCTCCCTCTTGGGGGCGACAAGCTCCCCCCGAGCCCCGGGCCCCGTCCTCACCCCGACCTGCCCCCGCCCAGGGCCAGACCCCGCCATCCCCGCCGGGCGCCAGGAGCGCCAGTGGCGGCCGGGCAGGTGCGCCTTCAACCCGCCGCCCGCGGGCCACGACGCCCTGGTGCCGGCTGCGCCCCGCAAGGAGTGGGGGCCGGCGCGGGTGGGGCCGGGTCTCCTGCTCCCTCCTCATGTGGCGGCTGCTGGACCCGCCGCACAGCCCCCTCCCGCCTCCCGCCCCGGGAGCCTCGGTCCTCCCGCCGCTTCCAGGCGAGAGAGTCCGGCGCCTCTTCCCATTTCACGCGCCTTTTCATGGACGCGTCTGGGCCTGGCTGATCCGCCGCGAAGGCCACGGGGCTCACGAAGGAGCAGCCCCTCCAGCCGCGCGGGCGCGGGCGCAGGATGGACGGCCCGACCTGGAGGCCCTCGTCTGAGCCGGAGCCGGAGCGCGGCGCTGGGCCGGAGCAGGCCCACTCGGGGAGGAGCCGGAACCGGCGCCGGCTCCTGGGGGTGATGCGCTTGGTGCCCCAGGAGGGAGGGTGGCTGACCGTCACCGCGCGGCTCCGGGAGGGGCGCCAGGCGGGCCTGCGTGGGGACCAGCGGAATGTACCGCAAGGGCCCCCGCCCCCGCTGGCCTTCCGCTCCTAACTTTTCACGCCGCCAGAGGAGCTCCTGGGCACGGTCCCCAAAGGTCCGCGGAGACCAGTGTGTGGGCGACACCAGGGAGGGCGCCTGGCGGCCGGCGGCCCGGGCAGGACACCCAGCACAGCCCAGCAACCTCAGCCAGGCCGCTGCTGCAGGCGCCGCCTCCCCCCCCCCCCCCCCCCCCCCCCCCCCCCCCCCCCGCCACTTCCGTGCTGCTCCCCGGCAGCAGGCTCGCGGGCTGGGGGGCTGGGGGCGGCCTCCATTGTCCTTCCACCCACAAGCGGGATGCACTCTGGGAGGCTGTATCCCCCACCCACCTGTTCAAAAGAAGGGGCGTCCTGATTTTACTCAAGGCACCAAACACTGTTTTGTTAAATCTGAGAAATGGCCACCGTGCAGGAGCAAGACCCTGCCTCTGGCTTCCCCTCAAGCACATTGCAGCCCTGAGGGGTGCCCGCCCCGCCGACACTGTGGCCGCTAGTGGAAAGGGAGGTGTTTGGGGGCCGCTTCCTTGGGGACTGACAGCCCTCTCTCTTGTTCACAGAAAAGCAAGCTCAAGCTCCCACCTGGCCCCGCGGAGCAGGAGGACTCGGCCAAGTTCCTGGTGCTCACGCTGCTGTCCATTGCTGCCATCCTGGGCGTCCTGCTGGCCTCGGGGGTCATCTATTGCCTGCGCCACGACTCTCACCACCGGCTCAGGGAGAAGCTCTGGGGCCTGGCGGGCGACCCGGGCCCGGACGCCACTGCAGCCTATCAGGTAAAGGGCCTCCTGCCCAGCGCTGCCCCCTCCTTGAACACAGATCACGCATAAGGCCTCACTCCCCCCCACCCCACCCCCTGCAGTTCTCATTCCTAGGCACCTTTCTGAGGACAGTTGGACACTCCCTAGTGTTCTGGTAAATACCTTGGAACCTCAGCTGCCCTGCTCTGTAATAGATAGTCTCGAATTAGCCAGGAAAGCGGGTTGCTCGTTAGAAACGCGAGAGACTTGGCTCATCTGGTCCCGTTCTCCATTCGGCCACTGTTAATGAGAAATGTCCGATTGCAAGAGAGATCGGTTTTGTGGGTGTTCGAAGATGTCCCCACATCACGGACTTCCTGGGTGTTTGTATGAAAAGATCCTCAACCTGTTCCGTTGGCCTGTTCCGTTATCCTGCTCTGATTTGGATAAAGTGGAATCTAATGCTGAAAATGGCAAGTAAACGACGCTGTCTCCATGGGGACCGTCTGCAGCTGTGTGCTGGGGATGCGAACACATAGGGACGCCAGGGAGGATGCCAGGAAGGCAGGTGCAGACCAAACTAGACCTGCACACGTTCACAGACATTCCAGAAACCGTGTTGTGTCCACATCCACACTCAGCCACGTCCTGGAGGAGCTGAGCCTCCCGGCTGAGCAGCAGTGCAAGCCCCGAATATAGACAAGTTAGGCACCTGATTTCTTTTCACATAAAATACCATTTCACTCCATGAATACTCCCCACTCGGGAAAGTAATTTACTTAATCATCATTGAGAAAGTCTAATCAGGATACACTTGGCAAAGATTTTCTTCCGTTGGACTAGCCTGCGTTTTCTCTAATCACATGACTATGATGTGTAATGTGCCTTATAAGTAACACGACCTACTTAGAACCCTGTGTGTTAGTTATTATTCTCCTATCACCAGAGTTGCATGGGAAAACGCCCCCAACCCCTGTCCTTCAAGGCCCTCTGAGCCCCTCTGAGTGCCTGGGCCCTCCCAGTACAGTGGCTGAAGTCATGATATCTCTAGGCTGACGGGGCCAGGAGGGGCCTTTTTCATTTCAAGACTTGGTACTGTCTTTGAGTGGAGAGCCTTCTGTGTTTCTGGAAGGGTCGCAAGCCTGGTCACCTCTGTCTTACAAAGAAATGGTGACTCGGATGTGTGGGTGGGCGCCTCCGCTGCCCATGCAGCTCTGCTTGAAAGCAAAAGAAAAGTCACGTTTGAAGGAGCCTGGCAAAAGAGGCCACATCAGCTCCTGAGCGTTTACCCAGAGAGCGTGTGGAGGCACGGCATCCCTGGAGGACGCGGCTCCTGGGGCCCTGTGCTTGGACATAAATAAATGATCACACGGCGCTCTTCCGCGGGAGAGAGCCTGGCGTCCTCTGATACACTTTGAAATTCAAATATAAAACATTGATAGAATGGAAAGCTTGGACTCACATGCAGAAAAAGCTAATTTTGACCAAAATGCAGGTTGAAAATGCATACTTAGAACTGAGTTTGTGATAATTAAAAAAAAATTGTCCCAGTGACAGCCCTAATTAATAGTATCTGTGATTAAAATCAGGCCCTTCCAGCAGGAAAAGTGTTTGAATTTCTCGGAGTGACCTTTCCGCTCTTCTCAGAGGCAGGGTGGTTAAGTTGATATTGATTCTATAATGAGCCTGGTTTGTTTAATAGGAACAGACAATAAATGAAATGTGTGCATTTCTTCAATCCAGAATAATAAAAAGAAAACAATTTTTTCCTTTAGAAATACGATCTAGGGAAATTTAGAGATGAAGTTATTGTGAAGACGTTTCTGGTGGCTGAGGGTTGAAATCGCTACAAAATCCCTTCCAGGGAAGCGCTGTGATAGAACGTGGAGGCTCGCCCAGCGACGTGGTCTGTTTACCGGAGAAAAGGCCAGGGTGGAGCTGTGATGCTGTTTGGTTGTCTGGCAGAGCAGTATCTACAGATGAGGCTACGGATTTCATGATTTCGGCTCTAGACTTAGCCGAGTCATGTATGAAGGACTCACATAGTGTAGTCAACCCCAAACAACACAGGAGTGGGGCACCCATGCTGTAAAAAATCCACATGTAATTTTTGACCCACGAAAACCTCAGTCTTCCCTCAGTACCCATGGGGGATTGGTTCCAGCCCCCACCCCCAACACCAATATCCACAAATGCTCAAGTCCTTTATATAAAACTAGAGGCCCAGTGCACAAAATTTGTGCACTGTGGGGGGGCGGGAGGGGGGGGAGTCCCTAAGCCTGACCTGCAGTCCAGGAGCCCTCAAGGGATATCCAACTGACAGCTTAGGCCCGCTCCCCAGAGCCGGCAGTCGGACATCTTTAGCGCTGCCACGGAGGCGGGAGAGGCTCCCACCACTGCCGCTGTGCTCGCCAGCCATGAGCCTGGCTTCTGGCTGAGTGGCGCTCCCCCTGTGGGAGTGCACTGACCACCAGGGGGCAGCTCCTGTGTTGAGCATCTGCCCTCTGGTGGTCAATGCACATCATAGCAACTGGTCATTCAACCATTTGGTCAATTTGCATATTAGCCTTTTATTATATATTAGAGGCCCATTGCAGGAGGATTCCTGCAAGAATAGGGCTTCACTCCCGTCTCTTCGGCTCCTACCCGCCCGTCTCTGCCACTTCCCTCCCGCCCATCTCCGCTATCTCAGCTTTGTTGCTTGGCTTCCTTCTACAGTGTCTTCAGTCTTTGCTCCCAGCCGGTATATGCAAATTAGCTGCCATCTTTGTTGGCAGTTAATTTGCATATCGCGCTGATTAGCCAATGGGAGGCGTAGCGAAGATATGGTCAATAACCATGTTTGTCTATTATTAGATAGGACTAGAAGCCCAATGCACGAAATTCATGCAATAGTAGGCCTTCCTTCCCCCGGCTGCTGGCACTGGTTTCCCTCTGGCACCCGGGACGCAGGCTTCCCTCACAGCCCCAGCTTCGTCCGGAAGGACATCTGGTCTAATTAGCATATTATGCTTTTATTATATAGATTATGGCCTAAAACAATGCATACAGTCAGCCCTCCAAATCCACAGATTCACAAACTTGTATCAAAAATACTATTTTGGCCCTGGCAGGGCGGCTCAGTTGGTTAGAGCGTCGTCCCGATACGCCAAGGTTGCGGGTCCAATCCCCACTCAGGACACATCCAAGATTCCACCAATGAATGCATAAATAAGTGGAACAACAAATTGATGTCTCTCTCTCTCTCTCTCTCTCTCTCTCAAAGCAATCAATAAAATTGTTTTTAAATGCTGTTTCCTGTCCTGGCCAGGTGGCTCAGTCAGTTGAAGTGTTATCCTGTACACCAAAATGTTGCAGGTTCGCTTCCCAGTCAGGACCCATGCCTAAATTTCAGGTTTGATCTTTGGTTGCAGTGGGTACAGTATGCAACTGATCAAAGTCTCTCTCTCTAAAATCAAAAACATATCCTTAGGTGAGGATTTTTTAAAATGCTGTTTTCTATCCACGTGTAAGTGGCCCCGAGCAGTTCAGATCGAGTCTTCCCAGGGTTGGCGGTAGAGCCCATGCATGGAGGGGTTCGCATGTGCCTGGAGCAGGTGTTCATCAGGAATCCACGTCTCATGGGGTTTCTGCAGCTGCATTGAGACCCCTTCAAGTTTCAAGATGTGTCTGGGAAGTTTTAAAAAAATATATTGCAAACCTAAAACAACTATTTCAGGAAAAAATATCTTATTGCCTCAATGCTTTAATTTTATTTATTTTTGTAATAGTCACTGGATGTGGATTCTTATTTTCCTTGCAAGATCAAAAGGTTCTTTAAAATCCTTCAGCCACCAATGAAATGATCAGACAGGAGAAAAACTTGACACAGGAATCTTGTCATCAAAAATAAATACAGTTGCGTGAGGTGCTCAAGATCTGACCAAACAAAAAATGGGAAGGCAGGTTACCAACCCTCCCACCATGGGCCGTCCATGGGCTGCGGGAGGGCGGGCAGGAGGCCTGGCCATGCCTTCTCAGTGTGGGAAGCCCGGCGGTCGGGTCAGATCTGCTTCTGGTGACATGCAGCACCCCACGATGACAGGAGTGGAGTTGAGGGCAGGGCGGGACCTACTGCTGCAGCTCCTTCATCCTGTTGAGGGCCCTGCCCACGCAGAACCACTCGATCTGGCTCTTGTTGAAGGCATGGTTCAGGAGGGGGTCTCCTGGGAGCCGTTGGGGTGCTTGATGATGCACGTGGGCTTGCCAGGGGCAAAGTCCTTCAGGGCCTGGATGGTCAGCTTGTCCACGGGGTGAATCTTGTTGTAGTCGGCTGGGTCAGCGAAGGTGAGGGGCAGCAGGTCCCGCTTCTTCAGGTTGGTTTTGTGGATCTTGGCGAAGCTTTTGGTGTTGATGGCCCGACCCCCAAGGAGGTGGGGCTCCCGGCTTGAGCCCTCTCCATAGTTCTCGTCTCCAATCACCACACCAGATGCCATGTTTCTTATAGTAGCAGGCAGTGTCAGGGACAGGACCAAATTCCTGGGTGACAGCATTGCACACAGAGTTGGCCTTGCCATTTTCAATGAGCAAGTTGTTGGAGATGTTGTCCAGGTGCCCACAGAACCTGAGCCAGGGGCCGGCAGCTGCGATGTGGTCAGTGGTACACGTCCCTTTGACCTTGGTAAGGATTTGAAGGTCCTCCAGGTCTTTGCCATCCCATTTGTCAAAAGACTCAAGGAGCTGCAGACGCTGGCTGGTGGGGCTCACGTCCACCCGCTGCCCACTGCCACCCTTGGGAGGGTGCTGGTAGGTGTTCTGCCCAGGGTTGAAATTCGTGGGGGGAGCTCATCTGTATCCAGAGCCTCCAGCTTGAACTTCTTGCCATCCTTGCCTGTCGGGAAGTCAGTCTTGGGATTGAACTTGAGGGTGCCAGCAATGCCCAGGGCTGTGACAATCTCTGGGGATGTGACGAGGGCATGAGTCTCAGGGTTTGCGTCATTGCGACCTGTGAAGTTCCTGTTGTAGGGGGTGACAATTGTGTTCTTCTCCCCCTTCTTGATGTCCTTTCTGTCCCACTGGCCAATGCAGGGGCCACAGGCATTGGCCAGAACAATGCCACCCACATCCCTTAGGACCTGTGCACAGCGTCCCACTCAGTGGTGGCGCGGATCTGCTCAGAGCCGGGTGTGATGGTGAACTGAGACTTGCACTTGAGTCCGTGAGCCAGCGCCTGCTTGGTCACAGTTGCTGACCGTCCCATGTCCTCATAGCTGGAGTTGGTGCAGCTGATGATCAGACCCACCCTGATGTCCACAGGCCAGCGTTCCTTCTCGGCCACAGCGCCCACTTCCGTCACGGAGTGAGCCAGGTCAGGGGTGAAGGGCCCATTGATGAGTGGCTTCAGCTCATTTAGGTTAATTTCAATCACTTGGCCATAGTGGCAGCCAGGGTCAGGTACCAGGTGATCCTTGAACTCCTCAGCTAGGTTGGCAATGTCTGTCCGGCCTGTCTTGTTCAGGTAAGTCTTCATTCTGTGGTTGTAAGGAAACACTGAAGTTGTGGCCCCGATTTCTGCGCCCATGTTGCAGATGGTCGCCATGCCAGTGCAGGAGATGGAGTCTGTGCCAGGCCCATGGTGCTCCACAATAGCGCCCATGCCACCTTTCACTGTGCAGGTGCCTGCACCTTTAAGATCACATCTTTGGGTGAGGTCCAACCGGAGAGTGAGCCCGTCAGCTTCACACCAATCACCTTGGGGCACTTCAGCTCCCAGGGAATCGCAGCCATGACGTCCACTGCATCAGCACCCCTGACTCCAATGCAGATGGCCCCCAGGCCACCGCCACTGGGGATATGAGAATCAGTGCCAATCAGAAGAGCCCTAAGATATGCATAGTTTTCCAGAATGATCTGGTTAATGATTCCAGAGCCAAGCCACCAGAAGCCCATGCCATACTTGGCATCTGCAGTTGCCAGGAAATTATACACTTCCTGGTCTGTGTCCTTGGCCCGAAGAAGGTCTTTCTCAACCCCGACCTGGGCCTCGATCAGATGGTCGCAGTGGATGGTGGGCGGCACGGCCACCTTGGGCAGCCCACTGCTGACAACCTGCAGCGTGGCCATCTGGGCCGTGGCGTCCTGCACGGCCACACGGTCTGGCCGCAGCTGCAGCCGCACGTACGTCTTGCCCGCTGGATGGCCTGATTGGCTGGGTCATCCAGGTGTCCATACACAAGCTTCTCAGGGAGGGTCAGAGGCCGGTTCAGTCTTTTGCGAAAAATGTCGATGTTCTTCTCTAGCAGGTCATAGCGGATGTAATCATTGGGCTCAAAGTGGCTCATGATGGCCACCTTGGCCCGTTGGCCCAGGACTGAGGCCACATGGTACTGCTGCACACCCAGGGCTTTCTGCAGCCGGGTCACCAGGAGGCTGTAAGGAGCCATTTTGTGCACTGACAAAGACGAGGTCGCATCTCAATGCTTTATTTTTAAATCACTGAACTTCTGCACTGTGCTGATGCTATAATACGAATGAGGTCATGGACGAACATCATCGTCTCCCTTGTCACTGGGTCCCAGGAGAATGGAACAGGTTAATATTCTGCTTTATTTCATGGGGTGTGGTGGAGTCACTCAATTCATTTTACGAAGTTTCTGAAAGAGAAAAAGATGATGGTGTTGGTTAGGTTAGAAGTCAGTGCCCTAAGAATGATAGAATGGTAGTTAGTATCAGGACATAAGGTGATTTTTTGTTGTTTTTTATCCTCCCCCGAGGATATGATAATTTTTTTTGAGAGAGAGAGAGAGAGAGAGAGAGATTGATTGGTTGTGTCCCGCATGCACCCCAGGTACGTGCCCTTGACCAGGAATCAAATCTGAGACCCTCTGGTGCTCCAGCCGGCGCTCTAACCACTGAACCACCAGCCAGGGTGACAAGATTCTTTAAAGGAAAGAGCCGGTGTCCTTCTGCAGGACGGGATGTGCAGGCCTCCGAGGGAGGAAGGCACCTGACCTCTGACCTCTGTGTGGATGGCCCTTCTTCCTGGAGAGTTGGGGGACCCACGTGTCCCCACAGAGAGCGCAGTGGCAGCGCCACCCCAGACACCCCCCAGGGCGGCCCTCACGCTGCCTTCAGGAAGCACCCGTCTCCCTCGCCCTAATGCAGGCCTCCTGGCATCCATCCCCCGGCCACGGGCAGTCTGCACAGGACCGCGTGCTCGTGGGCCTGCTCCCGCGCGACCCGTGCACTTGGCTTCAAAGTGTTCCAAAGCTGTGAGCCCAGCCGTCCCTCGGCCTGCGGGAGTCCATGTCACTTACCCGTGGGTCCTCTGCAGTTGACGCGCCGACAGTCGGCCCTGCCCCAGGTTTCACATCTGCAAGTGAGGAAAACGGCACTTCCTGTTCTCGGCAGGACCTGGGGCTGAGAGCACAGACTGTGGCCACTGTCACCAGGAGGCCTTGGGTCCTGGCCCCGAGGAGAGCAGGCGTCTGGGTGGCGGGACACCGGTAAACAGCCACTCGGCGCACACCAGTGGGACGCTGCCGGTCGGGGGCTGCCGGTCGGGGCGCTGCCGGTCGGGGTGCTCCCGGCTCAGGCCCGTGCACCTGGCGAGGGCCAGCTGGGCTCCCACGGGCAGGACGGGCACACGTTGGCTGACTGTCCTGGCTCTGCGTTAAGGGCCTGCTGTTCCTAGGCGGTTAGTGTGACCAGCAGGCACAGAAGTGACACGAGGGCAGGACGTCCCGGTTCCGTGGAAAGTGGTTCCGTGGAAAGCGAGTCTGAAGGAACCCTCCCCTTCGTCAGCTGTGGTCTCAGAAAGGCATTCCTTTGCTTTATATTTAAACTCTTGGGTCAAAATCATTTCTTTTGCAAATTCCCAATAAGCAAATCTGTCCTTAGAAATGGAAGGGCGCCCTAAGCAGCCACAGGAGGGCATTTCCTCCCGCTCCCATGAGTCCGCCCGAGGCGCGGCGCTGCTGTGGCCTTTGCAGAGGCCGCCAGCCACAGTCGTAGGTAGAGTGTCCTGAGACGTCCATGGACCCACGTGGCTCTGTGAGTGAGAGCCTCGCTTCCTCGAATCCAGGCCAGGCCCCCCAGGGTGAGGGCTCGCCGCGGCTCCCTGCGTCCCAGAGGCCCCCAAAACAGCTGACCTCGCTGTGCTGCTGCGGGTGCTGACTCGGCGTCTCCAGAGCCTCCCGCCCGGAGTCGGACTGTTTTCCGGAAGGCGTGCGTTCACAGTGTGATGTTCCCATAAACCCTACACTTTCACACATGCCGTTCCCAAAAGCAGTGGCCACAGGCTGTTCGCTGGTTTCTATGCAACGCGATTTCTCAGAGAATAGCTCCCGCAACGTGGGAACGTGGAGCGGAGGCGAAGTCTGGAACATCATGCAGATGTGTCTACACTGGAAAGTGAGAGGGGCAGCCCTTCCTGGCGAGACAGGAATGGCCAGGCCAGGCCTAACCGAAGGCAGCAGGCCCTCCGCCATTTGGAAGACGAAGGTCAGGGTCTGAGGTCACAGCTGGGTCTGAGGTCACAGCTGTGTGCTCCCGTTGGCAGCCACTGGCAGGCCTGGTTTTACTGGAAAACCGTTTCACAAGGAAGGACAGGAAGTGGCTTTGGGAGGGAGAGTGTCAGCTTGGCCTCCATGGCCCCCCGTTCTCCCTTCGGAGGGGGAAGGCATCCTCACTGGCTCAGAAGTGGGGCAGGTAGGGGCTGAGGAAGGCGCCCCACCCTTCCTCACAGTTACCCAGCAAACAGCCAGATCCGCCTGCAGATGGGAGGCTCCGGCCCAACACGGTCACCGCGCCCACTGGCCACGCCCACTAGGAGCTCTGAAAGCAAACACTGGTCATCTGTCCACTCCCAGGGGCTGGGTGGCTGTGCCCCCAGACCAGGCGGGGCCTCTCCCCTGAGGCTCTGAGCTCAGGACCAAGTGCGTCCCCCGGAAGCCCTGAGGCAGCCGCTCTCCAGCGCTGAAGGAACCCAGTGGGGTGGGGTGTCCAGCCCCCATCCTGTTGTTTGGTCTCTGCGGGGGTGGGGGCGGGGGCTGGGAGGGGGCTCCCTGCCTGCAGGCTTCCTGCACAGGGTGGGGGGACAGCAGGGCTGGCAGCTGTGAGCAGAGCCGGGCAGACGGGCACGGGTACTGCGCCAGAGACACTGGCCTCCACTTCAGCATGAGCCCTTGACTGGCACTGGAGAGCCGCTCTCTGCACAGAAACGCCTCCCGGGCCACCTCTTGGCACAGCACGTGCTTGGGCATAAGAGATGGTGAGAAATGATGGGGGGCTGGGTGAGGGGTGACAGCTCGAGCCATCGGGGACATACAGGAGCAGTCAGACCAGGAGAGGCGCAGGTGACAGTGGCTTCCCAATGTCCCACGAGGATTATTGACCCGCATGAGACTGGCCAGCAGACCCAGCCCAAGAGACCAGTGCAGCATGGTCCCACGGGCCTGACCGTACCCTGCCCAGGGGCAAGGCTGACCTTGGCATCACTTGACCTTGACACCCTTCTGCCTGGAGTTCTCTGGACTCTCGGCCCTGTGACCTGCACTCTCTTCCCTCGCCTGGAGGCAGCGGCATTGATGTGCAGCTCTGCCTGTAGCCCGCACGCATGTTGGGGCAGTGCCGCGTCCGCCTCCACACAGACCTGGGCTCGCCTGGAGGGTTCCTCGGAGGGGCTGGACGCTGGACTTAGAACGGCCAGCAGGTCTCTTTCCAGACGCTTATTTCTCCTGATAGAAAGAATCCTGTTTGTGAAACTGTGATAAGTGTGGGGTCGAGACAAGCAGAGCCATGATGGTCCTTAGGGAGCCTGGGGTAGTCAAGGAGGGCTTCCCAGAGGAGGTGTCTGAGGGGCTCAGAAAGAGAGAGCTGGAAGCAGGGTGTCAGGGAGAAGACAGAGCCAGTGAAGCCAGACACATGCGTCTGGGGCAAAAGACAGAGCCGTGTTCTGGGAGCTGAGGTTTAGGCCACGGAGGGTGGAGAAGCGCCCGGAGGAAGCTGGACCCAAACCTGAGTGGGAATTGAGGGGTTCCAGGCACCGGCAGGTGGCTGCAAGGGGGCCTGTCTGTGTCGGAGGGAGTCCGAGCAGCATCAGTTACTCCTTCCGGGATGTGACAGTCACCACTCTTTGTTACCTTATTAGAAAAGCTACTTAACAGGGTTTCTCTTCCCCATTAATTAGCTGCTCTTAAACTTTGTTGCTAAAACATTGAACTCTCCACTGGGACCTCTTCTTTGGGAGGGTGGCCGATAACTCAGGCGGGGATCCTGGCCGGTTCTGTCTCATTAGAAGAATAAGACATTCAGACACACCACCTCCCTGGGAAAGTGTTGGTGGTGAAAAAGCATCCTCTCAGGGATTTTTAATATAAACAACAACGCCACCAGAGGAACCAGGCGTCCGGTGTGCCTGTGTGTGCCTGTGTGTGCCTGTGTGCCTGTGTGTGCCTGTGTGCAACTGTGTGCCTGTGTGTGTCTGTGTGCCTGTGTGTGCCTGTGTGTGCCTGTGTGCCTGTGTGCGCCTGTGTGCCTGTGTGTGCCTGTGTGTGCCTGTGTGTGCCTGTGTGCCTGTGTGCACCTGTGTGTGCCTGTGTGCACCTGTGTTTGCCTGTGTGTGCCTGTGTGCATGTGTTTGCCTGTGTGTGCCTGTGCGTGCCTGTGTGTGCCTGATTCTTTGGAGAGCAGGCATTTCTATTAGAAAGCAAGGCCGCACGTCCTGAGATGCGGAGTTCCGAGTGGCGTCTGAGGAATGTGGGCACGAAGCTCAGGGTTAGACTGTGATAGACTTTGTGATATTTATGTTGCTTCGTTTCATGTTGTCCCATAGCTCCCTTAGGCTCTCCTCCTGTCTTTTAATTTTTTTCTCCAATTGCAGTTCAGTTTGGGTGTGTTTTGCTTCCCTGTCTTCTAATTCGCTAATTCGGTCCTCCGCTTCTCCTAGTCTACTGTTGAAACTTTCCGTGGTGTTTTTTATTGCAGCTATATCACTCTTCATTTCTTCTTGATTCTTACATAAGTTGTTGATTTTTTTTCCTCCATCTGGTTTATGCACTCTAGGACCCTTAGTCTGAATTCTTTTTCTGACATATTGCATGCCTCTGTTTCACTTAGCTGCTTTTCTAGCGATTCCTCCTTTGCTTTCCTTGGGTGGTTTCTTTGTCTACCCATTTTTGGTCTCACTGACTGATCTAGATGTCGAGGTGTGCAGGGGCTGCTCCTTGGACAAGGGCGGGCTGTTCACGTGGCTTCTGCTGCTCGGATGGGCGCAGACTGCTCACGTGACTGCTGCTCCTTGGATCGGGGCTGGCTGCACACTGCTGCTGTTCCTCAGATGGGGCAGGCTGCTCATGAGGCTGCCGCTCTTTGGACAGGGGCAGGTTGCTTACAGGGCTACTGCTCCTCGTACAGGTGCGGGCTGCTTGCACAGCTGGACTGTGATATTTAATTGCAAATCAATTAAAAGGGTTTTTGGGGTAGGTTCTAGGATTATTAACATGCA
The DNA here is from genome assembly GCF_028538775.1 of Myotis yumanensis. NCBI lineage: Eukaryota > Metazoa > Chordata > Mammalia > Chiroptera > Vespertilionidae > Myotis > Myotis yumanensis. The sequence goes on from NW_027223760.1 coordinate 693,649, forward strand.
CAGGACTTATGTCCTCTGATTATGTAAAAGGGTTGAGTTGTTCTGTGTGTATTTTCTAATTTTCCATTTTTTGTGACGACAATGAGGTGGATAATGAGCAGGAAAAGCATATTCCTAGGATCCCCATCTCCATGAGCCTGCGAAGCCAGCCTCCCCCCAGGAGCCCAGCCACCCTCAAGTGGGAGGGCAGGGCAGGTGTCTGTGAGACACAGTGGCCACCTGGCTGCAACGCGGAGCTCCCTCCCGCTGGCCTCTCCACATTCTCAGGGAATAAAGACACTGGAAGTTGCCTGGCCAAGTGCACCAAAAGGTCGTGGGTTCGATTCCAGTCAGGGCACGTACCTTGGTTGCAGGCTCCTCCCCAGCCCAGGGCTGGTTGCCTCGTGCAGGAGGCAGCTGATGGATGTGTTTCTCTCATGTCGATGCTTCTCTCTGTCATTCCCTCTCTCTTCCACTCTCCCTAAGAACCAATGGGAAGTACCCTCGGGGGAGGATAAAATACAATCCTGAGTCCAGGTGCCGGTGAACTGGGCCGTGAACCCTGAGGGAACCAGCAGCGCCTCAGGTTCTCCGCCAGGTGCTCTCAGATGCTCCTGGTGTGGCCTGTCTGTCCTGCTCCCAGCCCCACCCCAGCTTCAGAGCCCGGCTTCAGGCATATCTTGAGTCTACAGGTTCCACATCAACACCCATTGTCGCCCCCTCCCCCACCCCCCCTGCGCTGGGCGTTACAGGTGCTCAGCCCCCGCTCACCTCCCACACCCTCTCTGTGGAGCACAGGCGCCCCTCTCTGGCTCACTCAGGGGCATGGGCAACGGTGGCTGCTGCCCAAGGCCAGCGTGGGTCCCTCTTGGTGGATGACAGACTTTCAGAAACTGCCGGCCTCTGCGGTCAGGGCCTTCATTCACAGATCAAAGGTGACTGCGTGCCCCCAGCGGGCGGGAGCCCACATACACCCCAGGCCCGGTTCCATCAAATCCGTTTCAGATGGAATAATTGGGCCCCAAAATGACATGTGGTTTCTGGAAACGCAAAGGTAGCTGCTTGGGGACCTGTCCCCCCCCCCACCCCCCACCCCCCCCCTACTCCCCGCCCGCCCTGGGGCCAGACCTTGCCCTCGGGCCCTGCCCTTTGCCTTAATTAGGCCGAGGCTGCACTGGAGGGCATACCTCTGGCTCTGGCCGAGACCTCACTGCCTGCAGCATCCTGTGCTGTTCTGTCTGCACCTTTGTGCAGGCTGCCCCACCCCCGCTCTGTCACCGATCACCTCACCTGCCACCTACAGACCACCCCCTCCACGCCGCCCGCCTGGCCAGGGCCACTCCTCGGCTCCAAACCCCAGGGCCCTTGTCCTGCTGCCTTTGTCTTGCCTTTCAAACCTGGGGTCACCTCTCCATCACCCGTCTTGTATGTGGAGTTCCTGGTTCATCAGCACGGGCAGAGGCACCCCTGGGTTTTTGCACCCCCTGTCCTGTCCCCCCACCCCAATTCCCTGCGAGGCCAGATCTGCATGGTGCTCGGTGGAACCAGTCAATGCATTGAACCGAGTGAGCAGTGTGAGACTTGCTGGGCAGGAGGAAGCCACCAGCACTCGATAGCCATGGCCTGTGACCTCCCACGTGCAAACAGCCGTGCGTCGGAAGCTGTGGGTAAATGTGAGCCCGTGGATGTTGACAAAAGGGATGTGGACGGCGATGCCAGATAATGATCATTCCTTATCTTTTGAGCAAGAAGGAAACCCAGAGGGACAAAGTTTCTCGTAGAAGCAGCCGCTCGCTCGAGGTGCAGGCGGGTGGCTGCAGCCGCCTGGCGTTCAGCGCAGGCCACCAACTGCACGGAAAGGCATGGCTCAGGGACCCAGCTGACTCCCTGAACTTTGGGGGTGTCTCTGACTTTGGGGGAACCATAGAGGCTTAACTTCAGGTGAGCCAGCAGCCGTAGGAGCCCAGGAAGTTGAGGTCTCGCCGCTGGGCCTGTTGGGGGCCCTTGGGGCTGCCACTGAGACCTCGCACAGGAAGCAACCAGAAATGTGACAGACACGCTCCCTGGTGCACCTGAAACCCAGCTTCCCCAAAGCCTTTGGATAATGGCTGAGCCCGTGCTGCACACGAGTCGGGAGAAGGGAGATGCTGCGGCGATCACACGCTTCCTTCCTGCTCTGCTTTGATAACTCTGTCCCGGTATCACCCGGCGCTCATCAGGAGCAGCCAAAACGAAGAGACCGCGTGTCCTTGGTGTGTCCTGGTCTCCGTGGGCCCCGCCTGGTCTGGGAGGCCGATCGGGACATTTTGTGGAGCTGAGCTGAACAATCCTCCTTCAGAGCCTCACCCTCAGGCAGATGCCAACGGCAAAGCTGGTTTCTCCTGCACCTGGAACCTGTGTGGAGAGACAACACTTTGGAGCCATCACCTCGGGCAGTGGTCGGCAAACTCATTAGTCACCAGAGCCAAATATCAACAGTACAACGATTGAAATTTCTTTTGCGAGCCAAATTTTTTAAACTTAAACTACATAGGTAGGTACATTGTTATTAACTTAATTAGGGTACTCCTAAGGCTTAGGAAGAGCCACACTCAAGGGGCCAAAGAGCCGCACGTGGCTCGCGAGCCGCAGTTTGCCGACCACGGACATAGGGGTTCCAGGTGATGGGGGCAGCCTGGTCTGAGAAGGAAGCCCGAGACGCTGGCAGCACCCAGGTCCATGGCTGCCCTCTGTGCCCAGCGGGCAGCACTGACTGCAGCCTCCGTTCTGTGCTCGGTGCCTAGGACGATGGAAAACAGACAAAAATTATGTCTGTTCTCAGGTTTGGGAGGCACAGTGTCACTGAGGTGACCGCAGGGGGACAGGACAGCCCGCTGCTCTCAGAGACGGAGGCAAGAGCCGGCAGGGCGGGCGCAGAGCCTGGCGGGAGAGGTACCCTCTCTCCCGCTGCAGACTCCTCAGAGTCCTGGGGTGGGAAGAATGTGGAAAATTGCTTTCCCTTCTCTTCGTTAAACTGTGTCTATATCGTTAGACTTTATTTTGAGAAAACATCTTGCAAAATGGGGAAAATTACTCACCACTGCTTGGCAAACAGTGTTTATCGCAGGGCTGCTCCCCGGCTTGTGAAGGAGTTGCGAACGCAGCACTTGGCATGAAGCAGCTGCGCACCCAACGCGGGCATGGGGGTGCAGCCAGGGTGGCCATTAGGGTGTCAGGTGACGAGGAGCATAAGGGCCCCGAGGGAAGGTCAGAACGCAGTGGCCCTGGACAATTCTCACCAGAGTAGGCATCACTGTGCATTCCTGTGTGCCTGTGTACAGGTCCGCGTGTGTGCCTGTGTGCATGTCTGTGCCTGTGTGTGCTCATGTGTGTGCCTGTGTGTGTGTCCGTGTGTGTGCCTGTGTGCATGCCTGTGCCTGTGTGTCCGTGTGTGCGCCTGTGTGTGTGTTTGTGTGTGTGCCTGTGTCTGTGCCTGTGTGTCCGTGTGTGTGCCTGTGTGTGTGTTTGTGTGTGTGCCTGTGTCTGTGCCTGTGTGTGTCCGTGTGTGTGCCTGTGTGCATGTCTGTGCCTGTGTGTCCGTGTGTGTGCCTGTGTGTGTGTTTATGTGTGTGCCTGTGTCTGTGCCTGTGTGTGTCCGTGTGTGTGCCTGTGTGCATGTCTGTGCCTGTGTGTCCGTGTGTGTGCTTGTGTGTGTGTCCATGTGTGTGCCTGTGTGCATGTCCACGTATGTGCCTGTGTGCATGTCTGTGCCTGTGTGTGTCGGCGTGTGTACCTGTGTGCGTGTCTATGCCTGTGTGTCCGTGTGTGTGCCTGTGTGTGTGTCCGTGTGTGTGCCTGTGTGCATGTCCGCGTGTGTGCCTTTGTGCATGTCTGTGCCTGTGTGTCTGTGTGTGTGCCTGTGTGTGTGTCCATGTGCATGCCTGTGTGCATGTCTGTGCCTGTGTGTGTCCGCGTGTGTGCCTGTGTGTGTCCATGTTTGTGTCTGTGTGCATGTCCGTGTGTGTGCCTGTGTGTGTGTCCGTGTGTGTGTGTGTCCATGTGCGTGCCTGCGTGTCCGTGTGTGCCTGTGTGTGTGCCTGTGTGTCCGTGTGCGTGCCTGTGTGTGTGTCCATGTGCATGCCTGTGCCTGTGTGTGTCCGCGTGTGTGCCTGTGTGTGTGTCCATGTTTGTGTCTGTGTGCATGTCCGTGTGTGTGCCTGTGTGTGTCTATGTGTGTGCCTGTGTGTGTGCGCCCATGTGTATGGCCGTGTCCATGTGTGTGTGCTTTGTGTGCATGTCTGTGTGTGTGCCTGTGTGTGTCCGTGTGTGTGCCTGTGTACATGTCCATGTGTGCCCATGTGCATGCCTGTGTGTGTGCCCATGTGTATGACCATGTGCATGTGTGTCTGTGTGCATGGTTGTGTGTGCATGGCCATGCATGTGTGAATGCACGTCTGTGTGCACGCATGTCTGTGTGCCCTCGTGCATGTGTGTGCGTTCATTTGTGCACGCGCATGCGTGCTATCCCACAGTTAGGTTTAAACGTTATTCAGGTGTCACTGAAAAGCCCCTAGGAGGAGGTGAGGCAGGGCCTCGGGACACTTGGTGAGACGGGGCTGTGGGCGAGCCCCTCCGGGCCAGGGCCGCTCTGCCCACGTCAGGCCCAGGCTCACCCAGGACGGGTGTGGCTGCGACTTCTGTGGGCAGAGGATGGAGGGTTCCTGTTTCCCACCCAGGAATGGCCATGGCCCTGTGGCCCCAGCCTCTGGTAAGGATGCTCCCAGGCCCAGGACACGGGGGCCCTCCTGGCACACACCCCGTCTTGCCCACAGCCACACCGAACAGATGAGCTGTTTGCAGTGAGGGTGTTTGTGCAGAATCACTCCCCCAAACCGCAGCGTAAGCTCCGCTCTGCTCCCAGCAGCTGCGCTGGCCTAGCCTGCGAACGGCTGCTTCTGGAATCTGCTTCGATGACAAACAATCGGCCTGAATGACCCCACGGAGGACAAAGGGTGATCCCTCGGGACGTTGATAATCGGGCCATTGCCCCCTGCTTTTCCCCGCACGTGCCTTCTAAGCACTTCACTTCGTTGCGACCACAGTCGGTGCAGAATGTTGCATGTGTTAAACATCCGTGTCCTGGTGGCCGCAGCGGAGGCCTCCGTCACCGCAGCAGCGTAACTGTGCCTTTTCAGACTTCCTCCTTCGCGTGCATCTGCTTTGGAGCCGAGCGCTGGGCCACGCTCGGTGTCGCCCTGTGGCCACGCCCCAGCGGCACCACCGAGATGGTCCTGGGGGCTGCTGGCAGGTGCGGGCTTTGCAGGTTTGCCGAACTCCGGGTGCCCTTGGAGCGGGTGACGGTCCCTGCCCAGGAGGCCGTCCCTTCAGATGCCTCCGGGGTTTACCCGGCTGCAAGGGAATGGCCTTGCCCCCACCCCATGAACCGCTTCGCTTCCTCCGGCCTTTGTGGTGGCCTTGGTTTGGCCCTATGACCACTAATGACGGCCGCCCTTTGTGGGCACTCCCAGCCCTGCTCGCTCGGCCTCTGAAACGGCAGCGGTTTCCCGGAGCCTTTGTTGTCTTGGTCTTTCTTTCCCGCATTCGGAAGGACAGGACTTTTCTCTCGGAGTGAGTCCCGCTCCGCAGCCCCTGGCACGCAAAGGTCTGAGAAGTGAAACGTTCGCATTATGTGTCAGAATGGATTTCTGCCCCCAGAACCCTATTCAACTCATTTTGCAGGATGTGCTCTAAGGCAGGCAGGCTCTGCAGAGGGGCCCAGCCGGCTGGGCGGGCGGAGGGAAGTGGCATGTCACAGGGAAATGAGTCGGGGAGGCTGCACCCAGGGGAAGCTGCATCATGGGGGCGGGGGGAGGGCTGTGTCGTGGGGGTGACCCTGCTTCTCAGTCTGAATCCTCGCTCTGAAAATGAGAGGCATCTGGGCTTAAGTAAATCCTGTGCCGAGTGCTGTGGGGGAGCTGCCCAAGTGCCGGGGTGGGCAGGGCCGGTGCCCGCGGGGCTACACGTGCCGGAGGCAGCCAAGGGCTGCAGAGCTCGATTCTTGCACTTTCCTGGTGGGGAGTCTGCACGCCCAGAGCAGGCCCCCTGGTTTCTTTCTTGACAAGCAATATGCTGTTTGGATATTTTTTACAACGTGGCACAAATGTCACGTGTCTGATTCTTCTGTGATTGAGCATTTACATTCGGGGACTGCAAACCAGCTGCTCTTTTCTTCCTACAAACCCCACTGCCCTTGGGAGAGATTCTCCTCCTAAGGACTGAGGGCTCGACCTGGCTGGGAGCCGCGTCCGGAGGGGGCGGGGCTGGGCCCAGGCCGCCCTGTCGCCTCTGCTCCTGTCTCCCTGAGGAGACCCGGGAGCCTCGGCCCAGCTCAGTGCCGCGAGTTCCCTGTGCGCCAGCATGTCGGGTCTTCCCGCACATTCACCCTCCAAACCCCCTTAACTCGAGCAGCGGTGTCCATCGTCCCATTTTACGACGACAAACTGAGTCAAAGCTGCAGAGCTGTGGGGCAGACCAGACAGCCCGAGCCCGTCCCTGCCGTCGGCCCTGGTCGGCCGTGTGGACCTGTGTCTCTCTTGGGCTGTTTTCCCTCCACAGACAGTGGGCTTCCTGCTCCTGAGACACAGTGACTCCCGAGCACCTGCCCCCCAGGAGCCGCTGCGCACGGACGCTGCTCCGTGGAGAGGGACCTGCAAGGCCTGTCCCTCTCCCCTGGGGCCTGCCCTTCTCTCACTGGGTCCTCACAGCTTCCTCGGCACCGGTGGACCCTACACCGAATGAGGTGCAGAGCAGGCACAGGGGCGGCGGCGCATCTCCGGGGAAAGCATCCTGGAGACACGTCCTGCCGGGGCCCAGAAATAAGTGCTCTCCCTCCGCGCTCGGGGGAATGTATGGGGGGGGTTTACTTCACACACATTGGCTTTCTCCCTCCTGCAGAGCAGGCATTGGGGCCCGGCAGTGGCTCAGTGGTTAGAACATCAGCCTGTACACCGAAGGGGCACAGGCTCGATCCCGACCCCGGTCCGGGTGCAGGCGGGAGGCAGGAGTCGATGCGTATCCCTCACAGCGATGCTTCTCTGCCTGTCTCTGTCTCTCTCTCAATATCAATGGGAAAAAACATCCTCGGGTCGGCATTGGTCAGCCTCCTGTGGGAGTGACCCATGACCTTGGGTGACCTGTGACCTCAGTGTCAGGAGAGGCGCCCAGGTCGGCCAAGGACCCAGCCCGAGTACCGCCGCTCTCCTGTGGTCGGGTCTGCGGGGGACAGAGGACAGCCCAGCAGAGCCATTGAAGGGACGCGGGCGCTGGCTGAGCCCACGTGTGGGTCTGCCTGGCACCAAAAGCTTCCTTTTGTTGAACCCCCTTCTCCTCCCGCAGTCACGCCTCACGGTGGCCGTCCCCGCCTGACCCCGCGAAGGCAGCGACTTCTCTGTAAACGCGAGGGCCTCCCGTGGGGGCTTTCCTGAGCGGCGCTGTCTCGGCTCCCACACGCCCCTTTCTGTGAAGGGAGTCGGTCTGGATCTCAAACGTTGTCTAAGATTCGTTGAGACAAGGGTCTGCGGCCTGCACTCCTGTGCAGCCGAGGGCGTGACAGCCAGGCAACGCCCAGGGCCGGCCACGCAGGAGCGCGTGGGCCCCAGGAGGCATCGCGGGCGCTGACCGCTAGCCCCTCGGGCAGCCTGTGGTTTCCTTTTTGTGTCTCCGGAACCTTAACCCAGGACTTTGTGTTGGTTTTGCCCCTTTGCTGCCAGGATTATAAATTGGGAAAATGTGAAACCAGACCGGCCTGTCTCCATGTTTCCTCGGCGTGTGGTTTTGCGGTTGATTCCGCTCCAGTGGGACGTCCTCCACGGGTGGCCCAGCCCTGCGTTCCAGGCTCACTGAGCAGAGCGTCACCCACAGAGCAGGCACCTTGGCGATGGCAGCTCTCACCGCTGTTTCCGTGGCGCATAAGAAACGCCGGCGCTGGCCGGGAGCGGGCAGAGTGATGGCGGCTGTGCCCGGGCGGGAGCAGTGCCGTGAGCCTCAAATCACCTCAGGGTGTTGGCGCCCAGCCCACGCGTTCGGTTGTTGCCAGGGGTCAGAGGGTCACGCCTCCATTTGTCACCCTGTGGACTGCGATTGCCTTTCAGGGACAGACGGCACCTTTAAGATGGCTGTGGCCCTCACTGGCCCCGTCGGGGAATGGGCCCGGCTTGAGCTGTCCAGTCCACTCACACCAGTCGCTGTGTCCAGAGGCGCGGCTGCAGAAGGCAATCTCTTCACAGAACCCGGCCCCGGGAGTGCTGAGCCCGAGCTTCGCCTTCTCGGCTGGGCAGACAGGGCCCGTCTACGCTGTTCTCTGTTGTAAAGACAAGTTAGCTTTTCCTTAGCGTCAATGTCCAAGGAACAGTACAGAGGAAACATGGAAATTCTGTTACCAATCCACAAGCTGTAAGCAACCAGAGGACTTACCTCTCTCGGCGATGCTCACAACGATCCCGGAAGACAACGCGAGCCACGCGGGGCACCTGAAGGCAGAGGGGCGGCTGCTTCCCGCTGCACCCCTGGGACACCTGAGGTGCCTGTGACTGTCGGGTAGGGCCGTGCAGCAGAGAGGAGAGGGCGCGGCCGTGTCCCAGAGGCGTGCCTGCCGCGTGGAGGGACTCTGTGCCGCGGGCCGATGGAAGAGCCGGGGAGATCCCCATCCCATAAGGCGGCGTTCAAAGCCAAGGCTCCGAGTCCCCCCGTTTGTCACAGACAGACAGCTGTGGCCTCTGTGTCAGCCAGGTGTGCAGCCGGCCTCCAGCACTGTTACTCTGAAGCCAACACAGGGAGTGGTTGCCGTCGCCTCTCCTGTGCCTGTACCATGCTCATGCCACTGCCCACGACAAGGATGAGTGTGTTGTCCCTTCCCACGTCCCAGATGAGGGCGACAAGGCAGCGGAAGCCCTGGCACCGGAGGGGCAAAGGGCATGGCCGCCTGCTGTCTTCCCACCTCAGGTGCTCAGAGCCTGGCCGGGAGGCACCTTGTTCTCACCAAGTCCCAGGAAAGCTCAGCCCTGAGCCCCAGCCCGGGCAGCAGCTGGGCTGCACACAGGTACAAACCACAGGCCTTGGACATGGAAAGCCGTCCTGCGGGTGACCACGCTGTCCCTGGACAAGGAAAGCCTGCAACCCAGGCATGTGCCACACCAGCGAGGGCACGTAACCTTTTCTTGACAGAGTTTAACTTTGCCGGCCCCAGTCACGTGATGCCTTCCCGAGCAGAACAGGGAGTTCACGGCACAGTGTTAGAATGCTTCCAAAGGCCCTGTTTTATGGAGACGTGCTGGGCACTCGGCTAGTGGCCCGCGAACCTGAGCACTATAGGCCGGTGCTGTGTGGGCCACATCGTCCCCGCCACATCCTCCCCGCCACGACGTGTTAGGGTGTCACCTGTGGACAAGACACGGAGTGAGCTGACTGGCGCCTCTCGGGCCCCACCCTGAGATTGCCCCTTAAACATCGGACGCAAACTTTCCCATCAGCCTTGCACTTTCCTTCCCATGCACCTTTACTCACTCTCTCCTGTGCGGGCTTTCATCCGTTTGGTGGTGTTTGGGGGGAAAGGGAAGACCCGAAAAGAATTGTGTGTTTTTCCTGAACCCCTGACTTGGGACCAGTTTCCATATCTTGGCCCACAGTGCAAATCCCCACCCCCGCCCCGGGCCACGTCCCAACAGCAAAGGAAAGGCATCTGCAAGAAGCGTGGTTGTGAGGCGAGTCGGGGTGACCACAGCGCTGGCTGGGGCCCTTTTTCTGAATCTGTGTGTGCATGCAGTGTGTGAGTATCTGGGTGTGTGTGTATCTCTATGGATTGTGCATTGTGTATGTGTATATATCTCTGTGTGTATGAATCTGTGTGTGCGTGTAGGTATACGAGTATCTGGGGGGTGTATCTGGTCTGTGCAGCATGTGTGTGTGTGTGTGTGTATGTGTGGTCTGTGGTGTGTGTGTGTGTGTGTGTGTGTGTGTGTGGTCTGTGCTGTGTGTGTGTGTGGTCTGTGCTGTGTGTGTGTGTGTGATCTGTGCTGTGTGTGTGTGTGTGTGTGTGTGTGGTCTGTGCTGTGTATGTGTGTGTGTGGTCTGTGCTGTGTGTGTGTGTGTGTGTGTGGTCTGTGCTGTGTGTGTGTGTGTGTGTGGTCTGTGCTGTGTGTGTGTGTGATCTGTGCTGTGTGTGTGTGTGTGTGTGTGGTCTGTGCTGTGTGTGTGTGTGTGTGGTCTGTGCTGTGTGTGTGTGTGTGTGGTCTGTGCTGTGTGTGTGTGTGGTCTGTGCTGTGTGTGTGTGTGTGTGGTCTGTGCTGTGTGTGTGTGTGGTCTGTGCTGTATGTGTGTATGTGTGTGTGTGTGCGTGGTCTGTGCTGTGTGTGTGTGTGTGTGTGAGGGTGGGTGGTCTGTGCTGTGTGTGTGTGTGTGTGTGTGTGTGTGTGGTCTATGCTGTGTGTGTGTGTGTGTATGTGTGTGGTCTGTGCTGTGTGTGTCTGTGTGTGTGTGTGGTCTGTGCTGTGTGTGTGTGTGTGTGTGTGGTCTGTGCTGTGTGTGTGTGTGTGTGTGTATGTGTGGTCTGTGCTGTGTGTGTGGGGGGGTCTGTGCTGTGTGTGTGTGGTCTGTGCTGTATGTGTGTATGTGTGTGTGTGTGCGTGGTCTGTGCTGTGTGTGTGTGTGGTCTGTGCTGTGTGTGTGTCTGTGTGTGTGTGTGTGTGTGTGGTCTGTGCTGTGTGTGTGTGTGTGTGTGTGGTCTGTGCTGTGTGTGTGTGTGGTCTGTGCTGTGTGTGTGTGTGTGTGTGCGTGGTCTGTGCTGTGTGTGTATGGTCTGTGCTGTGTGTATGTGTGTGGCCTGTGCTGTGTGTGTCTGTGTGTGTGTGTGGTCTGTGCAATGTGGGTGTGTGTATATATATGTGTGTGGTCTGTGCTGTGTATGTGTGTGTGTGTGTGTGCGTGGTCTGTGCTGTGTGTGTGTGTGTGTGTGCGTGGTCTGTGCTGTGTGTGTGTGTGTGATCTGTGTGTGTGTGTGTGTGGTCTGTGCTGTGTGTGTGTGTGGTCTGTGCTGTGTGTGTGTGTGTGTGTGTGGTCTGTGCTGTGTGTGTGTATGGTCTGTGCTGTGTGTATGTGTGTGGCCTGTGCTGTGTGTGTCTGTGTGTGTGTGTGTGGTCTGTGCAATGTGGGTGTGTGTATATATATGTGTGTGGTCTGTGCTGTGTATGGGTATGTGTGTGTGTGTGTGTGTGCGTGGTCTGTGCTGTGTGTGTATGTGTGTCTGTGTGTGTGTGTGTGTGTGCGTGGTCTGTGCTGTGTGTGTGTGTGGTCTGTGCTGTGTGTGTGTGTGTGTGTGTGGTCTGTGCTGTGTGTGTGTATGGTCTGTGCTGTGTGTATGTGTGTGGCCTGTGCTGTGTGTGTCTGTGTGTGTGTGTGTGGTCTGTGCAATGTGGGTGTGTGTATATATATGTGTGTGGTCTGTGCTGTGTATGGGTATGTGTGTGTGTGTGCGTGGTCTGTGCTGTGTGTGTATGTGTGTCTGTGTGTGTGTGTGTGTGTGTGCGTGGTCTGTGCTGTGTGTGTATGTGTGTCTGTGTGTGTGTGTGTGTGTGTGCGGTCTGTCTAGGTGGCACTGACGCCCGCGTCTCCCACTGTCTCCCAGGAGCTCTGCCGCCAGCGCATGGCCGTGCGCACCTCTGACCGCCCGGAGGCCCCTCACGTGTCGCGCATCAACAGCGTGTCCTCGCAGTTCAGCGATGGGCCGATGCCCAGCCCTTCCGCGCGGAGCAGCACCTCGTCCTGGTCCGAGGAGCCGGCGCTGCCCAACATGGACATCTCGACCGGCCACATGGTCCTGGTAAGGCCCAAACCCGGTCCGAGACCCCGCCCACCCTGCCTGTGCTCCTGTCGCGTCATGACAGTGGCTCGGGGAGCCCCTCACCTGGCTGCGCGGCCGACACGGAGGGTGTGGCCCCACAGCGGGCTCCTCTGCTGGGGCCTCTGAGCAAGTGGCCGGTGTGACTCAGTGCCCTGCTCCTGCCCTGAGTGCCAGCCCCACGTGCGGACCCGGGAGGTTCTGCAGGCTACCGGGTGAGGATAGCATGCATTAGCGCCAACTGTGCGCTGCTTTCTTAACCTCCAACTAACAGACAGCACTTGCCCCTCCCCCAGTCTGCCCAGCATCCTCAGGGTAAGTGAATGTCGCTCCTGACGCACAGGGACACTGGCGGAGGGGAGGGAGCAGGGCTCGGCCTGGCAGGAGGCCCAGGGGCCGGGCAGTCTCCGTGAGGACACGCCAGGGGCCTCTGCAGGGTGGACCTGCTCCCTGTTCCACCCGCCCCAGAGTGCCGACCTCAGCGGGACACGCGTGCCGTGGCCATGTCCTGCCGCTGGCACGGGATTAACCCAGTTTTATTAGGAGAGACGTTCAGAACTCGGCCCTCCTCGCCGCCATCTCCTCCGGGCACAGGGTCCGCTCGCTGCCAGGTCGCAGCCAGGCTCCCTCCTGTCTGGCGCGTGTTCGGCCAGAGCACACGCACTGGGCCGCTCATTGCCCCAGACTCCGTCTTTGTGATGGTTCAGCGCTTCCCTCTGTGGGGACGCCCTGACTTGTTTACTTAACGCCAATGGAGACGGAGGACCACAGACAGCAGGTCCCAGTGTGTCCGCGGCTGTGACAGCACCACAGGCTCCCGAGGCTGCAGTCGGGTGGAGGGCCTCCCACTCCGCCCGCCGTGGTAGAGGGGAGAGGGCCCTCTGGGTCCCTTTCACTAGTACAAGGGCACCAATCTGGTCACGGGGCCACCTGGTGACTCATCGCCCCTCAGTCCTCACCGTCAGCCGCCACCTCGTGGGGGGTAGGTTTCAACATATGAATTTGGGGGACACAGGAAACCTCATTTTCACTTAAAAGTCTGACTGCAGAGCCCGGAGGTGGGGCCTGGAGAGGCCCTAAGGCTCCGACAGGCTCTGGTGTCACCGGTGTGTCCATTTTGGGGTGCACCGGGGGACGTCTGTCTTGGGGTGCCCGAGTCTGCGAGCAGGAGCCCAGGATGCCGGGCCGTTTGGACCAGATGTGGGGACGGATGCGCCATGCGGCTGGGGGGTAGCCTGCAATGAGGCCAAGACCAGCAGCCCACTGTCCGGCCGCTGAGCTGGACACACACATCTTTGCTCTGCCCCAGGGATGGAGGACGGTCCACTGCGCACTCCCCTCTGCCGGGGCCCCAGGGATGGAGGACGGTCCACTGCGCACTCCCCTCTGCTGGGCCCCAGGGATGGAGGACGGTCCACTGCGCACTCCCCTCTGCTGGGCCCCAGGGATGGAGGACGGTCCACTGCGCACTCCCCTCTGCCAGGCCCCAGGGATGGAGGACGGTCCAGTGTGCACTCCCTCTGCCGGGCCCCAGGGATGGAGGACGGTCCACTGCGCACTCCCTCTGCCGGGGCCCCAGGGATGGAGGACACCCAGGCAGGGCCACCTGCCTTTACACGCTTCCTCACAGACGTGTGTGGCCGGATAGTGAATCCACTAAATTGTTTTCAACAATATTTGTCCCTTTTAGAAAAGGAAACTCAACCACAGGTCAGGTTTTCAGTGGCTGCAGCGCTGGGCCGTGTGCCTCCGCCACGCTGACTGGAGGGCGTCGAGGCTCCTGGTGTCCACATCCTGTCTATTTCAGCCGCGCTTACAGCCAAGGAGGTCTCAGGCCCAACGGGACAAGGAAGCACTGCGCTTCCCACGGAGAACCGTGGCGTGGCTTCACGGTGAGCGCACGCGTGGCAGTTAGTTCTCCAGGGAAATGCACGCGCCGCACTCGCTGACCTAGCCTTCAAGTGGCCGTGGCATTGCTACGCCTAATGGGAGGTGTCCCTGCAGAAGGTCACCGACTCCGAGCCCTGATGCAGCGAGAGGCCGAGTGCACCTCCACCCCTGCCCCCCCCCCCCCGTCACCACGCAGACGCGCAGCGCGGACTCGAGGCCTGTCTCCTGAGCCAGCACTGTCTCGGGGGTCCCACGGGCCTGGGCAGGAGCCTGGCGATGGAGTGGGAGTGTGCACACCGTGGATGCGCCACATGGGCCCTTATGGGGGCCGGGCCTTCCTTGAGGGTCTGTCCTCACTCAGGGTCCTGGCCGTCTGCCCTTCTGCCCACTCTGCCGGCCAGTTCAGGCGCTCTCCCCACCCCACGGCTGTCCTCACACCAGGCCTTGTCCCTCGCCTGGAGTGGAGAGGCCTGGAGACGCCACACACCTGAGCCCCACGAAGCATGTTTGCAAAACGCCTCACCCTCTGCACGCAGGTGGCAGGGCTCAGCGCTCAGCTCTGGACCCACAGGCCGTTTGCAGGACTGAGGCGCAGCATGTGGTGAGCAGACCAGAACTGTGTTCAAAGGGCACGTGAACTCCAACGGCCTCACGCGCAGAGGCTCCAGGACGGTGACCACTGTGACTAGAAGCTGCCGTCGGCCAGCGCGCACTCCCTGAGCCGCCCCGAGGACTCAGAGGCCCCGATAAGCCTCGCCAGGCCGGCGCCATGCAGGCACGGGGCAGGGGCGCGTCCTACCTGGAAGGTTCAAGGGGACCCAGAGCCAGTGGGAGTGAGACAGACCCACAGCAGAGGGAGGAGTGGCCAAGGCATCAGAAAATGTAACCGGCACAGCGACCTCCCGAGTGCAACATGGGAACGTTTCCTGTCACAAAGCACAGAGGCATCGTTTCAGGAAGAAGTGGCGGAGGACAAGCCCATCACCCTGCAGCCTGGGGGCTGGTCCGGGATGAGCCTTCGCCGTGTCCTGGTTACTGTGTCCACAGTAGTGACATGCATGTGCTGTAACCTCATGCCAGGAAGCCATGGAAACAGAATCTCAGAGAGGAGACAGCGGCCGGCGAGGCTGTGCCCGGAGGGAGAGGAGTCTGCCGGGTGACGGAGGACGCAGGCCCCACACAGGTGACGGGACCACTGATGAGATCAGTGACCCAGGCGATCCAGGTGGTCTTCGGGGCACCAGGTAACCAGAGCTCAGGGCGAGAGGCCGGCCAGCGCTCAACTGGGGAGGGAGGGTTCCCGGGCAGCTGTGGAGAGGACGTGCGGACAGGCGGGCTGCCCTCGAGACCCCAGCACATGGCGTGGAGAGCACAGACTTGGATCCGATGAGCTTGGCTCAAAACTGGGACCTTCTGCATCCCGGACACACCTCAACCTGCATCTCACCTGCAAAGCGGCTCTGCATAGGCCTCCTCCACCCCCCTCCCCCCCCGCGGCCTCCAAGCTGCACGCGCCACTTCACTGGCCTCCCTCGCTCACAGTTGTCCTTACAGACGCCACAAGGGTCGCAACAAAGAAATGGGGCCAGGGCTTCCCCCAAGGGAGGACGTCTCGGCCCAGGACCCGGGAACCGTGGGGCTGGGAAGCCCGGGGCAGGTGGAAGGGGTGGGCTGGATCCGCACTCAGCACAGGGCCTGGTGGGGAGGGGTGATGCCCATGTTCGCAGGGACGGAGGATCTGGGCAGAGGAGTGGGGAGGCTGCCAATTTCCCACCTGGTCGTGTCCTCGAGGCCTTGTCACACCTGCCCCAGGACACTCCAGGGCCTGGTGATGGGTGCATGGCAGGGGCCTGGGCAGGCGGCTTCGCACAAATATGTGAACGTACTGTGTGTACATGCATGGGGTCCCCTCTGGGAAACCCACTGCGTCCCTCCAGAAGGTCAAGGGGCCCTGGGAACCCACCTATTCCTGGAAGGCTGACACCCTCAGCGAATGTCGGGAGCCAGTCCCGCGTGGCGGGCGCCATGGTCAGCCATGCAGGCAGTGACGTGGATGGAAGAGCCCAGGGCACGGGCACCGGTCGGCCCCGCGGGTCCCCTGCTGTTCAGGCTGAGCAGCCAGAGCTCAGGCTTTGGGGATGTGACAAAAAACGTTGACTTGATCCTGTCCCCCTTCGAGGCAAAGCGCAGAGGACGTCACCAGGACACCGGCCTGCAGAGCCTGCCCAAAGCACCCGCGTCCACAGGGAGGGGCGTGGACCCAGCGCCACACGTGCCCTCTGCCCCTGGAACACGAGGCCTGAGTAGCCACTGGCGTCCCTGAGCGTGTGTATGTGGCAGCTGCTGTCCCCGGGAGCCCTGGGGAATGGACGTCACAACAGGGAGGGACCCCAGGCTGCGCGCCACAGAAGGGGAGCTCCTGCCGCCACACTGACCTGGCGTGGGCGTGGCAGACCCACGGGTGGGGGGGGCGTGTCCCCGAGCTGGCACAGGCACCGCCGCCCGTCAGTATGCCTCCCCCACGGACGCGTGGCCTCCACCACCACAGCTCCACTCGCCTTGAGTCTCATTAGGAGCCTGTGTTCCCACGTGGCGCCTGGCTGGTCTCGCTCACAGCCACGTGTCTCCACCACACTCCTGGACTGAGCGCACTCACACGGACCTCCCGTGTCGGCCAGCAGCTCACCCAGGAGCCCCTCGGAGAGTGTCCTCAAGGGGAAAGTGACAGGCCACCGAGAGGCAGCGCCCCCCTCGTCCTGCTCCCTCCCTGACACAGCTCCACTCCTGGTTGTGGCCTCCGCCTCCCCTCGGGGGAGCTCGTCTACACAGGATGTGACGTCCTCTCTCGCCCTGACGTTCACACAAAGGCCTCCTGGACGTGAAAGGCCACAAATGCCTCGAGGGAGACACGCCCCTCGCCCCCAGGGGCCTGCTGGGGTCCTCCTCCGAGGGCAGCCGTGGGCAGCCGTGGGGAGCCGGCACACGCTACGTCACGTGGGGCTCCGTGGTGGGAGTCCTGGGCTGTGTTGACTCTCAGAGCAGGAAGATGGGGCCAGGGGCCAGAGTCAGGGTGACGGACGGACAGGTGTGAGGACAGGGGCTGCTGCTGGCCGGGAACCTGTCGCTGGAGTCCCTGAGGTGGCGTGGGTGACCTCTCCGCCGCGGCCGCGGAGTGCGCGGCTGACGCCTGGGGAGTGGGTGGCTTTTCAGAGCCTCCTGGGGCTCATCCCAACCTGTCCTCCGGCTGCCATTTCCCACCTGGCCGTGTCCTTGAGGCCTCGTCACACCTGCCCCGGGACACTCTTGGGCCTGAAACCAACCCGCGCCCGCTTCTCACTGCTCGAGGCTTCTCACGCTCCAGGAAGGGCCAGTCAGCCCTACAGGACCCTGTGGGCGCAGTGCCCAGTGTGTGCCTGGTGCACAGTAGGTGTTAGTCGCTGATCAGCAGGCCCCGCCCTCTCCGCCTTCACCCTTGAAGGGGGCTCATCCAGCTGCCTCCAAAGTGAGTGAGTCCCAGCTCTGAATGTGCTTCTGTTTCGAGCCCATTTGCAGGACCTGAGCCTGCGCTGCTGAGCTCACACAGCAGGCTGCGCCTCGTCTTCCGTGCTTCGTCTCTCAGCTTCTGCAAAGACGGAGTGCTCGCTCCCTCCTCTCCCTCCTCGGGCGGCCGTTACAGCTGAGCAGGTGTCCTGGCGGGTTTAACCTTGACCAGGTCAGAAGTTCCCGCCTCTGCCTGGCTCCCAGGTCACTGCCGGGTCCCTCTCATTTTGCTTACCCTTAAAGTAACCATTTTTAAGGTCAGCAATTGTGGAGACTGACTTTCTTTTTAAAAATTTTTTGTTAACCCTCAGCTGAGGATATTTTCCCATTGATTTTTAGAGAGTGGAAGGGAGGAAGGGAGGGAGACAGACAGACAGACACATCCATCCAAGCGACACATCGATTGGTTGCCTCCTGCACACACTCTGTCCGGGACGAGGGATCGAACCTGCAACCCAGGCACATGCCTTGACCAGGAATCGAACCCAAGACCCTCAGGGCGTGGGGCTGGAGCTCTAACCACTGAGCACCCGGCCCACGTGACGCCCATTTTAACAGGTGTTTTGTTTCCTTCACCATTTCTCCTTCATTCTTAGTTTGGGATAAAATTTGTTTGTTTTTCTACCTGAAATATATCCTTTTTCAGTCAGAAAATCTACCAAGCTTGTGTCTGGAAAACTCTTCGATTGATCCTCACACTTGCGTAGCCGAGGAGCCAGGATCAGATTCCCGTCGCTTTCCTCTCGTTGCTTTGAAAAGACTGTTTTCCTGCCTTGGGGGCCGTCGCTGCGGCCGGTTGGGCCCTTCTGCGTCAGGCACACTGTCCCCTCAGTCCGAACCTCGCTGGTCCGCGATTTCCTCGTGCCCGGGACGGGGCTGATTTCATTGTTCTTTTCGCCCTGGTCTTTCTGTGGCTTCTGAACTGGAGAAGCCTGTATGCCATCAGTGCCAGGAAACACCACACTGTGTGTGGTTCAAACGACTCTCCCACCCTCCCAGTTCCCCGGCCTCCCAAGGGCTGTCACTCGGCCTCCGCTGCCCTCGGGGATCCCCAGCTCTCTCCTCTCCATGTCTCTCCTCAGTGGAGTCCAGTCTCCCAGGGACCCCGCCCATGGCGTTCCCCCACTTCAAGGGGTACGTTTTCACTATAGCCGTGCCATTCCTTCTCTGTGAAATCGCCTGCTGTGCTCTTCTTGTCATGTTGTTGATTCCCGCTCCAGCGTCCTCATCATTACGATGCAGTCCCTCACCGAGACCCCGGACAGCCACCTCTGCGCTGTGAGCCTCCGTCCTCCGACCAGGCGAGGCCCATGTGGAGTCCCTGGGGAACCCTAGCGCTGAGAGTGGGCCTGCTGAGGGTCCTGGTGTATGGGTTCACAGCCAACTCCTGCCTCCGGCAGGCAGGCCCCGTGGCCCCTCGGGCTCAGTGACAGCCAGGCCTTCCCCCTCCCTCAGGGCCTGGGCGTCTGAGGTCACGTGGCTCCCGCCGTGGTGTCCACATCCCTCTTCTTTCAGATTCTTGAGGGGTCCCCTTAATCTTGTGAGAGGCTGGCCTGCCACCAGCCCAGTGCCTGCCAGTGTCTTGTGGGGGAGGGTCTTCAGGTGACCCCGCCTTCTACTGTCTGGGAACATACGTCCACGCCAGTCAAACCAAGAGAGCACGGGGCCAGTGGCAGGCCGCCGTCGGTTCACACCACCTGCCGACCGATGTCACGTCCTGCATGATAAAGAAAGGCCTCCGAGGGGCCGCCTGTGAGAGAGGGCGCACTGTGCCCTCGCCAGCGGCTCCCCGCTCACCTTCCTGTGTGCGGGCGGGCCTGACCGCCCTTCGCAGGCACTGCGCACCGTGTGTCACTGAGCCTGGCTGCGCGGGGACTGGAGCCTCGGTCAGCAGGCGGGGGCAGGTGAGTGGCCCTGCATGGGGAAACCCGGCGCACACGTTGGATGAGGGTGACAGAGACTGTTGGGGGACAGGCTCCGGCTGCGTGAGCTGGACAGGAGGACAGAGGGTGGCACCGTGTGACCCATGCCACTGATCCCCCACCCCTTGCAAACGCACGGTGCGTCATTCCTGCAGTTGAGCTGAAAAAAAGATGGAAAATATCTTGGATAGTCTTTTCTCTAACTTCACCCTAAGCAGTGAAAATGGTTTTTGATAGGTCAACTTTCTTCTCTCCTCTACTTCGAACTCCTCATCTCAAAGCAATTGGGTGAGGAGTGTTGGCCGAGGCTCTCGGTGGCTGTGGCTGACCCGGAGCCCCACTGTCCCTTTTCTCCGAGGAGTGGCAGCTGCTCCGCGGCTGACAGGAAGGCCTGGGACACAGGCTCGCCTCCAGGCTCTGCTCCCTCTTAGCAAGTTTGGTTGGTGAAGAGAAGATACATTTTTGAGTCTTGTGTGAGCTGTTCCAGTATTGGTGACATTTCTCTCCTCCTATTCTTATCTTATTGCACATTGGGAGTTAAAAACCAAAGTACTTGGCCTGGCTGGGTGCTCAGTGGTTGGAACGTCATGCCATACACTGAAAGGCTGTGGGCTCGAGTCCTGGTCAGGGCACATACCTGGGTTGTCGGTTTGATCCCCATTTGGGGCACGTACAGCGGCAATGGATCAATGTTTCTCACAGCGATGTTTCTCTCTCACATCGATGTTTCTCTATCCCTCTTCCTCTCTCTAGAATCAATAAACATATTCTTAGTGAGGATTAAAAATAATAATAAATAAGAAAGGGAGAGAGAGAAGGAGGGAGGGAAGAAGGGAGGGAGGGAGAGAGGGAGGAAAGGAAGGAGGGAGGGAGAGAGGGAGGGAGGGAGGAAGGAAGGAAGGAGGGAGGGAGGGAGGAAAGGAAGGAGGGAGGGAAGGAAGGAGGGAAGGACGGAAGGAAGGAGGGAAGGAAGGAAGGAAGGAGGGAAGGAAGGAAGGAAGGAAGGAAGGAAGGAGGGAGGGAGGGAGGGAAGGAAGGAAGGAAGGAAGGAAGGAAGGAAGGAAGGAAGGAAGGAGAGCGAGAGAGAGGAGGAGGCCTGGGGCCTCATGAGCGCCGTTGGAATCCCTGCCAGTACTTTCCACTGTGTGTGGACCTGGTGCTTCCCATCTGCACGAGAGCGAGCTCCTGCCGGGGCACCTCACACCACTCACTGAAATTCCTTCTTCCTAAAAACATCATCGGGAAATCATAATGAGCACATCACAGGCACAGAACACAAAAGGCTGTTCTAAGAAAAGATCTGGGCTTTGTGATGGGGGAGAAGCCGTCTGCGTTGCTAGGCAACCGTTCCTCCTCTTTCCTGGGCCTGAAAGGTCCTCGTGATCACCATTGTTGTCATCTCCTGGGCTTCTTCCCGTCAGTCGGGTGACGGTGCAGGTGTGGGGGTCCGAGGCCGTGGCCTGGAATTGGCCGTTTGAATCTTGTAGGTGCCCTTCAGCGGGGGAGGGTGGGGGTGGCCATTGAACACAGGAATCGGTTGTTGCACAACACGCAGAGGCCGTCACTGACGCCTGCTGTGAAGCCCGCCCCAAGGATGCCATCGCCACAGCCCGGAGCCCCATTTCTCCATCACAGCGCTGCCTGTCCGTCCCCGCGGCCCAGCGCCTGGGTGCCGGCAATGCTGCCGGCTCGGGGTCCGGTTCCTCCCAGAATTTGTTGGGCCTGGAGACCTCCCCGGGTTGGCGCCTTCGGACCTCGGGCCACGCTCCCCCTTCACTTCCCTCCGTCCTGTCAGCTCTCGGGAAGCCCCGCTTGGTTTGCAACTGGCTTTTGTACATAAACGGAATTTCTAAGAAACTCTGGCTTCAAGTGTATTTCACATGTCAATGCACATGGTGGAGGCCAAAATCCACATTTTATTTCCTCACTTAATAAGGCCTGTGTATTCACTTACAGCAGCGGTTCTCAAGCTGTGGGTCGCGACCCCTTTGGCGGTCGAACGACCCTTTCACAGGGGTCGCCTAAGACCATCCTGCATATCAGATATTTACATGATGATTCATAACAGTAGCAACATTACAGTTATGAAGTAGCAACGAAAATAATTTTATGGTTGGGTCACAACATGAGGAGCTATATTTAAAGGGCCAGAAGGTTGAGAACCACCGACTTACAGTAATAACAGTTGCTGTAAAACAAATACGTGCAAATGCATCGTCCCTGCTTCCGTCATTTATAAGGAGGAGGCAGAAATGGGCGTTAGCGGGGTCACCGTCCTGATGTCTATTCCATGTCAGAGTCTCAGAAACGCTCCCTTCCTTGTACGGTCAGCGGCAGTCTCTGTGCTAAAAGTTCACAAACTCAACGATCCAATGGGATGAGGGGCTTCATTGCCGCCAGGCATAGGTGTGACTTGGGCGAGGACAGGATGAGGAGAGTGTGGTCCGTTCAGAATGATCAGATGGACCTGCTGTGTGCCCAGTGGTTAGAGCGGCACCTGACCTGACAAGGTTGCAGGCTCGACCCCCAGTCAGGGCACATACAAGGAGCAGCCAATGAATGCGTGAATAAGTGGAACAAGTCCATGTTTCTCTCTCCTTTCCTCTTTCTCTAAAATCAGTTTTTAAAAATTAGAATGATTGGATTTATCTCTTCAGTTTTTATGTGGTGTCTTCCAACTCTTCCACTGTTTCTCACTTACCTTTGAAGGAGAACAGATCATTGGTAGAAATAAGACACCGTCTTTTTGTTGTTAATCCTCACCCGAGGAGACTTTTTCCATTGATTAGAGAGTGCAAAGGGAGGGAGGGGGGAGGGAGAGAGAAAGAAACATTGATGTGAGAGAAACACATCAAGTGGTTGCCTCCCGCACACACACCAGCTGGGCTGGGGATCAAGCCTGCAACCCAGGTACGTGCCCTTGACCAAGAATCAAACCTGAGACCCTTCAGTGTGCTGGCCGGCGCTCTAACCACTTAGCCACCTGCCAGGACATCACCTGTAATGTTTTGTCTGAGAAACAGCTAGTTTAGGAGTTTGAGATGCCTTGGGTAGATATTTTAAACTTTTAAAAGGCAAAAATTAGCCCCGACCGGTTTGGCTCAGTGGATAGAGCGTCGGCCTGCGGACTGAAGGGTCCCAGGTTCAATTCCAGTCAGGGGCATGTACCTTGGTTGCGGGCACGTCCCCAGTGGGGGGTGTGCAGGAGGCAGCTGATGGATGTTTCTCTCTCATCGATGTTTCTAACTCTCTATCCCTCTCCCTTCCTCTCTGTAAAAAGTCAATAAAATGTATTTTTTTAAAAAGGAAAAAATTAGTAGAACTAACATAAAATCTAATTAATTTTTCTTCAGACATGTGTTCATTGAAGCAGCTACGACTCACATTTAAAACCACAACATTGTCCATGGCGGTGGGTTTTTGTCTGGACCAAGTCACAGAAGGAAGTGAGACGCAGGAGGCGAGTTGTGAGGCGGTGGCCTGGCTGAGGTGGCTCTCGTCAGCACGCGTCCCCTCAGTGACTGTGTAATTAATTGCACGCAGCCCAGGGAAGCCGTGGGAATTGCATTCTGAGATGTATCAAAGCTGACTTATGCTTCAGACGTCCATGCAATTTACCATTAATGAAGCTGAGATGGAAGCCCTGTCTATAATTATTCCTCACTATTTGAATGACAAGCAAAGAATTTTATCAGCAGACTTTTAAATGAAAGGGGATTAGCAGCTAATGTGCAAATTGTTCAACTTCTTAATGAAAATAATTCTGAAGAAAATGTTTAGTGGAAAGAGAGGTTTGATGAAAGCATTTGCCATTAAAATAGCCATTTTAATGAGTCTCCATATGACTTTGTCTACGTTTGCAGCAGGGTGCAAATATCTCTGAATGCAGATGAATATTTTATAGGATCTGAGCTGCTCGTGTGTCCCAGGAATGGCTCGTGCAGTATTCCCACATAGCCGGCGAAGGTGAGAGAGCCACGAGCCAAAGTTGGAAAATGTTAAATGTATAAGAATATTCTAGAAGAAATCACAGTTTGCTTATTAGCATAGGAAGCTGCCTTTCACCCTCTGAGTGCTCATGTAATACTATAGACAGTAGATGTCGTTAAAAAAGACTTGTTAATGAAGCACTGGTATCCATTCGTCCAAAATGGTCCGTTTGCGTCAGTGCTGTGGCTCAGAGTCTCACCTGCGTTTCCAGTGACCCTGACCTTACCTTCACCCTCGTGTCTGACACGGGGGACACGTGGCCACGGAGCTGCCGCCCGTCCTCAAGGTGGGGTCAGGGGCACACCCTGGATTCATTCAACAGATATTTACTGGCACTTCAGGCCGGCTTTTTTGGAGCCTGAAAACACATCCCATGTTTACTTCTTCGTCCTGATTGTTCCCTGAGTTACAAGTGTGGACTGAGTCCTAGGTTGACAGCCGCTTGTGGTTAGAGCCCCGCGGCACTGTGAGCGGGAAAGGCACCATCCGGTTTCTGGCAGCTCCGAGCCTGGCCTGGGAGGAACGGCACTTCTAGGGCAGCGCATGTGTGTGCCGGGCCCGGCTAGGCTGGAGGTGCTGCTGGCCACAGCCGGGCCCAGGCAGGGCTGGAGGTGCTGCTGGCCACAGCCGGGCCCAGGCAGGGCTGGAGGTGCTGCTGGCCACAGCCGGGCCCAGGCAGGGCTGGAGGTGCTGCTGGCCACAGCTGGGCCCCGCTGGGCTGAGGGTCTCCCGACGTCTGAGCCCCCACACCCGGCATCCAAGCAGGTGCTATACATGGTGCAGATGTGCAATCTTCATTTCTTAGCAAATCTGTTTTCTCAAGCCTGATATCTGGTTGGTATCAGCCCGAATGGGTCTGGTTGGTCTCGGCCCGAATGGGTCTTAGGACACTGAACCCACCAGCTCCCGCAGTGACAGAACTATTCCAGGTTAATTGAGTTTGGGGTTAAGCTATTGGCTAATACTTTTCTCTGGTATTTTGGGCAAATGTATCTTCCCTGAGATCCATGCACTGGCTAAGATGACAGAGATCGAATGTCCAGACATGCTGTCCCCATGACAAGGCACGGACGCTGTTGGCCCTGGCGGCGGGCGGTGTGTTTCTCGGTGCGGATGCAGGCTTTTGACTTTGGGTGAGCTAAGGCTGTGACTGAGACTGCGCCTCGCTGTGGCTGTCTGAGGGATGAAGAGTTGAGACAATTACAGAATATTTTACAAGCTAAATGGTTGCAGAAATTTGGAAGTATCAAGAAGAACAGGTGAGATAATGAAATGAGCTGAATCTACATTAACTAAATGAGAATCTCCTCATTTGCTCTGTTAGCCAATCCCAGCAGCTCTACCCACTTCTCCCCGCACTCCATCCCCAGCCTCAGCCGCTGGGATCCATGTGGATGGTCCCTGCTCGTGCATCGACCCTGCCTGGAGCCAGTGACCTTTTAAAAGCATCTTGTCATCATGTGTCTCTTACCTTAAACCTCTCCATGGCCTCCCTTTGCTGTTAAAGTAAATCTTACCTTAAAGGCATCCAGACCTGGGAGGGGGCACACAATAGAATATACAGACATCATATCATAAAGCTGTACACCTAAAATTTATATACTGTTACTAACCAATGTTACCCCCATAAGTTAATTTTTTTAAAAAAAACTTCAATACCTGGCCTGTGTAGCTCACTGGTTGGAGCATTGGCCTGAGCACTGAAGGGTCTTGAGCCTTTCTGGTCAAAGGCACCTGTCTGGGTTGCAGGTTCAACTCCTGGCCCTGGTCGGGGCCCATGCAGGAGGCAACCAATCAATGTGTCTCACATTGATGTTTCTCTCTCTGCCCTCCCTCCCTTCCACTCTCTCTAAAAATCATGGGGGGAAAATATCCTTGGGTGAGGATTTTTAAAAAACCTCCAAATTCTCCCCCAGCAGCCTGGCCGTTTCTGTTTCTGCACCGTGCGGGTCCATTCCCACCCGGGCCCTTGCCCCTCGATCCGTGCCCTCTGAGCCCTTTCCCCCATCTTTCCTGATGAGCTCGGGAGCAGTCCCTTCTCCATCTCTGTCTACATCTTCTCACGGGTGCTGCCATCTGAAGTTGTCTTTCTAAATTATGTTTATTTGCTTGTATGTGGTCTGTTCTCAGATAAAGAAATCAGCCCCAGGAACACACACAGCCCCTGATGCAAACAATATTCTTAATAAAATCCGTTGAATGAATGAATAAATGACCAAAACCAACACGTGAGCAGGAATCTAAGATAACTTGCAACTCTTTTATATATATTTTTTTTTTTATTGATTTCAGAGAGGAAGGGAGAAGGGAGGGAGATAGAAACATCAATGATGAGAGAGAATCACTGATCGGCTGCCTTCTACACACCCCCTACTGGGGATTGAGCCTGCAACCCGCGCCTGTGCCCTTGACTGAAATCAAACCTGGGGCACTTCAGTCCACAGGCCAATGCTCTATCCACTGAGCCAAACCAGCTAGGATGATAACTTGCAACTCTTAAGTCTTCTACAATAAGAGGAGGGATCCAGGCTTTGCTCACACTATCAGGCAAACCTCTTCTGCCCTAAATTTAAATATTAATAATTGTAGCCTTATGGAAAATATGGTATAATTCTCATTGCTTGTAAGTATTCATCTTTGTATTTTACCTCTGTTCACATAACCTTCATTGTTACAATGTTCTGTAAGATGATGAGATGCGCACAGTTCACTAGAAGTCCTGAGCTCTTCAGGAATGGCCGCCCGGAGGCAGACATGCCTCTGAACTGTCACCATCATCACTGTTGCTGAACAGCTGTTTCTCTGTCTTCCTCAGGAGACCTTTGTCTCCTGTCCTGCACACCCACTGAGCGTCACCTCAGGCTTCTGTTTAGGAAGAGCAGGTAGTGAGGACAGAATTACTCACTTTTTCAAGTTATTCACTCACATGTTTCTGGAACAGAATATGGGCGTCATTGACATTTCCCCAGGTTCCAGCTGTGAGTCTGTGTGGGAACTCTGTTCCTTCATCCTGCTCCCCTGCGCCAACTGTCTGGTCCGAGCCCCTCTGCCAGGGGCTGGACCTTTTCGGACACCGGGTATCTGACGGAGAAGCCATGAGGAGTCGTGGGTGTATAAGAGAGTCTTTATTGTAGAAGCCGGTGGCCATGTGGCCATTGCTAACAAGGAGCCACTAGACAAAACAGTCCTTCAAAGCAAAGTCCCACCAGCAGGTAGCTGCACACGGCTGGGTAACAATCCGTCTTTCCACACAGCAGCAGCCTCTGTCCCCATAGCAGCAGCCTGCTGGCCAGTAACACATCTTCCCCATAATGCAGCCCCGTGCTAGCTGATCAGTAACAACTTTGTATGACTTAGACAAAGAGGCTGCTTTCCACATAGTGACCTCGGTCTTTTGAGGGATAGAAGGGCACGCTTGCCCAGTGTACAGTGCGATAGCTGTGGCCTTGCTGTGCACCTGCGTATAGCAACTCCACCTTGGACACTCTGATTAAGACTCCCACACTCAGAGTGGCCTGTGCCTGTGGCGTACTCTGAAGAGGGTCCCCACAGTCTGTAAGACTGTGCTTTCTGTCAGTCACTAGAGCACAGGTCATGGAAAGTCACAGCTCCTCTGCACTCCGCTTGGCTGAGATGCGGGCTGGGCTGATCGCCACTGACCCAGGGACCTGCTCAGCGCTTGCCCATCAGTTTTGGCTTCTCATGACCCAGGACTCATCTAGGTAGGGCTCCCAAAACCCAAATTATAATAAATCCCACGAGCTAGGCTCCAGCGAGTAAAGTTCTACATCTTCCAGAAATAGTTTCACAACCTCCTGAGTCACCTGTACAAAGAGCCGCCTCTCTCTGTGCATCCGTCACCACGTAGCACGTCCCCTGGGAAGCTGGAGTCACCTCCAGGGCCTGCAGCAGAGCCTTGAGAAAATGTTTTCTTTAGAGCTTCTGTGTGCTTCCTCAGTCCTCCCGTGTGTCATATTTCTCAATTGCAAAAAGGGTTTTAAATAAGACAGACAGTTCCATGTCTCATCAGCACCAGCGTGGTATGTCCCGCCCCCTCTGCCCCTCGCTTCTGCCATGGGCATTTGCTCACTCCCTTCTCCGCCGGGACAGGTGGGAGGTGGGAGGTGTGAGGTGGGAGGTGGGAGGTGTGAGGTGGGAGGTGTGAGGTGGGAGGTGGGAGGTGGGAGGTGGGAGGTGGGAAGTGTGAGGTAGGAGGTGGGAGGTGTGAGGTGTGAGGTGGGAGGTGTGAGGTGGGAAGTGTGAGGTGGGAGGTGGGAGGTGGGAGGTGGGAGGTGGGAAGTGTGAGGTGGGAGGTGGGAGGTGGGAGGTGGGAGGTGTGAGGTGGGAGGTGGGAGGTGGGAGGTGGCAAGTGTGAGGTGGGAGGTGTGAGGTGGGAGATGGGAGGTGGGAGGTGGGAGGTGGGAAGTGTGAGGTGTGAGGTGTGAGGTGGGAGGTGGGAGGTGGGAGGTGTGAGGTGTGAGGTGGGAGGTGTGAGGCGGGAGGTGGGAGGTGGGAGGTGGGAAGTGGGAGGTGGGAGGTGGGAGGTGGGAAGTGTGAGGTGGGAGGTGTGAGGTGGGAGGTGGGAGATGGGAGGTGTGAGGTGTGAGGTGGGAGGTGTGAGGCGGGAGGTGGGAGGTGGGAGGTGGGAAGTGGGAGGTGGGAGGTGGGAGGTGGGAGGTGGGAAGTGGGAGTTGGGAGGTGTGAGGTGGGAGGTGGGAGGTGGAAGGTGGGAGGTGGGAAGTGTGAGGTAGGAGGTGGGAGGTAGGAGGTGTGAGGTGGGAGGTGTGAGGTGGGAGTTGGGAGGTGTGAGGTGGGAGGTGTGAGGTGGGAGGTGTGAGGTGGGAAGTGTGAGGTGTAAGGTGGGAGGTGGGAGGTGGGAGGTGGGAGGTGTGAGGTGGGAGGTGGGAGGTGGAAGGTGGGAGGTGGGAGGTGTGAGGTAGGAGGTGGGAGGTAGGAGGTGTGAGGTGGGAGGTGTGAGGTGGGAGTTGGGAGGTGTGAGGTGGGAGGTGTGAGGTGGGAGGTGTGAGGTGGGAAGTGTGAGGTGTAAGGTGGGAGGTGGGAGGTGGGAGGTGGGAGGTGGGAGGTGTGAGGTGGGAGGTGGGAGGTGTGAGGTGGGAGGTGGGAGGTGGGAGGTGGGAGGTGTGAGGTGTGAGGTGTGAGGTGGGAGGTGGGAGGTGGGAGGTGGGAAGTGGGAGGTGGGAGGTGGGAGGTGGGAGGTGTAAGGTGGGAGGTGTGAGGTGGGAGATGGGAGGTGGGAAGTGTGAAGTGGGAGGTGGGAGGTGTGAGGTGGGAGGTGTGAGGTGGGAGGTGGGAGGTGTGAGGTGGGAGGTGTGAGGTGGGAGGTTTGAGGTGGGAGGTGGGAGGTGGGAGGTGGGAGGTGTGAGGTGGGAGGTGGGAGGTGTGAGGTAGGAGGTGGGAGGTAGGAGGTGTGAGGTGGGAGGTGTGAGGTGGGAGGTGGGAGGTGTGAGGTGGGAGTTGGGAGGTGTGAGGTGGGAGGTGGGAAGTGTGAGGTGGGAGGTGGGAGGTGGGAGGTGTAAGGTGGGAGGTGTGAGGTGGGAGGTGGGAGGTGGGAGGTGGGAGGTGTGAGGTGGGAGGTGTGAGGTGGGAGGTGTGAGGTGCGAGGTGGGAGGTGGGAGGTGTGAGGTGGGAGGTGGGAGGTGTGAGGTAGGAGGTGGGAGGTAGGAGGTGTGAGGTGGGAGGTGTGAGGTGGGAGGTGGGAGGTGGGAAGTGTGAGGTGGGAGTTGGGAGGTGTGAGGTGGGAGGTGTGAGGTGGGAGGTGGGAGGTGGGAAGTGGGAGGTGTGAGGTGGGAGGTGGGAGGTGGGAGGTGGGAGGTGGAAGTGTGAGGTAGGAGGTGGGAGGTGGGAGGTGTGAGGTGGGAGGTGGGAGGTGTGAGGTGGGAGGTGGGAGGTGGGCGGTGTGAGGTGGGAGGTGGGAGGTGGGCGGTGGGAGGTGGGAGGTGGAAGTGTGAGGTAGGAGGTGGGAGGTAGGAGGTGTGAGGTGGGAGGTGGGAGGTGGGAAGTGTGAGGTGTGAGGTGGGAGGTGTGAGGTGGGAGGTGGGAGGTGGGCGGTGGGAGGTGGGAGGTGGAAGTGTGAGGTAGGAGGTGGGAGGTAGGAGGTGTGAGGTGGGAGGTGGGAAGTGGGAGGTGTGAGGTGGGAGGTGGGAAGTGGGAGGTGTGAGGTGGGAGGTGTGAGGTGGGTGGTGGGAGGTGTGAGGTGGGAGGTGTGAGGTATGAGGTGGGGACTTTCTCTCAAAGGCCCTGACACTTGGAAGTCTTTGAATCCACGTGGGCTTGGTGAGCCCGTTGACTGCTGGGATCTGTAAGGGGACCCCAGCACCATGGACTGGGGTGCCCACACCCTGTTCCCATCATTCAGATACAGGAGGGCAGTGGGTGTGGGGCTGACCAAGGACCCTGAAAGCTGATCTCAGGTGTTGACACCAGTAGACGGTGCCCGTGACGTCCCAGGGGACGGCGTGACCTTGGGGCGGACTCGGAAGCTCTCTCCACCCCAGAATTCACCTTCGTTCGTCAGCAGCCTGCTTTCAGTCATAGCAATTCCTCCTCTCAAGCCTGGTCTGCAACACCTCCTCTCACAACAGTGATAAACAAAACAAACACACGGAGGGTGGAGACGTGCTGGGCCGTCCCTGGTTCCACGTGGAGTGGGCGCCGACGCCGCTTGACGACGCGGTCACGTGTGGGCTGTGCCAGCACCAGGAGGAGACTGAGCTTGTGGGAGAGACCAGCTTCCCCGTCAGCGGGATGCGATGCAAAACGCTGCCTTGGTGTCGCTTGTTACTGTCCCGGAGGATGCGCGATGCCGTCACACGGGATGCCTCGCGGAGGCACCTCCACAGCAGGGCACTCCTGTGACCGTCCCCTAAACTCTGCGTTCCCGCTGCGGTCGGTGAGGGCGTGGTGAGACTTCAGGTGCCACATTTCCTAGTGGCGGGTAAACGGCCCTGGACTGCAGTGCAATCAGGCACAGGACACGGGAGGGAATTTAAGGTTCCTTCTCTTTCTAGTGAAAGGCTGAGACCCACCACGACCACCTCCCTCCACTTGTACTTCCGATTCGAAAGGCGCACGCCCTGGACAGCTCCGTCGGCCAGCTTCACAAACACGTCCCTCCCATTGTATGAAGCAGCGGGTGGCGGGTCGGGGAGAGTAGATGCTTTGCCCCAAAGTACACGGTGAAGAAGCGGCCACGTGGGGACCAGCCCTTTTCGCTTCTTTCCCTCTTTCAGCAGCAGCCAGTGCCTGCCCGCTTTGTTAGGGCTGCGCCATGAGGCGCCAGGAAGGCTTCTGACAGCGGTCACATGACCCGAGCAGGAGCCGAGCTTCCCGGGTGCTCCATAGAAATCGCTCTCCTGTCCTCGGGGGCTGACAACCCGATCAGAAAATATTTAGGCCAAATCAACATGTGCAGGCGTCTCATCTGAGAGCGGCAGTGACACCGTCCCAAAGGCCCGGCTGCTGTAAATGACACCGTTCGTGGGCATGTCAGGTGCTGCTTGCATCACCCAGAAAGGAGGAGGTCGGAGAGGAAACAAAGCCCTGTGTTACTTTCCTGGATGATTCTTCCAAATTTCAAAAGATCTGAAAGCAAATTCGTTTGGATGCTCATCATGGGTATGAAGTTTTTCGCTGTGATTCCAATTACTTAAAGATTTCCAGGCTGCAATCGTTCCACAATATTGACCACATGCCCAAACCACATGCTAAGTGAGCCCCATTCGTAAAACAAGTGACGCCCGAGAAGAGGAAGAGCCTGGCGCCCAAGGAGAGCGTGACTAACGTCACAGAGACAAGGTTTTAAGCAGTAAGTGTCTGGAGAGGAACCAAGACGGTGGCGTACGTAAGCGCGTCTCCCACAACCACATCAACATTACAATTAAAATACAGAGCTACCATCATCCAGAACCCCACCTGAAAGCTGGCTGAATGCAAGTCCCACTAGAGAAGTAAAGAAGAAAGTGCATCGAGGCTGGTAGGAGGGGCGGAGACAGGGAACGGGCTGGCCCAACACCCATGCGGGCATGTTTTTGTGCATGGCATGTTTTTAATCGAGAAGGATAGTGTGGCTACAGAGGCTTCCCGTGAGGAGCAAGGGGCCCCAGCCTCACACCAGACCCACGGCCCAGGATTCCAGTGCCAGGAAGAGAAGTCCCTTTAATTTGGGCTGTAAAAACCAGAGGGGATTGTGTCTGGGTAACACGGAGGCTGCTGGGTACCCAGGCAGTTCCTTTTAAAGGGCCAGTGCACAAACTTACACGGTCCCACTCCCTCTGAGCTCCAGTGCTGGGGCAATGGCTTGGAGAGAGCCAGGGACATATGGGGAGGAACTAGACTGTCTGGCAAAGGGCCAGGAACTAGGGGGCAGCTTTCTCCCAGACAAAAGTGCTGGTAGTGGTCATTGTTCTTGTTCTGTGACCTCCCCCATCACAGAGCTGACTAGTAGCCATATCTGAGTCTCCATCAGCCTTGCTCACACTGTTCGCTCAGCCCTGGTGATTCTTGAGACCCTGCCCCACCCAATTGCAGCTTCACCCAAACTGTTTGCAGCAGCTTTTCCATCTGAATGGTCTATCCTGCCTCAGGCTTCAGACTTTCCTAAAATCTCCCAAACAAGCAGCAGCTGGACTAGGTGTGCTACATACCTATCAATAAGAGGCCCAAGACCCCACATGAGCACCAGCCTACCTTGCTCCACACCTGGGCCTCACCTGGGCATTTCCAAACCCAACACAAGTAGCAGCTGTCTGCAGATTGCTCTATAGCTCCTGATGGGTGGCCCCAGGCAGTGGCTGACTTTGCACCTCCCTGGAAACCCAAGAGCCAGTGTACCCAGTAGTCAGTGGGAGACCATCCAGATTACAACTCTACACATCCACAAGCTACACACTCAAGGGACAGATTCAGTGAGCAGCAAAGCCCCATAGAAGCAAGGCCTTCTCTAGAGGGGTGTCTCTTATACAGCAGCTCTTCCACTGTAGTCACAGCTGGTCCTCACAGCCAATTGGCCTGAAGGTCAACTCCTCCCACTGACACCAACAGCAATCAGGGATCAACTACAACAAGACTGTGCACACAGCCCATACAGGGGTGCACCTAGAGGGCCCAGCTCAGGTGACTGGGGAGGCTGAGCCACTGGGACCTGAAAGACACCTACTACACAAGGCCACTCTACCAATTCCAGGAGACATAGCAGCTCTACCTAATACATAGAAACAAACACAGGGAAGCAGCCAAAATGTGGACACAAAGAAACATGTCACAAATGAAAGAACAGGAGAAATCTCCAGTAAAAGCACTAAGTGAAATGGAAGCAAGAAAGCTATTAGATACAGAGTTCAAAACAATGGTTATAAGGGTGCTCAAGGATCTTAATGAGAGCTTCAGGGGACTTAGTGAGACTTTCAAGATCTTAGTGATAATTTTAAGGATCTTAGTGAGAACATAAAAGACAAGAAAAAGGACCAGTCAGAAATGGAGGATACACTAACTGAAATGAAGAATAACTTACAGGGAACCAACAGTAGAGTGGAGGATTCCAAGAATCAAATCAGCGATTTGTAATATGATGAAGCAAAAAACACCCAATCAGAAGAGCAAAAAGAAAAAAGAATCCAAAAATATGAAGATAGTGTAAGGAGCCTCTGGGACAACTTCAAGCAACATTCATATCATGGGGGTGCCTGAAGGAGAAGAGAGAGAGCAAGATATTGACAACCTATTTGAAAAAATAATGACAAAACTTCCCCTACCTGATGAAAAAAATGAACTTACAAGTCCAGAAAGCAGAGAGTCCCAAACAAGAGGAACCCAAAGAGGCCCACACCAAGACACATCATAATTAAAATGCCAAGACTTAAAGACAAAGAGAGAATCTTAAAAGCAGCAAGAGAAAAGCAGTTAGTGACTTATAAGGAAGTTCCCATATGACTGTCAGCTGATTTCTCAACAGAAATTTTGCAGGCCAGAAGGGAGTGGCAAGAAATATTCAAAGCGATAAACAGCAAGGACCTACAACAAAGATTACTCTACCCAGCAAAGCTCTCATTTAGAAGTGAAGGTCAGAAAGAGCTTCACAGACAAGAAAAAGCTAAAGAAGAGGGTAGGTGTGGCTGGGAGAGGTCAATCAGGGGGGAGAAGAGACATATTTAATATTTTAATCAATAAAGAATAAAAATTTTAAAAAAGGAAAAGCTAAAGGAGTTCATTATCACCAAACCAATATTACATGAAATGTTGAAAGATCTTTTTTAAGAAGAGAAAGAAGAAGGAGGAGGAGGAGGAAGAAGAGGTAAAGTGGGAGAAGGAGGAGGAGAAGGCAGAAAGATAAAAAATATGAACACACACACAAAAAAAGAAAAAAGATATTAACAATATGGCAATAAATACATATCTATAACAATTGAATCTAAAAATCCAAATAAAGGAACAAGAAACCTAATGAACAAAACAAGGAATCTATCTATATAAAACCTAAGCAACTGGTCGACTGGTTGCAATGATGTGCACTGACCAACAGGGAGCGGTCAACTTAGCCAAAAAGAGAAACAGGCGATTGAGTCTATAAAAGATTGCAAGCAGGTGGGGCTGAGCTGCAGTTCACATTGGGAGGCCAGGCCATTGGCCCAAATTCCACCACTCCAGAGGCATGGCGCCCCCGGCCCCCATCAACCCCTTTGGCCATATCCTCCCTGAGGCAGCTGGGACTGAGGGACAGAGGGAGGGAAAAAAGAGACCATGAACTCTGTCCCTAATGCCTGCCTCCTCCTGTCAGACTGGAGCCATCCCAGGACTTGCAGGATGGTATGCGAAGTGGGCAGCCTTGCCATACAGCAACCATGGCTCCCTGGTCTGCCCAGGGTACCCCTCAGGCACTCACCCCACTTCTCCAAGCCTCAATCTGCACCCCTAGTGAGGCCGTGGGAGCTCTGCCCTAGGGACTCACTTCTCCATAGCTGGGTGTGACAGACCAGGAGATGCAAGGGGCGGCAATGGAAGACAAGGGCAGACGCTCAGCTGACCGGAAGGAGTGGGAGCGGCTCCTCCCCGGCTGCCTGCGGCTCCGCGCACTACTATATCCCTTGGAAGATGTTGGATGCCAGTTTCATCCTGATCCCCACAGGCCACACGGAGGGACCCCACCAGTGCATGAATCCATGCACCGGGCCTCAAGTCAGATGAATAAAATAGAACCAGAGGCATGGAACCATGGAACTGACTGATGAATCTCAGAGGGGGTGGGGCGGGAAGAGGTTAACAAAGAATGTATATGCATACTAGAGGCTCAGTGCACAAAAATTTGTGCACGGGGGGTAGGGGGGGTCCCCTCAGCCTGGCCTGTGCCCTCTCGCAGGCTAGGACTCCTCTGGGGATGACCACCTGCTGGTTTGGGCCCACTCCCCGGGGGATTGGGCCTAAGCTGGCAATCGGACATCCCTCTGGCAGCCCGGGAGCCCTTGGGGGATGTCCACTTGCCAGCGGGGAGCAGACCTAAGCTGCAGTCGGACATCCTTAGCGCTGCTGAGGAGGCGGGAGAGGCTCCCACCACCGCCACTGTACTGGCAACTGGCAGCCTGGCTTGTGGCTGAGCAGAGCTCCCCCTGTGGGAGCGCACTGACCACCAGGGGGCATTTCCTTCATTGAGTGTCTGCCCCCTAGTGGTCAGTGTGTGTCATAGTGACCAGTCATTCCCAGTCATTCTGCTGTTAGGGTCAGTTTGCATATTACCTTTTTACTATATAGGATAGAGGCCTGGTGCACAGGTGGGGGCTGGCTGGTTTGCCCTGAAGGGTGTCCCGGATCAGGGTGGGGGTCCCACTGGGGTGCCTGGCCAGTCTGGGTGAGGGGCTGATGGCTGTTTGCAGCTGGTCACATCCCCTTCAGGGTGGGGGTCCCCACTGGGGTGCCTGACCAGTCTGTGAAGGGCTGAGGGATGTTTTCAGGCTGGTCACACTCCCTTCAAGGTGGGGGTCCCCACTGGGGTGCCTGGCCAGTCTGGGTGAAAGGCTGAGGGCCGTTTTCAGGTTGGCCACACCCCCTTCAGGGTGGGGGTTCCGCTGGGGTGCCTGGCCAGTCTGGGTGAAGGGCTGAGGGCTGTTTTCACCCTGGCCAAGCCTCCCCAGTGACAGAAGCTCCCAGCCTCTCCTTTTCTTCTTTTTTTTTTCTGGGATTTATTTACCTTCTATAATTGAAACTTTGTAGCTTGGGGCCAGGGCTTGGCTTCCTCCATCGCCAGGGGCAACCCAAGTCTCCAGCTCCGTGGCCACTGCTGGCTGAAAGCAGGTTTCTGGGTTTGTTTAGCTTCTATAATTGCAACATTGTTGCTTAGACTGGAGCTCAGAGCTGGGCCGGGACAGGCGGGGAACCTTGACTTCCTCCATCACTGGAGCAAGCAAACCTCCTGCTCACTTCAGCTGCGTGGCTGCCAGCCGCCATCTTGGTTGGGTTAATTTGCATATCCTGCTGATTAGCCAATGGGAAGCGTAGCTGAGGTATGGTCAATTACCATGTTTGTCTATTATTAGGTAAGATATGCATTACCCATGGACACAGACAATAGGGTGGTGAAGGCCTGAGGCAGGGCGGGAACTGGGTGGAGGGGGATAATGGGGGGAAAGAGGGACATGTGTAATAATCTCAACAATAAAGATTTTAAAAATCAATAAGTAAAACAGTAAATGTCTGGCCCTGGCTAGTGTGCTCAGTGGTTAGAGTGATGGCCTATTGGACCAAGGGTTCAATTCCTGCTCAAGGGCACATACCTGGCTTGCAGTTTCAATCCCCAGCCCAGGTTGGGGCGTTGCAGGAGACAATCAATCAATGTGTCTCTCTCACATCAGTGTTTCTCTCTCTCTCTCTTTGTCTCTCTCTCTCCCTCCTTCCCATCCACTCTCTCTAAAAAGAATCAATAAAAAAATTTCCTCAGGTCAGGGTTAACAAAAATAATAATAAATAAAATAACAGTAAGTGTCTGAGGGGGGTGGTTGTCAGTCAGGCAGATCAGACAGGTGGTGACAGGCATGTCCTGGTCAGACCCGAGAGGAGGCTCGCTGGCACTGACCTTGACCTCTGGACAGATTCATGAAGGAGGATCAGCGTGAACAAGGCGCAGAGGGTGGATGATTGGGGGAGGGGTCCAATGGGGGAAGATTTTATTGGGGAGGAGAGTCTAGGTCACTTGGACAAAGGCCAGGGCTCATCTAGGCACTGCGGGTGGTGCTCCTGGGTGGAACCTGAGCTGGAACCTGGCTGCCCTGTGAGGGAACCAGGAGGGTGCTGGCGGTGTACGGTGAGCTGGCTGCGCACAGCGGGTGAAGCGGCGTTTCGGACACTGAGTCGAGCCCTGCGGCTGTCCTGGCTGCTGGGGACTCTGGGAGGCCAGAAGAATCAGGTCTTGGCAGAGCAGGGGGTTCGGAGTCTCTGGTTCTGCTGGTTTTGCTTTTGTTTTTTGTTAACACCACCCGCTGTTTAATATTTTGCATGCGCGGAAGCAGCTCAGTATCTTAGATGCATCACACCCAGTGGGTTCAGCAAAGGAGGCCAATTATCGGGGAAATGACTTCTGTGCATGGAGAGCCTGTCCCTGGCTCCCGCCCTGGAGTGAGCACACATGACTGACAAACACCCACTAACATCTGTGGGAATGTGTGGGCCTCAGGGTCAGGGCGGGGTCCCCCATTCCTTCTGTGCATTGTTAGCATGTGCCCCAGGGAACGACAGCTTCATGAAATGACAGCCATCTGTCTGCTCAGGTGGCAGGAGACACGCCTGCCTGCCCGCGGCCACCGCTCATGCTGCCACGTCCCGGGGTCCCTGCCACCCCTCCTCCCTGAGGCGCTCTCTGAACTGACAGCCTCAGCATGACTCCGAGGGGACACATGAAATGGTTTCCAGCAGTGCGCTGTAGACTTCAGTGGGATAATCCTCTATGATAAAAGCGTAGTATGCAAACTGTCTGTTTGACCAGGGGCAGGGCCGGCCCGGGGAAGTGAGGGAGGCCGGAGCCGGCAGCCGGCAGCCGCTAGGGACCCTACCAGTGCACGCATTTCAAATATCCTGCACTGGGCCTCTAGTCTCAAATAATATTGCAACATCGTATCTGTTTGTAGCCAGTGGTTCTCTGAGAAAAAGAAAGTGGCTTTCATTGCAAACATTTACTGAGGCGCCTTCCCAGGCTGCAGTGTGTCTGCGGTTGGGTGAATCCTGGCTCTTTAACCTTCCACGTGGTGTCCCCGTGGGACATGAGCTGTTTTGTGCAGCGGTACACGTCCCTTCACTGGCAGCATCCTCCTGTTTCCCAGCCCAGACGCTGCTCCCAAACCTCCCGACAACCCAGTCCAGAGCCCCGCCCTCTGCCCTGCGCTCCCCTGGCAGACACGCCTGCTCCCAGCTGCCCCTCCTGACCTGCATAAGCCCCGTCCCCTTCAGCGTGGCGCAGGGAGCTTCCCTGAGGCTTGAGCCCCACTTGCTTCCTCCCGGCTGGACACGGTTTCCGTCCAGTATCTGGTAGGTGGCCAGACCTGTCTGCCCTGTGCCTGGCTCTCCTGGTCCTGTCCTGACAGAGGAGGGCGGCGGCCTGGGCTGAATCTGCACAGACAGACCCCTCTGACCCAGCCAAGATTGCGAGCTCCGTGTCTGCACGTGCGCCTGGCAGCCTTGCCCTTCCAACTGGGCCTGGTGGGGGTCTGCACCCTGACTGTGCACACAGGGGATGTGGGCTCCAGTGCCCGGTGCCCGTGTCGCATGCCCTGACTCTGGTTCCCATTGCAGGCCTACATGGAGGACCACCTGAGGAACAAGAACCGGCTGGAGAAGGAGTGGGAGGCGCTGTGCGCGTATCAGGCGGAGCCCAACAGCTCGCTCGTGGCCCAAAGGGAGGAGAACGCGCCCAAGAACCGCTGCCCAGCAGTGCTGGCCTGTACGTACCGCGGGGGCGCCACCGGGAAGGGTGGGACAGGCTGTACCTCTGTCCTCATAGTCCCCCATGTCATTCTCATGGCTGGGAAGCCCCTCTCCTTCCCCAACCCCACCCTGCACCCTCTCTGCGGCAACCCGTCCCCCAGTGTGGATGCCCCCGTGAGGCTGTCCCAGCCTAAAAACGCAGAATCCATGTCTGCCTTGGGGTCCGGGCACAGTCCTAAAGCCCCAGTGGGGACAGAGGTGCCCGCCGCCTGCGCTGTCAGGCGGCTTTCATGGTGCCATTGGAGACTTGCTGCTATGCCCCTCAGAGCCTCTTCCTCTGCAGCTGGGAGCATGCGGTCGCCCTGGAAACCTGGCACTGTGAGGGTTGGAGGGGATGAGCGTGGTGCCGGCCGTGGGCCTGGGGTGAGCAGCCGTCACCAAGGCAGCATCCACTGTGGACCGCTACCTGGCCAGGAACCACTGCCAGTGGAAAAGCAGAAAGAAACGTCCAACCAACAGTTATTTATTAAGCACCTACTATGTGCCAGGGACTCGTGACAGAGACACCGGTGAGCCACGTGCTCAGGACCAGATGGGGGGCAGTTGGGAACAAGCAGACCTCAGGGGTGCTCGCTGCACGTCCCCGAGGTCAGGTGCAGGCTGGGCCGGCAGGTCTTGTGGGTGTTAGCCCAGCACCTTTCCCGAGCACCCTCCCCCGTGGGACCCAGACACGGCGGCAGAGGGTGGTGGGCAGGCTCAGGGCCAGCAGCAGTCCAGTCCTCGGCCACACAGGGACCAGGCCCGGCTGTGGCAACACCCCCTCTGACCAGAGCCGGAGCCAGGAGCCACCTTCTTCCTGGGACTTGGGTACTGGGAATTGGAAAGGCCACGGTGCTGACCTGGCCGTCCGCAGCTGGGCGGCCCGCCGTGGGGCGTGAGGAGCACGCTGGTGGGTGGGAAGGGCGGTGGGGGCAGCGAGTCCACGCCGCTGGGTCGAGTGGATAAGGTCCCCCGAGCACAGGCGCATCCCTCCTCCGTTCACAGCCGCCTCCTCCGCTGGAGGGAGACCCATCAGGATTGACCTGTACACTTCAGATCGGGGACCTGGGGGGCGTCTCTCAAACGCTGGCTGGTCCTGCCATGTCCACGCGGGAGAGCCTTGGAGTGAGTGGATGGGACCGGCCTTGGGGAAGACGGCCAGAGACGCACGAGGCCTCAGACGGCGGTGCCCCCTCATGGGTCTTCTCGTCCATTGGGTGTGAGTTTTCGTTGAGCAGTGGGCGTGCCACTGTTGGCTCGCTGAACTCGGGTCTTCCTGCTGTGAGCCCGACGTGGGCCAGACCCTTCCCGGCTGCACCAGAGCTCGGCTGTGCCGTCCTGCCGTGCACTACCTGGAAGGTTTTCATCCCCAGTTCCCAGCTCCTCCCCCTCCGCGCTTTGCAGCCGCACATTCTGTAAGCACAGTTACACCTTCAAGTCATTGATAAAACCCTCGACAGAGTAACCAGGGCGGGGCCGGGAGGAACGTCTGGTGGCTGTCCCGGCAGCCGGGCTCTGCGTCCTTGAGGCCCTGGCCACCCTGCGGGTGCTTGCCAGGTGCAGCCACCAGGCGCGGAGAGCAATGCCACCGGCAGCGTCCCTTCCCCCCAACCCTGGGCGGCGTGGAATGTCTCCACATCAGTGCAGGCCGCCCTCCTGACCCCAGAGGATCTGACACCGGGACCCGCGTGGGCCCCTCCCAGAGCCCTTTGCAGAGGAGAAATGCCCCTGGCTTGGCACAGCCCTCACTCTGCCGTGCTGACATTCACACACACTCGGGCTGCACCACAACCCACGGTCAACTGCACACCCGCTACCTGGACTCCACAACGGCTCCTCGATGGTGGGCCGTTTTTGCATGGTGTGTGTGGGAGTGTGTGCGTGTGTGGGGGAGTAAGTCTGTGTGTGACAGTGTGTGTGTTTGGGTGTGTGTGTCAGTGTGTGTATGTGTGTGTGTGAATGGGTATGTGAGTGTGAGTGAGTGTGTTTGTGTGTGTGAGGGAGTATGTGTGTGAGGGAGTGTGTGTGTGTGTGAGTGTGTGTGTGTGAGAGACAATTGTGTATGTGTGAGGGAGTGTGTGCATGTGTGTATGTGAGAGTGTATGTGAGAGTGTGTATGTGTGTGAGTGTGTATGGGGGTGTGACAGAGTGCACGTGTGACAGTGAGTGTGTGTATGAGTGTGTGCATGTGTGTGGGGATGTGTGGGGGTGTGAGTGAGTGTGTGTGACTATGTGTGTGAGAGTATGCGTGTGTTTGGGTGAGTGTGTGAGGGAGTGTGTGTATGTGTGAGTGTGTGGGTGTGAGTGTGTGTGTGACTGAGTGTGTGTGAATGTATGGGTGTGAGTGTGGATGTGAGCGTGTGGGTGTAGCATGTGGGTGTGGCAATGAGTGTGTGAGTGTGTGGGCGTGAGGGTGGGTGTGAGCATGTGTGTGACAGTGAGTGTGTGTGAGTGTGTGGGTGTGAGTGTGGGAGTGTGAGCATGTGTGTGTGACTGAGTGTGTGTGAGTTTGTGGGTGTGAGTGTGGGAGTGTGAGCGTGTGTGTGACAGTGAGTGTGTCTGAGTGTGTGGGTGTGAGTGTGGGAGTGTGAGCGTGTGTGTGTGACAGTGAGTGTGGGAGTGTGAGCGTGTGTGTGACAGTGTGTGTGAGTGTGTGGGTGTGAGTGTGGGAGTGTGAGCATATGTGTGAGAGTGAGTGTGTGTAAGCATGTGGGTGTGAGTGTAGGAGTGTGAGCATATGTGTGAGAGTGAGTGTGTGTGTGTGGATGTGTGTGTGTGACAGTGAGTGTGTGTGTGGCTGTGAGTGTGGGTGTGAGCATGTGGGTGTGACAGTGTGTGTGTGTGTGTGTGAGTGTGGGAGTGTGAGCATATGTGTGAGAGTGAGTGTGTGTGAGTGTGTGGATGTGTGTGTATGACAGTGAGTGTGTGTGGGTGTGTGGGTGTGAGCATGTGGGTGTGACAGTGAGTGTGTGTGGGTGTGAGTGTGGGTGTGAGCATGTGGGTGTGACAGTGAGTGTGTGTGGGTGTGAGTGTGGGTGTGGGCGTGTGTGTGACAGTGAGTGTGTGAGTAGGTGGGTGTGAGTGTGGGTGTGAGTGTGGGTGTGACAGTGTGTGTGAGTGTGTGGGTGTGAGTGTGGGTATGACAGTGAGTGTGTGTGTGTGTGTGGGTGTGAGTGTGGGTGTGACAGTGAGTGTGTGAGTGTGTGGGTGTGAGTGTGGGTGTGACAGTGAGTGTGTGGGAGTGTGAGTGTGGGTGTGACAGTGAGTGTGAGTGTGGGTGTGACAGTGAGTGTGAGGGTGTGACAGTGTGTGTCAGTGTGTGGGTGTGAGTGTGGGTGTGACAGTGTGTGTGTGTGTGACAGTGAGTGTGTGTGTGAGTGTGTGGGTGTGAGTGTGGGTGTGAATGTGGGTGTGACAGTGAGTGTGTGTGAGTGTGTGGGTGTGAGTGTGGGAGTGGGAGCGTGTGTGTGTGACAGTGTGTGTGGGTGTGAGTGTGGGTGTGTGTGTGTGACTGTGTGTGGATGTGTGGGTGTGAGTGTGTGTGTGTGACAATGAGTGTGTGAGTGTGGGTGTGAGCGTGTGTGTGTGACAGTGAGTGTGTGAGTGTGTGGGTGTGAGTGTGGGTGTGTGTGACAGTGAGTGGGTGTGAGTGTGTGAGTGTGAGCATGTGTGTGAGAGTGAGTGTGAGTGTGTGGGTGTGAGTGTGGGAGTGGTAGCATGTGTGTGTGTGACAGTGAGTGTGTGAGTGTTTCGGTGTGAGTGTGAGTGTGTGTGTGACAGTGAGTGGGTGTGTGTGAGTGTGAGCATGTGTGTGAGAGTGAGTGTGAGTGTGTGGGTGTGAGTGTGGGAGTGGGAGCATGTGTGTGTGTGACAGTGAGTGTGTGAGTGTGTGGGTGTGAGTGTGGGAGTGGTAGCATGTGTGTGTGACAGTGAGTGTGTGAGTGTGTGCTTTATTTGTTGTTGGAATTGCCTCACAGTGAGTTCCAGGTGTCATGCCATCTCACCACTGCAGCCTGCGTCTCCTAAAAACGAGGACGGTGCCGCACCCTCGCAGCCCCATGTTAGGACTAAGGACATTCGCAATCGTCTCTAACATCCTGTTTCAATCCACCGATGCTCCCAGAATTCCAGTGATGTCCTCACCACAACTTTTGGTGTGTGTTTCTTTAACCAGACACAGGCACATTTGTAGCTGTAGTTTGGATGTTCCACTTTATAATGTACTTGGTTTTACACTCGCCTTTGCTTTCTGAGGTGACCTCCCAGGGGCCATCTCACTGGCCCAGTCCCAGACCTACTACACGCCATGTTCTAGCCACACCCCTGCCACAGAGGCTCGGCCCTGTC
Source organism: Myotis yumanensis (assembly GCF_028538775.1). Lineage (NCBI taxonomy): Eukaryota > Metazoa > Chordata > Mammalia > Chiroptera > Vespertilionidae > Myotis > Myotis yumanensis. Next base: position 736,144 of record NW_027223760.1, read on the forward strand.
CGCACCCGCCTCGGCCAGCGTGACCAGCGCCTCGTGGCCTCAGGGGGAAGACCGTGACCGCCATTCCCACTCACCTGCCCGGTGACCAGAACCTCGACAGCAACTGCTGCCCTCCCGTCTACCAACTCCACCTCCTCTCTTCCTTGGAGGTGGAGGTGCAGAATGCTACCTGTTGGAATGCTCTGTCTGTAGGACTAAAGGTGTGCACCTGCTGAGAGCTTTTGGTTGAAATAGACACAGGACAGATGCTCCTGTGGCCCCGCCATCTGCACCAGCAGCCTCTCAGAGGCCTTTTCTGGGGGGCGGCGCAGAGGGCGGCACCAGGAAGTCACTGGCTGTCCAGCAGCTGGACACAGGCCTCAGCACCGCAGTGCTTGCTAACCTGGCTGAGGAGGGTATCAGAGGGGCACCCGCTCTGCCATGGGCAGCAGGAACGGGTCCCAGAGCTCCTGTGGGACTCTCAGTCTCTGGCGGGCGGTGCTGTGTCATTTTGCTGGGTGTGGCGGCAAAACAATGGCCTTCGAGGTGCCCTCGTCCCAACCCTTAGAATCGTGACTACGTTACCTGATGTGGCAAAGGCTCGCATTCCACATGCCTTCACAGGAGAGAGTCATCCTGGATTACCCCGGTGACCATGCACGAGGGAGGCAGATGCGCTGTGAGGAGAAGCCACAGGGCCCAGAAGGCCGGGCAGCACCTGGAAGCCAGGGCCCAGGCCCTCCGCCCCCCAGTCTCCAGGGGAGCCAGCCCCACCGACATCTGGGCTAAAGGACAGCGCTGCCCACTATAAACAGTGGTGTCTACGCCGCTGGGTGTGTGGACGCTCCCTCCAGCAGCCACAGAACCCGCACACCCCGAGGCCGAGGACGCACTGGTCAGTGCGAGCTGGCCAGTCACGCGTGCCCCCAGGATCCGTCACACACCATCGTCTCTGCCACAGTGACGGGAAGCCGTCTGCAATGAAAACATCTCTTTCGCTTCTCAGAATCCAGAAACAAACATAATATAAAAATGTATCGCTTCGCCCTGGCCGAGCGGCTCGGCGGGTTGCGTGTTGTCCGGGGCACTAAATGGTCACTGGCTGGATTCCCTGCCAGGGCACATGCTCAGCTTTTGGGTTGGGTCCCCAGCCGGAGTACCTGCGGGAGGCAACCGGATGTTTCTCACCTCAATGTTTCTCTCTCCCTCTCTCTTCCTCTCTAAAATCAATTAAAAACACGTTTTTAAATTCATTGCTTTGCATCAACTACAAGTCCCAATCAGTAAAGGCATTTCTGTGTGTGTTGGCGGAACCCTTAGGCCGCCGTCTGGCCTCACTGCGGAGCCGATGGTGTGGGAGAGCCCTGGCTGTGGGCTTGCAGAGCAGAAGCCGCCCGTGGACCTGCAACCCCCACGCAGGAACTGTGGTCCCAATGCCGTGGGCTTATCCCAGGGCACGGTCTACATGAGCGACTCGGAACTGACCCTCCAGACACGCCCCGGCCCGGCCCCTGATACACACCACACCTCCACAACCACAGCTGCAAAGCACAGCCAGCGGCATCCGGCCAGCATGATGGTTTCATCTAAATCGCAAAGGAACATTGCAACGGTGCGAGTCCTGGCTGACCACTGGACGGCCATGATCCCGCGGACTCCCGACCCCTCAGCACACCAAGGTCTGCACCTTCTAGTGAAGGACCCACACCGTCACACACTGGGTCAGTGAGCCACTCGCCAGCTGTGGGGACCGTCTGTAGAGATCCTTGTTATCTGCGGCTACAGAGGCCTGGCACCCTCTCCGCAGGTGGGCTCCGGCGGCTCGTGTGGCGCATGGGACAGGCCGTGCCGGTGCAGGTCCGCTGACCGAGCTGCAGCGACCCCCACAGGACCCTCGCTTGTCTACCTGCAGGGTTCTGTGCCCTCTCATCGCACACAGTATCTCCTGTTGGCATTTATGAAAACCATCTTCTGCTTCGTGGCAACGCCATGCATCCACCGTTCTAGATACGTGTGTCAGTTCTGTGGGCTTTTCACCGGTGAGGTGTGTGCACCTATAATCTTGACTTTGTCCGTAAGCCCCTTGCTACATGATTACAGTGCCTGCTTTATTCACACCATTTGCCACAACATGCCTGTGAGTTCAACATCAGTATCCCACACTTTGGATGACAAATCCGACACTTTAAAATATTGAATAATTGACCCAGACATCCCCTGGCTGCCAGGTGCAGGATTGGACCTCAAACCTGGGCTCCTGGCTGTTGGCCATGTGGCCTCTATTAAGTCATTCACTGAGTGTTTCTGGGCCTTAGTTTTTCAGCTTAAAATGGGAGAATAGTTCCCGTTATGTCTATGGCATGGTGTGGTGGGAAGCAGGCAGGTGATATATGTGAGTTCTGTTTAGAACAGACAGAATGCAGGAGAAATTAGAAATATTGTTCTTGCAGCAGGCATTGGTGCGGGGTAAATGCTCAGGAGTTCATTCAAGCTTCTTTTTTTTAAGAATATGTTTTTATTGAGATACTAGAGGCTTCATACACAAAATTAGTACATGGGGGGAGAGGTATCCCTCAATCTGGCCTGCACCCTCTCCAATCTGGGACCCCTCGGGGGATGTCTGACTGCTGGTTTAGGCCCGATACCTGTGGACATCCCTCTCCCAATCTGGGACCACTTGCTCCTAACCGCTCACCTGCCTGCCTGCCTGATTGCCCCTAACTGCTTCTGCCTGCAAGCCTGATCACCCCCAACTGCCCTCCCCTGCCGGCCTGATTGCCCACAACTGCCCTCCCCTGGAAGAAGAACCAAGTTGGCGGCATAAGTAAACACCTGCACTTGCTGCCTCTCGCAACCACATCAAAACTACAACTAAAACACAAAACATCAATGATCCAAAACCAAGGGAAAACTGGCTGAGTGGAAGTTCTACAACTAGAAGGAAAGAAAAAAGCACATTGAGACTGGTAAGAGGTGTGGAGGTGTGGAGACGCTCACGAAATGGGCTGGCACCTGGCTGCACTATTGTTTTTTTTCAATCAGGAGGGAGATACAAGCTTCTGACTGCTCTGAACTCCAGTTCCGGGCGAGACTCTGGGGACCCAGACTCATACGGGGAGAAACTGGACTGTCTGGCATCGGGCCGGAACATGAGGTGGCTTTCTCTCAGAGGTACTCACAGCGATCATCGTTTCTGCGCAGAGGCGCGGAACACGGAGACACAGGGACCTCTCTGAGCAGGGCTGACTGGCAGCCATTGCTGTTTGCTCTGCCCTGGTGATTCCCCAAGACCCCGCCCCACCCAATTTACAACCCCACCCAAGCTGTGCACAGCAGCTTTTGCATATGAATGACCAGTCCTTTCGCAGCATAAAACCTAACAAACTGCAGCTGGGTCAGAGAGCTCCAAAGCTTCCAAAAGAAGGTCCAAGGCTCAGCAGCAGCAGTCGGCCTTGCTTCACAGCTGGGCCTCACCTGGGCACCTCCAAATCCCAAAGAGGAGGAATCTGCAGATCTCTCTGTAGCTCCTGCTGGGTGGCCTCAGGCAGTGGCTGACTTTGCACCTCCTTAGAGATCCAAGAGCCAGTGTACCCAGTGGTCAGTGTGAGACCATACCAGATTACAACTCTTCACATCCATAAGCGACACACTCAAGGGGCAGACTCAGTGAGGACCAAAGCCCCACTGAAGCAAGTCCTGCCCCATAAGGGTGTCTCCAGCACAGCAGTTCTTCCATTGTAGACACAGGTGGTCCTCACAGCCAATTGGCCTGGAGGTCAATTCCTCCCAGTGACACCAACAGCAATCAAGGCTTAACTACAACAGGACTGTGTACCCAGCCCACAAAGGGGTGTAACTAGAGTGTCCACCTCAGGTGACTGGGGAGGTAGAGACACTGGGCCCTATAGGACACCTACCACACAAGGCCACTCTATCAACACAAGGAAGCAGCCAAAATGTGGAGACAAAGAAACATGTTATAAATGAAAGAAATGGAGGAAAGCAAACTACTGGATATAGAGTTCAAAACCACGGTTATAAGGTTACTCAGGAATTTTCTGGAAACCTCCAAGAAATTTAGTGAGACCCTCAAGGATATGAAAAAGGACCAATCAGAAATTAAGCATACACTGACCGAAATAAAGAATAATATACAGAGATCCAACAGCAGACAAGAGGATCACAAGAATCAAGGCAAAGATTTGAAATACGAAGAAGCAAAAAACACCCAACTGGAAAAGCAAAAAGAAAAAAGAATCCAAAAACATGAAGATACTGTAAGGAGCCTCTGGGACAACTTCAAGCGTACCAACATCCGAATTATGGGGGTGCCAGAAGAAGAGAGACAGCAAGATTTTGAAAACCTATTTGAAGAAATAATGACAGAAAACGTCCCCTACCTGGTGAAAGAAATAGACTTACAAGTCCAGGAGGCACAGAGAACCCCAAACAAAAGGAATCCAAAGAGGGCCACACCAAGACACATCATAATTAAAATGCCAAGGGCAAAAGACAGAGAGAATCCTAAAAGCAGCAAGAGAAAAACAGTTAGTTACCTACAAGGGAGTACCCACACGACTGTCAGCTGATTTCTCAACAGAAACTATGCAGGCCAGAAGGGAGTGGCAAGAAATATTCAAAGTGATGAGTAGCAAGAACCTACAACCAAGATTACTCTACCCAGCAAAGCTATCATTCAGAATTGAAGGTCAGATAAAGAGCTTCACAGATAAGAAAAAGCTAAAGGAGTTCATCACCACCAAACCAGGATTATATGAAATGCTGAAGGGCATTCTTTAAGAAGAGGAAGCGGAAGAAAACGGTAAAGATAAAAATTATGAACAACAAAGTGACAATGAATACATATCTATCAACAAGTGAATCTAAAAATCAAGTGAATAAAAAATCTGATGAACAGAATAAACTGGTGAATATAATAGAATCAGGGACATAGAAAGGGAGTAGACTGAAAATTCTCGGGGGTAAGGGGGTGTGGGAGTGTGGGAAGAGACTGGACAAAATTCTTACACCTATGGACGAGGATGTTAGGGGGCGGGGTAAGGGCATGGGGTGGGGTGGGAACTGGGTGGAGGGGAGCTATAAGGCAGGGGGGAGAGGAACATCTGTAATAATCTGAACAATAAAGATTTATTTAAATAAATAAATAAATAAATAAATAAATAAAATGAAATTCTATCACCTCGAGGATTTAGCTGTTTGTAGATGACAAAGCTTGAGGTATTGAGTGGTGCCTGATAGCTTCCTCTGCATGTCGACATTTATTTACTATGTTGCTGAACATGTGTAAAGGTCAACTCTATAAATGTTGCAAATAACCTTGGTGTCTCCAGGTTGTACCAGGTGGGACAGAGTCAGGTCCTCAAACAGCCTGATTCTCCTCTACAGACGGTGACGGGAGTAAATGGGGAGAAGGGGCAGAGCACCCTGAGCTCCGTGGGAAGGGCTGAGCACTCAGAGGGGACGCCGCCTGCAGAGGACAGCCACAGGGCCCTCGCGGCATCGCTGCGTGCACACTCCTGGGCGGTGCGGGCTGGCACAGACCTGACTCTCTGCTCTGGACCTTTGCAGATGACCACTCCCGGATCCTGCTGAAGCCGGAAAACAGCCACAGCAACTCAGACTACATCAACGCCAGCCCCATTGTAAGTACTGTCCCCACGGAGGGCGCCAGCCTTTCCCAGGGCACCACGTGGGCAAGCCACATGAGGTTGGCATGGAAAACATGCCCTGCCCTGCTCCCAGTAGAGAGCTGATAATTAGCCTCAACTGGGTAACTAGCCTCAACCAGTAACCAGCCTTAATCAGGTAACTGGTCTCTACCAGGTAACCAGTCTTAGCCAGGTAATTAGTTTCAACCAGTAACCAAGTAAGTAGTCTCTACCATGTAACTAGTCTCCACCAGGAACCAGCTTTAACCAGATAACTAGTCTCTGCCAGGTAACTAGCCTCAACCAGGAACCAGCCTTAACCAGTTAACTAGTCTCAACTGGGTTCTTAGTCGCAACCAGTAATTAGCCCTAACCAGGTAACTAGTCTCAGCCAGGTTGCTAGTCTCAACGAAGTAACTAGTCTCATTCAGCAACCAGCCTTTCCCAGTGGCCAGGTGACTGTGTCCTGGGCAGGGAGCAGTGACCGGGAGGGCCAGCGCCAGTGGTCTGAAGGTTCACCCTTTCCCAGGCCCACTTGTGCCCTATTCATTCCGGGGAAAGGGGAAAATTAGAGCCACGCCTGGCACTTGTGAAAGTGATCCCCGGCACTTGGCTGTCTGGAGGGGTGCAGGGTGCTGTGCCCTCTGGGAGGTGGAGCTGCGGACCAGACAAGGGAAAGGGGTCTCTGTCACCCCCTGACCCCTCACTGTCAGGTCCCCGTGGCCAGCCCACCCTCTCAGCTTCTGGGGAGGTCCTCCCACCCACAGCTGCCTGGGCTCGTCCTGCCTCCTGTCTCACTGCGTGCGGCCCCTGCGGTCCTCTTGCCCTGGGCAGGGGGGCAGGGGCTGGGGGTCTGCAGCCACGGGGAGAGGGCTGTGTGCCTGCAAGCAGAGGCCACAGGAGTGCGGTCGAGGGCATATAAGCCGGCAGCAGAGAAGGGCTTGGTGTGGGTTTATGAGGGCGAGGGGCTGAGGTGCCCTCGATGTAGACATGTTTCTCCATGTTGGTCTTAGGGGAGGTGTCCAGACGTCTCCCCGAAATCATGACTTGCATCCAGTCAAGGACTGTGTGTGGGGGTGCTGCACCAGCTGCTATTCCAAGGCAATGACTTTACAGGTGACAGAGGTTTGTGTGGGACAGGGGTCTCTGGATTCATGAAAGGCACCCCAGGTGCTAGCAGCCCCTGGCTCCCCAGTGGCGAGCTGTCCAGGAGAGCATCGCCATGTGACTCCAAGCAGCAGCTGCTGACATGGGCCACGGGGGCCACAGTGGCTGGTTCCACTCATTCCAAAGCGCCTGTTGTATAAACGCCTCTTGTTGAGGCTCCACGTGCCTGGGCCACCTCGCGCTTCCCGACACTTCTCACCGCCGGTCCAGCACAGCACAGGGAAGACCGGCCGGCGTGCCTGCCTGCCCGGCCGAGCCCGCCCTGGCCTGTGGCCTCGTGGAAGAAGGTTGTCCATACCTGGGTCCTCCTGCAGGTGCCTCCGGACCTCGACCCCTGGTTCCCAGGTTCTCCTGTGGCCATGTGCTTGGATTTTCTTGTTGGTTCTGATTCAAACAATCAAGGCAAAGCTGCACTGGTGGCCACCCGTCCCCGCTGTGAGAGGCCTGTGTCCAGGAGGCAGGTCTGTAGTTGCCTGGCCCCGGCCTGCACAACGGACCATGGCACTGACCCCAGACCCTTGGAACAAGGAGAGTCACGTCCTTCTATGACTCCTGGTCCCTGGGAGGACCCACGAGAGAACTAAAGGAGTTGTTCCAGGTCCGAAAGCCATGAGGGCATGTGTGCAAGCCCCCACGTCCCCTGTGTGGGCTCCGAGTTCCAGCGCCCGCTGAAGCCCAGCGTCAGGGTGGGCACAGCTGCTGGTGTGCAAACAGCATCGTCCAGGAGCAGCTCCCGCAGGTACTTGGGTCTGAAGGCAACACCGAGGGAAATACGTGATTTTGTTGTGCTCCCTCCTTTATTCAACACCACAGGTCTTCCTTTAACTTGAGTCGTAACGGTGAACTAGAAGCCCGTGGAGCGTCTTCCTCTGAGATAGCGGCCACGGCAGCTGCAGCCAGCAGCTCAGTAAGAAGCGCCGTCAGGGCTGGGAGCCTGGCCATCCGTCACCACGGTTGTGCTCAGCCCCCATTAAACTCCGCCACCAGCCATGGGCGATAGTGGGCAATCTTTGCTTTTCATCGGAGGTCGTGAAAGTGAACCAAGGCCCTGCTCTGCCTCATGGTGTCCGAGAGAGGCCCCTCGGGCGGCGGGCACTGGAGCGGAGGCTGAGCTCGTCAGTCACATGGCAGTTTTGTCAAAACTGCACATTTCACAACAGGGACAGGCTGAAGTCTCTGTCAGCAGGTGAGGATCACCTCCCTCTTTATTCTGCAGTATATTAAGGGAGGAAAAATGTTTAAAGTTTTAATCCAGTGTTCCTGGATTGGTAAAATCAACATCATTAAAATGTCCATACCCAAGGCACTCTACAGATTCAATGCAATCCCTATTAAAATACCAATGGCATATTTCACAGATCTAGAACAAATACTCCAAAAATTTATATGGACCAAAAAAGACCCCGAATAGCTGCAGCAATCTTGAGAAAGAAGAACAAAGTTGGAAGGATCACAATACCAGATCTCAAGTTATACTACAAAGCCACCGTAATCAAAACAGCCTGGTACTGCCACAAGAACAGGCATATAGAGCAATGGAGCAGGACAGAGACCCCAGAAATCAGCCCGAACCAATATGCTCAATTAATATTTGACAAAGGAGGCAAGAGCATGTAATGGAGTCGAGACAGTCTCTTCAATAAATGGTGCTCGAAAAATTGGACAGATACAGGAAAAAATGAAACCAAGCCACCAACTTACACCATACACAAGAATAACTCAAAATGATTAAGGGACTTAAATGTCCCTTAAGTGAAACCATGAAAATCCTAGAAGAAACCATAGGCAGAAAAGTCTCAGACATCTCTCATAGCAATATGTTTACAGATACATCTCCTAGGACAAAAGAAACTAAGGAGAAAATAAACAAATGGGACTACATCAAAAAAGGAAGCTTCGCCCTAACCGGTTTGGCTCAGTGGATAGAGCGTCGGGCTGCAGACTGAAGCGTCCCGGGTTCGATTCCAGTCAAAGGCATGTACCTTGGTTGCGGGCACATCCCCAGTGGAGGGTGTGCAGGAAGCGGCTGATCGATGTTTCTCTCTCATCATCGATGTTTCTAACTCTCTATTCCTCTTCCTTCCTCTCTGTAAAAAATTAATAAAATATATATATATTTTTTTAAAAAGGAAGCTTCTGCACAGCAAAAGAAACCATCAACAAAACGAAAATGGAGCCCACTGTATGGGAGAACATATTTGGTAATGATACATCTGATAAAGGGTTAATATCAAAAATATATAAGGAAGTTATACAACTTAACAAAAGGAAGACAAACAACCCAATTAAAAAATGGGCAGAGGACCTAAATAGACACTTCTCCGAAGAGGACATAGAGATGTCCAAGAGACATGACAAAATGCTCAAAGTCACTGATCATCTGAGAGATGCAAATTAAAACCACAATGAGGTATCACCTCACACCTGTCAGAATGGCTACCGTCAACAAATCAACAAGGGACAAGTGCTGGCGAGGATGTGGAGAAAAGGGAACCCTCGTGCACTGCTGGTGGGAATGCAGACTGGTGCAGCCATTATGGAAAACAGTATGGAGTTACCTCAAAAAATTAAATATGGAACTGCCATTGACCCAGTGATCTCACTACTGGGAATATAACCTAAGAAACCCGAAGCACCAATCAGAAAGAATGTACACACCCCTATGGTCATAGCAGCACAATTTACAATAGCTAAGATCTGAAAACAGCCCCAGTGCCCATCAGTAGACGAGTGGATAAAAAGGCTGTGGTACATTTACACCATGGAACACTCTGCAGCTGTAAAAAAGAAGGATCTCTTACCCTGTGAGACAGCGTGGAGGGACCTGGAGAGTATCATGCTAAGTGAAATAAGCCAGTCAGAGAAAGACAAGAGTCACATGATCACACTTATATCTGGAATCTAAGTAACAAAATAAACTGATGAACAAAGTGGATCCAGAGGCATGGAAACATGGAACAGAGTGTGGAATCCCAGAGGGAAGATGGGGAGGATGGGTAAGTGGGAGGTAATCAACCAAAGACCTTGTATGCATATATGCATGGCCCTTTGACACAGACAGTAGGGCGATAAGGGCCTGGGGTGGGGGTGGGGGCGGGCTGGAGGGGTTCAATGGGGGGGAAGGGGACATATGTAATACTTTCAACAATAAAGAATTATTAAAATAAATAAAGTTTTAGTTCAGAATGTGTTTAACTGATTTAACTGGTATCAGAATGTGTTTAACTGATTTATCTAGTATCAGAATGCATTTATCTAATTAACTAGTACAAATTGATTCCTTAGAGGATGATGCCCTGAATAGCATAAGAAATTGGCCAAATAAGAGAGCCAGGCTTCAGGACACGCTGAACACTTCCTCCTTAAGATCACTTCTGAGAGGACACTGGGGAAATTACTGCGAAGTTCTTCATGCACGTTAGGGTTTCTAGGGAGAAAACCAGGCAGTCACGCTTATTTAATAACTAGAGGCCCTGTGCATGGATTCGTGCACCAGTGGGGTCCCTCAGCCTGGCCTGTGCCCTCTCACAATCTAGGACCCTCGGGGATGTCAGAGGCCTGGTGCGCGGATTCGGCCCAATCCCTGCAGGCCAGGCTGAGGGACCCCACCAGTGCATGAATCTGTGCACCAGGCCTCTAGTTTATACTAATAATCTATACTAATAAAAGGATTATATGCTAATTAGACCGGATAGACCAGACGTCCTTCCTGACAAAGCCGGGGGCGTGGGTGGCCTGCAAACCGCCCGCAACCCCTCGCCCAGGCCGGCCCCGCCCCCCAGCTGGGACCCTCCACCCTGATTCAGGGTCCCCTTCAGGGCAGGCCAGCCATGCACCAGGCCTCTATCCTATATAATGAAAGGGTAATAAGCAAATTGACCCTAACAGCAGAATGACCAGAACGACTGCTGGACCAGTCACTATGAGGCGCACTGACCTCCTCTTGGTCCCTTTCCCTGACTGGCAGGCTCTGATCGCCTGATGGCCACCCACGGAGGGGGCGGGGCCAGCAAGCAGGTGGGAACAGCTGACCTCTCGGTCCCTTCCCCCCGGCCGTCAGGCACCGATCACCAGATGGAGAACAGGGAACTGGGGGCAGGGGGCGGGGCCGGCTGCGGGCAGCTGGGGAAGATGGCCCTGATCACAGGCCAGGCCTAGGGATGGTACCTGCCCATGAATTTCGTGCACCGGGCCTCTAGTATGCATGTAAGATCTTTGGTTAATCTCTTCTCACCCTCCCCCTTCCCCCTTCCCTCTGACTCATCAGTCTGTTCCATGTTTCCATGCCTATGTGTTGAGCATCTGCCCCCTGTGGTCAGTGCATGTCATAGCTTCCAGTCGAAAGGTCCACCGGTCCAAAGGCCCAATAGTCGCTTAGGCCTTCCTATATATAGATTGCCCTTGTACAGCTTCAGGCAGATCACGGGCTGTTCACCTGTGCACTGAGGGTTCATAGGAACGCTCCATGCCGGTGCCCAGGTTCACCCGGTGTCTTCACAGACTCGTCACCCTGTGGACAGTGGGTTCCACTTCACCTTTTCTGAAAAATCCCGGGGATCCTGGGGTTGAAGGGCATCAGACCTCGTGCTGCCCACATCCCTCCCCTCTCAGGTCTCAGAGACACAGGGCCGGGGTCCAAGCAGACTCTCCCTTCTTCCACGGTCACAGAACTTCTGGTTGTGAACTTGGCATTTGTACAAATAAAAAGTTTCCCACAAGACGTGGGAAAGTGAGCGAGAACGGAGATGCTGTTCTCCCACCAGGAACCGGAGGCGGGACACACGTCCGCCACGCTGAGCTCGCCGGCCGCCTGGAGTGCTTCCCGGAGAAGGGAAGGGGCATGCCTGCCTCCTCTCATCGCACTTGTCCCGCCTTGGAGATCAAGTGGAATGAGGCTTCTGTCCGCATCCTTGTCTGCTGTACTTTCATTCACTGAGGATGCCGCGCCCCCCTCCTCCCGCCACGGCTCTGAGGCGCGGCGTTGGCTGCTCACACCGAGTGCTCTTGCCCGGGATGTCGTCTGTCCCACAGAGGGTGCGTGGCACCGCTGTCAGGGCTGTCTTTTGTTGCTCAACGGAGGACTCATTTCCCCATTGAGCCTTCTAGGTGTTCACGGCCTTCTGCGTGGCAGCCACGCGACAGCCACGCGATAGCGAGGGGGATGGCGAGTGTCCCATCCTCTTTGGTCTTGGGGACAGTAAGTGAAACACCACAACAATTGAGACCTGTGACAAAAGGTGGCCTTATTTACTCTCCTGAAACCAGTTCAGATTTTCACTTTTAATCACATTTCTCATTTTGAAAGCAACTAAATGCTAATTTGAACATAGTAACAATTCAAAGCCGGGCTGCTCTCTAAATTGTTTTGGGTACAAAAGCACATTGGGCAGGAGGTGGGGCTATGTCACCCCAGCACTGCGAATCGAAAACTCCTGTTCCCGTCTGGTGGGGGCCAGCTGCTGGGCCGCCTCCTCCCCAGGACGCCGACCGTGCGTGACTCAGCCGTGCCTGAGCCTTCGTGGTAACAAAACAAGTGCCCCTGTGGGCGGTAACTCTTTCCGGAGGCAGATGCACTGCTTCCAGGCAGGAGGTGCTTCGCCATGAGCGGGGCCCTCACTCAACCGGGAGCAGGGCTCACCTCGCACCAGCCCTGCTCATGGCCTGGACCCTGACTCTGCACTCACCCTGCTCATGCCAACCCGCTCTGGGATCCATGGAAAGGCCACCTGCTGGCAGTCTCACCCTGCGGCCCAGCCTGTGTAGCGGGTTCATTGATTGGCGTCTGAACCTCACTTCTTTTTTCTTTTTAATCCTCACCTGAGGATATCTTTCCATTGATCTTTAGAGAGTGTGGAAGGGAGGGGAGAGACAGAGAGAGAGAAACATGGATGTGAGAGAGACACATCAATTGGTTGCCTCCACACTCACTCCCTGATCAGGGCCAGAGATCAAGCCTGCAACCCAGGTATGTGCCCTTGACCGGAATCGAACCCGGACCCTTCAGTCTGCAGGTCAATGCTCTATCCACTGAGCCACACCAGCAAGGGCTGGTCCTCACTGCTGATGCTGCTCCTGTCCCCTGCACAGCAGTCAGGAGCGCCTGCATGGGGCGTGTCCTGGTGGCAGTCGGTGCAGGGTGCGACCAGCACTCCCTGTGGCCGCTGTGTGACTTCCTCGTTTGTGACCATTTCCGAGCTCATCACTGTGAACCTGTCTTGCAGATGGACCATGACCCCAGGAGTCCGGCGTACATTGCCGCCCAGGGACCACTGCCCGCCACTGTGGCCGACTTCTGGCAGGTGACTCATTTTTTTTATTGTTTTATTGCTTAAAGTGTTACAAAGGGTATTACATATGTGTCCTTTTTTTTTCCACCTTGACAATCCCCTGGCCTCCTCTACCCCCCAGTGTCTTATGTCCATTGGTTATGCTTATATGCATGCATACAAGTCCTTCGGTTGATCTCTTACCCCCCTCCCTCCTGCCCCCCCACCCTCCCCGGCCTTCCTGCTGTAGTTTCACAGTCTGTTCGAGGCTGCTCTGCCTCTGTATCTATTTTTGTTCATAAGTTAATAATGGTCTTTATTATCCATGAATGAGTGAATTCATGTGATATTTTTCCTTCATTGACTGGCTTATTTCACTTAGCATAATGCTCTCCAGTTCCATCCATGCTGTTACAAATGGTAAGAATTCCTTCTTTTTTACAGCAGCATAGTATTCCATTGTGTAGATGTACCACAGTTTTCTAATCCATTCATCTACTGATGGGCACTTAGGCTGTTTCCAGATCTTAGCTATGGTGAATTGCGCTGCTATGAACATATGGGTGCATATATCCTTTCTGATTGGTGTTTCTGGTTTCTTGGGATATATTCCTAGAAGTGGGATCACAGGGTCAAATGGGAGTTCCATTTTTAGTTTTTTGAGGAAACGCCATACTGTCTTCCATAGTGGCTGCAGCAGTCTGCATTCCCACCAGCAGTGCACGAGTGTTCCCTTTTCTCCGCATCCTCTCCAGCACTTGTCTTTGTTGATTTGTTGATGATAGCCAGTCTGACAGGTGTGAGATGGCACCTCATTGTTGTTTTGATTTGCATCTCTTGGATGATTAGTGACTTTGAGCATGTTTTCATATGTCTCTTGGCTTTCTGAATGTCCTCTTTTGAAAGGTTTCTATTTAGGTCCTTTGCCCATTTTTTGATTGGATTGTTTATCTTCCTTTTGTTAAGTTGTATGAGTTCTCTATAAATGTTGGAGATTAAACCCTTATCGGTGATAACATTGGCAAATATGTTCTCCCATGCAGTGGGCTTTCTTGTTGTTTTGTTGATGGTTTCTTTTGCTGTGCAGAAGCTTTTTATTTTGATGTAGTCCCATTTGTTTATTTTCTCTTTAGTTTCCAATGCCCTAGGAGCTGAATCGGTGAAGAAATTGCTTCGGCATATGTCTGAGATTTTGTTGCCTTTGGATTCTTCTAGAATTTTTATGGTTTCCTGTCGTACATTTAAGCCCTTTATCCATTTTGAGGTTATTTTTGTGTACGGTGTAAGTTGGTGGTCTAGTTTCATTTTCTTGCATATATCTGTCCAATTTTCCCAGCACCATTTATTGAAGAGACTATCTTGACTCCATTGTACGTTCTTGCCTCCTTTGTCAAATATTAATTGAGCATATTAGTTTGGGTCGATTTCTGGGCTCTCTATTCTATTCCATTGATCTATATGTCTGTTCTTGTGCCAGTACCAGGCAGTTTGGAGAACAGTGGCTTTGTAATACAGCTTGATATCTGTTATTGAGATCCCACCTACTTTGTTCTTTCTCAGGATCACTGCAGCTATTTGGGGTCTTTTTTTATTCCAGAGGAATTTTTGGAGAGTTCGTTCTAGGTCTGTGAAATATGCCGTTGGTATTTTAATGGGAAGTGCATTGAATTTATAGATTGCTTTGGGTAGTATGGACATTTTAATGATGTTGATTCTACCAATCCAAGAACATGGCATGTTCTTCCATCTGTTTATGTCTTCCTCTATCTCTTTTTTCAACTAGGTGACTTATTTTTAATCAGTTATTTTTCTGAAAGTGAGCTCTTACTTTGATTGTGATAACGCCTTGGGTGCAATTAAGCCAATTCAAACTTGTTTACAGGGTTTGTCAAAAGTTACATGATTTCAGAATTTATTGGGGGCCTTTAAGATATATATTTTTTGTAATCCTCACCAAGGATATTTTTTCCATTGTTTTTGGGTTTTTTTCGAGAAAAGTGGAAGGGCGGGAGGGAGGGAGGGAGAGAGAGAGAGAGGAAGCATCCATGTGAGAATGACAACGTGGCCGGTTGCCTCCCGCACGCGCCAGACCAGGGCCGGGATTGAACCTACAGCCCTCCAGGCTACGGCCGACGCTCTAACCACTGAACCGCCAGCCAGGTGCCTTTAATGTGTTTATGATCAATCAGGTTTTCAAAACTGAGTCTGAAAAAAAATCCCTTCAAGAGATTTAATGTTTTAAAGACACTTTTTAAAGCCACTTTACAATTTCATTTTTTGAAATACAAAGAAAATTAATCAGTGTTTTATTTTATTAAAATGTCTCTTATCTATTGTTTAATCTTATGATCCTGAGCACCGGGCGGGGCTCGGACGTTGAGAATGAATGTTGACATCAGCCACTCAGAGCAAAGTCGGGGACCGGGGTCCCCGCCTCCATTTCCCTCACTGTCTCTGACCCTCTCTGCCTTGGGCCCGCAAGTAAGAGGCGAATCGGCTAACCATCAGCCCTCACTCACCCCATGGCCTACATGCTTTCCCACCTCCCGTCAGCCCCCCGACTCTCCGCCTGAAGGAGGGGGTGCTCCGGCCTCACAGGGGTTCTGGGAAGAGGCCCGGGGCGGCCGCCAGCCCCTGCCTTGTCAGTGTCTGCACATGCAGGCACCTGTCCCTACTTTGTGGGCAAGGTGAGCGACTGTGCGAGCAAATCCTGCAAAAAGGGAAGCCCCTGCCCCTCCCGTGTTCCGTGGATCAAGCGCGACGCCGTGGCGCGGGACCCCGAGCTTTGGCGCTAGGACAAGTTGCCCCGGCCGGACACTGAGCTTCCTCCGCTCGCACCTGCCCGAGGCGCCCACGGCCCTGGGACAGCCGCTCACGGAGGAAGGCCCACGAGTGCGGAGCCGCTACCGGGAGGGAGTTTCCCTTCTAGCCTCGCCCCCTGGACCAGCAGCTGCGTAAGAGCCTCCCCTGGTGCAGTGAGGGGGTCCCTGGTGCAGTGAGGGGGTCCCTGGTGCAGTGAGGGGGTCCCCTGGCACAGTGAGGGGGTCCCTGGCGCAGTGAGGGGGTCCCTGGTGCAGTGAGGGGGTCCCTGGTGCAGTGAGGGGGGTCCCCTGGTGCAGTGAGGGGGTCCCCTGGCACAGTGAGGGGGTCCCTGGCGCAGTGAGGGGGTCCCTGGCGCAGTGAGGGGTCCCCTGGCACAGTGAGGGGGTCCCTGGTGCAGTGAGGGGGTCCCTGGTGCAGTGAGGGGTCCCCTGCAGCAGGGGTTCTAAGGCCTCGCAGGAAGCGTGGAGACCTCGGCGAGCCTGTGGGAGAGGCAGGCACGTGCTCATAGGCCCACTAGCTGACTCCTGACCATTTCTCAGACTGCGCGTCTGCAGGGCCAGGCTCTGGCTCATCCCTGCTGGACACTGAGAGGCGGACTGGCGGGTGCTGGGGGTCGGGGGCGGCTGTTGGGGGAAGGGGGAATGGGGGTGACAGGTGGGGGGTGGGTGCCGGGGGGAAGGGAGGTGGCTGCCAGGGGAAGAGGGTTATGTGGGGGGTGCTGGGTACAGGAGGGAGGTGGGTGCCGGGGAAGAGGGTGCTGGGTGCTGGGTGCAGGGGGGAGGTGGGTGCCGGGAAGGGGGGTGCTGGGTGCTGGGTGCTGGGTGCTGGGTGCAGGGGGGAGGTGGGTGCCAGGGAAGGGGGTGCTGGGTGCTGGGTGCAGGGGGGAGGTGGGTGCCAGGGAAGGGGGTGCTGGGTGCTGGGTGCAGGAGGGAGGTGGGTGCAGGGGAAGAGGGTGCTGGGTGCTGGGTGCAGGGGGGAGGTGGGTGCCGGGAAGGGGGGTGCTGGGTGCTGGGTGCTGGGTGCAGGGGGGAGGTGGGTGCCAGGGAAGGGGGTGCTGGGTGCTGGGTGCTGGGTGCTGGGGTGCTGGGTGCAGGGGGGAGGTGGGTGCCAGGGAAGGGGGTGCTGGGTGCTGGGTGCTGGGGTGCTGGGTGCAGGGGGGAGGTGGATGCCAGGGAAGGGGGGTGCTGAGTGCAGGGGGGAGGTGGGTGCCAGGCCGGGGCAGATCACGGCCTCACCTCAGTGCCCGCAGCCATAGCACGTGCAAGAGTCCACGCACTTGAGAAACCAAAGCGAGTGTCCATCCAGGAAGCAGATCCGGGCGTCTGGCGGGCGGCCTGGGATGGCACCCTCTCGGGTCGGCCCTTTGTACAGAAAGTGTCGATGACCCTTTAAGAGCGTGTGGGTCTCAGCTGAGCGCCAACTGTCACAAGTCCCCATGCGGCCTCGGGGTGGCGTGGTCTCCAAGGAGCGGGCGGGCGCTCTTGTGTGGAAGGAACGAGTGGGCACAGGCCAGGGGACGCGCAGACGAGGCTGCCGTGAGGCGGGAGGCCCGGGGCAGGTGCTGGGGGTGTTCTGCGCGGAGGCCTGGGCCGCAGGGCATCATTCCTCCCAGCAGGGCTCCGTGGGGTTGGCCACTCAATGCCTGGCGCTCAGAAAAGACTGCGGTGAAGGCCCTCCATTCCCCCACTGCTCTAACCGCCTCAGCCTCACGGTGAACCTCCCGCTGACACTCCCCCAGGACGGTCTAAGGGTGGAATGTGGGCCATGAGCCCGCGAGGTACTGGGTTCCCAGGAGGGAACCACAGACAAGTCCCAGCTCCCACTGTGGCGGCTGGAGCCCAGAGCAGGGGGAGGGGGGCCGGAGCAGGGTGTGGGTGGGGGAGCCCAGAGCAGTGAGGGGGGGGGTGAAACCCTGAGCAGTGGGGGAGGAGACCAGAACAGGGGGCAGAGCCCGGAGCAGTGAGGGGGGAGCCCGGAGCAGGGTGTGGGTGGGGGAGCAGGGTGTGGGTGGGAGAGCAGGGTGTGGGTGGGGGAGCAGGGAGCAGGGTGTGGGTGGGGGAGCAGGGAGCAGGGTGTGGGTGGGGGAGCCCGGAGCAGAGTGTGGGTGGGGGAGCAGGGAGCAGGGGGGAAGCGGGTAGCAGGGTGTGGGTGGGGGAGCCCGGAGCAGGGTGTGGGTGGGGGAGCAGGGAGCAGGGTGTGGGTGGGGGAGCAGGGAGCAGGGTGGGGGAGCAGGGAGCAGGGTGTGGGTGGGGGAGCAGGGAGCAGGGTGTGGGTGGGGGAGCCCAGAGCAGGGTGTGGGTGGGGGAGCAGGGTGTGGGTGGGGGAGCAGGGAGCAGGGTGTGGGTGGGGGAGCCCAGAGCAGGGTGTGGGTGGGGGAGCCCAGAGCAGGGTGTGGGTGGGGGAGCAGGGTGTGGGTGGGGGAGCAGGGAGCAGGGTGTGGGTGGGGGAGCCCGGAGCAGGGTGTGGGTGGGGGAGCCCGGAGCAGGGTGTGGGTGGGGGAGCAGGGTGTGGGTGGGGGAGCAGGGAGCAGGGTGTGGGTGGGGGAGCCCGGAGCAGGGTGTGGGTGGGGGAGCAGGGAGCAGGGTGTGGGTGGGGGAGCCCAGAGCAGGGTGTGGGTGGGGGAGCAGGGTGTGGGTGGGGGAGCAGGGAGCAGGGTGTGGGTGGGGGAGCAGGGAGCAGGGGGGAGAAGCGGGGAGCAGGGTGTGGTGTCTCGGGCCTCCCCCGTCTCAGCAGCAGGTGCCCCCTGTCTCCCTGGTCCCCCTCTGGGACATCCCAGCTCCGCTGCAGACGCAGGCCCACAGGAGCAGGACCCCATGCCGCGCCAGGTGCCGGGACAGCACGGGCGGGAGGGTCCGCATCCCTCAGAGCACCAGGAGCGTGTGCCTTTTCCCACAGGGGGGGCGGGTGCCAGTCACTGCCCGTTCGCCCCTCCACTGGCTGCTGGGCCTCCAGCAGGTGCCCCTCTGCCGAGCAGGTGTTGCTACAAGCTCCCTCTCTCTGCCTGTCACTATGCGTGACGGGGCGCAGGGGGCGGGGGGGGGGGGGGGGGCGTGGGCACAGGCTGTGGCCATCGTGTTCCAGCAGCCGAGAACCTGTGAGGACGGGGGTTCCGGCACTCTCACAGGACCTGCGCTCCCACCGCACCCACGCCGCCGTGTCTGCTGAAGGGGGCACCCTACCCGACGGTGCTGGCTGAGGGCACCCCGGCTGCCATCTGTCCGTCCGTGGCTCCCCTCTGCGCACACAGTGGCCTGAGAAGAAATATGCCCCGCGATGCCGTGGGGTCGCTGCTCCCATTAGTTTCACTTGGGTTTCATCTTATGCTGCCTTCGGGGAGCTGGGCCCTGAGTGGGCGCGCCCACCCGCGGCATCCCTGAGCAAGGGGAGGCCTTCCCAGGGCCACTTGGGGGCGGCCGAGCGCTGGGCGATCAGCTACGCCTTGATCGTTGCGTGTTGATTACGCTCATAACCCTGCGTTTCTCCTGGTTTCCGCAATGGCTTCAGGGACCTCCACCTCGCCAAGGCCGGTCGCCGGGTGTGTCGCGGGCCCCACCGCGTGGCCACATGTGCACGCGGCCGTGTGTGGGCCGCAGTGTGACTCGCCTGCAGGTTCCATTAAACTCCAACATGAACGGCACACGGAGTGCCCGCGAGTGTTGACATCACCGTCACGTAGGAACATAAATCAGTACTAAAAGAGGAGAACATCATGCGGTGTCTGATTTTTATTTGTGTTCTTGTAAGTATATTTTTATTGATTTCAGAGAGGAAGGGAGAGGGAGAGAGAGAAACATCAATGGTGAGAATCAATGACCGGCTGCCCCCTGCACGCCCCACACTGGGGATGGAGCCGGCAACCAGGCATGTGCCCTGCCTGGGAATCGAACCGTGACCTCCTGGTTCCTAGGTCGACGCTGAGCCAATGAGCCATGCCAGCTGGCCTGATTTTTAGATTATAGTTGGGGGGGGGGGGGTGATAATATCATGAAGAGAAAGCCTTTTATATTTGGGATTTGTGGATGTTTTAAGTAACAAGATCTTAATTGGATAGTTATGGGGTATTTAAAACAGGCAGACACTCCCCTGCTCAGCTTACGTCTGAGTCTGTGTACGAGCTGAGCGTGGCCGCTGCAGGAATGGGGTTGGGGGGCCCCGCTGGGATCAGACGCAGAGACGGGCCCGGGGCCGGGGACCCGGCAGCTGGGTGTCTGCTTCCCCTCACGCCCGGTGCCCGCTCCCCACCCCACCCTGAGATTGGGCTGGGGGTGCGTCTTTGGCGATTTTGCCGTGTGCTGTGTGTGTTCGTGTGTTTGCTGGGTCCCGGGGCTGTTTGAAGGCGGCCGTTGGGAATTATCAGATCCGTTCCGAGTGCGTTTCTATTGCAGCAGCATTGCTGACCTCGGGCGAGTGTGGGATTCCCGTGGTGAGACGTGGCTTCTCGCGTCACACGGAATCGGGGCCACCCTGAAGAACGGGCGTGCCGCCCACCCAGCTGCTGTGGGAGGGCGCGCCGTTCCCTCCGCTCAGCAGGGCCAGGCCCCGGCGGGGTCTGTGTCTCTTGGTGGGAAGTTTCCTTCAAAGAGCAAAACTGGGCATCGCACGGCCCCCCGAGAACTGAGGGGGCTTTAGGCACAGATTCGCCGGTTCTTTCACTAGTTCATGGAACGTGCAGAACCTGAACTCGGGCTCAGAGCCGCGAGCACAGAGCATGTGTCGATGACACGGCTCAGGTCCTGGGGGCGCGTAACCTGGCCTTCCCTCTGCAGATGGTGTGGGAGAGCGGCTGCGTGGTCGTCGTCATGCTGACCCCGCTGGCAGAGAACGGCGTCCGGCAGTGCTACCACTACTGGCCTGACGAGGGCTCCAACCTCTACCACATCTACGAGGTACCGGCCACCGTCCCCCTGAGGCCGCACCTGCAGCCAGGTCCCCACAGGGGCCAGCCCCTGGGCCAGGTGTCCCCTTGGCCCCGTGGTCAGTGACACTCAGGCCTCCAACAGGCTGCGCCCTGGGACTCGGACCCTGGGACTGGGGCTGGGACTGGGGCTGGGGCTGGGGCTGGGGCTGGGGCTGGGACTGGGACTGGGGCTGGGGCTGGGGCTGGGACTGGGACTGGGGCTGGGACTGGGACTGGGGCTGGGGCTGGGACTGGGACTGGGGCTGGGACTGGGGCTGGGACTGGGGCTGGGGCTGGGACTGAGGCTGGGACTTGGGCTGGGACTGGGGCTGGGACTGGGGCTGGGGCTGGGACTTGGACTGGGACCTGGTGTGAATGACATGGCTCTCACGGTTGAAGTTCTAAAATGCAGACAGCGAGGACGAGGAAGTGGCCTCATGGGTGCTGTGCGCATCCGGGCTGGGCGAGGCTGTAGGATCCGCTTCTAGACAGACCTGCCATGGCTCTCATTGCTCCCTGACCCCCCGCACCAGGGTACCTACCGCCCTGTCCGCCTTTATATTCGAGGGGGACATGCCGGCGAGCGCACTTCTCTTCCTGGATTTCCAGCCCACGTCCGGGACCGGGACGGAGCCGTAAACTTGGGCAGCTAAGTCAGGCCCTCCCTTGGCTCTGCCTTGCATTGAACTCAGAGTGCTCGGTCCCGGGGGAGCCATGTCGGAAGCAGAGAGATGAACCCTGGCTCTCCCTCGTGGCTCCTGGTCACCGAGGGCGTCAGCCCCAGCAGGCCCCAGGGCCGGGGCCTCGGCTCCTTCAGGCCCGGGGATGCCACCTGCCACGTGGACCCACTGGCCTTTCTGTTCAAATGGTGATTTTTTTCTAGAAGGCTTGTATGATTTAAAAATACAAAAGACAAACCCTGGGATGGTTGTGGATTGTAACACATTTTTCCAGTTGTTTGAGCATTACGCCCTCTATGACATCAAAAACCAACAGCCAGTGTTACTTTTTGTACCAACCAGGATGAAATCGAGACAGAGGGCCCTGGTCTGTGGGCCGCGCGGTCTCTGTGTCGCCGACATCTGCCTCCCCCCCACCCCCCACCCCCGCTGTCCCACAGGTGAACCTGGTCTCTGAGCACATCTGGTGCGACGACTTCCTCGTACGGAGCTTCTACCTGAAGAACCTGCAGACCAACGAGACACGCACCGTGACCCAGTTCCACTTCCTGAGCTGGTATGACCAGGGCGTGCCGTCCTCCACGCGGTCCCTCCTGGACTTCCGCAGGTAGGGCCCGGGGCCCCGCGGGGCAGCGCGCTCCTGCGCCGAGGCCGAGGGCAGGCTGCCTGGGCCGCACACCGCCCGCTGTGAGGCGGCCCCTCCCTTTGATACGCACAGATTATAAGTGCATTTTATGTAGGAGAGACGGCAGAGGAAGGATTATGTTAAGTCTATTAATTACAAGAGGCTTTCTTATCTCAGGTGTGAAATCGTGAGGGGGGACTTGGTATCTTAGAATTGTAGGGAAAAATGGTTTTTCTGTTTTTTAGGGGTTTTTTTAGAATTTTGTTTATTTAATCTTTTTATTGATTTCAGAGAGGGAGGGAGGGGGAGGGAGAGGGAGAGAGATGGAAACATCAGTGATGAGAGAGAATCATTGATGGGCTGCCTCCTGCACACCCCACACTGGGGATTGAGCCCACAACCCGGGCACGTGCCCTGACCAGGAATTGAACCGTGACCTCCTAATTCATAGGTTGATGCTGAACCACTGAGCCACGCCGGCCGGGCGGTGGTTTCTTAATTACAGCTGACATTCAGCGTTGTTTTTGTTAGTTTCGTGTGTACAGCATTGTGGTCAGACAGTTATATAATTTGCAAAGCGACCCTCCGGTGCCTGGTGCCTGGCCGTCGCAGTCACTGTGGTCTCGTCAGCCCTGCTCCCGGCTGCGCGCATGCTCCTCCTCCACGCGATGGAGGCCCTGGAGTCTCCACCTCAGGCTCTCGGGCATAAAGCCTGCCTCTTAGTGTGGACACTTGTCTGGTTGGATCTGACGGCTTCGCAAGCAAGCGTGGGCCCGGCTTCTAAAATGGGTCGCCTTGGCGGGACACCGGGGTACCGTCAGCACGTGACTGTGTGTTTTCAGTGCAATTTTGAAACTGACAGTTTTAAAACATCCAGGCTTTTGTTCATGCTCTAGTCACCCAGTGGGCTGTCTTGCTTGAATGTGCACTAATTGAACCGCTGGGAGGAATGTGAGGTTCCATCCCTCCGGCAGGAAGATGTTGACGATGCAAAAAAAAAAAGCAAAATTTAAGACAAAGGTTCCTTGTGCATCAAATGTGATGACAAGAATAGGTGAGCATTGGCTCTGTAACGGTGGTAAATGAACAACAACGACAGGGAAGATGAGGTTGAGCACCATGGGTCACTAAGTCCACAGGTTTGCAGAACCTCAGGTGCTCATCCGCTGGCCTCCTGCCTCCCAAGGAAGTCAGATAACTGACCAGCAAGAGGGTGTGGCCGGCATCACACAGTCCCGGGTGGCTTCCCAGCCTCAGGCTACACCCAGATTCCTTGATTCGTGTGTTAACAGATTCTTAGGTTCTGGTGCTACTATTTCTCTTGCCTTTTAGTCCACTTTGGAAAAATAAATGTCTTCCTGTGACTAGCTCTTTGGACCCTGTAGCTTGTGAGAGCTGGAGGCGAGATGTGCGTTTCCTCGTAAGCATGGCCACAGGTGCACCCAGCGTCCGCTGCCCCGTCCCCTCCTGCGGGGGCGGGACACTGCGAGCCCCAAACACTGACACGGTGGCCACGCAGCCTTCCTCCCCAGCCATCACAGACATCTTCTTAACAGGGACTTATGTCTAAAGACAGGCTATCCAAAATCTTACCTGGGGTCCTCAGACAGTGGACAGTCCTGGCCGGTGGGTGTGGCTGCAGAGAGGGGAGCCCACTCCCATCACCTGTGTCCGTCCTGTGTGTTCATATGTGCATATGGGCCTATTTCTGTGTCCGTGTCTACATATGGAATTAACCACACAGCCCGCCGTCTGCACTTTCTGTCAGGAAGGAAGACTGAAAGGTTGGACTCTCCAAATTCCCTCTCTCCGGTGCTGGGTGCTCAGGCTTGAGCAGAAGTTGGTCACACGGAAGGGAGCACACGCCCACACACGGTTTTGAAGCCTCGTGAGAATGGAAAGCTGCCCGGGCTGCCCTCGTTGTCTGCACCACAGGCCCGCTGAGGTCGCCATCCGTAGGCACCAGAAGATCAGTGTGACCAAGCGCACCCTCGGGCGTTGGCCGACACCCAATGGAGGCTGTGTGATTCTCTGTGCAGATTAGTAAACAGCACCCACAGCCCAGGCTCCGGAAGGCGGCTGGAGACTCTGGCCACCCCCACACAGCAAGGTGTTCCCTTCCCGGGAATAGCAGGCAGCTCACGCCAAGGCGCCAGGCAGGTGCCGTGAGGTGTCACTGAGTACCTCCGGAGCCCAGAGGGGCATATTTGCACCTTAGAGGGAAGCTGCTCGGCTCAGAGGTCAGTGGCGTCACAGGCGAGGGCTTGGCTCTGACGCCTCTCCCTTCTCTCCGGCACGTGCGCTCCCTCACGCTGCTCGCTGTAAACTGGACAAACCCTTACTTTGCCAGCTCATTAGCGGTGGCCGGTGTCATTTTTGTGGCGTTGCAGCTAGTAATATGAGCCCAGTTGCATAGTCACAAAAGTGATCATTGGAAACTGTGACTCTACTGCAGGGCAGTGTGGGGACCCTTTCTGAGCCTCTAACGACCTCTGACCTTGCTTGCTGTTCCTTGCCGCTCAGGGACCGAGGGTTGGTTTGTATCACTAACCCTTCCTCCGAGAAGCCCTCCTGTGTCTCCATGTGCGGCCTCGCTCACTGACACTTGGTTCTGATGGCATAAAAGGAGGCGGCCTCACGTGGCTCATCTTGGCAGATACTCTGCCTTGTCTTGGGTCGACCAGATGAACGCTTCTGTTGACTGCGCGATGTTGTTGCTCTTCTGTTGTGGTGTTTTACTTCATAATAAACCAAGGACCTGATTCTTTGTCAATAAAATTCCACAGCATAGCAGCACCTTGTACTTGCACTGGCGTCTCCTGGCCCTTTGTCCATAGGCTTAGCACGGGCGGCTGGAGGGATGTTACAATTACAACGAGACCTTCCGAAGGTGCTGCTGAGCGGGCAGCCAGCACGCGTTGGCGGAAACACCTCAAGTGTATCACAAAGCGAAGACGGGAGAGCACGTTGAGCCCCAGGAGCCAGGGAGGTTTTCTGGCTACGTTTGCCAATGTGCTGACCAGCCGTAAAGGGGTGCTGTGCAGCGACACCCCACACCCACGTTTTCTGAACCCCCAGTTTAAGGAAGGACATCTGGTTATATTTATTTCTTTTTTCAGTGTCCATGTTTTGTGCTTGGGCCCATCAGAAAAAATGACCAAAGCCTGTGACTGACTAGTGTGTGACCGTGGAAATGTTGAGTGTAGTCCTTACAAATGGGCCTAGGCTATGGAGCGAGGAGGGTGTACAGCTGAGCCAGCAGCTGAGAAGGGAAAGGGAAACAGCCAGAGACAGAGAAATTTCCAGTAAAACCTTCTGTTTGAACATTGAAGACCTGTAGAAATAGTGCCACCTAATTGTGCCCAACCACTGAGCTTGCTTGATTCTGCACACGCACACAGGCACAGTGCATGCACATACATGTACAAATACAACACATGTACCAACACGCACATGCACAAATGCACATGAGCATGGTGGACAAACATGCACACATGAATGGATACGTGTGTGTGCACACACAGGCCTGCACATGTGTGTGTACGTGCATACACGTGTGTGTGCAAGCACAGACGTGTGTGTGCGCAATCATGTGTGTCGCACAGACGTGTGTGCGCCCATTTGCAAACATGCACACACATGGGTGGACAAACGTGCTTGTATACGGGCACACACCTGCACAAACACACGTACTCACCCTTGGGGTACAAGGTCTGGCATCGGTTTGCTAGCGGTGATGCTCACGTTGCCTTTGCATCTCGAGTAAAAAATGGGAGGTTCAGGAGAAATGAGTGGATCTCCTTTCCACCTGCTTTACTCTCAAAGGGCCAAGACCCTAAGGCAGTGATGGCGAACCTTTTGAGCTCGGCATGTCAGCATTTTGAAAAACCCTAACTTAACTCTGGTGCCGTGTCACATATAGAAATTTTTTGATATTTGCAACCATAGGGAAAAAAAACTTATATTTTTGGTATTTATTTTATATACTTAAATGTCATTTAACAAAGAAAAATCAACCAAAAAAATGAGTTCGCGTGTCATAGGTTCGCCATCACTGCCCTAAGGCATCTGGCTCGCGTGTGCTGTGGGTTTTAATGCATTCACCTTGACTTCCCCACCACTCCCGAGGTAACCTTGCAATGTACACCCAGAGCAAGGAGGTTCCGGCAGAAATGGAGATGTGGCCCTGGGGACACTGGGCAGCTTGTTGACCTGCGTTCCTGAGGCTCCTCATTGTTAGGCCACCTTTGGAGGGCCTGCAGCTTTAAACAGCGTGTTCAGAGGCAGCAGCCAAGTCCCAAACTGCCCAGAGCGGGTGGGTGCATGGCCTGTGCAGGGCGCATCTTGTGCGTTCAGGGCTGTCAGCCTCCCTGAGTACTACCCCGTCTGTTCCCTCCCTAAAGGAGGCAGGAAAACACAGCACGATGCTCAGGCTGCACAAGGTTAACCAAGGTTTTGTCATGAACCGGTCACCGCCGTCCCCCGATCCTGTCCTCTCAGCTTGTTGGGTTTGTACCAGAGCAGCCAGTTCATTAAAACTTTTATTGATTTTTAGAGAGAGAGGACAAGAGAGGGGGAGAGAGAGAGATCAATGTGTTGTGAAAGAGAACCATCGATTGGCTGCCTCCTGTTCATCCCCTACGTCCCCTAGTTGGGATCAAACCCACAACCCAGGCATGTGCCCTGACCGGGAATCGAGCTGGCAATCTTCCGGTGCAGGGACGACGCCCACTCAACTGAGCCACTGTTTCTCCCTAAGCCAGCAAGCAAAGAAGCGTGACACGTTCCCGTTTCAGGACGAGGAACAAGACTGGCCGGTTATTCTTTTCCACCTTTGCCTCAGGTCCCCTGCGGCACAAGTTCCAGACACACCCTCGCCGTTCCTTCCAGGACCCAGACCCGCCTCTTTCCTCTTTTTCTTCATTCAGAGCCATCCACTGAGCAGTTTCATGCCCTTTCTAAACAGGCTGGCTTGTCTCACTGGCTTAAACAATTTTGGAGTTTGCACAGTGAATTTCAGATGAGCCTCTGTCTTGATGTAGTTATAAAATCTCAATCTATGCTTCTTGTTGGTTTTCATAAATTCTGACCTAAAATCTGCACAATGAAGTTGTTTCCGAACATCCCCAAATTTATTGAAATGGGAAGCATGGAGGGTTCTCTCTTTTCTGCGTCCAGCGCGGCTAGAGAGCGGTCCGGGTCCTGAGTAGGGGCGGCTGGAGATTGAGAAAATGAAAGGAAGAGACAGACACAGAGACGGAAGGAAAAGCTGGGGCCGGTGGGACCGCTGCCCTCTTCTGATGGAGAGACAGGGACCCAGCACCCAGCGTGTTTATTTTATACCCCAATACCAGGAAGTTTCACCAAAGGTCAAGACAAAGGAGATTATGTGCATTCTTAGATGGGCCCGAGTCCTATTCATTCCTGGTGCTTGGCTAGATTTACATAATAAAACCCACTCCCACGCACCTGGGCAGAAATGAAGGTCAAGCTGAGAACACTTCTGCCTTTTTGGCAAGATGCATATCCAAGATGCCTACCGCCCTGGATTCAGCTGACAGTTTATTAAAGAAATGCCCATGTGCCGTCCCAGGGGCTCTCTACAGGGAAGGCTTGTCTTGAATGCAGTTGCGGTTTCTCCATCATTAGACACCCTTTCAGAGCCACATTTCCAAAGCCCTGTAAGGCGCTGTCGGAGACAGAATAATAGTGTTCCGTTCCGACATGATGTCTAGATTGTAAGGGATTTTGAGCAGATATTACAGAACTCACACATTCAGGGAGTAGTCTGGGCACCCATCACAGTTTTTAAAAAGGTGCGATTAACTGTAGGAACGAGAGAAAGGGCCCCGGTGGCGGCGCTGCTGCCCCTCGACCTGAGGCCTTGAGTTCATGCGTGTAAAGGGGAAAGGAACAAGGGAACGTGCAAGAACTGTTTGGCGGTTTCTAACGCTGTTTATCACTGAATATTAAAAGAAAAAGAAGCCTTTGAAAATGTGTGTGTGATTTCGAGTTCTTCAAGCTGCCGCAGACGGGCGTCCCAGCTGCGGTGTGTCTGCTTTGGTTTAGTGGTGGTTTGGCTAACGCGGCGGAGACGTCGCAGTGCGTAACTGTAATTCCTGTCTCTTTTTATTTCAGAAAAGTAAACAAGTGCTACAAAGGCCGCTCTTGTCCAATAATTGTTCACTGCAGGCAAGTACAACCTTTCGCGTGGGTTACCCAGCGTCTGCTACTCCCCAACCAACTGCAAAGACAGGGTCGAGCTTTCTGGTGGCTTCACAGTCACGTCCACCTGGTGCAGGTCACGAGACCAGAGAGAGACGCGCCTCCCTCAGCTCCGTGCAGCCGTGCCGTGGGGCCCAATACCGTGTGCGCGCACGTGGCGAGCCACTGAGCTGGGCACTAGTCTGTCGCCACGGGGTTTTCTTAACCCCCGTGGAGCCACCACATGGCAGCCGGGGGCGGCGTTTCCGATCTGTCGCACTGTCTTGGCCGAGCTGGAACCTGGTGCCAACGTGAGGAGCACAGGGCGGTTGTGAGCAGGACAGAACCTGTGATGGCACAGGAGTGTCCACTGCGGCTCCCGGCGTGAGCCCGGCCTTTAGGTGGAAATTCTAGGCTCGGGCCCTTCTGCAGGCCATGCCCACTGGTGAGAGCTGGGAGGATGCAGCCACCTGCCTCGGCAGGAGCCACACCACTTCCTGCAATGACCTTGGAGGCGCCTTTCCGCCAGGAGACGCGTCTCAGCATCAAACACCACGCCTGTCAAGACCTGTGTGTGCACATGTGTGTGTGTGCATGATGCGTGATGCATGTGTCTATTTCTGTGCATGCCTGTGTCTGTGTGTGTGTGTGTGTCTATGTGTGTCTGCGAGTGTCTGTGTGTGTCTGTGAGTGTCTGTGTATGTCTGTGAGTCTCTGTGTGTCTATGTGTCTGTGTGTGTGTGTGTCTGTGTATGTCTGTGTGTGTGTCTATGTGTCTGTGTGTGTCTATGTGTGTCTGTGAGTGTCTGTGTGTGTCTGTGTATGTCTGTGTGCGGGTCTGTGTGTGTGGGTCTGTGCATGTGTTTGTGTGTGTCTGTGTGAGCCTGTGTGTCTCTGTGTCTTTCTGTCTGTGTCTGGGTCTCTGTTGGTCTGGGAGGAGAGGAAGAGAGCAGAGACAATCTGGTTTCCTCAAAGCCAAGAACGGACCACTTTACCCACGTGGCCCGAGCCAGGCAGCGGTTGGTTGGAGGGTTGGTGGTAGAGCTAACACACTCATGTGAAGTTTGTGTAGAAGAGAAGGGAGCAGACCCGGCAGGAAGGTCCCTGGAGGGAGGCCGGGGGGAGTGCAGGGGGACGAGTCACCTTCCCAGCCGCAGCTTTTTCAACCATTTGTTTGAGGAAACACGTCAAAGCCAAACGCAGTGGGCCTTGCTACCGGCTCACGGTGACTCCTGGGATCCTGCCATTCTAACCTGAGACCAAGAACATGATTTCTCCTTTAGTCATGGAACTCCTCAGGTCTTTTCCTTAAAGTCGCCGTGGTTTTGCCAGGAGTATCCATGTAAATCCTGCGTTTGAAGCCGCTCAGGGTGGCACGTGCCTGGGACAGGAGTGGTCCTGCGTGGCCTGAGAGGAGAGGGTGGGGTCTGGCATCCCATGTTCCTCCGTGTGCTGTTGTGAGGCACCATTCAAACATGTTCCCGCCTGGTCCGGGTGTAAATTGTCCGATGGTTGCTGGGGGTGAGGAGGGGGTGAGCGGAAATGTGAGGAGGACGAGGCTGTCCCCCTCTGCCAGGAGCCCCAGTGTCATGTGCGGTGGGGCCACCACCTCCACCTGATGCCAGGACCGGCATCTGCCGCGAGGCTGTGTCAGAGCTCAGGGCATTCGCCCTGCACACAAATGCATTGCCTGACCCTTTATTCGTTCTTCTAGACAAAATTTACCCCCTCTTTGAGGAACGAATCTACACAGGCACATTGGCTAATCCACGTCGCTTCCTGCTTCCTGCTTCCTGCCCCCTCTCCCCCTCCCCCTCCTCCCCCCTGCCTCCTTCTCCTCCCCCTTCCCCCTCCTCCCCCCTCCCCTCCTCCTCCTCTTCTCCATCCTCTCCCTCCTCCTCCTCCTCCTCCTCCTCCTCCTTCTCTTCTTCTTCATTCTCCTCCTCCCCTCTCCTCTCCCTCCTCTTCCTCCTCCTCCTCCTCCTTCTGCTCTTTGTCCTCCCCCTCCCACCCTGTGATTCCTCCTCCCCCATTTCCCCTCAGAGCCCTCCCCTCCCCTCCCAAGCACAGGAGGAAGTGGCTGGTGTTGGCTTGGCTGGTGTGGGGGGGACCAGGACAGGTGGCGTTCTCACCTCTCTCCTTCTGTCAACAGCGATGGCTCGGGCAGGAGCGGCACCTACATCCTGATCGACATGGTACTCAACAAGATGGCCAAAGGTAAGGCTCCGCTTAGCCGGGACTTGGAGCGGGATGCGTTGCTATGGCAACCTGGTGCTACACTCCCAGAGGCCTGGGAAGATGAGCCGTGTTGTCCCTTTTCTGAGTCGTGTGAAGCTGTTTGCAGCGAGCGCCGTGATTCCTGAGCTCCTCCTTTGTCCCTGGTGTCCGTGGGGTGGACACTGGGGTTGGCGCACAGGGGGCGCTGGGGAGCATTGCAGAGCAGGCACAGGCGGCCTCGGTCCCCTAGAGCTGCAGCGGCTCAGAGCGGCCTTCAGGTTCTGCCCAAACCATCCCTATTATGAGCTGTATTTGCAGGAACATTCTAGAGTCACAGACCTTTGGTGGCGAGATCGTCACACTAAACCACTTATTTCCCGCAAAGCTCTGCACCCGCTTCCATGCCAGGGGAGATGTGCGGGCGTCTCCTGGACAAATGGGGTGTCTCCCTAGGAGCCAGCGCTCACCCTCACGGGGTCGGTGCTGACAGGGCCGCACCAGCGCAAACCGGGGGCCTGCGGGAGGGCTTGTCTCAATTCTCTGACCAGCGTTTCCCAGCCGTGCCTGGAGGCCACCATCCTGTGGCCCCAGCAAGATCCCAGGCAGCTCGGGAAGGACACTGAGATGGTGACACTATGGTCTCTTTTCCCCGTGGATAAACCGTTCTATCGCAACACGTGTGTGTGCACACACACTCACACAATGCACTTACACACATGTGTACCCATGCATGCACTCACACTCATGTACACACACATGCACGTGCACATGTGCACACATATGCACGCGGTCACACATCCATGCACTCACACCCGCATTCACACATATGCATGCATGCGCACGTATGTCTGTCAAGCCTCCCACCTCCCTGAACATCCCTGCATCCGTTGCCCAGATTCTGATTACAGAGATGAATGTCTACACGTGTCACACAGGGGCCAGCAACTCTCAATTAGGCATTTTCCTTTCTCCATTTTTTTTCTGGTTAAAAAAGTAAATGGAACACATTTTTAGCCCAAGATAGAGGTGGGGAGACAGAATCGTAGCTTATTGTTTTTAGTATGAGGACTGGCTGGCTTGAGTAAGTTGCCCAGCGCCCTGCCGCCGCTGGGGAGAATGGAACTGGTTTTCACCAGCAAATGTTACTTCAACCTTGAGCGAGCTCGGCTGGCAGCAAGCAAGCAACTGGCACAGAACCTGCTCTCGCCTGCGTGTGGCAGCACTTTCATCCTGGAGTCTAGACCAGTGGTCGGCAAACTGCGGCTCGGGAGCCACATGCGGCTCTTTGGCCCCTTGAGTGTGGCTCTTCCACAAAATACCGACTTCTGTGCACGGGCCACGAAGTTTCAATCGCACTGTACGTGTGTGCCTGCACGTGGTATTTTGTGGAAGAGCCACACTCAAGGGGCCAAACAGCCGCATGTGGCTCCCGAGCCGCAGTTTGCCGGCCACGGGCCTGGACCATCACACAGCCCGGCCTTCAGGGGAGGGGCTCGCTCCTGCCGCCAGTGCCGCTGAGTCCCACCAGACGCGTCTTGTGCTGGGAACCTGCAGCCTAGGACTCAGCGCTCGATGAGGCCCTGCTCCTTCCCGGTCGTCGCCCCTCCCCCGTCCGCCTCGGGCCTGGGTCTGCCTTCTCTTAACCAGCTACTTCGGAAGAACAGTCACTGGCGTGAGGAGATGCCGCTGTGTTTGTGAGATGGGGACACAGACCCGCGGGGCACACGGCTGCATCACACGGAGCCTGGCTGGTCCGAGGGAAGTTGCCGACCGTGGGACTTGGCTGGCGAGGTCTCAGTATTTGTGGGGAGAGCCTGGGTTTGAGGGGCGCAGGTCTGCTGCACAGAGAAGCCCCGGGTAGGGCTGGCCTTGTCTTCACTGCCGCGGAACCACAGCAAGGTCAGACCCACCCAAGTGTGGGCGGCTCCCACAATGGGCCCAGCTGGGCCGCTCCTGAATTCCCTCCCCCATCCTGTTCCTGACCTGCCCCCTCTGCCTGGGCCTGTGGTGTCAAACCCCCTGACCAGGCAGCCGGGGTCTCGGGAGAGATCAAAGGGCAGGGCCCCCCCGAGCCCAGGGCCTTTCCCAGGGCCACACTGCCTGGCCTCTGGGTTTTGTTCTGACGCAGGCCCGGCTGGCGCCTTTGTCTCCCTGAGACGCTAGAGGCCCGCAGACCCCGTTCATCAAATGATCAAAGGCCCAAAGCCTGGACGCGAAACCTTTCTTCCCGTGTCCTTTTCTAAAAGAATGAATTGCACGAGGACCAAAGAATGCCTTTGCAGAGCCTCCCGCACCAGCCGGCGTCCGGCCCTGGCTCGGCCTTCGCCGGGCTGGCGGCCCGGGGATTAAGGCTCCTTTGGGGGCATTTGGGAAATAAACTGGGAATCGCTGTCTCCTTCATGAGCAGCTGGAAGCGAGGAATAGCTCAGGGTCGCACAGGTTGTGGCGGGAGAATCCGCACCAGCAGGGAGCCTGCGGCACCATTATTTCGTGGCTGCGGACACGTTTCTAACTCTGCATTAATGTCGGACCGGGACCTGTGTCAGGGAGCGTGTTCCTCTGTCCTGGAGACTCACCCACGTGCAGCAATGCCTCTCAGCAGCGGCTGCCAGGCTGTGTCGCCGGGGCCCTCTGTACGCAGGGGTTTGCTTTGTTCTGTTTCAACAGGGCTGGTGTGCGTGCGTGTGTGTGTGTGTGTGTGTGTGTGTGTGTGTGTTTTCAAATAATGGACAGTAGTGGAGCTTCCTAAAGATCTCGCCTGTGGGTCACTCAGGGAGCACTGCCCTCCGTTCACCCAGGGCCACCCCTCACCCCCACCCCCCCCACCCCCCGCCGCTCTCTGGGTGCCAGCAGCCCAAAGGTGGTGGGGAGGCAGTTTCTTTGCTGGCAGGGGCCCAGGGACTGGAATTTCCTTCAGGGTGTGAATGAGCCAGTTTCCGTTTAAGCTTAGGCTGCCGGGGTGATGCTGCCGTGTGGAGGGAGCGGGCGTGCGGGCCCACACAGCCTCCGCCCAGCTCCCTCCCCTCTCTGCCCGCTCTTCTCTGCCCCCGCTGCCCCTCCTGGGGGGATGGCTGGTCCCCACCCCCTTTCCGCCTCTGTGGGCCTGACGCCTCCAGCTCCCTCGTGTGAGTGGGACCGCGCAGTGCTCGTCCGCCGAGCCGGGCTGACGTCATTCAGTCATGTCCTCAGCCGCCCCCATGGCCTGGGACAGAATGCCCTTCCTTTTTTTGAAAGAAAATATATTTTATTGATTTTTTATAGAGAGGAAGGGAGAGGGATAGAGAGTTAGAAACATCGATGAGAGAGAAACACCAATCAGCTGCCTCCTGCACACCCCCTACTGGGGCTGTGCCCGCAACCAAGGTACATGCCCTTGACCGGAATGGAACCCGGGACCCTTGAGTCCGCAGGCCGACGCTCTATCCACTGAGCCAAACTGGTCAGGGCTGCCCTTCCTTTTTAAGGCCAAATCATACCCCACTGTGTGGACGGACCCCCCTGCCAGGGGACCCCGGGCGGCCTCCACCTCCTGGCTGCTGGGAACGAGACCGTGCAAACATCTCTTTAGGTGTCTGCTTCTCCTGTGGTGTCTACCCAGGAGTGGAATTACTGCGTCGCAGGAAAACCCTGTGTGTAACTGTTTGAGGAAGCCCCGTCCTGTTTCACCATTTTACATTCCCACCCACTGTGCAGGAGGCCCCGGCTCTCCCCTCCCCGCCCGCGTGCACTGCTCTGTTCTCCCCAGTCCCTCTCCTGGGGCGCGAGGGCCGAGCTCGCTGTGCTCAGACTGTGCTTCCTGCGGGCGGGGCGCTGAGCGCTCCCCGAGTGCTTGTTGGCCATTTGGGTGTCTTCTGTGGAGAGACATCTGTTCAGGTCCTTGGCTCATTTGTTGTGGTTGTTAGTCCTCAACCAAAGATATGTTTCCATTGATTTTTAGAGAGAGTGAAAGGGAAGGAGGGAGGGAGGGGGAGAGAAAGAGAAAGAGAGAGAGAGAGAGAGATGTGAGAGACACAGTGATTGGTTGCCTCTCACCTGCACCCCAACTGGGACCAGGGATCGAACCTGCCACCCAGGTCCGTGCCCTTGGCTGGGAAGGGAAGCCATGACCCTGGTGTTTGGGCCGAAGCTCTGACCACTAAGGCAGCAGCCGGGCTAGATGTTAACTATCGTTCTGTGTTGTTAACCTCACCGAGGGCAGTCCTCCATTAATTTTTAGGGAGAGTGGAAGGGAGAAGGACAGACAGAAACATCCATGTGACAGAAACACATCAATTGATTGCCTCCTGCACGAGCCCCAACCAGTACTGGGGCCGGGGAGGAGCCTGCAACCAAGGTATGTGCCCTTGACCGGGATAGAACCCAGGACCCTTCAGTCCGAAGGCCAACGCCCTATCCGCCGAGCCACATGTGGGCCAGGCATAGATGTTGACTTCAATAGCAGGCCAAGGCCGCAGATGGGCCAGGCTTTGGGAGCCACGGCAGCAGAGAGGGTGGAGCTAGTGAGCCCGCCTGCAGGGCCCCGCCCGCTGCCCTGCCCTGCGCCTGGACGTCTACACCGCGCGTCAGCCGCTGCGCTGCAGCCCGGACATGCGGGCAACATGGCGAAGCCCAGTCCCTCACTCACAGGCGCCGCGCCAGGGGCCGCCGTCCGGCCTCGGGGCGTGAGCTCTCCCACCGCCGCCTGGTCCTCCGCAGGGTCCAGTTGGGGGGCTGTGGTCGGGAGAGCTCCCCGGCGCCCTCGCGGCCCTCCCTCCTGCACAGGACACGGCCTTTCAGGTCGGAGAGAAGGACCGAGCGCCTCACAAGGTGCCTGCGCTGATGAAGGTCCTGTGAGCGCGAGCGAGGCCCGCCGTGCGTGCGGACGGCCGTGGACAGACAGAGGAGGGGAATCTCGCCTTGTGCTCAGCCAGCAGCGAGCTCCAAGCAAAATCGGAGCAAAGCTGACAGCACCGGGGTCCCTCCGCCTCAGTGACTGCAAGCCAGCGGTTCTCACCTCCGCTGCACGAGAATCACCTGGGAATCTTTTGAAAATCCTGATTTCTGGGCCGCATCCTCGGGAAATTCTGTTTCTTTGTTATGGGTGGGGCCACAACATTAGTAACAAAGAAACAGAATTTCCGGAGGATGCGGCCCAGAAATCAGGATTTTAAAACGATTCCCAGGTGATTCTCATGTGCAGCCAAGGTTGAGAACCACTGCGTAAGCAATCGTTTCAATGCTAACGCTCTTCTCAGGTGTGCTCTTCCGTGGTTAACGAGCTAAGAGCCGCTGTGGCCTTCCCTGGCCCGGAGCTGGGGGGTGGGGGGGGTGGGGGGGCATCAGCCTGCACACTGCAGGGTCTCAGGTTCAATTCCCAGTCAAGGCCAGGTACCTGGGTTGCAGGCTCAATCCCTGGTCCCGGGTGGGGCACGTTTGGAAACCAACCAATGGCTGTGTCTCTCTCACATCGAAGTCTCTCTCTCCCTCCCTTGTACTCTCTCTAAAAGTCAATAGAAAAAATATTCTCACGACGGCCAGTGTGGCCCAGTGGTTGAGCATCAACCTATGAACCAAGAGGTCAGGGTTTGATTCCTGGTCGGAGCACATGCCCGAATTGCAGGCTCGACCCCCAGTGGGGGGCGTGCAGGAGGCAGCCAATGATTCTCTCATCATTGATGTTTCTATCTCTCTCCCTCTCCTTTCCTCTCTGAAATCAATAAAAATATATTAAAATGTATATATGTCCTTGGGTGAGGGACAGGCACACAGCTCTGGCCCCCTCACTCGCAACGCCACCTCTGACTCAGAACTTGTTCTAAGAGCAGCGGGTTTCTGCGCATCATTGTTCCTTCGATTACAGGCGTGGCGGGGGAGCTGTGGCAGGGGATGGCCAGAGGTGGCCGTGGGGGGGTGGCTGGAGAGGTGGCCGTGGGGGCTGTGGCGGGGGGGGTGGCTGTGAGGGGGAGTGGCTGTGAGGGGGTGGCTGTGGCAGGGGGGTGGCTGTGGGGAGGTGGCTGGAGAGGTGGCCGTGGTGGGGGGTGGCTGTGGGGGGGGAGTGGCTGTGGGGGGGGAGTGGCTGTGGGGGGTGGCTAGAGGGGTGGCTGTGGTGGGGAGGTGGCTGGAGGGGTGGCAGTGTGGGGGGGGTGGCTGTGAGGGGGTGGCTGGAGGGGTGGCCATGGGGGGCTGTGGCGGGGGGGTGGCTGTAGGGGGAAGTGGCTGTGAAGGGGTGGCTGTGGCAGGGGGGTGGCCGTGGTGGGGGGTGGCTGTAGGGGGGGTGGCTGTAGGGGGGGTGGCTGTGAGGGGGGGGTGGCTGTGGGGGGGTGGCTGTAGGGGGGGGTGGCTGTAGGGGGGGTGGCCGTGGTGGGGGGTGGCCGTGGTGGGGGGTGGCTGTAGGGGGGGGTGGCTGTAGGGGGGGTGGCCGTGGGGGGGTGGCCGTGGTGGGGGGTGGCCGTGGTGGGGGGTGGCTGTAGGGGGGGGTGGCTGTAGGGGGGGTGGCCGTGGGGGGGTGGCCGTGCGGGGGGGTGGCCGTGGTGGGGGGTGGCTGTAGGGGGGGGTGGCTGTGGGGGGGTGGCCATGGGGAGATGCGGAGGCAGATTGCACCCCCGGCTCTCGGTGGTGCCGGGAGGCTTCCCTCTTGGCGGTCTCCCCCTTTGGTTGCAGCTCACGCGTCTGTGTCGGACGGTGTTTAAATCCCGCCGTGGCCGGCACCTCCCAGACACCCACCAGCTGCCGGGGCCACGAGGAGCCGCGGGCTGTTCTGCTGGGATGAGCTCCTCCCAGCTCCTGGGGCGCCCGCTGTCCCAAGGGGCTCTCCTCCTGTGAAGGCGCCGGCGTCCGAGTGGGTGGGATGCATGGTGTCCCCACACCCACGCCTCTGTCACCGAGAGCTCATGCCACGCCCACACTGTCCCCACAGCCCGGGAGGCCTGCGCCCCGTTGTCCCCACTTGGGGACCGGACAGGGGTCTGGGCAGGCCGCGGGCAGGTTCCGCGAGGATCCTGGCCTCCGGGTCTGCCCTCCCTGGGGTGGAACGTATTTCTCCTGGACCCTCGAGCCCCCCCCCCCCCACCTTTCTTTCTCACTGCTGCCGCTCAGACAAGGGCACCGCGGCTCAGTTGCCCCGAAAAGACCTTGAACCTGGGACTCAGGGAGGATGGGGCAGGGCCATGGAAAGGGTGCAGCTCAGTCTGCTGAGTCCGTGTCTGAGGAGTGAGTGGGCTGCCCCTCGGGGCCTCTCCTCCACGTCCGCAGGGACTGGCCCCTCCGCCTGGGTGGTCAGTCCCGATGGGCCGGCCACCGTGTGCGGACAGGCTGTAACCAGAGGGACGGGCGGGCACGAGTAGAAATGCTGCGGGGGGATTGCGTGGGGTCCAAGCCCTTGGGCAGCGCCACCTGCTCCCGATTCCCGCCACGCTGTGCGTGCCCCGCACGGCTGCAGCCTCCGAGCCCTGAGCTGCAGGAAGTGGGGCCCGTGTGCTGGGGCCCCCAGAGGACCGAGCGCAGAACAGCACAGGGTGCGGCGCGTGTCATGCTGAGGCTGGCACGCCAACGTGGCCTCCACAAAAGCCGCCGCGGACCCGGGGCGGACGCTGCCGGGAGGAGGCCCCGGGGAAACCCCGGCCGCCCTGTGCCTTCTCTCAACACGGGGACACCGACATTTACAGGCCAATAACAAGATGAATGTGACGGGTCTGGTTTTTCATTTCTCTACATAAAAACCTTTGCATCAAGAAACGAAGGCTGCACGTAATGTCTACGATTTGGGATGTTCTTGGAGATGCATTTTGTATCTGTGGCGATGGCTGGCGTAGGTGGGATTCTTCAGCCCAGGTCCCGCAATTCCGGGATTGGACACCGCCGGCTGTGTCCCGGCTGCGCCCGCCTGCGGAGGGTGAGCGTGGCCCTCATAGCCGGGCGCCTAGCCCGGAGGGACGTGGGCGCCGGAGAGAGGCCGAGCGATGATCTATCTCCGGGATTTTCCCATCTGAACTCGGCCAATTGGTGTCTTGCAGGCGCTAAAGAGATCGACATCGCAGCCACCCTGGAGCACCTGAGGGACCAGAGGCCAGGCATGGTCCAGACCAAGGTACTCCCCGGGCTGTGGGCGCGGGGCCCAGGGGCCCCCAGAGGAGGGAGGAGGCGGCTCGGCACAGCCCACCCGCCGCCGGACTGTCTAGGCCCCAGAAGTTGGGGAGTTGGGGAGACATCACGTTTTTATAGAAAGAGGTCAGAGCTAGCCCCCCACCCTGGAGGGGAGCTTTCCAGGCTCTGCCCAGTCCCAATTCCCAGCTCCCACAGCCACAGCTCTGGGACGGGGCCACGGAGTGTCTCAGGGTGCACTGGGGTCTCCGTGCACCCCTAAATAGCTCGTGGGCACACTCACCGAACTGGCCGAGTTGGCAGCATCGGGGGTGCAGACAAGACCACGTTGCCTCAGGGGAACCAGGACTAGAACCAGGTGAAATGCATCCCACAAATAACCCTCCAACCACAGCCCACGCCCGCCCCACGCCGCTGCCTGAGTCACACAGCGGCCTCTCTTGCTGGGTGTGTCCGCCGCTCTCGCTCCTGGTGCCCACAGGAGGCTCACGCCCCGAGAGAAGCCTCTCCACGCTGCCTGCCCACCCTCAGGACCTGGTTGTAAACGTGCTGCTGTGACATCAGCTGCCGAGATGCGGGCAGGTGGTGCCTGGAGCCGGGCGGCCCAGTCCTGGGACCAGGGGACCGTCGCCTCCGGCCTTTCGTTCCCCCGCGAAGCGAGCGTGGCCCCTTGGTCCTCTCTCTGACTGTTAGAGGGTTAAACGGGACCCTGCAGTGTTTGAGCTGGAGGGGAGAGAGGACGACGGAGTCCCTCCCCGGAAGGTCACTGCAAACGCCTCCGCCAGGACCGGCAGAGCGGCCGGGGTCTTATGTGACCCATAGCAAGTATGCGGAGTTCAACACATACTTGAAGTTTCTTAAAAAGACATTTTTTATTTAAAATTATAAATTTTATTTTGAAACTATTTTACACCTGGGAAAACATTGCAGAAATGATACATATCATGTACAAGTGCCCTTCAAACCTCCCCATGCCTCAGCTCAGGTCATCCCAGGGCAGGGGTCAAGGGTAGGGTAGGGGGTTGGCTGATTCCTGAAGCTGGGGTAACTGCCTTCCAGGGGCTGAGGGCCGGATCCCCAACGGTCGTCGCTGCGACTGTCCGTCCCCCTCAGAGGACCTGCCTGTGACTCACGCCCCCTCTCCCCACAGGCGCAGTTCGAGTTCGCGCTGACAGCGGTGGCCGAGGAGGTCAACGCCATCCTCAAGGCCCTTCCCCAGTGAGCGGCCCGCAGCCCGGCCGCCAGCCCGCGGGGAGGCACGGCGTCGATTAAGTGTCTCCAGTGTAACTGCCCAGTAATAATCCCATAGTCACTACAGCTTAGCAGTTAAAAATGTGTATTTTTGTTCAATTAAATAATAATGAAGAGAGGTTTGTGGGATCGTCCGGTTTGGGGGGCAACCTGTCCATCTATCCTCACCGTCTTGACAAGAATTCCATTTTCCTTAAAGCTCAGTTCTCACTCTCAGTCGCAAATACTATTGTGTTTCTACTGCAGCTCACGTATGTGTGCTCCTGGGAGTCGGCTTGTGACCTGTAACTTCCCAGGTCATCGGCCGCGGGGGGGCGGGGGGGCCACCAGGCACAGAACAGGTGCCGCTTGTCATTAGGAGGCTCCTCCGAGGGAGACCGGGGCCTGTCAGGAGCGAGATGGACAGAACTGGTGACCTTCTGCAGCTTTGGGACCAATAATAACAAAATTGTCCGAGCATCTTTCCTGCTCTGGGCGGCTGCCCTCCCCTGAGCACTGCTCACCGCCACCACCCTCCCCGCTGCGGGGGGCAGGGCCCCAGGGGCAAGCACTTCCCAGCCACGCAGGGGGAGACAGGTCTCCTCGGCAAGGTCCTAGGTGAGCCCCAACCTTGGGAGCGTTTTCAGCTGTGGAAACGGGTTTACACACAGCAGACACCGACGAACACTTTCCTGCGGGAAAGCCTACATCAGGGGAACCGCTCGGGCGTGGGGCCCTCGCGAGGTTCCCAAAGAGCCCACGTCCCGTCAGCGCCCCTCTCACAGGCGCCCTGGAGCTGCTGGCGTCCAGAGACCGCGCCTCCCCCCCACCCCTCTCCTCTACGTGAGAGCAGAGCAGGTCGGACCCGGCCGCTGAGGTTGGCCACTGCTATCACAGACCAGCCGCTGGAGGTGGCGCAGGTTTGCCAACATGGCCGTGAGTGGCAGCCTGACTACCCCCGTGCCGGAGAGAGAAGAATCGAGTCATTAACAGGACAGCCAGGTCTGAGAATGGCGGCTGCACGCGCAAGTGTCATCCTGGGGTTGGGTGCAAAGGGGCAGTGTGGCCCCGTCCCCTCCCGCACCTGCCCGGCTCCAGCCCCAGCAGATGCCACGAGACTCGAGAAAGTGACCTGCCGAATGGGAGAAAGATGCCAAAATATCGTTTGTGTCTTTAATGTTGTCGTGTGTGCGTGTGCTGTAAACTCGCTGTAATTTCCCCAGAGCTATTTCTCTATCTGGAAATCTACACGATTCACAGAGGCTAACTTAGCTGAACATAAGGAAGCATATACCGGCTGTAACTCCAGCTTCTGAGGTTCCCAGGGCACCTGCGCTGTGGGGGGTGTATTCATCCAATTGAGCCGCATTAAAGTGCCGCTTCCACACGCAATGGTCTCTACTTGGGGATGAGAGCAGTTTTCTTACCCATCCGTCCGTTCCTGGCGTGGGCTCAGGCTGCAGAGACCACACGTGTCTAGCATGTGGGGCCCGGGCAGGTGCCCCCTCCCCGCCTCAGTCCTGGGCGAGGAGGTCCCACCAGAACCGCTGGCCCAGCGAGCCCAGGACGGACCACAGCAATGCGCCTCCAGCTCACAGGCCAACGTGCTGGGCCGTGTGCACCCCGACCAGGGCCTGCGGACTGGCTGCCAGTGAGAGGGGAGGCGGCAGAGCGGGCTGATCGGGATTTCAGTGATTCCTGAGCAGCGCCCATGGAGTTGAGGGCCTGGTGTCCATCCAGATGTGGGTGGTCACTCCTGAAGAATCTGCTCCCGACCTCAGTCACGCTCGCGGGCTCAGTCCTTCTGAGACCCTCCCGCCCCACGCAGCTTCCTGCCGAGCGGCCGCTGTGCGGGCCACTGCATCCCTGAGCACGCCACACGGGTATGTCTCCTCGTGGTAAATTCGCATGAGGCAGAGGCCCCTCTGGCCACAAATACGTGGGACACTGGACCGAAGATCCTTCAGAAACAGCCCCAGCAGCTCCGCAGGGAGCCGGGGTCGGTGGGCAGACACTCCCCGAGCCTGCACGGCCGGGTTCGAGTGGGGACACGTGCGGCCAGTGCACATGAAGCCCTCACCAACAAGGGCTCCTGGCTCCACGGCCGGGGCCACTGGGCCTGGAGACGACCCGGTGCTGTGGGACCCACTGGAAGCCCAGCACTGAGGCCAGGCACGTCCTCCAGGGGCACTGGGCCCAGAGCCTGAGGGAAGGCACAGGCCACACCACGCAAACACATGTACGCACGCACACCACACACACCACACATGCACGCATGCACATGCACACACACCACACACACACCACACACATGCATGCATGCACACGCACACACACCACGCACACGTGCACACACGCGCGCACACCACACACATGCACACACGCACACACAACACACACCACACATGCGCGCATGCACACGCGCACACACCACACACACGCACACCACACACATCATACACATGCATGCATGCATGCACACGCACACACCACACACGCACACACCACACACGCACATGTGCGCACACGCACACACACCACACGCATGCACGCACACGCACGCATGCACACTCACACACACCACACACACGCACGCATGCACACACACACACACCACACACACACGCACACCACACATACGCACACACGCCATACACACGCACGCACACCACACACACTCACACACACCACGCACACGCACACACGCACACACGCACGCACATGCATACACACATGCATACACACATGCACATATGCATGTGCGTGCACACATGTACACCAAAAAAAACACCTGTTGAGCCCAACCCTCCCAAGATCCGGCCCTGCCCCTCAGGCCATCACAGCAGGACTCAGCTTCCCCCTGGGGCTCCAGCGCTGTCTGCGCCCACCCCCCACAGCTGATGACCTCCACACCCACAGGTGATAGCCCCCCCACAGCTGACAGCCCCCCACAGCTGATGGCCTCCACACCCACAGCTGACAGCCCCCCCACAGCTGACAGCCCCCCATAGCTGACAGCCCCGCCACAGCTGACAGCCCCCCACAGCTGATGACCTCCACACTCACAGGTAATAGCCCCCCGACAGCTGACAGCCCCCCCATTTTGCTGATGGGCTACAGAGACCTTCCCTCCTGCCGCTGCCGGGCCTACACCTTCTCGCCGTCTCCCCTTTCAGGGAAATCAGAAAGCCCTCCACCAGCATCTGGACAGGCCAGCCCTGCAGAGCTGACCCTGCATCCAGCTGCCCCTGAGCGGCTCCCAGGGCTGGGGCCGTCCACCTGGAGGCTTTTCCTGGAGACCAGGTGTCCCCAGCGTCCAGGAGGCAGGAAGTGCCCCCAGTGCCCACCGCGTGGCCGCCCAGAGCCGCGGGCCGGCAGGGCAGGAGCCGGCCGGGCGCCGGTACAACCTCTTGTGAAGGCTGGGGTGGAGCCCTGTCACAGACAAGGGGCGCCAGGCAGGGGCACCCGCAGAACACGGCAGTGACCTCCCGTGCTGTCCCCCCACCCCCACCCCCTGCTCACAGGCGCCGGTGCTGAGGAGGAAGTGCGGGAGGACATGTGACCACAGGAGAGGGCGCACGTGGGCGGGTGTGTGCGGGCACAG
The DNA here is from genome assembly GCF_028538775.1 of Myotis yumanensis. Lineage (NCBI taxonomy): Eukaryota > Metazoa > Chordata > Mammalia > Chiroptera > Vespertilionidae > Myotis > Myotis yumanensis. The sequence goes on from NW_027223760.1 coordinate 779,584, forward strand.
CAGGCCAGTCCCTCTGCCTCTGGTGCTGGAAAATAGAGAACAGAAAGAAAAGCCCCCCCAGAGAATGCTGGATTTTTAAAAAATATTTCTTTATTGATCTCAGAGAGCAAGGGTGACGGAGAGAGAAACATCCATGATGAGAGAGAACCATTGATCCGCTGCCTCCTGCACGCCCCTCACTGGGGATGGAGCCTGCCACCCAGGCACGTGGCCTGACGGGAATTGAACTCTGACCTCCTGGTTCATAGGTCGATTCTCAACCACTGAGCCACACGGCCAGGCGAGAACGTCCGACTTTAAGACAGAAGTCGGACGTTCAGACGGTGACTGCCTAGGCCTCCCGGCCACACAGCACCTGAGCCCCCGGCTCCCAGGAACAAAGGACAGTGTGAGAAGCACTGCTCTGCTGGACTCCGACGCGGGGCGCCGGGGCTGGCTTCGGGGGGGGGCTCCGACACGGGGCGCCGGGGCTGGCTTCGGGGGGGCTCCGACACGGGGCGCCGGGGCTGGCTTCGGAGGGACTCCAACATGGGGCGCCGGGGCTGGCTTTGGGGGGGGCTGGCTTTGGGGGGGGCTGGGGGCGGCCGAGGGCTGAGAGCCCATCAGGGGCCGCGGGGGGGCTTGGGCACGAGCCAGCGCTCCTTGGTGTAGACGTGCCTCGGCCACACCTGGGCCTCTGGGGTCACCGACCACCCCTCAGCCCCCGCTGGGCTCTGTGCCTTGGTTTGTCAGGCGGGTGGGCACCGAGGGGCTGAGCGGGCGGGGACCAGGCGTGACTGCTTATCTCCCATGATTTGGGGGCTGCTTCTGGTTTACACCCTGGGAGACAGTCCCGGGTCCGGGTCCGTGGTGGAGTCAGTACGGAGACTGTGGTGATGTCCCGCTCCCCCCCCCCCCGCCCCCCCGCCAGGTCCTGGGATTTTCCCACAGGCGAGGGCGTGGGGGGCGAGGCCTGGGGAGGGAGCCGGGGACAGGCCCAGTGGACACAGCAGCAGCGGCGCCCGCCCCAGGGACGTCAGCCCCGCGGTGGTCACCACACCGGGCAGAGCCCCCGCAGCTTCTGGGCGGGGTAGGAAGCAGGGAGCAGACCTGTGGGGATGGGCTCTGGGGAGTGACAGGGATGACGGATGCTGCTAATAAGCCTGAGCAAGAGCGTCCCGCCCTTGCCACTCGCCACCTCCCTTCTGTCCCCTCCCGTGAGGAGGCTGGCCTGCCCGCCTGCCCGCCTGCCCGCCTGCCCGCCTGCCTCACCTGCATTTTCTTCCCGTCCCCTGATCTCCTGAGGCCACCGAAAGCGCCCGCTGGGCAGGGCTGGCCAGGGCTGCCCCTCCTGCCACCCCTGCAGCCGCCAGCCCCAGCGGACAGACGGACAGATGGACAGACGGCGTGAGCGGTGTGAGTCGATGCTGCCCCCAGACCAGTTCTCACTAAGACAACAGATCTCATTCTGGGAGGAAAAGGTTTTTGATTCTGTCACCTCTGGGAGCAAAGCGTGGAACTAGGAACAGTGGGAACCTGCGGAGGCTGCTGCCGGAGGACAGACAGGCGGCCGCCACCGCGTTCTGAGCACTACGGCTCTTCCAGGCGCGGACATTCGTCCCAGAGTAGAAAAATAAGTCCGGTGTTTCCCTTTCCCTTCCTCTCTTCATAAAATCAATTAAAGCAGATTTTTAAAAAACTAAGGCAGGGGATCAAGAAGCAAAAAAGTACCAAAGGACACAGGAGTGCAGCGAAGGGTCTCCCGGGCGACGCGGTCCAGGAGCAGGTGGGAGACGGGAGCTTGGGAGCCCTCCTGTGCCTGCGGCCAGCGCCCCTTGGTCCCCCCACCTCCGTCATCACCTGAGGCTCCCCTGCACCCGTGTCTCCTCTCCTTACAGGGACACCAGTCACGGACAAAGACGTAGAGTCCCCCTCATCCATGTGCCTCATGCTGACCTCACACCTCTGAGGGACCCTGTTCCAGGCACCAGCCAGGAGTCTCCCGGAGCCTCAGGGACCGGCCGGCGGGCCAGGCTGGCCCTCCCCGCTCTTCTGGAAGTGGCCTTCTCCGTGCGGCTGCGGCTGCGGCTGCAGCTGCGGGACCAGACAGGATGCAGAGGGGGCGCTGGTGGCCTGAGGGAGGCGAGTGGGCTGAACAGGAGCCACCTGGACGCCCGCCTGGCTCACCCCCTGGCTTATGTCCTGACCATGTCCTGCGTTGTTTTCGTTGATTTTTTTGTTTGTTTGTTTAACTGTTGGAGCTGTTTGGGGTTTTGCCTGATGATTTTCGTGACAATGCATTTGTGTTCTGCTGATGCAGTAAAAGGGCCACTCCCTCCACCCCTGGAGGCTGCCTGCTGGGTGCTGTAAGGGTTAAGATGGAGAGAGACAGCCCCCCCTCCACCCCCGGCACAGGGGCCTGGGACAGGGACGCCCGGGGTTGGGGATGCAGGGGCCTGGGATGGGGAGCCCGGGATTGGGGCACAGGGGCCTGGGACAGGGACGCCCGGGGTTGGGGATGCAGGGGCCTGGGATGGGGAGCCCGGGGTTGGGGGCGCAGGGGCCTGGGACAGGGACGCCCGGGGTTGGGGATGCAGGGGCCTGGGATGGGGAGCCCGGGGTTGGGGGCGCAGGGGCCTGGGACAGGGACTCGCGGGATTGGGGCGCAGGGGCCTGGGATGGGGAGCCCGGGATTGGGGCGCAGGGGCCTGGGACAGGGACGCCCAGGATTGGGGATGCAGGGGCCTGGGATGGGGAGCCCGGGGTTGGGGATGCAGGGGCCTGGGATGGGGAGCCCGGGATTGGGGCGCAGGGGCCTGGGACAGGGACGCCCGGGATTGGGGCGCAGGGGCCTGGGACAGGGACGCCCGGGATTGGGGCGCAGGGGCCTGGGACAGGGACGCACAGGGTTGGGGATGCAGGGGCCTGGGATGGGGAGCCTGGGGTTGGGGGCGCAGGGGCCTGGGACTGGGAATCCAGGGTTGGGGGCGCAGGGGACGGGGAACCCGGGGTTGGGGGCACAGAGGGGGGACGGGGAGCCCGAAGTTGGGGGCATAGGGGACGGGGAGTCGGGGGTTGGGGGCACAGGGGTTGGGGGCACAGGGGTTGGGGGCACAGGGGACGGGGAGCCCGGGGTTGGGGGCACAGAGGTTGGGGGCACAGGGGACGGGGAGCCCGGGGTTGGGGGCGCAGGGGCCTGGGACGGGGAACCCGGGGTTGGGGGCACAGGGGTTGGGGGCACAGGGGCCTGGGACGGGTAACCGTGGTTGGGGGCACAGGGGACGGGGGATGGGGGCGCAGGGGCCTGGGACGGGGAACCTGGGTGGGGTACTGGATTTCCAGGAGCAGAAAGAATGCAGGTGGCCCCCACCCCAGCCGACTGACAGCGAACCCTAAGGCTCCAGCTCCCGGGTAGGAGACTCTCCGCTAGAGCCCACCCCCCTTACCCTGCCTTTGCTCTGTGTCTGCTGTCCTGACAGACACGGCCTCGTCCCGCCCTTTCCTGCCCAGCACCTTCATCTTCCATGTGGGGCAGGTTCCTCTCAGAGCCCAGACAAGCCCAACCTCCGCCAGCCTGCGGCCTGGGGCGGCCCCGGGCTCCCCTCCCACCGAGTCCCAGGTGCTGGAACCCTGCCCCAGCCCGGCCTGTGGGGCCTCGGAGGAAGGGGAGGTGGGTAAAGCAGCAACATGAAGGGCTGACGACGAGGCCAGAACTCACTGGACGAGGGAGGAAACGAGCCCACCTTGCCTCGGTGCCGGGAATGACAGGGACCCAAGTTACAGTTCGAGAGGCCAGGCTTCCACCGGGCCCTGCTGCTCACACGCAATCCATCTCCATGCCCATTAAGAGGCGTCGCAAGACTGGCGTTTGGTGCGCCTTGTCCCCCGGCACCAGGGGACGCTTCTGGCGTTTAGCTCATCGCTTTCATCCTTGTCTTCCATGGGTCAACCGACCTGACCCAGCCCCACGCTGTCACTCATCGTAAGTGAACCTATCAACACGCATGTAATGAACACTCAGGGGAGTATTAACTGTTTGCATGTGAAATTACTTCATTCTTCATGCTTCACGAAAGTCAGTTTTGCATAATAAATTATAATGAGGGCAGCTGACAAGCCTGTCTGGCGGGAGCGACAGGAGGAAGTAAGTGGGACCTCATTGGCTGTGGTCTGTCCCAGGCTGTGGTCTGTCTGAGGCTGTGGTCTGTCCTGAGGCTGTGGTCTGTCTGAGGCTGTGGTCTGTCCCAGGCTGTGGTCTGTCCCAGGCTGTGGTCTGTCTGAGGCTGTGGTCTGTCTGAGGCTGTGGTCTGTCCCAGGCTGTGGTCTGTCCCAGGCTGTGGTCTGTCCCAGGCTGTGGTCTGTCTGAGGCTGTGGTCTGTCCCAGGCTGTGGTCTGTCTGAGGCTGTGGTCTGTCGGAGGCTGTGGTCTGTCCGAGGCTGTGGTCTGTCTGAGGCTGTGGTCTGTCCCAGGCTGTGGTCTGTCTGAGGCTGTGGTCTGTCCCAGGCTGTGGTCTGTCTGAGGCTGTGGTCTGTCTGAGGCTGTGGTCTGTCTGAGGCTGTGGTCTGTCCCAGGCTGTGGTCTGTCTGAGGCTGTGGTCTGTCCCAGGCTGTGGTCTGTCGGAGGCTGTGGTCTGTCTGAGGCTGTGGTCTGTCCCAGGCTGTGGTCTGTCTGAGGCTGTGGTCTATTCTGAGGCTGTGGTCTGTCCCAGGCTGTGGTCTGTCCCAGGCTGTGGTCTGTCTGAGGCTGTGGTCTGTCTGAGGCTGTGGTCTGTCGGAGGCTGTGGTCTATTCTGAGGCTGTGGTCTGTCTGAGGCTGTGGTCTGTCTGAGGCTGTGGTCTGTCTGAGGCTGTGGTCTATTCTGAGGCTGTGGTCTGTCTGAGGCTGTGGTCTATTCTGAGGCTGTGGTCTGTCTGAGGCTGTGGTCTGTCCCAGGCTGTGGTCTGTCTGAGGCTGTGGTCTGTCTGAGGCTGTGGTCTATTCTGAGGCTGTGGTCTATTCTGAGGCTGTGGTCTGTCTGAGGCTGTGGTCTGTCTGAGGCTGTGGTCTATTCTGAGGCTGTGGTCTATTCTGAGGCTGTGGTCTGTCCGAGGCTGTGGTCTGTCCCAGGCTGTGGTCTGTCCCAGGCTGTGGTCTCTCCCGAGGCTGTGGTCTGTCTGAGGCTGTGGTCTGTCGGAGGCTGTGGTCTGTCTGAGGCTGTGGTCTGTCTTGAGGCTGTGGTCTGCCTGAGGCTGTGGTCTGTCCCAGGCTGTGGTCTGTCCCAGGCTGTGGTCTGTCCGAGGCTGTGGTCTGTCCCAGGCTGTGGTCTGTCTGAGGCTGTGGTCTGTCGGAGGCTGTGGTCTGTCCGAGGCTGTGGTCTGTCTGAGGCTGTGGTCTGTCTGAGGCTGTGGTCTGTCGGAGGCTGTGGTCTGTCTGAGGCTGTGATCTGTCTTGAGGCTGTGGTCTGTCTGAGGCTGTGGTCTGTCCCAGGCTGTGGTCTGTCTGAGGCTGTGGTCTGTCCCAGGCTGTGGTCTGTCCCAGGCTGTGGTCTGTCTTGAGGCTGTGGTCTGTCCTGAGGCTGTGGTCTGTCCCAGGCTGTGGTCTGTCCTGAGGCTGTGGTCTGTCCCAGGCGGCACAGCAGCCGCTGGCCCTCGTGTCCCTTCCCTCCGTCCCCAAAATCCTGGTCCTTTCAACATCTCTTTGACCCTGAAAAACCCGTCAGTGCCCGGGAGATGGGCACCGTCCAGTCTCCCCCGAGTGCAGAGCTTCATAAATCCACCTCAGAAGGACCTACCTGCCGCTGACTGAACCCCCGTCAGAATCCTCCTCGTCCATTTGTGGCCTCACCAGTTCTGCTGAGTGGACACCTGGCCAGTCCATTCTGTGGGGTTCCCGACAGCGTGGTTCCGGCATTCGCTGCGCTGTGCAGTCACACTGGGGACCCCACCCTCCCACCCGCCACCCCCTGCTAACGGGTATGACACCACGGCCCACAGACTTGACCACTGATCTGTGACCGTGCTCTGTAGACATCAGCTGTGTGAGGCGCAGGACCCACCCCCTGAAACACTGTGTCTGATGGGAGCGCCTGGGAGCCTGCGCTGGTGAGTACCTATCTCCGCCAGAATTGTCACCAGATGGGTCAGTGTTCTGGGTGAAGTTTCCTTGGCTTTGGAGGGGTTTTTGATCTCATTGTTTTCATAAGAAGAAACTATTTGGCTTTAAAAAATATGATTTTCCATCCGGCTGGTGTGGCTCTGTAGTTGAGCGTCTATCTATGAACCAGGAGGTGGCAGTTCGATTCTGATCAAGGGCACATGCTGGGTTGTGGGCTCAGTCCCCAGTGGGCGGCGTGCAGGAGGCAGCGGATCGATGATCTCTCTCATCTTTCTCTCTCGCCTCCCTCCCTCTCTGAAATCAATAAAAATCTATTTTTAAGAAAGCACATCATTTTCCAACAAGCTGCATCTGCATTGGATGGCCCAACATAGACCCCTCTGCCTTCCTCTAACACTGGGGTCGCCTCCTGTCACCAGTGCCCTGAGGGCTGCAGAACCCTGACTTCTGTGTGGTCATGGCCATTGTGCATGCCTGGGGCTGGGTGCTTGGGGCTGGGCCGTGTCTGCACTGCTGCTCAGGGGGCGTGGCTGATGGCTCAGGGGCGTGGCTCAGGGCGTGGCTGAGGGAAGGAGAAGGTCCCTGAACCTTTGCCTCAGTTATCTGGACTTTCCTGCTTCAGCCAGTTCTGGCCTCCGTTTCCACATCACCTGACAGGTAGACACAGGTGGCGTGGAGTCCTCTGGGCTTTTTATTTTTCTACTAGAGGCCCGGTGCACATCCTGTGCCCTCTCGCAGTCTGGGACCCCTCAGGAGATAATGACCTGCTGGCTTAGGCCTGCTCCCGGGTGGCAGAGGGCAGGCCCAATCCCTAGGTGCAGCCCCTGGTCGGGCTCAGAGCAGGGCCAATTGGGGAGTTGGGGCACTGCCCCCTGTCATGCACAGAGCAGGGCGGATCGGGAGGTTGCGATGCCACCCCTAGTCACGCTCAGGGTACAGCCGATTGGGGGGTTGGGGCACCGCCCCCTGTCACACTCAAGGCAGGGTCGATAGGGAAGTTGCGGCGCCACCCCCTGTCACGCACAGAGCAAGGCCCATCAGGGGGGTTGGGGCTCCATACCCTGTCACACACAGAGCAGGGCCGATCAGGGGGTTGAGGAGCTCCCCCCTGTCACTCACAGAGCAGGGCCGATAGGGGAGTTGGGGCACTGCCCCGTCACAGAGCAGGGTGGATCAGGGGGTTGGGGTGCTGCCCCTGTCATGCACAGAGCAGGGTCCATCAGTGGGTTGAGGAGCTGCCCCCTGTCACTCACAGAGTAGGGCCGATAGGGGAGTTGGGGCACCGCCCCCTGTCACACACAGAGCAGGGCCGATCAGGGGGTTGGGGCACTGCACCCTGTCACACACAGAGCAGGGCCGATCAGGGGGTTAGGGCGCTGCACCCTGTCACACACAGAGCCGCAGGGCGATCAGGGGGTTGGGGAGCTCCCCCCTATCAGGCACAGAGCAGGGCTGATCAGGGGGTTGGGGCGCCTTCCCCTGTCACGAACAGAGCAGGGCGGATAGGGAGGTTGTGGCCCCGCCCCCTGTCACACACAGAGCCGCAGGGCGATCAGGGGGTTTGGGCGCTGCCCCCTGTCACGCTGATCCCGGTGCTGGGAGGCATATTACCCTTTTACTATATAGGATAGAGGCCTGGTGCACGGGTGGGGGCTGGCTGGTTTGCCCTGAAGGGTGTCCTGGATCAGGGTGGGGGTCCCCACTGGGGTGCCTGGCCAGTCTGGCTGAGGGGCTGAGGGCCGTTTTCAGGCTGGCGGGTGACTGAAGCTCCCAACCGCTCCTTTTTTTTTTTTTTTTTTTCTTATTCTGGGCCAGCTTTAGCTCTGAGGCCTTGGCTGCTAAAAGCAGGTTTCTGGCCTTTGTTTACCTTCTGTATTTGATACAATGTTGCAGTCCGGCTGGCTGAAGCCCGGCTGACTAACGCAGGTTTCTGGGGTTTTGTTTAGCTTCTATATTTGCAACATAGTTGCTTAGAGTTGCAGCTGAGAGGCCGGCAAGTCAGGCGGGGAATGTTGGAGTCCGCAGTCACTGGAGCAAGCAAGCCTCCTGTTCGCTTCAGTGCATGGCTGCCGGCCGCCATCTTGGCTGGCAGTTAATTTGCATATCGCCCTGATTAGCCCATGGGAAGGGTAGCGGATGTACGGCTAATTACCATGTTTCTCTTTTATTAGATAGGACTAGAGGCCCGATGCATGAAATTCGTGCAAGAGTAGGCCTTCCTTCCCCCGGCTGCTGGCACCGGCTTCCCTCTGGTACCCAGGACCCAGGCTTCCCTTGTAGCCCCAGCTTCGTCCGGAAGGTCCTCCAGGAGGATGTCTGGTCTAATTAGCATATTACACTTTTATTATTACAGATATTTTAAATTCCAAGATGATCAGCATGGCCCTGAACAGAATAGGTAACCCATGGCCCTGGCCGGGAGGCAGCCAATCGCTGTTCCTCTCTCTCTCTCTCTGCCCCCCCCTTCCACTCTCTCTAAAAATCAGTGGAAAGAATATCCCCAGTGCACCTGGGCCGGGCAGGCAAGGCAGCCTCTCCTCCAACCAGGCAACTCCGGAGCGGCCCAGTGGTGTGAGGCCCTGGATGTTGGGTTCCTGCCCCGCCTCACCTCCTTGCCATCACCCTTCTGCTGACCTCACCGATCAACCTATTAACAAGACTAGGGGAGACCAAGATGGCGGCGTAGGTAAACATCGGAGAACACTGCCGCAAACAACCATTTCAAAAATACAACTAAAAGACTGAACGGACATCACCCAGAACCACAGGAAGGCTGGCTGAAGAGAGACTCTACAACTAGAAGGAAAGAGAACAGCAAATCGAGGCTCAGAGGCGGCGCAGTGTGGAAAATACAAAGGTACCGAGGTGCGCGCGCAAAGCGGGCTGGTGGCTGAGGGCGCGGTTGTCGTTTTCGGTCGGGAGTGAGTCTCAGACTCTGGGCTCCAGATCCGGGCGAGTCTCTAGGGACCCAGACTCAAACGGGAGAAGCGGGATTATCCGGCATCAGTTGGAACCTGAGGGCAGCTTTCTCTCCGAGGTTTGCAGCGGCTGCCGGGGTTCTGAGAAGCAGAGCCTCTGGGAACGGGACTGAGCGTGGCCATAACTGCTCCCTCCACCCGCCCTGTTGATCCCGCCCCGCCCAAAGCCTGCGCACAGCCATTTGCCAATCGCCTCAGGCAAAGGCTGGACTAGCACCTCCCCAGAAGGCAGACGTGTTCCACACAGCTGATTTCCACAGCCAGTCGACCTGGGGGTCAAATCCCTCTAGTGTTAACTACAACAATTAAGGCTTGGCTAGAACAAGACTGCGCACAGAGACCACAAGGGGGTGCACCAAGAAAGCATAAAAGATGCGGAGACAAAAAAACATGACAGAAATGGAGGATATGGAGCTAAGAATCGCAATTTTGAGGGCTTGCCATAAATTTGTGCAGAGCCTCACGAAAACTAATGAGACCCTCGATGCTACGATAAAGAAATTAGAAAGTAAGCATACACGGACTGAAATAAAGAATATTATACCCAATAGCAGACCAGAGGAGTACAATAATCAAACCAAAGATTCGACAAAAAACACCCAATTGGAAAAGCAAAATGAAAAAAGAATCCGAAAGTGTGAAGATAGTGTAAGGAGCCTCAGGGACAGTTTTAAGCGGTCTAATATCAGAGTCATTGGAGTCCCAGAAGATGAGAGACAGCAAGATATTGAAAACCTATTTCAAGAAATAATGGCAGAAAACTTCCCCCACCTGGTGAAAGAAATGGACTTACAGGTCCAAGAAGCGCAGAGAACCCCAAACAAAAGGAATCCAAAGAGGACCACACCAAGACACATCATCATTAAAATGCCAAGAGCAAAAGACAAAGAGAAAATCTTAAAAGCAGCAAGAGAAAGAGGCTCAATTACCTACAAGGGAATACCCATACGACTGTCAGCTGATTTCTCAACAGAAACTTTGCAGGCCAGAAGGGAATGGCAAGAAATATTCAAAGTGCTGAATACCAAGAACCTACAACCAAGATTACTTTATCCAGCAAAGCTATCATTCAGAATTGAAGGTCAGATAAAGAGCTTCACAGATAAGGAAAAGCTAAAGGAGTTCATCACCGCCAAACCAGTATTATATGAAATGCTGAAAGGTATCCTTTAAGAAGAGGAAGAAGAAGAAAAAGGTAAAGATACAAATTATGAACAACAAACATGCATCTATCAACAAATGAATCTAAGAATCAAGTGAATAAATAACCTGATGTACAGAATGAACTGGTGATTATAATAGAATCAGGGACATAGAAAGGGAATAGACTGACTATTCTTGGGGGAAAAAGGGGTGTGGGAGATGCGGGAAGTGACTGGACAAAAATCATGCACCTATGGATGAACACAGTGGGTGGGGAGTGAGGGTGGAGGGTGGGGTGGGAGCTGGAAGGAGGGGAGTTATGGGGGGAAAAAAGAGGAACAAATGTAATAATCTGAACAATAAAGATTTAATTTAAAAAAAAAAAAAAAAAAACAAGACTAACCATGACGGACGGACTGCTCCGGTCCCCTGCACACCACAAATTTGGGGGACAGAGAGTCCCCCCAGACTGGCCTGGACCCTGGGGGATGTAGTGGCTCATACGGCCTTAGCCTGTCCCCACCCACTGCCCACGACAAGGACCCTTTCCTTCGCTGGAACATTGGTGCCAGCGCCTCCCTGTCCCCACAGGTGGCCCTGGACCCTGAAATGGGTTCTTCTCCTCCCCTGGCTTTCCTGCCCCACCTGGGTCTCTCCGCGGGGGTGAGAGGGCCGCTGGCCGTCGCGGCCCACCCCAGGGGAGCCCGGAGCCGGGCGCTCAGTCACCCGGAGGAGGCGCTGAACCCAGGGCCCTGGGCAGGTGTTTGTAAAGCTTGGAGGTGCCTCCGGCCATTCTCGAGGGACTAGGCAGCCTGGGGCTTCCTGGGGGGGGGGGGGGGGGGGGGGAACGCCCTCACGTGGCTGAAGCCCCCGGGGAGGCCGGGGGGGGGGGGGGGGGGCGACGCTGGAGGGCAGGCCCGGGCGAAGGGTGGAGGGGAGCCCGGCCTCCGTCCCCACTCGGGCCGCTTCTGCCTCTGTCGGAGGTGGGGATGGAGGAGACGCGGCCAGGCCCTGCCCATCGTCTCTGCTGCCACGGAAGGAGCGCCCCAAGGTCACAGGGGTCACCGAGCCTGGCACGCTTTTCCAGCGCCAGCAGCCGGCGCTGAGCCGGCCGCTCCCGCTCGGGCACCTGGGACTCGGAAATGCGGCTCCTGATGGAAAACTCGGGGGTTTTCCCAAGAAGCAGGGGAAGGGGGGGCGAGGCGCTCATCTGCATCGCAGATCGCCGCTCGAAGAAAATGGGGCATCCATAATTCATGGCACGTGGGGGGGCGCCTCCTAGCAACCGAGTCCTGGCAAGGCGCCCGACAGCCGCGTGGGCGTCCAGGCCGCCGGGGCTGCTGCCGCGGTGTCCGAGGGGCGGGGAACGCGGCTGGGCGGGCGGAGGTGGCTCCGAGCCACGGAAAACGGGGCCAATATCCGGGCCGGCCGCTCCCCAGAGCCCGAGGCTGCGCCCCCACATGGAAGCCCTCCCTCTCGCCCCAGGCCGCGGGGCCCCGAGAGCCGGCTCTGCGGGCCTCAGGTGCCTGGGGAGCGGCTCGGGACCCCAGCAGGGTCCCCGCAGGCCCCCCTCCGTGGCAGCCCCGGGAACCAGAACCACTCGCCCCTCGTCCTGCGCGGCCGTGCGACCAGTACGCGCGCGCGCGCGCACCCACGGAAAGCCCCTGACATTCATGGGAGGGGGGTCCTGCTCGTGAAATACTGGGGCGCTGGGCTTTCAGGAAGACTTGACGGCCACCCCGACACCCGCCGTCCACACGGTTCTCCAGAAGGAAAGGCCTGTGGCGGCCCCGAGGGTCCCGGGCGCCGGGCGTGAATGTGGCGTCTAGCGGCTCTGACCGCCCTTTGCTCCTCTGAGGGGAGGTATTAGATGAGTTCTCTCTGCTGCGGCCCCAGTATCCAGGGCCCTCCCCGCGGCCGCCGCCGCCAGCACCCTGATGGACTTACATGGGAGCCTGCACCCCCAGGCCAGTGCGCTCAATGGTTAGAGCAAGACCCTCGCACCAAAAGTCAAAGGTCACGAGTAATCTAACTCAGTCAGGGGCATGCATGTACCTGGGTGGCAGGTTCATCCCTGGCCCTGGTCGGGGCACAAGTGGGAGGCAGCCAATCGATGTGTCTCTCTTGCATCAATGTTTCCCTCCTTCCCTCCCTTTCACTCTAAAAATGAATGGGAAAAATATCCTCGTGTGAGGATTAAAAAAACAAGGGGTCTGCACACTGCTTTATTTTTTATATATATATTTTATTGATTTTCTACAGAGAGGAAGAGAGAGGGATAGAGAGTTAGAAACATCGATCAGCAGCCTCCTGCACACCCCCTTACTGGGGATGTGCCCACAACCAAGGTACATGCCCTTGACCGGAATCGAACCTGGGACCCTTGAGTCTGCAGGCCGACGCTCTATCCGCTGAGCTAAACCAGTTAGGCCTGGTCATTCAGTTTAAACCCCCTGATCTTTTCTCCCTAATGATTTTATTTTGCCGAGGGGGCAATGTAGGCGCTGGGCCCCTCCCTCCAACTCATTTCAGCCTTGATTACGTAAGACTGACTCATTTACTGCATGTGGTGTGCATCATGTCTGTGCCCATGCCTGTGTGCGAGGGGGTGGAGGCAAGTTTCCTGACCACAGTCCTAGTTTCTTTTGTGGAGGCGCCCTCTAGTGGCCGCAGGAAAGATTGCACCATGAAATGCCACCTTGCATGAGAACTCACCCATGTTCATGTTATGGAAATTTTTCAGAAAATATTTTATTTGGGGTTTGAAAAGTTGGGACACCAAAATACTAAGGCACAGAAACCCCATTCTTGCCAGACTCCTGAGAGCAGGGTCCCTGTGCAGGCGCCTGGGCACAGTAGCAAGTCCCACACACAGGCTTGTCCTAAGTCAAAGACAGAGACCAAGGTGCCGCCCTGCTTTTGCCCCCCGTCTACTCTGCTCTCGGGGGCCCCTTCTCTGCAGTGTCCTGCCAGGCGGCACTGAGGACGGACTGTCTGTCTGTCCGGGGGTTAGTGAGGTGCTGCCTTCTCCCAGGCTCACACTCAGCGTACCGGGTGCTCCCTGAGGCCCGGTGGGGGGTGAGGGCCAAGAAGGGGCACATTGGCAGGACCTGTGCCTGGTGTCCATGGGTCCTGACACCAAGGACGACCTGGCAGGTGATGAGTGACCCATCAGGTGACGGGCAGCCCACGGGTGCTTCTCCGCACTGACCATCACCCCCGCCAACAACCTGCGTCCACCCTGGACACGGGGCCATGGCCCAGCCAGTGACCAGCGGCTCCAGCTCCAGGTTAACCTCTGCCTTTGATGTGGCACAGAGGCTGCGAACCCTTCTTCATAATCAAACCCCCGGCAGGCGGGGGCGCTTCTTCCCAGGGGAAGCAGGTGGAAGAGGGTCATCGCACTCGCCTGTGGGTGTCTGCAGCCTCCGCAGCAGCCACCATGGGGAGCGTCCCTGTGGGCGAAGGGTCCCCGCAGAGACCAGCTGTGCCCGGGGCCAGGGTGCAGTATTTTATTTTGTCTTTATTTTTAATATTTTTATTGATTTCAGAGAGGGAGAGATAGAAACACCAAGGATGGGAGAGAATCATTGATGGGCTGTCTCCTGTGCCCCCACTGGGGATCAAGCCCACAACCTGGCATGTGCCCTGACCGGGAAGCCATTACCTCTTGGTTCCTAGGTCAACGATCAACCACTGATCCACTCCAGCCGGGAAGGGGTTGGGATGAAGCGGGAGGGGAGCCCAGCAGGGGAACTGGGCGTGGTACTGGGTCAGACAAGGCCGGTGTGTGCTCTGTGTGGGTGAGCAGAGGAGGACGTGGCGAGGGGCAGGATGACCCCAAGAAAGCCCCCCAGGCTAGAGACCACAGGGTGACACAGCAGGCCCCTGGAACATGGGCAAGGGAAGTGGAGACAGTGAGGTGACGTCCCAGTGCCCCACGCCCTTGCAGGAGGCAGTTGCTGCTTCAGGACTGGTGGCCGCTATGTCTTCCCACAGCCGGTAGGGTCACCGTCACCTTTAGGGTCACCTGTCGCCTGTGGGGTCACCTGTTGACTGTAGAGTCACTGCCACCTGATGGGTCACCTGTCACCTATCAGGTCACCTGTCACGTGTAAGGTCACCCCTCATCTGTAGGGTCACCTGCCACCTGTAGTGTCACCGTTGCCTGTAGGGTCACTGTCGCCTATGGGTCATCTATCACCTGACAGGTCGCCTGTGGCATTAGGAGGCCATGGACACTGGGTGTGGACGCTGACAAGGCAAACCTCGCAACAAACATGGAGACGCACGATGGTCTGAAACGCCATGTTCCTGGGACACAGAAGAGAGGGCGACGGAACGCCAGACCTTCCGGGCTGCGCACCTTCTCCTACACCCAGTTAGCACGGGAGACTCGGCGTGGGGTGGCACAGGGTCATTTAAATGTCACCGTCATAACTATCATGTCTGCAACCGCTTAGTGCGTTTATTCACATGTATAACATGCTCATAAACACTGAAATGAGACAAACCCAAAACCAGCAGGAGCCACCCTGGCCGGTGCTCAGTGGTTAGAGCGTTGGCCTGTGAACCAAAGGGTCTCATACCTGGGTTGCATGCTCAATCCCTGGCCCCGGTCGGGGCACATGCGGGAGGCAACCAATAGGTGTCTCTCTCACATCAATGTTTCTCTCTCCCTCCCCCACTCCCTCCTTTCCATTCTCTAAAAATCTATGGGCCCTAGCTGGTTTGCTCAGTGGATAGAGCATCAGCCTATGGACTGCAGGGTCCCAGGTTCAATTCCAGTCAGGGCATATGCCTGGGTTGTCAGCTCGATCCCCAGTGTGGGGCGTGCAGGAGGCAGCCAATCAATGGTTCTCTCTCATCATTGATGTTTCTCTCTCTCTCTCCCCCTTCCTCTGAAATCAATACAAATATATCTTTTTAAAAATAATAAAAATGAAAGGAAAAGGAAAAAATATCCTCGGGTGAAGATTAACAACGAAGAAAACCAGCAGGAGCCGTTGCGAAGGAGGGTGGGCGAGCAGGACTCCAGGTACCCGGGACCTTGGGGGGCGCAGCCTGAAGCGGGCGGTGTGTAGGGTTCACCAGCCTCGTGCGGGCACCAGGTCTGAGGCCTATGTGACTGCAGGGCCAGGTGGGTGGGGGCGGAGCTTGCACCCCACTTCACACTGAGGCTTGGGGAACATACATGTGGCCCAGGGCCCATGTTCTCACCTGTGAAAGGACAGTGACACGGCCGGGCTTGGACACAGCCATGGTCACAGCACCGCCCAAGCCGCCCGAGCCCCACGTGCCCACAGAAGCCCCTGCTCCCCTGCTCCACCCGCCCCCTGGGCTGAAGGACAGGGTGTCAGTGATGTCCCTGGGCAAAGGACCCAGCGTGTGCCCGGGACAGGCAGTGTTTCTGAGGTGTGGGCGGTGGACTTGGGGCGCAGCCTGCCCTGACCCCCAGCGCACCCAGGCCACTTTCTTGGGCGGGAAGGGTTATGGGGCCATCATCGGGGCCACCTGGGCCACTCACTGTACGATGGCTCCTCATGAAACAACTTTTATGACATAAAAACTGGATTTCATTTGTTCACTGAGAATGAATGCACTGAAGGGAAAGCCTGGGCGCCCAGGGGCAGAGGCCGTCACCGCTGCCGCAGTGTGAGGTCACCGTGCCCGCCGAGACCCTTGCAGGAGTCAGGAGCAGCGGCACCAGAGGCCAGGATAGGCCTTCCCCAGGGGACCCTCTGTGGATGGCCAGTTCCAGGGGGACCTGTGAGGGCTGGAGGGACAGGGAGGATGAGGGCTGAACCACGGAGGCTGGGCACGCTGGGTGACGTGCTTGGTGGCTGACACCCCCCACATCCACTCCTGCTCTTGCCCCCACCTCCTCAGCCACCTCAGGGCCGAGAATGCCGTGGAGGCGGTGGGGACGGATGTGCGTCATGTCCCTGAAGCACACACTGGGTCTGTCTGGTGTATTTACGACCCCCTCCCCCCACCCAGGCACAGCTTAACGCGTGGTGAGCCCGTGCACAGGCTGGGAGCAGGGACCTGCCCACACCTCTTCCCCCCACGAGGCCAGTCATGCAATTCCTGTCACTCTTTTCTTCAGAAGAAATGACCTGAGCAGCCACCGTGTGGGGTTGGGGGGCGAAGGTGCCAGCACACACGGGGTGCCTGCTGCCGGGCGCAGCCATGGCTCTGGCTCTCACCTGACCTGGCAACAGGAGGAGGCCCTTCCAGCTGACAGGAGGCCATGCTGGCCTGTCACCTGGCTCTCAGGGGCGCTCTGATCCGGGAAGAGTCCCCCAGGGACCTGGCTGCCTATGGACGGTGGCAAGTTCCGGGAAAGCCCTCTCGGCAAACCCTCGAGGCGGAAGCTGGCAGCCTGGACATCCGGGTAGAATCCTGAGCCTGAGCCTTCGGGCCTGGGCTCCACCAGCCAGCTGTCCAAGGGAGGGGCCTCACGGAGCCGGCAGGATGGAGCCCGGGGACCATGCAGGCCCTCCGTGCGCACACGGTGCCCATGAGACTTTCCCACCCCAGGGCGAGCGCGGAGGCGGGGCGGACACACCCCTCGCTGACTGTCCTGACAGCCCCGAGCAGGGGGCAGACGCCCGGAAGGCATCGTGCCCGCTCTGCGTTGACCGTTGCAGACTGGAGTCGGGCCAGCATGGCAGGCAATGCTCGCTGAGCCGCTGGTCAGCTATAGGCCAACGGCTCATGAGAGCCCAGTCCTGTGTGCTCCTGTGGGCAGAGCCAGGCGGGCGGAGGTGGAGGGCCCGCCCGGCAGGTGTGGGGAAGGTCTGCCCTGGGCAAGCCCGCCCGACCAGGGCTGACACATGAACTTAGATCCCACCCACTAAAACCTCATTTTGGCAAAAAGAAGATCAGGTGTGACCGCTCGCCCCTGTCACGGCCCCACCGTCTCCAGGCTACGAACGATGTTTGAGGGTTTCCCGTGTCCTGGTTTTGAGGGGCCACGGGGGGAGGGTACAGGGATCTCTAGGAGGACTGTTTGTGCAACTTCCTGTGAACATGTGTGCACTTCACAAGTATGATTGGAGGGTTTGGCAGCCTTTAATCCTCCTAACACAGGCCAAAAGCTCTGTCCCCAGAGGTGACCCCCAAGCAGGAGGTAGGGGGCAGCACAGCGAACCCCGCGGTGCCCACCTGAGCCCGGCAGGTGTGGCTGCGCCTCTGCTGCGTGGCTGCACCCTGCTCACCTGGGAGTGGACCCACCGAGTGGCCCTGGGCCTCTCCAGCTCACTGAGCCAGCCCCGCGGTGGGCAGTGAGGCCCCACGGCTGCACGAACACTTGTCATGTCAGGGCTTGAAGCACTCACGGCTCTGACACCACCCCCGACACTGCTCCAGGGTGACCGGCCCCCAGGGACAGTGAGGGACAAGTGCCATGAAACCTTCCCTCCCGCTGCCCCCAAGAGGCCCCCGAGTGACAGGGTGAGTCCCACTCAGGACAGACCCACCTGGACCTGCATGTGCCACCCCCTCACAGCGAGGCCCGGGCCTCAGGATGCAGCCGACAGGCCACGGCCAGGACACTCGGAGGCATGTCCCTGCACCAGCCCGTGTCCCAGGAGGCTGCTGGCCTCACGCTGTTCAACGGGGTGTTACCTCAGAATCCAGCCTTTTGCCCCAAAACATCCACCCCTGGAACTGAGACGGCACACGGCTGAGACCATGCGGGCTGAGGCGGTGAAGGAGGCCGGAGCCGGGTGGTGCTCACAACTTTATTTCCGCGGTGGCGCCCAGGTCAGGTCACCGTGTTGGCCGTTCCCACAAGCACACCCGGCCCCGCCCGCAGCTGCGCCCCCACCCACACAGGAGCAGCGCCCTGTGGCCACCATATCAAACCACACGCCGCACCAGACGGCGGCACAGGCCAAGCCCAAGTCGCCGGCTCCGCGCCGTGGGTTTGAGTTGCTGGCATTTTTACATCACATCCACACTTCTCACAATTCCCTTGTTTCCACGAGGGCGAGGAAAAGGCGGGTGGGCAGCAGGCTCTGGTGTTAGCGGAGGTGTAGTCGCCACAGGGGGCAGCTGGGCGCCCCCGACCGCAGCCGGGGAGCAAAGCGTTAGGTAGCGGGTGGTGCAGAGAAAGCACAGAGGCGAGGCTGGCCACACAGGAGGGCAGTGTCCACAGACGAAACTCGAGCTTGTGCCTGCTGGCACCCGCGTGCCAGGCAGCCGTCTGCTTCCTCGCACCCTCAACTCGGAGCCCGGGCTGTTTACGGAGCAAAGCTCTGTAGCGTCCCCTGCACGAGCTTCGGGGAACGGTGATGGGTTGGGAAGAAAGGAAGGACTAGCACTAATCACAGCACACTTGACATCGGCCGGTTCTACTCGGAGGGTCAGGTTTACAAGCTCAATGACGTGACCAACAAGGACGGGGCCACGACAGGTGCTGAGGTCTGACCCCGGGACAGCAGGCAGCACCTGCGGGCCCGCTCAGGTGTGACGTGTGTGACCTGGAGTCGCCCACACTCACTACCCTCGATTCCCAACGCCGGCCCCACGAGGAGCCACCCGCTGCCTGTCTACCTGTCACGCCCCTAAAGCTAGCGCTGCGTCAGGGGTTCGCACGGCGGCCGCACCATCAAGAACAAGCGAGAGCCCCAACCGCTGCCCAGGAATCGCTATCTTAGTGCTGGGCTGCGGCCAGGGTGGGCACTCACGCCACCGCCTGCTCATCACCCGCCGCCTGACTGGCCACCCGTCCGCGTCCCGGGGTGAGGAGGTGACAGGGCGGGGAGCAGGCGCCCTACCTATCGCGTGCACACACCACACAGCGCGACGCCGCGGCGGCAGGCGCTCTAGTGCTGCCCCTTGGTCGACTTCTTCTTCTTGGACTCGTCTCTGTGCTTCTGCTTCTTCCTCTTGCCACCTTCTTTGAGTCCTAAGGAAACACGGCTTGTGAAACACTGTGTGCGGCAGCTGGTCTCCCCCACCCCCCGGACCCAACCACGTTCAACTGTCCCCAGGTTAACAGCACACATGACACCGGAAAGCCACGCCTCCTCACGTGCCCATGGCCCACACCTAAAGCTCAACAAAAGGCTCTTGGCTTTACCACCACGGCCGCCGTCCGGGGCCCACCTGGCAGGGCACAGCCCGTCCCCTGGCATCCCCGCTTCCCCCACCAGAGTCTGCTGCGGGAGGCCCTGCCTGGGTGGGGACCAGCGCCCCCTTCCATCCCGGTGGTGGCACCCGAGGGACAGAGGCAAGGAGACCCCCTGGCCCCTGTCCGAGCCACGCAAGGCCTCTGCCATCAGCAGTTCTGCAGACACAAGCCAGGCCAGGCCCCTTTGGCCCGAGGCCTGTGGAAAAGGCCACCTGAGCGCACCCTTAAGAACCTGTTACCGGCGACGTTCCACAGCCGTCTCCAGTCCTGACTCAGCCACCCACTCTGGGGACACTAGCAGGTGTCACAACCCCGTGGGTGGGTCCCCACAGACAGCCCCGTGATGCAGCCGCGCCGACTCCTGCCCCAGTGCCCGGCTGCCGGTGGAAGCCGAGGCTCTCACTGCATGGCGCACACAACACAAGGCTCCGGCCCCTGGGTTCTCGGCGGTGGCATTCGGGGCCGCTGCCGCCTTCACCAGCAACTCGGAAGCCCAGTCACTCCGCCTCCCCTCCGAGGGCCCAAAAGCCGGCCGCTGCCTCCGCCCTCGCCACCTGGTAGGAGGTCCGCGACATTTGCAGAGGCCGCAGCACCGGAAGTGAGGGCGGGCGCCCCTACTAGCAGGGCCGGCTGTGGGGACATGGGCCTGGGCCCTGGCAGAGGACCTGACAGAGGGAGACAACGGCCTCCGAGGAGAAACGTGGGACCAGAGCCACGGAGCCTGCGGTGTGTCCCCCAACGTGACTGCAGGGAGTGGGAGGAGGTGGCGGGAGGCGGCCGCGGAGGACCCACCTGGGTCACGGTGAGAGGGGCAGGGAGGCCTGCAGCTCTGGGGGGCCAGACACCCACCAACGTGAGGAAAAGGGGAAGGACTCCTCACTCCCATTCTTATCAAACATGCATTTCTAAGTTTAAGAGCACAGGAAACCTGGCTGGGGTAGCTCAGTGGTTACACAACGACCTAGGAACCAGGAGGTCACAGTTTGATTCCGGTCAGGGCACATGCCCGGGTTGTGGCTCGATTCCCAGTAGGGGGTGTGCAGAAGGCAGCTGAACAATGATTCCATCTCATCATTAATGTTTCCATCTCTCTCCCTCTCTGAAATCAATAAAAATATATTTTAAAAGAATAAAGAGCACAGGAAAATTACCTTGGCCTCACAAGGGATTTAACGAGAGATGGTGCGTGTTTGATTGGCGCAGCCACACACACACCCCGCATACCTCTCTGGGAGGTGCCCGCCCTGCATCTGGGGCCCATCAGATCCCCGCAGCCCAGGAGCTGGGCAGACGCAGACCCGTGGTCTGGTTGGGAAATTTCTTCAAAATCGTGTAAAGAGACCTGCGGGTTTGGCTCAGTGGATAGAGCACTGGCCAGCAGACTGAAGGTCCTGGGTTTGATTCCTGGTCAAAGGCACGTACCTGGGTTGCGGGTTCCATTGCCGGCCCTGGTCAGGAGGCAGCCAATCGATGTTTTCTCTCTCTCTCTCTCTCTCTCTCTCTCTTTCTCGCTCTCTCTCTCTCTCTCTCTCTCTCTGTCTCTCCCCCCACCCCTTGCTTCCCTCTCTCTAAAAATCAATGGAAGAAATTTCCTCAGGTGAGGATTAATTAAAAAGATGGTTTTAATTGTGTAAGGAAATGGATGTGTGATGGGAGGGTTGGCCTCCAGGCTCGAGGCGTGTGGACACTCAGATCCCGCCACCACCTCCCATGCCCTGGGCCTCGCACCTCACCCAGCCTGGCCCTGCAGCTCCACCCACAGCCCTTCCTGACGCGGAGTCCGGACTGGAAGGAAGCACTGTGCAGGTGAGTGAGGGCGGGCCCTCAGGATCCTTGTAAAACAACTCCTCTGCTCTTTCCTGAAAATGCTCAATGTTTACATTAATTTAAAACAAAACAAAGCAATAAGACGTGGGCCGCCCTGCCCCCCAGGGCCGCCCTGCCAGCGATTTCGAGGGGACATGTCGGGGGGCCTGGGAAAGAGTAGCTGTGAGCCTCACGGAGAAGCGCAGGCGAGCAAGTCAGTTTCACTGCAAGACAAGCTCCCCGCCTCCCGCAGACCTGCCCCACCCCAGCCCCAAGCCTTTAGCCCGCAGCCAGGGCGCGTCTGCAGGGCCCAGTGCAGAGTTAAGGGCCATCCTGGCCAGTGGCTCAGTCGGTGGCTCAGTCGGTTGGAGTGTCGTCCCAGGTTGTGGATTCGATTCCCAGTTGGGGTGCGTGTAGGAGGCAACCAGTCAACATTTCTCTCACTCGCTTTCTCCCTTCCTCTCTCTAAACATAAATTTTAAGAGTTAAGGGCGGAGGCCCCTCGTTCCTGAGTGTTCCCTGTGCAGGAATTCTGATGTCCTTCCCAGTGGCCTCACCTGCGGGAGCGTGGCTCACACAAAAGCCCGACCCCTCAGTCTCCTGGCCACTTGCTGGTTCCTGGGCTGTGCAAGGACACACGCGTGACGTCAGAAATGAGTCGGCAAGCTTTACGGGTTAGAGTGGAAGGCAATGCACGTTAAGAAGCCAAATTCGCCTTCGCTGGTTTGGCTCAGTGGATAGCAGCGGTTCTCAACCTGTGGGTCGCAACCCCTTTGGAGGTCGAACAACCCTTTCACAGGGGTCACCTAAGACCATCGGAAAACACATATATAATTACATATTGTTTTTGTGGTTAATCACTATGCTTTAATTATGTTCAATTTGTAACAATGAAATTGGGGGTCACCACAACATGAGGAACTGTATTAAAGGGTTGCGGCGTTAGGAAGGTTGAGAACCACTGGGATAGAGCGTCGGTCCCAGGTTTGATTCCGGTCGAGGGCACATGCCCAGGTTGCAGGCTCAAACCCCAGTGTGGGGTGTGCAGGATGCAGACGATCGATGATTCTCTCTCATCATGGATGTTTCTCTCTCACTCTCTCTCCCCCTCTCCCTTCCTCTCTGAAATCAATAAAAATATTTTTTTAAAAAAAAAAGCCAAATGCCAGCAACTAAAGCCGCCTCCCTTCCCCCTGCTGCCCGTGCCAAGGCCTGGTGGCCCAGAGCCAGGGCCAGGGCTAAAGTCACCCACCGCCCGCCGGCCCCTTCGTGCACCCTGCGCCCATACGTGAGCTGCGGCTGTGGGACCTGTCACTTCAGCACTGAGTTCCCAGCTTGGGGAGCATCTCATTAGTTTTCATCTAAATGAGCCACTTGCAGAAGCTGCCACTGCCTCCAGGTGGCACTGTCCTCCAACCCCAGGGCACCTATGTCCCGGGTAACCAGGTCCCTTCCATGTGCTTCTTTTAAAGGAAAGTTACTCAGGACTTGGAATATGGCGGGACGATGACCAGGAGATGCCGCAAGGCCCGGAGCCGCAAGGCCAGCTTAGTGAGGGCCCAGCATGAAGGGGGCCCCGTGGCCACAGGAGGGGGGCCAGCCATGGATGCTGTGGAGGGAGCAGCTGCCCAGGCAGCAGCGGCTCAGATTTCCTCGCTGCCCCTTCTTGCATCCTCCTCCAGGGCACTTCCACCCTCCGTGACGTGAGCTCACTGCATGTTTGTGGGAGAATCACGCCTTTAATTCCGTGTGACGCCACTCAGTCTTCTCAAGGTCTCATAAATTGATTTTTAAAAGGAAACAACAAATGTTTGACTCCAACATTCAGAAATGCTCCCAGGTAGGCTGGGTTCCCACAGAGTCCAGGGGGCTCCGGCCAAGGCAGGCGCCACCCCCGCAGCCACAGACGAGGACTCGTGCCGGCGCTCACAATGAGGTGTCCCCACTCCATCGCGGGACCGATAGGGACCCAGTGGTAGAAACTGACAGAGGCACATGTCTTCTGCTAATGCTGGCGTTCCCGGGTTCTCCGGCACGTGACAAAGTACCTTCCACTCCACAGGCACATCTGGGATGCAGGGCCTGGTGCTGAGCTCGGATGCGGCTTCGGCCCGGCCAGTGGGCGGTAGCCCTGTCCTGGGAGACTGGCTGGACCACACGCCTCCCTCCCAGGAACTGGGACATCTGACCCAGGGGGCTGAGGTGTCCCTCCAATCAGACGACGCGCCCATTAAATCACTGTCAAGCGACGCTCGTCCCGGGAAATGGAGCCTGCAGCCCTCCCCTGGCTGAGGCCCCCAATGTCAGGGTTCCTTCCCTAGCCGCTAGACCCTCACCTCCAGGAGGGGACAGGGAATCCTGGCGAATGTCCATTCAAGGCCAAAGGGTCCTTCCTGGTCACTCGGCTCTTCCAACTGCCCCTTTCCGTTACCCACAGAGGCTCCTCCCCAGCGGCCGGCGGCGTTGTTGGCATGGCCGGTCCCAGGGGTGGGGCTCCATTCAGGGGGGTGGGGGACACAGGTGGGACACTTCTTTCTGCCTGAACAGACACCCAGAAGGACTCCAGGGACAGATTTCGATAGAAAGCTCTGGGAGATGAACTTATTTCTGAGATAACAGTTCGGCCCTAGGTCCACGGAGTTAACCTCATGCCGCCGTGGGACACAGAGGACCAAGGGTGAGCCTTTTCCTCCCACACAGCCTGCAGCTCCAGGGGCCACACCGGCAAGGATGGCTGCACCCTCAGAGACCCCCAGAACCTGGGACAGCCCCCCCAGAACCTGGGACAGCCCCCCCGAACCTGAGTCAGACCCCCGGAACCTGAGCCAGACCCCCGGAACCTGGGACAGACCCCCCAGAATATGAGACAGACCACAGGCCTGGGAGCAGGAAAGGGCAGCACCAGGAGGAGGCCGTTGAGGCCACCAGGCCCCCAGGGAGCAGCGTGGCTTGGCACCACCCAACCTGACAGAGCCCCCGGGCGGCCTGTGTTACTTTGTATTTAACCAAATACAGGGGCAGGTAGGCTGAGACAGCGCTGCCTGGGGGCCAGTCCATCCAAATCCCGAGACCTCAGTTACAAAAGGAGCACTTAGGGTAAAAGTAGCACCTGGTGACTGTGGCATCGGCATCTGTGCCGAGACAACACACTTCATACAGAAGGTGGCACCCCGTTTTAATTGTGGGGTCTCTGGAAGGCGCCTCCCCTACCTGCCAGGTCAGCCGCACCTGCCCACCCTGCCCATCAGGTGAGGACACAGCACAGCAGTGACTTCTGTCCTCGCTGGCCTTGGGCAGGACGGGGCGCGTCCTTGGGGGGGCGCTCTGCCTCAGTTTCCCTCCGCACACCTGCTGAGAAGGCGGAGGGGTCCCAGTGGCTGGCGGCCCGATGGCGGCCCGGGTCGTCCTCGTCCTCGTGCTTGGGTAGTGGGGTGGGCCTGTGCGACCTCAGAGGGCGGGCGCTGGTGCTGGCGGGCTGCTCGGGCAGCGCGTGCTGGCCTCGGAGCTGGCAGGCCTCCCGGAAGGCGTCCTCGTCGGCCACACCTGCAAGGACAGACAGGGTCACGTGAGCGGGCACCGTAGGTGCCACCCTCACTCAGAGCAGGAAGGCTGCCCACTCCTCAGGTGCACAGTGGGGGATGCACATCACTCTGAGGGAACGGCCATGGGAATGCCCACTGACCCCAAGGCCCAGGGGACTCGAGGGCACCTGCTAGAATCCGTCCTCAGACTCAGCCCTGCGGCCCAGGTCCCGCCTCCGACTCGCTCTCCGCACGCTGACGCCCAGTCCCTGCCCACCCCCAATGCTGCAACCGGCCACAGTGGAGGCGCCCGGAAGCCCATCCCGGTCCCACCCACGTGCACCTGTGAAAACCCACGGCACTGGCGTCCGTTACGCTGGACGCACGCCCACTCTGGACAGCCCCCCACCCCCACCCCACCCTCACCCAGAGCCATATTCTTCTGGGCTTTTAAGCTGTGGAGGCCAGAGGCCGTGGCAAGCAGTTTCGATGAAGTCACACTTCCCTTCCAGTGCCCGAGGCAGGACGCACACGGAGCAGGAGATGCCCCCACCCAGTGTCTTGCCCCCACAGCCCTGGTAAGATCTGCTGGCTCCAGAAGGCCCTGAGGTACAAGGTGTTAGGACAGAGCGGAGGCCTGAGGCCTGGGCAGTTAGAGCTGCTGCCGTGGTGCTGGTGGCTGAGCACCTGAGCCCCGGGCAGTGCTGGGAGGCTGGTGGCCAGTCCTCGGGGCCTGAGCTGGGAGGACAGCCTGATCCTGGCTGCGGGGCCCGGCACGTCCTCCACAGCAGGGCTGGCCAAGGGGCCGCGCCCTCCCACCCCAGGCACAGCTTTCTGGGAAATGCTGGGATCTCGGGGGCCTGCCTTCTGGGTTTGCATTTTAGAGGATTTCCACTAAGTGTCCAGTTCCGTTTATTAAACCCCCAACCTGCAGAGCCCTGGGCGCGGCTGTGACCCACAAATACGCACATGGGCTTTACAGCTGGGGTCCAGCTCTCGGGACACACCCTCGTTGCCCGGCCTCACCCCTGCACCCGTCACATCACCACCTGTTTCCCCAAGCAGCTCCTGCAGCTCACAGCCCCCCCCCGCCCACCGCCCTCCACCAGGCTCCTGTCAGATCCCCTGCGGGTGAACTGGGCGGTCGGCTGGTGTCAGTCCTCCCCTCGAGGACCCGCATGCCCGCCAAGAAGGGTGTCAAGACCCCCGCCCCCAACACTGGCTGCTCACTGAGGCAAGCAAGCAGCACCAACTGCCCAGGCCTCACGCTCAGGCCGAGACCCAAGTGCGCTCTGTGGGCCCCTCTCCACGGGCGCTGAGCTCCTGGCAATCACACGGGAGGGAGCACTTGGACCAGCCACTGGGAGCGGGTGAAGAATCAGTGATGTAGTGGCTTCAACAGCCTCGCCCGAGTGGAAGACGAGGTGCTGGTGGGGACACAGTGGCCAGGGCACCCTGGCTGTGTCCTCTGCTCAGGCCCATCACTGTGCCATCCAAGGCAGGCAGACACCAGGAGAAACTTACACACACCCTGACCCAGGTCACACCCTGGGGACAGACAGCAGGCGCCCCACATGTGGCAGCAGAGGGTCAGGCCCCCCTGCCGGGTCACCCCCACCATCGTCACAAGTGTCCCTGTCCACCCGAAGGTGACATCATGTCAGGTCTGAGTCTGCCCCGTGAGGCTGAGCCTGGGCTGCACAGGTGGGGCTTGGGGGGGGGGGGGGGGGGGGTGCGCCGTGGCGGACCCCCGGAGCGTGTCCAGTCCCACTTACCTTGCCAGCAGGGTCCCGCTCCTCAGGGGGACTCAGGACCCAGTCCACCCTGCAGCCCTCAGTCACGGGAAGGGAAAGTGGTGGTGGCACTGCCGCACACCACGGCGGATGCCCATATCCAGAGCACTCATCACCGTGTCCCGGGGCAGCACATGGGCGGGATCGGGCAGGGCCAGGACGCGTGCCCCCCCTCTCGGATCCAGTGCCCAGGCAGGAGGGCCAGGACACGTGCCCCCCCCCCCCCACCCCACCCCAGACCCAGTGCCCAGGCAGGAGCCACAGGGCAACTACATCAACCAGGCCCTCCCACTGTCTGGATGAGACACACCCACTGGGTCAGTGGTGACACCACCTATCTCCTTGCTCAGCCGCCTACCACGTGGGCTGGGACACTTCCAGGGCCACTTGGTATGTGTCTGCTGTTTGGAAAAGTCACTAAGATTTTCAGCTTGATGTTCTGAGAACAAACACCCCAAATGCACAGAAACACCAGACCCTCTCTCCACGTTCCCAGGAGCCCGGCCTGGGGACAGGGGCAGGGGCGGGACACTGGGAGGGGGTGGGGGATATGCACACAGCCCTTCCCAGCAGCCTGCAGATCCTTGCAGAGTCCCTCGCCCCTGCACCTGGGCCCTGCCCCCACCCCACCTCCTCGCAGCCTGCCCGGCTCGTGTGGCCCTCCTGCGTGTCCTATGGTCAGTTGGAGCCTGCAGCTGGGCTGAGCTGGGCCTGGGGGCCCAGCCTCCACATGAACCACAGGAATGGGTGGGACACAGCACTGAGCCCAGTCTCGTGCAAGTCCCTGACAGACTTACCTGCATGGTCAACCTGGAGGACACGTGACCTCTCGGCGCCCACCCCTCCCAGCCATGCTATGGGGTCCAGGGTCCAGGGTCTGGAGCAGGGCCCCACAAGGTCCTTATGAAATGCTAGTGTCTCAAGTACCAGGAAAAACCACTTGAGGGCAGGAAGTAACAGTGGAGAGTGAGAAGCGAAGACTACTCATTTCTCCGCTCACCCACAAGTTCTCACTGGGCCCCTGCTCGAGGCCACACGGAACCCCAAGCCCCCTTCATCCCTGTGTGCACATTCCTAGGCCACCACCCTCAGAGCAATACTGAGCTGTAGGTGACACATTCACACCATTTGAGTTTGAGGAAAGGGGTCTTAAAAAGGACAATCCTGGCCTGGCCGGCATGGCTCAGTGGTTGTACATCCACTGCTCACTCCCGCCTGCGAACCCAGGAGTCACGGTTCGATCACAGTCAGGGCACATGCTCAGGTTGTGGGCTGGTCCCAGCGGAGGGCATGCAGGGGGCAGCCGATCGATGATTCTCTCATCATTGATGTTTCTCTCTCTCTCCCTCTTCCTTGCTCTCTGAAGTCAATAAAAAAGAAATTTAATAAGGATAATCCTGACAATGCCCACTGTCTCCATCCTCCAGGCGCCGTGTTCTGCCCCAGCTGCTAACCAGAGACGCCCCTCAGGCCTTGCGATAACAGGTGTGGTCAGAGCAGAGGCCCCCAGTGCTCATCTGTCCCCGGTGACAGGGGTGTCAGCAGAAGGCGGAACCCTGCCCACTGCCCACTCCCGCACGGTGGGAGGCGCTGACTGCTGGACGCTTCGGGGGGGAGGACAGTTCGTGCACAGCAAGGACCACATGAAACACAGGCCTCCTATGGCCACGCCTCGGTGGCAGTGTGTGTGCGGGGGGCGGGGGGCGGGGGGTGGGAGGAGGCACCAAGACGCGCTGGACTCTCCAACATCCTCTCGGACTGCACATTGTGAGCTCTGTCATGTCTTTTGCAGAATCCCCCACCCACCACCCTCCAAGCACAACCCTTGTGGCCTCCCACCCACATGCCCCTCGCCTGTGTGCCCCTCACCCTACAGGCTGGCAGGGTCTAAGGAATCTGCTCCACTTGGAGGCAGGTTTCTGCTTCGGTTCTGAGGACACAGCCTGTCTTCTTGTGGTGGGGATGCCCCAAAACCACAAGGGGCCCCAGGAGCTGGTATTTGACAAGCAACCATGTGGTTGTCCCAGCCCTGCTGGCTCGGGTGGTGTGACGGAAGCTTCAAGAACAGGGCCTGAGTTGGAACCTCCCTTTGCTTGTATTCCTTTGCCCCCTCCAACCCAGCATGCAGCAAAGCCCCCATAAATTTAGGACGCAACCTACTTTTCAACTGAACGCTGGGACCCTAGGGTGAGTGACAGACTCGCAGGCCACCGAGGGGGGAGGGGGGCACACATCCCTTTCAGGACACAGGGCCCCTCAAGAAGACGAGGTGGGTCCTGACTTCAGAGCACACAGCGAGGACCAGGCCTGCACCAGGGGCCAGAGGCCGACTCCGAGCTGAGCGCTCACTCCACGTATGACAGGCACCTATGCACCTGCACGAGGGCTATGGGCACTGCAAGGACACAGGAGGCTCCAAGGGGCAAAGCCCTGCCCGAAGGGGGACAGCTCTGAACCAGACATACCTGCCCGCCCCCCAAAGAAAGCGTCTGTTCACCAGCAGCCCAGGCCTGCAGGGCAATGCCACGCCCACTTTAGGCCTGAAAACACTTTGTTGTTGTTAATCCTCCCCTGAGAATATCTCTTTTCATTGATTTTTTTTTATGAGAGAGAGTTGGAAGGGGGGGGGGGGGGGCATCAATAGGAGATGATTTGTTGTCTCCTGCAGGAACTCCATTGAGGGCCTGGGATCCAACCTGCAACCCAGGTACCTGCCCTTAACAGGGAACCAAGCCCCTCTGCAGTGCGTGGGCAACGCTCTAACCAAGGGCACACTGACCCAGGGCCTGTAAGAAATGTAACACCTTCACGAGGAAACCCAGAACATCCAAGGGCATTTTCTCATTAGAAGCTCCTTGCTATCAACCTTACAACCTATCTTTCAAGTTAAATGCAGTGGACATGCAGCAAAGCAGATATCCTGGGGGCGGGGGGGGAGAACAGCGGTGGGCACCCCAGCCCCAAAATCACCCAGGAGGATATAAGCCAGGTCTGTGGCTACACTGCACCCCCCGCCACTGAGGGCTCTCAGGGAGCGCGAGCCCATGCATGCTGGAGGTCAGCTCACAGGGACAGAAGGGGACCCCCGAGCCAGTGCACATGGGGGAGGGGGGTGTCGGCTTACAGGGACGGAAGGGGGCCCCTGAGCCAGTGCACGCTGGGGGTCAGCTCACAAGGACGGGGGCGCGGGCCCCTCCCAACAGCTCCTTCCCCTTTAAATTCCCTCACCAAAAACATGAAAGAAAAGCCAGCCTTATGAGCACTCCACACCCTCACAGCGCTCCCCTCCCAGGCTTGCCTAGGTGGGACAGGCATGGTGGGGAGGCACTAGAGGAGCGGCACACCGCTGTCCAATGATTACTAACCATCGCTGGCTTCCTGCAGACCCCGGCAACCTGAAGGTGCTGAAGGAAAATTGAGCTGTAAAAAGGTGAGAGAGCCTCTGGCACAGGGGCACGGGAGGGTTCACTAGTCTGCATTTTGAGACAAAGGACTGGATCCCAAGCCCCTCCGGAGTGGCCTGGGGAATGCCGACCAGGCTGCCCAGCTGGGTTTTAGCACCACTGAAAATTAACACCTTGTCATCTGACTTCAAGTCCAGGAAGAAGACATAGGGACAAGGCGCCTGCAGCACTGTCCTCTGCATGCAGCGGTCTTCCTTACCCTGTGAGAGCTGCTGCTTCCCAGACTGGAGCAGTATTGGAATAAAGGCTCATGTAGAACTCAGCCTTATCTCTGCTGAATTGGGCTTTTGTGTCATTTCAAAAGTACTGCACATTTCTTCCACCAGCACAAGGACTTGGCCTGGCAGTGTGGCCCGGCATTTAGAGCATGCCCTACACCAAAGGGTCAAGGGTTCAATTCCTGGAAAAGGGCACATACCTGGGTTGCGGGTTCAATCCTGGCCCCAGTCAGGGCGCATTCGAGAGGCAACCCTCTCTTACATCTCCCTCCCTCCCTCCCTCCATCCCTCCCTCCCTCTCTACCAAAAAAAATTAAAGGGAAAAATATCTTTGAGTGAGGACTAACAACAAAAAAGCACAAGGACTTTAAAAACTATGATATAAATGCACCATATTTCAATGTTCTTGCAAAAAACTGCCCTCTCCCTGCAGGCCCCACCCCAGGGGAGAGGCTGGGCAGGAACTTCTGAAACTGAACTCCCAGCCCCAGCTCTTCAGCTGACAATGACCTGCCAAGAAATCATGACTCTGTGCACAGGGTGCCTCTTGTAATACCCTGATCGCTGCCACACCTGCCACCACACTGTCCGAAAGCCAACCAGCTTGGGCTCCTATTACAGCCTTTTCCAAACTGTCCACACTGTCCCAGATTACTAAATCTATGAAAACTTACCGTTAATTTAAGTTTGAGGTTAGCAATCTGTACTACGTCAAGGCAACACATTAGAAAAATAAGCCACGTCTAATTCTACATCCCAAACAGAACGTGCTCTCTTGGTATCAATCCTGAGCCTTTTCCTGTGCAGAACCAACAATCAAAACCTGTGACATTGCCATTGGTTACGACCGTCCCAGCATCCTTTTCATCAGGAAAACTAAATATACCAGGAAACATCCTGCCCCGTAGGACCCAGCTAAATTTAAAAATAAACACGCGGTCTGCCGCGGCCAGGCCAGAGCACTGAAGTCACCGAGAAAACACGAAAGGAATGTTCCAGCAGCTGCCACACATGCTCGGCCACTGCACACAGCTCATTCTTCCCCCAAATGGATCTCAGTGCAGTGTGGAGCCCAGCTGATAACATGCAAGTGAAAACAAACTTCCAAAAATAAAAAGTCACTTTTCCCAAATATGCACAATCCTTGGTTGTGGATGGTTCTCTGTACTTTGGGGGAAGGAGGGTCTGATCCTGAGTACCACCCACACTGAAGTTACTCAGTGTCCAAAAACGCGTCTCGGGCCCATCAGATGCGTTCACATACCGAGGGCCGGCAGAGCGCCGCACCGGGGGTCCCGGGAGGGACGCCTTCTCGTGGGCCTGTGTCCACACGCACACAGAACCCAGTGGCACTGACTGCGGGCTCTGCAGACTGGCGGCCAGAGGACACAGAGGAAATGAAGCCGGGGCTGGTGGTCAGCATGCGCTGCCAGGGACACAGCACAGAACGAGATGTGACTTGGGCACAGTGATATGAAGACGTAGGCATGAGGCCAATTCTGACATGTCTCACAAGCCAGGGGAGACGAGCCATTTTAACAGGAGGGCAATCAGACGGTGGACTCGACGTGGTGGTGATGACGGAGAAGTCAAAGCAGAGTGGTTAAAAGTGAAGGCAGATGCCACGGCCACCACGACTATCATCAAAAGCTACTGACAAAGGCATGGAAGGACCAGTGCTCGAAACAACTGGAGAATGATCACATGAAAGTTACAGGAAGGGAGACCAAGTCCAAGTGGTGCCAGGCCCTGGAAATGGGTGGTGGTGCTAGGGGCAGATCAGGAGGGACATGGAGGATGTAGACGAAGAACACAGATGAGCCCTGGCCAGGTTGGCTCAGTAGGTAGAGCTCTGGCCCATGGACTGAAGGGTCCCAGGTTCAATTTCTATCAAGGGCACATATCTCGGTTGCAGGCTCAATTCCAGGCCCTCCCTGGTTGGGGCGTATGTGGGAGGCAACTAATTGATGTCTCTCACATCAATGTGTGTGTGTGTGTGTGTATCTCCCCTCCCCCCCCCCCCCACTCTCTCTAAAAAAGTCAATGGAAAAATATCCTCGGATGGGGATTAATGACGACAAAAGCAGAAGCTGAAATCCTCCTGCCCAGGCCCCTTTGCACCTGCAGCAAAGCAGTAAAACCCATGCCAGGGCCACAAGGAGGCAGGCCACAGGCTTCCCCACCGGTGCCGTGGCTTAAGTCAAGTGTCACTTTTGTTAAGCACCCAGGACAAAACGCTTAAGCCCCGTCGTGGGCATTTGCACACAGGCCTGTGTGACTCCTTGTCCACATCTGAGCAGAGGACAGCCATGTATGTCATGGGCACGCACACAGCCAACGCTTATTGGCGGGAAGGCAGGCAGATACTGGTTGTGAGAGGGGCCCAGCGTGACAACTTCCTCCAGCACAGAAAGGTACTCCTCAGGGCGTTCTAGAAACAGGCCTGGGTGGGGACATCCATCAACAGCCTCCTGAGATGAGGAGCGGGCAGGCTCTGACGGGGCTAGGTCCCAGTTCCGTGCCTGCTGCCTCGTCCAAAAATCTGGTGTTACGTCTCCACCTGAGGGCTGTTGTGCTAACCACTGGGCTTAAGCGTTTTGTCCTGGGTGCTTAACAAAAGTGACACTTGACTTAAGCCACGGCACTGGTGGGGAAGCCTGTGGCCTGCCTCCTTGTGGCCCTGGCATGGGTTTTACTGCTTTGCTGCAGAGCCTGGCACTGGACTTGTCTCAGGCCCCTCAGCTTCGGACCTTGCTCTGTCCCACCCCCACCCCACCCCCACCTTCACCCCCCAGCAAACCCAGAGGCAGCAGTAAAGCCCTGAGACCATGCTGGGGCTCAATCTCACACCCTCTTCCCACAGGGACCTTCCTGTGGCCTCGGGGCCACTCATCCCTACTTAGGAAAACTTGGGCCATCAGGACAGAATCAGGATTCCTTTAGAGCAGCAGTTCTCAACCTTCCTAATGCTGGGACCCTTTAATACAGTTCCTCATGTTGTGATGACCCCCAATTTCATTGTTACAAATTGAACATAATTAAAGCATAGTGATTAATCACAAAAACAATATGTAATTATATACGTGTTTTCCGATGGTCTTAGGCGGCCCCTGTAAAAGGGTTGTTCGACCCCCAAAGGGGTCACGACCCACAGGTTGAGAACCACTGCTTTAGAGGAAGGGGTGGGAGGATTGTTGCAGACCAAGGGAAGAAAAACTCCAGTTCCTGCTGAGCCCCGAGCTGAAGTACAATTCACATCCAAGCAGCCCTGCAACCACAGGACAC
Organism: Myotis yumanensis; assembly: GCF_028538775.1. NCBI lineage: Eukaryota > Metazoa > Chordata > Mammalia > Chiroptera > Vespertilionidae > Myotis > Myotis yumanensis. The sequence continues at coordinate 813,006 of NW_027223760.1, forward strand.
CCGCTGGCCCAGGCTGCCAGCTGCTTTCCTGGGGGGTGTCCCAGCCGCCCACAGCGAAGGGACTGGGACTGTGCCTGAAGCACCATGTCATCAGGATGGCCTGAGGCTGTCGCATAATTGAAATACATCTTGAAAGAACAGGGTCACAGACCCCTAACATCTGGCTGAGACACACAGCTGAATCCGTATGAAATTTTCATAACAAATGTTTCTTCTAAAGTTCTTCAGGCTTCTTTGAAATATGAGCCTATTATACATATTTTTTAAAAACCTCTAGGCTAGACACGTGCCAAGTAACTCTTGTAGCTGTTTCAATGAAAGTGACCCAGCAGAGGGGAAACCCTAGTGTGTGCTGGTGGGAATGAGGCTGGCGCAGCCACTGTGGAAAACACTGTGGCTTCCTCACAAAGTTAAAAATGGAACTGCCATTGACCCAGAGATCCCACTTCTGGAAATATATCCTAAGAAACCCGAAGCACCAGTCAGAAAGAATGTACACACTCCTATACTCATAGCAGCACAATTTACAATAGCTAAGATGTGGAAACAGCCCAAGTGCCCATCAGTAGACGAGTGGATAAAAAAGCTGTGGAACATTTACACCATGGAATACTATGCAGCAGTAAAAAGAAGAATCTCTTACCCTGTGAGACAGCATGGAGGGACCTGGAGAGTATCATGCTAAGTGAAATAAGTCAGTCAGAGAAAGACAAGTATCACATGATCTCACTCATATGTGGAATCTATTGAACAAAAGAAACTAATGAACAAAAAAGAACTTATATACATATATGCATAACCAAAGGACATAGACAACAGTGTGGTGAAGGCACAGGATGGGGCAGGGGGAAGAAGGAGGGGGACTAAAGGGAGGCGGGAGGGAATTGGGGAACATCTGTAATACTGTCAAAAATAAAGTTTTAAAAGTGACCCGCCAGGAACAGACTGTCCTCATTGTCACCCTAGTCGTCACACATGGTCACTACTGGACACTGGGGAGCCCAACATTGTGTTCATAACCAGAGTGACCACTACTCACCTAATAACATTCCTATGAAATCCTCTTCAAAATTACAAGTCCAATAAGAACATCATGAATGTCCACTACAGGTTTTACACTTGGCATTGCTGCATGCCACACAATAGGCTAAGGGCTTCCTTTAAGTACCAAGACGACCCAGGACACCACCCCCAGAGTGCTGCTCATAAAACTCCACCGTGTAACTAGTGGGAACACACAGCTCACTCACACCTGTGTTGGTAATGTCACACCTGCAGGTGAACAAGGTACACATCTTCCTTTGACATGTTAAGGGTTAGGGTATTCTTACCCTAGCTTTAAAAATCAGTCCTTAACAAATTATTCACTAAGAGAGAACCTGATAAGCTGCCTCCAAAAGAAAACAAAAATCCAAAGACAGGCCAATTACTAAGACATCACTTACAGGTCAGGGGGGCAAGGGCAAAATAACTACCCAAATGGTAGGACAGACAGTAGACGCCATGCCTCCCGCGAAAGCTCTAGCGGGTTAGTATTCCCAGAGCAGCAGCAATGTCTAACCAAGGCAGAAGCAAGCTCACAAAACTGACAATGCAAAACTTACGGCTCCTGAGCCCTTCATTCCAAACAACACATTTCCATGGGCCCGGTTTGAAATGAAAATACAACTGACTTAGAAATCAACAAAATGAAGATTGTTTTGTAAGTCAAACTCAAAAGCAATTTTTAAAACTCCCATTTATGAGCAAAAGGCTGCAGATAACCTGCAGAAGTGCAACTAACAAAGAGAAGGAAGAAAAAGGGTTAAAATTAGATACTGGTTAATAAAGAGGCTTGAAAAATGCAAAGATACTGCTTGGAAAGGGACCACAGAAAACACAAGACGAGCACCTGAAACCCTCCACAGAGGACAAGCGTAAAGCCGCCAGAAATCCAACCAGACAGAACCTCTTGGGTCCCCAGCAGGATGCCATGTCAGGTTGAAACAGAACTTACTAAGCTGATGACAGAGAAAACCTGCACAAACCAGTCCCAACAGGCCATTTTTAAAGACATCAGTAAGGAGACCAGGTGCCGAGGCCAGGAGACTTGGGACAGGACAGCTCGAGGCTTCTGAGGCATGAGTACGGCCCGGCCCGGCCCGGCCCGGCCCTCCTGACAAAAGGAGGTCCTGAGTGAACTCCAGCGAGAAGCCAGCAGGGCATGGGAGGTTCCTTTTCCAAAAAGGAAGCCAAGAGCATGCCCCCAATGGCAACCACTGCCATCAGCCTCCTGGGGCGCAAGGGAGAAGGCGCCTAGCACCGGCACTACTGACTAGGTAAAAACACGGGGATGTGGGGACAGTGTGCCCTTCCCAGCTATAAAAGCTTCTCCCCCGGTGACATCAACTCGTAGACTGTCTCCAGCCAGAGCTGCATTCAATACTGCCCCAAGGACCCAGCATGTTCCCAAACGGGAAACCAACTGTCACAGAGCAGACAGGACTTCTTCACGTCTCCCTGAGTCCCTCAGGACTGTGCAGCCGCTCCATCAAATGGCTCATCCCTGCCCTGCCCCCCCGCCCCCCACCCCGGAAACATAAAACCCTGAGGTTCAAGCGTTTCCTCAGTTTTCTCACGTGACAGAGAAACTGTCTATCCTACCAGCATCAGTGAAAAGCAGGCCTTCTGTGATGCATTTTAGTGATACCAGGCATTGCAACCCTTTCCCGAGTGGGACGAGCACACCTCCCGTGTCCAAAGGTGCTCAGGCTGAGAGCACGCACACAAGCATCTTCACTGTTCCTTGAGCTCAGCTGCCTTTGAATGCTCACATTAAACTTGTGATGCTTTACTTCTAGTTTCTATGATATTCTAAAATACTTTCCCTGGTCTTCCATAACAATCCTCACATTCTTACCGAGTGAATGGAACCAGAGCAACTTCCATGGGCTTTCCCATGAAGCCTAAGGGGAAAACCCTTACCAACTCCTATTCTAACAGCTTTCTTCCTGCGTATTTCCAAAACAAAGCTCAGTGGGGTGGTTTCCATCTGATCCAAGACTTACTTAACATCCCTCTGGCTGGGACCCTCATGCAGAAAATGGAACTCTGTGATCCATCTTCAGCAGAGTCACCTTTTAACCAAAACGGTTGCTGAATTTCCTCAGGACAAACAGAATGTAGGGAGGGAAGAGGACATAAGAACAAAGAACTGTGGCCGTGAGCCAGCTTCATGGTAGAAAACCCCCACCCCCAGGCACCCACCTCAACTAGACTGGGGGAGGTGGAGGCACCTAGAAAGGCCTCAGCCCTTTTTTATTTAAATGGCCCAATGGGAGACAGCAAGAACTAGGCGACGTATGACAATCTGTTAAGCAGAGCCTCAGCCAATGAGGACCGAGGAGGGACACTTGCACCCTGGGGAGAAATGGGCTGTGATCGCTGCCCCAGGTGAGCCTGCACAACCAGGCGGACACATGCCACTGAGAACCTATTCCAGGCCTTGTCGTCGCCATACCTCTGTCTCGAGTCCATTACTTAAATGCAGACAGGTGAGCACTTCTCACACTAGGTTGGTGATCGGGACAGATTTTACAGACTGAAAAACAAAAGCAGCACCTTTTGGCCACATCTGCATCACTCCATGTCGTTACCGTGCAGTCTTGATGGAGCTGGCGTCAGACATAACCTCGTAGGCGTGTCACCATATTAAAATGTTCAGTAAGTTGCTAGTCATTATTTAACATACACAGGAAATCTGCACACACTGTCCAAATAGCCTGAAGAAAACGAGCACAGGTTTGGTGAAGGTGGCACCCACCTCAGTGCACAGGACGGACAGTCAGGAAGCGACAGAGGCCCAGGCACAGAATCACACAGACACAGGAGGCTGCAGCCCCACTGGGAAAGAATGCACCAAACACATCGCATTTATTTTCTTTTTTTTTTAAAGCAAATAACAAAGACCCATTTTACCAGCTTTACTTTTTAAACCTAAGCTTAACATTACACATTTAAACAATTGTCAAAACTTACTAAGTTGCCAGCATTCATGCACAACTAGAAAACATCCTCAATTTATACTAAACCAGAAATGTATTACCATTGATGCATTAGTACCTTTCACTACTCAACACTGAAAGACTGAAACTACTCTGGGAGGCGCGTCCTGGCAATGTTAGCTTCACAGCAGGCCGCCACTGCTTGGCTCATGTTTAAACACAATGGAAAGCAGGTCCGTGCTGGTGTTAGTGTATGAAGTCACGGCCACCCTGGATCACGTTTAATAAAAAGCAAAGTGCATACAGAGATTTACAACAATTGTAAAGACCAAAAAGAAAAGGTCCTATCATGTGGTCCCAACAATAAATCAACAGTCTGACAAACAGGCTCCGATGAGCGTGTATAAATACTTTAGATTAGGGACAGTTATACTGAAAGTCGAGTTCGTCTGAAATCTTCAAAAAAATGTTCCTGTTAATCCTCACATGGTGCTTGTTACAGTTAACATCTCTGTTACATGCGTGCGTTGAATTACTTGTTATCCAAGCGTAGCAGCTGCTCCTTACCATTTATCGTCAAGGACTTTAACTGGCCGTCTTCTTCAACTTCTACTCTTTCTTGACCGTTCTCGACAATTCTGGAGGATAAAATGCATTTTTAAACTTTATTTCTTGCAGTAAATGTATGTATTTGTATAGATGCATTTGGAAACCAGGACTGCCACAGACGAACATGAAACCACAGACCCTGGGGCTGAGAACCAGCTGAAGCCACCCAGGGCCATCTTTCTGAAAACAGACTGAATCTGACAGACAACACTATACCGCTGACCATGACCTACATGTGGACACCAAGAATCAAATGGTCACGGTTTCAGGGAGCATCTGAGATCTTGCTCCCAGGCATATGTTGTCAGATTGGCTAAAAAAAAAAAACAAAAAAAAAAAAACTCATAAAAATTAAAATATGATAAAGCTTTTACTACTAATGGTGCTTTCCATTTTGTTATCCTAACAGTGCCAGCAAACCAATTACACTATTATTACAGCACTGCACATTAAAAATGTCTCTAGCTCTCGCCGGTTTGGCTCAGTGGATAGAGCATTGGCCTGTGGACTTAAGAGTCCCGGGTTTGATTCCAGTCAAGGGCACATACCTCGGTTGCAGGCTCCTACCCAGCCTGGGCCCTGGTAGGGGCTCGTGCAGGAGGCAACCAACCGATGTGTTTCTCTCACATCGGTATTTCTCTCTGTCTTTCCCTCTCCAACTCCCTCTAAAAAAACAAAAAAAGGAAAATTATCGAGTGAGGATTAAAAAAAGGCTCGCCCTAGCCAGTTTGGCTCAGTGGGTAGAGCAGGGGTCCTCAAACTACGGCCCGCAGGCCACATGCAAATACAAATATTGTATTTGTTCCCGTTTTGTTTTTTTACTTCAAAATAAGATATGTGCAGTATGCATAGGAATTTGTTCATAGTTTTTTTTTAAACTATAGTCCGGCCCTCCAACGGTCTGAGGGACAGTGAACTGGCCCCCTGTTTAAAAAGTTTGAGGACCCCTGGGGTAGAGCATCAGCCTGCAGACTGAAGGGTCCCAGGTTCGATTCCAGCCAAGGGCACATGTATGGACTGCAGGCTCAATCCCCAGTGTGGGGCATGCAGGAAGAAGCCGATCAATGATTCTCTCGTTGATGTTTCTATTTTCTATCTCTCTCCCCCTCTCCCTTCCTCTCTGAAATCAATAAAGAAATATATTTAAAAATAAATAGATTAAACTGTTAAAAAAAAAAACAACAAGGTTCTAAATGAAGAGGGCTGTTAATAGGTAACATTAAACAAAATTTAAAAAGAAATGCCCTAAATTCGGATATTAAGATTCTCAGGTGCCCAATTTCTTACACCCTATACTTCACGCTCAGGGGCAGGGGGGTGGTACCCATAAATTATTACACCTACTTATTAAAAACATGAAATATGGGAGAGAACTGTACCTCTTTGTAGTGATTTTTCTTCCATTAACAATTTTGGTAGAAGTCGACACGGACTTGAAGTTGCCCATCCCACTACCACCAAATGACGTCGAAGAGAATGAAGTGAGACCTCCATGACCTATTGACCCGAAGGAAGTAAATCCTGTAAGAAATAAAGGGAAAAAAATATCAGAGACTAGTATGTCTGGCATTCAGTGCAAAAATCCCCAAGTGTCAAATCCCATAGCAGACCTCTCCTGTAAGCAGGGTGCTGGCAGGGGCAATGCTGGGGTCCAGGGGACTCCTCTGAATCAAGGGACAAGACAGCAGGCTCCTTTCACCTCCCCTCCTACCCCCTACTCCTGCTGGGTCGGGCCTCGTTTCATTTCCCCTATTTATGGAGGATCAACTAAGCATTTAGCCTCCTGGAGGGACTAGGACGGCCGCACACTCTGCATCTCACAGGAACAAAGTGACCACTGCTGACAGAATGGCAGACCCAATCCGCTCACCTTCCCCTTGCAATGTGACCACAAGGGACAAAAATCTGAATTATCAGAAAGCTAAAGTAATTTTAGAACAAATTCTAAAATAATTACAAGTATGGCTCTGTAGTTCATGTACAACATTCTCAATCACATGGACATTACACCCTGATGGCCACACATCACCCTGAAGCTGGCTTCCTTGTTCATTACAACAAATACCCGCACTCCCTACACAGGACTCAGCCCTCCAGCTCTAATACTGTCTAAACCAGCAGTGTCCAACAAAAACAGAATGTGAGCCAAATACGTCATTTTAATTTTTATAATGGCTCCACTAAAAAATACAAAGTGGCAAAATTGACTTTAGCACTATTTTATTTAATCCAGAATATCCAAAATATTATCTTATGCTATATAAAAAACTTGAAATTGTTTGGACTTAAATATTCCATCTTTGAAACCAGTGTATGTCCCACTTGTAACGCGTCGGTGTGGACGGGTCACATCACGAGGCTCAGCAGCTCCGCATGGTTGTGGCCACCATCCAGGACAGCACAGGTCTAGAGGCTGGAGCCACAGGACACTTTGCAAGGCCCTGACCAGTAAAGACTGCACTTCTCTAATGATTTCTACCAGCTGTTTTCCCTCTCCCTGAAACTTGAGCACTAGCATAAGCACAATGCATGGTATCGGAGGATCTGCTGGAGAAAAGCCCTGGCATAGTGCTCTGTGGAAGAGAGCTCCCCAAAGGAGCCTCTCCTAGCTGCTATTAGCATGACCCTTGTAGGAGGGACCTTCTGACAGTACCATGCAGGCAGCCTGTGTAACAAAGCACTGCAGATTCTTGGCAGAGCATTTAAGACAAAAACAAGACCCAAAGACAGCCCTAGCTGGTTTGGCTCAGTGGACAGAGCGTCGGCCTGCGGACCAGGGGTCCCAGGTTCGATTCCAGTCAAGGGCATGTGCCCGGGGTTGCGGGCTCGATCCCCAGTGGGGGGCGTGCAGGAGGCAGCCAGTCAATGATTCTCTCTCATCATTGATGTTTCTATCTCTCTCTCTCTCTCTTCCTAAAATCAATAAAAATAAAATAAAAAAAGACCCAAAGACAGCAGGAACTAGGTGAGCGTCCATGGCAAGAGTCTCCTTCTTGAGGTAAAACAATGTTAGGTCACCACCCCACCCCTCGAGCTGCTGACCTGCTTTACCAAGCGCTAACGCCAACACTGTGCATGTGGCTGGGCACCCCCACAGCAAGCACACATCCCTCGTGGCCGCAGCAGGCATGGGTGTTATTACTGCCCCTCCTCGGCCTCCATCAGCAGACTCAGGGCCTCCTTGTACTAAACTACCAGAAGGTTAGATAAACGAGGACTTAGTAAGACTAAGTGCGTTATTTCACAATTACCCCAAAACACCTTACTCCCTTAACCAGGAGTATTTACTAGTAAGAGCAGAGATGGATTTTCATGTATAACGTTCTTGGGAATGAGTAAAGATGACTAGGGAATCTACAAGACTGTTCTATCAAAAGGAACACATGTTTCAAACTATTTACCAGTTACCAGAAGTAAAATCTTGGGATTTGATACCTGCATCAAAAGACGGAAACCCTCCGCCGAAAGCCGGGAACCCTGTGAAGGCGGAGAAGAACGAGGTGGTTCCCCGGTTCCTGCTCCCACGCGGACCCCGCCGAGTCCCAAAGAAGTCGTCAAATGGATCTTCTGGAAACAAACACATGCATTTTGTAAAATTTTGTTCCATGTCCTTGTTTCATGGGAAAGCTGTAATAGGGGAGCAGGAAGCCTTGGAGAAGTCATGGCCATAGCTCACCCAGAGCTCCTGTAACGCAAGCAGAGCCAGCCAGAGGCATCGGGGACAGACCCAGCCTGCCCACCACGCAGCTTCTGTGAAGGGTCAGCAAGGGTTCATTCACTCAGGTATTAGGAACTCAAACTCCCTAAGGCAGCGGTGGGCAAACTACGGCCCGAGGGCCGGCCCGTTTGAAATGAATAAAACTAAAAAAAAAAAAAAAAAAGACCGTACCCTTTTATGTAATGATGTTTACTTTGAATTTATATTAGTTCACACAAACACTCGATCCATGCTTTTGTTCCGGCCCTCCAGTCCAGTTTTTAAGAACCCATTGTGGCCCTCGAGTCAAAAAGTTTGCCCACCCCTGCCCTAAGGTCTGAGCTGTCTCCATTATTCAGAAATAAAAACAAACATGGACTATTCAAACATTCATTTTAACACACAAGGAGGAGTAATTCTGGGCCTTGGATATAAGAGCTCTTTTTTAATTTTCTGTAAACTTGACATCTCAAAAATATTTATTAAATGGTTAGTCAAGGCAAATCTAAATAAATGTGAATTGCAGACATGACATTTGTGCTCCAATAGGAAACTACTAGATCAGTGATGGCGAACCTATGACACGCGTGTCAGAGGTGACACGCAAACTCATTTTTTTGGTTGATTTTTCTTTGTTAAATGGCATTTAAATATATAAAATAAATATCAAAAATAAGTCTTTGTTTTACTATGGTTGCAATATCAAAAAATTTCTATATGTGACACGGCACCAGAGTTAAGTTAGGGTTTTTCAAAATGCTGACACGCCGAGCTCAAAAGGTTCGCCATCACTGCTCTAGATGAATAGGCATTGTCTTGCTAGTGAAGATATCAAAACGGCCCTGAAAATAAAAGACCAACCACGAGTTTAACTCTGATTATCAATGAGTTACTAAAAACACAAATCATAAAAACCTTATAAAAAATTTTGCTAAAGTTCTATGAAATTAGTCAGCAATATATTTTTTCAGGTAAGTAGGAATTCTGTGAGAAACAGAAAATGGACGGACTTATCAGGAATCCTACAAAAGCTTGCAGGGAAAAAGAAAAGCAACTCATTACAGAGACTACAGAATTAGTCTGGCACACCTGGAACACAGCAGCCGGTGACCAAAGTGGGGAAGAGTGACAGGAAATAGTGACACACACACACCCAACGACCAGCACGAGACCTAGGCTGCACTGTCCTGCATACACCAAGCATCACACTGAAGCACACGGTCTTGTCCTGAAATGGCCCATTGGCGAACCTATGACACGCGTTATGTCTTTAGGTTAACAAAGCAACTAAATCCTCATATGCTGTCTGCCCATGGAACATGATACTCCAGCTAAATCAAGCATGTCAAACTCAAAGGCTAACACAGGCCAAATAAACAAGGTTAAGTTTATGTGGGCTACAAAAAAACAAAAGCTTCAATTTTCATAGGAATGTAGGTTTATTTCGATAGAGACATGCTGAATACAAAAGGCTGAAATAAATGAGTAATTGTTAACATAAAATAGAACATTTTAATAAAAATTAATATTTTTTTTCTTGAACATTAACTTACCAGACACTGAATAACTGCATAAATTAATAAGCGTAACGCAAATAAACCTATTTTTCTTGTTCTCCAAAAGCAAAATCTTTCCTGTTGCACACACAAACAAGTCAGTCCAAAACTAATGACATGGCAATCAGCTGCTAGAGTATTTGCCGCTAGTATTAGTGGAGAGAAATGGTGCACCTGCACGTAAGGGAAATGAATGCAACATGAGTACAGGAATCAGTCATTAGCGAATGTTGTAGTTCGCTATTAATAATCTATACTAATAATCTAATAAAAGGGTAATATGCTAATTAAACCGATGTCTTCCGGACAAAGCCACGGTGGTGGGGCTGAGGCAGAGGTGGTTAGGGGTGATCAGGCCGGCAGGGGAGAGCGGTTAGGGGCATCCGGCAGGCAGGCAGAGGCGATTAGGGGCAATCAGGCTGGCAGGGAAGAGAGGTTAGGGGCGATCAGGCCAGCAGAGGAGAGCAGTTAGGGGCTATCAGGCTGGCAGGGGTGAGTGGTTAGAAGGGATCAGGTTGGCAAGGGAGCAGATAGGAGCATCCGGCAGAGGCGATTAGGGGCGATTAGGCAGGCAGGTAGGTGAGCAGTTAGGAGCCAGCGGTCCGGGATTGCGAGAGGGATGTCCCAGATTGGAGAGGGTGCAGGCCCAGCTGAGGGACCCCCCACCCCCGCCCCGCCCGTGCACAAATTCTGTACACTGGGCTTCTAGTTATGTATAACAGGATATTGTAAAAATGAAGTTACAAAATTTTTATTAGAATGTTTCTTACATACTGTTATAATGGCAGGGCCACAAAAATATTCATTGTGTGCTGCGATTTTGACATGCTTGAGCTAAATGAAGACTTCCATCACTATAAAATCACCTTATTGAAAAACTACTTCAAAAGTTGGGTTACAAGTATGTTAGGAAAGTAAAGTAAGTGGCTTTTCAGTGACATTTTCTTGTGCAGGAGTCAGCCGATCCATGTTTCTCTCTCATCACTGATATTTCTATCTCTCTCCCTCTCCAAAATCATTATAAACACACACACAAACACACAGCTCATCTCAAACAGAGATAACTTACTGCACTAAGAGTTCAAAATGTTATAGTGAAAGCTGAAAACCTAATTTTCCAATAAAGGAGATAAAGAAATGGTGTATGTTAAATGCAGATTTTTACGTGGGCATAGCATTTAAGCTTTAGTAAAAGGCAGAAGAGAACATAAATGGACAGATCACAGTTTTAGTAACTGAAAAATGTTAGCCAGTGCCTTTCAAATGGGAGTAAGACAAAGGCCATTCCTTCCCGCCTCCTTTCTACTCATTCCCATGTTCCTAACTCTTACACGGAGTACACATCTTATTTTTAAGGTTAAAAAGGATAAATATCACACAATATTTCAAAAATAAATTTGAACAAGACACATGAAAATCACCAAATGTGCTGCCATGTCCTCCCCCCCCCCCCCCCCCACTGTGTACAAGATGCCCCGCCCCGCCCACCAGGGCAAGGGTAGCTTGTTGGAGGAGGAAGCAGCTCCCACACCAGCTGCACCCATGGGACCGACACAGAAATGAGGAACTAACTGCCATGAGCTTCCTTCCTGAGTTTGTCAGGAATGTAGTTTGTGCAAACTTATCAGTAAATAAGCAAGCATCTTGGTTTCCCTGCCTGTCCCCTGTATGGTGTAAGGCACAACACAGACCTGATATCATACAGCCACTACCGGGGAACCAAGGGGAAGAAAGAAGGAAGTCAAGGCCCCACCTCCTACTGGGGCAAGGTCAGTGCCCTCTAGGTGTCTGCGGGACAGATGACCTTGCCAGTGTCTTTACATGGTGGCAAGTACAGTTTAAGGAGATGGTGAGCATGGATGCCAAACTGACAGGGTGGACTTGTAACGGTAACTTTACATGTCAAGTTGAGCGTGTTTGGGATGAAATTGATATTTAGATCAGTAGACTCATCAGAGCAGATTGCCCTCCCCAATGTGGGTGGGCTCACCCAATCAATCAGCTGAAGGGCTGATTAGAACCAACGGCTGACCCTAGACTCTCCTGCCTACAGGCTTCCTAACTGCAACCCCATCTTCCAGCCTGGTGGTCTCTGGACTGAGTTGGAACCTCAGCTCTGCAGGACCCAACCTTGTCTCCAGATTGTGGAAAGCCGCCTATAAATTGGGCACAGTAAGAAATTAATAACTAAGAACAGTTGTAATTATATACTGTAATACAAGTATTGTGTACAGTCTCTCTTAGAATGTCCAATGTATGTAGGACAGTGTGGACATGCTGACCAAAGGGGTGATTCGTGTCCCGGTCCGAGTGGGACCGACCATTTCTCTAAACGGCATGTGATTTAAAACTTAGTAATTGTTTGTTTCTGGAATTTCCCAGACAATGGTAGCTGAAGCAACTTCCCCACCAGATGGTCTGATAAAGATAGTCCTGTCTGCTACTGGAACTTGCCTGCCTAAGGGCTATGGGTGGATCCCAAACTGAATAAAAGGATGGCCTGAGCACAAGTGGAGTCCATCCTCTTGAGTTGGGCTCTCGCCTGGCCCCCCAATTTCCAAATTATTATCTCGTCTCGTCTCTTTCACTTGTGTGCAGCCCCTCTTCCAGATCCTGAACCCTGAACCACGCGGGACGTGGGGGAATACACACATCTACACATCTGACGCCCGAAGGAAGAGAAGGGGGAAAACATACACACCAGATTCATGGGAGTCAACTGCTTCCACTAAATGTCTTCAGAGACAGAGACCCTTTGTTCTCTCTGGAGAACCCTGATACAGAGTCTAGGGGGAGAAAGTATTCTTGATCATTTCACAAGTTTCCTTAGTAATGATATTATTCTGGGGCCCATGATATTAGCCAAGTGTAATAATTCCCCCCCTTAATCTGAGGTGTTGCTCTCTTTGGTTTCAGTTTCCCACAATCAACCACAGCCTGAAGATTTAAAAGGGAAATTCCAGAAACGAACAATTATTAAGTTTTAAATCACATGCCGTTCAGAGAAACATAATGAAATGCCACTCTGTCCCACTCGGGACACGGATCAGCATGTCCACACTGTCCTACATACATTGGACATTCTAAGAGAGACCGTACACAATACTTGTATTACAGTATATCATTACAACTGTTCTTAGTTATTAATTTCTTACTGTGCCCAATTTATAAATGAAACCTTACATATAGATAGGATGTGCATGTATAAAAACAAAAGCATGGTCCATATAGGGTTTGGTGCTGTGTTCAGGCATCCATGGGGGTTTGGGAACGCATACCCTGCAAATAAAGGAGGATGGCTGTACTAAACTAATTGACAGCCTAAGTCAAACTTCTGACAAAATCTAGACTGAGCTGAATGGTATGAAAAAACTAGGCACAAAAGACAAATGTTTACATAAACACATACACACAAAAATCCTTAAAAAAAAAAAAAAAAAAACCTGTATGAGTGAAATATGTTTCAACCCATCCATACATTTTCTAAAGTTTTACCACAATTCAGTATTGGAGAGCACTGAAGAGAAACCCACTCTTATCAGTGCTCTAACCCACACCAAATACAGCACCACTGTCTTCAGCAGACAAGCCCGCAGGCGTGGCTTCAGGCCATGTGGCCCACACTAGGAACGCCCAGCACACAGAGCACTGGCACAAAGGACAACAAAACAAAATCGAACAGGAGAGCATTCCGTCTATTCTCGAGTCTCAAAGCTGAGCTACACAGCAACCTTCAGAAAAGGCAAACACCTGAAATTCTAGACTTCCACGAGCTCTCCCAGCTAACCCCAGCAACCCCCGCTAATGCCAGTAACACCAGCTACAAGTACAACTCATTTTTTCAAGTGTCCTTTCTTACATATTCAGAAGCAGAGAACCTGTCCGGAAGAAATGTAAACAAACAGAAATGGGAGCAAATCCAGAATCAGCCATTCAACTGGAGCCCCAGGTGAGTGGGCCCAGGGCTGCCAAGGGCTTAGCAGCAGGCTCAGTATTGGCCAAACAAGTAAACCCACTTCCCGCTTCCCACAGGCTCCTCTGTTATAAAGCAGAGATTCTGGTTATACCCTAGGTCTGGCTGCAGCACTGTATTTTCCAAGATTTGCAAAAATCTATCCAAGGAACCAAGATGCAGGCGCTGGACCCAGTGAGCTCCATGAACTTGACTCCCACAGAAATGACCTCCTCACAGAAGGAAAACCATGTATCTCATCTTGTGGGTGCCTTTTCTGTCCCCTCCTCCTGCCCTCACGTCTACCTTCACCCTGTACCTGAGCCATAGGACACCTACACCACCTTCCAGAAGGAAGTTGCTCCCTCGACCAGAGGAACCAAAACTCCACTAGAGACATGCGTAAAGCCTACCTACAAGGGACTCAGGAAAATTGTGACCCCAGGGTCACCTGCAAACTACAAAAAAGAATGAGGACCAGCCCTAGACAAGTGCTGGCTCCCCCCAGGGGAAACAAAACAGCAGAAGGCAGAGGGCTGGGCTGGCCAGAGACTCGGACATGCCTGCTACGCTCTGGGGTGGCTGCCCCTCCTGGTCCCGCGGTCCAGGAACTAGCCTCTTCTCAGGATGAGAGACCTTTCCCAAAGAAACATCCCTCTCCTTATTTGGGGGAGAAGGGGAGTGTCAGGGGAGGGAATGACTGGGAAACATTCGTGCACACTGGCAACTGAAAGGCAACTGAACATCATCCGCACAGCATCCACCCTCATTTGCCTGCATAATCTTAATTGAAAATTAACTATTTTCAAACACAGCTCCACATCCTCACATGTGCAACCCTCTTTCTGTTGCTAGGCCTACCCCCACCCCACAGGTGAGAGAAACAGGTGAGGGCACTACTCCCCCTCATTGCTCCTCACTCACGACCATGGACTTCACAAGAAATTCTTTCATTTTAACACTTCTCCTTGGCCTGTGTCGCACTGCCGTCCTCCACGCGTGTCTCTCAGACGGGGCCACGCAGGTATAGGTCACTCCTGAGCTTCCTTCCCCGCCCCCATGCCCATGTGGCACTGCCTTGGCTCCCGATTTCTCTCAGCAGGTATAACGTGAAGCATTCCCCTCCATCTCCTTTTCAATCTGCTGCTTCTGAGTTGAACACTGTCAGGAAGACAACATTCTAGGCTGAACTCCTGACCCCAGAACCGGTAAGGTCACCTCACTTGGAAAGGTCATCAGGGTGGGCCCTCACCCTTGTCACCAGCAGCCTTATTCAAAAGGGGAAATCTGCAGAGACAAACCTGCAGAGAGGAAACATGATGTGCAGGCACCTACATGCTGAGGACGCTGAGGCCACCAGACACTACAGAGGCCTGGTGGGAACTCCCCTTACAGCCCCCCCGCAGGCCCTGATCTTGGGTTCCCAGCCCCCGGCACTGTGGTTCTGGCCCTGGGGCCCTGGCACCAGAAAAGACCCACGTACAACAGCCGCTCCCAGACCCCCACTGGCCCCCCACGTCTTAGTTGTCACCACACCAGCGCCGTAGTGTCTGACCAAGGACCCAAGGATGTGCTTCAACCACACAGCAGTAGCAGAAACTCTTTATTCCAGGTACACTTTCCAGGGCCGGCCCTCTGTGAGCTGGCCGTCCCATCCCGGGGTCGCCAGCAGCACCTCAAGCTCAGGACCGCTGTCCTCGCTCAACAGCTCCTCGCAGTCCTCGCTGAGCTGCTCCTCCTCGTCCCTGAGGCTGGCCTCATCCTCCTCGCTGGATAGGAACTCCAGCTCCTCACTCGGGAGCTCGGCCTGGCCCCAACTACAGCCCTCGCTCAGCTCATCTTCACTGACGCCCTCGAGCTCCTCACTGGAGATCACCTCCAGTGTGTCACTGTCCCCCTGGCTCGGGGCGTGCTCCGCTGGCTGGTCCCCGCCAGGCTGCTCCAGCTCCTCCCTGGGCTCCAGCTCCTCACTGTCCACCTCCTCGAACCCTGGAGAGCAAAGTGACGCTCACTGCACCACCCGGGCACCGGGCTCAGCGACACAATTAGCTTCCTCCAAAGGCTAAGTTCCCAGGCCTACAGGCCGTATTACCCTCCACTAGCCTTTTCATTCACTAGGGCTCATCACAAAGACAAATGCCAGTATGAAAGGAAAATATGCTGACACGAATAGGTTCTGGAAACAGTTTTGCATTTTCAAGTTTGGCCTTGGCTTTCCGACATGAGAATGCAAGCAAATGAATGTCAGACTACACCCACACCCGTCTCCCAGACAGTGAGTCCTGCCGTGACTTCTCTGTGAGAGCATCAGTTTACTGAGTGCCCTGTAAAAATAAATGAAGATGGTCCCCGATCAAGTGCTCCTCCTTGGGCCAATTAACGCTCTGGTAGGGCTGTCTCTGTGACCGTGCCTGGGGAGAGCTACAAGTCGGTGCCTCAGAAGTTGGGCTGCACCGCCTGTGCATGCTGGTTTGAGTCAGCCTCCACCTCCTCTCCCAGGAGGACGTCTGCCCTCCAGGAAGGTTCGATGCCAGCAGGACCAGGCCCAAGCCCTCCCTGTCAGTGACCATCCTTGCAGCTTGGTCCTCAGGCACAGAACTGCTTATAGCCTGTCCAACACCCTTCACCCTCCATTCTACCTGGGATGTCTAAGTCACATGTGAGGTCTAATAACTGACAAATAACTTCAGCTGGGAATGTCTTGTAATAGATCTTGAACTACTATTTTGGAAGCGAGTACAGGAGAGAAAAAGTCATGTGAAAATTGAAACAAAAAGATAATGTGCTGCTATAAATGGGCATTACGACAGGGCCGAGTCCCCGGGAGGCGGGTGCTGATAACCATCTATGGCCGTGCTGTCCGCCGCACGTACCGCCAGCAGGCCGCAGCGTCACTCCGAACATGCAGCAGCCGTGCAGCAGCTCCTCCTGCGGGTAAATCCTGACCGCCTGAAAGTGGAAGTCCCCTAGGACACCTATAAGAATGGATTGAAGAGGTGTCACTGCCACCCCACACATGGGGACCCGGCAGTCCTGGCATCAGCATGTGAGCACTGCCTAAGAGTCCAGAATGGCAATGGGACCGGCCACCTCCTAAACTAGGCTGAGGCCCACAGAAGAAACTGCCACCAAAATGTCCCCTGTGTCCACAATCTATAACCCATCTCAATGAAACACACAGGCACATAAACATTTCTTTATATACACAAATCTCACAGTTTGGAAGATGTAAGTCAGGAGATTAAAACAGCTATGGTGGGTAAAACGGCATAATACTTATTCACATCTAATTATTATCTCTATATCTCCTTTCCCCTAGAAAGAACTGCTCAGAGAAAATCACGTCAATGAGGAAGCTTGGACTGGCCTATCAGACGTTTTCCCAAGGAGAACCCAATCTCCTTGTGATCACACTTCATTACCAAGAGGCCTCTTCCCTTCCACTCTTTTCTTTAAAAAATCATGAGACATAAAAAATAAAATAAAATCACGAGACACAAATAGTGCTGAAGAAGTCCCAGGCTCATAGGGTCCTTCCTTCTCTGCTGTATCCACCTGGTACACCTGGTGTACCCAAGCCCACGGTGGCAAAAGGTCAGGCCCAGCCCTAACACAGGATGTCACCCAACACTGCCTGCTCCCCAAAACACACCTGCTAAGGTCTGTACTGATACACAGAGGATAATTACATTCACCTACAGCAGGAGTGGGGAACATCGGGCCCGCAGGCCACATAAAACCCGCCTAATCATTTGGTGTGGCCCTGCCAAGGCATTAGGGGTGAGTTGATTAAATATTTGCCATAATAGAGCAGGCTATTTATTTGTTACGAGGATAATTCTGTATGGCCTGAGAATGATGTTATAAATATTAATGGCCCTGGGCAGAAACAAGGTTCCCCACCCTTGGCTCACAGGGAGGCAGTCCAAGCCACATTTGATAGTTAAGGTAGCAGTAACTACAGCAAGTCTTCAAAAGAACCACACAGTGGGCCCCACCTCCGAACATTCCTCTGCTTTGCTTTCACTGCTCCATTTGTCAATCAAAAGGCTCCTAAGTAAACGTTTCTACAGACATCACTTAAGCTACCTTCTTACAAGCAGCCACATCACAGCAAAACAAGGAAGTCTCTGTGAATCCCCATCGGCCCTGCACCTACCAGCCTCAGCAGCGAGTGGCTCCAGGGCAGGCAGGGGCTGTTCGGTCCCATCAAGCAGGCTCCAGGAAGAACGGGGTTCACACAGGATGTGCTTCCCCCTCAATGAGCCAAAAGAAAATGACAGTGGAGGAAGTGTGCCCTGCCTCCCGGTCACCTAGCCAGCGCTCCACCACACTGGCTAACAAGTGTCCCCAGCACCACCTGGGTCTCAGACACTCCTGGACACAGAGGTGACGGGACAAGCCACCCTCTGGCTCTGAAACAGCGGGAACAGCCCGGCTCCTCTAGAAACACCATCCTCTGGACCAAGGTCGCTGTGCAGTCCTGACTCACCACCACACCCCCTACACACCGCACTGAAAACACGAGCAAGCAGAGATCAAAGGTCTTCCTTCCACACTGGGCGCTGTGACTCGGGTTTCCATCAGAACCACACTCAGGAGTTCAGTTCCCACGAACAGGAGAGCATTTCCAAGCCCGGGCACCTGCGCACAGACCACTGTCTAATTCAGGCGGCAAAAGGAAGTGAATTATGAAAGAATACATAAAAACCTTCGTTACATTAACGTGCAAGGTAAAAATTCAGAAAAATCCCCGAAAAGAGGAAAGAGACCATTAGAATTCCTAAATGACAAGTTAGATGACAAGATACAACAGTGTTAAACAGAAAAGGCACCACCAGTCCTCCTGTGAGTCATGGTGACACCAAGTAGACAGCAACCCTGACAATAAACTTACCAAAGAAGTCGAATGAAAACGGGTCCCTTCCACCAAAAAATTCCCTGAACACATCATCTGGGTTCCGGAATGTGAAGCCGAACTCGAACGGGTTGTCGAAGTTAATTCCTCCTGCACAAGCACAGCACACTCGCTTATCAGTTCTTGTTCGGGGCAATCACTTGTCCACAGAACATTCAAAAACATAGCCCCGCCCTGACTCGGTGACATGTGTTTGGACTTCAGTGTTCCAGAAGGTCCCATCAGCAGTGTGCCTGCCCTTCCTTTTCCACCCTCTCTCAATGTGTCATCAACACATTCTCTCTCACCAGGTTTATTTTTTGTTGGGAACTTCATGTAAACCAAGTGTGTCCACATTTACTCTCAACCTTTCTAGGGTTGGTTTGGAGCCTCAATTTCCAAATGTACACCACAGACGATTACAGAAACTTTTCATCTAAAATACACCTGTCTAGCGCTAGCCAGGTGGCTGTGTCGGCTGGAGCATTCTCTCATACACCAGAAGATGACAAACTGATTCCCAGTCAGGGCGCATGCCCAGGTTCTGGGTTTGATCCCTGGTTGTAGCATGTGAAAGAGGCAACCAATCGATGTTCTTCTTTCTCTCAGGTGAGAATAAAAAAATAAAAATACACCTGTCTAGCCTTACCACCAAAGCTAGTGATTTTGGTTTTCCAGTAGATCTATTTTTAATCCCTAAGGATATTTTGACGTAAAGCAGGTAATGATGTGGGTGTACAAACTCACAATATAATATTTCATGTCTGGTTTAACAAAAGCCTCCCAAAAGGCTATGTAAACGCTGTCAATATGTCCTTCCACTCCCACTCAGCCCAGGGGGCGTCATCTGTACTTATTGAAACCTGACTCTTTCCCAGTGAGCTAACAAATTCCAAACCTTTTGTTGCCAGAAAGAAAAATCAACATTTACATACCTCCACCTCCACCTCCACCATTTAATCCTTCTTTGCCGTATCTGTCATAGATGTCCCGTTTTTTAGCTGTAAATTTAAAAAGAAAAGTCAATAAAACCAAGTTCCTGTCCCATCCAAGTCCAATAGATAAAGTTTTCCAAGTTCCAAGTCAAAAAACAACACAGTTCTGTGTTCACTATTAGTGATAAGGATTTGGGACCAGCTTACTTTAAATGACAAGGGGAGTACAGGGAAAAATGTAAGTACATCTCTCCATACTCAGGAAACTAATAATTATGAAGTTTAAAGCGTGATTATAAACATTAAATATTTCCCTTTACCACCCAGAAAGACCACATGTGATACATTATATCATATCACCAAGTTACAAAATTATTCCTAGAAGTGATGGTAGGAACTGAAAGCAAGAAAAAGAATCTGCCCTGACCTACAACGCAGCCAAGGCTTTCATGACATGCTTCTTTGCTGTACTCATTACCTTCTAGAATGAAAAGAATGACAATGTAGCCCTATTTACACAGCAACCCTGTAGGTTCTTCTAATGCACCACCACGTGTTCTCCAAAATGGTGCAGTGAAATGCAGGGCTGTGGGGAAACCAGCCACAGGAGCAAACTACTCCCAGCCAGGTTTGGGAACCAGAGTCCTGGTAAAACAATAACTGTACCTGTGAAGATGACTCCCAGCAGCCTGGCTGGGGTTCAAGGCTGCATAAGAAAAGATGAAAACTGTACACTCCATAAAAAAAAAAAAAAAAAAAAAAGAGGGAGCAACAAGCCCGGCTGATGTGGATCAGTCGCTGAGCCTCAACCCGTGCACCAAGAGGTCGCTGGTTCAAGTCCAAGTCAGAACACATACCTAAGTTGCATGCTCGATCCCTGGTAGGGGCCATGCAGGAGGCAGCCAATCAATGTTACTCATCTGTGTTTTTCTCTCTCCCTTCCTGTCTCTAAAAGTCAATTTGCGGGGGGTGGTTGTTAATTTTTTTGTTATTGATTTCAGGGAAGAGGGGGAGAGACGGCAATGATGAGGGAATTGGGGATCAATGCCACAACTGGGCATGTGCCCTTGACCGGAATCAAACCCGGGACCCTCCAGTCTGCAGGCCCACACTCTATCCACTGAGCCAAACCAACTAGGGCTAAAAATGAATTGTTTAAAGAAAGAAGCATTTAAAAAAAAAAAAAAAAAAAAAAAGAGGCCCGGCTGGTGTGGCTCAATAAACGACAGGGCACATGCCTGAATTGTAGGGTCAGTCTGTTTCTGCCTCTCTCTCCCTTTCCCTTCCTCTCTGAGAAATAAAAAGAGGGCAACCAAGTTTTTAGGGGGGTTTAAAGATTCTCTTTCTGCGAATTTCGAGTTTGAGCTCAATACTCACTGTCTAATGTTCCTGGCCTAGGAAACCCACAAGTCTGAGAGGTCTGGGTTAGCACACAAATGAGATACAGGTCTCCTGTGTTCATGTTAGTCCAGCTCAAAAGCTGGACCATCAGTTTAAGACCTTAATGCTGCATTATAAGATGACTGACAGGCATCCGTGTTCTTGTGCTTTTGTAAGTAACAGAAGTTACTTGTGAAATTAGATGCCTGGGCCTTCCTTTAAATAAAGAAGGGAGGCACTAATGGATACAACAAAGTGCTCCCATGTCAGTAACTGCTGACATGGTTGATGGTAAAATGGGGTTTGTTCCAAAATAAAAAATGACTTTCAATAGTGACCCTGACCTATGCAGACACGTGGAGCAGGCATCCACCCCGTGGTCAGTGAATCAGCCTCTACCCTTTCAAATGCCTCCACCTTGACTCACACTAGGTTATCTAGTATTGCTTCCTGGCAAGGTTGACCAGTGGTTTTCTGGCTTCCTTACAGAGCTCCACTACCCCAGAACCCAGACACATCTCCTCTCCACCAAGAACTGTGGATTGGATTTGGTTAAGCTTTAGCATGACTCATGAAACTAGGCGAATGGACCTGAACTCCATCAGCACTCAATACCTACGCTCTCGACCGACCGGGGTCCAACCTTATGAGGAAAGTCAAACGTCGTCTTCTTGGGCACCCACTGCCCAGTGGTCTCGCCCTGGGGTCACTTACCATCGGAGAGCACCTCGTACGCCTCGGCTACTTGTTTGAATTTCCTCTCCGCTTCTTCTTTATTCTCAGGATTTTTATCTGGGTGCCACTTCAACGCCAGTTTCCGATACCTTCAAAAGAGTAAAAAGGTATTGATCACAACCAAAGTCCAAAAATCCAATAGGCTCTGAAACAGAATGAGACAAGAAAATGGCTTCAGAGCTGCAAACTCCCCTTTTCATTCAGAACCAAACTAATTAGCTCTAAAACCCAGAGAACGTAATACACACTATCTCTATCGGTCGAAAAGTGTTAACTGTGCGAGGACAAAGTGTGCACAGCGTGGGCTCAGATGTGAGGCTGAGAAGAGCACGTGTGAAAGGCGGCCCTGAGCACTAAGAGGCTGCCGCATGACTGTCCTCCTGCCCTCACATTCTCGTTCCTCACAGGGAGGCCGTCTCAGCCACAGCAGTCATGTAGTCCAAGTCTTCCTCAAAGCCATCCCATTCTGAAGGCGAGCCTATGGCCAAGGTCACACAGTTCCAAGGGGTCAAGTAACATGAAAATCATGCGCTTTTTAAATTTTAAAATATCTTGCCCTGGCAGGTGTTCCCAATGGTTAGAGCGCATCAGCCTGCAGATGGAAAGGTCAAGGGTTTAATTCCAATCAAGGGCATGTACCTGGATTGCAGGTTGATCCCTGGCCTCAGTCAGGGCATGTGCCGAGGCAACCAATCGATGTCTCTCTCTCACATGGATGCTTCTCTTCCTCCCTCCTTCCCTCCCTCCCTCCCTCTCCACTCTCTCTAAAAATCAATGGAAAAAAATATCCTCAGGTGAGGATTAACATAACAAACAAACAAATCCTAACGAATACTAGCTAAACTGTAAGTAGCATATACTTAGTATGAGGACATTAAATGGGGAGGGAGCATGCCCTTTAAAATCTAAGACTAGAACAAGAACCTGGTAATCCTCTTAACATGTGGCAAGTCATTAACATGAGGCTTTATTCTCACATCACCGTGGATCTGATCATGGAGAAGCAGACCCATCCCTTTAAAGGGCTTCAACCCTCCATAAGAAATGACAGAGCACACGGAGAACTAGAGAGAAGAGCCGAGTCAGCCGTGTGCAGATGAGAAAATGCACCCACGCAGGTGGGCTCGACTGCATGTCGAGTCAAGGCCTACGGAGTGTCCAGTGTCCTGTGTTTCCACTCGGATTTCAGGCTTCCCCACCTGGGCTTGAGCAGCAGGGCGGGGCCACCACGAGGAGGGCCTGTGAGCACACACAGTACTGTGGGTTTTCTCAGGGGGAGAGCAGCCACATACCTGTAAGCCTCACACAGAAGTTTTCCCAGTTGTCTCACATGAACGAGGATGAGTACACAGAATGGACTGTTCTAAGAACATGTACCATCCATGGCTGCAATTTTCCTCATTAAAAATAAATGAGGCTAGCCCCAGCCAGTTTGGCTCAGTGGACTGAGGGGTCCCAGGTTGATTCCAGTCAAGGACACATGTCAGGTTGTGGGCTCAATCTCCAGTAGGGGGTGTGCAGGAGGCAGCCCATCAATAATTCTCTTTCTCATCATTGATGTTTCTCTCTCTCTCCCCCTCTCCCTTCCTCTCTGAAATCAGTAAAAATATATTAAAATAAATATGGCTAAATCAAGTCTGTCAATATTTATTCATTCAACTGCATAGCACAAAATGGGAACATCTTGTTCCTTTTAAAAGTACTAGCATTTTCTAAATTTGTATCTCTGTCACCCTGGGACCCTGACGTCCCATGCTCATAGGCAACTGAACCTTTTACGTTAACATCTAATGATACCCTGGCCGGGGACTCAGTTGGTTAGAGCTTCGGCCTGATATGCCAAGATTGTGGGTTCCTCAGGACACATACAAGTAGCAACCAATGAAGGCATAAGTGGAACAAATCGATGTTTACCTCTCTCTCTCTCTCTCTCTCAAAAAAAAAAAAAAATCAGGAGCATTTTTCTCAAACCCTTAAGATTTTGCTTCCCAATAATCATTGTCAGTTTCGCTCAAATTAGCTCACAAAAATTATCAAAAACATCTAATTAGTCAATTAGATCCAGGTCACGGTCAGAGGTGCAGGCTGCGGTCCCCAACAATGGGGATTTTCAGACGACCCCACAGGATGCTTGTGGCACCACACTCCCCGAGTGCCAAGTCAACTCCATTTCAAAGTCCAATGCCAGGCTCTCGGGATTATCTCACGTCCTCAGGAAGCTTCTAACCCACTTCCAGCAGAAACAGAATCCACTGCCCCAAGGGAAGGAAGAGAAAAAAAAACCATGCGACCTAATCCCACCCTGACCCCCAATCTGGGCATGCAAACAAAGACTGTTATACTACACTGAATGCCGTTTTTATAGGCAATACAGAGTTATACTGTCCAACCGCACAGACGATTTCAGAAAAACAATTACTTACGCCTTTTTAATGTCTTCGGCGGAGGCATGTCTCTGCACGCCTAGAACTTCATAGTAATCCACCATGTTTTACAGGCTGTTGGAACGAGTCCTGCTATTAGAAATCCAGGGTGAGTGACATCAGAGCAAGGAAGAGCGATTTCCCAACTTTTTTACCTCGTGGCACATAAACAAATTACTAAAATTCTGCAGCACACCAAAACATATTTTTTGCCAACCTGACAAAAAAAATAGGTGTAACTTTGATTCATTCACACTGGACAGCTATACAGTGTTGGCTGCTGACATGTTTTTATTTGACAATCTAAGGAAAAAGAGGTGAGTGCCCCTGACTAAAGAATCTGGTGTTGCATTTCTAAAAGTTTTTGCAGCACACCAGTTGAAAATCGCCAACCTAAACGAAATAAAACAGGTGATTCGTCAGAGATGTGGTGCCCACCTGAGCAGCAGCTGACAGGCCCCTGGTGAGCATCCTGCTTTCTCACCTCAACATACTCAGAAGCTTGTTGCCTCAACATACTCAGAAGCTTGTTGTCAGGCACTGGGCAGCACACTGGGGCCACCAGAAGAAGAGTGCCCCGCCCAGAAGATCCACAGCATGGAACCACACACCTTGGCCTCCCCACATCCCGGGAGGGAAAAAGGGGCCATCTTTAAGGGCCATCAGTGTGAACAACTAACATGAAATTCAGAAAAGAATGTATAACCTCAAATACACTAATGAAAGTTCCAAATATTAAATGGTTAAGAAACTCAGCAACAGAACAGACTATAAATTTGCCACTTATAATACTAAAATATGGCCCTCGCTGGTCTGGCTCAGTGGAGAGTGTCGGCCTGCGAACTGAAGGCTCCGGGTTTGATTCTGGTCAAGGGCACATGCCCAGGTTGCAGGCTCGATCCCCAGGAGGGGGTGTGCTGGACACAACCAATCAATGGTTCTCTCTCATCACTGATGTTTCTCTCCCTCTCCCTTCATCTCTGAAATCAATAAAAATGTATTTTTTAAAAACAGAGTAGTAAAATATGTATTTCTAAAGTAGAGTCCAAGGTTGTTCACTGTAGTTTTTTCCATTTTTTTGATATGTTCAACATAAGATATTAGGGAAACTGTTTTAAATGCAATCAGTTAAGAGATATGGAGTGAGTCAACAATTATAAAAGTTTTTCTCACTGGTAGTTATATCATTCAAAGCACAGTGGTCAGCAGTGAGAACGTTAAGTTCAACCTGGAAATGACTACCCACACAAGAGGTAGCCAGTTCTTATGACCAGAGGCACAGCAACCTGAAATATTCAGGAACTAAAAACATGGCCAACAGCCACAATAGTGCAATAGCAGCCAGAAAGCAGCAGAAAACCAGTATCCCTTCAGCTCTGCTCCAAGGACTAAGGATACACTTGGCTACGTTCACTTGGAGCTGTTGTTGCCGCAGGTCTGCAGACAGGGAATGATGGCAGCCCACTGTCACAACAGGAGAGAGGCCTCTGCACAAATCTCCCACTTCCTAAGCTGGACCATCACCTGAGCCACATGTGGTCAGAGATCATCTGGTGTGACAGAGGCCATGCTTAGGTATTTTTGCTACCATTTCAAAGCCCAGACCCAGGTTCTCTAAGTCCCAATGGTTCCCATATCTACACTAAAAGAGAAGCATGCAAACTGGTGTCACTCTGCTACGCCCACAAGCCAATCAGGATGCGTATGCACATTAACCCAACAAAGACAGCGGTTAATTTGCATACGCAGGCGCAGAGCGAAGCCTGAAGGCTCCGGCCTGAGTGAAGACTGAAGAGGCTTGGCTTCTCCACTGCAGCCAGAGCGAAGGCCTGGGTCCCGGGTGCTGGTGCCGGCAGCCAGGGGAAGGAAGGCCTATTGCACGAATCTCTTTGTGTGACAGGCCTCTAGTATTTGCAATAAGCACGATGTCTGTGCAAATGATTATGGTCTATGGTAGCCAGATCCTCAAGGCAGTTGGTAGAGCCATGGGAAGATGGGCAGAACTCAGAAAGCCTTGCATAACAGGTGGTGAGTACCTGATTGCTCAATCACCAACCAACCCCCTTGGGAGATTCCTGCCCCAGGGGACTCCTGTGAACATGGTCAATTGGACACAGGCAGCCTCCCCAAGACTGGTGTTATTCTTCTTTCTAAACGAAAACCACTCCATGAAGAAAATTCAAGTGACCTCAGTAAGACCTATTGTCTGGTGAAGAGTCCAAAATCGCACCCTGCTACCCTTTTTGCCAATGCTGACCCTTCTCTACGGCCTTGTCCAACCCTGGCCAGCTCCCACAACACCTGAAGCATCCTCTTATTTAAAGTCAAGAGCCAGCCTCCCCCATTAGCATCCAAGAGACATTTTCGGGGCTTGTTTTGTGTGACTTTCCAAAACCCTGAACACACTGGGATTCTGGTCGAGGCAGTCTCTGGTCTGCCTTTCCTGCCAGCTCACTTCCCTCAAAAAGGCCTGCTGGGAAAGCTCGGGCACTCCCATTATTCAAATAGCATTTATTTAGCAACTAGAAGCCCGGAGCACAAAAATTTGTGCACGGGGCGGGGGGGGGGGGGGGTGGGGGGGGGGGGTTTCCCTTCAGTCCGGCCTGTGCCCTCTCACAGTCTGGGACCCCTCGGGGAATGACCACCTGCTGGCTTAGGTCTGCTCCCCGGGGGGATTGGGCCTAAGCTGGCAATCAGACATCCCTCTGGCAGACCAGCAGCCTTCGGGGGATGTCCACTTGCCAGCGGAGAGCAGACCTAAGCTGCAGTCGGACATCCTTAGCGCTGCTGAGGCAGGAGAGGCTCCCACCACCACCACTGTACTGGCAGCCATCCGCCTGGCTTGTGGCTGAGCAGAGCTCCCCCATGTGGGAGCGCACTGACCACCAGAAGGCAGCTCCTGCATTGAGCGTCTGCCCCCTGGTGGTCAGTGTGTGTAATAGTGACCAGTCATTCCCAGTCGTTCTGCTGTTAGGGTCAGTTTGCATATTACCCTTTTACTATATAGGATAGAGGCCTGGTGCATGGGTGGGGGCCAGCTGGTTTGCCCTGAAGGGTGTCCTGGACCAGGGTGGGGGTCCCGCTGGGGTGCCTGGCCAGCCTGGGTGAGGGGCTGATGGCTGTTTTCACGCTGGCCACACTCCCTCCAGGGTGGGGGTCCCCACTGGGCTCCCTGGCCAGTCTGGGTGAGGGGCTGAGGGCCGTTTTCAGGCTGGCCTGCAACTGAAGCTCCCAGCCTCTTTTTTTCTTATTCTGGGATTTGTTTACCTTCTATAATTGAAACTCTGTTGCCTTCACTGGCGCTCCCAGCTCCCAGCTCCCAGCTCTGAGGCCACGGCTGGCTGAAAGCAGGTATCTGGGGTTTGTTTAGCTTCTATAATTAAAACTTTGTTGCTTTTGGAGCTGTTGCTTTCAGAGCTTAGAGCCAGGCCACGGCAGACAGGGAACCTTGGCTTCCTCCATCACTGGAGCAAGCAAGCCTCCTGTTCACTTCAGCTGCGTGGCTGCCGGCCGCCATCTTTGTTGGCAGTTAATTTGCATATCTTGCTGATTAGCCGATGGGAAGCGTAGCGGAGGTACGGTTAATTACCCTTTTTGTCTTTTATTAGATAGGCTGGTTCCCCAACTGTATGTCCAATCCTGGGTCTCTCTTGGGCACATCACATTAATAGAGACAGCTACTTGACTTAGCCATCTGGACATCTGACAGACATCTCAAATAGAACATGACTAAACCTAACTGTAGACCGCGCCCCAACAGGTCCCACCTGGTCATTCTCTAGCAAATTCTACCTTGAGCTTCCAAGCTGCATGACTAGAAATATCACCAGCACCACCACTGCTACACCTCCATATACAAAGGGAATTAATTCAGCTTTGTCTAGTGTCCAGCAAACTATCTCAAACACCTACCCTTTCCTCCATCTTCAATGGCACCAGCATCACCACCCTGACACACTGCAGGTGCCGACTGATTTAAGCGCACCCGCCCCTCTCAGTGGAGGTGAGCTGCTCAGATAATAAGCAGACGCATCACCCACAGCACTGGACAAACCAGCTGCCCTGCGAGTGCAGGACTCCGGTGCTCCCTGCTGCAAGACAGTGTGCACCTGAATGTCTCTCCCTTTGACTGGACATGTTACCTGCACATGTTACCTCTGGGGCAGAGGAGATACAAGAGTCTAGGACATGGTTCAGGCAAGGCAAGAACCTACAAAAATTACAGGCCTGGTCAAGAGACACAAGGAATGACTGAGGAAGTGTACCAGCATAGAAGTGACTAAGAATAGACTACTAAATGCCATCTGGTTCCTAGAGCAGGAAAAGGTCATTCATGAACACTTGATGGGATGTGAATAGTCTGTAGTCAACAATCCAGTAGCGATGCTAATTTCTCACATAAGCTGATGTAAGGAAAGCTGGGTGAAAAAGCACACAGGAAAACCCTTGTACCATCCTTACAACTCCTCTGTAAATCTAAGATATTTCAAAGTGAAAAATTAAAAATAAGTCAAAACAAACAAGTACAGCCATGTCAAAAGGACATGGGGCCCTGAGGGTGTGTCTCGGTTGAGTGTTGACCTATGAACCAGGAAGTCCTGGTTTGATTCCTGGTCAGGGCACATGCCCAGGTTGTAGGCTCAGTCCCCAGTGTGGGGCATGCAGGAGGCAGCCGATGTTTCCATCTTTCTCTCCCTCTCCCTTCTCTGAAATCAATAAAAAATATATTTTATAAAAAGAATAAGTGAATGAAAATAACATCTTTCACCCTGGCAGGTGTTGTTTAGTGGTTAGAGCATTGGCCTGAGCATCGAAGCATCTCGGGTTTGATTCCTGGGTCAGGGTTTGTGCGGGAAGCAACCAGTCTCTCACATCAATGTCTGACCCTCCTTCCATACCTCCCTCCTCCTTCCTTCCTCTCTCTGAAAAGCAATGGAAAAAATACCCTCAGTTGAGGATAACAAAAAACTAAAATCTTTTTTTATTCCTAAATGATCAGCAGGTAATACTTCACGCAAATAATAACAATTATTCCATTATATAGGTTTGTGTGCGTCCATTTGCTTGTGTGTAAGTGAAATGAATGACAATGACAGGCAGGGAGGGAGGAATTAGGAATATCTACTTTTAGAAGATACTTTGAAGGAAGTTAGTGTTCCGTCCATGTACACTCCATTGGTGCAAACTGACAACCATGTAGAAGTTTAAGGAGTCCATTTCATTGTGCTGTTTCACGTCATAGTGCTTCACAGATGTGTATTTTGTAAGCTAAAAGCAAGACCCTCCACCAGCAGAAAGATTACACTCCCTTTACTGTGGTGGTCACCTTTCTGATAACCCTGATATCTCAGGGTCTGCCTGTGTAACAAATGCTAAGGACAAAAAATAAAATCATATAAAATGTTCAGTTAAAGCCCAAAAGGCAGAAAAAAGGTGTAAGACAAAAATAGCAACAAAGAACAAGGGCAACAGGTAATAACAGTATGGGAGCAATTAACCCAACTACGCAATCTTTACTTCCTATGCCAATGGTCTGAAGCCTCCTAACCACAGCTCCTGTGCCAGCCACACCCACCAGGAACTCCTATACTCTGTGTGACATCCACGTCACCCCACTCTTGCAGCTGACCACATCAGAAACCTAGGCATGGCTAAGACCTGCCCTTCCCTGCAACCTCCATAACCAATTACCTGTTAATCACCAGCTTCCCGTGCCCTGGTTTAGACCCTCACATCTGTCAACCACACCACTGCCAAACAACTCAACACCACACATTAGGCAAGTCAGTTATTCAAACCCTCCAACAATTCCCTACAGTTTAGTAGGTTTTACCAATTTCTGGTCTGATTCTTCCTCTACATGCTTATCTCCTTTACTATTTTTTACATTTAAAAAAATTGATTTGTTAATGGGCACACTGTAAGACCCACAAAAGTCACAAAGTACAAATACTAGTTATTTTTACTGCAACAATGTGGATTAAAATAAACTTCCTTAGGGTGCTCCCAAAACTACTACATATTGCACCTTCCAAGGACAGACTGACTCTTCTGCAGAGAATCAACACCCCACTCCTCCCACACCTTCCTGAGTGTAAAAGGATTCCACCACCTGCAGACTCCACACAAGGCAATGCTCTGATCCTCATCCTGCCTGGAATGCCTCCCCAGGCACCGTGTACCTTTCCTTATGTGGACTCTATCTTATAAATGCCTCCATTATAACAGTCATACTTCATCACACATGACACTGGAGTTTTTTAAATGTTTTTAGCACAGCTGGTGTGACTCAGTGGTTGAGCATCAACCTATGAACCAGGAGGTCACAGTTCAATTCCAGGTCAGGGCACATGCTGGGGGTGTGGGCTCGATCTCTAGTAGGGGGCGTGCAGGAAGCAGCCGATCAATGATTCTCATTGTTTTTTCTCTCTCATTCTCTCTCTCTTCCTTCCTCTCTGAAATCAATAAAAATATATATTTTTTAAAGGCCCATCTGTGCATCAGTGGCCATTTAGGTGTATGCTGTACTCAGCACCATAACAGTGTTGCACGAAGACTTTATAGGCCTTAAGTCTTCCAAAGGTTTTCCTCTTTAGAAGGCTTTAGCAAATTTATGAATATTCGGGTTGAACTGTTCTTGCTGTCTATCACCATAACCATTATTCACTCCCTTAGTCAATAATTCTCTTTTAGGACTTCTATGGAAACCATCACTACCTACTGGCCTGGGGGTCAATTCTTTGGTCACTATCTGAAATGTGCTTTAAAGTCATTCTGTCCATGTTTTCTGTTCAGTCATAAAGATACTACACAACTTGAATCAGTGAAATAATGAACTTAACTGGAGTCATTTAAATTAGTATTGCTCCTATTTTTTCAACTTTTGGTAGAGCAGGAAAAGTTGACTTTGGTAAATAAATAACATATGAAACAAAATACACAAAAATATAATTGTGCGACATTAAAGGTATTAGCTGAACTCTTGTAGCAATCATGCTGTGGTATACAAATGTATCAACCAACATGCTGTGCACCTCCAGCCTCCAGTGTTGCATGTCAAGTATACTTAAATAGAAAAACAAAGAATGTAAGATTAAGTTATCAAAATAAAAAATACATATATACACTCAAAAAAAAAAACGTGAGAGTAGAGACGAGATAATTGGGGACTGGAAAGTAGGTACTAGACCAGTGATGGCGAAGCTATGACACACGTGTCAGAGGTGACACGCGAACTCATTTTTTTGGTTGATTTTTCTTTGTTAAATGGCATTTAAATATATAAAATAAATATCAAAAATGTAAGTCTTTGTTTTACTATGGTTGCAAATATCAAAAAATTTCTGTGACACGGCACCAGAGTTAAGTTAGGGTTTTTCAAAATGCTGACAAGCCGAGCTCAAAAGATTCGCCATCACTGTACTAGACCAATACACCCAACTTACACTGCAGAAGCCCTTGAATGGCTTAGGAATTGGCAGGGCAATTTCAGAAAATAAAGACCACAATTTTCCCCTTTAAAATGACAAATATTCCATGGGGCAGAAGGCATAGTGAATGTTCGTGTCCTGACATGGCTAATACTTGAGCCCTTACTATGTCGCCGTGTCGAGTACCAGCCTGAGCACTGAGTGAACACTGCTGTCTGTCCTGCTTTCTCCCTGGAGAAACGGGAACCCTGAGGCCCAGGCGCGGGATATCAGGTCTAGCATTACAACAGTGGGGAGCAAGGAGCCCAGACAGACAGACTGACCTAGGCACTCCAGTGCAAGCTGTCCTCTTCATCACTATAGGTAAGCTGTAGAAATTTATGCATCAAAAATGTAAAAATAGGGCTCTGTAAGGGCTTACTTGATTGGGCATCATCTCATGCACCCAAAGGTTGCGGGTTCCACTCCCAGGTCAGTCAGGGCACATGTGAGTTCAATCCCGGGCAGGGGGCATTGAACTGCTCACATTCCTATTTCTCTCCTCTCCCCCTTCACCCTCGTCTCCCTTCCTCTCTCTAAAAATCAACTTTTTAAAATGTACACATCACTTTTTTAAAAAGACATTGCCTACTTGTGGTCTGAAGATTGCACTAATTCCCATTCTGGCCAGTACTGTTAGCCTCAAATTCCTGGCCCTCAGAAACCATTACTGACCTGGGCCTGATCTGACTGTCCTACAATTCCTCATGTTCAAGTGCTTCCTGCAAACTGCTTGCTGATCGTGGTCCATTTTCCATCTAGCTGTTGGCCTTTCTGAATTTTTTTTTTTTAACCAAACTATACAAAGACTTTGTTGAGACCAGTGGAAACCAAGCATTAACTGTGTCTACTCATCAGCCTTTGACATAGGATGCCCACTGGACGTCATATGTTGCTAGGGCCAGTAAACAGTGTTAAGTCAATATACTGCTTCTACCGACATTACTGAGAGCAACTCAGGGCTCTGTAAGGGCTCAAGGCCAGCACAGAGCAGGCCCACAATCTGCTAGGGTGAGTGCTGTGAGCCTGGGCTCAGAGAAGACAGGAGCCCGTACAAGCACAACCTACCAAGCACAACCTAATCAGCAGTCTACCGATTAGTAATGCTCATGAACTTGTGTAAAGGGGGGTTCCTAGGCCATTTGAAAAAAGGCTCTTTCACCCATTAACATGTTAGCCTATCCATTTGCATCTGAAACAAGCACCTTGCAGTCACTTGGAAAGCAAGATAAATTTTCAGTAACCAAACCCAATTAGCAAAGCAGTAAAATGTGACTGCACACCAGTAACTGCTAGATTCTACAAACCCTAATCTAGTTTCCCCTCCAGGAGATGCCCGCAGCCATTCACTGTCCCCACAATGAGCATGGACTGGTTTTCCCTTGAGTTCTATTTCAGCCTCAGAATGCGGGAGCAGAGAAGTCTGTCCTCACAGCAGAGCTGACTCACCAAGCAGGAAGCGCTTCTCTTCCCAATCTGCTAGTCAACAACCACCCCTCTAACTCTTAGGGTCCACCCCTGCCCATTCAACACTCACATTCTCCAAATAGGTATGTATATATAAAAGGCTAATATACAAATTGTCCCTGGGGGAGTTCGACCAGGAGACTGGATCGCTAGGTGTGCAATGACCAATGGGGGGGCGGAAGGGGGGGGGCAGCTCAGAATAAAGGAAGGCCCTATTCACCAGCCAGGCCCAGGGACCCTACCCGTGCACAAATTTTGTGCACCGGGCCTCTAGTCACAAATATGATGATGAGCCAGGGTGCACACACAGTACCTAAGACATTCTGTCAGGGGAAGGCTGGAGTGCACACACCCACTTCCCTCCTGGTGCCTGCACTGTAGGTGTGGACCATGGCATCAACACCTAGCATAGAAGTGCTGAGTCCCAGAGCTCTATCAGCTGGCATACTTCCTCTACAGGTGAATTAAATTGCTATCACTTATATTTAAATGCTTTATCACTAGAGTTTTTGAAGGTAGAATTCTGTGTAAAATAAGTCTAGGTCACCGAGAAAAAAAAAAGTGCCTAGATCCCCCCACAAAACCGCCATCACTAACTTCTATTCCTGTGTTATCACTGAAGTACTAGAAAATCACTGTACAGAATCCCTAACCTCTTGGTTACCTTCATGCCTCCCATGTTTTGTTGTGTGTTTTTTTAATATATTTTTATTGATTTCAGAGAGGAAAGGAGAGAAAGAGGTAGAAACATCAATGATGAGAATCATCAGGGGGCTGCCTCCTGCACACCCCACACTGGGGATCAAACGCCAAACCTGACTGTACCCTGACCAGGATTCGAACCATGACCTCCAGGTTCATGTTGATGCTCAACCACTGAGCCACAACAGACAGTCCGTGGTCATGTCAGTCTCTTCCCCTCCCCCCCACCCCAATGTTCTTAATGAAACAAAAAAATACAGTATGTGCTCAACACGATTGTTACCACTCTAATATACCACTCTAGGCGGCCTGGCAGAGTCTCTGAACTCCTCAGACACAGTGTGGGGACTTAGACACCTCCTGAGGCCTTCTGCTACTCTATCTTGGTCATTCACACAAATAAGGTGTTACTGAACAAAAGTGACCATATCTTTCCACCCTCAAGACCTTTCTCAAATCTCTCCTTGAATCAAAGAAACCTTACTCCGCTTGCAAAAACACCAACTCCTTACTCCTTTCCAGTTGTAAGACTCCACTTTGAAACTGGAGGTGAAGCAGGGGAAAGGGTCCTTCCTTCTTCCAGAAAGCCTTTCACTATTACCCACCCACAGGTTTTTACTCATTATATCTTGTTGTAAGTAATAATTCAAAAGGTTTTATGTCCACTGGACACAGTCCCTATCTTTAGCTTAAAAATGGCAAATCAAATACATATTACTGCTATTAACCCAGAAAATAGGCAATTTTAAATAAAATATTTTTTAAATATTTAATTCGTGTTGTGGCATCAAACTAATTGGTTACAATACTACTGGAATGGAAGCAGGCAAGAAGTTTAAAAGAAACTGGCAAAGCTGGAGCAGCTTCCCAGGCGTCCTTCATTTCTGAGGACTTCCTAGAACAAGTCCACAGATGGGAGGAACAAACAGCCCATCCACTTAAATATTTTGTTCTTAACCTCATATCCCCTAGAGCAGCGGTTCTCAATCTGTGGGTCGAGACCCCTTTGGGGGTCGAACGACCCTTTCACAGGGGTCGCCTAAGACCATCAGAAAACACATATATAATTACATATTGTTTTTGTGATTAATCACTATGCTTTAATTATGTTCAATTTGTAACAATGAAATTGGGGGTCATCACAACATGAGGAACTGTATTAAATGGTCGCGGCATTAGGAAGGTTGAGAACCACTGCCCTAGAGCTTTCCTAAAACACACAAAGGCAAGTTTTTCCTTTATGACTCAAGATGGACACCACTGTCACCTATTAGATTCCTTCCATTAAAATAAAATAGAACACACTGGCCAACACTGTCCTAGTACTTGTGAACTTAAACTGTATGCTATGTGTATACTTTTCAACTTTCCTAAACTCTGGATCCCACCATTAACTGCAGAACAACAATCAATGCAAACAAAGTAGAAGGATCCAATTCAACCAGTACTTTCTGAGCACTCTGGCAGGGACAATGCTACAGGCACAAAGGAACACATCAAGGCCTACCCTGAGGAATGCACAGGGTTGCCCAGCACCCGCAAACAAACACAGGCAAACTCTAAATGCCTCTGGGGGAAAGGTAGGGTGAGAATTTTAAAGGGCACAAAACCACATTCTTCCATAAGGAAATCACTCTTCCAAAGACAACTGACACTTGCAACTGAGCCTGAGCCTAGATATGGACAATCTAGGTGTCCACCCAGAGATGAATGGATCCAGTAGTGCAGACATACAATGGAAAATTGCTCAGCCACAAAGAATGAAATCGTTGCCATATGTGACATGTAAGGATCTAGTTAGTGTGTATTGTGCTAAGAGAAATAAGTGCCCTAGTGGTTTGGCTCAGTGGACAGAGCGTCGAACTAAGGGGACCCCAGGTTCGATTCTGGTTAGGGGCGCGTGCCCAGGTTGAAGGCTCGATCCCCGTTGGGGGGCATGCAGGAGGCAGCCGATCAGTGACTCTCTCATCACTGATGTTTCTGTCTCTCTCTCCCTCTCCCTTCCTCTCTGAAATCAATTTAAAAAAAAAAAAAAAAAAACTAAAAAAAGGGGGGAGAGAAATAAGTCAGACAAACACCAAAGGATTTCACTTATATGTAGAATCTAAAAACCAAAACAAATGAATAAACAAAGCAGAAACAGCCCCATACAGAATGGACCGAAGATTATCAGCATCCTAACAAAGCTGGAGTATTTGGATATACTAATAGTTCTACAGCCTCACAGCCATAAGCAACGGTTGCCATTGTTTTTCATTTAGAATGGCAAAAATTTCTTACAAATTTTATATAAGGTAAAAAAAAAAATGTGAGCAAACCAAGCTATGCCTAGATAAGATAAAGCTTCTGAAATAAGGTACCAAGGGTAAAGGACACAACGACAGAACCTTCTCTACTTTGACACATACTGTAAACCTTAGAAATGTAACTACTTGTATTTTTCAGAAGTTAACTTCCCCTCCTTAAAAACGTTCTTTAAATTTACTTCTTATGTAGGCTATGAAAACAAAAGGGGTCAGCTGTGATTTTTAAGTCCCCCTAAAAATACAGTTTATGGGGAGTGGGCGGGCTAGAAGGGGTCAATGGGGGAAAAGGGAACATATGTAACACTTTCAAGAATAAAGATTTTTTTAAAAAATACAAAGGTTGGAAAAACACTTTATAATCAAAACATAAGAAAATCATCAAATTTTTGCTACGTGGCTTATGCAGTGTCATTTTTCCAACTAGGCTTTAAAATTGGCTTTCCGTTTCTAGCACTGTTCTTACCTTCGCCCACTTGCTCTTCTTATTTAACCTTTTTATTTTCCAAGTTTGAAGTTCTCCCAAATTCTATTCAGAGAAACTACAGAATTTGTTCAATCTTGTCACTGGCCCTCCCCCCATCCTAGTTCACTAATAAGCCTGCAGTTACCTGCCTTGTACCACGAGGTGGTGTCCTGGACAAATTTAAAATCAAACCAATTTTTAATACACCAGCATCCTAAATTCTAGACTCATTTCCTAGGAAGTGAAAAGGCAAAAAGAAATAAAGTTCTTTTAAAATCCTGGTAAAGTATCAATGCACAAGGGCTGATCCTGCTCACTTACTGCTCAGCACAGCCACCAGAAGTGCTGTGCAATCACCCAGAAGAATTCACCAACATAGCAGCTGATCTTTACCCCCCAGGAAGGAACCAGTCACACCGCTAAGGTGACATGGGGAGGATTACACAGACCTGGAAAAAATGAATTTAAAATATTTGCCAAGTTTTAAAGTGCCCTCTGAAGTTGTAAAACACACACATACACGCACACACCATAGACCAAACCTGGTTTTTGAGTTTGCTAGGTAGAAAACTGTTGATACTGGTGACCAGTAGAATTGTAGATTTGAAACTATCCAAGAGAAAATATTCTTGGTTCTACCACTTAAAAACATGGGATTGCTTAAACAGGAAAGCTATTGTATGACTCTTAGCTGCAGGTAACAGACAAGTTCCCTCACCAGAACTCACAACACTCCCCACCCTGTCCTGCAACCAGAAATACCTCCCAAATACAGTTTTCAAATCCAAAAGAACAGACATTTATTTTAAAGAGAACACTGAACTCATCTGACATTTTTTTTTAAAGACTGAATGCCCCCACTTTGTCATCTTCAGCTCCACACTCAGCCCATTCCTTTCCCTCCCACTTCCTGCCCATCCACACCTCCCCAAATGCATGTTTTGCATGATCCGAAAGAACCCCACCTCATCAAATGGAAATAAAGGTGCACTCACCTTTTCATCAGAGTGCACACAGCCCTAACCCCACAGCAGCCGAAATCTCATTGGAAACAAGAAAAGTTGCATGAAACTTCCCAGAGAACCAGGGGGTGGGTGAACTAGGTAGATGGGGGAGGATAGTAATTCCTTAAACATTTATCTTCACAATTATTTTTTAAGAACTGTGATTACACCTAAAGGAGAATCAGCAAACATATTTCAAATTATGGGTTTATCTTTCCCTTGTGGACTAAAAGGGGCCACATACTAAACCTGACAATTCAGGGGAGGCATGTGTGGCGGGCAGCCTTACAAACTCAGAGAAATTAAAACTTTTTAACTAAAAGCAGTTATTGGTGGGTAGTCATGGCCTAGAGCAGTACTTTTCCCTAATAATTTTTTTTTTAGTATTTCTTTGTTGATTTCAGAGAAAAAGGGAGGAGAGAGAGAGAGAAACATCAATGATGAGAGAGAATTATTGCTGCCTCCTGCACAAACCGCCCCAACCGGAATCGGTTGGTGACCTCCTGGTTCATATAGGTGGACGCTCAACCACTGAGCAACGCCAGCCAGGCCTTAAGAATCTTCACCTTAACTCAGCCCGCGTTGTCTTTTTGCATCTAGGATAAAAAACCTGATAAACAAGCCATTGCAATAACAAATTTCCTTTTTCTCTGGTCCCCTCCAAGTGCACGCACAGACCAGAGCAGAGACCACAAATCCCCTCATTGTTTTTATTAACCAGTTAACAATTGACTGTTAACTATCCCGTACCCACCTAGGTAAAAAGCGTATCTATCATTTTACTTTTCATCCAATCCCATGGTTCCCCCACTTTGCTTTCTCCCACCTTCCTAATCTATGACCAATGAATTTCAAGCAACCCAATTACATCTCCTTTTTGACTTTAATGTATAAAAAATAAGGTGCAAAACTGCCATTTTCCGGAACATTTTCTCAATCTGTTGAGGTTTCTGCTCCAGCCATTGTCATCAGTTTGGCTCAAGTAAACTCATAAAAATTCTCTACAGGTTTGAACGTTTCTTACGATGACACCCTCCTTTGGTCATTGAACTTTTCAATCAGCTGCCTTAAAAGATCCAATAGGCCAGAGTCACAAAATCTCCCTAGGAATCCACAGCTGAAATGCAAACGTTGAAACCGCAGGCAGCCCCCCCGGGGGGAGGTGTGACCTCTCCACCCCGCTTCCTGCCGGCGGC
The DNA here is from genome assembly GCF_028538775.1 of Myotis yumanensis. Lineage (NCBI taxonomy): Eukaryota > Metazoa > Chordata > Mammalia > Chiroptera > Vespertilionidae > Myotis > Myotis yumanensis. Next base: position 851,780 of record NW_027223760.1, read on the forward strand.
AAAGCCAGCGGGCGGGGAACGAGGGTGGCCTGTGGGACCGGGACCGGCACCGGCTCCGAGAACCTTTTCCGAGGCAACACCAAGTGTCCCTTTTGCACCCCTTGCGTCCTTCCCATACTTGGGCAAAAATGGCACAAGCTTCAGTTACATAAGCCGCGGTACGGAGAAGTGAAACGGGCGTTGTTGTGCTCAGGGACAAACTTTTCAGAAGCCCGAGGAGAGTTCTGGAAGCGTCCCCTCGCCCCGCCCGCCCGCGGTGCGCCGCGGGCACACGCACCCTGTCCCCGCTTTAGGCGAGTCTACCTTCTGGGGCCAGAAAAGGGGGAGAAGCCGGCCTCTCCCGCCGCAGGCCCTCGGCCGCTCCTGGGAGGACGCGGCCGGGCCGGCCGGACGGGGGCGGGGGCCCGGACGACCGCCCGCACGAGTCCCCCCCCAACCGCCGGCGCGGGTTGGGACCCCGAGACAGGACGAGACCGGCCTGGAATCAGAACCGTGCCCGGCCCTCCGGCCCTGGCCCCACACGGGTCCCCGCCGGCCTTCTGCCCCCGGCCCCGACCCTAGCCCCGGTCCCCGGCCGCCGTCCCCAGCGCGGCCTCACCAGCACACGGAGCCAGCGGCGGGAAGGCGGCGGGGCGGCAGCCCGGTCTCTTCGGCTTCTGAGCGGCGGCGCTGGTGACGGCGACGGCTCCTCGCGCTTTCCTTTCTCCTTTCTCCAACAACAAACAGGAAGTGCGTCACGCGGCGGCGGCGTGCCGCGTTCACTTCCGCCCGGCCTGAAGCCGCGCATGCGCCTCGCCCGCCCCAGCCTTCCCGAAGGTTCTCGGCGGCTGGGCCGCGCTGCGCCGCGGAGGGCTGCTTCCGGCCGAGTCCCCGCCCCCGGGGGCCTGACGGCGGCGCCCGGAAACGCGGGGACGCGTGCGGGTAGGCCGGTGGTCTCGGGGTCGTGCACCTGGGCTTAGCGTGGCGCCATGCGCGTGTCCCTCCGTCTCTGGGCCGCCTGCGTCACCACCGGTCCCACAGGGGACACTTGCGCGCAGCATGCGCAGGTGGGGCCGGGCTAAAGAATGAACCTTGACCCGAGGGAGCCGGAGTGGGACTGGACGCTGTGACCCTGACCCCGTGGAAGGGGGGGTGGGGGGGGACTGGAAGCTGTCGCCAGGCCCCAGGAAGTCCGTGCGGTGGTGTCAGTGCAGAGGCCCGGCCTGAGCTCGGCTCCGGGCCCGGGTGTCTGCTGTTCCCCCCGCGCGCGCGTGACGTGAGCACCCTCCGCCCTAACCAGGCCCCTTAGGAAATGAGGGCTGCGGGGTCCAGCCTCTGCACCCTGCGTGCTGCCTTGGCGGGCCCACGCCCTGGCTTGCCGCCACCTTCCCAGCGAACCACCTGCTGGGCCTCACCCTCTACGGAGCGGGCACCGCTCTATGGAGCTGGCAGGGCCTTCAGGTCCCAGGCCCGCGTCGGTGGCGCTGGCATGGCCTTGGTTCTGGTCCAACCTACTTCAGAACAAAAGGTCGCTCATTGTGTTGCCACCTGAAACTGACATACTGTATGGAAAATGATACTTTTAAAAGATTGCTTTATATTGTGCGTATTTATTTCTCGTGTTTCTGGACCCCTTCTTGTATTATGTCGTTTTTAGCAGATGACCAGTTAGCACAGGAAATTTATTTTTCTGAATCAATTCTCTACATTTGTAAATGCCTGGTCAAAAAGAAGGAATAACAGTATCAGGTTTCAGTATGGACATCTCTCGATAAAACTGAAGATAATTTCAGTAGAGGCTGGAATTTCATTCAGATGTATGCAGTTTGGCACCGTCACATGTCACCATATCTGCCAGCAAGTTGATGGAGTTTTATTTCCCTTCCAGTGTTGACAGTACTATCATGTGACACTTTGCATTTAAATAAGTCCCGACAGCAAGTGTGAGCTAATCTTGAAATACAGAAGCACAGATGCATGAATTTTAAATAGTAAGTGGTAAGCTAGCCACAAATAACTTCTTCCTCCCTGAAAAAATAAAAGATTTATTGAAGCGTCTGTCAGTGTGGTGAACTGTACGAGAAAAACCGGCTAGTACGAAACAAGGCACCAGTACTGATGGACGCAGTGGCATCCTGGAGAGCAGAGGGTAGACACCTGGAAAAACAGAGGTATTTAAGGAGCTCTCTGTGGGACAGCACACAAGCTCTTTCGAGTAAGATTAAGGATTTATTCCAAAATTCATGTCTGCACAGATGGTGCTACTGGAAGCTCTAACTCAGAGGACCATCACTCCAAGTGGAACAGCAGGACTTGAACAGGAGGGTCCTGGGTGGTGGGCTCAGTGGTTAGAGCATAGTCCAAGCACCGCAGGGTCTCAGGTTGGATACCCAGTCCTGGTCCAGGCGACTGAAAGGCAACCAATCGATGTGTCTCTCTCACATCCTCTCTCTCTCTCTCTCCCCTCCTCCCTCCCTCCCACTCTCTAAAAAATCAAAGGAAAAAAGTATCCTTGGGTGAAGATTAACAAAAAAAAAGTGGACAGGTCCTGTGTGGAGCCCAACAAGGGAAGCCCAGCAGTGACACATCTGAGATCCATGGGAGGCTGGACAGCAGAAGCCGGGAGACTGACTGCTTTGTAAAAGCAGATAACAAGCTGGACGTGCAGGTTGGTGGTAGGTGCTTCCCTAAGTGCCTGGCACAGCCTCCATAAATAATAGCTCTTCGTGCCACGCCCCTTTGGAAACTGATAGAAGCTGCAGGCTTCTCTCCAGCAAAACGTGCCAGTGATACGAGGGAGCCTGCGGGCACCCGTGCACCCTGCCAAGCCCATGCAGGAGTCCAGGAGCCTCAGGTTGTTGGGGGCTTTGGAACGGCACTGGTGTTAGACCCATGGGTCACACTGGACCTGGGTTCCGCAACCTGGGTACTTGGGTTCTGGGGAGGCAAGAATTCAGAGCCAAGACCCAAACTGTACGTGAACATTTATTGGGTAAATCATAGAGGTGGGAAAAGTAACTCCTAAAAGAAATGGCTTAGGAAACAAGTTACAGAGGTAAAGGAAGGGCCCTTGGAGCTGGGGAGTGAGGAAGCTGATGGTCAAGTGTGGGGGCAGGGAGGGGGGGAGAGCACTCCAGGTCCTCCGCCCTAAGGGTTTTAAGGGGGGAGATTTTAGGGGTGGTCCCAGGAGGAATATCTCAATAGAACATTCAGCAGTTTTCCAGGTGTATTCTTTCAGGGTTCGGGTCTCCATTGGTTGAGTGGCGGGCTGCATCAGGGCAAGGGGTCATTCATTATTCTATGCAGCTGTCCCTGAGGGCAACCATGGGGTCTCTGCTCTGGTTTTGGTGCTTTTCTGGACCTGGCGCTGAAATACAACTGAGGCCTAGATGTTATTTCAGGAGGGAACATTAGGTGGTCCAAAGGGCAAAACCAGTGATGTGCTGGGGAGGAAAGGTCACCTGGGGCAACGTCCACCTACAATTCATTGTCAGTTTCTAGGCACCGGGCTTTCCGCCCTGGTGACCTGGCCCTGGCCCATCGTCCTTGCTCTGCTTGCTCTGCTCACCTCTAACTGCCTCCCACGAGGTGAAGGTCCTTCCTGAATGACAGCTGTCAATCTTCATTGAACTGTGAAACTTGCCTTTGATCCAAGGATAACGTTTCTAGACATTTGCCCTAAGATAGTAAATGCAGTGTTACAGAGAAAAACCACAGGCCCACAATGGCCTCGCTTGCACTAAACCCATGACACCAAACTTAGACCTAATGCCAGACCTCTGTGAGTGCTGTTTCAGCCTCTCCCAGAAGCACAATCTTAATTAGGCAGTCTGGAATTTTCTGGCCAACACCCCGCCTTGCATGATAAAACCCTGTCCAGTCCCTTCTCTCCAAAAGATGAGATCCTGGTCTAAAAATAACGCTTTCTTTTCTTTTGCTCCTTTGTCCTACCCTTCTCCCTACAGACTTCCATTTTGGACTGAGACAGGACAGTAGTAAGCTGGGACAAGTGGAATAGGGAAACTGAGATGATAATTAAACAGCAGCTTGTAGCCATCTATGCCTGGCCAGTGTGGCTCAGCTGGTTGAGCATCACCCCATGCACCAGGATGTGGCTGGTTCCTGGTCAGGGCACAGACCTGGGTTTTGGGCTCAATCCCCAGTAAGGAGAGTGCAGGAGGCAGCTCTCTCTCTCATCAATGTTTCTATCTCTCCCTCTCCCTTCATCTCTCTGAAATAAATTTTTTTTAAAAACCACACACACATTGAAAAAACATCTAGAAAATCCTATCTTCCCTAAACCAGGGAAACTTGGAATAAATGGTTTGCACTTCTCCCAGCCAGAGGGCAAATAGCTTAAATGGTAGATAGATAGAAATCCAACGGACAAAAGAAAGATGCTGAGTGGGAGAGGTCTGATTTTAGGCAAAAAAGGGGTGACAGCCCAGCTGGTATGGCTCAATGGTTGAGCATCAACCTATGAACCAGGTCGTAGCGGGCTTGATTACTGTTTGGTTGGAGAGAGCCCAGGATCGGATACATGCAGACGTGTGATGAGATAATGGACTCCCCCTGGAATTTCTCACAGATCAACGTGCCAGACACAGATACAGGCTTTTTCTCCCTGAATCAACCGGACCTCCACACAGACACTGACTCCTTCCTGAATACCCTGCCGACCCCCTGCAGTGGAAACTTCCTCAGCTGAATACCTCAGCTCATGTCCCTGCCCCTCACCCAACCGCAGTATAAAAAAAGCGCCCCCCTCCCTGTTGGCACGAATCCACGTGCCCTGTCTTTGGGGTCCCTGGGTCGCCCGGGGATGCAGAATAAACCTTTCCTTTTCTTTCTTTCACTCGACTCTCTTTATTTCCTATGCCACCTCCTGAGCCACCTAACCTAACATTTGGTGCCAAAACCGGGTGGCGTGAGCACTCCATTTGGCCATCCCTCCGTGGCTCGGGGTGCCCGCCTCTCCCTCCTTGTGGCCCAGGACCCATCAGGACCTCATTTCTTCATCTCGGCAGCCCTTTCCCAGTTTGGCAACATCAGCAGCGAGTCCCGCCCCACCCCCGAGCCCGTTCCTCGTGGCTGCCCGCCCACCAGCGTCTCTGTCCGTGCAGCCACGTCAGAGATTGCCTCTCCGGACCCTTCCAGGAAGGCTCCTCCGGACCTCGAGAGGTAGTGGAGACGTCCCTATCTCCCCCCGGTCCAACTGTCCGTCCGTAGTGTGGGTTAAACTGCTGGGACGCCAGCCTTTCGCCCCGCTACATGGCACGGGGTATCAAGCACAGGGGAATCCAAATTCCAAACCTGACCTGAACACACCTCTAGGGTGCCGGCTCGCCAATCTGGCTAAACACTATGTCTGCCCCAGACCTGCGTCCTATTTCTGTAACGTAGCATGGCCTCAGTCTGAAAACGGGACCCTGACTTTACCGTCTGTACCGATCTCAGTAATTTCTGCCAGTGAACCGGGAAATGTGCCCAAGCCTCTCTCTTTCTCTGGCTCTCCCTCTCTCTGCGTCCCCATCCCTCCCCACAAAGTTCCTTCTGCCTCCTCTCCTCACCCTGTCCTCCCCCCCGCCCCCCACCCTGGGGCTGTCGCTGCACCACCGAGCCCGTGATGTGTATGGTGTGTGTGGGGGGGTGGGTTCATGTGCTGTGTGTGGGAGGTGGCGACGGCGCCACCATCATCCTCACGTCCTCCCACCCCCCTCCACCGGAGACCATCACGAACTCCCCCCGGCAGAAGGCTGCCCGTTCTCCCTCCGGCTTATGCCCCTGTCCGTCCACACTCTCCCCTCCTCCCTCCCTGCCGGACCCTTCTCCAGCCACGCCTTCTCCGCTACCTACTGACCCTGCCTCCTGATCCCACCTCCCTTCTTCTGCCCGCCCCGCGACGGCCCAGAAACTCAAACCGCAGGAGGAAAACCCCGCACCCCTCCATGGCGCCGCCATGTGCATGCTGCGCTCTCCTCCTCCAGCGCAGGTGGTCCGCCCACCTCGTTGCCATTGGGAAGCGGTCCCGCTGGGCCGGGGTTGGTGCCGTGCGCCCCCTCTCCTCCTCCCTCTGCTAACCCTCTCTGGTGACACCTTCTCCTCTTTTTTTTTTAAAAAATATATATTTTATTGACTTTTTACAGAGAGGAAGGGAGAGAGATAGAGAGTTAGAAACATTGATGAGAGAGAAACATCGATCAGCCGCCTCCTACACACCTCCCACTGGGGATGTGCCCACAACCAACGTACATGCCCCTGACCGGAATCGAACCCGGGACCCTTTAGTCCGCAGGCCGACGCTCTATCCACTGAGCCAAACCAGTTATGGCGCCTTCTCCTCTTTGTGCTGACCTTCCCCGCTTTCCACCTGCCTCCGCTGCTGCCGCAGCCACTGCGGGAGCCAAAAACTCAAGTCGCTGGACAACAACCCCTCCCCCACCCCCTGCCTGCTTCCCCAGTCAGTAAACACACGCGTCCACAGGCCCCACCTTCCTTCTGTCCCTCCTTCCCTCTGCCCCGCCCCTGGGAGGTTGTGACTTTTATTTTATTTTTTATTTTATTTTTTTTTCATTGTTTATTTATTTATTTATTTATTGTGTTTTTTTTGTGTTTTTTTGTTTCTTTTTTGTTTTGATAATAATTTTTATTTCTTAAAGTATTAAAAAGAGTATTACATATGTCTCCTTTTTTTCCCCCCCTTGACATTCCCCCAGCCCCTATCCCCCGCCCCCCCCGTGTCTTGTGTCCATTGGTTAATCTCATATGCATGCATATAAGTCCTTCGGTTGATCTCTTAATCCCCCCTCCAAAGCCTCCCCAGGCTTCCCACTGTAGTTTGACAGTCTGTTCAATGTTGCTCTGCCTCTGCATCTACCCCTGTTCATCAGTCTATACTGGTCCCCATTATCTGTCCCAACCTCACTGGAGCAGTCCCAACCTCACTGGGGCCGTCTCAGCCTCACTGAGGCCGTTTCAACCTCACCAGGGCCATCTCAGCCTCACCGGGGCCGTTTCAACCTCACCGGGGCTGTTCCTACCTCACCGGGACCGTTTCAGCCTCACCGAGGCCATTTCAACCTCACCGGGAGGTTGCGACTTTTAAACGCAATTGAACAACGGCTGGTGTCCTTCTCGCCAACCCCACCACGTTCATCAAAGAATTCCGATACCTCTCCCACGCCCACCCAGGCCACCTCTCCCGCTCCCCCGCCTCCACTGCCCTACCATAGTAACCTGTACCCCATGCAGTGCCCTCTGTAAGTTCTAACCGCCCACCTCGCCCCATGCCCTCTCCGCCAAATCTCCAGCAGTTAAATTCACAGGTGGCCGGCCAGTTCCCTTTACAAGAGGTTGCAGTTGGGAAGGATTTTATCTGGACAGCCATTCTCTCTCACTTTTCTGATCTTCCTCAGCAGCCTCTTCTATTTCTGCGCCCATTCTACCCCTGAGGGAGGCAGCAGGGACTAAGGGCATAGTCTGAATCTATGCCCCCCACTCTCTACGTACAGCCTCACAGATTGAGAGGAATCTCAGCTCCTTTTCCACTGACCTGACCACCTTTACTGTAAAGTTAACCTGACCTTTAAGGTCCTTAATAGCCCTCAGACCCCGGTCCAAGATCGAGTGAATATGGCCTTTAAGGTTAATGCCCATGAGGAGCAGGCACAGTCAGAATGGGAGGCCCACCTTTGACAGAAGGTAGACCACAAACTTGGTTGCGCCCCTGTGGCTGACGGCAGCTGCCATGACCCTAAGGGGCTGTGTGCAGTGGGGGTGCAACGAAAGGAACGCCACCTGGAGAATGCTTCAAATGCGGAAATGAAGGCCACTGGGCAAAGCAGTGCCCCCAGCCCCGGGCTCCAACCAAGCCCTGCTCGGCGTGCGGTCAAAGTGGCCACTGGAAGAGTGACTGCCCCTGGAAAGGTGGCGGGCCCTCTGCGCCCCAGTGTGGAGGGGCTGCCCTTCCAGGTCATGACCCGCTGCTGCCCATGCTGGGACTGGCCAAAGACTGAGGATGCCCAGCCTCGGCGGCCCCCACCACCCTCGCCGAGCCCAGGGCTTCACTAAAGGTAGTGGGTCCCCTTCCTGGTCGACACGGGGGCTACCTTCTCTGTCCTGCCCTCCTTTTCAGGGTCCTTTTTCCTTCCACGATCTGGGTCATGGCTATTGACGGCAAATCCACCTGCCCGCTGGCCACCGGACCCCTTCCCTGCCTCCCTGATGATAGATAGCCCTATAACCCACTCGTTCTTAGTCATGTTTTCATGCCCTGTGCCCCTGTTAGGAAGAGATATTCTCACCAAACTAGCGGCCACTCTGCAGCTTGGAGCCCTTCAGCCTCCCTGCTCCTTCCGCTCCTGGCCCCCTCCCTTCACAGGGACGCTGATCCCCCACTGCCATGTGTCCCCTTATGAGGCCCAGTTGTTCCAGACCACAGTCGCCTACCTCAGACTCGCTGTGAACTCCTTATCTCCTCCACGACTGTCCCCTCCTCTGAACTGAAAACTGCTCTGACCTCAGCATCTTCTCACCCCGCTCCCCTCGCCCACTCCACCCTTCCCAAAGGAAACTTCCTTGAATGCACAGGTTTATTCAACAGTCCTGCTATTATCAGAAACTGAATTCATTATCTCTAGGAAAAATGCGGCAACTTTAAAATCCAAGCGGCTAGAGGCCTGGGAACAGGCTGCGCAACCTGCTCCCTCCGTCCCTCCGCCTTTTCTCCAGCCTCATATCCAGGTCCCTGGTTTCCACTGCTCTTTCCCTTTCTCTTTTCCCTCGGATAACAGCGCATTCTAACATCCCTCCCACTTTCACTGTAATACCTACCTCTCTCAGACTCTATGCTGCCTCCTGAGCCACCTAACCTAACAATTCCCAGTGGGGGGCGTGAAGGAGACAGCCAATCAATGATTCTCTCTCGGCATTGATTTTTCTATCTCTCTCTCCCTGTCCCTTCTTCTCTGAGATCAATACAAATATATTATACTAGTATATGTGAGAAAGGGCTCAGCTGTCCAAATGTCAAATAGCGAACTGGGAAGCAGAAGCATGGCGAACATAAGACTGAATAACACTCTCGAGAGCAGGCGCCCATTGTTCAGGATTACAACGTATTTATTCAGTCTCTCCTCTGGCTCCTCATTGGCTGAGGACTATTTGGTCACCCGTTTCCCAATAAGTCACCTAGGTCTTGCTGTCTCCCATTGGGACATTTAAAATATTGGGCTGAGACCTTTCTAGCAGTCTCCACCTCCCCCTGTTAAGCCTGGGGGTTTCCACCATTTGCTGGCCCACGTGAGCAGTTCTCTGTTCCTACATCCTCTTCTCTCCTCCCCACGTTCTGCTTGCCCTGAGGAAATTCAGAAAATTCCATCCAAAGCCAGCCATGCTGGAGATGGATCACACAGGAGGTGGTCAATGGGGAGGGGCGGGGACATATGTGATACTTCCAAAAATAAAGAATTATTTTTAAAAATAAATAAATAATAAATAAATGCCGGTTACGGCAGGTAGTCAGGTTCTAGGCAGGCATCTTCCCTGACAAAGGTCAACCTTTACCTTAACTGAATCTTCTATTGTCTTTTTGCACTTGGGATAACAGACCTTGGGATGTCAGGGTAATTTCCTCTCCCCTGCCCCCCACCCTCCAGGGTGCAAGCAATGCACCAGAGCAGAGACCACAAATCCCATCATTGTAATTGCTATCCCGTTAGTGACTGTTAACTATCCTGCACCCATCTCTGTAACAGAAGTATATGTGGGGGGGGGGGGGGGGGGCGGAATGGGGGAAAGGGGCATATGTAATACATTCAACAAGAAAGATTTATTTAAAAAAAAAAAAGACATGTATGTCTATTTGTTTTACTTTTTATTTAATCCCAGAGGTTTCCCCAGTTTGCTTTCTCCGGCCTCCCTAATCTCTCTCCTGTGGAGTTCATGTAACTCCTTATGCCTCCTTTGACTGTAATGGATAAAATAAGGTGCATTTTCTCAGTCCACTGAGGTTTTGCTTCCTGGCAATTGTCATCAGTTTGGCTCAAATAAACTCATAAAAATTCTTTCAGGTTTGGACATTTCTTACTTTGACATAAGTAATGAGTGTTATGCCCAGATTCCAAGATCCCCAAAGACCACACTAGGAGCCAGCCAGTTCGATGCAAAAGCAGAAGGTCCTTTTATTGGGGGCTAGCCGACCCGACTCCGCTCCAGGCCAGCGCAGCGACCAGAAGCAGAGTGCCCCCGCCTGGGAAAAACTGGGTTTTAATAGGGGGGTGGAGTGAGGGGATTGTGGGCCCTGCCGATTGGCCAGGCGCAAGCCGGGTCTTGTTACACAGGATGTGGTCATATCTATGGGGCGCACTTTCTTTGATTGTCATTGGTTAGTTTAAAATCCCGGGCGTGGCCAGCAGAGGCCTGGGCTTCCGGGAAGAAGGCCGCACGTGGCAGCTGCCCCAACATGGAGGATACGGGCAAGATGGAGGGCATAGCCCTCGCCCTTTCAATGAGATTGTTTGGCAGGTTTCTGTTAGGTCGCCGAAAGAGGAAGGCATGAGGCCAGAGAGGTGAGGGATTACGAATTTACTGGATCATCCACACACCAGGTGGCTGAGCCGGGATGGCTCCAGGCCCCAGTGACGGGAGTCAGCAGCTTTCAAAGGACTTTTGGCGCCTTTTTTCTGTGCGGAGACTTCTTTACGCAGACCTGGAGGGGAGAGAGTGGAAGGGTGACCACCTGGGGTCCTCAGGAGAAGGGCACAGTGACCGGGAGGGACCTGGACTTCTTGCCGTCACTTTATTAGGAGACACAAATTATTTTATTAGCCAACTAAAGGAAACGGTGACTCTGAAAGTCTTGGGAACATTTCAGGGTTATAAAAAAATATTGAGAATCTCCATCATTAGCTGTGATGGGTGAAGAAAAGGAAAAGAGTGAGACTCATTCCACCAGGTTGAGGTTTTGGCCAGGCGAGTTTGCTCTATAGCAGGGGTGGGCAAACTTTGTGACTCGAGGGCCACAATGGGTTCTTAATCTGGACCGGAGGGCCGGAACAAAAGCATGGATGGAGTGTTTGTGTGAACTAATATAAATTCAAAGTAAACATCATTACATAAAAGAGTACGGTCTTTTTTTTTTTTTTTTTTTTTTTAGTTTTATTCATTTCAAACGGGCTGGATCCGGCCCGCGGGCCGTAGTTTGCCCACGGCTGCTCTATAGACATGGTAGTCAGAGGAAGAGACAGGCTGGTGGGAGGAGAGAGTGAAGATAGATAAACAGAATCCTCATCTAAATGGGAGTCGGCCTTTCCTCTCTGAAAACACAGTTCTCTCCTTTTGATTTTGGTGGAAGTGGAGTTCTTGGAATTTGAGGATGAAAAGAATTTCCTGAGGCCCCCACTGGAGGATGGGGTTTCATGGAAAGCTATATTAATGATGTAAAATTCCGGGTGTTTCCCTCCAAGGGCCCATCTCTGACTGTCTTGCTATGGAAGAAATCCAATCTTGTCTTCAGCAGGACCAGAATAAAGGCCACTGCCCAGAATTTCTGCTCCATATTACAGTCCAGTCCTGCATCTGCCAGCTTAGCTTGTGTTCCCAGCTAAGTCCATTGCGTGTGGGGTCTGCACAGCCATGGGCCATGCAGCTGCTTAAAACAACATGGCTGTGGAGGTGAGCACACAGGCGAGGGGGGGTCATGGAGCAAGAGAGCAAGAGGGGAAAAGGGAGGGGGATTTTAACTTTCCAAGGGTTTGCAGGGTTCTGATGGGGTCCACCCCCAGCCAATCGATTGTTCCCCAGGCTAGACTGACAGACAGGCACCTTCCACACTTCACCCGAGTTCACTGAGCATGCGCCCATCTCCTCTTTAGTCCGATCCCTTCCTGTGGTCTTCAGGGAATGCACTGGTGGTTCCCTCGGAGAGGGAAGGGGCAGCTTGCTGCCAGCTGACCATGCTTATAATATCTGGCCTCCCCTTTGCTCTCTTCCTATTGTCAGTATTAATAAACTAGCTACTTACAATGGTAACACTTTGTCCTGTAGACTGGGTGTGGTTTGCCATTAAACCACATATCTGGAACTGCCACTCTTTTTTTTTTTAAATTAAATCTTTATTGATGAAAGTATTACAGATGTCCTTTTTTCCCCATTGACCCCTTCCAGCCTGCACCCACCCCTAGGCTTCACCACCCTATTGTCTGTGTCCATGGGTGATGCATATATGCATACAAGGTCTTTGGTTAATCTCTTTCCAGCCACCCTCCCCCATCTTCCCTCTGAGAGCCAACAGTCTGGTCCATGTCTTCATGTCTCTGGATCTATTTTGTTCATCAGTTTATTTTGTTCTTTAAATTCCACGTATGAGTGAGATCCTGTGATACTTGTCTTTCTCTGACGGCCCAGGTGACCATGCTTATAATGTCTGGCCTCCCATTTGCTGTCTTCCTATTGTCAATATTAATAAACTAGCTACTTATGGTGATAATACTTTGTCCTGTGGACTTGGGTGTGGTTTGTCATTAGAGCACATATCTAGAACTGCAATTCTTTTTTTCTTTTTTTACCTTTTTAAAAAAATATGTCTTTATTGATTTTAGAGAGAGAGAAAGGGAGAAAAACATCGATGTAGGAGAGAACCATCCATTGACTGTATCCTGCAACGCCCCCCATTGGGGATTGAGCCCACAACCCAGGCATGTGCCCTGACCAGGAATCAAACCATGACCTTTTGGTGTGCAGGACCATGCCCAACCAATTGAGCCACACCAGCAAGAACTGCAACTCTTTGTTGTTCCAGAATAAACCCATTTGCTGGAGAAATAATCTAGCTGTCTTTTTGTGTGAGGTGAACAATGTTGGCCATAGGGAGGAGGAGGTGATCATGGGGAAAAACTAACACACGGGAAGAAATACAATCTCTAGGGAAGAAAAGCCAAGTGCAGGCTTGGGGTTTATCTGGTTTCATTTTGCTGTTGTTTCTGGTTGTGACCTCAAAGACACTCCCACATACTTCTCATCAAATAGCAGGTGGACAGAAAAGGAATTGGAGACGCCAGAGAGAAAAGTGATCGTCACAGGAGTCGGCCTCGGAGGAGGTCTGGAGCTTCGGGAGTAAGACAGAGGAACTGACTGAAGAGGAGGGATTTACACGTCTCCCTTCAGAGCAGACAGGAGGTGGAGGAGGGTGGGGAATAAGCAGGCTGGCGGGGATGCTCCTGTCTGCTGGCCAGACCTCAGCACAGGAGGAGGCGTGGGGAGCATGGTGTTTGGGACAGTTGTGGGGATGTTTGGGATGGCAGACACAGCTCATGCCTAAAATCAAGCAGTGGAGAAGGCCCCTAATCTGCTCAGAAAAAGGAGCCAAGAGGAACGCATCGATCACGACTCCACCTGCCAACTCCGAACCCCCGTTCCTCAGAAGGGGGGCAGGGCAGGCTGCATGGGAAACCCTTGTCCCATTCTTGGGGCGGGGGGCGGGGGCGAGAGGCCACAGAGGGAAACCAGCTGCTTTTTTAAACAACTGGTAGTTGTTTTGCCCAGATTTCAAGATCCCCACAAACCAACAGGGAGCCATGTTCTATGCAAAAGCAAAGGATCCTTTATTATTAGTGGTACAGACCCGGGTCTGGCTCCCAGAAGGGGGGGGAGTGCCGCCCTGAGAAAAACCAGGTTTTAATAGGGGGCGGGGGTGAGGGGACTGTGGGCCCTGCCGATTGGCCAGGCGCAAGCCGGGTCTTGTTACACAGGATGTGGTCATCTCTATGGCATGCACGTCCCTTGATTGTCATTGGTTAGTTTTAAATCCCGGGCGTGGCCAGCAGAGGCCTGGGCTTCCGGGAAGAAGGGAGGGTCTGAGCACATGGCTCCTACCCCAACATGGAGGATACGGGCAAGATGGAGGGCATAGCCCTCGCCCTTTCAGTAGTCAATTTATTAAAAAGGTTGATTTAAGCACCTGCGATGGTGACTTCCACCTCGACTCCTGCTCCATCCGGATGGAGGTCATCTGCTCCAGGCTCAGAGGCTGTGCAAGCCAGTGCGTGGCTGTGGGCCCTGGTGGAGCCACCCAAGTCTTAGCGCCTCCCCTCAGCCTGATTTTCTTGCTCAGAGTCAAACTGGTCCTTCCACCTCGAGATTCTCTGCCTTTGGGCCTCAGGTCAGGCCAGCGCACACCTTCTCCAGAGGCGGCGCGCGGCGGTTACGATTCCAATCCCGCGAGTCGCCACCTCGGGCTCCACCGGTGTCTTTTTGTATCTCTAAGGGCTGCGGCTGCAGCGTGGCTGCACACCCTGACCTACTCGTTCCCGCAGAGCAGGTCTTCCTGGGAGAGCGAACCACCTGCTGTGAGCAGCGGCACCGGCGCCTTTGTGCCTGCGGCCCCCGAACACCCGATAAAATGCCAGTGTTGCTGCCACAACTTTAACCACGCACAAACCTCGGTTTCCCTGCCTGTAAAATAGGAACAGTAGTGGCTACTGTGTCTCATATGGTCATTGGGAACAATTAGTTCTCTGAGCTCCCCAGATAAGAGGTGTGGAAGCACATATTCTATGAGAAATGGGCTGTTTCACATATTCACAAATATCGAAGATGTTTCTCTGATGAAAACACTGCCTCCCAGTCTCAGAGAAACATGTTAATCACAAATCTCAGAGGGCACCAAGATTTCACAGAATTCTACATCTGTGAGTAGTTTACGTTTTAGCTTTCCTGCCTTCGAAACAAATTGCCCAGCTCTGGCTGGGGGGCTCAGTTGGTCCCATACACCACGGATGCAGGTTTGATCTCTGATCAGGGCACATGCAGGCATCAACCAATGAATGCACCAATAAGTAGAACAACAAATCTCTCTCTCTCTCTCTCTCTCTCTCTCTCTCTCTCTCAAATCAATTGTGGACGAAAGGGGCCACATGCTGACCTGACAGCTCAGGGGAGGCCTGCATGGCGATCTTGCAGACTCAGAGACCTAAAGTCACCACAAAGGATGGTCTGAAATTAAACTTTAACTAAAGCAGTTATGGTGGCAGTTACGTCCTGGGCCAGTATCTTCAATGACAAGGTCAACCTTTACCTTAACTGAGCCTATCTGTCTTTTTGCATCTATGATAACATACCCTTGAAATGTCTGGGTAACTTGTGACTTCCCTGTATCTGGAGCCCCTGGGGCACAACCAAATGTGCTGGGCCCCAGGACAGATACCACAAATTCCTTCATCGTCATGTTAATTGTTCCTGCACCCACCTAAGTGTGTGTCCATCATTTTACTTTTTATCCAATCCCAGGGGTTTCCCTGCTTTGCTTTATCCCTCCTCCTTAATCTATCACCAATGAATTTCATGTAACCCACCTATGTCCCTTCCTTTGATTGCAATGTATAAGTACAGATGTAAACCGCCATTCTCCGGAGCATTATCTCAATTCATTGAGGTTCTGCTTCCCGGCATATGTCGACAGTTTGGCTCAAATAAACTCACAAAAATTCTTTACAGGTTTCAATGGTTTTTTTATGTTAACACAATACATAAAATTAAAAACAAACCAATTGCCCAGAATTGGTATCAGAACCAATTGGTATCATTCAGATAAGTCAGAACACAGTCACTGTCTTCTCGTCCCACCTACACACTCATTCTTACCGCAATTCACTTCAAGGCACATTGCTAAGCGGGGAAAGCCACGGTGTGGGGCAGCGTGCACTTTATGCTGCCTTTCGTGTAAAAGGGGGGAAAATAATGATACCGAATTTTTGGACTGGAACCCGGATTCTTTGTCCGCCGGAATCGAAGAATGAATCCACGGACAGAAAATGGTACAGCAAAGGTGGAAATTTATTGAAGAATAGATACAGACTCCCACGTGGGGAGAGGGAAGAGTCCCACAGAATGAACGTAGGGAGGGGAAAAGGGTCCCACAGAATGAACTCCCACGTAGGGAGGCGGAAAGGGTCCTACTGAGTTCCTTTTCCCTATGGTTTATAAAGGCTGCAGTTCCTGTGTCCTGATATCCCCTCTGATTGGTCAATATTCCCCTTCGAATTGGTTACTATGGTGATTCCTAAGGCCCTCCTCCCTCATAGTCCTTCCATTCCTCTGGGCTTTCTTCTTTTCCATCTGAATGAAGAGCTTCCTTCTCTTTTTGTAAATATAGACCTTTCCTGGTACTTCCAGTTCCCGTGTCTTATGTAAATACAGCTGTTGCTTCTCCCTTGTCTTATGGAGATGTCAGTGCACCTGGCTTCCTGTGTTATGGAAATGTGCCTTCTCCCAGTCTGCAACCCCGTGCTTTTCCATGGACCCCGATTCTAAAAATCCCTAAGCCTGCCTATACCCCCCTAAAATTCCTGCCTCAGTGACAATCATTTTGCTTTCATACGGAACTCTGACATCCCACCCCAGACACTGGGGCTGGGGGGCACAACCGGGAGGTGAGGGGGGACAGGGGTAAAAATGAGACTTTTCCCTGTTACAGTTTCAACTATGTGAATGTTATTGATGGAAACTGTTTCCAAATTAATTTTACAATGAAGCACTAGAGAGGTGGACCTGTACATAGCAAGGAAAGGGGCCGCTCTTGGGCCTGCAGAGCACAGGGTGGCATTAGTGGGGTGACACTTCACAGAGGTCCGCGCGCTGGGAAGGCTTCCTCGCACCCCACACACCACTGGGCATGGCTGTCAATGCCACAGAAAGAAACCACAAACCACCTCTAGAGCCTGTTGACTTAAAAAAAACATTGAAATGTGTAAAGAATTTTTTGTGAGTTTAT
Source organism: Myotis yumanensis (assembly GCF_028538775.1). Classification (NCBI taxonomy): domain Eukaryota; kingdom Metazoa; phylum Chordata; class Mammalia; order Chiroptera; family Vespertilionidae; genus Myotis; species Myotis yumanensis. The sequence continues at coordinate 868,527 of NW_027223760.1, forward strand.
TTGAGCCAAACTGTCGACATATACCGGGAAGCAGAACCTCAACGAATTGAGATAATGCTCCGGAGAATGGCAGGGTTACATCCGTATTTATACATTTGCAATCAAAGGAGGAACATAGGTGGGTTACATGAAATTCATTGGTGATAGATTAAGGAGGAGGGATAAAGCAAAGCAGGGAAACCCCTGGGATTGGATAAAAAGTAAAATGATGGACACACACTTAGGTGGGTGCAGGATCAATTAACATGATAATGAAGGAATTTGTGGTATCTGTCCTGGGGCCCAGCACATTTGGTTGTGCCCCAGGGGCTCCAGAAAAAGGTAAGTTACAAGTTACCCAGACATTTCAAGGGTGTTATTTTAGAGGCAAAAAGGCAAATAGCCTCAGTAAGGATCAAAGTTGATCTTGTCAGTGAAGATACTGGCCTAGGAGGTGACTACCCACCATAACTGCTTTAGTTAAAGTTTAATTTTAGACCATCCTTTGTGGTGACTTTAGGTCTCCGAGTTTGCAAGACTGCCATGCAGGCCTCCCCTGAGCTTGTCAGGTCAGCATGTGGCCCTTTTCGTCCACAAGCCAAAGAACAGTGAATGCTGGGGAGTCTCTGTAGGTCCCTGACTGGCGGCCCAGCGCCCCAGTGGTGACTGAGCCAAACTGGGCATTAGAGTCAAATCAGTGATGAAACACCTGTTATGCCCAGAGTTCAAGATTCCCAAGAAACCACATCAGGGAGCCAGCCAATCCGATGCAAAAGCATAAGAATCTGTATTTCAAGCTAGCTTGAGCTCCCCGTCCACCAGACTCACTGACACAACGGCAAGCCAAGTGGCTGAGAGACCGAACCCCGCGTAGAGATGGGGATTTTATAGCGGGGTTTGGAGTAAGGGGAGGAGAAAGGACTGTGCTCTGCCGCCTGGGTGTGGCTAGCAGAGTAGGACGTAGCCCCTACCCTGGGGCAAGATGGAGGACCTAGCCCTCGCCCTTTCATTCCCCCCTTTATCTTGGAACTTCCGGCTCAATCATGAGACGGACTGGACTGCATTTCTATTCCACCGTGCTAGAGGCCCGTACTGGGCATATTTTAACAAATGGTCTGGTGGAAGGGAAAGAAACCATTTTAGCTTTAACAACTTCTATTGAAATAGGATTTTTCTTCTTAAAATTCCTCCATGGCTATCAAAAAGCCAAATCAAGATTAATTTATCTACTGTCCTGATGTTTGCATAAACACAACAAGAATGGTGACTGACTACCTTTGCTGGAATCTCATGGTTGAATCTTAATGTGCCCCGTAGCGCCAGGAAGCCACGCCACCCAGCTGCCATCAGGCCTGCCTGCAGTATCTGCTGAGTTAGGTGAATCCCTCACCTGTAGCAACTCCACCTGAGCCCACGCTCTAGGCTTTAAGCCCATCTCAGTAACCCTCCTACTTGTTGCGGCCCAGAGTGTGTGGGGGTTCTGCAGGAATGCAGAGGCATCCCTACTGCTCCCCTTCTACTTTTACCAACCGCCAGTGATGGTAGGGCATGGGCCTGATGCTCCAGCGCCAGCCATCTTCAGGGCTTCCAAGCAGGATACCAGGCTTTCTTCGTGGCATTTTTACTGGCTTTAAGTCTTTAGAGCTCAGACAGGGCTCTTTAAAACATGATACTCCAGTCAAAGTTTTCCGTTAATAAAACCACTATTAGGAACCGGTCTTATTGAATCTATGCAAAGAAATGTATTACCATGACTTATTTAGCGTTGCCAAATTTTGGAGGAATTACACAAGAAGAAAAACATACTGATCTATTCTAAGATTTTATGATTTTTCTTGCCAATTCCTTTTGATAAAACAGTAATTGTTGGCATTAAATTTTCTTTCTATGCATAACCATGCCTCAGACCTTCTATTTTAAACAGGCCTTTTCCAGCTTACTACCCCTGACATGGGCATGGTCACAAAGGCCTGCAAGACAGTATTACAGGCTGCCAACTGTTAGCTGTCTTTCAACAGAGACCAAAACCTGATGGGCACTGTTCCTGCCCATTTGGGCATCTGTCCTCTTGGCAGCTAGCCATTCTTTACTTTTGGGGGTCACCCCACATAGTTCCCTTCCAGGACAGCCAGCATACATTCAAACCTGCAAGAGAATCAAAGGTCAATATAACATATCAATACAATGAAACATGATATTGGCATCATGGCCGCTTCAGGCAGCCAAATCCTACTAAAGTCTATTCTTGGCTTCCTATAAATTGTCCTTGTCTCTTTGGAGCCATGTTCATGAAGATGCAGGCATCATCTAAGTCGCGAGCAATGTTACCAGCATCAGGCAGGTAGCAGGTTGTGTTGATCTTGATCGACACTCCATTTGGTTACGAAGTCTTTCCAGATCATGGATGGGTCCGCTGACTGGACGTGGGTGTGATGGACCCAGGTCGCACATGCAGGGCTTCCAGGGCCTCGTCTATGGCAGACAGGTAGTCAGGCAGCAGGTCCAGGAGACAGGTGGCCAGAAACACACCCCCGGCAAAGCAGCTTACCAGGCTCAGGACTTTCTGGTGGAAGGCTGAGGCTTCGGGGCTGGCTCCCGGTCGGCGTAGCACACAGATGGGCACCAGACTGCAGATGAGCGTGAGCACCAGCAGGAGCACCAGGGCCCCCAACTTCACCTCCAGGACCACAGGCAGTGGGGGAGCTGAAGCTACTGCCTCTGGGCGCCACACCAGGAGCTCTGGTTCTCCCCAGGGCCCCATGGTGGCCGGCTGCTCCAGTGACTCTCAGACCTCGCGAGGGTCTCACTCCATGGCCCCCACCAGGTTCCATGGTTTGTTTCTACCAGTTCCCTTTGTGGCAGAGCAGCAACCAGGCCTCTTTCAAGGGAGTGCGCTAGGAGGGGGTATCAGCCCCTCCTTTGCTAGCAGCAACAGGTACCAAACCCTTTCAGTACATTAGACCAGCTTCATTCCCGCCTATCTTTACAGATTCCAAGGCCCATTGTCTTCCTTAATCAGTACTGGCCTGTATTATCTAATTCAGCACAGGCAGGGGGAAGGGCCCATTAAATCTTTGTCTTGAGGAACTGTGAGCTCCACCCTTAAATGTCCCAATCAGACTAGAAAAGCCACAAATACCTTTTAAGTTTACCCCAGAATTCCAAAACCCCAACCCAGCACAGAATATCACATAGCAAATCAAAGTTCCCAGCAAACAAACAGAGATGCTTACAAACATCAAATACACATTTACACTTACACCTTTTCAGTGAACAAGTATTTTTACAGTCTTGGGCTCTTGAGCTGATAACAGGGACACCGCCCAAGTCCCCTGATGGGGGCCTGACAGGAACAGATGTGGGGGTCTTCCCTTTCCCACATTCCAGGACAGGATTCTTGACCTATGTCTTATTTAGATAGAAACGGTATTCATCACAAACAAACAAACCCTGGGTCTCCAGAACACTGAACTGGAGCCCTCTAAGATCAGTATGAAACCAGTTTCTACCTGAAATAATTGTACTTTACTTTAGAAATTGGATTACTGCTACCAGTCCCTTTTAAAGAGATTAGCTTAAAAATAAATCCGAGAGGCAAGCACACTTCCTGCTTCATAGATGATTTGAACTTAAAAGTTTTAAGTTTCCAGTCAATAAGCCTGGCATAGCTGCTAAATTTCAAAATGGTCACAATTTTTCTGCTGGGGAAATCAAGAAGCAAACCCCATAGCTATTCACATGTAAACTTGACTATCAACTTCCTGGTGGTACTTGCCTCAGGGCGGGAAATTTCAAAAGAGCTATTGTTATGCCCAGATTTCAAGATCCCCAAGAAACCACATCAGGGAGCCAGCCAATCCGATGCAAAAGCATAAGAATCTGTATTTCAAGCTAGCTTGAGCTCCCCGTCCACCAGACTCACCGACACAACAGCAAGCCAAGTGGCCGAGAGACAGAACCCCGCCTAGAGAGGGGTTTTAAAGGGGGGGTTGGAGTAAGGGGAGGAGAAAGGACTGTGATCTGCCGATTGGCCAGGCGCAAGTCGATGTCTTGTTCCTGGGTGTGGCTAGCAGAGTCTTAGACTTCCGGGAAGAAGCTCCTTGCCAAGCACGTGACCAAGGTAAGATGGAGGACGTAGCCCTTACCCTGGGGCAAGATGGAGGGCCTAGCCTTTACCCTGGGGCAAGGTGGAGGGCCTAGCCCTTGCCCTTTCACTATTTTAAATCGCCTTGGGAAACCAGCTTGCATTTCTTTGTCAGGTTCTTCTCCGCCACTTTTTAAGGCCAAAACAGTCTCGGGTTTTTATTCTGTATGCCGCAAAAGGTCAAGTTTAGCTCAAAACTATGTGCACTCGTTTTTAAACTGGCCTTTTCCCCTTACACGTGCACAGAAATCCTGGATGCATTTTAAAACTTTTACATTTAACTTCTATGATCTAGCTGGGGCGATCTCCATGGGAAGGGCCCGGCTCCCGTCCAGAGTCGCCACTGCTGCCGCCGCCGCCGGCCCCCCAGGTGTCTGGCTCGCGGGCTCCGCGGGGGACCTCCCCACGGACCCGATGCCACCGGGGGGCCTCACCGCTCCTGCCTCCCGCGAGCGACGTGCCAGCCTCACCCCCCGCGCTCCACCAGGCTCCACTAGCTCCCCACAAGCCTGGGGGCCAATGATGGCCCGCCGCCACCTCAGCTGCCGCAGCCTCAGCTGCCGCCGCCAAGCCGCCTGGGCCCGCGGCGCGGCTGGGCTCCGGGACGAGGGCTGCGTTCTCGCTCCTGCACACCTGCCCCCGGGCGCCTGGCGCCCCGACTGGACTGCACAGCAAGCGGCTCCTGCGGCCCAAGGCACAGTGATCCCTGCCTCTACACTATTTTCACCAGACATTCACTCAGAGTTTAAACAATAACTTTCCAGCTCCTGAGGGAGCTCTACAGCCTCCACCAATCTCCTTGAAATGATCAATCACAATACCCGAAGGAGCAGTCTGAGTCCGTCCCATCACCCTCATTGTCTCCGTGTTCTCCCATTCCCCTTCACCAGAGACCACCGCAAATTCCCCCGAGAAAGGCTCCGCTCTTCCACAGGCCTCGTGCCTCTGTCCCCTCCTCCCTCCCTGCTGGACTCTCCTCCAGCCACGCCTTCTCCACCGCCTCCTGACCCCGCCTCCCCTCTTCTGCCCGCCCCGAGGTGGCCGGAAACTCAAACCGCCTTTTACAACCCCATACCCCTGTGCCCCGTTCCGCCGCTGCGCAGTCGGTCCCGCAGCTGCTAACGCCATAGCCGCTGCAGGAGCTGGAAACTCTGCCCCGACCCCACCTGCTTCCCCAGTAGGCACACACGCATCCGTCCTTAGGCTCAACCTTCCTTCTGTCCCTCCTTCGTTCTGCCCCGCCCCTGGGAGGTTATGACTTTTAACCGCGATTGAGGAGCAGCTGGTGTCCTCGATGACCACACTGCGTGCATCAAAGAATCCCAGTGCCTCTCCCACGCCCACCCAGGCCACCTCTCCTGCTCTCTCCCCTCCCCTTACAGGCCTGCCTTAGTAACCTGTACCCCATGCAGTGCCCTCTGTAAGTTCTAACTGCCTGCCTTCCACTGTGCGCTCTGCCGAATCTCCTCCCCCATGACTGCCAGCACTTTAAATTCACAGGTGGCTGGCCAGTTCCCTTTGCAAGAGGTTGCAGCTGGGCTCTCTTCAGACCCTTTTAACAAGCAGCTTCCTTCTCCCCTAGAGCCCAAATCCTGAGAACGTTAGCTCCAGAACAGCCTCTTCCATTTCTGCACCCATTCTACCCCTGAGAGAAGCAGCGGGGACTGAGGGCATAGTCTGAATCTATGCCCCCACTCTCTAAATCCAACCTTTAAGGTCTTTCTTAGTCCTCAAACCCAGGTCCGAGATCAAGTGAAAAATGGCCTTGAAAGTTCTTAATGCCCGTGAGGAGCAGGCACAGTCAGAATGGCAAGCCTGCCTTCCACAGAAGGTAGACCTGCAGACGCAAGCCTTGGTGTGGCCCTGAGACCGACGGCAGCCGCCACGGCCCCAAGGGGGCTGTGAGCGGTGGGGGTGCAACGAAAGGAACGCCGCTACCGGAGAATGCTTCAAATGCGGAGATGAAGGCCACTGGGCAAAGCAGTGCCCCCGGCCCCGGGCTCCAGGCAAGCCCTGCCCAGCGTGCGGTCAAAATGGTCACTGGAAGAGTGACTGCCCTGGAAAAGTGGCGGGCCTTCTACGCCTCAGCATGGGGGGGCCGCCCTTCCAGGCCATGACCGCTGGCCATGTTGAAACTGGCTGAAGACTGAAGAAGCTCAGCCTCGATGACTCCAATCACCCTTGCTGAGCCTCGGGTCACAATGAAGGTAGTAGGTCACCTTCCCGGTTGACACGGGGGCTGCCTTCTCTGTCCTGCCCTCCTTTTTAGGGCCCCTTTATCCTTCCAAGATCTCGGACATGGGTATTGACGGCAAATCCACCTGCCTTCTGGCCACCGGACCCCTTCCTTGCCTCCATCATAGCCCTATAACCCACTCGTTCTTAGTCATGCCGTGCCCCTGTTAGGACGAGATATCCTCACCATCCTAGCGGCCACTCTGCCCTTCAGCCTCCCTGCTCCTTCCACTCCTGGCCCCCTCCCTTTACAGGGACACCGATTCCCCACTGCCATGCGTCCTGTCATGGGGCCCATTGTCCCAGACCATAGTCGCCTAGCTCAGTCTCCGCCTAGCTCAGTCTCTCAGTCTCCGCCATGAATGCCTTATCTCTTTATCTCCTCCACACTGTCCCCTCCTCTGAACTGAAAACTGCTCTGATCTCGACCCATCCCCCTCCACCCTTCCCAAAGGAAAAAATGCGGCAGTTTTAAAATCCAAGCGGCTAGAGACCTGGGAACAGGCTGCTCGACCTGCTCCCTCCCTCCCCGCCTTTTCTCCAGCCTCCAGGTCCCCGGCTTCCACTGCTCCTTCCATTTTCCCTTGGATAGCAGCGCATTCTAACATTTCCTCCCACTTTCACTGCAATACCTACCTCTCTCAGGCTCACCGAGTGCCTCCCACCATCCCCGAAGAAGATTTGGCGACACCATCCAGGACCGGATGACCCATCATTCCTCACAGGCTCTTACCTGGCAAGGGACCCTCCAATTTTGCTCAGGTTTTTCATATTTTCAGGTGAAACAGACATGGAATGATGAGGGAGTCATCAATTCTACTGTCTGGGATGGGAAATCCTCTAGTGTCACTCTCTATTTACAAACCCTGGACCTCCTCCTATGCCCACACTCATCAACACAACTTTCCATCTATTCTCTAACATCAACTCCTCCTCTACATCCTGCTGGATTCATCTGTCACTGGCTCGAACCCTCATCATAGCCACTCAATTCCAACCTATTGGACCGTCTAACTAAACTCTCTCTAGAAATTCGCAGCTCCTGGACCGGACCTCCTGCCCATGGCCCCGACCAAACTCCAGCTACACCAAGGAGCCCCACTTTCTTGAGCCCTTTTGACCCTTCTTGCTCAACCACCGTCTCCTTACTGATCCCCCTCCCCTGGGTACGTATCTCCCATATCTGTCTTTACCCAGGCAATTGCTCCGAGAACACGAGAACAGGTTTCTGCCCAAGCCAGAGCCAACTGACCAGGACTCCCAAGGACCAGCCCTTCACCCTGGTGACTCGGTCCTCCTTAAGAACCTACATCCACAAGCCTTGGAGCCTTGGTGGACAGGTCTTCACACTGTAATCCTCAGAGCCCCCACTGTGGCCAAGCTGCTTGGCGACCCCAGCTTGACGACCTGTCTTGGCACCGCCTCTCCAGAGACCTGTCCTGGCACCGCCTCTCCAGACTCAAGAGGACCCTGGAGCAGCATGACTTCTATAAATGTGATGTATTGGGCCCCACTAACGTCTGCCTTAACCGCCCTCCCCTCCTCCTTCTCCTCCAGGCCCTGAGCAACCTACACATACCCCCACCCTCTTGTGTGGAGGTTCAAGGTCCGTGAAACCTACTACCAGAACGGCAAACAAGTCACCCGGCAGGTCTTTGCTGGCTGCCGTCCCACTCACGACTTCTCCAAGAACCCAAGGGAAAGGTGAATGTCAGCCTCCCATGGCTGGTATTCCCCTTTGGGAACCCGAAACTCCAGAGCCCACCCTGCCCCCATGGATATGCTACCAGACCAGTAATCTGGTAACTGGGGGACAAGTCATTTAGAACTGTACCGGAAACCACACCGCATCCAGTCTCACCAAGGCCAGACCAGGTACCTTCTTTTGGTGCAACGGCACCTTAAGCAACTGCATGAACCCCTCTGACCCCGGGCCTTGCTTCGTGGTCACAGTAGTTCCCCAACTAACCTTGTATGGAGAGTCGGAGATCGCCTGGCTGCTCCCTCCATCCCACCCCCGGACCCGCCGGGCTGTCTTCCTCCCTGTCATGTTAGGGGTGAGTATCACTGCCTCAGTAGGCCTCACCGGGGGGCCCTCGGGAACAGTCTGGTCACTGCTCAGTACTTTAATAACAAGCTCCAGTTAGCCCTGGAGTCTACTACTGTCTCTTTTAGCCTCCCTACAGCAGCAAGTGACATCAGTAGCCTTAGACCTTCTGACTGCAGAAAGAGGAGGAACCTGCATATTCCTTCAGGAAGAATGCTGTTAACGACATGAGTCCAGAGTAGTGGAGCAAAAACGTACAGACCCTGACTAAGCTGAGTGAAGAACTACATGCACGACACTTCCAGGACAACTCTCCTTCCGGCTGGTTCCAAAGCCCCTTAGCTACCTGGGTCCTACCCATGATAGGGCCCCTGATTCTCATCTGTGTCTTTTTTCTCCTAGCCCCCTGCCTCCTCAAGTTCATCCGCCCCGGATCACAGAGATGTCACGGGTGACTGTGAATCAGCTCCTGCTCCATCCCTACACTCGGCTCCCCTCCGACCTGCCTCTGCCTAACCCTGGCCTTTAAATCCCCCTCCCCTCGTCTCCTGGAAGTAGCTAGAAAGAGTCGCTGTCCCTTATCACCAAAAGGCCGGGATGTTAGGTCGGAGAGAGCCCAGGATCGGATCCATGCGGACATGTGATGAGACAATGGACTCCCCCTGGAATTTCTCACAGATCAACGTGCCAGACACAGATACCGGCTTCTTCTCCCTGAATCCACACACCCCCACACAGATACTGACTCATTCCTGAATACCTTGCTGACCCCCCTGCAGCTGAAACTTCCTCAACTGAATACCTCAGCTCATGTCCCCACCCCTCACCAAACCGCAGTATAAAAAAAGCGCCCCCCTCCCTGTTGGTGTGAATCCACGTGCCCTGTCTTTGGGGGTACGTGGGTTTCCCGGGGACGCAGAAATAAACCTTTTCCTTTCCTTTCTTTTCTGATTCACTGGACTCTCTATTTCTTGCGCCGCCTCCTGAGCCACCTAACCTAACAGAGGGAGGGCCCGCGGCCACAGAGCGCGAAGACAGCCCTTCTAGGGCTGGCTCATGTCTGTGCCCTCGCATTGCTAGTTCACCTCCGAGCGATTCTGAAACCGTGGGCCAGCAAGCCCTGCCCTCCCCTGTGCTGTGCCACCTCCTGGGAGTAAAGGCCCTTCTCCAGGAGCGGGGATGGGAGGTGATAGATTCTCCCTCCCCCCAACTGGTGGGCCGAGTATGACATAACCTGCAGCCCCGAAATACCTGAGTGACTAACCATGTACCTTGTATGGACTATACATTGGACCACCAATCCACACCTGCCAAATACCCTAAGCCAGTGGTCGGCAAACTGCGGCTCAGCAAACCGCAGCTCACAAGCCACATGCGGCTCTTTGGCCCCTTGAGTGTGGCTCTTCCACAAAATACTGACTTCTGTGCATGGGCCACGAAGTTTCAATCACACTGTACGTGTGCGCCCGCACGTGGTATTATATGGAAGAGCCACACTCAAGGGGCCAAAGAGCCGCATGTGGCTCTCGAGCCACGGTTTGACGACCACGGCCCTAAGCCATTGTCCTATATGGACAATGCAGTAAGCCACCAATCAGCTCGCGCCAAGTACACTAAGCCCCCCACTCCTTCCCATTCTGCCCCTCAAAAGGCGTGCCCACCCCTGCACATGCTGCTGTCCTCCCCTTGCGAGACAGCCGGCAGGTCCTTCTCCTCTAATAAAGCCTGTAGTCCTGGTTTTCGGCCTCTGACTGTGAAAGGGCGAGGGCTAGGCCCTCCATCTTTCCCCAGGGTAAGGGCTACGTCCTCCATCTTATCTTGGCCATGTGCTTGGCAAGAAGTTTCTTCCTGGAAGTCTAAGACTCTGCTAGCCACACCCAGGAACAAGACATCGACTTGCGCCTGGCCAATCGGCAGAGCACAGTCCTTTCTCCTCCCCTTACTCTAACCCCCCCTTTAAAACCCGTCTCTAGGCGGGGTTCTGTCTCTCGGCCACTTGGCTAGCCGATGTGTCGGTGAGTCTGGTGGACGGGGAGCTCAAGCTAGCTTGAAATACAGATTCTTATGCTTTTACATCGGATTGGCTGGCTCCCTGATGTGGTTTCTTGGGAATCTTGAAATCTGGGCATAACAGTCTGATTTTTCAGGTGGAAGCAGATGGACCTTGGCTTCCAATTGTTTAAAAGATGCTCAGACAGCCAGTGTGGCCCAGTGGTTGAGCATCGACCCATGAACCAAGGGGTCACTGGTTCGATTCCTGGTCAGCACATGCCCGGGTTGTGGGTTCGATCTCCAGTGGGGGGTGTGCAGGAGGCAGCCGATTCATGATTCTCTCTCATCATTGATGTTTCTCTCTCCCTCTCCCTTCCTCTCTGAAATCAATAAAAAATATTTTTTTAAAATCAACTTGATTGTTGAACAAGCATCAAATCAGAATGAGCAGAAGTCACAGAGAACCCGCCCTTTGGGGAGCAGACACACCCCTTGCTCAGGCGGGTGAGGCACAGGGACTCAAATGACCCCAGGATTTCCCCAGTGACTCCCTCCGAACGAAGAGCTGTGGGTCCAAGAGCTGCTCCACGAGGGAGGCGGCGGCGGCTAGGAGCCATTGAGAGGTCAGAGGGACTAGAGACAACCTTCTCCACCTGTGGCCAGGGGGACCCAGGGCCCACTCGCTAAGCTGGGGCACTTTACACGCCAGTGGATGGGCTGTGGGCAGCGAGATGGCTGGATCTGGAGATGGACAGGGAACGGGAGTCGGGCATCCTGGGCACATGGACGCACCAGCACAGGTGCAACCTGCCTGGACCCGCTCCCCTGCCCTGAGCCCTCCCTGCCCTGTTAGAGGGGACAGAGCAGTGACAGCAGGAGGGGCTGCCCAGGCAGGAGGGAGGCGGGAGGGAGGCCCCTGGAGCCCAGAGGAGGCTGTTCGGAGACACCAAACCAGCCCCAGGGCCCCAATTCAGAGGAAGGGGCGCGCGGGGGGGCGGGGGGGAATGGCCTGGCCATGGCTGGGCAGGACTGGCCCTCGGACACAGGCTGGCAGTCAGGAGCACTGTGCAGCCAGTGGCCTCGCTCAATCCAGAAGAGTCCAGTCACACTGAGATCCCCCTGTCACCTGCAGATGCTAAGCCGCTGCCACCAGGCTCCTCCCGGGCCAGGGCAGTTGAGGGCCTCGGGTTCGAGACACGTAGCCAGTGTCCATGACTGCATTCATCGTCCTGAGAGTGCGCTGTGCTGCTGCCTTATTTCACAGTTGTCCTGAAGTCGACCTGGAACTAACTGCTATTTAAGGTGGCCATTTATTTATTTATTTTATTTTATCTTTATTGTTGAAAGTATTACAGATGTCACATTCCCCCCCACATTGAACCCTCCACCACATTTCTGCCCCCGGCCTTCCCCCACTATTGTCTGTGTCCATGGGTTATGCATGTATGCATACAAGTTCTTTCATTAATCACTTTCCTCACCTTGGCCTCCTTCCTTCTGAAATACATTAGTTTGTTCCATGCTTCCATGTCTCTGGATTTGTTTTGTTCATCAGTTTATTTTGTTACTTAGATTCCACATGTGAGTGTGATCATGTGATACTTGTCTTTCTCTGACTGGCTTACTTCACTTAGCATGATACCCTCCAGGTCCCTCCATGCTGTCTCACAGGGTAAGAGCTCCTTCTTTTTCACTTGGTGCATAGTATTCCCTGGTGTAGATGTACCATAGCTTTTATCCACTCATCTACTGATGGGCACTTGGGCTATTTCCACATCTTAGCTATTGTAAATTGCACTGCTGTGAACATAGGGGTGCATACATTCTTTCTTTTTTTTCAATTTATTTTTATTGATTTCAGAGAGGAAGGGAGAAGGAGAGAGAGAGAGAAACATCAATGATGAGAATTATTGATCAGCTGCCTCCTGCACACCCCCTACTGGAGATCGAGCCCACAACCCAGGCATGCACGCTTGACTAGAATTGAAGCCGGCTCTATCTATGGAGCCAAACCAGAGAGAGATGCATACATCCTTTCTGATTGCTGTTTCTGGTCTCTCAGGATATATTCCTGGAAGTGAGATCACTGGGTCAAATGGCAGTTCCATTTTTTAAGGAAACTCCACACTGTTTTTCATAGTGGCTGCACCAGTCTGCATTCCCACCGGCAGTGCACTAGGGTTCCCTTTTCTCCACATCCTCGCCACTACTTATCATTTGTTGATTTGTTGATGGTAGCCATTCTGGCAGGTGTGAGGTGATACCTGATTGTGGTTTTAATTTGCATCTCTCTGATGATTAGTGACACTGAGCATTTTTTCATGTTTCTTGGCCACATGTATGTCCTCTTTGGATAAGTGTCCATTTAGCTCCTCTGCCCATTTTTTAATTGGGTTATTTGTCTTCCTGGTGTTAAGTTGTATGAGGACTTTATCTATTTTGGAAATTAACCCCTTATCAGATGAATCATTGGCAAATATGTTCTCCCATGCAGTGGGTTCCCTTTTCATTTTCATACTGGTTTCTTTCGCTGTGCAGAAGCTTTTTATTTGGATGTAAAATAATTTTGTTTTTTCCTTTGCTTCTCTTGCCCTAGGCAATGTATCTGTGAAAATTCTGCCATGTGAGATGTCTGAGATTTTGCTGCCTATGTTTTCTTCTAGAATTTTTATGGTTTCATGGCTTACATTTAATTATTTTATCCATTTGTGTTTATTCTTATGTATGGTGTAAGTTGGTGGTCTAGTTTCATTTTTTGCATGTACCTGTCCAATTTTCCCAACACCATTTATTGAAGAGACTGTCTACTCCATTGTATGCTCTTGCCTCCTTGTCAAATATTAATTGACCATAAATTGTGTGGGTCAATTTCTGGGGTCTCTGTTCTGTTCCATTGATCTGTATGCCTGTTCTTGTGCCAGTACCAGGCTGTTTTGAGAACAGTAGCTTTGTAGTATAACTTGAGATCCAGTATTATGATCCTTCCAATTTTTTCTTCTTTATATCTTCTATCTCTTTTTCAACGTTTTGTAGTTTATATATATATATCCCACATTCAAAGGCTGTTAAATCACATTGTTTAGCCATATCTTCAGAAAAAAAATCACTTCGGAGAACCAAGATGGTGGTGTAAGGTACAGACCTGTGCGTGCTGCCTCCCACAACAACACTGAGACTACCAACTATAAAACAAACAGTTATCATTCAGAACCATGGGAAAGCTGGCCCAGTGAAAGCTCTACAACTGGAAGGAATGAAAGAAGAGCATTGAGACTGAGTAGGTTGTGCAGAGGCTCCAAGAACGGAGGTATGGAGTCATGCGCCAGGTGGGCTGCAACTGGATGCACGGTTTTTTTCAATTGGAAGGGGCTGCAGACTCTCGAGTCCACTGAGCTTGTTTGGGGCGGAATTCTGAGGTCCAAGACCCCTACGGGGAGAGGTGGGACGGCCTTGCAATGGGCCGGAGAGCGAGAGTGGCTATCTCACGGAGCAGCTCACCGGCACTCAGGGACGCGAGATGTGGAGTCTTGGAGAGGCGAGTAGACGCGGAGACGCCATTGCCCCTTGCTCCGCCCTGGTGATTCCCAGGGACCCTGCCCTACTCAATTTACATCCCCACCCAAGCTGTGCTAGTGGCACAAAGAGAACCACTGGCGCTTTTGCAGCCCAGCCCAGCAGAATGCAGATTTCAACTCCTCGCATCCATAAGGGACACACTCAAGAAGCAGAATCAGGTTCGGAGAAAGCCGGAGCCGGACCCGGCTAGGCCGGCGACGTGGAACCGCTGTACCAGCAAACGCACAGGCAGGTCCGCCAGATCCAGTCTCACACGGGACGCTGGGAGAGGGTAGACAGGCAGTCTGTGCACTTGGTAGAAAACGAAATCCAAGCAAGCATACCAGATATTCAGCCACTAGGAACACCTGGAGATTTTGTCCAGCAAGGAGCCACCCAACAAAGGACAGAATGCCAAACTTCGTGTTGCTGAGATGGCCCCCGTGAGGCCGAGACAGCCCCCGTAGGGCCGAGGTGGCCCCTGTGGGGCTGGGATGGCCCCCAAGAGACTGGGACGGCCCCCATGAGGCTGAGATGGCCCCGGTGAGGCTGAGGCGGCCCCAGTGAGGCTTGGAAGGCCCCGGTGGGGGTGGGACGGCCCCGGTGAGGTTGAAACGGCCCCAGTGAGGCTGAATCGGCCCCGGTGAGGTTGCGACGTCCCCGGTGAGGTTGAGAAGGCACCGGTGAGGTCGAGACGGCCCCGGTGAGGCTGAAACGACCCCGGTGAGGCTGAGACGGCCCCAGTGAGGTTGAGACAGCCCGGTGAGGTTGAGACAGCCCCGGTGAGCTTGCAACGGCCCCGGTGAGGTTGAAACACCCCTGGTGAGGTTGAAATGGCCCCTGTGAGGTTGAGGCGGCCCCTGTGAGGCTGAGATGGCCCCTGTGAGGTTGGGATGACCCCTGTGAGGCTGAGATGGCCCCTGTGAGACTGAGATGGCCCCTGGGAAGCTGAGAAAATTACCACATGAACTCACTCATTTATGGATAATAAGGACCATTATAGGCTGATGAACAAAAATAGATACAGAGGCAGAGCAGCATTGAGCAGACTGTCAAACTACAGTGGGAACCCTGGGGAGGTTTGGCGGGGGGGGGGGGGGGGGGTAGGAGATCAACCAAAGGACTTATATGCATGCATATGAGAATAACTAATGGACACAAGATACTGGGGGGTGGGGGAAGCCAGGGGAATGTCGAGGCAGGGTGGAAAAGGAGACATCTGTAATACTCTTTGTAATACTTTAAGAAATAAAAAAAAGAAAAAAGAAAAAAATCACTTCAACTGTTGTGGTAAACAACATGCTTCCCTATTTATAATGGTCTAGCCCTCTAGCAACTTCAGCATGAAATTATAGCTAATTTGCCTACAAACATCAGGTGGTCATAATAATCTGGCCACTCAGTATCTACACTAATAAAAGAGAAACGTGGTAATTAGCGTACGACTGCTACCCTTCTCATTGGCTAATCAGCATATCCTTATGCAAATTAACTGTCAGCCAAGATGGCGGCCAGCAGCCATGCACTGAAGCAAACAGGGAGGCTTGCTTGCTCCAGTGACTGTGGACTCCAACGTTCCCCGCCTGAGTTGCCGGCCTCTGAGCTGCAACTCTAAGCAACTATGTACTATGTTGCAAATAAGAAGCTAAACAAAACCCCAGAAACCGGCTTTCAGTCAGCCAGGTTCAGCCAGCCGGACCGCAACATTGTATCAAATACAGAAGGAAAAACAAAGGCCAGAAACCGGCTTTCAGCAGTGAGGCCTCAGAGCTAAAGCTGGCCCAGAATAAAAAAAAAAAAGAAAAAAAGGAGCAGTTGGGAGCTTTAGTCAACTCACCAGCCTGAAAACAGCCCGCAGCCCCTCAGCCAGACTGGCCAGGCACCCCAGTGGGGACCCCCACCCTGATCCAGGACACCCTTCAGGGCAAACCAGCCGGCCCCCACCAGTGCACCAGGCCTCTATTCTATATAGTAAAAGGGTAATATGCCACCCAGCACCTGGATCAGCGGAACAGCGAGGCTCCCGGCATCGGGATCAGCGTGACAGGGGGCAGCGCCCAAACCCCCTGATCGCCCTGCGGCTCTGTGAGTGACAGGGGGAGGGGCCACAACCTCACTATCTGCCCTGCTCTGTTCGTGACAGGGGAAGGCACCCCAACCCCCTGATCAGCCCTGCTCTGTGCCTGATAGGGGGAGCTCCCCAACCCCCTGATCGCCCTACGGCTCTGTGTGTGACCGGGGGGAGCTCCCCAACCCCCTGATTGCCTTGCGGCTCTGTGTGTGACAGGGTGCGGCGCCCCAACCCGCCCCCCCCCCCACGGGCCCTGCTCTGTGTGTGACAGGGTACAGCCATAACCTCTCCATCGGCCCTGCCTTGAGTGTGACAGTGGCGGCGCCCCAACCCCCTGATCGGCCCTGCTCTGTGGGTGATAGAGGATGGCGCCCCAACCCCCCTCCACGGGCCTTGCTCTGTGTGTGACAGGGTAGAGCCATAACCTCCCCATTGGCCCTGCCCTGAGTGTGACAGGGTGCAGCGCCCCAACCCCCTGATCCACCCTGCTCTGTGTGTGACAGGAGGTGGTGCCCCAACTCCCCTATTGGCCCTACTCTGTGAGTGATAGGGGGAAGCTCCTCAACCCCCTGATAGGCCATGCTCTGTGCGTGACAGGGGGGAGCTCCCCAACCCCCTGATCGACCCTGCTCTGTGTGTGACAGGATATGGAGCCCCAACCCCCCTGATGGGCCCTGCTCTGTGAGTGACAGGGGGCAGCGCCCCAACCCCCTGATCAGCCCTGCTCTGTGCATGACAGGGGGTGGAGCCGCAACCTCCCTATCGACCCTGCCTTGAGTGTGACAGGGGGTGGTGCCCCAACCCCCCAATCGGCCCTACCCTGAGCGTGACTGAGGGTGACATCGCAACCTCCCGATCCGCCCTGCTCTGTGCATGACAGGGGGCGGCGCCCCAACTCCCCAATCGGCCCTGCTCTGAGCCCGACCAGGGGCTGCACCTAGGGATTGGGCCTGCCCTCTGCCACCCGGGAGCAGGCCTAAGCCAGCAGGTCGTTATCTCCCGAGGGGTCCCAGACTGCGAGAGGGCACAGGCCGGGCTGGGGGACCCCCCTCCCCTCCCGAGTGCACAAATGTTTGTGCACCAGGCCTCTAGTATATATATAATTGATATCTACACTAATAAAAGACAAACATGCAAATTGATTGTACCTTCGCTAGGCTTTAAGCCACGCCCGCCAGCCAATCAGAGTGACTATATGCAAATTAACCCAACTAAGATGGCAGCCGGCAACACGGAACTGGAGCAAGCAGGAGGCTTGGCTGTTCCAGTGATGGAGGAAGCCAGGCTTCCCGCCCGCCCTGGCCAGCTCTGAGCTCCACTCAAGGCAACAAAGTTTCAATTATAGAAGATAAATAAACCCCAGATACCTGCTTTCAGCCGGCTGTGGCCACAGAGCTGGAGTGAGCAGGAGGCTTGGGTTGCCCCTGGCGATGGAGGAAGCCAAGCTTTCCGCCTGCCCTGGCCAACTCTGAGTTCCACTCAAGGCTACAAAGTTTCAATTATAGAAGGTAAATAAATCCCAGAATAAAAAGGAAAAAAAAAAAAGGAGAGGCTGGGAGCTTCAGTCGTCGGGGGGCTTGGCCAGCCTGAAAACAGCCCTCAGCCCCTCACCCAGACTGGCCAGGCACCCTAGTGGGGACCCCCAACCCTAAAGGGGGTGTGGCCAGCCTGAAAACAGCCATCAGACCCTCACCCAGGCTGGCCAAACCTCCATGGGGTGAGGGTCCCCACTGTGGGGGGCTTGACCAGCCTGCAAACAGCCATCAGCCACTCACTCAAGATGGCCAGGCACCCCAGTGGGGATCCCCACCCTGAAGGGGGTGTGACCAGCCTGCAAACACCCATCAGACCCTCACCCAGGCTGGCCAAGCACCACAGCGGGACCCCCACCCTGATCCAGGATACCCTTCAGGGCAAACCAGCCGACCCCCACCCGTGCACCAGGCCTCTATCTACACTAATAAAAGAGAAACATGGTAATTAGCGTATGACCGCTACCCTTCCCATTGGCTAATCAGCATATCCTTATGCAAATTAACTGTCAGCCAAGATGGCGGCCGGCTTTAGGCTTGGGGCGGTGAGGAGCCAGACAGCGATCGGCTGCGGCGGGAGCTGGGGGTGCCCCGGCCCAGGCCTAAAGCCTCGAGCAGAGGCTTTAGGCCTGGGCCGGGGAGGAGCCAGCCAGCGATCAGCTGCGGCAGGAGCCGGGGAGGAGCCAGCCAGCGATCATCCATGGCGGCGGTGGCTAGCTGTGGGTGCCCTGGCCCAGGCCTAAAACCTCGGCCTGAGGCTTTAGGCCTGGGTCAGGGAGCAGCCAGCCAGCGATCGGCTGCGGTGGGAGCTGGGGGGGCCGGGGAGGAGCCAGCCAGTGATCCTTGATAGTGGTGGCGGCCCGAACCCGGGCGCAGCCAGCCAGCGATCCTTGATGGCCACGGTGGCTTGGAGCTGAGGGTGCCCTGGCCCAGGGCTAATGACTCGCCAGAGGCATTAGGCCTGGGCAGGGGCCAAACCAGCAATTGGTGTGAACTACAGAGGAAACACCTTTTCTGACCTCTGATTGGTTAAGCTCCCTGTATGCCACTGGTAATATTCTTAGTAACTTGGGTAATAAGAGTCCAAAAAGTAATCTAGGGTTTTTTTTACCACACTCCTGGAGAAAAAAATGAAGTTCTGCTGCTGGAGGGTTAAGAAATGTCATATCCTGTCCTAGCCAGTTTGGCTCAGTGGATAATGCCTCGGCCTGCCCAACGCAGATTCTGGGTTCAATTCTGACCAAGGGCATGTACCTAGGTTGCATGTTCCTCCCTGGCTCCGGCCCAGGTCAGGGCTCATGCAGGAGGCAACCAATCAAAGTGTTCCTCTCACTTTGATGTATCTCTCTATCTTTCCCTTTCTTTTCCACATTCTCTAAAAATCAATGGAAACATATCCCCAGGTGAGGATAAAGAAAGAAAGAAATGTCATATCCTATGAAAGACACTTCTTGAAAATGCCTAAAGAAAGTTGTCATTTTTTCATGGTAAAGGGACTGGAGTCCGTGTTGATGAAAACACCTTGGTGGCTGCGGTGACTGGCAGTGGCTGCAGCAGCGGGGTGATGGGGCTGTTGCCTTCCCCTGATCAGCCCGGTCGCCTTCCACAAAGGGAGGCCAGACTGTGGCTTAGGCCCGCTCCCCAAGGGGAGCAGGGAGCAGGTAGTAGGACATCCCCTAGGGCTCCCAGTATGTGATAGGGGGCAAGCTGGGCTGAGGAAACCCCCTCCCCAGTGCACAAATTTTTGTGCACCGGGCCCCTAGTCCTATATAATAAAAGGGTAATATGCAAATTGACCCTAACAGCAGAAAACTGGGAATGACTGGTCGTTCCCAGCGACACACACTGACCACCAGGGGGCAGATGCTCAATGCAGGAACTGTCCCCTGGTGGTCAGTACACTCCCACAGGGGGAGCTCTGCTCAGCCACAAGCCAGGCTAATGGCTGCCAGCACAGCGGTGGTGGCGGGAGCCTCTCCCGCCTCCTTAGCAGCACTAAGGATGTCCAACTGCAGCTTAGGTCTGCTCCCTGCTGGTAAGTGGACATCCCCCGAGGGCTGCTGGGCTGCCAGAGGGATGTCTGACTGCCAGCATGGGCCTGATCCACCAGGGAGCGGGCCTAAGCCAACAGGTGGACATCTTCTGAGGGGTCCCAGACAGCAAGAGGGCATAGGCCAGGCTGAGGGACCCCCCCAAGTGCACAAATTTTTGTGCACTGAGACTCTAGTATATATATATAATTGAACCTGCAACCCAAGCAGGCTCCCTTTGGTCCACAGGCAGACGCTCTATCCACTGAGCAAACCAGCTAGGGCCGTCCTGTAGTTTTCTAGAGTACAGGTCTTTTATCTTCTTGGTAAAGTTTATTCCTAAGTATCTTAATTTTTTTGCTGTAGTGGTAAATTAGGGTTTTTTTTTGTTTTTTTAAAAATATATTTTATTGATTCTTCACAGAGACAATGGGAGAGGGACAGAGAGTCAGAAACATCGATGGGAGAGAAACATCGATCAGCTGCCTCCTGCACACCTCTTACTAGGGATGTGCAGGCAACTAAGGTACATGCCCGAATCGGACCCGGGACCCCTCAGTCCACAGGCCAATGCTCCATCCACTGAGCCAAACCGGCTAGGGCGAGGTTTTTTTTTTAGTTTATCTTTCAGAGAGATTGTTATAGGTGTATAAAAATGTCATTGATTTCTGGGTATTAATTTTGTATCCTGCTAGATTTCCAAATTCATTTATTAAATCTAGTAGTTTGTTTTGGCGGAGTCTATAGGGTTTTATCTGTACAATATTATGTCATTCACGAATAATAAGTTTTACTTTCTCTTTTCCAATTCAGATGCCTTTTATTTCTTTTTCTTGTCTGATTGCTGTGGCTAGGACTTCTAATGCTATGTTGAATAAAAGTGGTAAAAGCAGACATTCCTGTTTTGTTCTTGTTCTTAGGGCAAATGAGTTTGGTTTACATTGAGTATGATGTTGGCTGTAGTTTTGTCATATATGGCCTTTATTATGTTGAGGTATGCTACCTCTATTCCCACTTTGCTGAGAGTTTTTATAAAAAGCTAGAGGCCCAGTGTACGAAATTCATGCATGGGTAGGGTCCCTAGGCCTGGCAGATGATCAGGGCCAATCGAGGCCTTCCGGCTGCCAGCCAGGGCTTTCCTTCTTTCCACGCCATACCGTGGTGGCCAGTGTACATCATAGTGAGCAATTGAACTCCCAGTCTCCTGGTCAAACTCTCGAGGGGACAATTTGCATATTAGTCTTTTATATATATAGATGGGTGTAGGATATTGTTGAATACTTTTTCTGGGTCTAATGATATGATCATGTGGTTTTTGTCTTTCAATTTGTTTATGTGAGGGATCACATTTCTTGATTTGTGAATATTGTACCAGCTTTGCATCCCTGGAATAAATCTCACTTAGTCGTGGTGTATGACCTTTTTGATTTATTGCTGGATCCGATTTGCTAACATTTTGTTGAGGATTTTAGCATCTATGTTCATCAGGGACGTTGGCTTGTAATTCTCTTTGTAGTGTCTTTAAAATATATATATATATTCTTATTGATTTCAGAGAGGAAGGGAGAGGGAAAAATAAACATCAATGATGAGAGAGAATCATTGACTAGCTGCCTCCTGCACACCTCACACTGGGGATTGTGGAGCCCACAAACCAGGCATGTGCCCTGACTGGGAATTGGACAGTGACCTCCTGGTTCATAGGGCCACGCCGGCCGAGCTGTAGTGTCTTTATCTGGTTTTGGAATTAGGATATTGCTGGTCTCATAAAAAGAGCTTGGAAGTGTTTCTTTCTCTTGGATTTTTTTGGAATAGTATGAGGAGGATAGGTGTTAGTTCTTCTTTGAATGTTTGGTAAAACTCCCCTGTGAAGCCATCTGCATCAGGGCCTTTGTTTGCTGGGAGTTTTTGATTGCTGCTTCAATTTCGTTAGTTGTTATTGAACTATTCAGGTTTTCTGATTCTACCTGATTCAGTTATTTTCTAGGAATTTGTCCATTTGGTCCAGGTTGTCCAGCTTGTTGGCATATAGTTGTTCAACGTATTTTCTTACAATCCTTTGTAAAGGGTGTCCCAAAATTCATGCAAGAAGTAATTTTGATAGAAAACACAGGTTTATAATTAAAAATTGTAAATTTTTTATTGACTCATAAAGTATACAGTATAAGGTTATGTATGGAATAGCATATCTGTAACGTGTACAGTATAGTATTTACTGTAAAGTATACAGTATAAGGTTAATAGCATTTACTGTAAAGTATACAGTATAAGGTTATGTATGGAATAGGTAAATGGCCTCCACGGCTTTACTGGCACATATGCACTCTTTTGTTGAAATTTTCCATGACCATTTTGCATAAATGTGGCTAAATTTCATTGATACAGCGCTCAATTTCCTCCTTCAAGGTGTGGGTGTTCGTGGGCTTGTTGGCATAAACCTCAGACTTCAAAAAACCCCAAAGAAAAAAGTCCAACAGCATTAAATCGCATGATCTGGGCGGCCAATTCTGATCACCAAAACGGGAAATTACACGACCAGGAAATGACTCATGCAGTAATTGAATTGTTTCTCGGGCTGTATGGTATGTGGCACCGTCTTGTTGAAACCACATGTCGTCCACATCCATATCTTGAAATTTAGGCACAAAAAAACTGGATTATCATGTCGCGATAGTGAGCACCATTAACTGTTATTGCCTGAGCAGCGGCATTTTCGAAGAAGAATGGTCCGATGATGCCTCCAGCCCAAAATCCGCACCAAACAGTGACACGTTGTGGATGCATTTGTTTCTCGACAATGACTCGTGGATTTTCTGAACCCCAAATGCGACAATTTTGTCGATTAACCAAGCCATCAAGATGAAAATGAGCCTCATCGCTGAAGATTATTTTGTTCGAAAAATCAGCATCCACTTGTTGTTGTTCCAAAATCCATTCAACGAACTCTATTCGCTGTGCGTGGTCAGTAGGCTTCAGTTCTTGAGTCAATTGAACTTTGTAAGCATGAAGATGCAAATCTTTCGTGAGAATATGCTGTAGAGAGCTTCTCGAATTGTCCAATTCTTGACCACGGTGCCGAATTGATATCCCTGGTCGTATAATTTCCCGTTTTGATGATCAGAATTGGCCGCCCAGATCATGCGATTTAACGCTGTTAGACTTTTTTCTTTGGGGTTTTTTGAAGTCTGAGGTTTATGCCAACAAGCCCACGAACACCCACGCCTTGAAGGAGGAAATTGAGCGCTGTATCAACGAAATTCAGCCACATTTATGCAAAACAGTCATGGAAAATTTCAACAAAAGAGTGCATATGTGCCAGCAAAGCCGTGGAGGCCATTTACCCGATATGCTATTCCATACATAACCCTATACTGTATACTTTATGAATCAATAAAAAATTTACAATTTTTAATTATAAACCTGTGTTTTCTATCAAAATTACTTCTTGCGTGAATTTTGGGACACCCTTTATTTCTGTAATGTCAGTAGTTACTTCACCTGATTTTTATTAGTTTCTGATTTTATTTATTTGGTTTCTCTCTTTGTTTCTTGATGAGTCTGGCTAACGGTTCATCAATCTTATTTATCTTTTCAAAGAACCAGCTCTTGGATTTATTGCATTGTTTTTAGTCTCTATGACATTTCTTTTTTATCTTATCTTTATTATTTCATTCCTTCTACTTACTCTGGGCTTTTCTTGTTGTTCTCTTTCTAAATTCTTTTAGATTTAGTGTTAGATAATTTATTAGAGCTTTTTCTTGTTCCTTGAGGTAGGCCTATAATGCTATGAACTTCCTCTCAGGACTACTTTTGCTGTGCCCCATTGATTTTGGTTTGTTGTGTGTTCATTTTTGTTTGTTTCCATGAAGTTTTTTTTTTTCTTCTCAAAATGGGTAAGTGATTTTTATTCGTTTTAAAATGTATATCAGATTGGCTAATGACATACCATTGAAACAATTTTATTTTTGTTTTGTTTTGTTTTATTGCTTAAAGTATTACAAAGGGTATTACATATGTCTCCTTTTTTCCCCCACCCTTGACAATCCCCTGGCCTCCCCTACCCCCCAGTGTCTTATGTCCATTGGTTATGCTTATATGCATGCATATAAGTCCTTCAGTTGATCTCTTACCCACCCCCCCTTCTGCCCCCCTACCCTCCCCGGCCTTCCCGCTGTATTTTGACAGTCTGTTTGAGGCAGCTCTGCCTCTGTATCTATTTTTGTTCATAAGTTTATAATGGTCTTTGTTATCCATGAATGAGTGAGATCATGTGGTATTTTTCCTTCATTGACTGCCTTATTTCACTTAGCATAATGCTCTCCAGTTCCATCCATGCTGTTGCAAATGGTAAGAGTTCCTTCTTTTTTACAGCAGCATAGTATTCCATCATGTAGATGTACCACACTACATTCTAATCCATTCATCTACTGATGGGCACTTAGGCTGTTTCCAGATCTTAGCTATGGTGAATTGTGCTGCTATGAACATATGAGTGCATATATCCCCATGAAGTTTTTTATTCCTACCTTTATTTCATTGGTAACCCATTCATTGTTTGATAACATGATACTAAGCCTCCATTTTTTGAATGTTTTTGATTATTTGTGTTGTAGTTGATTTCTAATTTCATGCTATTGTGATCTGAGAAGATGCTTGATATTATCTCAATTCTCTTGAACTTGTAGAAAGCTATTTTGTGTCCTAACATGTGCTCAATCTTTGAGGATGTCCCATGTGCACTTGAGAAGAATGTGTATTCTGCAGCATTGAGGTAGAATGTTCTGTAAATGTCAATTAAATCCAGCTGATCTAGTGTGTCATTTAAGGTCCCTGTTCCCTTGTTAATTTTTGTCTGAAATATCTATCTAGTGATGTCAATGAGGTATTAAAGCCCCCTACTGTGACTGTATTGCTGTCAATATATCCCGTAAAGTACTCCAGAAGTTTTTTTTTTCTTTTTAATACCTAGGTGCTTCTATATTGGGTGCATATATGTTTATCAGAGTCATATCCTCTTGTTGTATTGATCCCTTTAATATTATGTAGTGGCACTGTAGCCAGTTTGGCTTAGTGGATAGAATGTCAGCCTGTGGACTGAAGGGTCCAGAGTTAGATTCTGGTCAAGGGCACATAGCTAGGTTGCAGGCTCCTCCCTGGCCCTGGCCCTGGCCCTTGGCCAGGGCTCGTGCAGGAGGCAACCAATTGATGTGTTTTTCTCACAGTGATATTTCTCTCTGTCTTTCCCTCTCTCTTACACTCTAAAAAATCAATGGAAAAATATTATTGAATGAGGATTAAAAATATATATATACATTATGTAGTGGTCTTCATTGTGTCTTGTTATGGCCTTTGCTTTGAAGTCCATTTTGTCAGATATCAGTATTGCTATCCCTGCATTTTTTCATTTCCATTTGTATGGAAACATTTTTTCCATCCCTTCACTCTCATACTGTGTGAATCTTTTGTTCTGAGGTGGGTCTCTTGAGGCCAGCATTTATATGGGGCATGTTTTCTTATCCATTCAGTTACCTTATGTCTTTTGATTGGAGCATTTAATCTATTTACATTTAACATTATTATTGATAGGTACTTATTTACTGCCATTTTTTCCCTTTATACCTACCTATGTTCCTCTCTCTCTCTATTTCTTCTTCTTCCTAAAACACTCCCTTTAATATTTCCTGCAATGCTGGTTTGGTGGTAATGTATTCCTTTCGCCTTTTTTTTTTTTTTTTTTTTTTTTTTTTTGTCTGGGAAGCTCTTTTTTCCCCTTCAATTTTATTTTATTATTATTAAAAAATATTTTTATTGATTTCAGAGAATAAAGGAGAGGGAGAGAAAGACAGAAACATCAATGATGAGAGAGAATCATTGATTGGCTGTCTCTGGGGATCTAGCCCACAATCCAAGCATGTGCCCCGACTGGGAATTGAACCATGACCTACTGGTTCATAGGTCAATACTCAACAACTGAACCACACTAGCCAGGCTCCCCTTCAATTTTATTTTATTTATTTACTTATTTTTAAAGAATATAAACTTTTATTTTATTATTTTTTGTTGTTGTTCATCCTCACCTGAGGATATATTTCCATTGAATTTTAGAGAGTGTGGGAAGGAGGGGAAGAGACAGAGAGAGAAACATCGATGTGAGAGAGACACATTGATTGACTACCTCCTGCACGCACCTTGACCAGGACCAGGGATTGAGCCTGAAACCGAGGTATGTGTCCTTGACAGGAATCAAACCCAGGACCCTTCAGTCCAAGGGCTGATGCTCTATCCACTGAGCCAAATCAGTGAGGACTGGATTCATCTTGATTGGAGTTTTGTGCTTCCTGAGCGTGTGTGACTTTTTCCCTCACTAAATTAGGGAAATTTTCTGCCATTATTTCTTTAAACTGGTTCTCTATTTCTTGCTCACTTTTGTCTCCTTCTAGCTTTCCTGTGATGTGGATATTGTTATGTTTCATGTTGTCCTAAAGTTTTCTTAAACTATACTCTTGCTTTTTAATTCTTTTTCTTTTTGCTGCTCTAAATGGATGTCTTTTTCCTACGTTGTCTTCCAAGTTTCTGATTCAATCATCTGCCTCATTTAATCTACTTTTTATTCCTTCCAGTGTATTCTTTTTTTTAAAATATTTTTTATTGATTTTTTACAGAGAGGAAGGGAGAGGGATAGATAGTTAGAAACATGGATGAGAGAGAATCATCAATCATCTGCCTCCTGCACACTACCCACTGGGTATGTGCCCGCAACCAAGGCACATGCCCATGACCGGAATCGAACCTGTGACCCTTCAGTCCACAGGCCGACGCTCTATCCACTGAGCCAAACCGGTTAGGGCTCCAGTGTATTCTTGATGTCAGATGTTATTCTTCATTTCCAATAGACTCTTATTTATGGTTTCTATTTCTTGTTTCATGCTGTTGTAGTTCCCACTAAGTTTCTTGAACTTCTCATTAAATTCCTTGAGCATCCTTATAACCATTACTTCGAGTGTATAGTTGATAAATTGCTTTCTTCCATTTCATTTAGCTCTCTTTCTGGAGTTTCCTCCTTTTCTTTCATTTAGGGGTTGTTTCTTTATCCCCCCTTTTTTGCTGTCCCTTTGTGTATGTTTCTGTGTATTAGATCAAACTGCTATGCCTCACAGTCTCTGTGGGGTGGCCTATGTAAGGTGTTCTCTGGGACCCAGGGTTGCAGTCTCTTAGATCTCCTGAGCTGGGTGCTCTAGGAATGTCTCTCGTGTGAGTTATTTGGGCTCTCCTGTTGTAATTGGGTCTTGCATGTTGTTGTTCATGGGTGGAATCTCCTCTCAGGCAGGCTGACTGTGAGGCTCATCCCTGACCACATCATGCGAGCTATTGTGCAGGTGCTGCCAGAACAAAACAAAACAAGAAACAAAACAAAAACATACACAAGACCCCTACAACAACAACAACAACAACAACAACAACAACAAAAGCAATCACAAAAGGAGAGAGAATTAGGAAGGAGAAAAGAGAACAATCCTATATTATAAAGAGGTAATATGCAAATTGACCCTCACACCCTCACATCATCACAAGATGGCCGCCCCCATGTCATCACAAGATGGCTGGCAGGGGAGGGCAGTTGGGGGCATCGGGCCAGCAGGGGAGGGCAGTTGGGGGCATCGGGCCAGTAAGGGAGGGCAGTTGGGGGCCATTGGGCCTGCAGGGGAGGCAGTTGGGGGCATCGGCTGAGCAGGGGAACAGTTAGGTGTCAGTCAGGCCGGCAGGGGAGTGGTTGGGGGCTATCAGGCAGGCAGAGTGGTTAGGGGCAATCAGGCAGGCAGGCAGGCGAGTGGTTAGGAGTCAGCAGTCCCAGATTGTGAGAGGAATGTCCGAGGGGTCCCAGATTGGAGAGGGTGTGGGCTGGGCTGAGGGACACACCTCCCCAGTGCACAAATTTCGTGTACTGGGCCTCTAGTAATAGAATAAAAGAAGAAAATATGGAGAGAAAAAAAGGGGAAGAAAAAGGAATATGAAAGGGCAGAAATGAAAGAAATAAAATAAGAATAAAGAACAGGGGAAGGAAATGGTATAAAAGAAAAGAGGGAGAAAATAATTATGAAAAGAAAAATAGAGAAGAAAGCAGATAGACAAAAATTAAGAAAAGGAAAAAGAAAGAGAAAACAGGAGAAAGAAGAAACAAAATAGGGTAAGAAAAGGGAATTGAAAATTAGATCTATGAAAGGAACAAGAGATTAATAACAAACCCACGAAGCAGAAAGCTGAAGAAGATAAGGAGAAAAGTAGAGGGGTGCTCACCTCGCCAAGCTGGTGCTCCTGGGCGCCCCCTCCGAGCCTGCTCTGCTCACTGCGGCGACTGTTGTCCTGCCAGTGCTGGGCCTCCCGGGAGCTGCTGTCCTTTGGCTCTCAGCAGCCTGTTTGAAGCTGCAGCCCTACGGCAAGTTGCGTCTTTCTCCACAGGATTTGGCTGCGCACCCAGGGGCCACGTTGCACTCTCTGGCTGCTTTGTTAGAGCTTGGGCCCAACCTCCCCAGGTCCCCCGGCTCCGTCTCCTCCTGCCTTCACCTCATATCAGCTGTCAATCTTTTTTTCTTTAGGCACCACTGCCAGCAGTCAATCTTAATCTCTCTGTTTCACTGGCCACTGGTGGCAGTGCCCACTCCTGCAGCTGTGGCTCTCCAGGTGCTGAACAGAGCTTGAAAAACTGGTGTGAGTTCTTAGGAAGAAACCCCTAAGATGGCAATTTAAAACACAGGGCCCTTTATAAAGGCCTGTGTCTAATGGGCCGACACCCACAGGAACCCGTGAGCTTATATGAGTCCAGTTCAGAATCATCAGTCAGTTCAAGCCAGCAAATATCTTCAGATGTTAAGGAGACTTTCTTGTGCTTAAGTGGGGTGGAGGCGTCCTGGGGATGGGGGACAGGTAGGCTAGGGGGTGGGGGACAGAAAAGGACTGGAGGGGGCAAGGGAGATGGGGACAGGAGGAAACAGAAGGGGACAGCAGGGGCAGGGGGCACAGGCAAGGATGGGCATGCTGGGAGGAAGAAGAGGGAAAAAGAGGGCAGAAGAGATGGGACAAGAGAGGACAAGAAGAGACAGGAAAGGAAGGGGCGGAAGGGACAGGAGGGGCAGTCCAAGAAGGGAGGTGATGCCCTGAACACCTGCCCTAAGCCGAGGTCATTTCTGCCCCTGCCTGCACCCCCGCTGGGCCCTTCTCCATGGCCACGGCTGGGGACTGAGTCCTGGGAGTTCCCTCTGTGAAGGGGGTTTGGAGCAGGAACCTGATCCAGGCCTTGACACCCACATGCGTTGATTTCTAACTTGCTTCTCTGCTCTTAAATCTGTGCCATTGACCTGGCTGCTCCTAACCCCGCGAGCTGGTCAGTGCACTGTTTCCTGAGTTCCGAGCCGCTAGCAAACTCATCAAACCCCGGAGGAGGCGCGAGAACTTCCAGGCCATGGCCCCTCTGTCGGCACAGGTGACAACTGGGACCTGAGACCGCAGCTGAAGTGGGGTGGGGGCAGGGAGATAGGGTCAGAATTGAGTTAAAATGGTCAGTCACCCAGCTGGTGGCACGGAATTGCCGATGTGGAAACTCCACACAGTTGGGGACCAGAGTGTTGTGAGGGCATCGTAGACCGGCCCGCAGTGCGCAGGGTGTTTGAAAGGCAGTTTTTCTTCGCAACACTAGTCACTCTAATCCAGGATGACCTCATCTCTTTTTAAACGCACTTGTATTGATTTCAGAGAGGAAGGGAGAGGGAGAGAGCGAGAGAAACAGCAGTGATGAGAGAGAACCTCTGTCGGTTACCACCTGCATACCCCCGTCCAAGAATTAAGCCTGCAACCCTGGCCTGTGCCCTGACCAGGAATCGAACCCTGACCTCCTGGTTCATAGGTTGATTCTCAACCACTGAGCCACCCCGGCCAGGCCAGGATGACCTCATCCTAACCAATTACATCTGCAAAGTCCCCATTTCCAAATAAGAAACCATTCTGAGGCTCTGGGGGGACATGAATATTGGGATCACTGTCAACACCATAAGAAGTCACCATCTGCCCTGGCCGGTGTGGCTCAGTGGATAGAGCGTCGGCCTGTGGACTGAAAGGTCCCAGGTTCGATTCCGGTCAAGGGCATGTACCTTGGTTGCGGGCATGTCCCCGGTGGGAGGTTTGTAGGAGGCGGCTGATCGGTGTTTGTAACTCTCTATCCTTCTCCCTCCTTCTCTGTAAAAATCAATAAAATATATTAAAAAAAAAAAAAAAAAAGAAGTCACCATCCACCTGAACCCACGTGCAGAATGTGCTGGGGTCACCCTGACTTCTAGTCTTGTGTCTGTTAAACAAGACGCAAACTACGTGTTCTTTTGTGAAACTCCGAAGGCCAAATACACTTTGAAGTTCAGAACCATCCCGAATGGAAGAGGGATGAAGTGCACCTGTGCACCCAGGGCCGTGCGGGGAGCTGCGTGGACCTCCCCACGGCCTAGAAACAGCCGGGTCAGGTTAGGGCTCACAGCCTGTTAGGAAAACAACTGCTTGTTGGAGCTGTTTGCATTTCCAATTGGCGGTGCAGATCGTGGAGCGGCGCCTGCACACACCCGAGCTCAGAGGAGCATGGAGACGGCGATGCAGCCTGCCCAGCACCCAGCACCCAGCACTCAGAGCCCTGCCCAGCACCCAGAGCCCTGCCCAGCACCCAGCACCCAGAGCCCTGCCCAGCACCCAGCACCCAGAGCCCTGCCCAGGACCCAGAACCCTGCCCAGAACCCAGAGCCCTGCCCAGCACCCAGAGCCCTGCCCAGAACCCAGAGCCCTGCCCAGAACCCAGAGCCCTGCCCAGCACCCAGAGCCCTGCCCAGCACCCAGCACCCAGAGCCCTGCCCAGCACCCGGCGCTCCTGCCCAGCACGCGGCGCCCAGCCCAGCACCGGGCACTTGAGTAGAACAGCGGGGGACACTGTGTTGTCACCACAGGAATGGCGCCGACTGCTCCTGGGGAATACCAGCATTTACAAACCAGTTTCTCATTGATAGACACTTCAGCTGTTTCTAAATCCCCCTTATAATATGTTGTACCTCCCACAACCAGGGCGTGTGCCCTGACCAGGAATCGAACTGGCAACCCTTCGGTGCATGGGACACTGGCAAACCAACTGAGCCATGCTGCCCAGGATCTCCGCCTTCTCAAGTTTGTAAGATCACAGCTGTCGGAAATATTGGAGCCCTGGCTGGGTCAGAAAAAGCTAGGAGACCACTTCATTTAAAGAAGCAGCTTCCTGGCCCTTTGGCTCCGTAGGCTGAGTGGCAGGCATCTTGTCCACTGGAGGTCACCAGTTCAATTCCCAGTCAGGGCACGCGCCCAGGTTCCATGTTCGATCACTGATTGTGTGTATGTGGGAGGGAACAGATCAATGCTTCTCTCCCTCTCTCCCTTCCTTTCTCTCTAAAAGCAATTAAAAAAATATTTTAAAAGATAAAAAATAAATTTTAAAAAATGAAGAAGAAAAGATTGTAAAGGCGTTGAAATGGTGGAAAGTGATTACAGGATGCCCTGGACCTCACCTATCAGATATGCATGCCTCTCGTTGTCTGTGCACTGTATTCTGGCTCTATAATTGTAACAAACTTACAATGCGCCCCACTGGCGTGCCCATGAACCAGGAGGTCACGGCTCGAGTCCGGTCAGGGCATGGATTGTGGGCTCTATCTCCAGGGTGGGGTGTGCAGGGGGAGGCCAATTAATGATGTTTCTATCTCTCCCTTTCCATTCCTCTTTGAAATCAATAAAAATATATTTTAAAAACAAAACATAATGCTAAGGATTTGTGTCCATAGAAATGCAAATTAATTATTCCCAGTGGGGCCCTGCTGGCCCTCCGGCCTGGTTCCTGGAAGCCCTGGGAGCCAGCTGCAGTGTCTCGATGAGCTGGAGGCAGTCTGGATGCATTAATTCCATGGCCCTGTGAGTCACAATTATATCCGCTTTTAAAAATTACCTCCTACTCTCTCCTAAGGATAAATCCCTAAAATAGAAGCTTGGGGCCGTAAAACAGGCACCTTTTGGGTTTTAATGCACTGAGTTGGGGTGCCTTCCCTCACAGGTTCTAATTTACAATCCCACCAAACCCATGGAAAGCCAGCACCCTCACGCTCTCAGCAAAACCCAGCTGCTGCCCTCACTGGTTTGGCTCAGTGGGCAGAGCGTCGGCCTGCGGACGGAATGTGCTCAGTGAGGCTGGGTGTAATCAGCAGCGCGAGCCCCTGCCTGCTCTTGGCTGTGTGCTGGGGGTCCGGGCCACCCAGCTCTGTCCCTGGGCCTGCCTGGGCCCAGCTGCCAGGATAGCTCATGCTTAAGAGGGGCACTTTGGCACCGTGGGAATTGAAGTGCTCACCATCTCGGTCCCCAAATCCCATTCCGCCATTTGTCATGCCAATGGCCTCTGCAGGCTGTGCCACCGCAAGGCAAGGTGAGTGAGCACCCGTGATGGAGGTTACCGATGGCTCTTAAGGAGCCCTGACCGCCCCCCCCACGCCGGGCGGTGCCCTGCCACTGCCCCACCTGAAGCTCAGGGCCCGGCAGAGCCACGAGGCTCCTGTGAGCCAGAACCGAGCATCTTCCTGCGGGAGCCCCAGATGGCCGATGGCATCTCCACCGAGGAGATGCGCGCGGCCCATTCACACCCCTGCAGGACCTTCCCTTTTCGCATGATATCTGGGCATTAGTGGTCCAGGCAGCTTGAGGACCCTCGGGGACAGCGCTGCTCCAGGCAGGAGCCAGCTCCTGGGCATCACCGTCCCGGCAGGTCTCGGCCCTGCCCCCAGCCATCCTGCCAAGGTTTCCAGGGAACATATTACCTTCACTGCAGGTACCATGAGCAACGCACGTCCATATCTGATTATGACAGTGGTTCTCAACCTTCTGGCCCTTTAAATACAGTTCCTCATGCTGTGACCCAACCATAAAATTATTTTCGTTGCTCCTTCATCACTGTAATGTTGCTATTGTTATGAATCGTAATGTAAATATATGATATGCAGGATGGTCTTAGGCGACCCCTGTGAAAGGGTCGTTCGACCTCCAAAGGGGTCGCGACCCACAGGTTGAGAACCGCTGGACTATGAGAACCACATTTAATACCCAAAATTATCATGGCCCCTCAGGTAGCAGCATTATAATCTGATTATTTATTGATGAAGACAGTTCCAAGGGGCCCAAAACTTCTATTAATTCAGTAACATTTAAAAATGAGTTTGGCCCAGCTGGTGTGGCTCAGTGGTTGAGAATCGACCTATGAACCAGGAGGTCAGGATTCAGTTCCCGGTCAGGGCACATGTCCGGGTTTCGGGCTCGATCCTCAGTAGGGGGCGTGCAGGAGGAGCCAATCAATGATTCTCTCTCATCATTGACATTTCTATCTCTGTCTCTCTCTCCCTTCCGCTCTGTCTAAAACCAAGTTAAAAAAAGAAAAGAAACGAACTTGTGATTGGTTCTTGGGGTTGAATTATGTCCTTCCCACAGAAATAGGGAAGTACATGTGCCTGTGAATGGGGCCTTACCTATCTATATATATAAAGAGCCAGGGTTCGTAACATCCACAACGACCAAAGGCTCCACCGAACACCGGAAGTCAGTGCTGGGTCGCCACTAGCATTGACTTCCGAGGGGGCTGCGGATCAGGTCCAGAGAGAGGCCTGCAGAGAGAGAGGCAGGCTCTGATCCACAGCCTTCCTGGCAGCTGTTGATCAGCTGTTGCCTCGCTCTTTCTCTCCCGGCTCCGCCAGCAGCCACGCCTCTGTTTCTCTCCCAGCCTCCCTGGGGGCTGCTGATGAGCCCCACCTCTTTGATCAGGCCCAGAGATAGGCCCAGAGATGCTGACTGGCATAGAAACTGACCAATCAGAACCAAATATGGGTGAAGTGCCAGGAGCCAATGGCTGCCTAGGAGGTGGAGCTTTTGATGCTGACTGGCATAGAAACCGACCAATCAGAACCTAATCTGGGTGAACTGTGACAGCAGAATCTAAGGTGAGGGCTGAGGAGGGGTTTTAAGGGCAGCAGCTGTTTGGTGTAAGGCCGTGGTTGGCAAACTGCAGCCAGCGAGCCACATGCGGCTCTTTGGCCCCTTGAGTATGGCTCTTCCTAAGCCTTAGGAGTACCCTAATTAAGTTAATAACATTGTACCTACCTATATAGTTTAAGTTTAAAAAATTTGGCTCTCAAAAGAAATTTCAATCATTGTACTGTTGATATTTGGCTCTGTTGACCAATGAGTTTGCCGACCACTGGTGTAAGGTATAAGAAAGTGCTACAATTTGCCGAAACCAGTTTGGCTCAGTGGATAGAGCGTCGGCCTGCGGACTGAAAGGTCCCAGGTTCGATTCTGGTCAAGGGCATGTACCTGGGTTTCAGGCACATCCCCAGTAGATGTGCAGGAGGCAGCTGATTGATGCTTCTCTCTCATCGATGTTTCTAACTCTCTATCTCTCTCCCTTCCTCTCTGTAAAAAATCAATAAAATATATTTTTTTTAAAAAGAAAAAGGAAATAAACCCCACTATTTAAAAAAAAAAAAAAAAGAAAGTGCTACAAGTTAAGAGGGTCATGCTAAACCCAGGGACGGTGGCCTGATAGGGAGCTTAGACACAGGGACAGACACAGGGTGTGGCCCCCTGGCAACAGAGGCAGAAGTTGGTGTGAGGGGTCTGGCCACCCCCAGAATCTAGGAGACAGGCTGGGAACAGCTTCTCCCCAGAACCCTAGCAGGTGCCCACCCACAGCACCCCGATTCTGGCCTTCAGGACTCTGAGGGAACCAAGTTCTGTGGCTTCAGGACACCAGTCCTAGGAATATAGTGCAATGGTTTTGTGGGTTTTGCTTTTTTTATTGCAATAATTGTAGGTTCACATGCAGTTGTAAAAAAAATCACACAGAGCCCTGGCCACTTGCTCAGTGGATAGAGCATCGGCCTGAGGACTGAAGGGTCTTGGGTTCGATTCCGGTCAAGGGCATGTACCTGGGTTGCAGGCTCTATCCCTGGTCCCACTTGGGGCTCGAGCAGGAGACAACCAATCGCTGTGTCTCTCTCGCATCAATGTTTCTCTCTCTCTTCCTCCCTTCCCCCTTCCACTCTCTCTAAAAATCAATGGGAAAATATCCTCGGGTGAGGATTAACAAACAAACAAAAAGAACAAAGCAAAAGTCACACAGAGATCTCTGCCCAGTTTCCCCCAGTGGTGACATCGTGCAAAATTATAGCTCAATGTCCCAACCCACCCACCCGAGCCAGGCCCCAGCCCCCGTTTACCTGTACGAGTGCGTCACCTGCATCACCAGGTCCTTAGTTTGATCTCTTGTAGGTTCACGTATCCACCACAGGGAAGATGCTGCGTCCAGCACCCACCGCCTCCCCACCCCCCCCCCCCCCCCCCCCGGCCCTGATCCCTGTGCGCCCCCATTCTCACTCCATTTCCCAAATGGCGTCATTCCAAGCACTTTGTGGAAATGGATTACACGGTGTGTAGCCTTTGGGGAGACTCCTCCTGGTCATCCTTTGGGTCGCCGAGCTGTGGCCGAACCGACTGGTGTCTGCCCCGCCTGCTGCAGGCTCGGCTGGGTCCAGGTTCCGGCTGAGACCAGTGAAGCTGCTGTGAGCTTCGCGCACAGGTTCCCGGGAGCACAGCTTGCATTTCCCTCGATGCCCACGGCGGCGGCATTGCTCTGTAGCTCGCTGAGTGGACCGTCGCTAGAGAAACCAAAGCGCTCAGATTCCACCCTGCAAACCGGTGGCATCGCTTCTGCTGTGTGGCACCTGCGTTCCCGTTTCTCTGCCTGGTGTGAGCACCACGGACGGACAGCTGCCGGCATCGCTTCCCGCCTGCCAGGGGCCACGCCGCAGGACCGTGCAGGAGTCTCCCCGCGAACCAGGCCTCTCGTTCACTCACCCTCTTCCTCGCTCATCTGGTCACCGGACAGCGTTTCCTGCACGCGGAGTGCGGGCTGTCCAGGTCACCTGCCAGAAGAGGGCTTCAGGCCCGCGGGGAGCAGGCAGGACGCCCCCGCGCCCCGCCCCGTAGGGACAGGTGGAGGAGACGCTGCAGCCGGTCCCTGTGACCTGTTGCTCCCGCGGGTCAGTCGCTCAGGGGCTGCGTTCACTGCCACCTTCAGAAACTAAAACTGTCCATCACGCCTCCCGCCGGGCTGCAGGCTCGGACCCGGACAAGCGCAGGCGCCGGGCTCTGTCCAGCTCAGGAGCAGGAGCAGTTCACGTTTTCTATAAAAGGGTTGGGCTGTGCGGCCGGGACGCTGTGGGCCCCTCGGGCCGAGCACCACCTGGCCCGGCCCTCAGGTCTGGGCCCCGGCCTCCCGCCGAGGGCTGGCCCGCAGCCCCCTGGACACGGCTGTCCTACACACGTGAGGCCCGCAAAGGGTGGCGAAGACGCTGAGAAGATGCGGGAGGCACCACATCTGCAGTCAGCGCAGCAGAGATGTGTCTGGAGACACTCACTGGACAGTCCTGCGTGGTGCGTGGGGAGCGAGCCAGCAGGTGGACGTGAGGAAACACCGCCAGGAACTGATCCAGGCCCCGCCTGTTCGGGCCGCAGAGCCGGCATGGCCGCCGGGCTCCCCAGGGCAGGGCCGAGCGCACAGCGGATGGTCCGGGTCTGGAGGCCGAGGCCCCGCTTCCAGGTGCTGGCGGGCGTTCCCTCAGAGGCGCCTCCTCCCGAGTCTCCCTCACCTTCCCTGCGTCTCTGTGTCCACAGGTCCCTTCCCACAGGGACACAGTGGGCACAGGGTCAGGGCCACGCGGAGACCTAGCACCTGGTGACTCGCCTGGTCACCTCCGTGGACCTGTCTCCAGTCACATCCCGAGGTCAAAGGTTAGGCGTCCAATGGGACACAGTGTGGGGACGAAGGTCAGCCCTGACAGGCCTCAGTGGGGAAGTGAGACTTTGCTTTAGGAGTAAAGCGGGGAACCTCCGAGTCCCGGGGAGGGGAGTCGGGCAGCAGCCCTGGGTGTGGGCCGGCTGCGGCGCCTGCAGGCCAAGGAGGTGGGCTCTGCGGGCGGCCCGACCTCAGCCTTTCCCACCGGAGACAAACTCTGCGGCTCTGGAAACAAACCAACAGTTCACAGAGCCGGCGTCCCCCGCAACGTGACCGTGACCGCGAGCCACTCCAGGAACCCGACACCAGGAGGCGGCCGGCTCTTCACCGGAGCATAAGGCTGCGGGTTCCAGGTGAGCGTCCGTGCCGTCTGCCTCGTGCTTCTGCCTGTGGGTCTTCGTTCCTTGTGCCTGCGCTCTGCTTTCTAATTCTCCCCCAGGACATGCCGCGGGGGGTGGGGGGGAAACATTGATGTGAGAGAGGGACCGTGGGTCTGTTGCCTCCTGCATGCATCCTGACCGGGGACCAAACCAGTGACTGGCCTTTTGGTGCATAGACGACGCTCTGGGCACACTGGCCGGGGCTCTCGCCTTTAAGATCTGTTCCTATAACATAACGGAAAATGGACAACTTCCCACATCAGGACATAACCATCTACTTTTTGTTGCTGTTGATCCTCACCTAAGGGTATTTTTCCATTGATTTTTTAGAGAGAGTGGAAGGGAGGGAGGGAGGGAACAGAAGAGAGAGACACACATAGGTTGGTTGCCTTCTGGGGATCAAACCTGCATCCCAGGTACATGCCCTTGACTGGGAATTGAACCCATGACCGTTTGCTGCGTGGGTGACACTCCAACCACTGAGAACACTGGCCAGGACTCAAGTGCCTTTTTAAAAATATATATTTTTATTGATTTCAGAGAGGAAGGGAGAGGGAGAGAAGATACAAACATCAATGAGGAGAGTCATGGATCGGCTGCCTCCTGCACGCCCCCTACTGGACATCGAGCCCACAACCCGGGCACGTGTCCTGACTGGAATTGAACCCAGGACCCTTCAGTCTGCAGTCCCATGCTCTATCCACTTAGCCACACCAGCCAGGAGCTCAAGTGCCTTTTTTATGTTCATTGATCACTTGTATTTCAAATTCTGTGATGAACTAGATTTTTGCATATTTGACGAGCGGGGAACCTGGCTAAGCCTGACTCGGGGTCCGGGTGTGTTCCCAGGGCCCAGGCCCCAGCGTCCCTGCTGCGGGTACCTGCTCCTGGAGCTCTTCCTCTCGAGTTCTCAGCCCCACAGGACCCCCTCATCCAGGGCTGGAGTCCGCCTTGCTCTGGGCCTCTCCCCAGGATGTCCTGGGCCCTGGTGTGAGGGTTTCCACGGCCCTGATCTTGTCTAGTATGTTCTGGAACGTGTTGGAGTGTCTCTGAGCCATCCCGGGCAAGGACAGACCAGATTTCCACGGATTTCTAAGTTAGTGTTGCCGACTTCTCTTAGAAACACACATCATTTCAGTTGCAGCATTTCTAGAAAATGTTTATTAATTGGTAACACGCATTCGGAGCGGCAAGTGCAGGTTCTGGGAGGAGGAGGGTGGCCGGTGGGGAGTGGTGCCCACACAGCCCCTGGGTCAGGGGCTTATGAGGCCTGGCGACGACCTGCGGACTTGGGGGTGTGGGAGCCCAGGGCGCGGGGAGAGGGGCACTGTCTTCATGGGCTGAGCTCCTGGCACCCGCAGATCGAGGCCAGAAGTCAGCGGCCCTGGGGCTCCCCCCGCCACCGCCGGGCTCCTGGCCTCCTCGCCAGTCCAGGGCAGGAATCTGCCGGAAGCCAGGTGTGGCCCTTCAGCCTCCTTAAACCTCGGAGGTGGCTCTCCCTCGTCTGCAGGCGCAGTGGGTTCCTGATGCTCGTCCCTGCGCCCACGGGGCGTGTGGCCATTGGGCCTCCACCGCCACGGGAAAGGAGGCTCCGGGCCTGGCTCTGCTGGAACCCCGCGGCACCTTTTCTGGGAATGGCTTCTCCCATAGCCCTCCGTCCCACCAGCCGTCTTCGCCAGAGGCTTCAGCCTGTGATTTCACGAGACCATGAGCACGGACTCCACCCCACATTCGGTGTCACTGGCACCCGAGGAGGAGGAGCTTCTCGCCACAGGAGAACACAGACCAGGAAGACGCGGGACCCCGGGAGTCAGACCCCACGAGGACGGGGACTGTCCTGAAGGCGCCTGTCGCACACCTGCCTTCCACCCGCCTGCCCGCCCAGCTCAGCCCAGGCTGCTGAGGACTGTCCCGCCTGCCACCGCACGAGGAGCCACCCCAGTTGGGGCTGCCAGCCTCGCCCCGTGTCCCCTTGGCTCAGTGCCACGCCGCCCTTCCCTTTGGATGTCCCGTCCCCATCCTCTTTCCCTAAATAAATTCAATTTTTCTTTATCCACCAAAGAATAAACAAAACCAAAAACCACCTCAGAGATGGACGCTGGCGGCTCAGACCCCGTGTTGGCGCCATGCCCGGCTCCCACAGCATCGACAGACGCTTGGGCCTCTCAACACTACCACCCACTCAAGCCTCTAAAGGGGGAACATTCAGAATGGAAGGGACTCCAGGTTTCGGCTGGTCTGGCCAGCGGGCAGCTCGCCCCAAAGGCAGTGTTGCCGTGTGGCCTCCATCAGAGCCGCCTCCTTGCCGAGCTGCCGGCTGTGGGCTCCTGGGGGCTGTGAACCGGGGCGGGGGTGGGGGTGGGGGTGGGGATGGGGGCATCTCTCAGGCTCTCTGCAGGGTGTGGCTATAAACCCTGCCCCTGCCCCTGAGCTCAGGCTGAGCTTACTGGGGAGGAAAACACGTTCCCTCTGCCCTCGTAGGTTCCGTCCCTGACCCGGGAGTTAGCCGGACGACGGACAGGTCCCCAGGGCGAGGCGCTGAGGTGATTGCTGTGCTGTGGGTGGTGACTTGGTGATGAGTGACTCACAGGGCTGGCCGGGCAGAATAGGGGCTTACTCCAAGGTCACAGCTGAGGGGGAACAAGTGACTTTTTGGAAAGATAAATGGTTTTCAGGCGAATGAACAGGTGAGAGAGTTTGGGAAGTCGTCTACAGGTCTGAGTGGTCTTCCATCTCCTTCAAGTCCGTAAAACTCCCTTGGAGAGAGTGTTTCTGATCTCGTTTCCTGAGGCCTCATTTTCTTGCGTCTTCTTTTTAAAAAATATATTTTTTATTGCTCTCAGAGAGGAAGGGAGAGGGAGAGAGAGAGATAGAAACATCAATAATGAGAGAGACTCATTGACCAGCTGCCTCCTGCACGCCCCACACTGGGATTGAGCCCACAACCCGGGCATGTGCCCTGACTGGGAATCGAACCGTGACCTCCTGGTTCCTGGGCTGACACTCAACCACTGAGCCACGCCGGCCGGGCTTCTTATGTCCTCTGAATCTTAAATGGCTTCGGCTTAACCTGATCTTTTCCCCAAAGTGTCCTGTTTGGGTGGGTGTATTCTGATCCCCTCAACCTCCATCTGGGTCCTGAAGCAATTCTGGGCCTGACCAGCCCACAGACTCACATCCCGAGGGGCTATCTTAGGTCAGTCATGCGCCCCCAGGAGGAAGAAGCCAGAAATGCACATTCCCAGGCTGCCCTGCACCTGCTCAATCAGTCCTGTGGCCACAACCCTCCGGTGATTCCCATCGACCCCAAAAGAGAGTCTGGGGGAGCCCTGGCCGCTGTGCTCAGTGGTTAGTCGGCCGAGCACCAAAGGGTCTTGGGCTCAATTCCCAGTGAAGGGCGCGTACCTGGGTGGCAGGCCCAATCCCCAGGCCCTGCTAGGGCTTGTGCAGGAGGCAACCAATAGATGTGTCTCTCTTACATCAATGTTTCCCTCTCTCTCTCTCTCTCTCTCTCTCTCTCTGGCTCTTCTCTCTCCCCTCCCCTCACTCTCTTCCATTCTCTAAAAATCAATGGGAAAAATCCCCTCAGGCGAGGATTTTTTAAAAGTACAATAATCCTATCACCACCAATAGGAATAAAAATAATGTTTGCCAAGTGATATAACCAAGTGGTACTTTTTACCTATCAGCTTGCTAGAGATTGAAGATAAACAGTTGTGTCTTTTAATTAAATATATTTTTATTTATTTCAGAGAGGAAGGGAGAGGGGGGAGATAGGAACTTCAATGAGAGCACCACTGATCGCTGCCTCCTGCCCCTACCATCTTTCCGAACGGAGACCTGCCCCCATGGAGCCCTCGCTCTGCCCTTCCCGCCCTCTCCCGCGGCCCCCAGCCCATCTCTGGGTCTGACTCGGTTCTCACGCCTGAGCACCCCACGGCCTGTGACTGGCCGAGCCCCGGAGCGCTGTCCGCGGATCACCCGCGTCAAGGGCGGGTGTCGGGCTTGTCCTCGCTGGACCTTCTCCCATGTCCTTCCCTGGCCGCCTGGCACGACCACCTGCTAAGCAGGACCCCAGAGTCCTTGCTGGCTCCTGTCTCCTTCACCCCCACCCTCCCCACCCCCGGAGCTGGGCCTGCCGCCTCCCTCCCCGACTCGGCCGAAAGCAGCCGTGAAACAAGGCATGGGGACGACGACTCCTCGCTGCCCCCTGCTCCTCACAGCACCTCACTGAGGGGCGAGGAGACAGGTCCCGGGGTGACAGCCTCGGTTCAACAGGTGCAGGGGGTCCCCTCTCCCAGGAGCCGAGACTGTGCAGGCCCCAGCCTGCCACCTGCCCCTGCCCCTGCCCCGCAGGGGCTCTGGGCGCCACCCCTGCAGGCGCTGCAGGCGGCCCGGGTGAACCTGCCTAGTTGGCTGGCACCTGGAGCCTCTGAGCCCTTAGTCCCTGTGTCTGACGTGGTTTCAGGCACAAGGCCCTCAGGGGGCTACAGCTGGGGACCCAGGCTCCTTCAGGGGAGCCATCTGCAAGCCGGCACACCTGCGGGCTGTCCTGCCCTGACTCACAGCCACTGCCCGGCTCCACCCTCCTTTCCTGCCATCCCCGCCGCAAACCGGAACTGCTGGGCCCTGCGTGACTCACCTGGGCCCTCCAAGCCTTCCGACGGCTGAGGGCAGCCACCTAGCAATGCCAGCTCATGAGATGTCTCCCAAGTGCCTAGAGCAGCGGTCGCCCACCGGAAGACCGCAGGCCCGGAGGAGCCCTCCCCAAGGCCGGCAGGCTGGAGGGGCTCCAGTGAGAACGGAGTCGGTCAGGCATCAGTGAGAACGAGCAGCTTTGCCCACTCACGGTCCTTGGAGCGGGAGGAGCGGGAGGGTGTGGGACGGAGCCCCTGGTTTCCCAGGGGAGGGCGGGTGCGCGATGAGCGGCTGTTCTTGGGAAATGTGTGTGCTGCCCTGACCCCGAGGAGAGCCCCGCTGAGAAGGACTACAGCTCCCCTGCAAGAGTTAGAACCTCAGCATGGACCCCCATGCCGTCAGAAGCTGGAGAAGACACGGGGGGGGGGGGGGGGGAGGCGAGGTCCGGGGGCCTGGGCAGTGAGAGGGCCGGGAGTGGGTGACGGACTGTCTGCCAGGGCGGTGAGTCACCCTGCACAGTGCCGGCAGGTCCCCGCCCGCACACCTGCAGGTCCGGACGGGCGTGCCGTCTGTGCTGGGTGCTGACGGGCTGGCGGATGGAGTGTCGCCCTGTGAATGGCACCCAGTGAGGTTCAGGTGTAGGGCCCGGGCTAAGGATCCTCATAAGCACTACGAAACCCAATTGTCCTTATGAAACATTTTATTTTCTAACAATATATTTTTATTGATTTCAGAGAGGAAGGGAGAGGGAGAGAAGATAGAAACATCAATGATGAGAGAGAATCATTGATCGGCTGCCTCCTGCACGCCCCTCACTGGGGATCGAGCCCGCAACCCGGGCCTGTGCCCTGCCTGGGAACTCAACCGCGACCTCCTGGTTCACATAGGACGATGCTCAACCATGGATCCGCGCCAGCCGGGCATGAAGCAACATTTTTGATGTACACAGAGATGAATGCAGACGCTGAGAAATGCTGGGAGTATTTCAAGAAAGAAAATCTACCACCTCGTGGCCAGAGCTGCTTTTGATCGTAGGGAACCCTGGCTCAGCACACATCTTTTTAAAACAGAAGAGCCCCAGACCATGAACATGACTCTGGCCCAGAAAAACGGTCCTCTTCGTCGTGGGCCGTCAGCCTGACTTAGGACAGCACACGAGGCGATGTCAGGAACTGACCGTTCCTGGGAAGGCTGACTTCCCATTCCCGAATCCCCAAGACGCATCCCTGTCCGGCCCGGTGACTGAGAACCACCCATGTCACCCACTCCATTTTCTCTGTGGACCGCCACCCCACCCCCCCCCCACCATAACAGGCCCCTTGTTCATTCAACAAATTTTTCCTGAACTTCGCCAATGTCTGGGGCTGGGTGGGGCCCTGGGATGGGTGCCCGCGGCCCCGCCTTCCAGGAGGACACGCAGGTGGGGTGGCAGCGACCAGGTGGTTAGAACAGGACGTGCCAAGTGTCTGCAGGGCGAGGCGGGTCAGAAAGCTGTGAGGGTGAAGCCCCAAGGACACCGACCTGGGAGGGAGGGTGTCCCCAGCACGGGTGGGTGTCCTGGGCACGGGGCGGGTGTCCCGGGGCACGGGGCGGGTGTCCCGGGGTACGGGGCGGGTGTCCCGGGGCACGGGGCGGGTGTCCCGGGGCGTGGGGCGGGTGTCCCGGGGCGTGGGGCGGGTGTCCCGGGGCACGGGGCGGGTGTCCCGGGGCACGGGGCGGGTGTCCCGGGGCGTGGGGTGGGTGTCCCGGGGCGTGGGGCGGGTGTCCCGGGGCACGGGGCGGGTGTCCCGGGGTACGGGGCGGGTGTCCCGGGGTACGGGGTGGGTGTCCCGGGGCGTGGGGCGGGTGTCCCGGGGTGTGGGGCGGGTGTCCTGGGCATGGGGCGGGTGTCCTGGGTACGGGGCGGGTGTCCTGGGCACGGGGCGGGTGTCCCGGGGTACGGGGCGGGTGTCCCGGGGTATGTGGCGGGTGTCCCGGGGCATGGGGCGGGTGTCCCAGGGCATGGGGCGGGTGTCCCGGGGTATGTGGCGGGTGTCCCGGGGCATGGGGCGGGTGTCCTGGGCACGGGGTGGGTGTCCCGGGGTATGGGGTGGGTGTCCCGGGGTGTGGGGTGGGTGTCCCGGGGTGTGGGGCGGGTGTCCCGGGGATGGGGTGGGTGTCCTGGGCATGGGGCGGGTGTCCCGGGGCACGGGGCGGGTGTCCCGGGCATGGGGCGGGTGTCCTGGGCGTGGGGTGGGTAGGAAGAAGGGGCAGAGGCCGGGTCGGGCAGAGAACCTCATGCCCAGGAGAGCCCCTCATGTCAGCAGCAGCCTCCCAGAGGGCTGCCTGGTCTGGACGCCCACCTCCCGCACGCCTCCCCCCCTCCCCCCCTCCCACCCAGTCTGCGTGGCAGAGGGACTGAAGCCAATGCCATGAGGTCATGGAGTCCTCGCCCTGCCCGGGCCAACCTGGGCCCTGACTCAGTGAGCAGTGCCGCCCACTTGGCCTGCAGGGTTCCTGCCCGGCCCAGAGCGGCTGCGGGCCCTTCGGATACGGCACGGCCACTGTGTGCCGGCGGTCAGAGTGGTGGAGTGAATGGCCCAGGCTCAGAGCTGGCAAGCGTGTGGACCCCAATCCTGTGGGGAGTGTGGCCTTCAATGCAGCCACCCTTGCCCCTTCCGCCCCGCCGGCAGCCCTTCCCCAGCCCCCACTGCCCCTCCCTGGCCCCCCATTGCCCCTCCCTGGCCCCCCAATGCACCTCTCAGGAGGGGGCCCCCACTGCCCCTCCCAGTCTCCCACTGCCCTTCCCCAGCCCCCACTGCCCCT
The DNA here is from genome assembly GCF_028538775.1 of Myotis yumanensis. Lineage (NCBI taxonomy): Eukaryota > Metazoa > Chordata > Mammalia > Chiroptera > Vespertilionidae > Myotis > Myotis yumanensis. The sequence continues at coordinate 912,817 of NW_027223760.1, forward strand.
CCTGGCCCCAGGGTCCCTGCGGGCACAGCCTTATCCCCGAGGACACTGCCAGGAGCCGTCCAGGACCCTGGCGTCTGCTCCCACAGGACTCTGGCATCGCCCTCCGAAGGAGTGGCTCTGTGAGGCCTCTGGGTGCTCAGCACACAGGCAGGACACAGCGCAGCCCACGCCACGTGTGCGGGGACCGCAGGGACGGCTGGGCCATCTGGCCCCGGTGCTGGCCCTGGACTGGCCTCCGCGGCAGGCGGGACTCTGGGTGTCCTTGCTGTGCCCCCCGCTTTGGCCTCCAGGTAGAATACAGGACATGGGTGAGGTGGGAATCCCAGGTGAATGCACTGGGCTAACGGGTTTGCCTGAAATCCCCATGTCACTGGCTCAGGTTCCTTGGGCCTGGGTGGCCCTGACCGACCGTTGTGCCTGGGACCCAGTGGGCACACCCCATGCCTGTGACCTTTGAGAAAGTTGTGGGCTCCAGGCTGTGCGGGATTCCGGGCCGCAGGAGCAGAGAGGCTCCGGAAGCCACCCTCGTTCATGTGGCCTGTGATGGAGAGAAGGTGCCCCACCAGGCCCTGTCCTGGTCCACTGGCTGTTAATACAGACAGCAGAGTCCTCACACGGCCCACGGCTTTGCGAGGGAGGAAAACAACTGAAGCCACATCTTAAATTACGGAAGGATTAGATCAGTTTTATTCTCCCACACGGTCTGGCCTTGCGGCCTGTTCATGAAACTGGATGCTTCTGCATCCGAGAGGGAGCTCCCAGACCAGATGGGGCGTGGGCGGGTGCATGGGGGGGGCGCTGAGGCCCCGGATCCAGGGGCGTGGGGGGGTGCAAGGGGGGCACTGAGGCCTGGGATCCAGGGCCATGGGGGGGTGCAGGGGGGGGACGCTGAGGCCCGGGATTTAGGGACATGGGGGGTGCAGGGGGGGACACTGAGGCCCGGGATTTAGGGGTGTGGGGGGGGGGGGCGTGCAGGGGCCCTGAGGCCCAGGATCAAGCGTCTCCAGGAGACAGTCACCCAAGTTCATGCCTCAGGAACTGCGGGAACTGAGCACAGTCCCAGCCCAGGGCAGCCCTGGGGTGACCGCTCTGCCCTGTAGGAGGTGCCCAGCACCCCTGGCTTCCACCACCATGTGCCAGGAGCTATGCCCCTCCCCCGTGTGACAACCCAAAGTGTCTCCTGATGTCCCTGGGGCCACGCCCATCAGAGCCTCTGTGGGGGGGGGGGGGGGGGGGGGGGAGCCTGGAGGGAGGCAGTGGACTGTGGCATCGCGGACTCTGCCCGAGAGAGCGGAGATGCCGCTGTAACGGGTCGGGGAGGCCCGGCGGCTGGGCTGGAGGGAGCGCCCGATAGGTGCCTCAGAACCAGACTGAGGGACACCGTCCCCGACAGGCCGGCCCTCGCTGACCTGGGAGGCCACCTCAGCCCCACCAGGAGCAGCTGAGGTACTTGGTTCTCAAGTCCCTAAAGCACTGGAGGCGGCCGGCCGGATGCCCGCCTGGCAGGCGCCCCGAGTGGCCCGGGCAGCCATGCCCACGTGGCTGGCTCCACTGAGTGGGCACTAAAGAGCTCCTGTTCCCGGCACTCGCAGGTCACTCAGCTCTCTGGCTCGGTTTGCTCATCAGTCAGCACTGATGTGGAGCAGTGAGCAGTGAGCAGCGCTGGACCTGCCTCTGGCCGGGGCACCGTGGGGTCCTCGCCTCCTGACTGGTCCCTCTGCCTGTCCCTGTCTCTCCCCACCTGCTGCCCCACCGCTGGAGCCAGCGCATTCTTAGAAACGCCAATCAGATGCTGGGAACCCTCCCAGGCCCTCGGCCACCTGTGCCACCACCACGTCCTGCCTCAGGACCGGGGTCCCCGGCCCTGCGCAGCTCTGCCTCCTGTCCGGGCAGAGCTGGACTCAGGTTTCAGCTCCACCCTCCCTGGGAGCTTCAGGACCCTGGAGAGGAGACCAGGCTGCTCCCCGGGCTCCCTCCACGGCGGGATCCCCGCCGTGTCTGGTTAGCTCCTGGCGGAAGCTCAGCGCCTGGAGGGCCCCAGGATGTGCTCGGCAACCATGAACTGGATGGACTCACAGACGAGGCCGGCCTCTGTGTGCTCAGGTGCACACACACCTGCACGGGGCCTGCTGCGGGTGGGGCCTGGAAGGATCCCAGAGCCTGTCTCCCGGGTCCCAGCGGCATCCACGCGCCTGGACCGGGCCCTGGTTTTATGTCAGCAGTCCGTTGTTCCCCTTTTTTGGGGCCTCGTCTGCAGAAGCAGCGGCTGGAAGGCTGGTGTCCCCGTCGCACATGGAGGCCTGGGCAAGTGAGAACCCCAGACCAGCAACAGGCCACCTGCTGTGAAAGCATTTCCCAGAGGTCGCAAGGGACAGGCTCCGAGAGGTGACTGCTGAGCCCTGCCTGAGTGCCTGCCCCTCCGAGTGCTGGTTTGGGAAGCACCTTTGACCTCCATGTTGGTGCGAGTTCATTTTATTAAGGGGAAAAGGAGTCCCACACGGCGTGAGGTGCTGGAAAATGATTTAAAAATTAAAACCACTGAGTGTTGTGACACCAAAACAATGTAAGGGTGTGGGACCTGGTGTGGACAGCGGGTGCCAGTCACGGGTTCTCCTTTCCACGGGGGGTCTCATGCAAGCAACCCCGCCTGGGGCCCAAGGATGTCCCCCGCATGTGAAGGCTCCTCCACACAGTGGAGCTGAGGGCATTGAGGTAAGATGATCAGAGGGCCCTTGGAGAGAAGGCAGAGGGAGACAGGACAGACAGGAGCAGAGCGTGGATGCGGCCACAAGCCCAGACCCGGGCAGGAGGGGCCGGAGGACTGGCTTCCCAAGCCCCGGAGGGAGTGGGCCGGGGGTCTGGACTGTGGTCCCAGTTGAGGGGAGGAAACACTTGGTGTCTTCAGCACTGGGTCCATGGTTCAAGCTACAGCGCCATGAACAGACAAGCTCAGGGAAGACAGTACAGCCGCAGGATGGGGCAGCCCAGAGCTGGACAGGTGTGCCTCCCCACACCCCCTAGGGCTCAGCACACAGAGGACGGGATTCTGCTCCATTCCAACATCCCAGCAGACTCAGCGCCAGTGGCAGGGCCTCTGAGCACGAAGCTGGGGGAGGGCCTGGTGGCCCTGCAGGTCTGAGCTCGCTGTAAAGGCCGGGTGGCACTCCCAGTGTCTCGGTGAGGCCACGCTGCCCTGTGTCCTGGGTCCCAGGAATGAGCCTCCCCTGCAGCCTGTCTACAGTCACCCCTCCCCCAAGCTCCACCTGCACCTGCCGCCTGTCTGGGTCTGCAGGTCTGGGTCCCTGTGCTCACCACCGCCCCATCTGCAACCTGACATGGCCGCCCTGCAAGCCCGTCTGACACTCTGTGGTCAGTGCAGGCCCCACAGAGCTCCGTCCACCTCGTCAATGCACAGGGAGCAGGTGTGTGCACACGTGTGTATACGTTTGCTTGTGTGCGTTTGCGGCATGTGTATGTGATGGTATATATAGGAACGTGTATGTTCATTTGGGGGCAGGTGTGTGTATATGCATAAATGTGTGCATCTGGGGTGTGTATATGTGTAAGTATGTGTGTGTTGGGGGCATGTGGCCTGTGTGCAGCCCCAGCGCTCTCTGCTGGCCACGTTGGGGACTGCGGTGTGTGCGGCGCCTCCGCTGGGTCGGGGGTGGGGTGGCGGTGGTGGGGACAGGTAGGCTGGGTCTCTGGTGCAGACTCCGGAGTCCCTGTCACGGCTCTTCCTGCTCACAGTGGTTCTCATGTGAACAGTGCTGCATGCACGCTCCCCCTTCCCCTGGCAATCAGCAGGTGAGTCCGGGTTACTGGGAACCCCCCCCCCCCCCCCAGCTTCCTCGCAGAATCCCCGCCATCCTGGTTAGCCCCTGGAGCTGGGCCGAAGCCCACCCCTTCGGAGCCCACGAGTTCCTGGGACGAAAGCTGTCTGTGGTGGTCCAGGCCCTCCACGTAGCTTCTCTCATCTGCAGACTCCCCATCACCCTTGCCGCCCTCCCATCCTGTCCTGTACTGGTGGCCGGGTCCCATCAGCTGGCCCGTGGGCCTGACCCAGGGGTGGATTCCCAGTGTTTCGTGGTCCCCCACTCCAGCGGGACCCAACCCCATGGCCCCAGGGACACACCCTTCTGCTCAACCACCAGGCTCCGTTTCCTGTTCGTTTCCCTCAGCCCATGACCGAGCTCCCAGCACCCAGTGGTCAGGGCTCTCAGGCCTCCCTGGCTGGGCTCAAGGCCCACAGTGAACAGGCCGTGGGCTGTAACCAGAGGCAACCCCACAGGAGGCGTCTGTAGGTGGTCATTCTCCTAAACCTGAGACATGCACTGAGTACAGTGGGTGCTGGTCCCCCACTCCAGCGGGGCCCACGACTGGCCCTCAGGGTGAGGGAGACATTTCTCCCCATGTGTCCCCAGTCCTGCCATTTCCTTGACCTCTGTGCCTCCTGCGGGGGCTTTGTTTCCTGGAGACCCACACTCACCTGCTTGCTGAACCCACACACCTGTGAGGCCCTCCAGGTGCGCCCCCCTCAGGAGCCTGGCTGGTCCCCTGGCCTCAAAGGCCGTGGCCCTGGGAAACCTGGCAGCTCCGAACCTCCGCTGAGGCCTCTGCGCCCGAGGCGGGGCCACCGCTCAGCCGCTGCCCAGGGCTGTGTCTGGCAGGGCAGCCAAAGGCGCGGTGCACAAGGTGCCCGACCCAGCAAAGCCCCAGACACAGGGCTCCCCTCTGCTGATCTAACAGCATCTCCCACTGTCCCCACCGCAGCCAAGTCTGGGGAGTCACTGAGTGGAGGGTGGTCCCCGGCAACGGGGATGGGGAGGGAGTCCTGAGTGTGGCCGCAACGTCAGGGTTAGCAGGAGGAGGAGCCCGAGTGTGCTGGAGTCTGAGACATGGGCGCACATGGTCCGCCTGGTCTATGAAATACAGAATTCCCCGACCCAGATGGCCGGCAGCCCTCACGGTGACCCTTAAGGAGAAACAATACTGTCATTTGTTTGATTCACACAAACGTCAAATTAAAGTTTCTTGTTTTTACTCTGTGAGGTTTTCTCACCCACTCACCCTCCCACCTGTCCTCTCCTGGGAGTGTCGCGCAGGTCGGTGCTCAGCGCACCCAGCCGCCCGCCCTGCGGCCTTTCTGTCCTGCCGCCGCCTGCCCGTCTTCGCGGAAAAGCGTCTGGTAGGTCCCATCCATTTGTTCACTGCTGAGTCCCTGTGCACACGGGGTCTACCTGGTGGGACGGGCAGGCAGTATTCCCGGTGCTTGGTGACAGCGGCTGCTGAAGAAACTCCTGCCTGAATGACACTGGTTCTAGTGCAGGTGGGAAGACTATGTGTGAAACACATGAACTAGACAGACTGTGCCCCAGAGGACATGGGCAAGGAAGGGCGGGGTGCTGGGACAGGGGTGCAAGGAGAGGTGACCCCGACCAGGAAGGGCCTGGGACAGCCTGGGCCCTGGAGACCAGGAAGCAGAGGGCCTGTCAGCAAGGAGTGGCTGGATCGGGGTCCTGCTCTGTGAGGTGCAAGCTCTGCCCACAGGACAGGGGGCTGAGGACACTGGCTCTGCCCAGGGAGGCCGGGCTGGGTGCAGAGCCGGCGGGTGTGTGGGCGTGTGAACCACTTGGTGGGTTACACACGACGCACAGGCCACCGATGCAGATCCGGTCCCCGAGGAACAGCGGACCCCATGCACCACGAATCCCCCTCTGAAACAATGGGGTGCGGAGAGGGGAGCGCTGAGGGCGCCAGTCCCTGCCTGGCTCTGTGAGGGAAGGGTGCTGGGCACCCTGGGGCATGGGCGGGATTTCAGAACTGCACCTCTGCACCCTGTGACTCAAACCACACAGTAAGGACATCCTGTGAAGACCGAGTATCTAGTGCCTCACTTCACACACGTGCAAGCAGAGGCACAAAGTACTTGGGCTTCTCACTCACCCCCAGAATCTTCTGGAAGCAGAGATGCACAGAGCCTGCAGCCAGCTCATTCCCCTCCTTCATCTCCAGACAGATCACCACACACGGGTCACCACGCTGCTGCAACGCCCTGACCCAGGGGATAAGTGTGGGAGAGCTGATGGTTTTACATTTGTTTTCGGGGGACTGGCTGTAGGAAATCAGCCATGAGCTGTGGTTAGCTTATTTGAGGCTCCTACCTAGGCCCCGAGTTCCTATTTTATTTGCATTATGTGCTGTTAGCTGTTTGTCTTTCTTTAGTCTTAGCAGCTTACAGGCTAGTTGTACCTGCCCTCACCCCCTCAGGAGCCCCCTGCACGGTTACCCCAGCACCCGCCTCGGCTGGGTGGCCCATGGTCCAGGCTGTGGATGCCAGGCCCGCAGCCGGTCATGGGTCATGGGCAGCACTTGGGGAGAGAACACTGAGTGCGGGAGGCTAAAACCAACAGGAAGTAGCATACTCTGCAATAAGACCCATGGGAAGGCCAGTGGACTTTGATATTCAGCAGGGCTGGATATTGCCCTGCTGTGGGCTCAATGGCTAAAGGCAATTCCCTAACCTGATAACCCTTTTTTTACTGTTTACCAAACTTTACCTCTGATATGCCTATATGCATTCCTAAAGGGCAAATGTGTATTTAGGTGAATAAAAGCTGACAGGTCCAGGGTTTCAGCGAGCTTCTGCACTAGAGGGAAGTTTCCGCCTGGCCCCCATGTCTTCTAAATTCATATTTCTTGTCTAGTGTTTTCATTTGTGTGCAGCCCCTTCTTCAGATCCTGAACCCTGGCCGTAAATGGATGCGGCACCGAGCATCCAGGACACCCGGCAAATACGTATGTGCAGACCACAGCGTGTCAGACACCGGAACAGCCTCCCTTCACTTGGCACCCGGCTCTGAGCACAGCACCAGCAATGAGAGTGGAATGGCAGAGAAGGCTAACCTCTGCGAGGGTGGGAGACCCCTTCAGACTCACTGTCCTCAGCACCATGGTGCTGTCCGATGAGAGTGGGGGGGTGGGGTGGGAAGGGGGAAGGGTGCTGCCTGACGAGAGAGGGGTGGAGAGTGGGGGTAGTTGATGCCGGATGAGGGGGGGGTGCTGCCAGTCCTGGCCCAGCCCCCTCAGCGTTCCCACAGGTAACAGAAGCTGTGGTATTACTAGGGCAGAATAGAACCAACTACACTATTTGGGGTATGACTCCAACACAACCTTGGGAAAAAACATTTAATGCAAATATTTAGCCATTGGAACATACAGATAAATAAATAAGCTCAGAATCACTGAGAAAAAATCAAATAAGTATAATTGCCCATTTCTTTTCAATCCCAGGTATTTTCAAAATACTGAAAGTAAAATGTACAAATTAACTGGTAAGCAAAGAGGAAACAGAACATTCGACATGAAACAGCCTGAAATAAAAATAAAACCGACAAGGACAAACCCTAATTATTTTATTTCTGTGTGTATCAAGACTACAAATAGCATTTAACACTTAATTTATTATTCCAATTAAGAAATTACACGTTTTGATAATGGTCATTGTTTTAAAAGTGTCATTCAGTCCTGCACGTGAAAGGATATTGCTAACCGGGTCGGTTCAGAGGGACAGCCCGGAGCCCAGGGCGGTGCCCCGCGGAGAGGAGCCCGGAGCCCAAGTCCAGGCCGGCCATCAGCGAGGAGGCCCTGCTCTCACAGCCGCCGCGCCAGGACCCCTCGTTCAGCAACCACGGGGTCCGATAAAGTGCCGATTGCGCGGGAACCGCCCACACTCCTCCCCTAGACGCGTACGTGGGGACTGTCCCGCCTTCCAAGCAGCACCGTTGAGGAAGTGGAGGGTGCAGAGCGTGGCGGGTTACCCCGGGTTACCCCAACATCCAGGGCGACGCCAGCTGGCCCGGGACGAGGCATTTGGTTCAAGTGACTGGATCGAGCTCAGTGTCTGCTCCCACGTCATCACTTACTGTAGGTCACAGTTCCTTCTCCCGAAAACTCTCCAGAGTGGAGACACATGGGAAAGAATGGAGTGCCCCCCCCCCCCCCCCCCCAGCAACAGCCAGACCACGTGATGAGGTCGATGGTGCGCCCTAAGCAGGCACGCTTGTCCCTGTGGGAGCAATGGCTTAGAAAGCACAGGACCACACGACCACGTATCTCTTCTCCAAGCCTCGCCCTCGGGGAAAAGGCAGCAGGAAAAACGCCTTGAGTTTGAACTATCAGGCTTGTAAACAGCTCAGCCCACAAGAAGCAGTGCCCCTGAGTCAGCACCCAACCCACAGAGTCAGTGTGAACAGCAGCAGCGCCTGGAGCCTGCCCAGGGGCGCCCAGTCCAAGGGCACTCAGCCCAGGGGCGCCCAGTCCAGAAGCCTCGCCCAGGGGCACATCAGCAACGCCAAAGCTGTATCTTTGGTTAATTTCACTGAGTTGCCACTAGTCATAAAACTGTGTTCTTGGCAAAATTACTGAATGAGCCACATGGCACCTAACGTTATTTTAAATTTAAGTTACTTGAAAAGCAATGCCCTTCTGAGTAAGTGACAGTGACTGAAATCATGTAAAAAACGAAGGGGCAGGAGAGCGGTGGGAGCCCAGCCTGAGCGTCCTCGTGGGCCTGGAAGGAGCTACTTACGAGGAGGCCGCGCAGCTTCACTGCAGAGGTCGCTGCCCAGGAGCTCAGCTCAGCTCGAAGCCCGCGGCGCACTCTATGGCGTAGAGCAGCTTGCTGCGCAGCAGCGCCTCGTCCTGGAACTCGGGCAGCTTCAGCAGGTTCATGCAGGTGCTGGCTGTGGGCAGCCGCTCCAGGTCGGAGCCGCCGTTGTGAATGCAGAAGGCGGGGTACAGCTCCTGAAAGACCAGCCAGCATGGCCTTCAACCAATTTTAAAATGCCGAACATGACACAGCTTACCGCAGGCGTTATCTGCATCCACACACACCCACCCACCCAGATGATGACGCCCACTGACCAGCGTGGCGAGACCAGAGAGCACACCGGGAGCCAGGCACCACTCTGATGGGGACACTGGGGTGAGGCCCCGCCACGGCCTGAGCAGGACAAGCCCAGCTGACACTGCACGTCAGCCATGCTGCTCCTCGTGTGCGTGAACTCAGCACACGTTCTATGACGGGCAGGACATGGCAAGAGCACAGCCCACGAACATGCTTCTGACCTTTGACCTCTGTGCGTTCGCCACAGTTACATTAAGCTCCATTTAAACAACACAAGTGGCATGTGAAATGGGCTAAAAAAAAGTCTTTTTTTTCTAATTATAGTTTGTACACAACCTTAAATGTCTCTTACACAGGCCAGAACAGGAGCTGAGAGAGAAGCAGAAAGCCTAGGACGGTACCACCCTCCCTGGGCTTCCGAGTGCACCCACTCCAGGCCATGCTCTCAGGTGCCCCAAGGGAAATCAGGCATCTGCTGAGAAAGGACTGCGCAGGCAGGCGGTGAGCGCCGGGTAAACACGTGGTCATGTGACTGGGTGAAGGCAAGCGTGAATTTATTTTGCAGCTAAATGCCACGTCTCAGCGTTTCTTTCCTAATGCTAATCGAATTTCCTACTTGGAGTCTTAAAAGTAGGAAAAATGAAGTTCTGCACTGAAACTGGAGTCAAGGGCAGCACCTCACGCATAATTAAGCAGTGCCATGGATTGGCATTAATTCAGAGTGAGGAGAGCTTCCATTGATTATGTGGCCTGATAGCAACGTAACAGTTTTCTATTAGCACTTTAATGATTTTTTGTCCGTAACAGTCACAGTCATTGAACATATTAAACTTTAATTAGCTTTAGCTGATGTTTCTGCTCTCCTATAACCTGGCACTAGGGTCTCAGGGCGTAAACTGTGCGTCCGCGTCCTCCTACCAGGGTCTCGCTGCAGGCAGCCCTCCTCTCTCCTCTGATCCGGCCTGCCTGACCAAGAACTGCTCATGGGAAAGAATAGGAATAAACAGGAAGGTGATTTTCCCAATGTGAAGTCTAACTTACAACAGCTGCAAAGACCTTTAAAAACTCTTAAATTCCACATGTAATATATTTTAGTTCATTGAAAAGACCTAGAATAGGAAGCCTATCTCATGGCTTCCCAAACAGCATTTTTCAGAATACAATGCACTCAATTATGGCTGCACAGGGATCAGCAGGGACAGGCTGGGAAGGCTGGTCCCCATGGCTGGACTCAGAGGCCGCAACCACCGGCACGGGTTCTCAGGAGCAGCACCTGCCCTCCAGCTTATTGCCAACACATATATAGTTTGTACACAACCTTAAATGTCTCTTACACAGGCCAGGCACCGGCAGAAATCTCTGGGCCTGAATTTTGCTTAATTTTCATATTTGTAGGTTAGGTGTTGTTTTGAAATCAGAAGATACTGGAAGCCTGGTCTGTCATAATAAGCTTTCCTGGGAGGAACCAAGATGGCAGCATAGGTAAACACCTGTACTTGCTGCCTCCCACAACCACATCAAAATTACAACTAAAACACATAACAACTATCATTCAGAACCGCGGGAAAGCTGGCCAAGTGGAAGTACTGCAACCAGAGAGGTAAAGAAGAAAGTGCATTGAGACTGGTAGGAGGTGTGGAGGCGCGGAACGGGCTGGCACCTGGGTGCGCCGCTTTTTTAATTGGGAGGGAGATACAAGTTCCCGCTTGCTCTGAGCTCCGGTGCTGGGCGAGACTCTGCGGGACCCAGACACATACAGGGAGAAACGGGACTGTCTGGCATCGGGGCGGGAATTCGGGCAGCTTTCTTTCAGATGGAGGTGCTGGCAACGGTCATGGTTCCTGCACTGGGACCTCCCCCCGTGCAGGGCTGACTGGCAGCCACTGCTGTTTGCTCCACCCTGGAGATTCCCTGAGACCCCGCCCTACCCAATTTACAACCCCACCCAAGCTTTTGCATATGAATGGCCTGTCCTTTCTCAGCCTAAAACCTGTCAAACAAGCTGGAGCTGGGTCAGGGAGCCCCAAAGCTATCAAGAGAAGGCCCAAGGCTGCCACCAGCAGCAACCTGCCTTGCTTCACAGCTGGGCCTCGTCTGGGCACTTCCAAACCTGATACAAAGAGGAGGAATCTGCAGATCTCTCTGTAGCTCCTGTTGGGTGGCCTCAGGCAGTGGCTGACTTTGCACCTCCTTGGAGATCCAAGAGCCAGTGTACCCAGTAGTCAGTGCGAGACCATACCAGATTACAACTCTTCACATCCATAAGTGACACATTCAAGGGGCAGACTCAGTGAGGACCAAAGCCCCACTGAAGCAAGTCCTGCCCCATAAGGGTGTCTCCTGCACCGCAGCTCTTCCATTGTAGACACAGGTGGTCCTCATAGCCAATTGGCCTAGAGGTCAATTCCACCCAGTGACACCAACAGCAATCAAGGCTCAACTACAACAAGACTGTGCTCACAGCCCACAAAGGGTGCACCAAGAGTGTCCACCTCAGGTGATTGGGGAGGCTGAGCCACTGGGCCCTATAGGACACCTACCACACAAGGTCATTCTATCAGCTACCCAATATATAGAAACACAGGGAAGCAGCCAAAATGCGGAGACAAAGAAACATGTCACAAATGAAAGAAATGGATGAAAGCAAAATAACTGGATATAGAGTTCAAAACCACAGTTATAAGGTTACTCAAGAATCTTCTAGAAACCTCCGAGGAATTTAATGAGACCTTCAAGGATCTTAGTGAGAATGCCAAAAAAATGGAAAAGGACCAGTCAGAAATTAAGCATACACTGAGTGAAATAATGAATAATATACAGAGATTCAACAGTAGACTAGAGGATCCCAGGAATCAAGTCAAATATTTGAAATACGAGGAAGCAAAAAACACCCAACCAGAAGAGCAAAAAGAAAAAAGAATCCAAAAATATGAAGATAGTGAAAGGAGCCTCTGGGACAGCTTCAAGCGTACCAACATCACATTATGGGGGTGCCAGAAGAAGAGAGAGAGCAAAATATTGAAAACCTATTTGAAGAAATAATGACAGAAAATTTCCCCTACCTGGTGAAAGAAATAGACTTACAAGTCTAGGAAGTGCAGAGAACCCCAAACAAGAGGAATCCAAAGAGGACCACACCAAGACACATCATAATTAAATTACCAAGGGCAAAAGACAAAGAGAGAATATTAAAAGGAGCAAGAGAAAAGCAGTTACCTACAAGGGAGTGCCCATACGACTGTCTACTGATTTCTCAACAGAAACTATGCAGGCCAGAAGGGAGTGGCAAGAAATATTCAAAGTTATGAGTAGCAAGAACCTACAACCAAGATTACTCTACCCAGCAAAGCTATCATTTAGAATTGAAGGTCAGGTAGAGCTTCATAGATAAGAAAAAGCTAAAGGAGTTCATCACCACCAAACCAGTATTATATGAAATGCTGAAGGGTATTCTTTAAGAAGAGGAAGAAGAAGAAAAAGGTAAAGATAAAAAATTATGAACAACAAAGTGACAACAAATACATATCTATCAACAAGTGAATCTAAAAATCAAATGAATAAAAAAATCTGATGAGCAGAATACATTGGTGAATGTAATAGAATCAGGGGCATGGAAATGGAGCACACTGACAATTCTCGGGTGAAGGGAGTGTGTGTGGGGGTGTGGGAAGAGATTGGACAAAGATCTTATATGCATGTATGCAGTACCTATAGACATGGACAGTGGGGTGGCGAGGGCCTGGAGTAGGGTGGGAACCGGGTGAAGGGGAGCTATGGGGGGAAAAAAGAGGAACATCTGTAATAATCTGAACAATAAAGATTAAAAAAAAAACAAAAAGCTTTACTGAAAAAATTACCGGATGGCAGTCCGGCCATGTGGCTCAGTGGTTGAGCATCAACCTATGAACCAGGAGGTCACAATTTGATTCCCGGTCAGGGCACATGCCTGGGTTGCGGGGGCTCAGTCCCCAGTAAGGTGAGTGCAGGAGGCAGCCCATCAATGATTCTCTCTCATCATTGATGTGTCTGTTTGTTTGTCTCTCCCTCTCTGAAATCAATAAAAGTATTTTTAGAAACATCACCCATGGCACAGAACCCTCCGTGCATAAGAATGTAATGGTCGCCATTGTCTGTGTCACCGGGTGACAGAGGTTCTGCTGAAACCCTTCCCGCAGCCCCTTTGTCTGCACTTACACGTTTCACTCGGTCTGCCCTTCGCTCCAGGTCCCCACACAGCATCACCTCCAGACCCTGCCCCTCCTCCCCAGCGCCAAAGACACCAGACCTGTCAGTGAGGGGGATCATGCTCCTGGCCTGGGTGTGGCCTGCACAGTGGTTCCCGAGGCCTGTTCTCTGAACAGACGAGATCTTCTGTGGACGTCACCGTGGTGACCCGCACATGTCTGTCCTGTGGCTGAATGTGTACCTGTTTCTGGTGTGTCTCGTGCTGCGTGCCTCCCCTCCCTACCGCCTCGCACAGTCTAACTCAGGGGTGGGCAAACTTTTTGACTCGAGGGCCACAATGGGTTCTTAATCTGGACCGGAGGGCCGGAACAAAAGCATGGATGGAGTGTTTGTGTGAACTAATATAAATTCAAAGTAAACACCATTACATAAAAGGGTACGGTCTTTTTTTTTTTTTTTTTTAGTTTTATTCATTTCAAATGGGCCGGATCCGGCCCTCGGGCCGTAGTTTGCCCACGGCTGGTCTAACTCCTCACCAGCCCTCAGGCGGCTGAGGCTGTGGCAGGAGCACAGGTGAGGACCGCCCCGCCCCCTCTTCCTCTGGTAATTCAGCTGTGGTTATGGAAAGGGCTTGTGTTTTAGGGAATCAGCAGGAAAGACACTTCGTCAACTTACCCTCAGACAGTTCAGGACAGAAACATACAGAGATGCTAGAACAAGGGTGGCAAACATAACAACTGGTAACTGTGGTTACAGTGTCCTCTGCCCAATTCTTACAAATATTCTGTAGATGTGAAGTAAGGCCAGGTAACAAAATAGGTCACAATGGGCACCTGGGAACAATGTGCTTCTGCTTGCACACCTCTCCCCAGACACAGCCTCCACTTGCACCCTGCCTCCCTCAGCCGGGCTGCAAATAGCCCAGGACACACGACAGACCTGGAGGCAGTAGCTGTGACAGCCAGTGCAGTGGACGAGGTGTGCCCGCAGGCTCACAGCCACTGCGCTCACCGGACCACCAGCAGGCACCGTGGGGCACAGTGGACGCACCAGGAGACAGAGACCCAGTGGACAGTGCTCCCGACGCAGCACAAGGCAACGCACCTGGTGCCACAAATCACCGCACATCAATGCCACTTCCCCGGACTCCAAGTGCCCCGCCGCCAGAGCCCCACATGGTATCCCACTGCCTTTCTCAGTTACAAGGGGTTTTAAAGCAAATGCACAAAGCAGTACCTTAAACCCCAAAAGAGGGGGCCGGGAGCAGCTGGTGACGAACTTGAGCAGTTTGCGCTTCTCGTCGTCTGTGAAGCCCTCCACGACGCGCCAGAAGGCTCGGATCACAGGGTGGTCGGCAGAATAGCCTCCTAACAAAGTGACACGTGGTATGAAAAGCAGCAGTGCACAGTGGGGTCCCCAGGGCCCCACCACAGGGCGCTACAACGTCACCACGTGGTGGTGGCAGCTCCTGGCAGACGGCCACCTCTACCAGCACCTCTTAGGCTGGCCCTGGGTGACGGCAAGTTCAGAGGAACAGAGCCTTCGGAGGGACCCGTGTCACAGGACGACTGCCGGGGTCTGAGCTCTAGGAGCTTTGCTAGGAGTGCCCTTAGAGTGCCCTTGGACCGCAGAGGAGCAGCCCTGAGTGACAGGAGCTGCAGGAAGGTCGCCCGCTGCAGGGCAGGCCTGGGGCTTTTCTGTGACAGGGAGAGCTGTTCGCCCGCATGATCTCAGTGTCGACTCGCTTTATCACCTGTCCCGACTGAGGCACAGACGTGGCCGACAATTAGACCACTATTCTAAAGTGTAACATCTGCTACTTACAGCTTTTAATCTGCTTAAGTGCCTCCTAAAACTGAAATAATGGCCTTATATTGTTCCCTCATTGTTAATATACTACAGAAATAACATCAATAAAATATCTTAAGTGCATTAATTGGCACCAACATGAATAGGATGCTATTTTAACCCTATTCACCGGCACAACTGCCATCCGAGAAGGTGTGAGCTGGGGACACTTCCTGGCTGGCCTGGCTTCTCTAGACTCATGATCCGAGTGGGGACAATGTGCCCTCAGATTATTTCCTTTATACACACAGGAGAGTTCAAGTTCAGAGCAGTGGGAATTCATTACAGAGGGGAGACACATGCACACATTTACATGTACATGAATAGACACGTGTATCTATATAAATAAATGATTTTAGCAAATTTATAGATTTTGCAGCCATCACCACAGCCCAGTTTTAGGACATTTCCAGGAACCCCACACGTGCCCTCAGGGTCACTTCACACGGAATTCCTCCCGCGGGAGGAGAACCTTCCGCATGGTCCACTCCCAAAACCCTTTCAAGTTACCCTGGAGGAAGGCCGAACGGCATTCAACAGAACAGAGGCGGCGAGGCTGGTTTCGATTTTTAAAAACCGTGGTAAGATAAAACTCACCACTTATGCCCTCCTACGTGTACTACAGTTCAGTGGCGTTCATACAGCCGCTGCTGATTCTAGCCAACACTGCCCAGCCCCTGGCCTCTCCCGCCCACTCCCAGGGTCTCGGAATGTGCCGGTCCTAGGCACTCTGTTGTTTGGTGCGTGTGGCTTATTTCATGTGGCATACTGTTTCCAAGGGTCATCCTGTTTGAACTTCATTTCCTTTTAAGGCAGCGCTCTCCCACTGTGTGCACAGACCTTTGCCTATTGTGAACAGTGCTGGTTTGAACCCTCCGGAGCACGCACCTGTCCGGGTTCCTGCACCCGACCACCCGGGGAGCACGCTAGGAGTGGGGTGCGGGCTCACACGG
Source organism: Myotis yumanensis (assembly GCF_028538775.1). NCBI lineage: Eukaryota > Metazoa > Chordata > Mammalia > Chiroptera > Vespertilionidae > Myotis > Myotis yumanensis. The sequence goes on from NW_027223760.1 coordinate 928,711, forward strand.
CAGTTCGGTGTCTAGATTCCGGGAACCACTGAACCACCAGCACAGCGGCCATTTCCTGCACATGTATATTTAGAACGCTCTCTCGCAGTCCTGCCTGCCTTTCCACTTCTGAGAGGCAGCTTTTGAAGCACAAAGGCATTCATTTTGAGAAACTCCAATTCCCATCAGCATTTTTCTGGACTGCGCTTTGGTGCACATCTCTGCCTAATCCAAGTCAGGAGATGTTCTAAGGTATGCTAGAGGCTTCCCTGTAGGTCAGCAATCCGGTTGTGTCGTTTCTGCATATGGTGAGGAAAGAGCTACGTTCACACTTTTCTACGTGGATATTTTCCCTGCATCATTAAACGGGCAAAAATCAAATGAGCGTAACAGGAAGATACGCTCTGAGCTCCGTGATGGCCCCGCGGTCAGCGCCGCTATGGGGGCTCTGAACCAGAGTCTAGGCTTCAACTCTGCCAGACAAAACTGTTTAGGCTTCTTCAGGCCCTTTACATTTCCACATACAATAGATGAGCTGCTGAGATCTGATAGGGGTCGCATTGAATTTGTAATTAATTTGCAAGAATTGCATCTCGACAACACTGAGTCTTCCAATCCCTGAGAACGGACTGTCCCCCATTCATTTAAGTCTCCTGTAAACCATGCATAAGTCTGCATTTACTTTGCTAACTTGTATTTTATTCTTTTTTGATGCTCCTTTGAATACATTCTTTTAATTCCATTCAACTGTATATCAGAATAGAATTGCTTCCTGCACCTGGATCTACGCTGCAACCTGCTGACCTTGCTCTTCAGCTCCCACGACCTGTCTCTGGTCATTGTCCTCGTGAAGTTTTACTCCTTTCACTTTTCTTTTCCAAGCTGGATGTTTCTCTCCTCCCTCCCCCCTCCCATCCGCTTACCCGCCTTCCTGCACACCTAGATCACTCACTGTACTAGCTAGAACCCCCAGCACAATGTTGGGTAAAAATAACAAAAGCAAGTATCTTTGCTCGGGGAAGCATTCGGCTCCACCGCGCTGCCACATGATGGTAGTGGTGAATTTTTCACAATGTCCTGTATCAGGTTTAGGAAGATCCTTCTATTCCTCGTTTCCTGAGAATTTTTTCCTGGGAGGAGAGGGTAAGATGCTCAAAAGCTGCAATTACTTTTTTCTTTTTCTTTGCATCCACTGCAATGATGATATGGGTTTTGTCCTTTGTATTACCAATACATCAACACATTTTCAGATGTTAAATTAACCTGATATTCATGGGATAAATACTCTTGATTTAATCATTTTTATGTGCTGCTGGATTCAGTCTGCTAATATTTTGAGGATTTTTGCATCTATGTTCATGAGGGACATTAATCTATAATTTCCTTTTTTAAAAAAAGTTTTTATTCAATTGATAGGGGTGATGTTGGTCAACATGAACATATAGGTTTCAGGTGAGGGTTCCTATATTACAAGATCTGTATATTTTCTCTGCCTTTGATATCACACTAATAGTGATCTTTGTGGAGAAAAAATCCTCCTCACTCTACCATACTTCTCAGGACCACACAGGATATGCTTCTATGGCTTAAATATTATTCTTTTTTTAAAAAAGGTTTTATTTATTTCAGAGAGAGGAAGGAAGAGGGAGAGATAGAAATATTAATGATGAGAGAGAATCATTGATCGACTGCCTCCTACATGCCCCCTACTGGGGACTGAGTCCACAACCCAGGCATGTGCCCTGACTGGGAATCGAACCGTGACCTCCTGGTTCCTGGGTCAACACTCAACCACTGAGCCACACCAACTCAGTTGGTTAAAGCATCGTACTGATACACCAAGGTTGTCAGTTCAATCCCCGGTCAGGGCACATACAAGAAACAAACAATGAATACATAAATAAGTGGAAAAACAAATCAATGTCTCTCTTTTTCTCTAAAGTCAAGCAATCAATACAATTAAATAATAAAACAGAAAAAAAGTACAATGAAGAAAAATCACCTGTAATTTCATTACTTATAAATGACCACTACCATTTTATAAAACTAAAATGGATTAAAAGTTTTCTTGGTTATAAAAAGTAAATTATGCAGTGTATAATCAGAGAATAGAGAAAGGGAAACAAAATTTTAAAGCAGCAAAAATGACTTATAATCTCAAGACCACTTACTATATTTACTTTTATCTTATTCAACTTTAATAAGCTGAATATAAGTGGTATTATGACACGTATTTTCTGATATATGAAATACTTTAAGTGTTCACGCACATGATAAAGGCAATCCCAGTGGCTCACAACTGAAATCATTAAAAAAATTTTTTTTATTGATTTCAGAGAGGAAGGGAGAGGGAGAGAGAGAGATAGAAACATCTAAACGAGAGACACATTGATTGGTTGCCTTCAGCATGCACCTCTATAATGGCTGGGGAACCTGCAACCGAGGTAAATACCCTTGACAGGGAATTGAACTCATGACCCTGTGGTCCTTGGGCTGATGCTCTAACCACTGAGTGAAAACTGGCCAGGTCCATGAGGTTAAATTTTTGTTGTTGCTGTTAATCTTCACCCAAGGATATTTTTTCCATTGATTTTTTAGAGAGTGGAAGTGAAAGGAAGAGACACACTGAGAGAAAACATTGATGTGAGAGAGACACATCGATTGGTTGTCTCCGTCACTGCCTCCTTCACTCCCTCCAACTGCGGACGGGGATTGAGTCTGCAACCGAGGTAGGTTCCCTTGACTGGAATGGAACCGCAACCCTTCAGTCTGTGAGCCAAACCGGCTAGGACCATGGAGTTAATTAAAAAAAAAAAAAAAAGAAAGAAAGAAAAAAGTTTTTATTGATTTCAGAGAGAGGAAGGGAGAGGGAAAGAGAAACAGAAACACCAGAGAGAGAAACATCAATTGGTGGCCTCCTGCACACTCCTTATTGGAGATGGAGCTTGCCACCCGGGCACGTGACCCAACCAGGAATCAAACTGGAGAGCTCTCGGTGCACGGGATGATGCTCAACCGAGCCACACTGGCTGGACATCATGAGGTTAACTTTTAAAAAATTTGCTAATGCCCAAAGGCCACCAACTCCCACTCTGAACAACCTCCTTATGGTTTTAGTTTGATGACTAAGGTTGTTAAGCATCTTTCAATGTGCTTATTGGCCATCTGTGTATCTTCTTTTTGGTTTTTCATTTTCATGAAAAGCAGAAACATTTAAGTTTAATTTAATAAAAAAATAAAGATTCCAACAAGGCCCAATTTTTAGTTTTTCTTTTCTTGCTGGTGGGTTTTGGGCTAGCACTGCTCTTAAAAGGAAAAGACTAGAAGCACCCAACGCCTGTGAGTAGAGACTGAGAAGAAGGTTCTGAGGAGGAAAGCCCCACACAACGTAGAACAGTGGGTGAGGATGGGGAAATGGAATGGAATTTGCGTGTAAACACATAAAGGTACCAAGAAGACTCATGACTCATGGTGGGCGGGGAACGGGAAGACAGGTCAAGAACAGGAGGACTGTTGCTGTGGGCCCCACTATACACTCTGGGTTTTAAACCCACATTGTTAAAAATGTGTTAGCTACAAAAAAGTGTACACTGACAACCACTGTGGGAACACGGTCGTCGGGGACATCTCCAGGAATAAACAGCGCGTGGCAGTGACGTACCTGAGTAGTTGGTGAAGGACTTCAGGTCCTCCAGACTTATGGGAACTTGTGCACCAGAAATCAGTACCTGAAACAAAAATGCAACTCATAAACCTGGAGGCCGGCCTGAGGAAAGCCGTGTTGTGCCAGGCCCAGTGCCCAGGTGCCAGCGGGCACGGACCTGAATCTCCTGCTGGTCGAACATACGCAGCCACTCCAAGTTGACCACGTTGGCCAGGCCCTGCCGGAAGGCCAGGCAGTGCTGGCGGATCTGCCTGTTCAGCCTGTAGTCGGCCACCAGGTGGATGTATGCGATCCGGTTCGCGCTGGTGACAGGGATATCCTTTCCGCCACATTTCAGTTCTACTACCTGTGAACATTAAAACCAGGGGTCAAAATTCACACCCAGGCCAGAGAGAACGGTCTCTGGAAATGGGCTGGTGCTGCCGGTAAGTGGGTCTAAGCAGCAGGCATGCACCTGGGCCCCCCCCTGCCATGTGACTGTGGGCCCAGGCTCTGTGTCTCAGCCCGGCATCAAGGTCACTGACCTCCTGCTGTCTCCACAGCACCGAGGACTGAGGCAACAGCAACCACGGTCTGTTCATTTAGAAATGAGAAGTCACACAGGGGCAGGACACGAACCACATGGCCCAGAGAAGCCAGGGACTCATTTTGGGGAAACAGCTTCAGGAACTATGGCCACAATGAAGCGATGACTCGCACTGGCACCAGAGCGGCACCCGCTTCTCCATCTTTCCCAGGTTCCTCCTGCTGCCGCTGAACTGGGAGGGAGAGGGGAACGTCCCTCTCTGTGTCTGCGAGCAGAACCAGGGAGAACCACTTCCTGTCGCTGCACAAGCACACTCGCAGGCCTGCAGCCCAGTGCTCGGTCAGGAGGCACTGTGAGAAGTGCTGGGCCGCGGAGCACCGGTCCTGGCTCTGGCTCCTCACCCCAATATGTGGCTACACACGGCATCCCCCCAGCTTCTTGTCATTAATAAGTGGTGACACTGCTTTGCCTATCTTGGACTTGTGATTACATAAGCTCATATAAAGGTGATTGACAACTATAAACACCTAAACCTAATTTCCAAGCATGTATGTATATGTGTGTGTGTGTGTGTGTGTGTGTGTATTCTTTTATTGATTTCAGAGAGGAAGGGAGAGAGAGAAACATCAATGATGAGAGAGAATCATTGATTGGCTGCTTTCTGCATGCCCCCCACTGGGAATCCAGACCAGGCATGTGCCCTGACCGGGAATCAAAACATGACCGCCTGGTTCATAGGTCGATGCTCAACCACTGAGCCACGCTGGCCAGGCTCCAAGCATGTACTTTAAACTCCTTGCTTACTACCTACTTAAACAAAAGAAACACACTCCTGATGCAGTTGAATGCTGCATCTATGCCAAGGATGGAGAGTGCAGTAAATCCAAACTCAGCGCGCAGTCACCAGAGTGAGGCCACAGAGCAGGCTTCCCGCACCCACAGTGATGCTGAGACTGGAGGTGGGAAAGCCATTCACCAGAGCTGTCTTGTTAGCCATTCTCCCGAGAGGAACAAACACCACCTTCTCAATCCCCACAGAAAGGCTGCTCTGAAGTCTGCTGGAGGGCTTCCCTTACCTAAGTCCCGAATCTCATGGCTACATCAGATTCCAAGCCTTAGCTCTCATTGTGTTCCTGGCTAAACCCCAAGCCGCTCCCAAGGGCTGCCCCTCCCTGCAGCCATCTGTGCCAGCTGCCCCTGCTCTCCTTCAGTCTAGGAAGCCCACCCTCCCCCAAGTGGATTAAGGGCAGGTGACAACTGCTGGGGCCCTGGTGACTGGGAAGACAAAGGACCCCTAAAGACCCGCCCTCCCCACCCCATCAGCCGGCACTGACGTTCCTCAGAACTTTCATGTGGTCACACTCCATCATGTAACTCTCAGGCTACACAACTAAGGAGGTTTAACATCGTCACACTTGTCCCAGGATGTCTGTGTGTGGGGCGTGCCGCCTGAATGTGCGGCCAGCCCAGCTCTACAGACACATTTCGCAGTGGCTCAGAGGCTGGGCTCTCCCGCCATCCTCGGCTCAGCCACCTCCCCCCCCAACACCCGCCCCCCCCCACCCCCCACCCCACCTCAGCAGCTCCGCCCCTTGAGCTGGAGGACGGCCTCGACTGGCCCAAGGTCACTGCCACCAAGGTCTCCTGACTTAAGTCCATGTTTTTCTACACAATACGGGCCCCTTGTAAAGCCTGAGCACTTCCTCAGGGAGGTGTGTGTAAGTAAGAGTCTGAAATGCCACCTCTTTTAGGCAGGTCAACCAAGAGCCATACTGATTACACGGAAGGAAACAAATATGAGTGCAGACCCACTGTCCTACAGGGAAGACAGACGAGCAGAGCCTCATCCGCCTTTAAGTCAGGACAGCCCACAGCTGAGCCTCACATCCGGGCTCTCCCCCAGGCAGGGGTTTTACCAGTGACTTCCTTAAACTTCCCAGTTAGACGCTTCCGTGTAATTATTCTTATGCACTATCATCTATAATCTTACTCGGGGAATTTCCGTGAGTAACTGGAACATCTGACCGCCACCCTTGGCTGTGAACACACCCAGCGCTCCTGGCACTTTAATGGAATGCCCCTCCCCGCCCCCCCCCCCCCCCCCCCCCCCCCATTTCAGAAGGAGAAGGAGCTGCTCCCATTAGCAGGCCTCCCTCTGCCCTAAGGTTTTGGTGCCCTGTTGAGTCACCCCCAGGGGGAGCAGTAGCCCTGTGTCCAAATGTCCTTAGGACTTGACAAATCTCACCTTTAAAATACACCTGGATGCTGCATTGTTGGGAATTCAGCTCTATGGCATGGAAGAAAATGAAACAAAAGCAACAAAGTTGCAACCAAATAAAAACCGGTTCTGTCTTCATCCTTCCTTTTTCTTACAGTGTTGGGGTCTGCTCCCCAAACTGCCTCGAGATGACCGCGTGGCGGGAAGGGGAGGCCATGGCAGCACTGTTTCCCTTATTCCTACTTGGGTTAGCCCATACCCACTTCTGCAATACTAGTAGGCTAAGAGACAGACTGAACACTCAGGGACCACAAAGATGATCGTTTAAATCGCCCCGGAAAGCCCAGACACTGGGATGTGGAAATCTCCACGTGCCTTTTAGTTCAGTGTGGAAGGCATCACTCTGGTGTGCACAAACCCAAGTAGGGTTCTGCTGAGGGAAGAAGCCAGTACAAAGATAGGAGTCGCTCATTTCTGAGGAAGCGTGAGGCTCCACCCCTCAGCACGGCTGTCATTTGAGAGAGAAGAAAACAAGGTGCTGACCAGGATGTGGCTCGCACAGGGCCCTTGAGCACTGCCACCTGCCCAACGTTCCCCATCTAGGCGGCTAGCCAGGACCTGCAAGCATTTACGCAGCCATGTTCCTGGTGGCGCATCCCTGACTCCTGAGATAACTGATGCCCACCGGCAGCTGAGTCAACCTGGCACAGGCAGGCACGGAGTACCGCTCAGCCTCAGTGGAATACATTCTGGTACCTTCTGCTTCATGGCAAACCTAGAGGACATTGTGCTCAGTGAGAACCTGTCACAAAAGGACAAATGTGATTCCAGCTGGACAAGGGGCTCCAAGAGTCGGGTTCAGAGACAGGCAGTGGGTGGCAGGGCCAGGGACTGTGCAGTTAGTTCCATGGTCCTGCCTGCCCACCCCTCTGACACTTAGTTCAAGACCCTGACCTACAGAACGTGACGTAAAATAAAGATCATCGTGGAAGTCACGGGCCTCTGACTCCAGGAACCACGGGACCCAGAGGACAGCCAGGCTGCTTCCAGATCCCACCCTGACCTCGCCGGAGCTGTGTCCCTGTGCTCACTGCCTGCCAGGTCTGAAATGCATCTGGGGCTGCATGCTTGTTTGTTGTTGTTAACCCTCACCTGGGAGGGAGGAGGGGAGGAGAGAGAGAGGGAGAGAGATTGATTTAAGTGAGAGAGAGACACGTTGGTTGATTGCCTCTCAGGCTCTGACTGGGGCCAGGGATCGAAACTGCAACTGAGGTGCATGCCCTCGACTGGGAATCGAACCCGTGACCCTTCAGTCTGCAGGCCACGCGGGCCTTTTTGAGTCTCACGCAGGCCCAGGCACGCCGCAGCAGCTGTGGAAGGGACACTGGCTTTCTGAGCCCACGGCCTTCAATGCTTCTCCATGAACCACAGGCTAAAGCCCAGACGTCTTGGCACCCACCTACCCACCTGCTACACACCCTCTAGGTCTGCTCACCCACCCGGGACGCCTCACTCGGAGTGTGCTCCCGGCCTCCGCGGGAGCTCACCTGAACTCTGTCTTGCCCCAGACACCTGCCCTTGTTGGCGCCGGCGCTCCCACAGGCCCACCTCCTGCAGCACAGTGGCTGGCACAGAGCGCCGTGCATGTCCCATGAGTGAATGAGGACATGAAGCCAAGGCCCAGTGCATGTAGGTAACAGGATATGAAGAGAACGGAAATGGCATGACCCAAACATGTGCGAGGTGTCCAGCACAGTGCGATGCGTGTGCCTCGCCCGGGACCAGGGCTAAAGGAGGACCTGTGCGGGTCATGCCTTTGCAACGCTGAGTCCACCCAACACCAAACCTATTTACTACGCAGCTGCTTTAACACTGGCCAAGCCGATGACCTCTGAAGCCTGGATCGGAGGCCAAGTCACAACAAAGATTCAGAAAAAAACGTTCAAGACAACCATCTTTTTGTTGTTAAAACACAATGGCTAGATTCAGAAGACTATGGGTTGACATAAGAAGAGCCAAATACCTCTTCCCTGGAGACACATTTGTCTGAACACCAAACGAAAGTTAGAGAAGCCCAGAGGTGACCTGAAATCTAACAGAAGGAGGTTCAGTAACACATGTGACCTGGACAGTCCTCCGGCCACGGGACCTGCCTGCGTGTGAACCCTGGGCACGCTGGCGTGTACCCCAACAGCGCAGAAGCCTCGGCCCAGCCCGCCCGCACCTGGGCCTCCCCGAGGTCATTGTTCACCACGGTGAAGTTCAGCCCCAGCTCCTCCACGTCGCCCTCGTAGCTCTTGAGGAACAGCAGGTTCCGGTAAACCTCCGGGTCCAGGGAGGCCAGGTGGTGGATGTCCACGTCGGCGCTGGTGCCCAGCAGCTTGGACAGGAAGAAGCCCGCGAAGGGCAGTTCCACCAGCATGTTTTCGTAGAGAGCCTGCAACGGGACAAGGGCCAGCGGTCAGCCTCATGGTTCTTTCATGCGCCCTGAAAACAAACACCACGTCCAAACTGCTATGTGACAGGCTCCTAGGACGCGCTACTTGGCGAGCGGTTAATTTCCAGGGGCCAGGCCAGTCTATGCATTCAATGCTTGCATTCAGTACATCAAAAATCCTAGAACAGACTATCAAAGAATTTAGGGCTGAAATCATAGAATGTTAATACCAATGGGGAGTTTTACATTTTTAATCCTCACCCAAGGATATGTTTATTGATTTTAGAAAGAGAGGAAGGGAGAGAGAAACATCAATCAGTTGCCTCCTGTACGTGCCATGACGGGATGGAACCTTAAACCTAGGTATGTGTCCTGACAAAATGGAACCCGCAATGTTTTAGTGTACGGGACAATGCTCCCACCGAGCCACCCACGGGGCACCAGTCGGGATTTTTAAGAGCCAAACCTGCCCTGGCTGGTGAGGCTCAGTTGGTTGGGTAGCATCCCTGCCCCAAAGGGTCGTAGGGGTGTGTGCAGCAGGCAGCCCATTGGTGCTTTGCTCTCACATCATGTTCCTCTCTCGCTAAAAAGAAAGAAAAGAAGAGCCGAACCCTCCTGCCGCCAGAGGCTGGCGAGCGTTTTCGGGAAAGGGCTCTGTAGGTGTATTGGTCTCCTAAGGCTGCCGTAACAAAGCACCACAAACAACAGAAGCGGCCTGTCTACCCTTCTGGAGGCCAGATGCCCAAAGCCAAGGGTCTCAGGGCCACGCCGGGCCCTGAAGGCTCAGGAGAAGGACCTCTCCTGCCTCTTCCAGCTTCTGGGGTTGCTGGCGTCCTCAGCGAAGCCTGGCTAGTAGCTGCACCCCTCCATCCCCACCTCTCCCCAGGGCCGTCTTCCCTGCGTGTCTGCCGTGTTTGAAACTCCCGTCCTCCTCTTATAAAGACGCCAGGCCCCTCATCTGAGCTTGACTACACAGTGAGGTCATGTTCACAGGTACAGGGTGTTAGGGCTTGAGCTTATCTTTCTGGGGGGGGGGGGGGTGTCACAATTCAACCGTCTCGGCCCCCCACCCCCGAGCCTTTGGAGCATAGTGTGAGGACAAGTGAGGGCACCTGGGCACCAAAGTTCATGTAACTTCCAATTGAAGAAATACTATTCTTCTTTAGATGTGTTTTCAACCACCGAATGGAAAAGCATTCTCAGCACACTGGCCATAGGAGCAGGGGCAGGCTGAGAGCACAGGCTGTCCTTGCCCGCCCCGTCTCAGGTGAAGGAGCCCTAGGACCCGGGAACTGTCCAGATAGTATGAGTTAGTAGGTGGCAAAACTGGTACCAAAACTCACCTCTCCTGATGCCAGGCCTATGGGGTTTCACTCTTAAGTTACTGTCTACCTTTATGTCTAAGGATTGCAAGGCGAAATTATTTTTGCATCTATTTATAGTCAAGTATATTACATACAGTAAAAAATTACAACTGACAACAGCTGTGTAACGACCTCTCCGATCGAGATATAGAACACCCCCACACCTCCCACACACGAGTCCTTCACCCTCCAGGCAACACCCCAGGTCCGGCCCATCCTGTCCTCGCCACAGGCGAGTTTTGCCGGCTGCAGAGCTTCATAAATGGGACTGCCCAGCACTCATTCTTATGCGTCTCCTCAGGCGCAGTCTTCACCTGCCCCGGCCTGCGGCTGCTCTGCGGAGGCCGGGTGAGCAAAGCTGTGAACAGCCAATGCGCCCACCGAGAGCCTCTGCTCTCACTCACGCCTCATTAGTCTGCACCTAAGAGAAGGTCTGTGGATGGGGAAGCACTAGGTCACGAGGCTATTTTGGAAAATGCAAGGAGTTTGTCCCCACGACGGCAACGTGGGAAGGTTGCACCCGGCCCCTCCTCCCAGTGGCCAGCACAGTGCTTGCTGGCTTTCGCCTGGCCTGGCGGCGCGGTGGGTCTCACCGTGGTGTGGTTTGAGTCTCCCTGATGGCCTGTGGTTCTGGGTGACATGGCATGTGATCCTCTAGCACAGCAGGTGGGAAGGAGAGTCTGCAAGTTCCCTGCGCAGCGCTAGGTCCCCTGAGGCCCACAGCTGCAGAGTGCGAGGAACCAGCCACATCACAATTTCCAGACCATTCTGATTATTTCCCTGGAACAGAGGACTGCCTGGGGAGCCACAACACATCTCTCTTGTAAAAAATGTGCTAACGGAACAGCTTCTCCTCCTGAGTGCCTGCGGGTGCCAGGCTGCCACCCGCCAACCGCAGGCTCCCAGGGTTCCTCCACGATCCTCGAACACTCCACCGGCCAGCTGAGAGGAGGTGCAGGGGTCCTACCTCACCTGGTCAGCGGGGCTCTGCACTCAGATGATCATGAACTCTGTCTGGGGCAGCTGTGACCCTTGCCTGAGACGGAGTGACACCAGGATAGACAGAGGGGGTGAGGGGTGCCCGAGCCCTGCCTTAGAAAGGATGGCGTGAGGTCTGCTGAGTGGGGTTGTGGCCAACTTGCAGACTCCTTCCCACCTGCTGTGCTAGATGTACGCACACGTCAGGCCGCTGCTTTAAGATCAATGCTACTGCACTGCACACAGCATCCAACATTAAAATCAGCACTTGCCCTGAGGTAACCCTTCGTCATGAAAACGTGACTAATTCAGAAGTCACTCTTCCTTCCACACACACAAAATGAAACACGCTCAGCGAGTCAGACGTGTGTGAACTCACTAACGCGGCTGCAGCTCGGCCCCTCCAACCCCCAGCAAAGAGGGACGGCTCAGCCGACACAGCGTCCATCTGGGTCCGAGTGAGCCATGTCCTCAGCCAGCTCCCACACAGGCACAGTAGGCAGCTGTTTCAGTGGATAGTTACCCACTTCCCCCGACCCCAGAGCTGCTCACATGCACCGGGACCTGCCTGTCCGCCTCCCCACTAGCAGGACCGTGGGACCCTGCACTGGCGGGTGAATGACACCGCTTCTGGTTCCAGACAGGCTGTGGCCAAGGAACTCCAACGCACCTGTCAACTCCAGACTCCACACGGTCCCCTCAGCTGAGACCTCAGGGAAATGCCAGTTCTGGCTTGTATTTCTGACTAAGGATGGCCCAAGTACTTTTGAAAAGATGGCAGGAAGGGATTTCTTCGTGGAGACTGAGTGACAGCATGGCCACCGAGGCTGCAGAGTGGCCCAGTCTGCTCAGGCGCGTGGCTCAGACAAACCAGCAGCACTCCCAGGCCCTACACTCCAGGCCACGGCTGCAGAGCCACAGAGCCCACTCTGCAGGGATGAGCTTGTCCCTGGGCTGAGGAAAGCCTCATCTGTACCAGGGACTGGAAGTAGCTGCAGGTGTAAATCACCAGATGGTCAATACATAAGGTCATTGTTTGCCATTTCTGCATTAGTAACAATAAGCCAGTGAAATTCATTAAACACATTCAAGCTACCTGAATTTTAAACAGAATCCCACTGTGACTCATAAAATGTAAATGCTTAGGTATAATTTTTTACAGAAGGCAGCTTTAAACCTTCAGAGCATTTAATATACAAGCACTAATAAATGATAGTACTAAAAACTATGATTGCATCAGCTAAATGGATTATAAATTAAATTTCCATAATGTATGCAACCAATACAAATGTAAGCATAAATCAAGGTATTTTCTAAACACAGGTTAATTATACAACTTCAAAAACTGTCTATTTTTTATGCAAAGAATCCACTTAGCATTTTTCATCTTGGCCTTCATGGCAGCCAGCTGACCATGCTGGCTCCCGTGGCCATCAATAACCACCTGCCACGGGAAGTAGCGGTAGGTATATGGAAAAAGCCTGGAACGGATTTTTCAACTGTCTGTCTTTTATGAGTGTTTATAGCTAGAAATTGTGCCAAAATGATCTGAAATAAAAAGGATTAATTATCATAGAAGCCTTTTAATATAAGTGAGTGCAGTCGAGTACAATTAATGCAAACTGTGGCACCATCAGGAGAGCAGATTCGAACCTCACTATGGGCGTTTCTGTTTGCTGCCAAACGACGCCGGTAATTTACTACATTAAGAATCAATAAAAAAATAATGCTTTTCAAATGCATCTTTATCAATCTTCAGGTGGTTCTAAAGTGAACATTTATAACTTAATCTAAAAACTATATCAGAGATGTCTTTTTTAAAGGCCCCCTAATTGAGCAAGAAGAAAACTGTATTTCAGACCATGCAGCCCTTGGAATGTGAAAGATAAAGAAATGTAAAGTGAGGAGGCGTGCGGGCAGTGTGCTCGCGAGAGCGCCCGACTGGACCGCAGCTCCTGGAGGCAGCAGCTCGCCCCCTCGAAGGATGAGTCTGCGGACAGCACCTGGCGCCCATCCATTTAACAAGCACTGACTAAGGCCAACTGGGGGACCACCTCACACCCTGGAATGCTGCATCCATGGATTTGTTTGCAGAAGAACATTAATTCTCTTTGGGGACCTTTCAGGTTATGAAAATGACCTATCTGGATTCACTGCAAATCTGTGGCCTCCAAAATCCACCTCCAGAGACACCCCCAGGGTTCACCCTTGAACCCCGTCCGCACAGCCCGTATTATGGTACTCCGTGTAAAGACCTGTATGATGGCAGCGTTGTTTCCATGGTCCACGTGTGCAAGCACCCAGGACCACGAGGGGCCTGGGCCATGCCCTCCGCCCTCTCCGCCCTGACAAACCAGGCCCCGGCACACTCGGGCACTCCAGTGTTTCTTTAAACATTGACAGAGTTTCTACTGGTGTGACGGCAGGGTCCAGGGTCCTGGTGTTTACTTGTGGGACAGGCACCACCGGGGGCCCCGAGGCACCCAAAAGCTGGTGCTGCCTCCCAGGAGGCTTCCTCCTCCCGAGAGGCAACAAGCGCTCTCCTCTGCGACTCGGAGCACGGGTGGGTGGAGGGGCTGCATGGCACCACCTACTCCCCCTGCAGGGAGGCTCCAGAATGAGGGCTGTCCCTGGTTCACTGCAACTGACAATCCGCACCTTTGGTCTGACAGCGCTGTTTCTAAGAACAGCTCTTTCACTTCAGAAATCTCTGCGGGATGCTGATGGGAGAAGGCAGTTCACTTATCAAGCCCATTTTCCTGGTGGGATGTCCAGAACTCAACACACAGGATGGAAACACTGTCCACCAGCCAGAGCTGCCCCTCACAGAGGACAACCTGGCCTCCTGCTCTGCCTACCTACCCACCAAATCTTCCTACAGGGTTTGCCAGTGCGACCTAACTCACGAGGTCCAGTTAGGTATCCCACAGCCAAGAACTACTTCAATAATTAAAAAGGAACACTTTTCAGGCCTGGCTGGTGTGGCTCAGTTGGTTGGATCATCATCTTGTGCACTGAAGGGTTGTGGGTTCAATCCCTGGTGAGAGCACATGCAAGAGTCAACTGAATGTTTCGCTCTCTCTCTCAAATCGATGAAAAAAAAAAACCAAACCAAAACATATCTTCAGGTGAGGATTATAAAAAAAAAAATTTTTTTAAAGAAAACTATGCCCTTGAATAACAAGAAAAATAACCTCCTGATCTGATTGATTGTTTTTAATGGAAAAGGACATAAATCGTTATTATTAGGATGCTATAAACACAGGCACAATTCTCAGAAGGTGTAAGGCTCAAATAAAGTAGTCATCCTATATAATAAAAGCCCAATAGGCTAAGTGTCCAGTCGTCCGTTTAACCAGTCAAAGCATAATATGCTAATGATATGCTAAGGCCGCTCAACCACTCGCTATGATGTGCACTGACCACCAGGGGGCAGACGCTTTAACTGGTAGGTTAGCTTGCCGCTGGGGTCCTGCCGATCAGGACTGAGCCAGACAGGCTAGACATGCCCTGGAGCCCTCCTGTGGTCCCTCCCCGGCTGGCCAACCTCCTGCGTCTCTCCCTGGCCCCGATCGTGCACCGGTGGGGTCCCTCGGTCTGGCCTGTGCCCTCTCACAATCCAGGACCCCTCAGGGGATTTCGGAGAGCCGGTTTCAGCCCAATCCTGCAGGCCAGGCCGAGGGACCCCACTGGTGCATGAATTTGTACACCGGGCCTCTAGTTTGTAAGTATTGATCTTTGATTTTTCTGCTTCCAAAAAAAGTTGAAGGTCAATAAGAACAAGCTGCTAAGGGTTCACCCACAGCCAGAGGCACAGCGTGGGCATGCTTGTGAGGTCTGCGACAGCTAAGTGACACATCTTAACGCTGGTGGAAAGGCTTGTGCTAAGCACAGAGCCATCAGCTATTTGCTGGATGTCATGTTTAAAAACCCGGAGGGAAAAGATACGTTAACTTTAGAGATCCCAGCATTGAGTCTGATGACAATCAGGTGAAGCGGCTCAACTTTGCCGACCCATCATGAGTCTGAGAGTCAGAACGGAATGAGAGAGAAGCTTTGCCACTTGAGGACCAAGGCACTTAAATTACTAACACCCACCTCTATCCACAGCTCTAAAGCCTCAGCGAATTCAGTGAGCTTTTATAAAAGGACACTAGTGATACTGAAGAATACATCTTCCCAACCCTCAAAACTCTCAGGATAAACTGCTCACTACTCTGTATGAAACATAAGGGCACACGAGTTCTAACACACAAAATTATAAACTACACTGACGGTTCACAACCTGCTAATTCGAAACCTGAGATATATAACCAAGATTTTATCAAAAAAATCTGATTTATAGGCATGCTGTTCCAATTAAATCAATATTCTAAAGCAAGGAAAAAAGAGAGCCATTTTCAAGTAGAATTCAAATATGATAAAAGATTTCCTTCAATAAATATTCTGAACTTAATTGGCTTAAATGGACCTAGGTGCTTCTGTCTGTAAAAAAAAAGTTTGCGATGACATTACCACATCCTTGAGCTGTTTATTTATCCCCTGCCAGGTCTGATTTACGGGCGATGAATGCAGGCCCGACGCGCACCAGGCCCAGGAATCATCTGCTAATGGAACTCCTAATTGAGGAGTGACCGCGCCATGAGGCAACTCTTCCCGCGCAGGACTGCTCCTGAGGACCTTGCTGCACTCCATCACAGCAAACAATCACTAACATATGCATTAGGGAAATTTAAATACATTATGACCCAATAAATACCATAATCCATCAGTACACAATTTCTCCTCTTAGAGATTTAGAGTTCAGGCATATCACTATGAGTGCCGGCCATTCACTCACTCAGGCCGACAGTCTGACACGTGGGGACACGTCTACCCATTTGTGATCAGATGATCATCAGAGACGGGTTAGAAGCCAGCACTCCGAGGAGTACCCATGCAGAAAATTATGTCAGTCTTAAACATGTGGGACCACAAGTGAACCATCCTCCTCAAAAGACTACAGTTTTGTTACTGGTTTTGTCTACATATCATTATTTTAAATAGCTTCACTGAGATAGAATTTACATAAACTTCATTGTTGGAAGCAAGGCTGAGACCCCAAATTCTCCTGCCTGGAACCTGGTGTAAAGGGAGAAGTGAGAAGCATCCACCGTCCCCCAAGTCCAAGGCCCCCCGAGATGCCGCCTTCAGCGCCACTGCAGCCTGAGCCACCAGCAATCAACAGTGGGCATCACTCCGCACCACGGCACAGAACGAGCAGCCACCTGAGGCTCCAGTGAGCAGGGCCATCTAGCTATCTTGTCTCTATAGTAATCAAGATTGGAGAGCAGACACATTCAGGAAGGAAGGTAATACATCACTTCCATCAGATTGAATTCAGGAAGTACAATGACCTACCTGCTGTCTGTCACTGCAGTGTGAGAACCACCGCATTGGGGAGTGTTTCCGGGGACCCTAGCAGAGTCAAAGCTCCCCTTACTTTAAATGTATTTTATTACTATTAACTTAGCAGGTTCTGGGGCTTGCCTTAAACAGAAAGAACTATGGCGCATGAAATTGCAGAGGTTCTCACGCAGTGAGTTATGAAGCGTGCGTCCTTGGGGCAGATGAGGCGAGTGAGAGAGACTGGCAGGGAGCGACGATCTGCTAGGCACAGACCCCACAACCAGCACACAGCTCCACGCATGAGAGAAAGGGACCTGCTGGGAATTCATGCTGAATAGTCCAATGCTGGGCCCACGTCCGAAGTTCGCCATGGAAACCTAAAATGGTAGGAGGTGAGCCCGGAGGAAGACGCGTGGCAGGTCCAGGTCTGGCTGGAGTCCATCACGGCGTCAAAGAACAATAAACCCCAGCAAAGCAGTAACGTGTGGAATCTGAGTGGGTGCACAGGACCTGGGCCCATGACGATGCATCTCACAGACACACGCATCCAGGGGCAGTGCTCGTCCCCAGGATGTGCTGGTTCCCCCACTCCCCTCTGCTTTGGGAGGCTGGGCTTCAGGACCACCTGCCATTGACAATCTGCACCCAGCACACTCCCACAGAGCAAGGATGGCAGAGAACTCTAAGCAATGTTGTAAGCATTTTAAAATTTTTGGTACAATAGCCTAAGCCCGTGGTCGGCAAACTGCGGCTCGAGAGCCACATGCGGCTTTTTGGCCCCTTGAGTGTGGCTCTTCCTAAGCCTTAGGAGTACCCTAATCAAGTTAATAACAATGTACCTACCTATATAGTTTAAGTTTAAAAAATTTGGCTCTCAAAAGAAATTTCAATCGTTGTACTGTTGATATTTGCCTCTGTCGACTAATGAGTTTGCCGACCACTGGCCTAAGCAATGAAAGAACAAAAAACCCTAACCATCTACAGGAGAAATGCAGAGCTATGTGAAAAGTATAATCTATAGGAATATATAATCTATAGGAATACAAAATAATATTTTTAATGAATAGCACAAAATACACCCCCCCTCAAACTAATTCCATTTACTTTTTTTTTGTTGTTCATCCTTACCCGAGGATATTTTTCCATTGATTTTTAGGGAGAGTGGAAGAGAAA
The DNA here is from genome assembly GCF_028538775.1 of Myotis yumanensis. NCBI lineage: Eukaryota > Metazoa > Chordata > Mammalia > Chiroptera > Vespertilionidae > Myotis > Myotis yumanensis. The sequence continues at coordinate 946,438 of NW_027223760.1, forward strand.
GGGGAAGACTGAAACACATTGATTGGTTGCCTCCTGCATGAGCCCCTTGGGTAAGTTATGTGCCCTTGGCCAGAATCAAACCCAGGACCCTTTGGTCCTCAGGCCAATGCTCTAGACACTAAGCCAAACCAGCCAGGGCGGAGCACACATTTTTACTTTTCATGAATTCTATAAAATATAAATCTTTGTTTTACTATGGTTGCAAATATCAAAAAATTTCTATCTGTGACACGGCACCAGAGTTAAGTTAGGGTTTTTCAAAATGCTGACACGCTGAGCTCAAAAGGTTCGCCATCACTGGCCTAATCCAAGGCCATGAAGATTTGCACCCGTGGGAAAAACCCTCCCCTGTATGATGAACTCATTCTCCACGAGGGGCCAGGGCAGGCTTCGCAGTAAATGGTGCTGGGACGAGGGGGACCCATGCAGGAGGAACCTCCCACCATCCTGGGACTTGCTCTTTCTAGAGGTGCTCTCTGCTTCCCTTCACAGCACGCCTTCTCCCAGGGCCCCTCCGGGCCTGACACTTTCCACTCTTACCCTAACCCTCCAGGCCTCTTCCTCCACCCAGGGTGCTGCAGTGATAGAAACTCCCCCAAGGACAACCCCACAAACCCACCGCTGGGTAAGTGAGGCTGCCTGACAGGGAGCCTGGCAATGAAAGGGTTGAAGCAGTAGCACCTTACAACTCAGAGGGTCCTTGGAACAGGCGTGCTGAACAAGCCAGCCACCGGAGGCCACAGCTGGCTGATACGGTTTATGTGAACTGTGCAGAGTGGGTGCTTCACGCAGACAGAAGGCAGGTGAGTACTGGTCAGGGATTGGGGAGTCAAGGGATCCGGGCAGTGAAAATGTTCTGGGGTCCATGTGGCTGTCTGTTAATGTACTGAAACCACCTGGACCAGGTGAACTGCATGGTGTGTGAACCATGTCTCAATAAAGCTGCTGTAGCCCTCACTCGCCTGCACCACAACACCGCCGCAATCCAGGCCGCCACCAGGTGGGACCAAGAATCCCTCTGCTCCCCTCAGGACCACAGTCTTCTGAAAACGTAGAAAGTCCATTATCTCAGCCATGACCCATGGGATGATGACCTTACTGTCCACCGTGGAACACAGGGCCCCAGCAGCCCATGTGAGGCGCTGCTGAACTCTGCCAGGGGGGAGGTGGGGTGGAAGCGGGCGGGCGGAAGCAGCCTCAGATCATTTGTTGATCAGGCCCGGCTGCACTTTAGTAAAACATTTTTATAAAAAAACAGGTGGGTGGATTTGGCCAGCGGCTAATAGTTGCTGCCCTCCATTCCCGAGTGTCTGTCACCTTTGGTCACACCTTGACTTGCAGAAGCCATACTGATTACAATCCTTGTTACAATCTAGCCGTCTCTCAAAAGGTGTGGATAATAAATACACTGAAACTTCTTTTCTCAAACGCCTCCCATTCAAACAGTTCACGCCTCAACCTGACAACCCTTCCATGCTGATCCCTGTGTGATCAGTCACGCATCTCTCAGGTGACAAACCAAGGAGAGAATGTGCGAATATGAGTCAGTTTACCACTGTTAACATTCCAGGATATGCTGTGATTATTTTTGTGTGTTTGTGCTTATAATTACTGTGAAATTTTTATTTTTTACTGTACATTTCCTTTCCTTTTTGTTAGATTTTCATTTACATTTCATGTCCTTTTTTTTTTTTGGATCTTCACCCGAGGATATTTTTCCATTGATTTTTAGATAGAGTAGAAGAGAGAGGGAAAGAGAGAAATATCGATGTGAGAGAAGCACATTAATTGGTTGCCTCCTGCACAAGCCCCAACCAGGGCCTGGACTGGGGTGGAAACAGCAACTGAGATACATGCCCTTGACCGGAATCAAACTCAGGACCCTTAGTCCACAGGCCAACACTCTATCCACTGAGCCAAACGGGTAGGGCCCTTTTTGTTTTTAAAGTGTTTATTTATAGATAAAACAACACAATAGACATATAAGAAAGGTTAAAACAGGAAAATCATTTGGGGGTCTGGAACAGATGAATTCAATTTACATGATTTCTAATGGGGAAAAAATGAATTAAGTATTCCCATTCTACTATTCTGTAAATATATTTTTATTTTTAAATTGATTTCAGAGAGAAAGGGAGAGGGAGAGAGAGAAACATTAATGATGAGAATCCTTGATCGGCTGCCTTTTGCACGCCCCCTACTGGGGATTGAGCCCACAACCCGGGCATGTGCCCTTGACCAGAATAAAATTTGGGAACCTTCAGTCCACAGGCCAACGCTCTATCCACTAAGCCAAACCAGCTAGGGCTTAATCCACTATTTTCAACAGGGGAAATAGCCTGGCCGGTGTGGTTAAGTGGTTAGCGTTGACCTGTAAACCAGAAGGTCATGATTTGACCCAGTCAGAGCACATGCCCAGGTTGCAGGCTCCATCCCTATTTGGGGGCATGCAGGAGGCTGCCAATCAATGATTCTCTCTCATCACTGATGTTTCTCTCTCTCCTCTCCCTTCCTCTCTGAGATCAATAACAATATATTTAAACTAGAGGCTCCTCGACCTAGCCTGCAGGATCGGGCCAAAACCAGCTCTCTGACATCCCCCGAAGGGTCCTGGATTGTGAGAGGGCACAGGCCAGGCCGATGGACCCCACCGGTGCATGATCGGGCCAGGAGAGACGCAGGAGGTTGGCCAGCCAGGGAGAGACCATGGGAGGGCTCCAGGACGTGTCTGGCCTGTCTGGCTCAGTCCCCATCGGACGGACCCCAGCAGCAAGCTAACCTATCGGTTGGATCATCTGCCCCCTGGTGGTCAGTGCCTGTCATAGCGAGCAGTTGAGCGGCCTTAGCATATCACGCGCTGATTGGTTGAACAGCTGACCAGTCAACCGGACACTTAGCATATTAGGCTTTTATTATAAAGGATAGGGGAAATAAAAATATATTCCCAGACCATCCAAAAACCCTAACGAATTTCCCCACACCACCATGAAAAATGTGTTTTACTTATCTATAAAACACAGCAAGGATTCTTGGGTAGCAGAGAAGCTGAGCTTTATTGATAACAGTCTCATGGGTGGATGTGCTGTGTCTACTGAGCAATGCTACTGTGGGGCCTATACACAGGTTACTCCTTCCTCTACACAGCAGGAAGCCTCCCCAGTGAACACAAAGGAGGCAGACGTCTCCAAACTGGAGCTCACGTGTTAACCTGGCCCTGGGAAACTCAAACTGGTACCTGCTGGTGCGCTCTCCTTGCCCCCTGAGGGAGGGTCTTGCCCAAGGCTTGCTCCTACAGGCACTAGGACGGCTAAGATTGGTATTCCTCCTGACTTGCTTCTGTTGGGGCCTACCTGACACCTGTCTTAGTCTCCTTAGTGCAGTGCAAGACGGGCTGATGAGTGGCTCTGCGGCCCAGGGTTGCAGACTGCGGGCTGCGTTCAGATGCCCCCCGCTACTGCTGGGCTGCCTTGGAAGACAGAGCCACTCACCTGACAGAATGGAGCCACCTGCACCTGTGGAATGGCATGCTCCGCCTCTGGGAAAACAGGACTCTGCAGGGTGGGTGCATTCCCTTTCCTCGGGGGAACCTCTGGGTCTGCAGGACCTGTGGTGGCCGTATCTCCCTCGTTAGGGTTGTGGGTCTCTTCCTCTTGCTATTACTTTGTGCTTGTAGCCAATACTGCATCCGGGGCTTGAATGCACTGTGCTAATGCCCTAACCACGCAGGTCTGCTACTGGAAGACTGGCGCATAGACTGTGAGGTGGAATGGGTGATAGCGGGGTGGAGTCTACTCGAGGTCAAGCGAGGATATGGCCCACTTCTCCCTCCTAGTCAGTGGAATGGTGTCCGTCTGGCCAGCGGCCACAGGAGCAGAGCAGTTCACACCTGAGTGTTTCCCACATCTCTGACGACTAACAAGCCTCACCAGACTCCCTGTTTGGTCTTGGTCTGCACACAGGCCTCCCTAGCACAGCTCCCTCCCTCTCCCCTCTGCTAGATAAGCCCCTAGCCCACCCTGGCCAAGTGCGCAAATCCCCCCTCCATCAGCCGCCATTGGGGACCCCATTGTGTCAGTAATAAAGGCTATGACTCTTCCCTGTGGTCCCCGGAAGAACAGTGTGGCTTCCCTGGGTTGGAGCTCCTACAGTACAACATCATGCCAGGATTAGCAATTACCAACATTAAATTTAGTTAAAGTGCAAAAAACAAACAAAATAACCTTGCATGTTTCCCATTACTAAAATGTCAGTAATCAATGAGAAAGAAAAGAAAAACCCCGCCCGGCCAGTGTGACTGAGTGGTTGAGCGTCAACCTATGAACCAGGAGGTCATGGTTCGATTCCCAGTCAGGGCACATGGCCTGGTTGCGGGCTTGATGCCCAGGGAGGGGCGTGCAGGAGGCAGCTGATCGGTAATTCTCTCTCATCACTGATGTTTCTCTCTCTCTCTCCCTCTCTGTAATCAGTAAAAAAGTTAACCCTTTGCACTCCGAACCATTCTGGACATTGGCTACCAGCTACTCGACGCTACTTTGCGGCGGAAACGTGCATTTACAGACCCTCGTATTATTTAGTATAATTTTGGAACCAAGTAACGTATTATAATGATATTGGACTTACATGAATTGGGTGACATCGAGGAATGTATATTTGCAAAAAAAACCCAATATTTTATTGTTTATAATTTTGTACAGTATGATAAGTTTTGTAACACTCCCCAATATGCATTGCAGGCTGATTAGTGCATGTTTGACAGTAATAAGTGGTTTGACGCCTGCCACCAGGTGTTTTCCTGTTAGAACACACAATGCAGTCCCGTTTTCTTTGTCCCACATCGGGAATATGTAGTTTATTGTTTAATCCGACACAAAACCCGCTGACATTTCTTGTATATATCTTAGTAATTTTACGATATTTTGATTTAATTTCTTGTGCCATTTCAAGATAAAACTTCAGGGAAACATGCATGTCTCAAAAAGTTGCGTTGAAATAACTCAATTCCCCGTAATCACTAATAAACTGCAATGTCCCCTGAGAGGGGACATCCGAGTGATATGCTAGAATTCCGATGTCCCCTGAGAGGGGACAGCGGAGTGCAAAGGGTTAAAAAAAAAAAAAAGAGAGAGAGAGAAAGAAAAAAAAAAAACAACGAACTGCTTTTCCTGGCATGGACTTGACCTGGGGGAAGCAGTGAGACACCTGATGGAAATGACCTCCCTCCTCCTGCTTCCCACATGGCACACCCACAGGCTGCACTGTGGTCCGAGTGACTGCCCCCCAAGTTCATACATTGAATCCTAACCCCCAGGGTGATGGTCTTAGGAGGTGAGGCCTTTGGAGGTGATGAGGTCATGAGGGTGGAGCCTAGGAACAGGGTCAGCATCCTCATGAAAGAGGCCCTCCCCCCACCGCATACGCACACAACGAGAGGGTAATGGTTATGAACCAGGAAGTGGGCCCCCACCAGACGACACCACGTGGCACCCTCATCCAGGCTTTCAGCCTCTGGAACTGCGAGAAGTGAATTTCGGTTGTTTCTAAGCCAGCCAGCCTGCAGCATTTCAATCCAGCAGCCTGGACCGGCAAAAGTGGTCAGTGAGGAGGAGGCCAGCATCGGGACCCTGACTTGTTCTGACTTTAATGGGAGGGAGTTTCCGCTGGGCTATTTAACCTTTTCCTTCCTGTTATAATCCAGCTGCCTTTTAGGATGGTCGGCAGGTGTAGCCCTGGGGCTCCTCAGGGGCCAGTGTTCATAGAACTGCATACAGCACATGCAGCACGAACCGCACTGCACAATGACGGTCTCCCGTCCCACACACTGTGAAATTATTAGAACCTGACAAGGATCATGTTCACACTCTTATCAACCAGACCCCAGGAGAAGATGCCATGTGCGGCACACACCACTGCGGGTCTTCTACAAACACAATCATATGGTATGTTTCCCATGTTTTCGGCACCATCCCAATAATTCCCCTTAAGTAACTACTGTGCATGTCAAGTATAAAGATGAGCTCTAGTTATTAGTGGAAAGTGCTCTTCAGGGCTCATCAAAATCACGTAAGAATTCTGAATGAAGGTCTCCACAGAAACCATCGGCTACGATGCAGACACATGGAATGTCACCCTCCTGGTCAGAGACCATCCCCGCGAGCCGTGTTACCTTTCCAAGCATTCTGCCCAGGAAGTAGTAATGTCTGGCGAAGGAGTCCCCCACGAGCATTTGCGCAGCAGGGTTGGGGTACAGGAGGCCCTCGTTCGTCGTCTTGAAGAAGCCCTGGTTAGGGTTGAAGCCCGACTTCAGCAGCTCGTTCAGGAACTCCCTGAAGATGCCGCCACCGTCGATGCCGGCTTCGTCCAGGCCGTGTGCATTGAGCAGGTGGACGCGGATGCGCTTCTTCAGGTCGGGCTCTGGGGGGTGGGAGCAGCAAGAACAGTAGAGACACTTTAATGCAGGTTCTACACACAGGGTCCCCAGAGCCCTCAACGAAGGGGGAAGTCCCTCTGCATCCATAGCAGAGTGAGGGCTGCGGTGTGGAGATGAGGAACAGTCACCAGCTTATTCCCAGGGGCAATGCAAACAAAGATGCCCAGAGAGGAGGGAGTGGAATTAGGGCATGAGGATAACACTGGAACAGAGATTATTACCAAGAAGGCAACAAAGGTAAGTGAATAAAGATACCTGTGAAATGAACGACCCTGTGACTGAGGCCAATGCCACAGGAGGGCAGAACACCAGAATCTAACCACCACTGAAAACTGATACTTGGCTGAAAAGGAGGACTTTTTTTTGGGACAGAATGAGAGGAATCCCCACCCAGGTCTCCTAAGGACAGCACCACCTGGGGAGGACTAATGCATCCCGACAGGCCGCCATGAGCACAGCAGGTTTCCATCCAGTGCCAGATCCCGGTACCCACAAGCCCTTCCCTCTTCCCTCCTGTGTTCTCCAGGTGCTGTGCAGAGGAGGGAGTGCAACACATGAACGAGAGCCTCCAACCCCATGATACACAGGTGTTGGTACTTCCGAAGTCCAAGAACCTGGTGTGAATGTTCCATAGTGTTTTGAACATTACTTCCAGTGTGGCCTACAGTCTGGGCCCTCACACACAGCAGTTCCCACTGTCTCACCGAACGGTCACCTAACCCACCAGCAGGGACCACAGCTGCACCAGGTAAGCCTGGCGAGCTCTTCCTTAAAGTCCACACGCTATTGGGGAAGGCGAACCCAAACCACCCTCCTACGCTCCGCAAAGGAGCCCACATTGAACGCCCACCCTGAGCTAGATTCCGTCCCTTCAGCTCCTCTAACCACCTTCTGGGGTCAGGCCCCTATTCTGCGGTGAGACGACCACAGGCCAGCGGTCCACCTGACGACACCGAGTGAGCACACGGGCCGTGCTGCACCTTGGAGCTGCGCCTGCTCCCTGCAAGCAGAGGCTCTTCTCTACTCAAACACATTCTTTCACTTTTAAAATTTCACTCCACTTACAGAAGAACATGCTTTCCACTGACGATCAAGTTCCACAAATAGTTATTTGTTTCTAGTATTTTGATTGATATGTTTACAAAATATGTCCAATCTCAAGTTCTAGTGAAATGCCGAAAGCACCCAAGCAGACAACCACGGCTGCCGCACAAAGCTGCAGCTGGCCTTCTCACCTTACACATCCTCATAACGCCCAGGCCAAGGGTGGCCAGCCCGGCCAGTGTGATCAGTGGCTGAGCGTCAACCAATGTTCCAGGAGGTCACAGTTCGATTCCCAGTCAGGGCATGTGCCAGGGTTGCAGGCTCGATACCCAGGAGGGAGCGTGCAGGAGGCAGCAGATCAGTGATTCAGTGATGTTTCTCTCTCTCTCTCTCTCTCTCTCTCTCTCTCTTCCCCCCCCCCACCTCCGTCCCTCCCTCTCCCTTCCTCTCTGAAATCAATACAAACGTATTTAAAAAACAAAAATATACTTTAAATAGGGATGAACTATTGCATCCTTTACCTGGGTATTACGAGGATGTGTCATAGATAATATTTCTCAAGATCATTATCATTGTCAGCAGTTAGCAAATTTTTTGTAAAAATTCTAAGCATAAAAATTTTGTAGGTGGGAAATGTTCAATCACTGTCCACCTTACGCTGCGGGACTAAGATTCACGCTACAGGACGCTGTTCTAAGGAGGTCGCTGTCTCTGAGACGCAGCACCATCCACACACGTTGCCCTCACAGGCTGAGCTGTCTGCGGCTCCCGTCAGCCACCCCTGTAAACAGCAAGACCACAGCCCAGCATGTGCTCAGAAGGCAGTGTCTTCTAGGGACCGTGCCACTACATGTTCCTAAGGACAGATTTAGAATATCTACGCACACAGGAAGGCTTTAGTGAGGAAAGCCTCAGTGAGCGGTTACTTTGATTTTAGCTTAGTATCCTTTCTTCTTCAGGAAAACAATGTAATAAATCCTGCCCAGTAAAGAAGTAACACTGGAAAGCAGGGGTGAGCGAGGCTCTCGGGAGAAGACATGGCACAGGTCAGCCTGCCCCAGCCACCGTCACCATGACAATGAGGACATCAGGAGCCACTGCGTTGCCATCCCGACCCTCCGAACAGTCCCCACATTCTCCCATGGGCAAGGCCCAGCCCACACTGTCACCATGGGAAGTGCTGCGATGAGGTCCCCGTGCCAAGGCCTGTGTCACTATTTGCTCAGCGCCCAACTGCGGAGGGAAGCCACTCCACTTCTCCGAGCTCCACCCGGCCAACCTGCAGGTGACGGGGGCTGGTACCCACACTGCAGAAAACTGTCCTGAGATGGAATGAGATAACCGCTTTCCATAAAGGATGGATCTGCTTTAATGACTAGATGATATATGGGGTAATCTATTAACTAATTATATGTAAATGATCAGTCAACAGAGCACTTCAAACTGATTCACTAAGTAAATTAAACATTCTAAGATAATATTTAATTTTACTAATTTGCCTAGTAAAATACTAAATAATTTTAACACATGGTTTAAAATTTCGTACTAATAAGAATTAGAGAACATCTGTAAAGATTTAAAGCATTATAACGCATATTACACATATTATGAGAAGATTTTTCCCAATCCATTAAACTGAATGCAATTATCAGCTTGCACTTATGAGGTGGAGTATTATCAACTTTGAATAATTTCTAAGTTTAAGGACACAGTAGGCAACTGGGGTTTGCTATAATTGGGCAATATTAATGTCTTAAAAAAATCACCTACATGAAGTAGTTTTAAAGCCAAACTCACGGTAAGCACACACACTGACTTGGGGTGAAGCGCTCACACGGGCTGCACCTGCAGAAAGCCCAAGTCTACCATGTGCAGGCGTGGTGGCCTGGCTGTCCGAGCCTTGCTGTACCCTCACCTGTAGACCTGTCTCTTGTCCCTGAGTCCTAGGTCAAGTCCCGCCTCTTCATAAAGCTCGCCAGCATCCTCCACACTCAGCTCTGCTCTGCGCTCTAGGACAACATAGCTGACTTATCATTTCCTGTGTCTTCTCCCCAGGCTCAATCACAAATCCAACCACATCCACTGCCGCCAGCTGTGCACTGAACCAAGGGTAGGGTTCCTCCCCAGAACTCCACAGCTTCGACTGCGAATACAATGCGACAACCACAACGGATTCACGACAGCCTGTGGGTCCCAAAGGAGGAAGAACTTTCCCCCCCAAAGTATGTGAGACAAGGAGTCAGAATACCTGAATCCCCCTCATTCATACATAACACAGAACATAATAGCCCAGGCAAGAGTGACCCATCTCAGCTCATGGCATCCGGCCCGAGGTCTGTGGCGCAGACTAAGTGAGAAAGGGAACGACACCCAGTGCCCCTGCACGCAGCGCCTGGGCCAGAGCGCGTGGCCTGCAATGTGACCCTCCTCACTGTTCCCACAGGACAACCCCAGCTAGCTCTTTACGCAAAAGCAAGCAAACAGAAAACCACCCAAATGAGAGGTTTTGCTTTCCTGGCAGAAAATTAAATTGCTCCTCTTAAGAAAAGGTGCTGTCATTTCCCACCAGACCTGTGACCGGGTCCTACCAGCGTTTCTTTTCAATCTCCTGCATTGATTTAACACAATATCATGGACTCCACATTCTGAAGCTAAAATGATTCATATATAAATTGATATCAAAAGTTTTAACACTGGGTGTCAATCACTAAACCAAGACAAAATGTGTCACTGACCTCTACATGCTGCCCAAATCATTGGTGCATGTAACCCTCTTATCTCTTAGTTCTGCCCTCAAAGCACACTGCTTCTTTAGAAGTCTGGATTGCAATGGCTTTTATTCTAGTGCATTTAATTGGGCTGACAATTGATAGCATTTACATAAGCAGGTAATTGTATACAAAATACTGCCCATCCCACTGGGGGGAGCGGGGACCAACTCAATATCTGAAAGGCTTGTGTGGCAATCCTTATCTGTCTATCCTAGCAATCTTATTTGATAATATGCACCTCCCAAATTTGAACCCCTACATTTCAGTTTTAAAAGGTCATTGCAGGACAAGATGATGGACACTCATTTTTAAATGATTATCTTTTTCTAAAATGATCCCCCGGCACCCCTACCACATGCAAACATGACACAAAGAGAAGCATGCATACCATTTTCTGGGGAAAGTTTGTCATAAGCATCCTCATAAATATAATTCCTTCTTATTGTGACATTAATTCCATCCAGAAATGGGCCATCTCCTTGAACTTCTTGCTTGTCTGCATAAATCAACCTTTGAAAGATCTAACACACAGGGAAAATTATAAGGTTATTTGACAAAACAGAATTTTTGTTATAAACATAAGCAAACAAAACTGCTAAATAAATCTTAACTTTTGTATTCCCATAAATCTAAAACCAATTTTAAAGTATCAAATATTGATTTTATGCCTTATCTACAAATGGTAATATTTGTTCATGTGTAACATTGCTCTTTTCCCCCATTTTTAATAAAAAATATATTTTATTGATTTTTTACAGAGAGGAAGGGAGAGGGATAGAGAGTTAGAAACATCGATGAGAGAGAAACATTGACCAGCTGCCTCCTGCACACCTCCCACTGGGGATGTGCCCGCAACCAAGGCACATGCCCCTGACCGGAATTGAACCCGGGACCCTTCAGTCCGCAGGCTGACGCTCTATCCACTGAGCCAAACCGGTTTGGCTCCTTTCCCCCATTTTACAACAAATTTTAAAAATCCAACCCTATAGTATATATTCAGTATTTTCTTTTGTAAACCCTTCATAAAAATCCAGGAGGTGGAGGAAAGAAAATTAAATTGCTCCTCTTAAGAAAAGGTGCTGTCATTTCCCAGGGCTCCTTCGTAGCCCAGTCCCAGCCCCTCTCGTACAGCTGTATACGAACATTATAGTAAGATCTCCATAACGATAAGATGTAAGCAGTTCTTTAGGCAAAGCTCCAGCAGAGGGAGCTCAGGAGCCATGCACAAGCGGCAGGGGTGCATGTCTCCCAGAAGAAGCTCTAGCTGCAGAAGGAGCACATTCTGTTCATCTCAGAGAACCGCCAGCAAAGCCTCCAAAAGCAGGTCAGTGTGAACAAGTTCTGTGCATTAGCCAACAGTCACCAGATATAAAGTGCACATCTCTATAACACCATGTGCAGAGGTGTAGCTTTTAAAAAAATTAGTGTCTTAAAAAATAATGCAACATTTACTAGACAAAGAGTACTGTACGGCTCCCTTTATTAAGAAACTAGAGGTTTGGCGCACAGATTTGTGCCCTGGTGGGGTCCCTCAGCCTGGCCTGCGGGGATCAGGCCAAAACTGGCTCTCCAACATCCCCCACGGGGTCCAGATTGCGAGAGGGCGGTTCTCAGGTGATGCACCCTGGAATCGGGCTCCCTCCTCTCTGGTTCCGGGTCCGTCACCTGAGAACCGCAGCTGCCAAGTCACCCCAGTTTGGCAGCCCCTGCGTTGAGCATCTGCCCCCTGCTGGTCATTGTGTATCATAGCTACTGGTCAGATGGTTGGACGGTCGCTTAGGCTTTCATATATATATAGATGATAGCCTAACAGGCTTTTTAAGTAGTTACAAATATTTCAAGTTTGTACGGACACATCTGGTTGGATTACACATTTATAAATTGCTGTTACCTATTACAATCTGATGCAAAAAATATAAATTGTACTATTAGCTAGCACTAGGCCACTTCAGAGACTCTTTCATTTGTGTTCCTTTTTCACACTGAAATGATATGAAATACTGCACACCCTCTCTGGAGAAAGTCGGCCTACCTTTACCCGCTCTTCAAATGGAACCACGAAGGGCAGCTCCGTCAGGATGGCGAGCTGTCTTTCCTCAGATACAGACAGTGGAGGTGACTCCAAACCCACTGCAACACAGTGCAAACCTGTGTTAGGTACACGTACCCTCCTGTCCAGACCCCCAAGGATACGCTCTGTATGGTTCAACTTACAGACATTCCAGAAAGGGCAGAGCTATGGGACTACCAGGAACTTGAGGCTGGTGGGGGAGAGGGGCTGGGACTGGGCTACGAAGGAGCTCGAGGTGGTGTGTGGTACATGTTCAACAAAAATCACAGAACAGGACATGGAAAAGATGAGTTCCATGGTCTGTGAATAACTCCCCTTGCTCACCATCCAGGGTGGACTGCAGGGGGCCGATCCTCCCCATCCGTCGGAACCTCCACACGTGTCTGGCAGCTGGCACGTACAGCTGGGTGACCTATGGGATCAGCAACGCTACTTAGTGCTGCCCCCCCACCTGTCCCAGGTGAGCTGGTGGCCATTTTATGTTTATTGGAGTTTGCTAGGTCCCTCTCTGACCTCATGTCCTTTTCAGACGACCTGCTCATGCCCTCGCACACTTACTGTGTGATTGTTTTTTTATGTGCCTCAGGCATGAAACAGCTCTGGCCACCGACACAGGCATCAAGCTAGGATGAACTAAGGACTATACATCTGCTTTGCCCCTGACTGATATAAGAGCAACACCACCAATCAGGTGTCTCCTTGCCCATTGCCAGGGGGTGTGACTGTTTTCTCTAACACATCCCAGGGACATCTCTGCTGATGTGTAACACCGTGACACACTAACCATCATCCATATGACTGCTCCTCCCTCCCACTGTCTCTAAAAATCAATGAGAAAGATATCCTCTGGTGAGGATTAGCAATAACAACAAAACAATGGGGTCAGTCCTTCGCATTTACCAAAGTGGCCGGTGCAGCTCTTTTTCTCTTTAGGCTCAGGAGCTCGCAGGCTAAGCACATCTGACATCTGGCCCCTGGCCCACTGCACCTGTTCTGAGTGATGTGTGCTATGCTCCACCCCCCCACCCCCCACCCCGCCGCCGCCCCACACCTGAGGGAGATCCTCAGCTGGCCCCTGGCTCTCCCACACCACCTTCTGCACTGCTCGATCCTCCAGCAACAAAGCACCATCTTGTCCAGGGCTTCCCAGACCTAGGACTGAGCCCCGGACTGACAACTTTCTTTTTAGGGGGAGATGCTGTTCAGAGGCCCCACCCTGGGCCCTGGCCGTGCTCACTGGCACAGGACCTGTCATGGTTTCAACCTGGCCAGTGGACAGAGCCAGAAGCCACGTGGTTAACTTAATTAAGCGGGGACAGAGTAATGCTTGTGAAACTGTTCCAAAATGCCACTTTCTTTAGCATTTCAGTAGTGCCCCTTGTATCTCCTGTATCCTCCATCCCCAAGATTCTGAAATGAACCTAGTCATGCCCTTTTCTGACAAAAATGACATCTCATGTCCTTTATTAATGTTACTTAATTTTTAAACTATAGTATTGAATCTACTTTAGCTCTAAATGTTACTAATATTCAAATTTGTCTGTTCCTTTATAAAACCAAGGACAAGCTCCATTTCCTCTAAGTCCTAAATCTATACCGATGACACCAGTAAAAGCAAAATCTTCTTCCGCCCCAACAGAGAATCACCAGGGTTCAATTCAATTTGTGGTTAAAAGAGCAAATTAAAATGAATAAAATCAGGATGCATATTTTAGTCAATGAAAATGCTCTGTATTCCATCAATGACCTAAGAGTTACAATGAAAACATTCATGGTTACTATTCAGTTACCTAATAATAAATTAAACGGTTATAAAGGACAAATGCTGAAAGGCCGCCAGTAACACCTTATCTGCTCGGATGTCTTCCTGCTCTGACAGCCAGTGGTTTGGGGGACAGAAGTTTCTCCTCGTGTCTCTGGACTTCAACATCTTCACCAGATTGGTGATGACCTGCAGAGGAAGAGAGGACCACGTCACACAAACAAGCCCGGCACGGCCACCAATCAGAAGTCCAAGGACTCCAAGAGCGTGTGGCTTGGCGATCGTGACCTGGCCGAGGCCACCGATCAGGTCACAGTTAGGTCTCATTTCATGACCACAAGAGTGAGCTTTAGGTACAAAGCAGTCCGTTATCTGCCAACGGAGAGAGAAAAGCTAACACAGCCATGCGCAAACGCTGATTTTAAAGAACGACGAGGGAGGCAGTAGGGAAGTTTTTCTCTGTCTCATCTCAGCCTCTGGAGTTAGGTCTACTTCCCACAGCAGCTCCACACGCCTTAGTTCTTTCTTTTTAAAAAATATTTTAAAATTTTTATTTATTTTTTTGTTAATCCTCACCCAAGGATATTTTTCCATTGATTTTTAGAGAGAGTGGAAAGGAAGCAGAGACAGAGAAACATTGTTATGAGAGAGATATCAATTGGTTGCCTCCCCCCTGTACCCCTACCAGTGCTGGGATTTAGCCTGCAACCGAGGGACGTGCCCTTGCCCGGAATCAAACCCAGGACCCTTCAGTCCGAGGACTGGCACTCAATCCACTGGGCCAAAATGGCCAGGGCAAGTGGTCTAACTTTCTTCACAAAGCTTCTTCCCCGACTGCCCCGGCCCAGCCACGCCCTCCCTCGCCACAGTGCCGTCCTGTAGCGCTGGGTCCGTGGTGCCCTAGCTTCCTATGAACACAGCCCAAACAGCTACTGGAAACCTCTATGACTGACTTGGGATCAATAATAAATTGTAAGTTTTATAACATATAACTAATAAGATCTAATGCCACTGTCTATTTAAAAGACCTGAAGTTCTATATTAAGTAAAAATGTATTTTGTGATAAAGATAAAGCAGCATAAAATAGTAAATCCAAATTTCTAAACTTTTACCCCCAAGATTTGATCATACAACTATTCTGTAGTTAAAGTTAAGACTATAATGGTGTTTTCTGAAAAAGTGAGCCTGTCTTTTAAGTAAAAGGTAATTTGCATAAGGAATTAGGATAAAATATAATTTGGATAGAAATGGTAAATTAGGATAATGTGATAAGTTTCCAAATACATCCACCGGACAAGCAAGATCGCATCATCTCAATAGTTAATAGAGATGTCCCTTTAACACCCACTCGTCAGCATCTGCACACACGGGAGCACAGACACTTCTTTCACGACGCCATCCCAGAAGCTCTGTCCCATGAAAGTGCTGAGAAAGGGTCCGTGGTTGGGACACCGGGATGACATGCCCACAGACGGAGAAGAAGCCATCCCTGACCATTTGGCCATGCAGACCCACAGCGTCAGTAAAAGCCTCTCAGGACCTAGAGCACAGCTTAACCCACTGAGCTGTGACACCTGGTGGCATCTGAAAGCCTCCCTTAACACCCTGGTGACCACCTTTCTGAACCAGCAGAAATGAGCCGCCAGATTCCTTAACTTTGGCCGGCTGTGCTGGAGGTGCTCAGGGAGTAGGTCACACAGAGCAGGTTTGGGGACCACTGCCTTCGAGGGTGGCTCAGAAGACGAAGACACCCTAGATTTGGGTTCCACCTGGTTAACTGCTGGACAGAACGAAATATGGTCGTTGCCCACGCACCTAATTCGTGGAAACTCTGCTCTGCTCCCTTCATCTGGGGCCCAGATCAGGCCACAGGGAGCCATGCGTCCTGCGGTGCAGGCAAACACGAGCTTCCTGGATGAAGCACAGTGTCTTACCTTCCCATCTTCACAGCCAATTACATTGGTACTTTATAAATTCAAATTTAACAGATGTTGTGCTGAAATTTAGCCGTAATATGCCACAACTATTAGTATCTTAAAGACATGCTTTCTGAAAAACATTCTGGTGCATTTACTCCATTATTCCTTCTGGCTTCTACGTACCATCCCTGGAGTCTTGGCACCCTCATGAATTTATCGTCCCCACTGTACAGCGGAGGAAGCAGCACCACTGGGGACAGGGCCGTGCTCACAGGCACACCGGGGCAGGGCCAGGCCTCCTAACTCCAGGAAACAGTATCCCCCACCATCTCCTGGCATTCGTCTCCACCAAAACCATGTTTACGAGAACATTTATTGCATATAGGTCACTAATATCATTAAACTACCTGTAGGCTATTAATGTCATGCTTTCCATTCTTCCTTTACATTATTGTGAAATTAAGCATCACAAAGTTTCAATATAGGGTATTTATTTTCTTTCATGTTTCACACTGCAAATGTGAAAAAAGAACTAATCACATATTACCTAAATATCCTAGATTATTTGTCCTCTTTCCAAAAAAAAAAAAAAAAAGAAAAAAAAGAAAAAAAAAAAAAGGAAGCAGAGAATAGGGAATAAGAAAGAAGATACAAAAGCGATTTAGGCCCTAACCAGTTAGGCTCATTGGATAGAGCTTCGGCTTGCGGACTGAAAGGTCCTAGGTTCGATTCAGGTCAAGGGCATGTCCTTGGTTGCGGGCACATCCCCAGTAGGAGGTGTGCAGGAGGCAGCTGATCGATGTTTCTCTCTCATCGATGTTTCTAACTCTCTATCCCTCTCCCTTCCTCTCTGTGAAAAAAAATCAATAAAATATATATATTTTTAAAAAGTGATTTAGGCCTAAGAGTGTATATCAAGGAGGGGATGCCAAGACGGAAGTCACTGCGGAAAAGCATCTCAACAAGTGGAAGGTGACGGGGAGCCTGACGTCAGGAGGACCCTGCGCGGCCTACGGGAGGCACCGCACACCTAGTAAGTCCGAGTTTCCGACAGACACCAATTACGTTTTTAGTATAAGTATGTCCCAAATATTGCTTTATTCAAAGTATAAGACTATCTAAAATATTACACAGGACATGTCTATATTTAAAAGCTCATTTGTTATCTGAAGTCAAATTTATCTAGGTGAAACATATCTGTGTACTCAATCTGGCAGTACTAGCTCTGGACCACCCAGTCCAAAATACTTTTGCAGAAATGTTGAAGCTCTTATCTTAAATGCAACAGGGAACATTAACTTCTTCGTTAAAACTATGTTTCGTCTAAGTTTCACAAAAAAAATACATATTTTAAGAAACCATGTAAGTTAACACGTTAAGCGCCTAGCCTGTTTTGTCTTCCGGACGGTGACTGACAGGGCGCTTATTAACTGGGTCCTTTTTATGATGTCAAAATACCTCTACACACATTCCTTTTCTCTGCATTCATTTTCACTATCACAAGTATTTGATACTAAAAAAGCAAATTTATGGAGGTAACCATGAAAAATTACATAAATTGATTAAAGATGGTGAAAGGTAAGAAAAGCTGGAGTAACAATTTTAAACTGAATCAGAGTTCTCTGTAAGTAAAATCAAACACCTTAGGCAAGTCTTACAAAAAATTCAATACAAAGTAAAGGATACAGCACATAACTTGCAGGGACTTAGGTGTGGCAAATATGTAATATGGTAAAATATGTCAAGTAGGAAATTTATAAGAAGTTGATTTCATAGCGAAGAACACCTATAAATGAAACATAAGAACCGCCAGAAAAGCCCTGCTGGGCGAATAGGACCGTGGAGACCAAACGCCGGGTCTTCTTGGAGTCAATTGAGCTTCAGGAAAGATCTGCGTTGCCCCCACCTGTGAGCTCCAGGCACCCGGGCTCTGTCTGTCCTATCTCACTGGGATTAGCTGGATGTCTGTCCTATCTCACTGCGATTAGCTGGATGCCTGTCTTGCTCACTGTATAAAGAATGACACTGAAGGTCAGGGACTCAGTCTGGCCTTAGTTACGACTGCAGCACGGGCGCAGTCACCGTTCCTGGGGTATTTGGACTGTGACAGTCAGGACACCCTCACCTGTAGTCATAGAGCATCTGACGTGGACTCCTGCTGCCAGAGGCTCCCAGAGCTTGTCCAGCCCTCGGTCACCACTTGCTAAAATGGGTGTTTTTATAAAGACAACAGTGTTCCCAGCACATTTCCATTCTCCTTCCTAGTAAAAAACAAAGCAAATAGTCTCTTAAAAGACAGGAGGACGTGGCATAGCTCCACCAGGACACAGGCCACTGCTCTGTGCCCCTCGGTTAACATACAGCTGCCGGTGGTGTGTCAGGGTCACAGCTGGGGTCTGTCTGCTGTTGTTTGGACTTAACTTTTAAAAGTCTTTTTGAAATGGAAAAACACAAGTCAACACCAGGACAGTGAAAATCCCTCATACTGTGCCCTCTCTGTCCAGCCAGGTGTGGCAGGCAGGGCACGAGTCCCTCCTGCCCCCCCACATCTCCTCCTGTTGGGGAGCTACCCACGTGCATGTCGTCCGGGAGTGCACATGGGCTAAAGCAATCAGAGCTATTGATGACATGCCAGGAGGGGTTTATGAATTTGATAAATGCATAAACTGTTTTAGCAGTGTCAACGCAGGCCTTAGAGACTGACCCCAGTTCCCATAGTGATGAAGAAAGATGACTCTCTCCACTTAAAGCACTATTCTGTGACCAGCCAACAGCCTCTCCAGAAGTCAGCGCCAGAGGCCCGCGTGGGCCTGAAAAGGAGAACGGCTGGCGGTCAAGGGAGTCAGGTCTCATCACTGCAATTCTGTCCATTAACGAAAGGCAATGCTGTTGCCTTCTTGGTTGATTCTACCTTGAATTCTTCAACTCAAATGTGGCGCTGCAATATATAACAGATGCCAACCGTTTATTCTGGTTCTCCCCACCCACTACCTGTGCGACCAACTGTAACACGGAAAAACTGCAGTATCTTCCTCAGAGTCAACACATTAAGTCCTTTAACCCTTTCGGTCCAACGTCGAGGCTGACTCGACAGACCAGGCACTAGGAGCAGGTCCAACGTCGAGGCTGAGGTCGACACCGCAAACCGGTTCAACGTTCAATCCCGTCAATTAATTTGGACCAGACTGTTTGAATTCCAAAAATAAAATTGGACCGCAAAGGGTTAATACTCAAAAAGCTCTCAGAATACTATTCAGAACACAGTGTCCACTGAGGGGGATTCTTGTTATTTCACCTTATGGAGCATCTTTTCTATCTTGACACCATGGGAACATCCTTAAAGTAAAGAAAACCTAATAGCCCAATTAATATTCGACAAAGGAGGCAAGAGCATACAACGGAGTCAAGACAGTCTCTTCAATAAATGGTGTTGGGAAAATTGGACAGATACATGCAAAAAGATGAAACTAGACCACCAACTCACACCATACAAAAAAATAAACTCAAAATGGATAAAAGACTTAAATGTAAGACGGGAAACCATAAAAATACTAGAGGAATCCACAGGCAGCGAAATCGCAAACATATGCCGAAGGAATTTCTTCTCTGATAATGCTCCTAGGGCAATGGAAACTAAAGAGAAAATAAACAAATGGGATTACATCAAAATAAAAAGCTTCTGCACAGCAAAGGAAACCATCAACAAAACAACAAGAAGACCCACTACATGGGAGAACATATTTGCCAATGATATCACCGATAAGGGTTTAATCTCCAACATTTACAGGGAACTCATGCAACTTAACAATAGGAAGATAAACAATCCAATCAAAAAATGGGCAACAGAGTTAGACACTTTTCGAAAGAGGACATACAGAAGGCCGAAAGACATATGAAAACATGCTCAAAGTCACTAATTATACGAGTGATGCAAATCAAAACGACAATGCGGTATCATCTCACACCTGTCAGAATGGCTATCATCAACAAATCAACAAACAACAAGTGTTGGAGAGGATGTGGAGAAAAAGGAACCCTTCTGCACTGCTGGTGGGAATGCAGACTCGTGCAGCCACTGTGGAAAACAGTATGGAGCTTCCTCAAAAAACTAAAAATGTAACTCCCATTTGACCCAGTGATCCCACTTCTAGGAATATATCCCAAGAAACCAGAAACACCAATCAGAAAGGATATATGCACCCCTATGTTCATAGCAGCACAATTCACCATAGCTAAGATTTGGAAACAGCCTAAGTGTCCATGAGCAGATGAGTGGATTAGAAAACTGGTACATCTACACAATGGAATACTATGCTGCGGTAAAAAAGAAGGAACTCTTGCCTTTTGCAACAGCATGGATGGAACTGGAGAGCATTATGCTAAGTGAAATAAGCCAGTCAGAGAAAGATAAATACCACATGATCTCACTCATTTGTGGAATACAGAGAACTACATAGACTGATGAACAGGGACAGATCCAAAGACAGAGAAATAGCAATCAGACTATCACTCCCCAGAGGGAAAGCAGGGGAGGGAGGAGGTAAGGGGAAGAGATCAACCAAAGGACTTGTATGCACGCATATAAGCCAAACCAATGGACATGGACAACAGGGGGATGAGAGCATGAGTGGGGGGGGAGGATGGGGGTTAATGGGGGGGGGGGATGAGGACACATTTGTAATACCTTAACTAATAAAGAATTAAAAAAAAAAAAAGAAAGAAAGAAAACCTAATAGCAGCTGACCCTTTTCTACTCAAAGACTATACCTTGATTTTATTTTTAGGCCTTGGCTCAATTAACATTTTTCCCCCAAAGAACAGAAATCATGTTAAAAAAAACTGCAAACTATTCTGTTCTAAACTCAGAAGGTCTTTGTAACAACTCAATTTCAAACCTAAAATAATCCTTTACCCAAAATAGTGAACTTTCACCCTAGTTTTCAAAATCCTCAATCTATAATAAAGTGGTAATAAGTCATTTTGAGGCATAAAAAAATTCACTATGAAATTTCCATTTAATGCTTAAACAAAATAAGTAGGGCCAAGGGGAAAATACACAGTATTATTAAAGTCAGCGATTCCTAGGTTCAAAAGATAAGCCTGTCATACGAAAATTATTGAATTCTCAATAGGTGCTATAAAATAATGAGATTATCTGATACTGTACACAATACCTTATATCTACAAAATGGAAAGCTTTATTAACAGAGATTCCAGAGCTTAATTAAATACTTAAAGGAAAACACATATGCTACCATAATACTCATATCCAGGAAATGTTTACATAAGAATTATGGGTTTTAAACAGGTACATGGCTTATTTTTAACTTAGAAAAGTTGTAAAATTGTCAATCTTTAAGAAAGGATATATTAAGGGCTCAACAGGTGACCTTCAAAGTTTACTTGGGAATATAGAAATAGGTAATAAAATAAATTATGCAAACATTTATTACATCCATCTGCACAAATTATAAATTCAATGATGCATTAGGACTGTATTCAGTACAATCAAAACATTATCAGTTACTCTCTCTGATACTAATGCCCATGCTCATAAGTGAAATGTGTTGTAAAATCAGGCCCAGTAGGCTGGATAGAGACTGCCATGCACTCGTAGGATGAATAAGCAGTCCTTAATTAGCCCATCAGGTTAAGTGCAAGCATTAATGGGCCTTTCCTAAAGTCTAGCTTGACATCTTTCTCCAAACATGGCCAAGAAGAAAATTCCATTAGCAATATTAATACAAGCTTAGTTGATCATTTTCATTCAATTAACTTCTTTCAATTAAATAGATAGCTTGACAAAAGCAGTGATAAAAGACCTAAAGGGACAGCTGATGACTCGAATTGAGCATTAGTGCGCGAGAGGTCGCCAGTATTAAACGGACTGTAAATCTAGCATTCAATTTGGAAAATGCATTTCTTCTGCTCTCACTCCTTTAATGAGCAATTTTAGCTGACTAGATGTGTTTGCTGCAGAAATTTCATGGGAAGTCAAGCACCCTTTTGCTTTTCTTTTTTTCTACCCCAATAGTTACAGTCTCTCTCAGTGGTGGCAGTTTCCTGCCAACATTCCAGCCAGGGAATCTCCTAACTGCTCTTTCTGCG
This sequence comes from Myotis yumanensis, assembly GCF_028538775.1. NCBI lineage: Eukaryota > Metazoa > Chordata > Mammalia > Chiroptera > Vespertilionidae > Myotis > Myotis yumanensis. The sequence goes on from NW_027223760.1 coordinate 968,541, forward strand.
TGGTTAAAGACGGAGATGGTTTAAAATAATTTATATTCAACTTTCATTAAATTGACGACCTTGCCCTTGCTGGTTTGGCTCGGTGGATAGAGCGCCAGCCTTCGGACTGAAAGGTCCCGGGTTCGATTCCGGTCAAGGGCATGTACCTTGGTTGCAAGCACATCCCCAGTGGGGGGGGAGGGGGAGACGTGCAGGAGGCAGCTGATGGATGTTTCTCTCTCATCGATGTTTCTAACTCTCTCTCTCCCTTCCTCTCTGAAAAAAATTAATAAAATATATTTAAAAAAAAAATAAATTGACGACCTTATTCCACTAATGTTATTTCTTAAAAGATTAAGAAAATAAAAATCTGTAAGAGATCTTTTAGTGAAAAATAAAAATGAAAACATTACAAATTTTATTTGTATTTTACCTTGTCATCAAAAGTACTTAGTGCAATTTTTAACAGATGCATTTAACAATGTAAAAATGAGGTTTTAAAAGAAGGCAAATGTCAAGGGCCGAGGTAGAAAAGGGTAGAGAGAGCCAAATATATGGTGATGGAAGATGATTTGACTTTGGGTGGTGAGCACACAATGCAATATGCTGATCATGAATTACAGAAATATACACTTGAGCCCTGGCTGGTGTTCTCAGTGGTTAGTGTCGGCCTGTGCAGTGAAGGGTTGAGGGTTCAATTCCTAGTCAAGGGCACATACCTGGGTTGCAGGTTCAATCCCTGGCCCCAGTCAGGACACATGCCAAAGCAACCAATCAATGTGTCTCTCTCACATCAATATTTCTCTCTCCCTCTCTTCTTGCGCTAAAAGGCAATGGAGGAGTGACATCAGAGGAATGGCGCTGTGACAGCACACCTTGTCCCTTCCCCTTGAAATTTCATCAGCTTAACCAACTATAATTCAACAAAGAAATCCCTGCTCAACACAGATGCACACCTGAGAGACCCACGCACTGAAACATCTAAAGGTGGGCAACCAGTAATAAATGGGGAGATGAGAAGGGAGGAAACGCAGATGGCCTGCAGATGCAGCCCTGCAGCCAGGAGCTCGAAGCTCGGCTGGGAAAGAGGAGAAAGCCTGTGGCAGCAGGCACTTCCTGTGGCCAGAAGAAACAGAGCTGCAGGAAGCGGGAGCAGGTGGGGGTGGGGGGTGGTGTGTGCGTAGCTCCACAGGGCAAAGCGGCGAGGGAGCAAACCGTATCTGAGTCAGCAGCAGCCTGACAGAGCAGGGGTTCTGCTGTGCAGTTCTCCACTGTCGGCTGGCGGTGGTGTTTCAGACAAAGAAATGGAACCACAGAGCCCTGCCGCCACTTGGACTCCCAAAACTCGCCTCCTGTTGCCCTTGGAGTCGGGTGCAGGAGCATATTATTTGTAAACCAAGAGCTGTTGCAGTAGAACCACTATTTTCCCCTGTGACTGATCCCTAGGAGTTGTGCTTGAGGCAGTACCCCATGGAGATCAGGGGTCACCATTGTGATGAGGGCAAAACAAACCCTATCCCCAAGCAGTGTTGGCTATACTCTCTTTTAAGGAAGCTGTGGAAGTCTAGAATGGGAGATCACAGAGGTAAAAAATCTTGCAATTCACCATCTACTAGAACATAGCAGAAAGACCCTATTCAGAGAAAGCTGCTATATAGAAGGCCATTAATATAGACAGGTATTCATGCCTAGGGAAAGGAGAACAGCAAATACCATGAATAACCACAGTAATGAGGATGAGCAGAAAGAAAATGAAAAATCCCCAGAAAGCAAGCTGGAACACATGGAAATATGTAATATAAATGACAGATTTCAAGACTGCAGTTCTGAAAATACTCAACAACATGAGAAAATACAGACAAGCAATTTAGCACACTCAGAAAACAAATCAATGAACAAAACAGGTACTTTACGAAAGAGATTGAAACTTTAAAAAAGAAGCAATTAGAAATCCTGGAAATGAAGCATGCAATTAAGATTAATAGTGAACTACTGAACATAGAAAACAGAGCCAACCAGATGGAGGAAAGAATTAGTGATATTGAAGATAGGAATCAAGAAATGACGCAGAGGGAAAAAGAGAGAGACCTGAGCATAAAGAAAAATGAAAGAGCTCTACAAGAACTATCTGACTCCATCAGAAAAAGCAATATTAGAATTATAGGCATTGCAGAGGAGGAGGAGAGGGAGTAGGCAATGGAGAGTCTACTCAAATAGCAGATGAGAACTCCCCAAACCTATGGGAAGAACTAGGTCCTCAAATCCAAGAAGCAAACAGAACACATAGTTACCTCAATCCAAAGAGGCCCTCTCCAAGGCACTTGGTATTAAAACTGTCAAAAATTAATGACAAAGAAAACATTCTCAGAGCAGCCAGGAAAAGAAGGGAGTGATGTACAAAGGAAAACCCATCAGAATTTCATCCGCCTTCTCAGCAGAAACTCTACAAGCCAGAAGAGAGTGGAACCAAATATTCAAACGTCTGAAAGACAGAGGTTACCAGTCATGAATAATATATACAGTAAATTTACCCTTTAAATATGGAGGAGAAATAAAGATGTTCCCAAATATACAGAAGCTGAGAAGTTTATTACCAGAAAACTTCCATTTCAGGAAATACTCAAGGGAGTTATTTTACCTGAAACAGAGAATGTAAGGTCACAACACTATGAGTAAGATCACCAAAAAACTTACAGCATGAACAGGGATTATTTGTGACAACAAAAACATAAAAAGAAGGGGGGTAAAAGTCTGAACTGGCAAAGGAGAATGAAGATCAGATGCACTCAAAAGAAAAACAACTATGGTATGTATGCAACTTTATTTTTTATAAACCTAATGATAATCACACACAAAAATCCCCAAACCAGGACATAAAGCTTTAAAAAAAAAGAGGAAAAAAGTATGAAATACCACCAAACAAAAACAACAGACAGAAACACAAAGGAGAAGAACCAATGGAGGCCCAGAGCTATCCTCAAACATCAAGTACCCTATATGTAAGTGGTCTGAATTCACCAATTAAGAGGCCCAGAGCGAGTGCACTTCTCTTTTCCATCAAAGACTGAAGACTGAGCTAAAACACTGAAGATGTCTCACTGGAGCAGAGCAGACTGGCACAGAATGGAGAGCAGAGCACAGCGATGCAGACCAGTGCAGAGCAAAGCAGACATTGAGGAGCAGAGCTGTCTACTGGGGAAGGGTCTGGCCCAGGGCTGCCAGGCATAATCAATCCCAGTATCTTTCTAAATCTCTCTCTTCTCTTGGCTTCTATGCCTACTTTCCCCCAAACCACACTCCATGTTTTTCTTCTTACCTCCCTGGCAGCTCACACTCAGCCTCCTCTTCGCCCCACCCCACTGATAAATGTTGTCATGTCCTTGGCCTCCATTCCAGACTCTACGTTTTTGCCATCTACACCCTCCCCCAAAGGGACGTCATCCCTTCCCATGGCTTTAAACATCACAACATGCTCAGGACTCCTAAATTCTTATCTCCAGCCCAGACCTCCCCTTCACCCCTGGACTTCCAGACACAGCCATCCAACGGTAACCAGACTTTTCCAAGTGGGTGCATCATAGACATCTCAAGTTGGACACACCCAAAAGAAGACTTTTTGTCTTTCCATACCAAATGTGTTCCCTCCTGTCTCCTCATCAGTATATGTTACCACTATACCCCCAGTTGCTCAAGACCCAAACCTAGGGGTTATCTTAGATTCCCCCCTTTCTAGCACCTCTCCACTTCCAGCCTCTCAGCAAGTCTTCTTGGCCTTATCGTCTCAGTAGACTCTGTATCTGTCCACTTATCACCCCTTCACTGCACCACCCTAGTCATTCTCTTTTCTTCTTCAGACTATGGGAAGAGCCTCCTAATTGGTATCTCTATTTCTAGACTTGCCGCCCCCCTCCCCTCCCCTTTTCTTTGAGAACTCTTTTAAGGCCATAAATAGAGTATTCACTTCTCTGTTTAGAACCAATACTGGCAAAAAAAGAGGCACCGAGTAGCAGAGTAGATAAAAAAAACAAAACCCAACCACATGCTGCCTACAAGAAACACATTTAAGTTGCTAAGAAAAAGGTATTTGCAAAGTAAAAGGGTGGAAAATGATTCTCCAAGCAAATAACATCCACAGAAAAGCACATGTAGCCCCACCTGTATCTGACAAAATGGATTTCAAGATAACAAAGATAAGAGACAAAGATGGAACTTTATAATGATAAAGGGAACACTGCATCAAGAAAACATAACACTTCTTAATATATATGCAGCCAATCAGGGAGCACCAACATATATAAAACAACTACTCACAAAGCTAAAGGGAGAAACGGATCAAAACACAATCATAGTTGGAGACCTTAATACTCCATTGACAGCTCTAGACAGATCAACCAAACAGAAAGTCAATAAAGAAATATCGGCCTTAAATGAAACACTAGACCAAATGAACATAATTGTCATTTACAGAACCTTTCATTCCAGAACATCAGATTATACATCCTTCACCAGTGCACATGGAACATTCTTAAGGATAGACCATATGTTGGGTCACAAAACTAGCATCAACAAATTCAAGAAGGTTGAAATGATACCATGCATATTCTCTGACCACAATGCCTGGAAACTAGGAATCAACTGCCAAAAGGAAGTAAAGAAACCCACACATACGCGGAGATTAAACAACATACTACTAAGAATGACTGGGTTAAAGAATAAATAAAAGATGAGATCAAAAGATATATAAGTGAGAATGACAATATGACATATCAGAACTTCTGAGATGCAGTGAAAGAAGTAATAAGAGGGTCATTACAGGCCTATGTCAAGAAACAAGAGAAATCCCAAGTAAATAACCTAACATCACATCTTAAAGAACTAGAAAAAGGAGAATAAAAGCAACCCAAAGTCAGCAGGAGAAAGGAAATAGTAAAAATTAGAGCAGAACTGAATGAAACAGAGGACAAAAAGACTTTACAAAAAAATTAATAAAACAGCCCTAACTGGTTTGGCTCAGTGGATAGAACCATCTACTGGCAAAAAAAAAAAAGAGGCAAGAGGCAGGCGATCAATGATTCTCTCTCATCATTGATGTTTTTCTATCTCTCTCTCTCTCTCTCTGAAATCAATAAAAATATATTTTAAGTAAAAGAACCCCCCAACAGAAACCTATTTTCATGTTGACCAATGTCAACCCAATAAATTTAATAAAAAATAAATAGATAAATTTTTAAAAAATCAATGGAAAAAATATCTTCAGGTGAGGATGAACAAAAAACCAAACAAGCAATAAGAAATGTACACTTGAAACCTATATAATCTTATTAACCAATGCCACCCCAACAAATTTAATTTAAAAAAAAAAAAAAAAAAAGAGACCTAACCGGTTTTGCATGTCGGCCTACAGACTGAAGAGTTGTGGGTTCAATTCCAGTCAAGAGCGCGTACTCAGCTGCAGGCGCAATCCCTGGCCGGGTCGAGATGTGTGCGGGAGGCAACCAATCAATGTGTCTCTCTCATATCAACGTTTCTCTCTCTGTCCCTCCCCTTCCCTTCCACTCTCTTTAAAAATCAATGGAAAAAATATCCTTGGGTGAGGATTAGCAAAAAAAAAAATTAAATAAATAAAATAAGTAAAAAAAAAAAAGAACTAAATATAAAACATCTAAAATAGCAAAACAAACACCCCCCCCCCCCCCCCCCGAAAAAAACCAACAACAACAAAAGGCAAACAGAATGACTTAATTTAAAGTTTGGGACTGCGAATCCCACCTACTGACGCAGGAAGGAGAGCACCCCTGTGCTGCATCTGACCTTGAACAGCTGGATCCACCGCTTCTGCTCCATCTGGATGCACTGCTGCATCTCGGCGCTCGTGGTCACCCCGATGCTCTGAAACGCGGTGACGTACTCCTCCCGGACCTCGGGCTTGGTCTCCGGGTAAGCTAGCTTGATGATCCCAAGGCAGGCATCGCGGAGGCAGCGGGACAGCACCACCAGCTCTTCCAGAGTGAAAGGCATCAGGGATGATTGTCTCTGACCTGTGGCTGGAAAACAAGCCAACTCCCATCACAATTTTAGGAAAGTTCTCACACACCGACAGACTTAGAAGAATGAAGGCTTCCCTGTCCTCCATGGGCTTGGAGAGGTGAGGCCAAGGGGCCAGCAACAATTGGATTCCTCAGGTCTCACCTTCTATGGGGTCCCCGAAGAATTCATTATCATGTATGGAGATCAGAGAGTGACTAAACAAGGAGCTGAACAGGTAGAAGAGCGGGATGATGCGGCTGGAATCTTCAAAGGACATGGGAGAGCCCCTTGATATCACCTGAAGCAGTGGCACCATCGACCTAAGTGGGGAGGAGAGAAGACACGACACCAGACAAACACAATCAGGGAACTTCACATTCATGGGAGCAACGAATCTACCTCAAGGAAAGGTGAAGTCCTTCTAACAATGTAGGCTAATAAACAACAGACTAAAACCCAGGAACCAACCGGCCACTCTTTACTCATGGGGCCCAAGGACAGCCCTCAGAGGAGAGCGGCAGTATGCCAGGCCACTGTTACTGATGCACACTTTACAGTATGTTGAAATGCCCCCTCCCCCTCTATTTCACACATTCAACAAAGCAGACCATCTGGTGCCATGAAAAATTTATCCAGCTACTTAACATTCAGGAACATTCACACAGGTGAATATTGAACCCCGTCAGAAACTGCAGGAAGAAAGTCTCCCCTTCTCAACCCTGGGCCCTGTTTCTATTGTCCAAGTTCATCACCTAGCTCTGTTACTGCTTCTGCTTTTACGAGCAGTCACTGACCACACAGAGCAGTCTAAGGTGAGGGGGTCCTGAGAGAGGTTTGGAGTCTCCTCACCTGTCAAGGGCTGTAATGCATTACACATACTTCACCCCCTCCAATCTGTTCCCTTTCTCTCATGGTTGAATGAGGTCCCATGGTCCCCTACAGCAGGTCCAATCAATCCTGGGCAATTGATGCTGTGGGCACCGTGAGTATCTATTTCCACAAAGCCACACGAGGAGAGATGTGGCCCGCTCTGTACAGATGACTTGGACACATGGCTCCTCTCACTCGAGGCTGACTGTCCCTGACACGAAGGCACTAAAACAGGACCCTCCTTTCTCTGCAAACCACATTAAAAAGCTCGACGTCAGGATCCTCAACACGAGACGCCTAGCCCATCTAATACATCACACCTAACCACACTGCCGATGAAGGCACACTCAAATGCTGGACACGCCACCCTCACCCCCCAAACATTCCTTCTTTCAACTTCTTACCCTCACCTCCAAAGAAGCCAAACAAGAAAATAAAATAAAACAAAAAGAAACACTCTTCTTTACAGCCTGGCCCTAAACCTGGGCCTTCCTCTCATTCTTGTGGGCTGGCTCCCAGCTGGGCCCTGGACGAGGCTGTATCTCCAGGGCATGAGCCTCACGTGCAGGTGCAGCCTGAGTTCTGTCCCCAGTAAACTGAGTCACACATGCCACCTTTCTGCATGACAGTGTGGAGGGACCAACTTAGACCTCTGACAGAGGGGACGATCCTTATGGGAATAGCCTAAGACAGTTTGCATGAACATTCATTTCTCTACCTGTTACTCATTCAGTTTCAATATGTAAAGATTCTTGCCTTCAAGTGACATGATTCAGATAAGAAAAATTAAATTATTTCAACATAAAGTTTTAAAAACCAACTTCTACAATATTTGATATCTTTTAATATTTGTAATGGTACTAAATTTGCTTCAGTTCGGCCAGTGTGGCTCATTGGTTAAGCATTGAATTATGAACCAGGAGGTCACAGTTCAATTCCCGGTCAGGGCACATGCCCGGGGTCGCGTGCTCAATCCCTAGTGAGGGGTGGCAGGAGGCAGCCAATCAACGATTCTCTCTCATCATTGACGTTTCTATCTCCCTTTCCCTTCCTCTCTGAAATCAATAAAAATGTTCAAAAAATTTGCTTCAAATCTGTATTTTCAATCTCAAAAGCACAGGCAAGTCATATGGAACAAAGAAATGTCAAGTCTCTGTTTTCCAAAAATGACTAAGAGTTTTTTGTTTTTTTGTTTTTTTTAATATATTTTATTGATTTTTTACAGAGAGGAAGGGAGAGAGATAGAGAGTTAGAAACATCGATGAGAGAGAAACATCGATCAGCTGCCTCCTGCACATCTCCCACTGGGGATGTGCCCGCAACCCAGGTACATGCCCTTGACCGGAATCGAACCTGGGACCTTTCAGTCCGCAGGCCGACGCTCTATCCACTGAGCCAAACCGGTTTCGGCATGACTAAGAGTTTTAAGAGAAATTTACCCTCAGATAAAGCCATACTCCTAATAATACAGATGAACTGCTGTAAAATTGGCACTGGTTACTTCTTTTTATGAAATTGAGACCATCTAGAAGTTATCTTCTAATATGAAATAAGCTAGATATAAGCAGTACTTAAAATACTATACAGTATTTTTTTATTATTTGCTACTTCCTTAAGCTCAATTTCTATGTCTGTGGGATACATACCCTGTGATCATCTGCGTTGTCATTGAGGATATGAGAACCCAAAGGTGCCTCAGAAACCTGGCATTAAAGGCTAAGCTGTAGAGAAGCCTAAAAAGGAATGGGGGAAATAAGAGTCAGTAAATACTTGCTCAATATGTTTCTTCCAAAAAGCAGTGAGCTGAGGAAACTGTACAATTTGGAATCTGTCTGTATTAACCCCTCAAATGCATGCGCCCCACGCCAGGCTGCAGGGACCCTGCCCACTGCTCCTGAGCGAAAACCCCGAACTGCCAGAGATCCCACCATAAGACAGCTGAGTTTGCTCCCTCTGAGGAGATGTTGCAGGATGTGAATATACTAGAATAGTATGCATTATACTAGAGGCCCGGTGCACGAATTCATGCATGGGTGGGGTTCCTCGGCCTGGCCAGCAATTGGGGTGATTGAGGGCATCTCACCCAGTCCTGATCGGGTGGCCTGGGGGAGGGACCGCAGGAGGTTGGCCAGCTGGCCAGGGGGAGGGACCACGGGACGTGGGCTGTGGGAGTGCACTGACCACCAGGGGGCAGCTCCTGCGTTGAGCGTCTGCCCCCTGGTGGTCAGTGTGTGTCATAGCAACCAGTCGACCAGTCGTTAACGGTTGCTTAGGCCTTTATATATTCACTAGAGGCCCGGTGCACAGAATTTGTGCAGGGGGGCGTGGCGGGGGGGCGGGAGAAGGGGAGTGTCCCTCAACCTGGCCTGCACCCTCTCCAATCCGGAACCCCTTGGGGGAATGTCCGACAGCCGGGTTAGGCCCGATCCCAAACTGGCAGTCAGACATCCCTCTTGCAATCTGGGACCACTGGTTCCTAACCGCTCGCCTGCCTGCCTGATCGCCCCTAACCGCCTCTGCCTGCCAGCCTGATCACCCCCTAACTGCTCCCCTGCCAGCCTGATCGCCCCCAACTGCCCTCCCCTGCCAGCTTGATCACCCCTAACTGCCTCTGCCTCGGCCCCCGCCACCGTGGTTTTCTCCAGAAGATGTCCGGTCTAATTAGCATATTACCTTTTATTAGTATAGATTAGTATAGATAGACTACAGAGGCCTGGTACACAAAATTAGTGCATGGGTAGGGTCCCTAGGCCTGGCCGGCGATCAGGGCCAATTGGGACCTTCCAGCTGCCGGCCAGGGCCTCCCTTTGTTCCGTGCTTCCCCCTGGCAGTCAGCGCATGTCATAGTGAGCAAACTCCCCATCAAACTCCTGAGGGGACAATTTGCATATTATATATATATATTTTAGAGATTATTACTGCTAATATACATTTTAAAAACTTTAAATACTTAGTGACTAATTTTAAGTCACCATTTTAAAAATATAATTTTTTAATTGATTTCTGAAAGGAAGGGAGAGAAGAGATAGAAATATCAATGATAAGAGAGAATCACTGATCAGCTGCCTTCAGTATGCCCCCTAGTGGGGATCTAGCCGACAACCCAGACATGTACCCTGACCTCCTGATTCATAGGTCGACGACATTCTACCACTGAGCCACATCAGCTGGGCTAAGTCACCATTCTTGAAATAACACATAAAAATTGGTGTTTAATGTTAACTAATCTCTAAAATATAACTTAAATCTAAAAATATATTTTAAAGGTAAGAAGCCCTCCTGTATAATCTCAACTTCATTACCAACTAAGGAACTCTGTGGCCCCTTTAAATGAGCTCTGTGTACACTGCGTTTCTGTAAGAGGACACACATGTTACAGCACAAACATCTAGGAGTGCAGGTGTCAGACATGAGACTGGGGACAGCAGAGAAGGTTAGGTCAGGGTAGTGGGGAGTGTGGCCTGAAGTGTACAGCTCTTGCTTTAGAGCTACCCTAGAACAGTCAGGAAAACCTCGGGTCATTCAGTCCAACGCCACTGAGCAATGTTCTCATGAGAAAAGAAGGGGCCGAACCACTTCAGCTCTAAGGCCTTCCCAGCTCAAACATGTGGTGATTCTACATAGAGTGTATCACACAACCCACGGCACGCCAACTGGGCGAGTCTCAAAATTAGGTTGAAAAATTTAAAAATCATTGGAATAATGAAAAAAGAATTACAGATAACACAGTAAGTCACAGGAGATCAGCAAAATAAACCATGTCACCGAGCATGCGAAAGCTCTGTCATGAATGTCCTGGCATATCCCACCTAAATTCACTTCAGAAAGACCACCCCCTACCTCCTCCTCCATGACACCAAAAACACCCACCACACACCAAGTAGATAAATAATGTGTGCTCAAATTTTAGTTTTCCTGACTTTATGGAGTTTTACATGCTAGACAACTACACAGAAAATAAGAAAAAATTGCATTGAAAAATATGAACTTTCAACATAAGAGAATTCTAGAAAGTAGTATTTCCTTGCCTTATTTCTCTTCAGTCAAGAAATTGAGTTCTTTTTAAAAAACGTATTATGTAGTATAATTTTATAAATATCAGGATTTCTTAAAACTATGGTAAATATAAATACTAAAATTTAGCACCTCAAAAATCTGAAAACTCACATATTTCGGTAAGTGCGCTACTTTTGCTCTTTCTAACAATAATACAACAACAAGGAAAAAGAAAATGAGCCATATTTCATCCCATCCTCCGAGAAAAAACCAGAATTAATACCTTGGTGTAAATCCTACATACAGATACTTTGTGTATATGTGCAAACAAAATGGGCTCCCTAACATACTCTCTTGTCACACACCTTTCACAAAAATTACAATTAACATCTTTCCACATATATCTGAAAGACCATTTTAATGGCTACACATTTCCAAAGCTATATTTCAAGTTAACTTTGAGACAATTACATTTCCTAAATTAATCACTCAATAGACAATAAAACAAATTTACTAAACAGGTCTATATTAGTGAAGGTTCTTTACATACCCTGGGACATATTAAAAACCACCCACTAAGATCCCACTTTTAGGAACATATCCTAAGAAATCCGAAACACCAATCAGAAAGAATATATGTACCCCTAAGTTCACAGCAGCGCAATTTACAATAGCTAAGATCTGGAAAGAATCCAAGTACCCATCAGTAGTTAAGTGGCTAAAAAAGCCGTGGTACATTTACACCATGGAATACTATGCAGAAGTAAAAAAGAAGGATCTCTTACCCTTTGAGACAACATGAAAGGATCTGGTGAGTATTATAAACAAAATAAGCAAGTCAGAGAAAGACAAGTATCACATGATCTCACTCATATGTGGAATCTACTGAACAAAATAAACTGATAAACAAAATAGATCCAGGGACATAAAGGCACAGAACAGACAGTCCAATCTCAGAGGGAAGGCAAGGGAGGGTGGGTGGGAAGAGATTAACCAAAGAACTTGTATGCAGAGAAGGGAAGATTGGCAGCATAGGTTAAAGACCATAATTGCTGCCTCCCACAACCATATCAAAAGTACAACTAAAATACAGAACCACCACCATCCAGAACCAATGGAAAGCTGGCAGAATATAAGTCCTACAATTAGATAAGTAAAGAAGAAAGCACACTGAGACTGGTAGGTGGTGCGGAGGCATGGAATAGACTGGTCCCGCATCCACGTGTGCCGCTTTTTTAATCGGGAGGGAGATCATCTCTGCGAAAGCCACCCAAAGGAGCAAGGGGTCCCAGCCCCACACCAGACCTCCAGTCCAGGATGCCAGAGCTGGCTAAAAGAAGTCCCTACGGGCAGTAAGAACTACAGGCTGTAAAAACCAGTGCGGACTGGGGCTCAGTGACACAGAGACTGCTGGAGTCCCAGCTGTTCCTCTTAAAAGGCCAGCACCAGGAACTGATCTTACAAGGTCCTGCTTCCTCTGAACTCCAGCACCACAGTGGGGCTCTGGGGGACACAGACACATACAGGTTGGAACTGGATTGTCTGGCATCAGGGCAGGAATTCGGGAGCGGCTTTCTCCCAGACGGAGATGCTTGCAGGGATCATTGTTCCTATGCTGGGATCTCCCCGGTCGCAGGGCTAACTAGTAGCCATTTCTGTTTGTTCCACTCAGGTGATTCCCTAAGACCCTGCCTCATCCAATTTCCAACCCTAAACTGCCAGTTTGCCATCTGAACGTGACTTCAGACTAGACTCAACTATAACATCATTGTGTGCAGAAATGTTAAAAACTCATGAATTGTGCAGTGGCTTTGTGTATGAATGGCCTGTCCTTGCTCAGGGAGCCCCAATCCTATCAGTAAAAGGCCCAAGACCTGGCACTAGCACCAATCTGCCTTGCTTCATAGTTGGGCCTCATCTGGGCACTTCCAAACCTGATATAAAGAGGAGGAATCTGCAGATCTCCCTGTAGCTCCTATTGGGTGATCAAGGCAACGGCTGACTATGCACCTCCCTGGAGACCCAAGAGCCAGTGTACCTAGTGGTCAGTGTGAGACCATACCACATTACAACTCTACACATCCATAAGCAACACACTCAAGGAGCAGCAAAGCTCCAATGAAGCAAGTCCTGTTCCATAAGGGTGTCTCCTTCACAGCAGCTCTCCCACTGTAGTCACAGGTGGTCCTCACAGCCAATTGGCCTGGAGGTCAATTCCTCCCAGTGACACCAACAGCAATCAAGTCTCAACTACAACATGACTGTGCTCACAGCCCACAAGGGGTGCACCTAGAGTACCCTGCTCAGGTGACTGGGGAGGCTGAGCCACTGGGCTCTATAGAACACCTACTACACAACACCATTCTACCAACTCAAGGAGACATACAGGTCTACCCAATACATAGAAACAAACACAAGGAAGCAGCTAAAATGCAAAGACAAAGAAACATGTCACAAATGAAACCAATGGAAAAAAGCAAACTTTGGATATAGAATTCAAAACCAGTTATAAGGTTACTTAAAAATCTTCTAGAAAACAGACATTGGAGGAAGGGAGGAGGCCAAGAGCCAAAGAATGCAGCAACCTCAAGGAGCTGGAAGAGGCAAAGAACACTCTTCTCAGGATCCTCCAGGAGGTGCCAGCACTGCCATCCCTGGACTTCAAGTCCCAGAAGACTTATTTCCAACTTTTGACCTTCAGAACTATTGCCTGAAGAAAAGCCAAATAAATTGTCTTAGTTGCTCCTGAGGCCAATGATGGATGAAGGAAAGACAGATGGACAATTTTCATAGCTGCACCAAGATGTGTTTCATCTTAAATGTTTAGAAAAACCATAAAGTAATGAAGAATCTATCTGTGACAACATAAATGAAACTGGGAGGATTAAAAATGGCAGCAGAGTAGGAGGATGCTGCACAGACATGCTCCCAGGAACAAGCTGGAATTACAACTGAAATATGGAAAGGCTTTCTGAATAATCAACGGAAAACTCACAGGAGAGAACCCTGATACCCAAGGACCGAAGGTGGTGACTGCAAGAGAATGGTAAGAGAGGTGGAGGCACGAATGGGCTGGCTGGGCTGGCACCTACAGATGGCAACTGAAGTCCTGGAGAGATATCTCAGCTTTGGGGGCGTGGGGGTGGGGAACCACTGAGAACTCTGGGATCTAATCCCCAAGCTGGGCTCCCAGCAGACAGCAAAAAACTGAGAAGGGTACCCACATAACATCTAGCTGTGAAAAGTAGTGGGGTCTCTGCCAGGGACTGGCAGCTGAAAGTTCGAGCACCTTCTTAAAGGGCCAACGCACAAAAAAATTCCCTGTGGAGCCATCCACCTTGTGCTCTGGCGGGGGGGGTGGGGGGGGGGGTGTGTTTGAGAAGGGGAGGGTAAAGTGGACTGGAGCTGTGCAAGCAGAACATAGGACTGGGGTTTTGGGGGATAGAGCTCAGAAGGCAGACACCCCCAGTTTCCTGGGCTGAGTCATTCCCTCACACAGCGGAGGACATCTTTCCCACACAGACATTTGCCTTGCCTGGGTGATGACAGTCAACACATCCTATTAGAAAACACCTTGCCCTGAGGTCACTTAAGAGACTAAAAATAACAATTAGCCTCTACCCAGAAGCAACTACCCCACCCTGTTAAAAAAAACTCTCACCACACATGAGGTGGATTGCCTGGGAGCAATTTCAAATTGGAATCCTATCAGTCTGTGGACAGAGGTGGTCTCTGGAGGGGTTGAGTCTTTGCCTGATCTAATTAGCCAGGAGCAGCGTTTGACACTGACCTGCACTAGAGATTGAGAGATGTAGAGGATCTACCTAATACAGAGTCCCAAACCCAAACAGGCAGCCAAAATGAGGAGACAAAGAAACAACCTCCAAATGAAAGAACTAGTGAATTCTCTAGAAGAAGAGATAAATAAAGCAGAGATAAGAAATTTATTTGAAACAGAGTTCAGAGTAATGATGTTAAAAATGCTCAACAGTATGAAAAAAATATATAGTAACTATGAAAAAAGAATAGTCTGAGATAAAGAATGACATAACACAAATAAAGGACACATTGGAAGGAGTACACAGCAGATTAGGAGAAGCTGGGATCAAATCAGTGAATTAGAGGACAGTTGAAAATATCACTCAATTAGAGAACCAAAAAAGAAAAAAACAATTAAAAAACAAGAGGACAGCTTAAGGGAGCTGTGGGACAATGTGAAACGTAACAATTTTAGAATAGTAGGTGTGCCAGAAGAGGAAGAAAGGGAGAAAGGAATAGAGAAGGTGTTTGAAGAAATAATGGTAGAAAACGTCCCTAAACCTGGTAAAGGAAAAAGTCACATAAGTTCAGGAGGCACAGAGAACCCCAAACAAGAAGAACCCAAACAGACCCACACATCATAATTAAAATGCCAAAAATTAAAGACAAAGAGAGAATCTTAAAGGCAGCAAGAGAAAAGAAAACTGTTACCTACAAAGGAGTTCCCATAAGGCTGACACCTGATTTCTCATCAGAAAGGCCAGAAGGGAATGGCATAAGTACTCAAGGTAATGGAAAGCAAGGAGCTGAGACCAAGATTACTATATCCAGCAAGGCTATCATTCAAAATAGACGGTCAAATAAAGAGCTTCCCAGACGAAAAAAAAAAAAAAAAAAAAAAAAAAGGCTAAAGGAGTTCATCACCACCAAGCCAGCATTACAAGAAATGCTAAAGGGACTGCTGTAAGGGATTGCTGAGGAGAAGATACAGAGAGAGAAACCTAGCCACGCAGAATTAAAATGGCTATAAATAGGTACCTCTCAATAATAAACCTAAATGTAAATGGATTAAATGCTCCAATCAAAAGGTGTAGAGTAGCTGAATGGATACAAAAACATGACCCAAGTATATGCTGTCTACAAGAGACCTACCTCAAAGCAAAAGACACACACAGGATGAAAGTGAAGGGATTGAAAAAAATTTCCATGCAAATGGAAAAGAAAATAAAGCTGGAGTAGCAATACTTATAGCTGACAAAACAGACTTTAAAAGCATCATGCTAAGCGAAATAAGCCAGTTGGAGAAAGATAAATACCATATGATCTCACTTATTAGTGGAATATAATGAAGCCAATAAACTGATGAACTAAAATAGAGCCAGAGGGGAGAAATATTCTAGAATATTCTTATTTTCAGATTTTTAATGTTTCCTACAACTTCTGTGATATTATACTATGTTAGTATAGTTTTCATAATATTATTATACTTAAAATCGTTTTATTCTTGAAATATTGTTTACTGCATGTAAGATCATTTTTCCTGAATAACTGGTGTTTATTGCATGTAACATTATATTTAAGATCATTTTCCTTGAAATATTAAGGTTTACTGCATGTAACTTTAAAAAATAAAAATAAATAAAAATAAAAACAAAACAAGAAACAACAACAACAAAATCTTCTAGAAATCTCTAACAAAATGGAAAAGGACCAGTCAGAAATTATGCATACACTGACTGAAATAAATAATAATATACAGGAATTCAACAGTCGAGTAGCAGATTCTGAGAAATCAACGATTTGAAATATAAGGAAGCAAAAAGCACCCAATCAGAAGAGCAAAAAGAAAAAAGAATCCAAAAATATGAAGATAGTATAAGGAGCCTCTGGGACAACTTCAAGATTACCAACATTCGTATAATGGGAGTGCCAGAAGGAGAAAGAGAACAAGATATTGAAAACCTATTTGAAGAAATAATGACAGAAAATTTCCCCTACCTGTGAAAGAAATAGACTTCAAAGTCCAGGAAGCACAGAAAGTCCCAAACAAGAGGAACCCAAAGAAGCCCACACCAAGACACATCATAATGAAAATGCCAAAGGTTAAAGACAAAGAGACACTTTAAAGTAGTAAGAGAAAAGCAGTTAGTTACCTACAAGGGTGTGCCCATACAACTGTCAGCTGAATCCTCAACAGAAACTTTGCAGGCCAGAAGGGAGTGACAAGAAATATTCAAAGTAATGAATAGCTAGGACCTACAACCAAGATTACTCTACCCAGCAAAGCTATCATTTAGAACTGAATGTCAGATAAAGAGCTTCCCAGACAAGAAAAAGCTAAAGGAGTTTATCACCACCAAACTAATATTAATGAAACTAGAGGCTCAGTGCATGACATTCGTGCACTGAGGGG
Organism: Myotis yumanensis; assembly: GCF_028538775.1. NCBI lineage: Eukaryota > Metazoa > Chordata > Mammalia > Chiroptera > Vespertilionidae > Myotis > Myotis yumanensis. The sequence goes on from NW_027223760.1 coordinate 985,585, forward strand.
GTAGGGGTCCCTCAGCCCGACCTGTGCCTCTCACAGTCCAGGACCCCTCAGGGGATGTCCATCTGCCTCAGAGGCAGGCGAGGCTCCCGCCACCGCTGCTGCGCTCGCCAGCTGTGAGCCCAGCTTCTGGCTGAGCAGCACTCCCCCTTTGAGAACACAGTGACCACCAGGGGGCAGCTCCTGCATTGAGCGTCTGCCCCCTGGTGGTCAGTGCGCATCATAGTGAACCGTTGTTCTGCCATTCAGTCGATTTGCATATTTGTCTTTTATTATATAGGCTGCTGAAGGGTATTCTTTAAGAATGGGAAGAAGAAGAAAAGAAAAAGATAAAAAATGTGAACAAAATGGCAACAAATACATACCTATCAACAACTGAATCTAAAAATCAAAAGAAATAAGAAACCTAATGAACAGAATAAACTGGTGAATAAAATAGGATCAGAGGCATGGAAATGGAACAGATTGACAATTCTAGAGGGAAGGGATGAGGAGTTGGGAAAGAGATTAAAGAAAGTTCTTGTATGCATATATACATTACCTATGGACACAGACTATAGCGTGGTGAAGGCCTGGGGTGGGGCGGGAACTAGGTGGAGAGGGCAATGGGGGGAAAAAAGAGGGACATCTGTAATAATCTCAACAATAAAGTTAAAAAAAAAAGGACTTGTATGCATATATGCATAAACCCATGGACACAGACAACAGAATGGTGAAGACCTGGGGGGTAGGTGGGCTAGAAGGGGTAAAACAAAGGGATATATGTAATACTTTTAACAATAAGGGTTTTTGTGTTTTTTTTTAAGTAAAATAATGCAATAAAGACATCTGGTGGAACAACCGGTCGCTATGATGTGCACTGACCACCAGGGGGTGTGCGCAGAAAATGGCAGGTGTCGGCAGCAGGTGGCAGAGCGCGGAACATGGTGGGCGTTGGCTGCAGTGGGATGTTGGAGCAGGTGAGCGGGGGCGCCAAACCAAGGCTTCTCCACCTCCACCTGCTCCCAAGGGGTGATTGGGGCTGGCAGCTGCCTCTCGCACCCGCTGCTTGCACCCACTGCTGGCCCTGATTGCTCGGCACCGTCAGCGGATGTGAGTGGTGGCTGCCGGCCCTGATTGCCCCTGAGGGCTTCTCCACCTCCCCCTGCTCCTGAGGGGCAAATCGGGCAGCAGCTGCCACTCGCACTCACCGACGGTGCTGGCCCCACTCGCACCCACTACTGGTGCCAGCCCCAATCTCTCTGCGCCATCAGTGGGTGTGAGCAAGGCCAGTGCCATCAGCGTGTGGGAGCAGCAGCGGCGGGAGTAAGGCTGCCAGTAGACAGGGGATTGGGAACCGTGGCAAGAGGGGCCGGGCAGGGGTTTGGAGGATGGGCTGAGACCCGCCTCTGTGCCCACTGCAGCCTCGCGGCCCACAATTCCTTTCAAGATGCATGAGTTTGTGCACTGGGCCCCTAGTTAAAAAATAATACTAACAAACAAACAAAAACTACCCACTAGGTTTTGTTTGGCTGAGACAAGCCCATGAGTAATCAGTATAGGGCAGTGATGGCGAACCTATGACACGCGAACTCATTTTTTTGTTGATTTTTCTTTGTTAAATGGCATTTAAATATATAAAATAAATATCAAAAATATAAATCTTTGTTTTACTATGGTTGCAAATATCAAAAAATTTCTATATGTGACACGGCACCAGGGTTAAGTTAGGGTTTTTCAAAATGCTGACACGCCAAGCTCAAAAGGTTCGCCATCACTGGTATAGGGCAACACTGTGAGGACTGTTTCTAACTCAGGCCACTGTCTGCAGGGACCACTAAAGTTATTAACCCTTTGCAGTCGTATTAAATTTGGACATGGATGTCGTACTGGTCGGAATTAATTTCCATTGAAAGAGCAGTGATACATAACATGCAAGATTATGAAGGATAAACAAGATTTATTCATTCTTTTTTGGAACTACGTCACTACTAGTAGATTCACTACAAACGTTATCACTTTCTACGTCAGAGTCAGTATTCAAGGTGCCAAAATAAAACTCTTCATCGTTACTTTCAGATTCGCAGTACACTTCTTTCGGTAACTTTCTTTTTGCCATTTTGGAGTATTATTTTGAAATATCTTAACAAGCGAGAATGCCTAATTACAGTTAAACGTAATTTGTAAAGCTTTATCTGAAATTCTGCGAAGTATCTCCGAAGCTTGTCGATTTCTTCACTCTCAAAAGGCGACTGACTCGCCACGGTGTTTTGCATGGCGAGTGTGGAACGACCGCGTTTGTTTATATTGAGTTTCGATATCTCCGATTTGTCGGGGCAATGTTTTGGTTCGTGACAAGGTCGCTTAGACACTTAAGAGCTTTCAGAGAAATTATGAACTGATACATGAATGAATAGAGTTAAGATTCGTACGGTTCCTTGCTGTGGTGGTTGAGAGCAGACAAACGACCGCAAAGGGTTAAGAGACATACAGAGGACAGCAGCTTGCACACAGGCAGGAAAGGTGGGGAGAGCAAGGCATCCTGAGCTCCCTGTACGTAGGTTGTCACAGGTACAAGAAACGGGACAAGCCAGCCACCCAAGGCCCCTCCACTCCTGCAGCCACAGATGCAGTCCTGACCCAGTGATCTCCTGCTGCAGGTGTCCTTTGCTAGGAAAGCAACACTAAAATGCATTTCACCTCTCACTAATGCAAGATGAAAAATAAATTCCAAGTTTCCTTAATGACAATAAAAACTTTAAGACATATTTGTTACAGGCAACTTGCTAAATACTTTTATTTCACAGACAAACTAGCAGTTAGACCAGAAGATAAGTTTTAGACACACAGCTGTGTTAATTGAGCATTCCAGCGCTAAATCCACACCCAGTTTAAACAGATAGCACCCGTTTCCCTGACAACTGAGTGCCTTTCACTTTAAGATGAACAGACACAGACAGGAGCTGTGCTCAGGCTGCAGGCTGAGCTAATGGGGAAGTAGCACTCACCACCTGTTGCTTCCCTGAGATTCCCCCCTTACTTTGTCTTAACATGATTTTTCAAACAGAGTTTAAATCACCTTCATGTAGGCTTTTCCAAGGTTTACGCGCATTTCCTATGAAACAATTATTCACAATGTTTAGAAGTTCTGAGCAGCTGAAAACTCACTACAAACTATATGCTGAGTCGGCTTCCTAAGGAGAAGCGCGTCAGCAGCTACCACCAGTTTGCCATCTGAATGTGACTTCCGACTCATGAGCTGGCCCTAGTCGGTTTGGCTCAGAGGGTCAAGCGTCGGCCTACAGACCAAACGATCGTGGGTTTGATTCCGGTCAAGGGCACATACTTTGGTTGCAGGGTCCTCCCTGGCCCGGTCCCTGGTTGGGTCTCGTGCAGGAGGCAACCAATCGATGTGTTTCTCTCACATCGATGTTTCTGTCTGTCTTTCCCTCTCTCTTTCACTCTCTGAAAATCAATGGAAAAATATCCTCGGGTGAGGATTAACAACAAAAAAACAAACAAAACCCTTATGAATTCTATTTGACCTATCAAGACAATGCAAATTTTAACATAAATCAAGAGCCAATTAACTCTACTGATTATACTGAGAATATCACTGATAATAAAAGAAAAAATAAAATCACAGGCAAAAAAGCAACTTTCTCTCTATAGGTACCTCCTCAGTATTTCTTCTAAAACACTATAAAAATGTGTTTACAGAAACATAAACAGGAAACATAACTCTATGTTTGCCTTCACTGAAGTAACCTGCACAATCATTCCGTACCCAATGACTGAAGCTATGGACCGGCACACCGAGAGCGCAGAGCCCGTTACCACCGTTCTTCCTGGCGCTGAGACAGCAGCGGAGTCGCGCGCACCTCCAGGACACACACTGTCTACATCAGAGTGACTGACTGCTCACAGGTAAGTTGGCTCATTCTATTCATTTTTGGTAGAAAAATCAAGCACATATTGTAATAAAATGATTTGTGATGCTTTAAGATGTGATGTATTTACAAGAAAACTATAGGCAAATTATATCAACCGCTCTGATCCCTAAAACACTACCTTTAAAAGTCTAAGTTTTTTGACAATAGAACAAAAGAGCCAACCCCCAAAAAACATGCCCATCTACCCACCTTAAGTGTAAAGCGTAACTCCTTAAAATCTTCCCTCTAAAAGGGAGTCCCTACCGTAAAATGAAAATTTCACTGGAATAAGAGAGGAGAGATCTCAGTCTATAAACTCGGGAAGGCTTCTGAAAGATGGTGACCTGAGCATGAACCTACAGACAACTGGGCCAAGAAAGGTGAGATGAGGAGGAGGAAGGTGCATCTTGGACAGAGACTAGTGTGGGAACAAGGAGAGAGGCCGGAGCCAGCACCTGGGATCAGGAGAATGCAGTAAGGACACATGGCCAAGACAAAGCATTTTATGACTAGAAATGAAGTTAGAGAGTTCCCAAATGCCCGTCAGGAAGGCTCTCCACACGTCAGTGAGCTAAGGAGTGGGAATGCTCCCCTGGATGCAAAGGGGCTTGACGGGTTGGTGTCTAAGCAAGAGTGAAATAATTAGGGTTATATTTTGACAAGACAGTCAGGCAAAACGTGACAGAAAGTGCAGTACTCATGTGTCATGGTGTCCGAGCGCATGCCAGGAGTCGCTGAGGGAGGGTGCCTCAGCCTCGAGGCCAGGCCAGCACTCCAGCAGGATGTTCTGTAATGATGACAATGGCCTAAGCCACCGCCACACTGACTACTGGGTATGTGGAACATGGCAAGTGTGACTAAAGAACTGGGTTTGTGCTCCGATTTTAATTAAAGTGCAGTGGCCATGTTCCCAGGGGCTCCCTATACCAGCCCCAGCATGACTCAGGCTGGGGAGAGACTGGTTAGTCCTGGCATGTGCAGGGGTCTGAGGACAGGCCCTGTGACCCAGGCTGGGGAGAGACTGGTTAGTCCTGGCGTGTGCAGGGTCTGAGGACAGGCCCTAGTAGTGGCTTAGAGGAGTCTGAGCCCAAAGGGGGAGGAAGCCACATGTGAGAGAGAGATCACCCAGAGAAGGAAACACTGACACAGAGACAGAGAGGCCTGCAGAGGAGCCGTGGAGGAGCAGCCAAGGGGTCGAGGAGAACCTCATGAGAATGGGGTCTGTGGGGGTGACAGGTGCGAGGAGTCAGGAGAGGGAGGGCAAGAGGGCCAACATCATGGAGTGTGGGGGACCATGGAGTAATGGCTGGGTGCTGGGACTGTTGGCAGCCTGTGGGGCATCTCCACAAGCTAGGTGTTCAGGTGAAAAAAGAAAGACAGAGCAGTGTGAACAGGGACAGAGACACAGTCTCCCTTTCCCCTTTCTGACACAGAAAGCAGGCTATTGTTCCCAAGGTCCGGATCTCCCTTTCTTTTACTTAAACACATACCTTGGAAATTGTTCCATATATATATATGTATATAAACATATTTTTAAATTTCTTAATCCTAACCTGAGGATACTTTTTCCACTGATTATTAGAGCATGCAAGGGAGGGGGAGAGACACAGAGAGAGAAACTGATCTGAGAGACACATGGATTGGTTGCCTCCCGCATGTGCCCTGACCAGGGTCCGGGATTAAGCCTACAACCGAGGTATGTGCCCTTGACCGGAATCGAACCTGCAACCCTTTAGTCCAAGGGCCAACACTCTAACCACTGGGTCAAACCAGCAAAGGCCACTGATGTGTTGTGTTGTTGTTTTTTAAAGAGAGAGTGGAAGAGAGGAGGGTTGGAAAGAGAGAAAGAGAAAGAGAGAGAGAGAGAGAGAGAGAAACATCGACGTGAGAGACAAATTGATTGGTTGCCTCCTGCACACACCCAACCAGGGCGGGGGCTTGAGCACACAACCCTTCAATGCATACTCTAACCACTGAGTACACTGGCCTGGGCTGTTTCACATTTCCTCATACAGCTTAACAATCAGTGTTAAACAGAGATTAAAACTGTAAATCCCAACCCTGGAAATAGAGGGGTGGAAGTGAGCCTGAAAGGACTCGAGAGAGAGAGTTATGTGCCTGGGAATCTACTAACCCTGCTTTAAACACTTTTTTTTTTAAAGTATTGTTATTGAGTTTTTAGAGAGGAAGGGAGAGGGATAGAGAGATAGAAACATCAATGATGAGAGAGAATCATTGATCGGCTGCCTCCTGCACGCCCCACTGGGGATCGAGCCCACAACCCGGGCATATGCCCTGACCGGGAATTGAACTGTGACCTCCTGGTTCATAGGTCGATGCTCAACCACGGAGCCACGCTGGCCAGGCTAAACACCTTTTAAAAGAGTTGACCCTGGCCATTGTGGCTCAGTTGGTTGGAGTGTCATCCCATACACTAAAAGGTCTCAGGTTCATTCTCGGTCAGGGCACATACCTAGGTTGCGGGTTTGGTCCCTGGTTGGGGTTCGTACAAGAAGAAACTGGTCGATGTTTCTCTCTCTCCCTCACCCTCTCTCTAAATCAATAAACATATCCTTGGGCGAGGATTTTTTTTTTAAGTTGAAAGCGGCTCTTTTCCTCCCTGGCTGCTTGAAGATCAACCTTCATCATGAATGCCACGGTAACCATCTGGACCAGAAAGTTCATGACCAACAGACTACTTCAGTGGAAGCAAATGGTCATTGATGTCCTTCACCCTGGAAAGGCAACAGAACTCAAGACAGAAATTCAGGAAAAACTAGCCAAAATGTATGAGACCGCACCTGATGTCATCTTTGTGTTTGGATTCAGAACCCACTTTGGTGGTGGCAAGACCGCTGGCTTTGGCATGATTTATGACTCCTTGGATTACGCAGAGAAAAATGAACCCACAGACTTGCAAGACATGGCCTATATGAGAAGAAGAAGACCTCAAGAAAACAGAGAAAGGAACGCAAGAACAGAATGAAGAAAGTCAGGGGGACTGCAAAGGCCAATGTTGGTGCTGGCAAAAAGTGAGCTGGAGCTTGAACTACAGAAGGAGTAAAGATTCTTCGGTGACTTTATCTGTGATGGTTGTGCAGATTTTTCATGAGGATTAATAAACTATAAACTTTTATTTGTCAAAAAATAAATAAATAAAAGTTGAAAGCAGTTAAAATCTACAGCCATTAAGGTAAGCCTATTTGCTCTTTCATGAGCTATGAAAAACAGTCTAAATACTTAAAGCCTAATATATTTAAGCCATCCATAGGTTCCTGGAGCAGTTTCTTGGAGGAAACAGGTGCTGTACTTGTAAGCCAGGACCACACATAAGCCCACTGGCAGGAGGCTCACTCTGGACCCAGAGCCGGTCACCCCTGCCTGCACCGGTGGACTTTGTGCTACAAAAAAAGCAAGTGATGCTCAGCGCCTGCCCTCAGATCTCACATCTGGCTCTGACGCAATTAGCCCTGGGAGCTCATCACCTAATGGAGGACCACAGCCTCCTGGCATCAGACTCCCTCTGCAGTAATAAACGCCAGCCAGCTAAGACAGCACCTAGTTAGCTGGCCACATTAGTGTTTACATGGCAACTTCTGCAGCCGATGTCCCTGCACACACTCCACTCCAAAGATGCTTTCCTCACCGCAGCAGCAGCTGTTTTCACAGTGTAGGTGAGCACTTTATAAACATGACATACATCACCTGACACCAGCCCAGGACCCATGCAGGTCACCTGGAACCTGTCCCTCACTTCCTGGATCTGCACTTATTTTTGCACTGTATTGCATTAAATAATTTTCTGTTAAGTCCCTAAGAAACTGCTAAACTGTCCCTTAAAATGGAGGGGGGGTGGGGTGGGAAATAGTTCAAGACTACTGTCACAGTTATCTTAGCACAAGTTAGCCATTTTAATTTGTATGCTTTGTTCCTCTCAAAAGTTTTATTTCAGCCCTGGCTGGCTTGGCTCAGTGGATAGAGCGTCAGCCTGCGGACTGAAGGGTCCCAGGTTCGATTCCAGCCAAGGGCACATGCCTGGGTTGTGGGCTCAATCTCCAGTGGGGTGCATGCAGGAGGCAGCCGATCAATGATTCTCTCTCATCATTGATGTTTCTCTCTCTCTCCTTCTCCCTTCCTCTCTCTGAAACCAATAAAGAAATATATATATTTTTTAAAGTTTTATTTCAAAGTTTTGAAAACCAAAAATCTCAAAGTGCCAGAATAAATTGTCAAGGCAACCTGATAAAAAGAGTAGATGAAAAAGCTGAAAAAGCTGTCATATATTGGGTCTATAACTGCAGGCATGAGCCCAACTTTTAAAATGAGTGACCAGGCCCCACCAGTGTTGCTCAGTGGTTGAGCGTCATCCCATGCACAAGAGGTCACTGGTTCTATTCCTAGTCAGGGCACATGCCTGGGTTGTGGGCTCCATCCCCAGTAGGGGTGTGAAGGAGGCAGCCAATTGAAGTGATGTCTCTCTCATCAATGGTTCTCTCTCCCTTTTCCTTCCTTTCTCTCTAAAATCAATTAAAAAAAAGATCAAGCCAAAACCGGTTTGGCTTGGTGGATAGAGCGTCGGCCTGCGGACTCAAGGGTCGCAGGTTCGATTCCGGTCAAGGGCATGTACCTTGGTTGTGGGCACATCCCCAGTGGGAGGTGTGCAGGAGGCAGCTGGTCGATGTTTCTCTCTCGTCGATGTTTCTAACTCTCTATCCCTCTCCCTTCCTCTCTGTAAAAAATCAACAAAAATATATTTAAAAAAAAAAAGATTAAAAAAACAACACAGCAACATATTAAAATGGGTGGCTAGGACCGTACTCCCCTTTCATATGATAGAAAAATGATTTCATCTGTGAACATGTTCCAGGACACCTCAGAGCCTCAGAGGACAAGAAAAGGACTCAAACAGTCCTAACTGGTTTAGAAAAGAAAACTGGCTTTCATGTTCCATGCAATGCTCGGACAGTAGACTATCCTGAACCACATTCTACAGGAAAACAGCGATGGACTAAGGCCAAGCAGAGACAGGACGGGAACTGCAGAGCTCATCGGGGCCTGCACCAAGCGCACGTGCCTGACTCGGGGCACCATCATCCGCTGCTGCACCATGAGCGTGTGGCAGATGCAGGCCATCAGCGTGAAGGCCTCCTCGCTGGCCGAGTCCCTCCACACCAGGTTGAGCAGCGTGTTGGTCTGCTGCTTCGTATCCAGCTTTTTCAGACACTCCTCTGTTATGTATGGTAATGACAGTCTCCCGTCCGCCTGAAACACACCCGGAAGTTACTCCACGTTAGTGATGCACCATGAGAACTCACCTCTACACGACAGACACACAGGAAATCTCGCTTTCGTTCAAGTCAAAGTACAAGGCAGGCATTATCCAAAATTACCCAATCACAATGAACACACCAAGATCTCTATCATGCATCCATTAAAGGAATCTGAACACCCATAGTCACATCTGTATTAGGGACCAATTTTGACCAGCATAACAACAGCACCGGAACTGTGACTATCCAGTGTTGCCTCCTGACGTGACAGTATCTTCAGTTTTACATTTCAAGAGAAATTCATTCGCCTGGCTGGTGTGGAGCAGTAGTTGAGCATCAACCTATGAACCAGGAGGTTGCAGTTCAATTCCTGGTCAGGGCACATACCCAGATTTTGGGCTTGATCCCCAGTAAGGGGTGTGCAGGAGGCAGCAAATCGATTATTCTCTCTCATCATTGATGTTTCTCTCTTCCTCTCTCTGAAAATCAGTTTTAAAAAAATTAGAAAAAGAATTCATTTCATATGTTTAGATTGCATTGTACTAAGCACATACCTGTGAAAATATATTGACAGAATTTCTATTTTAAATTATTTGAGAGATCAGCTTAAGCAAAACAGAATATTAAAGAATTTATTTAAAAGAATGAAATAAAATACATAAATCTATTCTTTTATATCTTGATTTCTCTAAAAGATCTGATTCACTGAATAAAACCTGAGCTAATGCTCTGCATAGTTACCAAATTGGGGTATTAACCAAAGATGTACACATACCATATATATATGTATGTGTGTGTGTATGTGTATATATATACCTATATAAATATAAGCATATACGGGGTGACCCCAAAAAGAGACACATACTTTAACAGCTGATAGCTCAATTGATGTTTCTTTATTTTCATATTTAACCTACTGGAACGAATAATTATTCAAACTGTACGTACATTTTTTGGGACACCCTGTATATATAAAAGATTAGGCATTGTTGACTGTACTGTTTGAAAGCTTGGATGGATATACTAGTAATTCATAATAATTTACCTAATAAAACACTATTTTAGAGATAAAAGTCATACATTCTACCTGGCTCTTTAAATAAGATGTACCTAATAAAAATGCTAGAACAAGAGTGCTGTATCAGTGCTACTGTTCTGTGTGGGCATTTTGAAAGCACATTCCCACAGATGTAACACCGCACACTGTGCTTGGCGAGTGTTAGACGTGTAAGCTCGAGCTGCAAGCCTGCTGCTCTGTCTGTGCACAGTGAGGAGGGCTCTCCACCAATAAGCCACAGCCTCTCCTCTTCCTCACGGGGATACAAAGTACATCGCATGTAAATAAAATGATGGTTTCCGGGATTCTCCAGAAGGTCATTAAGTATTAAAAAACCGTCTTCTAAAAACAAGTTTACCTACAGCATCTACAGGATCCCAATTCATTTTGGACCACACAACAAAATTCATTTTGGGGTGCAGAGTTTTGAGTCTGGACAGATGCCCCTCGTACTGCGCCCTCCCCGGCGGGAAGCCCACAGTGACTGAGACGGTTCTCATCTATGCCCTGACCCACCCTCCCCGTACCCTTCCTGAGATTAGGCTTCATATTAACCTAACAGAAAAAGATGCAAAGCCTACTAGAGCCATACCTCAAGCATTTCAAGTGTGTATGTAATTAGGAGAAAAAAAGGTCGGTGGCAAACATATCATAGTAAGACACAAATTATGTGTATGTAATGTACAGCTTTTTATACCTTGAAAATACATAGTAAACAGTCCTGGGTAAGAAATGGGAAGTAAGTGTGACAATGAAGTTAAAGTTCATTTTAGGGTAAATTATCACATTTATTATCTATATAGTTGGCAGAAATGGCCAAGACATTGATTGGTGTTCACCAGATAGGGTAAGAAGAAACATAACCTTTCCCCTCAGAGGGGCTGGGGATTAGGGGACAGAGAGCGATGCTAATGTCTGGGTTTCTTTCTGGAAGGAGGAAATATTCTAGAAGCAGTCATGGTGAGGGCCGCCCAGCACTGCTACTACACGGAAGGAAACATGCACTGAACTGTACATCACTTCATAGGGCGAATATTATGGAAAAGTGCATCTCAAAAAAGCTGTTATTAAAAATTCATATAAAAACAGACAAGTGCCTGGCACACAGCACGTGCACCTCCTGAGCACACCCTCTCGCCCAACCATTTCACCTCTGGCAATAACTAAATTCACATGCAGTCCAACCCTACTGGGCACAGACTCCGAGCACAGAGCCCTGCCCGCCATGAGGCCTGTTCGTGGACTTCTAACCCAGGACTGCCACGTCTGGGAAAGGAGTGCGATGCCGTGGAGGTGAGGGACTTGACCTGGACAGTCTGAGTGCTTCACGCACACACACCCTCATGGACCGAGTGAAAGACAACTTTGTAGCCCACGGCCCCGCAATGCTCACCGGCGTGCTCCTTTGCTGGTCGCCCTCCGCACCCTCCTCTTCTGAGTCGCTGCCAGAGTCCTGGCAGCTGGCCCCGGCAGGTGCGACGGGTAACTGCGCAAGGAAGGCCTGGAGCACTCGCAGGTACACCAGCAGGCCGTCCTCGGAGAGGGTCCCTTTGAGACAGTCGGACAACAGTGAATTAACGCGGAGCCAAAAGAAACTGGAAACCAGGTATCCCTTTTCTTACGCTCCGGGAGGCATGGCTAACCAGAACTTACCGAAATACTAACATTCATGGGCAGATGTTTGTATAGAGGAAGGTGCTATAATCTAGAACATTACAAGTTTAGCACACAGGGAGCTACCCCGCAAGCACACACTTCCCGAGACTTGACACCAACGATCCTGGTAACCCGTGTGCCTTACAAGTGTGGACCCTGCCGTCCGGGCCGTGCCGGCACTTCCCCCGACACTGTGCAGGGCAGCACTGGGCACGTGCACCTTCCAGGGAGTTCCCACCGCAGCGGCCACAGCGCCCTGCACCGCCCTCCTGGCCCACCCGCCAGCACTGCCCACGCGAGTGCGCGGGTAAACGGAGCTGCACTTCATACCCAAGTAATTTTCACCAACGGTGAGGACAAAGTAGAAGAGCCAGGGTGCGTGCCCGCGGGCCCTGGCGCCACTCTCCACCGACAGCAGCGCGTCCAGGAAGGGCTCGAAGGGGAAGGCGGCCTGGGTGTCCGCCAGCGCGGGAATGACGAAGTGAAAGACCTGGTCTGTGAAAGGGGCCGCCAAAAACTCCTCCGTGAAGGCCGCGAACACCTGCTGCCTACAAAGGAAAAATGCGCGCTTTTTAATAAAATTGCAGCACGCTGCTCATAAAATCCAGGGTTACAACTAACCGAGGGTTAATTCCAAACTAGCCTGCTATGTTACTCTAAGCTAAGCACTCTAGGTCAAACGGACCGCCTGTGTGAACTCCACGCGGTGTCTTCCCTGTTCAGGAAATGCTGTCACCACTTTGTACCTCTGGCAGCTTCCAGAAAGCGGGAAAATAACCAGGTCTTCAGAACGATCAATTCATGTTAGGGTCCAGGCCAGAGAGAAGTACATTTTTCTTGAAACTGAGTCACATTAGTAAAGTAAAAATCTGACTTTCAAGTCTGTTATTCAAGATAGCACCCTTTGTTAAAGTTACTGTTAGACACAGATCTTGTGAAATCACGAAATAAAAACGATCCCGTTCTTACCTGGCGCCCTCCGGACAGGAGTTGTAAGTAAAGTGCAATGGTTTTAGGACATTCTCTAACAAAACTTTTGCTATAGGAACTCGAGATAAATCAGAATACTCAATACTTGATGGAAGCTTGCTGTTAATTAACAAATAGAGAGATCTATAATACCCTAAAAAAAAAAGGAAAAACACATATTTAAAATGTGGTGCTTTTTCTTCTATGAGGAAAATAACGTGTCAGTTTTTAAATGCTTTTTACAAAACTCTAATCAGTCCAAATTTTAGTGAATTCTTCAACATTACGGAAAACTTTATAAACAAGTACGTAAGTTTCTGAAATGATGTAAACTCAATGCATTGTTGATTGTCCAGCATCAACGATGGTCAACCCATCCATCAGCTAGCCTCCACCCATCGGAAGCAAATCCAAGACATGACCACGTCCACGTGCTGCCAAAGATGAGGACTTTATTTTTCTTAAAAATACCATGATCACAGCTAAAATGAATTCACAGCAATTCTTTAATATGACAAATATCTAGCCAGTGTTCAAGTCTCATGCTATAAATTTTATTTAACTAGTTTGCTTGAATCAGGATCCAAGTAAGGCCCATATACTGGGATTTAAAAAATTTCTCTCTTACGCATCCTCCAGGTAGTTTTGTGGGGTTTTTAAAATATAAATTTATTTTATTGTTGAGTCTTACAGATGTCCCCATTTTCCCCCGTTACCCATCTTCTACCCCAACCCAGGCCTTCACCTGTCTATTATCTGTGTCTATGGGCTATGACCAGTTTGTATTTCTAAATCCCTTCACCTCCTTCACCCACCTCTCCAACCCCCCTTCAATTTGGCAACTGTCAAAATGATCACTGTTTCTATGAGTCTGTTTCTATTCTATATATATATAAATATAGATTCTTCTTTCTTCTCCTTCTTCTTCTTAAGAATACCCTTCAACATTTCATGTAATACTGGTTGGTGGTGATGACTCCTTTAGCTTTTTCTTGTCTGTGAAGCTCTTTATCTGACCTTCAATTCTAAATGATAGCTTTGCTGGGTAAAGTAATCTTGGTTGTAGGTCCTTGCTTTTCATCACTTTGAATATTTCTTGCCACTCCCTTCTGGCCTGCAAAGTTTCTGTTGAGAAATCAGCTGATAGTCTTATGGGTACTTCCTTGTAGGTAACTGACTGTTTTTCTCTTGCTGCTTTTAAGATTCTCTCTTTGTCTTTTGCTTTTGGCATTTTAATTATGATGTGCCCTGGTGTGGGCCTCTTTGGGTTCATCTTGTTTGGGACTCTGTGCTTCCTGGACTGGTATGGCAATTTTTTTCACCAGGTAAGGGAAGGTTTCTGTCATTTTTTCAAATAGGTTTTCAATATCTTGCTCTCCCTCTTCTTCAGGCACCTCCATGAGGCGCTTGATTGTTCCAGAGGCTCCTTACACTATCTTCATATTTTTGGATTCTTTTTTCTTTTTGCTCTTCTGATTAGGTATTCTTTGCTTCCTTATATTCCAAATTCTTGATTTGATTCTTGAAGTTCTCTACTCTACTATTAATTCCCTATAAATTATTCTTTATTTCAGTTAGTATAGCTTTCATTTCTGGCTGATATCCTTTTTTATGATGTTGATGTTCTCACTAAATCCCTTAAAGCTCTCATTAAGATCCTTGAGCGTCCTTATAACTATTGTTTTGAACTCTGTATCTGGTAGTTTTCTTGCTTCCATTTCATTTAGTTTTTTTTGAGATTTCTCATCTTCTTTCATTTGTGACATGTTTCTTTTGACTCTGTATTTTGGCTGTCTCCCTGGGTTTGTTTCTATGTATTAAGAAGATCTGCTATGTCTCCTGGGTTAGGTATCCTGTAGGACCCAGTGGCTCAGTCCCCCAGTCACCAGAGATGGGAGCTCTAGGCACACCGGTGTGAGCTGTGTGCACCATCCTGTTGTAGTTGAGCCTTGGGTGATGTTGGCATCGAGAGGAATTGACCCCCAGGCCACTTTGCTGTAAGGAACAGCTGCAACTATAACATACGAGCTGCTGTGCAAGAGACACCCCTGTGGAGCAGGACATGCTTCAGTGGGGTGCTGGTGCTCACTGAGTCTTCACTTGGTGTCTGTCACTTGTGGAGGTGGTAGGCTTGTAATCTGGTGTGGTCGAAGCTGTCCACTGGGTGTACTGATTCTCAGGCCTCCCAGGAGGTGCAAAATCAGACTCTGCCTATGCCCTGCACAGGGCCACCCAGCAAGAGCTGCAAGGCAACCTGCAGATGGCTGCTACTTGTGTTGGGCTTGGAGGTGTCCTGGAGAGACCAAGCTATGAATCAGGGTGGGCTGCCGCTAGTGCCATGCCTACAGCCTCTTATTGAGAGGTGCGGGGCACGCTGAGGCCAGCTCCTGCTTATTTGAGAGGTTTTAGGAAAGTTCAAAACATGAGGCAAGAGAGACCAGGTATATGGAAAAGCCACTGGAGCCTGGCCAGTGTGGCTCAGTGATTATGTGGTGACACTTGAACCAAGAGGTCATTGGTTCAATTCCCAGTCAGGGAATAATGCTGGGGTTGTGGGCTTAATCCCCACTTGGGGGCATGCAGGAGGCAGCCAATTAATGATGTTTCTCTCTCATTGATATTTCCCTCCCTCTCTCTCTCCCCCACTCTCCCTTCCTCTGAAAAAAAAAAAAAAGTGTTCCTATCTTTCTATCCCTCTCCAATCCTCTCTAAAATCAAAAAAAGAAACGAAAAGCCATTGGAATTGACTTAGATGAGCCTGCAAGTAGTGGGGAGGGTGGGGGCGGGGTCTCAGAGCATCCCCAGCGCAGGGTGAACAGTGCGGGCCAGGCCGATGGAGGTTCGGAGATGGTGCCTGTCTCTCTGCAGTGTGGCAGGAGAGCTCAGCAAAGGAACACTGGCCTCTGCCAGCACTTCTGTCTGGGAGAAAGCTGCCCCTCCAGCTCTTGCCCTGATTCCAGACAAGTTAGTTCCTCCCCGAATGTCCCAGGTTCCTTTCACACTGCTGCCCCAGCGCTGGAGCTCAGAGGGAATGAAATGAGTCTGAATAAGTCCATGCCTGGGCCCTTTAACAGGAACTGCCTGGACTCCTGCAGCCTCCCCTCCCCGCACACACACCCTCACTCAGCCACAATCTCAGCTGGTTTTTACAGCCACAAGTTGTAGGGACTTATCTTCCCAGTACTGGAACGATGGCGTGGTGTGGGGCTGGGACCCCTCGGACCTCAGGAAAACCTCCACAGCCAAGATATTCCTCCACATGTGGGTGTGGGAGCAGCTGGTTCCACCGCGCACCCCCCCCCCCCCCCCCCCCGCATGTCTCCGCCCTTCCTACAAGTCTTGATGTGCTTCTTTAATTCCCTAGTTGTAGGACTTCCGTTCAGCTAGATTTCAGGTGGTTCTGAATGATGGCTGCTCTGTATTTTAGTTGTAATTTTGATCTGGTTATGGGAGGCGGTGAGTCCCATGTTTCCCTATGCTACCATCTTGACCGGAACCTCTCAGTTTTGTTTTGAAATATCTTGCTGACTCATGGTCTTAAACATACTGATGTATTTTGACCCACTGCATTGTCATCCTGATACTCAGACTGTCCTCTCTCTGGCCAATACTCAGGCTGCCCTCTTTTTGGCCAATGGAGTGGACTTTGGGGGGCTCCTGGGACCCAGGTCTCACTTTTTCATCTACTCAATGAGATCTGGAATCAGCCTTTTCTCCAGGGACTTATATTCCTTTGAGAGAAAATTGTATCTTTATGGATCACAAAATGGGCACTAAGCAATCTATTTAAAAGGCAACTCCATGTGAATAGAAGCAATGACTTTCACAATCTCTCTAAGCTTTTGTGGGATTTCTGGTGGTATCACCAACAACCCAAATCATCTAGTCTTTTAGAAACATGTGCCTCTTTCTAATCCACTCTTGGGGTGCCGCCTGTGAACACCTCAGCACTGCACAGACACACCTGGTGGTGCACCTGGGAAACAGCCATTGCTGGCTTTGCCCCTGAAAACAGTAGGACCCAGATGTGCACTCAAGTCATGAACACCAAGCAATGACCACTCAGTGCTCCATCGTCAGACCCCCTTTGTTAACCACCTCAACAGACAGTGGTGACCAGTGAAACGCGACTGCTAAGATTTCATAGAATAATGTCAGAAAGTAATTTACCAAAACAGCTGAAGAAAGGCTATGGTACAAAGATGCTAGAAGCAGCAGCTTCAGTGCACGATTTTGAAGCATTTCCCATTTCTAGACACATTCTGAACTAATGCGTATTTTAGTTTTCATTATACTTTTTTTTTTTTTAAATATATTTTATTGATTTTTTACAGAGAGGAAGGGAGAGGGACAGAGAGTTAGAAACATCAATGAGAGAGAAACATCAATCAGCTGCCTCCTGCACACCCCCTACTGGGGATGTGCCCGCACCCAAGGTACATGCCCTTGACCGGAATCGAACCCAGGACCCTTCAGTCCACAGGCTGACACTCTATCCACTGAGCCAAACCGGTTAGGGCTTCATTATACTTTTAGAAAACAAGAAAAGTAAAAATTCTAATTAAATGCTTATTCTTAAATCAATATACTAGATACACCAATGAAAACAATGGACCATTTCTGATTATCACTAATTTGTTTTTTAAAAGATCAAATTCCATCAATTTAAATTTACTTTTTAACTAATTCCCTAATCTTATAGCAAACTAAGAAGGGTGTCTTTTTTTAAGAAAAAAAAAAACCTAAGCCAAACAGTAAGGTTGAGATGTATAAGACTTTAAATTAATTTTTACAGTTTTAACATTAGGATTAAATTAGCTAGATTTAATCCAGATTAGTCCATCACTTCAAGCAAACAAAAGCAAACTTACTTATGCTTTATCAGCACGAACTTCTTCCCAGAACTTATAATACATATTTTTAATGCTAACTAATACTCTGGAGTCCAAGTCCTGAAGTATTTGACTTTCTACCTGAGGAAACACTGGGAATCAGATTTTTAAATTGTTTTATTTTATACTATTTAATTTGATCATAAACCTTGTAAAATCATATGCATTTCATAGTCTTTCTCCAAATGATGTCACTGATGTGTCCCCAGGCCCATCCTCTTCAGAGCATCAGTGCACAAAGCTGTCCCAGCAGGCTGGGAAGAAAATAAAAGACACCACGTGTCTTCCTCTCCTCTATGAACTAAGGTGGTGCCTCAAGACCGCGTCGCAGTGGGACAGGTCCCGCTGGCAGATCTGCCCGTCCCAGTGCAGCACGGCCATGGAGGGCTGGCCACTGCACTGCAGACAGCGTGTGACCAGTGTGCCCAGGAGGACGGCTGGCAGCAGACATACACTATCTCGCTTCACTTACAAGCGATGGGAAAACGCAAGTGAAGAGACTGAACACATTTCCAAATGTTAGGTTGGGTGGAGACAAGGGCAGATGTCAGGATGTGCGACCACCAGCACATGCTCCCTCAACTGTGCATGCTGCTTCTGTGCCAAGTCCCAGGCGATGCTCAAAGAAAGTGTGCTCACCTCACCCAAGGCCAGCCCCAGCTCAGCCCAGCTCGGACCCGCCCGCCACTTACCATTCTGAATCATGTAGTGCAAAACTTGCTCAATTACTGACACCACATAGCTAGCATCTTGTAAAACAGGTAAGTAAGTCTTCTCGGATGAAAACACCTCAAGCATTCTCATTGGAAGTGCAACATTCAAATTGTCATCATTACAGTTTTGCAATAACCTGTAAAAAGGAAAAAAGGGATTCACATACTTATATGATAGCACACATCGCCGTTTCCTCAGGTTGGTGCTTGAACCACTCTGCTCTCCTACCGGAATGTCTTTGGAAGAGGCCGACTCAGACAGACAGGAAAATAAGCAAATTTTCTGTCATTCACACTTTTTTTTGAAACCTTATTACGTGCCCAAGAGTATGTTGGCACTGGGCTTACAGAGATGAAAAGTGCACCACCACTAAGAGATAGGCGGGAAAGAGTGCGGACCACAAACGCAGCTACGAACTGCTGTGGTCCATGGACTGCAGCTAATGCAGCGCAGCGAGGGCCTCTTCTCTGTAAAGGGCCTGTTAGCTCCGTCAAAGACGTCAAGACTTTCCATCCTTGCAACGTCCACTCCGCAGAAAAGTTAACTTATATTTCTGGCCCTAAATCATCTATTATTATTTTTTTTAAATATATTTTATTGATTTTTTACAGAGAGGAAGGGAGAGGGATAGAGAGAAACATCAATGAGAGAGAAACATCGGTCAGCTGCCTCCTGCACACCCTCTACTGGGGATGTGCCCGCAACCAAGGTACATGCCCTTGACCGGAATCAAACCTGGGACCCTTCAGTCCGCAGGCCGGCGCTCTATCCACTGAGCCAAACCGGTTAGGGCTCATCTATTATTTTGACTAAAGAGAACTATAAGAAAAAAATAGGCAGAAGGGAAGGCTTAGATGTTACCTAATTCCCCCAAGGTTACTTTTGACCCCTCCCGTCAACCCCTTCCTCTAACTCCCATCCCAACCAACTTTGTTTGTCGATATAAACTAGTTTGCATTTTCTACTATTTTATAGAAGAAACCGTACAGTGTGGATGTCTAGGTTCTTTCTGAGATTCATTTAATGTGTCAAAACCTTAGACCACATTCTGGCGAGTGCCCACTGCACAGATCACCACCTGTGTCACCTGCTCACGTGCTGGTGGGCACCGGGGCCATCCACCCTCTTGCTACTGTACATGAAGCTGCTATGAACACGCAAGGACAAGCCTCCCCAGGTTAGATTCCGGGGCTCTGCTCCCTCTGCAGGACTCCTCAGTATTCACCATTCCTCCCTCTTCCTCCTCAACACCTCTCATTAGTCAGCGTTCACCGTGTCTGCATAAAGACACTCCTGTTTTACTTAGGGATGTTGCTCCGTCTCCGCTGCAGACTGGACCCAGCGCGCAGCAGGGACCATGAAGTTCCGTAATAAATGAAGACCCTCAAAGCCAACCCAAGGGTTGTGCCTAATGGAGGCCCACCTAAGAAGAAATGCAATGTCAACATTCACTAGCTTCTAAAAAATTACCTTTACTTTCTTTTTTTAAAGTGTATTTTTATTGATTTCAGAGAGGAAGGGAGAGGGAGAGAGAAACATCAATGATGAGAGAGAATCCCCAACTGGCTGCCTACCACATGCCTCCACTGGGGATTGGGCCCACACACTGGACATATACTTCGACTGGGAATCGAATTGTGACCTCCTGGTTCACAAGTCAATACTCAACCACTGAGCCACACCAGCTGGGCAAATTACCTTTACTTTCAACATAAATTTGTAGGCAAGCAAGTACTCACAATGTCAGTGTGAAATAGAAGGCACCCAGACAGCGTGGACTCCAAGAGCTGTGCTGGATGGCAGCAACAGCCCTGTCCCGAAAGGTGCAGAGATGCTACCTCCCATGGCAACACCTGGAACACGCCATGTTCAAGGAGAGGAAAAAGGACACTTGAGGACTGAGATGGCCAGAGACCATTCCAGTGGTTCTCAACCTTCCTAATGCCGCGACCCTTTAATACAGGTTCCTCATGTTGTGGTGACCCCAACCATAAAATTATTTTTGTTGCTACTTCATAACTGTAATTTTGCTACTGTTATGAATCGTAATGTAAATATCTGATATGCTATATGTGTTTTCCGATGGTCGCGACCCACAGGTTGAGAACCGCTGCAGAGGTTTAGCCACCAGTCCCACCAGCCAGTAGAGAACTGAACTATTGGACCTGGAAGGACCTGTCTTACCCAACACACCTCAGTTTATGAGCAAGGAGAATGAGACCCAGTGACGCCCGTCTGGCCTGCAGGCTGGCTCCTGACACTACACCGCCCCAAGTCCCACTTATCCTAAAGTTACACAGCATCAACTTCCATGCTATCCATTCATTCATTACCTTATACACATCCTCTTTCAAACACAAAACTCTACTTTCCTAGCTCTTAAAAAGTAAGCTTAAACTCCTGCAGGATGGGGAGACCTTCAGAGCAGAAGCCAGCCACACCCTTTCTCTGGAACTTCCAGAGCACCCAAATCCAGGTGAAACTGCTGGCTGTTAACATCACGCACCTGAAATAAACTGCTAACACAGTGCTTCTACTTTCGTCTTGTTAAAGCTTCATGGTTCCTCAGAGGAAACAGCCTGGCCCAGGCTTCCCTGGGAAGGACAAGTTGAGCCTAGGACACTGTGGCCACAGAAAGCAGAAACGCTCTCAAAACTCGCCTGGGGCCGTGTCGAAGGACACAGGCGCTCCTTACAGGGCTCCCTCCACCTCAGCATGACCATCACAAGGAACAGCTGACCATCACACACTGTATTTTTAAAGTACAGGAGGCCTTACTGGGACTAAAGGGGAAAGGCACAAATAATGCCAACCAACAGTCCCTGATGGAACAACAAAGTGAGAAAAAATACCGGCATCTTATCAACCACGAACGTTTCAACTGATTCAGGTACAGAGCATCACCAAATGCCAAACCCAGGGGTGAACGGTGGTGCTGACGAGAGGTCAATCCCCACCCGGGGGCTGCACCTTAACAGGAAAGCTGCTTCTCCCTCCACAGCCGCACCGATCCCGGGAGACTCCCCAAGTGTCTTCAGTGTGGCCGCTAGGACTCACACCACCTGCCATGACACCTGTTAACAGCTCACACTGACTACGCAGCGGTTCTCAACCTGCGGGTCGCGACCCCTTTGGCCGCCGAACGACCCTTTCACAGGGGTTGCCTAAGACCATCCTGCATATCAGATATTTATATTACGATTCATAACAGCAGCAATATTACAGTTATGAAGTAGCAACAAAAATAATTTTATGGTTGGGTCACAACGTGAGGAACTGTATTTAAAGGGCCAGAAGGTTGAGAACCACTAAACTACAGCACTGGCTCTCATCAGGGTGCCACCTGGCAGTGTCTGAGACACGCTTGGTTGAGGGGGTGCCCCCACCATCTACTGGGCAGTGGGTTCCAGGCAGGAAGCTGCTCATCATCTGCAAGGCACCACAGAGATGGCCCAGCCCAGAAGGTGCATGGGACAGGCTGAGAACCCGGACCTGGACCAGACTGCAGCTTGCAGGACACAGGAGAGGGGCTGATGGAATGGGCCCAGGACCATGGAAACAAACAGGAGAGGTATTTTTGAGATAACCGAGGAAACATGAATGTTGACTGTGTTACGGGACATCAGAGAATTACTATGAATTACCATAGATGTGAGAATAGCATTATGGTTACAGCAAGAACATGCTACTTTTAGGAGATATGGGTGAACTGGGTGAAGTACCATGCCATCTGCAACGTGCTTTCAAATGCTTTGGAAAAACAACACGCATATGTAAATGTGGCAAAATGTTAACCTATGAATTTAGGAGGAGGATATAAAGATACTAGAGGCCGGGTGCATGACATTCGTGCACTGGGGGGAGTGGGGGGCCCTCAGCCTGGCCTGTGCCCTCTCGCAGACCAGGACCCCCAAGGGGTCCTTAGTGCTGCTGCGGTGGGAAAGCTTCCCTCCACTGCTGCTGCGCTTGCCAGCTGTGAGCCCGGCTTCTGGCTGAGCAGTGCTCCCCCTATGGGAGTACACTGACCATCAAGGGACAGCTCCTGCGTTGAGCGTCTGTCCCCTGGTGGTCAGTGCGCATCATAGCAACCAGTTGTTCCGCCATTCGGTCAATTTGCATATTAGGGTTTTATTATATAAGACTAGAGGCCTGGTGCACGAAATTCGTGCACAGGGGTGGGGGTGGGGGGTCCCTCATCCCCGCCTGCACCCTCTGCAATTTGGGACCCCTACACCTTTTTCTTATCTAGCTAACATCTTCACATTTAAAAAAATTAACTGAAATACCACCTACTCTAGGAAATCCTCTTTGAACAAATCTCTTTACAATCTGTATTAAGTATTTTTATAGTATATCATTCTTTTTCTTTAACAGCAACTTAGAGTGGATGCAATGTGCTTCTCATTCTTGCATGATTTTTTTCTTCTTGCTCTTGTAATAGCAAAGCTTATCCAATTTACATTTGCCCTTCAAGGGCTTATATTTGGTTCAGGTTCTAGTTGGCTCCCTGCTTTTTTTTTTTAAGCAATAAATTTGGGTTGTGATAGTAAGCCTCACTTGTAATCAAGCTGTAGGTCTCCCTATCTGAATATTTCTATAATACCTATCACTTTAGCATACCAGAGATTGTGCTCATTTATAGAAAATAACAATAAATGTCACCTGATCATTTGCTCTTCTAGTAATATTTTATAGCAAGATGTATTATTATAGTAATTTAACTATTACAAAACTGAGGTGTGCAGAAATAAATCACACTGAACAATAAAGAATGACTCAAATATCAAAGCATAGTACACTTAGGGCCTCCCTTGTCCTGTGCCTCAGATATCATAGCATATTACACAGTTCACATGGAACTCAGTTTCCTATAAAATAGGAAGAGATCCCATACTCATGAAGCAGCTACTTCCACACATATTTTTTTTATTTAATTCACAGCACATACTCTTCATATTAATTGTTGGAAAATCATCCTAGCAATTGCCTCTGTTCCTCTCTGTATTGTTGCCTTACATTCTGATGTCATTACTGCGCTTTTATCATCCACTCGCTCTAATAAGATTGTTAATTATTTAAGGGCAGAGATCATGACTTGAGCTTGTGTGTTCCCTGTCATGGTGCCTAGATAAATACTCAAATGCCATCCAGTCCAAATGACTGTGATGAGAGAGGCCACTGTCGCTGGAGACCTCTGATTTTGATTTAAGGGGCCTCACCTGTTCTGCACCTTTACAGAGGAGTAGTGGCTGAGGGAATTTGAGAAAACCGAGACAGAATTCTCCTCCTAAAAGATTTTGCTAAGCTGGTGCCCGGGAACACCGGGCATTTGTCCAATTAAAACCTGGACACACAGCAATAACAAAGGCACTGGTCTCCTACTGCTAATGCCTAGGGATCAAACCCCAGCCTGCAGGAACTCGTCCCTGCAGTCAGGACCCGGCGCTGGGTGGACCTGGGCTGGTGCTCCTAACTCTGGGGAGAGGGAGACTTCCTGTGGCTGCAGGCTAGAGGTCCCAGACTCGGTGCCACCCACCCAAACAGGTCCATAGTGCAGGCTGGTCAGAAGGGCTTCTTCGCCTGGGATCATGGAGAGGCGTGCCTGTTCTGTTCGCCCACGATTGATTGCGGGGAGGCCTGTTCTGTTTGCCCTGCGAGCGATTCCAGGGAGGCCTGTTCTGTTTGCCCAGGTATCCATCGTGGGGAGGCCTGTTCTGTTCACCCTGTGAGCGATCACAGGGAGGCCTGTTCTGTTCGCCCTGCGATCGATGAGGGGAGGCCTGGCCTGGCCTGTTCGCCCTGTGATGGGCGCTGGGCTGGGGGGCGTGGACCTGGGCTGCTGCTTGGCGCATGCGCAAGTGGGCAGGAACATCCGCTTGGCGCCTGCGCCCATAGGCGTTCTGGGGCCCCAGCTGTTCAGGGCCTATGCACGAGCCTACAGGCTAGGAGAGGCCTGGGTCCCGAGGATGTTCCCAGGACCCAGGCCGCTCGGCGCCTGTGTATACAAATTAACCCGCCATCTTTGTCGGGTTAATTTCCATACTCTCCTGATTGGCCAGTGAGCATAGTGGAGGGACGGTCAATTTACATGTTTCTCTTTTATTATATAGGATTCTTTCAATTACTGTGGGTGATAGAAATTTTTCAAAACAAAAAGTTGGAAAGAAAGGAGAAATTATATTTTGATACATCATCTATTGAAATTACTTGCTAAATGATTATCTTTCAAAAGCATGTTAGGCCCTGGCTGGTTTGGCTCACTGGTTGGAGTGTCAGCCCATGGACAGAAGGGTCTGGGTTCAGCCAGGTATGGTATATTTTCAAACTTCTTGTGGCACACCGGTTGAAAATCGCTGCTCTAGAGTATGGTGCATATAATGTATTTTTCAAAGTAAAAATTTCCTCCGAGCCGGTTTGGCTCAGTGGATAGAGCGTCAGCCTGCGGACTCAAGGGTCCCGGGCTCGATTCCGGTCAGGGGCATGTACCTTGGTTGCAGGCACATCCCCAGTGGGGAGTGTGCAGGAGGCAGCTGATCGATGTTTCCCTCTCATCGATGTTTCTAACTCTCTATCCCTTTCCCTTCCTCTCTGTAAAAAATCAATAAAATATAATTTAAAAAAAAAAAAAGTAAAAATTTCCAAAAAACACAAGGCGTTAGGAAAAAAAAAAGGAAATTCTTGGGATTTGTGGTCCTCTGGGTTCTCTCGCTTTTATGAGGTTCTCTACTTTTTGGATCAGCTAAATATTTTGGGAAAGTATGTTAACCCCTAGAGTGCCGGGGAGTGCAATCGCGCTCCTCCTGTCTTTCGCCAAAAGTGCCGGGAGCGCTATCAAAGCTTCAAAATGGCATCCAGTTCTAAGTCTGCTTTTATTAGTGATAATGATATTGCTAAATATGACAATGTAATAAAGGTTTCCTTAAGTTTTTGAACATGTAACTTCATTTACTTGCGATTCATAATTTTTTTTCCTAAACTGCTGTAAAATCAGCAAAAATGCCTTGGCAATTTTAGCATAGTTCCTAGGATATTGGTTGGCACTCAAAGGGTTAATGAGGCCTAGTTCTGAGAGGAATCCTAAACAAGCTTTTCTAATGCAGCCTCTAGAAAATTAACTGAAATTGTATCCAGGCTCAGAATCATTTCAAACTTCTGCTACTGCAGATACAGCAATTGTATAAAGATGGCGAAAATACAAACTTGCTCTTTCACTTAGGTACTAACAGTTCACATCCCTGAAACATGTGATTTTGTAGACTGAATCCAAGCAAGTCATGGAAATGGCTTACTTCAGGTTCATGCATAAGTCACACTGAGAGCCTGGCAAAAGGCAGGCTTCAAAGGCAGAGGCCCTGGAGAGCAGAACTGTTCTCACCGCAGGAGGCCTCGCTATTGGCCAATCCATTCCCTAGTAACCAGGTGTGGGAATGATGCCAGATGCCAGATACTCAAGGCCTTGTTGATAGTATGCTGGATGGCCAAGGCCACTCTGAACATGGGAATCTGAATGAGAATGTTCAAGACTAAGATACCATTTGCAGACGCAAGGCCACAGCGATCTCAAGGTACACTGTGCCCTTCTATAACCCAAATGATGGATGTAACTACTGGAACGAGGCCTCTTTTGTCTAAGTAGCATTAAAGTACTAGTGGCCCGGTGCACAGATTCATGCACATTGAAAGGAAATTAATTAGAAGAAATATTTAAATATTGCGATTCACCATTTCTCTATAACAGAAGTGTCAACCAAATTCACAATCGACAATGCAGATAGAAACACACGTGTGTGATTGGTGCCAGTGAGAGCTTTATATGCATTGCGCGCATGTGCGAGTCAACTTAGCCTTTTATAGATAGAATAAACTTGCTTAATTAGACCTGCTTTCTGATGTAGCTAAAGTTTTTCCAGCCCAGTGAAGCACCCCAACTTCTCTTTCAGGTAATTGTCAGTAACACAGTAGTAAATATCAACATGAAGCAGATTATTATTGCAAGTCACACAGGGAGAACAAAGGGTAAAGTATTTAACTGCAGCAGTTTTTGACTATATTCTGCGCAGTGAGAAAACCTGAAGTCATTTTCAAGGTCCACCATTTCTTAACTTCTTTTCATTCGGGTCAGGTTTCTAAACGTTCTAAATCATTTTCCAACTAATTAAAAGAAAACAGGATTCCACTGAGTATCCTGTCTACCTACTCCAGGACTTCTGTGAGTATCAAATGAGATGAGGCATGGGAAAACGCTTCACAGACATTTGGTTAAAGTGTGAAATGTTTGCCCCTGGCTATAAAGGAAGTCGTGTTTTGGAGCTGAAGAAACTTCAAGGAGGCTAGTCGTAGCTAGGTGCCGTTTATTGTTAAATGGCCTGTCGCAAGGGAGAGGAAGCCGGGTGTTGCTACGTGACGTCATTACCCGGCGCCCACAGTAACTATTTCTAGGCTGGACTGTGAGCCACATTTTGTGCCACGGGGTGGTGGTGGGGCTTGGGTCCCACTTGGGGGAAGCTGAGTGTTGCTTTGTGGGCGCCAGGTCCGTGGGGTCATTTCTCTGTATGCGTAACAGCAGCTCATGCATTGAGGTCTGCCCCCTGGTGGTCACTGCACACTCAGCATATTAGCCTATTATATACAGTAGGTCCTCGGGTTACATTGGAGATCCGTTCCTACGGTGTGACCTAACGCGATTTTCGCTGTAAGTCGGAACCCACCTACATAAGCACCTACGTCACTCACATGGAGCACATACACAGCAGTAATGAAGTCCAACAGTAAAAACAATTTAAAAGAAAGATAACAATTCCTGACCTTTACTTGTGGTAAATAAATGATAAAAAACATAAAGCACATATGTACATACATCGAAATGACAGAACTTTTTTTTTTTTAATAAATAAATGGGAGATGGCAACGTAACCACGAAATGACGTACGTCGAGTCCAACGAACCCCGAGGACTGTTTGTATAGATACTACTAAGGCTAGTGAGCTCAGACGAGGCAGATGAAGCTGAGAGCTGGTGCTGCTACGATGAAAGGCTAAGAGCTCATGGAGAGCTCAGATATGGCTGCCATGTAAAGCTAGTGTGCTAAAGAAGAGAGAGAGGCTGGGGAGGCAGGAGAGGCTACTGAGGCCAGAGAGCTCAGGTGACAATATTATGTGAGGCAATGAGTCTAAGAGCAGTGTGCAGCTGCTCAGATAATAGCTGTGGGTAGAGAGGCTAAAAATGCTGCCTTTGTGGGAAAGATATATTTGTTCACCAGCCGGTGTGTGGCTCCTGTATGGGACTGCTGTGAAGGACTGTTTTGTATGATGGCTATATGGCCACTGGCTTCTATAATAAAGGCTTTCTTATATACACCCAGAACTTCTCATGGCTTCTCGATCTAAGACCTGGTGTCCAAGAGGTCCAGTCCCTGGCAGAGGGGCTCAGACCAGACAGTTAGTGCAATGGGCAGGGTTCGAGAAGGAACCTGCCCCTACAGCTGGCGTAGTCGAGCAGAATTCAGAACAATATATGGGCTCAGAGCAGCAGTGCTCCAGCTGTTTCTGACACCAGGCCTCTGCCGGGTCACACAGTTATCCCAGGGCACACTTGAAAGAAAATATCCCCTGGATGGTACTTTGACCTACATTTTAATGTCTACAGGCCATGTTCACCACGATTAAAAATTTTAACACACAGAATACTTTATCGTATCAAAAGCAAACAATAAAACCCCACTGTCTCAGGTGCTCGTCCAGACATTCAAAGGGATCAGCACATTTACACACGCTGCCGACGACAATGAGATTTACCTGCAACAGAGGCTCATCAACCTCTTTAAATGAAATAAGCATGTAAGTCTGTCGGATCCATCCAACTGCTGGACAAACAGAGAGCTGTGCTTAATGAGGTTCTGATACATCCATATCTGAAACAGCAAAACACACAGATTACAACTCTCAATCCACAGAGCTAGTTGTGACAAATCACCAACATTTTAAATCCCCTCAGGTGGTAAACAGACATGTAACCAACACTAATCGATCAGGCATGGTGAGAAGTGACTCCTCTGGGTTAGGTTTTATTGAGCGGTATACACATGCTGTCAATTGTCCCTTAAAATGGCACTCCGGCAGTAAGCTAAATTACTAAATTTATTACTCAAACAAAGTACACTTAAAACTCACGTAAATCTGAAACAGAAACAGTACATTTGAAAAATGAGCAATCCATACTACAAATACAGGCGACCCCAATGATGAGACTAGTCACACAGGGCACGTGTCCCCAGCACCCTCTCCTGCTGGGTGCTCCAGGCAGC
The DNA here is from genome assembly GCF_028538775.1 of Myotis yumanensis. NCBI lineage: Eukaryota > Metazoa > Chordata > Mammalia > Chiroptera > Vespertilionidae > Myotis > Myotis yumanensis. The sequence goes on from NW_027223760.1 coordinate 1,014,354, forward strand.
TCTGGCAGGAAAGGCACTCAGGCCCACTGCTCCCAGCAGGCGCTCAGGTGTGTGACACTGAGGTGATGGATGTGTTGTTCCTCAACTAGGTGGCAGGAACCTTTCAGTGTTTATGTACACAGAATCATCACGGTGTACACTTTAAATAACCCACATTTTTATTTGTCAGTTGTGCCTCAATGCAGCTGGGGAAAAAGTCAGGATCACAGAATCACCTCAGCGAATTCAGCAAATATCAGATAGATCTCTAACTCGCATCCTGTTTGTATGGATGCAGCTGCCACAGATGACTCTGAAAACTCAATACCTAATGAGGAATCGCTTCTACTTTATTTGTAACACAGATCACAGGTCAAGTCACTGAAATAAACAAAGGGAGGGAGTGAGGATGGGGAGCTCTATGCTTAGTCCTGCACAGAGCGCCTGACACACACACTGGAAGTCAGGGAATCTGAAGACTGGCCAGGAGACTTCCCCATGTGTAACTGATTTACTGTGTTTATATTTTTGTTTGCAAACTGAATATCAAGTTCACTCTTGTCACATTAACCAGGTTTGACGGCATTTAGTTCTACTGATTCAGACTGCACAGGAGGCTTGGCCTTGTATTTGCTCAGGGCCTGGAGTCAGCATGCGCATTCCCCTTCCAGCTCTCCAGTTGTGCCTGCTGCACCTGTGGAACCCCTGGGAGAGCAACCAGACTTTATACCTGGAGGAGGCAGGAGCAATTCCTAAGGGAAGGGTGCTCGGAGACAACCGGCTGACCGCCCCTCACACTGCCTGTCAGCTCATGGTGATCTTCCCTCTACCAGACCAGAGTACATGGAACCAGGACGACCTGCTGTGGTACTTTCCTGATGCTGCTTCTTCTAAACTTCAGAGAGACGCCTGGAATGACCAGCACTCAGGAAGTCCAGAGTGAAGGGTGAGGGGTGGGGGGTAGGGGGGGAGCCACTGGCACTGCCCCCTAGACCGGCTCTAGTTTATGGCACATTCTTCCCACGGTCCAGCCCAGCTCGCTCAGGAAGCAGTGCTGGGACCTGCAGCCAAACACTGGCCAAGATGGAAGGTATGCCTTTGTTCTCTGCACCGACTGTTCATTTGTGCATCCCTATGTACTCCCACCATTAACTCACACTGCTCCTCATCACTGATAACATCAGAAGCCTAGACCCGTGGTTGGCAAACTGCGGCTCGAGAACCACATGTGGCTCTTTGGCCCCTTGAGTGTGGCTCTTCCTAAGCCTTAGGAGTACCCTAATTAAGTTAATAACATTGTACCTACCTATATAGTTTAAGTTTAAAAAATTTGGATCTCAAAAGAAATTTCAATCGTACTGTTGACATTTGGCTCTGTTGACTAATGAGTTTGCCGACCACTGGCCTAGACAATTTAAGTAGTTCAGTTATCCAATTATATTTTGGTTGTTTTAAGAAAGAGACCCTATAATTTGGAATTTAGACTAAAGAACTTACCGATAACAGGCTATGATATTTACGATTCCCTTCAAATGATCAAAGGCACAGGTGTGGAGGGTTCTGTATGAAACCAGGTGTCAATGACTGTCATGGGTATGTGGTGGATGGCTCAGCACACTATTCTACTTTTTCTAATATTTGAAATTTTCCATATTGAAAATTTACATCGATCTTTAAGAGGTAAAACATATCACCACAAAGACGACCTATTCCCGCTGAGGAAAAGTTCATGAAGATGAGACAGTGGAGGGTTATCTGACTGCATTTTAGAAACTGGAGATTCTATAAAACTAGGTTAGTGAAAAGACAGTTAACACTCACCAAACGTTTTGAGTCTTCGTTCTGTTTGTAAAAAAACAGAAGCTGCCTCACCAAAAGGGTCAGGTTGGGACCATTGGCAATGGAAAGCGTGCCCCCAGCCTGGGACGAGTTAGCACAGCGGTCAAATGCAGTTCTTTGAATTGCGTACTGAAACAGAACAGCGCACAGTCAGCACACAGGCCGCCACTGCGGTGGGCAGTGTACGTAAGTGTTCTCACAGGACTGGGGAAACGGGCAATTATCCTGCCACTGCCGTGGAGTTATGGGTAGCAGGTTAAATAAAACCCAAACACCTGGAATGTAATGGCAGACCCTTCAATGCCCACTAAGACAGTCTTCCACCACTTTCTCCTCTTTAGATTTTTACCTGTGGTTTGGCATGTTTGTATTTTACTATTTTAAGAAACCTCACCTACCTATAGATCTTTAGGTAAATCTAAACTAATAAAAAACTAGTTACTGGGGTAAATACTATTATCAACATTAACTTTCACTAAACAGGCATACAGAAATACATTACATACAACATAGATTCCACATCTAGGAATCCAAGGTCATTATTTAAAACTAGAGGCCCAGTGCATGAATTCGTGCACAGGTGGGGTTCCTCTGGGTGGCCTGCAGGGATCAGGCCAAAACCCGCCGTCCAACGCCGCCTGCAGCTCCTACCTGCCGCTCCTGCTCATCCTGGCCCCACTGTGCCTGCTGCAGGCTCCTGCCCAATCAGTCCCGATTAGGAGAGGCTCCCTCTGCCAAAGCAGCACTCACCAGCCATGAGCCCTGCATCTGGCAACCTCCCAAGGGGAGTGGCCTGCGGGATTGGGCTGAAACTGGCTCTCCGACATCCCCTGAGGGGTCCCGAATAGTGAGAGGGTGCAGGCCAGGCTGAGGGACCCTACCTGGTCATGATCCTGCCGGGGAGGGACCACAGGAGAACTCCAGGGTGTGTCCGGCCCATTTGGCTCAGTCCCAATCTGCTGGACCCCAGCAGCAAGCTAACCTACCAGGCGGAGCATCTGCCCCCTAGTGGTCAGTGCACAACATAGTGAGCGGTTGAGCAGCCTTAGAATATCATTAGCATATTACAGTTTGATTGGTTGTTCCACTGTTCTGCCATTTGGTCTGTTTGCATATTACCCTTTTAATATATAGGACTAGAGGCCCGGTGCACAAAAATTTGTGCACTTGGGAAGGGGGGGGGTCCCTCAGCCCGGCCTGTGCCCTCTCACAGTCTGGGAACCCTCGGGGGATGTCCACCTGCTGGCTTAGGCCTGCTCCCCAGGGGATCGGGCCAAAGCTGGCAGTCAGACATCCCTCTGGCAGCCAGGCAGCCCTTGGGGGATGCCCACTTGCCAGCAGGGAGCAGGCCTAAGCTGCAGTCAAACATCCTTAGCACTGCTGAGGAGGCGGGAGAGGCTCCCACCACCACCGCTGTACTGGCAGTCATTAGCCTGTCTTGTGGCTGAGCAGAGCTCCCCCATGTGGGAGTGCACTGACCACCAGAGGGTAGCTCTTGCATTGAGCGTCTGCCCCCTGGTGGTCAGTGTGTGTCATAGTGACCAGTCATTCCCAGTTGTTCTGCTGTTAGGGTCAATTTGCATATTACCCTTTTATTATATAGGATAGAGGCCTGGTGCATGGGTGGGGGCCAGCTGGTTTGCCCTGAAGGGTGTCCCAGATCAGAGTGGGGGTCCTGCTGGGGTGCCTGGCCAGCCTGGGTGAGGGGCTGAGGGCCGTTTTCAGGCTGGCCACAGCCCCTTCAGGGTGGGGGTCCCCGCTGGTGTGCCTGGCCAGCCTGGGTGAGGGGCTGAGGGCTGTTTGCAGGCTGGCCAAGCCCCTCAGTGGGAACCCTACCCCGTGAGGGTGTGGCCAGCCTGGGTGAGTGGCTGAGGGCCGTTTTCAGGCTGGCCACAGCCCCTTCAGGGTGGGGGGGTCCTGCTGGGGTGCCTGGCCAGCCTGGGTGAGGGGCTGATGGCTGTTTGCAGGCTGGCCACAGCCCCCAGCCACCCAAGCTCCCAGTGGAGGCTGGTTGGAAGCAGATATCTGGGATTTATTTTTCTTCTATAATTGAAACTTTGTTGCCTTCAGCAGAGGCCAGAGCCAGCCAGGGCAGGGGAGAAGCTTGGCTTCCTCCATCGCCGGGGCAACCAAGCCTCCTTCTTGCTCCAGCTCCGTGGCTGCTGGCCGCCATCTTGGTTGGGTTAATTTGCATATAGTCACTCGGATTGGCTGGTGGGTGTGGCTTGGGGCGTAGCAAAGGTACGGTCAATTTGCATGTTTCTCTTTTACTAGATTAGAGGCCTGGTGCGCAAAACTTGTGCACGGGGGGTGGGGGGGGTGGGGGGAGGGGTCCCTCAGCCCAGCCTGCACCCTATTGCAATCGGGACCCCTTGGGTAGGGTCCCTAGGCCTGGCTGGCGATCAGGGCCTATCAGGGCTTTCCTTCCCCCAGCTGCCGGCAGCTGGCCCTGCCCCCACCGCTGCTTACCATCTGTGCAGCACTGCCACCCCTTCCCCCTGCCACCGGTCACATCCCTCTGCAGGCAACAGGTGTGGAGTGTGACCGTTTGGCTAGCCTGGGCCTCCCTCCGCAGGGCGATCGTGGGGCGATGGCCGGGCCCCCTTACCAACTGCATCGCACCCGCCTTGGCTGGCCTGGCACCAGTGCATGTCATAGCGTGGTCGTCCGGATGGTAATTCTGCTGTTTGGTCATTCAGTCAATTTGGATATTATGCTTTTATTATTATAGATAAGCACTCACATGCCTTTCTGACCATTCTCAGTTTATAAACAGACTTACTTGTTGTTTTCTGTCTCGATAGCCTCGAATAAATGACTGAATAATTATTGCGTTTTTCAATCTTCGCCTTTCTTCCTGAATAAAGGAGGAAGGAGGGGAAAGTCGGTCAGAATCAGTGAAAATAACATTTAGTTAGTAAAGACTTAAAAATTACAACTATATAATTCACATAGCACAAAATTCACTTTTTAAACTGTACCATCACCAATTTTTAATATATTCAAATTTGTGCAACCATCTATCTAATTTTAGAACACTTTTATCACCCGCTCCCCAAAATAACCGTGTACCTATTAGCAGTCACCATCATTCCCTGTCCTGCTTCCCCTACTTCCATGCCCTTGGCAACCACGTGAACTTTCTGTCTGTACTCTGGCTATTTCATATAATCACAGAGTATGTGACTTTTAAAAAATATATATCTTTTTATTGATTTCAGAGAGAGGAAGGAAGAGGGAGAGAGGGAGATAGAAACATCAATGAGAATCATTGATTGGTGCCTTCTACACACCCCCTACTAGGGAATGAGCTGCAACCTGGGCATGTGCCCTAACCGAGATTCAAACTGGTGCCCAGGACGATGCTTAACCGAGCCACACTGGTCAGGCTGTGGCTTTTTCACTTGGCATGAAGTGTGTTTGTTGTAAAATAATTTTTATTTTTATTTATTTATTTATTTTTTGAAGAAGCATGGAAGAGACAGAGAGAGAAACATCGATGTGAGAGAGACATATGGATTCTATGCCTTCCACACACTCCCCAACCAGGGCCTGAGGGATCAGGGATCAGAGCCTGCAACCCCGGTATGTGCCCTTGATGGGAATCAGACCCAGGACCCTTTAGTACATGGGCTGACACTCTATCCACTGAGCCAAACCAGCTAGGGCTGGTATGACTTTTTTTTTTTTTTAATATATTTTATTGATTTTTTACAGAGAGGAAGGGAGAGGGATAGAGAGTTAGAAACATCGATGAGAGAGAAGCATCGACTAGCTGCCTCCTGCACACCCCCTACTGGGGATGTGCCCGCAACCAAGGTACATGCCCTTGACCGGAATTGAACCCGGGACCCTTCAGTCCGCAGGCCAACGCTCTATCCAGTGAGCCAAACCAGCTAAGGCGTATGACGTTTTTTAAGGTTCACCCACATTGTATCACATATCAGTCTTTCAGTCCTTTTTATGCCCGATTAATATCCACTGTATGGCTGCCTCACATTGAGTTTATCAGCCAATGGACATTTGTGCTTCCACTTTGGGCTTCTATGAGCAATACTGCTATGGACATTCATGAACAGTTTTTGCATGGACAAACCGTTTTCATTTCTCTTGGGTGAATACAGGAGTGAAACTAATACCTGAGGAACTGCAGACTGTTTTCCAGAATCCCACCAGAATAGTGACTTTTTTTTTAGGTTTTGGTTTTAAATATTTAAAGAATACAGACAGGCAATACAAACACCTATTTTAAGGGTCACAAATTTGTTTCAAAGCAGAAAACTCCGATTTTTACTGACTTAAGACTGTCTTCAGTGACCTAGCAAAATAATGTATTCATCATCATTAAAACATTGCAGGTACCACGTTTGACAGCCTGCTGTGGCCAGCCCTAAGAAAGAGCCTTCACGTGCACCTGTACAATAACCTCCCAGGTGAGAATTTCTCTTGTTTTAAAGATGCAGAAACTGAGGGTCAGCAGTCAAACTCAGGCTGACACTAAACTGGGTACTCCATCTCCCACGTGGTACTGCTTCATGCCTTTTAGGAATGCCGCATAATCCACAGACTGCCCTTTTGTCCATCTTTCCTACATTGGTGTCAGGATAAATGCTTTACTGTAAAATCCAACAAATCCAGAAATGTTTCTAAAGCTCAATATATACGCGTAAATATACATATATTCGATCACACTGAACAAATGCATATATATATATATATAAAAAACAGAAAAACCCAGAATCAAAAAATACTTATTTATAGACGATTAAAAAACTGTTTTTACCTCTCTTTTTCTTCTTTCTTCCTGAGTACGATGTAAAAGAGAAGCCTTTTCTTCCTAAACATAAAGAGAAAAATTATAGAATGTTTTGACTCAAAAAGGATTCTAAAGATCATCCAATCAAACCAACTGACTTAGCGAGAAATCTGAGGCACAAGAGGTTAAATGGTTTTCAGAGGTCACAAATCTAATTAAAGATAGTACTTCAGTAGTTTCCTAAGAACAAAACCTATTTCTTCACACACAGTGAGTTCGAGTGAAACAGGAGCTATGAATGAGATTGGTCATTGTATCAATGCCAATACCCTGCTTGTGACAATGACTACTTTTGCAAAGTACAGCCCCCAGGGGAAATGAAGCAATGTCAAAGAGGGAATCTTTCTATATTATTTCTAACAGCTGCACAGAAGTCTACAATTATCTTAAAACAAATTTCAATGGAAAAATCAATTTCTTTATGGTTATCAAATTAATAAATTTTAATGTTTTTTCATCATAAATAAAACTGCATTTTAAACAAAGTTATTCAGTACATAGAAAAGACTAAATAATAAGTGGGACAATTAAACATTTCAAATAGAATAAAAATACCCTCCCACCTGGCCAGTGTGGCTCAGCTGAGAGTCAATATATGAACCAGGAGATTAAAAATAGTGGCAGAGTAAGTGGATGCTGCACGGACATGCTCCCAGAAACAAACTGTAATTACAAGTAAAATACAGAAAAATTTCCTGAATAATCAACAGAAAACTGGCAGGAGAGAACCCCAATACCGGAGGACCAAAAGTGGAGACGGCATAGAGACTGGTAGGAGGGGCAGAGGCGCAAAAGGGCTGGCCGGGCCGGCACTCACAGATGGCAACTGAAGTCCCGGAGAGATATCTCAGCTGTGATGGGGAGCCACTGAGAACTCTGGGATCTAATCCCCAAGCTGGGCCCCCCAGAAGATAGCACCACAACTGAGAAGGGTACCCACCTAACATCTGGCTGTGAAAAGCAGCAGGCTGCTGTCTGCCAGGAAGTGACAGCTGGAAATTCAGGCATCCTCTTAAAGGACCAACACACAAAATTCCCTGAGGAGCCACCCACCTTGTGCTCCAGCAGAGGGAGGGCAGAGTGGACTGGAGCTGTGCAAGCAGAAGCCAGGATTGGGGACTCGGAGGTTAGAACTCAGAAGGCAGACACCCCCAGTTTCCTGGGCTGAGTCATTCCCTCATACAGGGGAGAACATCTAACCCACACAGACATTTGCCTTGCCTGGGGGGTAAGACAGTTGACACACCCTTTTGGAAAACACCTTGCCCTGAGACCACTTAAGAGACTAAAAATAACAATTAGCCTCTACCCAGAAGCAACTACCCCACCCTGTTAAAAAAAAACTCTCACCACACATGAGGACGATTGCCTGGGAGCAATTTCAAATTGGGATCCTATCAGTCTGTGGACAGAGGTGGTCTCTGGAGGGGTTGAGTCTTTGCCTGATCTAATTAGCCAGGAGCAGCGTTTGACACTGTCCTGCACTAGAGATTGAGAGGTGTAGAGGATCTACCTAATACAGAGTCACAAACCCAAACAGGCAGCCAAAATGAGGAGACAAAGAAACCCCCAAATGAAAGACCTAGCAAATTCTCCAGAAGAAGAGATAAAGCAGAGATAAGAAACTTATCTGAAACAGAGTTCAGAGTAATGATGTTAAAAATGCTCAACAGTATGAAAAAAGATATAGTAACTATGAAAAAAGAATAGTCTGAGATAAAGAATGACATAACACAAATAAAGGACACATTGGAAGGAGTACACAGCAGATTAGGGGAAGCTGAGGATCAAATCAGTGAATTAGAAGACAGAGTTGAAAATATCACTCAATTAGAGAACCAAAAAAGAAAAAAACAATTAAAAAACAAGAGGACAGCTTAAGGGAGCTGTGGGACAATGTGAAACGTAACAATTTTAGAATAGTAGGTGTGCCAGAAGAGGAAGAAAGGGAGAAAGGAATAGAGAAGGTGTTTGAAGAAATAATGGTAGAAAACGTCCCTAAACCTGGTAAAGGAAAAAGTCACATAAGTTCAGGAGGCACAGAGAACCCCAAACAAGAAGAACCCAAACAGACCCACACATCATAATTAAAATGCCAAAAATTAAAGACAAAGAGAGAATCTTAAAGGCAGCAAGAGAAAAGAAAACTGTTACCTACAAAGGAGTTCCCATAAGGCTGACACCTGATTTCTCATCAGAAAGGCCAGAAGGGAATGGCATAAGTACTCAAGGTAATGGAAAGCAAGGAGCTGAGACCAAGATTACTATATCCAGCAAGGCTATCATTCAAAATAGACGGTCAAATAAAGAGCTTCCCAGACGAAAAAAAAAAAAAAAAAAAAAAAAAAAGGCTAAAGGAGTTCATCACCACCAAGCCAGCATTACAAGAAATGCTAAAGGGACTGCTGTAAGGGATTGCTGAGGAGAAGATACAGAGAGAGAAACCTAGCCACGCAGAATTAAAATGGCTATAAATAGGTACCTCTCAATAATAAACCTAAATGTAAATGGATTAAATGCTCCAATCAAAAGGTGTAGAGTAGCTGAATGGATACAAAAACATGACCCAAGTATATGCTGTCTACAAGAGACCTACCTCAAAGCAAAAGACACACACAGGATGAAAGTGAAGGGATGGAAAAAAAATTCCATGCAAATGGAAAAAAAAAAAGCTGAAGTAGCAACACTCATATCCGACATAATAGACTTTTAAAAAATCATGCTGGACTAACCGGTTTGGCTCAGTGGATAGAGTGTCAGCCTGTGGACTGAAGGGTCCCAGGTTCGATTCTGGTCAAAGCCATGTACCTTGGTTGTGGACACAACCCCAGTTGGGGGGTATGCAGGAGGCAGCTGATGGATGTTTCTCGTTCATCAATGTTTCTAACTCTCTATCCCTCACCCTTCCTCTCTGTAAAAAAAATCAATAAAATATATTTTTTTAAAAACACAAAAAACATCATGCTAAGCGAAATAAGCAAGTTGGAGAAAAGATAAATATCATATGATATCACTCATTTGTCAAATATAATGAACAACATAAACTGATGAACTAAAATAGAGCCAGCGGACACTTGAAACTAAAGAGAAAATGAACAAATGGGACTACATCAAAATAAAAAGCTTCTGCACAGCAAAAGAAACCATCAACAAAACAACAAGAAAACCCACTGCGTGGGAAAACATATTTGCCAACGTCATATCTGATAAGGGCCTAATCTCCAAAATTTATAGGGAACTCATACAACTTAACAAAAGGAAGATAAACAATCCAATCAAAAAATGGGCAAAGGATCTAAATAGACACCTTTCAAAAGAGGACATTCAGAAAGCCAAGAGACATATGAAAACATGCTCAAAGTCACTAATCATCCGAGAGATGCAAATCAAAACAACAATGAGGTACCATCTCACACCTGTCAGACTGGCTATCATCAACAAATCAACAAACGACAAGTGCTGGAGAGGATGTGGAGAAAAAGGAACACTCATGCACTGCTGGTGGGAATGCAGACTGGTGCAGCCACTATGGAAGACACTATGGAGTTTCCTCAAAAAACTAAGAATGGAACTCCCATTTGACCCTGTGATCCCACTTCTAGGAATATATCCCAAGAAACCAGAAACACCAATCAGAAAGAATATATGCACCCACATGTTCATAGCAGCACAATTCACCATAGCTAAGATCTGGAAACAGTCTAAGTGCCCATCAGTAGATGAATGGATTAGAAAACTGTGGTACATCTACACGATGGAATACTATGCTGCTGTAAAAAAGAATGAACTCTTACCATTTGCAACGGCATGGATGGAACTGGAGAGCATTATGCTAAGTGAAATAAGCCAGTCAATGAAGGAAAAATATCACATGAATTCACTCATTCATGGATAATAAAGACCATTATAAACTGATGAACAATAATAGATACAGAGGCAGAGCTGCCTCAAACAGATTGTCAAACTGCAGCGGGAAGGCCGGGGAGGGTTGGGGGACAGGAGGGAGGGGGGGGTAAGAGATCAACCGAAGGACTTGTATGCATGCATATAAGCATAACCAATGGACATAAGACACTGGGGGATAGGGGAGGCCAGGGGATTGTCAAGGGCGGGGGGAAAAAAAAAAGGACACATATGTAATACCCTTTGTAATACTTTAAGCAATAAAAAAATAAAAAAAATTAAAAAAAAATAATAAAAATAAAATAAAATAAAATACAATTCAAGAAAAAAATAAAATAAAATAAAATAAAATAGAGCCAGCGGAGGGAAAAATATTCTAAAATATAATAGAAGTAATCCTGTTATTTGCAGATTTTTAATATTTCCTACAACTTTTGTGATATCATTCTATGTTAGTACAGATCATTCTATGTTAGTACAGTTTTGGTAATATTATTATACTTGAGTCCATTTAGTCTTGAAATATTGATGTTTACTGCATGTAATATTATATGTAAGATCATTTTTCTTGAATAACAGGAGTTTATTGCATGTAACATTACCATGTTTAAAATCGTTTTTCTTGCCAAAAAAAATCACTCAATCAGAGAATCAAAAAGGAATAACAATTAAAAAATAGGAGGACAGCTAAAGGGAGCTGTGGGACAACATGAACGTAACAATATTAGAATAGCAGGTGTGCCAGAAGAGGCAGAAAGGGATAGAGAAAGTCTTTGAAGAAATAGTGGCAGAAAACTTCCCTAACCTGGTAAAGGAAAAAGTCACATAAATTCAGGAGGCACAGAGAACACCAAGCAAGAAGAACCAAAACAGGCCCATGCCCAGACACATCATAATTAAAATATATGAACCAGGAGGTCATGGTTCAATTTCTGGTCAGGGCACATGCCTGGTTGCGGGGTCAATTCCCAGAAGGGAGCATGCAGGAGGTAGCTGATCAATGATTCTCTCTCATCATTGATATTTCTTATTTTTTTAAATATATTTTTATTTATTTCAGAGAGGAAGGGAGAAGAAGAAATAGATAGAAACATCAATGATGAGAGAGAAATCACTGATTGGCAGCTTCCTACACCACCCCCCCCTCCACCCCCACTGGGGATTGAGCCTGCAACCCAGGCATGTGCCCTTGACCATAATCAAACCCGGGACCCTTGAGTCTGCATGCTGATGCTCTATCCACTGAGCCAAATCAGCTAATGCTCATTACTGATATTTCTATCTCTCTCTCCATCTCCCTTCCTCTCTGAAATCAATAAAAATATGTTTTTTTAAAAAAGCCTCCCCTCCCCAGGGCTCATACGGGGAGAAACTGGACTGTCTGGCAGCAGGCAGAACTCAGAACTTGAAGGCAGCTTTCCCTCAGAGGTGCTTGCAGCAATTACCGGGACACTGAGACACATGGCCCCTTAGGGCAGGGCTGAAGATCAACCACAGCTGCTTGCTCCGCCCTGTTGATTCCTAGACCCCGCCCCACCCAGGCTGCGGCAGAGGCTTTTGCACATGAATGCCCTGTCCTTTTGCAACCTGGAAATTACCTAACAAATTGCAGCTGGGCCAGACAGACCCAGAACTTCCAAGAGAAGGCCCAAGGTCCCACAGCAGCTTGCATTGCTTCACAGCTGGGCCTCATCTGGGCACCTCCAAACCCCAAAAAAAGGAAGGGGAATCTGCAGATCTCTTCATAGCTCCTGCTGGGTAACCTCAGGCAGAGGCTAAATTAGCACCTCCTTAGATCCAAGAGCCAGTGTACCCAGTGGTCAGAGTGGGACCATCCAGATTACAACTCCTCAGATCCATAAGGGACACACTCAGGGGGCAGACTCAGTGAGCACCAAAGCCCCACTGAAGCAAGTCTTGCCCCAGAAGGGTGTCTTCAGCACGGAAGTTCTCCCACTGCAGACACAGCTGATTCTCACTGCCAATTGGCCTGGAGGTCAATTCCTCCCAGTGATACCTACAACAATCAAGGCATAACTACAACAAGACTGTGGACAAAGCCCACAAGGGGGTGCACCAAGAGTGTCCACCTCAGGTGACTGGGGAGGCTGAGCCACTGGGCCCTATAGGACACCTAGCACACAAAACCACTCTACCAACACAGGGAAGCATAAAAAATGCGGAGACAAAGAAACAGGTCACAAATGACAGAAATGGAGGAAAGAAAACGACTGGATATAGAGTTCAAAACCACGTTTATAAGGTTTTGAAGAATTTTCTGGAAACCGCCGATAAATTTAGTGAGACCCTGGAGGATATGAAAAAAGACCAACTAGAAATTAAGCATACACTGACTGAAATAAAGAATAATATACAGAGATCCAACAGCAGACAAGAGGATCCCAAGAATCAAGTCAATGATTTGAAATACGAAGAAACAAAAAATACCCAACTGAAAAAGCAAAAAGAAAAAAGAATCCAAAAATATGAAGATAGTGTAAGGATCCTCTGGGACAACTTCAAGCATACCAACATCAGAATTATAGGGGTGCCAGAAGAAGAGAGAGAGCAAGATATTGAAAACCTATTTGAAGAAATAATGACAGAAAACTTCCCCTACCTGGTGAAAGAAATAGACTTACAAGTCCAGGAAGCACAGAGAACCCCAAACAAAAGGAATCCAAAGAGGACCACACCAAGACACATCATAATTAAAATGCCAAGAGCAAAAGACAAAGAGAGAATCTTAAAAGCAGCAAGAGAAAAAAAGTCAGTTACCTACAAGGGAGTACCCATACGACTGTCAGCTGATTTCTCAACAGAAACCATGCAGGCCAGAAGGGAGTGGCAAGAAATATTCAAAGTGATGAATAGCAAGAACCTACAACCAAGATTACTTTATCCAGCAAAGCTATCATTCAGAATTGAAGGTCAGATAAAGAGCTTCACAGATAAGCAAAAGCTAATAAGCCAGTCAGAGAAGGATAAATACCACATGATCTCACTCGTTTGTGGAATATAATGAACAACATAAACTGATGAACAAGGACTGATCCAGAGACAGAGAGGCATTGATTGGACTGTCGGGCCTTGGAGGGAAGGTAGGGGAGGGTGGGGGTAAGGGGGAAAGATCAAACAAAGGACTTACATGCAAGCATATAGGTCTAACCATTGGACACGGACAACGGGGGGGTGAGGGTACGAGCGGGGGGGGGGGGGGGTAACGTGGGGATAAGGACACATATGTAATATCTTAATCAATAAAAAATATATTTAAAAAAATAACAAAATAAAAAAACTTTTTAACAAAAACATATACCCTATTAAAAGACTGTTGGAAAATAAGTAATCACTAATTTAAAATTATACATTGAGCCCAGCCGGTGTGGCTCAGTGGTTGAGTGTTGACCCATGAAACAGGAGGTCAGGGCTCATTCGATTCCTGGGGTTGTGGGCTCGATCCCAAGTGGGGGCATGCAGAAGGCAGCCGATCAATGATTATCTCTCCAGATGTTTCTATCTCTCACCACCCTTCCTCTCTGAAATCAATAAAAAAATATTTTTTAAAAGAAAAGGAGGGGAATGGGAAATCTAGAGTCAAAAGTACAAAGTTATGTTCAGAACTATGGAAAGCTTACAGATAAAAAGTGTCACATTTCTGGTCATTATCTTTATTTATGAACAGAACTGGTTGGTATGTTTATATCAACAACTAGAGGCCCAGTGCACGAAGTCATGCACAGGTGGGGACCCTTGGCCTGGTCGGCGATCGGGGCCAATAGGAGCCGGCCAGTCAGGGAGGGATTGTGGGAGGGCTCCAGGGCATGTCCCGCCCTCTCGCCTAGTCCTGATGCACTGGACCCCAGCAGCAAGCTAACCTACCAGTTGGAGTGTTTGCCCTCTGGTGGTCAGTGCGCATCATAGCAACTGGTCGAGCAGCTGACTGAACAGATGACCAATCAGTCAGACACTTAGCATATTATGCTTTTATTATATAGGATTTATTTTCCTTCTATTTCCATTTGTCCAAATTTAATGTGTTTTCATCATTTGATCATAACAAAAAACCTCGGATTTCCTGAAATAGTATACTCTGTTATAATTACAAAAAAATATTTAATATCTGAAATTTAATAAACCAACACTTTACCTTAAAAAAGGTACATGCTGGCAAAAGTCACTAAATTTACTTTCACACACAGATGAGCTTAGTCATCACTAATCTAAAAGTTCAGAGCTCATGCGCTTTGCATTACCACGTCCCTGTCATCTGCTTCAATGTCTGGTACATGTAGGTGTTCAATAAATATTTACACAGTGAGTGAATGAACATTTCCCTTAAGTAAAACAAAATAGTCTAATAGAAGGAGTAACCATGCCATTGCAATATTTTCAAATCAAAATAGGTACTAAGTATCAAAAATCTTAATTGAATTCTAATCCAACACTAGACTTTCTCAGGAATTTTGAGTTTGAAGCCCAGTGATCTGTAACATAAGCCTAGAGTCAGTTATAGCAGAACCCAGTGGGAGTGGGACACACTGGTGGGAACAAAAGCCACATGCGCTACACTTTATGCAGCAATGAGGCCACAGAGGATGGAAGGTCGGGGGGACCATTTACCTTAATGCCCCTGGAGAGGGAGGGAAGAGAGCAGGAAGGGTACTCCTGGGCCTGGAGACCTCCCTCCTCCTCCTCCTCCACCAGGGTCTCACAGGTGGCCCTTTGCCATCTCCACAAGGTCTACCATACCTATACTATCTGTACCACTGACTTTTGAAACTTTTATTTTTAATTTTAGACCAAAAAAAATTGCAGAATGATCACAAGAGTTCCCTCATCCCTTCTATCTTTTTCCCATTTCCTCCATAACTGGAGTAAAATTAGAAAAAATAAGAAATTAACACAGGTACAGTATTACTAACTACACTACAGACTTTGTTAGAAATTCACCAGTTTCCCACTGATGATTTTTACCTGTTCTAGGATTCCATCCAGATCCTCACTGGACTTACTCTTTCTCCTTAATTCCCACCAATCTGGAACTCCATCTCTGTCTTTCACATCCTGGACTCTGTCCTTGATTTGGGTTTTTCCGATATTCTCTCACAATTAGTGATAGCTCTGAATTTTAATCATAGAGTAAAATATATATCATGACTCCAGTTACATAAACAATCAAATACATATAGGAGAGAAGAAAAACCTCTTCCTCAGAATTTATTCAGTTAATGAATGTAGAGGAAAGAGGCAAACAGCCTACTGCCCTGTGCTAACGCTAGCAGGCAAAAGCCTGAGCAAAAGCAAGAGCTTCCTGATCTCTGAGTATCTTCCTCAAAACACTTAGCAACCACCAAGAGAAAGACAGTAGGAACCCAGAAGACACCAACCACACAACCAGGCGAATCTCACTAGGAATAAGGCACAAGGCCATCAGGCACCACCACTGGATAGAGACAAAGGATACAAAACTTTTATCTTGACAAAAGACTCCTTTTCAACTTAATTATATTCATCTCAAGAGGAAACCTTGCATCGCTCACTACACTAAATATAAAGCCTGTAACACTGACAAAGTATAAAGTACATACTCCTGAAAATAAACACAATGAAGACAAAAGTGCACTGTTACATTTTAAATTAACTAGATTAAAAAATAAACACTGATTACAACAAAACATAATACATTTATTTCTGAAAAGCCCCATCTGGAAACTAAGTTCTTTAAAGCAAAGAACTATGAGGAGCTATGTAAAATTCAAGAGAAACACACTGGCATTCAAAAAAATTTTTATATTAAAAACAGATAATGCTAACTTCCATGTTTATCATTAGCTCAAGCACCTGGTATTTAACACCCTTCTCTGACATAGCTGGATTCTGAAAATGAATCTATAACCAAAACACTAAGTTTGATTTTGGTTCAACAAACTTTGTTTTGAGAAGGCATCAAGGGTCTGACCTTTTGAAAGTGGCCTTCTATCCAGTAATGTTCTCGGTGATTTTTTAAAGGAGGTGGGGCTTGTTTCTATCCATTCACCATACTCATGGAGCTTACTCTTAACTTTATAAATGTGGGATGCAAAATACTTTGCTCAAGCTTTTCACAATTCTTTCCCCCACATGAAGGTGTGTATCCCATGGTTCCAGGTCAAGGGGAGACCTTCCTGCTTCCAGCACAGGGGACCTGCCCATATCTTCACAAAGCTGGAGGATGAAGGCCACTGCCTTGAACAGGGCGATGTATTGACACTCATAGGTACTACTATTTTTATATATACGCTAGAGGCCCGGTGCACAAAAATTTGTGTACTGGGGGGAGTGGGGAGGACTGCGCCCTCTCACAGTCCGGGAGCCCTCAGGGGATGTCCCCATCCTCTGCCTGCTGGCACTCGCCTTGGCTGGCCTGGCACCGCGTGCTTCCCGGCGCCGGCCCCGCCCCCCGCCAACTGGTCATTCCACCGTTCAGTTGATTTGCATATCACACTTTTATTATATAGGATATATTATTGATTTCAGAGAGAAAGGGAGAGGGAGAGAGAAATAGAAACATCCATGATGAGAGAGAATCATTGATCAGCTGCCTCCTGCATGCCCCCCACTGGGGATCAAGCCCGCAACCCAAGCATGTGCCTTTGACCGGAATTGAACCCGGGACGCTCCAGTCCACAGGCCAACGCTCTATCCACTGAGCCAAACCAGCCAGGGTGGTACTACCCTTAACTAGCCTCTCATTTGTGAGATTTACAGGACTGCCTTTGGATACGAAGGTCGTTTCTGATGGAATCACTGACATCACACGTGTGTCTATGTTACTGTTTGTCACAAAGTCACCAACATATTTTTAAAAAATTTCCTCTAGTTTATGAGATAGACAGAACATGTCCTCGAGGGCTTGTCTATTCAAGCCCTTATGTTTGTCAAACAACAAAGGGTTACTGCAGTTAAAAGTATTGGAGACTCCTCAGTTTGCAGTGAGCAACAGCAACCCTGTCTTCCCTGGGGGACAACCAGCTGCCCCAAATACCTGGCCTAGCTATACGTAGACAAGGCACTTAATTACCAAAAGAACCTTACCGATATGCTATTGGCTGTCACTTGTCATCACAACTTTTATGCGTTTGGCCACCTGGCAGCTCCAGACTGCAGTCAGATACAATACCACAGATAAACTGACTTTCCAATTTTAATTCCCCTGTCATATGGGGACTTGCTTTCAGGCTGTTTAGAAGACTTTCCTGTTGTTCCCAAAAGTTTAACAGTTTGCCTTTTCGTTTCAATATAAAGCTTGAGTGATGGTTTCTCACTGGAACTTTGCTCATAATGAGATAGCTTCACTCTCTCAGATTTCAAAATCTTCATTACATTTGTTTTTGTTTTTGTTTTCTATGCAGTCAGCAAGTTTACAAGACTAAAAGCCCGTTCTAGTGGGTCATTACTTCGTCCTTATTTTAAGAAGACAAATGGCAACCATCTATCCTTGGCTCTCTCCCTCCCAGGAGCATGCCCACACCTTCCCTTTCCCGGAGGTGCTTTACCTTTAGCTTTCTCCCTCCTAAGCTCCAACGGTCCTTGTTCTGCCTCCGAACTTGCTAAATAAACTTCGTCTTATTAAAGATAAATTATGCCCGATGGTGTGGCTCAGTGGTTGAGCATCGACCTATGAACCAGGAGGTCTCAGTTCGATTCCCGGTCAGGGCACATGCTGGGATTGCAGGCTGGATTCCCAGAGGGGGTGTGCAGGAGGCAGCCATCAATGATTCTCTCTCATCACTGATGTTTCTATCTCTCTCTCCCCCTCCCTTTCTCTTTGAAATCAATAAAAATATAAAATAAATAAATAATCATAACTATCCTTAGTACCTTACTTTATAAGGCAACCTTTACCTTTAGGCTTTCAAAATGACACTGTTTTTCTTTAACCCCTAATCCATGTCAGACTCAGAAAAAATAAAGGCAGAGTCATAATCCTAATTCGAAATTACGAATACCTACACGTGGCGCACACCTAGCAAATAGCTGTCACCTTCTGAAAGTGAAAATTTGCCATGCTGCTAATAAAAATGACAACCAAACCTACAACAACACACAGGAGAGTCAGCATATAGGGATCCACGCTAGCGATACGGACCAGGGCTACACAGAGCCCATGCTGTGCCTGTACACACAGACGCAACCACGGAAGCTGACGATGCCTGCACCTGGCTCACCACAAAGCTCCCCAGTTCACCTCTTCATGAACGGGCATCTCAGGGAAATCACAGGTTTGATATCCTAGTTAGGTTTCTACTGACACTGAAATAAATACTACTAAATTTAAAGATGTTCCTTCATATACCATTAAATCATCACACACAATACTTTGGGACAGACAATGACCCACACTAAAGAGGTCAAAGCATGAGTAGACAAGTCAATGTCAGAGATCTCCAGGGAGGAGCAAACAGAAATGGAGGTAAGAAATAGAAATCTAGCCCTAACTGGTTTGGCTCAGTGGATAGAGCGTTGGTCTGTGGACTCAAGGGTCTCAGGTTCGATTCCAGCCGGGGGCATGTACCCAGTGGGGAGTGCAGGAGGCAGCTGATCGATGTTTCTTTCTCATCGATGTTTCTAACTCTCTATCCCTATCCCTTCCTCTCTGTAAAAAATCAATAAAATGTATTTTTTTAAAAATAGAAATCTATATTGCCAAAACCAGTTTGGCTCAGTGGATAGAGCGTCGGCCTGCTGACTGAGAGGTCCCGGGTTCGATTCCGGTCAAGGGCATGTACCTGAGTTGCGGGCATATCCCCGGTGGGGGATGTGCAGGAGGCGGCTGATCGATGTTTCTCTCTCATCGATGTTTCTGACTCTCTGTCTCTCTCCCTTCCTCTCTGTGGAAAATCAATAAGATATATTAAAAAAAAAAAATAGAAATCTATAGAGAAAAGTGTATTACTCAATAGTGTTGGGCAACTGAGTAGCCTAAACAAATGACGTCATATACCTAGTCTTCATATCAAAATAGCTTCCTAATGAACCTAAGATTTATATGCAGACACAGCACCATAAAATGTGGGAAGGTAATGTGGGAATAAAATAAATCTCAAAGAGGAAGAAGACTTTCTAAGAAAGATATCACATATTAAGTCTACGTTACTGTTGTCATTAAGTTATTTAAGCTCTTAAGTTACTTAAGAATGATGAATTTTTTTTTCTTTTTATTTTTTTTAACATTCTCACCCCCTTCCCAAAGAACAGTTTCTTTTTTTTTTTTTAAATATATTTTATTGATTTTTTACAGAGAGGAAGGGAGAGAGATAGAGAGTTAGAAACATCGATGAGAGAGAAACATCAATCAGCTGCCTCCTGCACGTTCCCCACTGGGGATGTGCCTGCAACCCAGGTACATGCCCTTGACCGGAATCGAACCTGGGACCTTTCAGTCCACAGGCCAACGCTCTATCCACTGAGCCAAACCGGCTTCGGCAAGAATGATTAATTTGACCACATAAAATTAAAACTTTCTGCACAGAAAAATATCATAACCAAGGTTTAAAAAAGTGACAAAGTGGTAATAAATATTTGTAACACTGCAAAATGAACATTTGTAAAAGCTCAATAATAATTTTAAAAGATTAACAATCAAATAGGAAAATTAGCAAAAGTTATAAATAGTACATAGGAAATAAGCAAAAATATCATTTAAACAGAGGAAATTAATTTTACTCATTTTTGGAAAAAATGCCATAACACAGTGAAATTGGCTTTTTCACCTATGTAATTGGCAAACGACACCTCAGGACAGGCTGTGAGGTGCAGATAGAGGACAGCAGCTACGTCCATGCACTGACATAACCTTTAACGGGCGATCTGGAAATATCTACAAAAATTCAAAATGTACACAGCCACTGACCTGCACTTTTAGAAATCCAAACTCACATATGATAGACACATGACAAGGATATCCACTGCAATGCTGTTTAAATTAGCAAAACACTGAAACCATCTAAATGGCCATCAAAGACATGACAACTAAATAAGCTGAGACATTCATTCTTTACATGGAGTGTCACGCAGCTCCTTACGAGAATGCAGCGCAGACGTGTACGGACCTGGAACTATCTCCAGGGGAAGGCAAGAACATGCTCCATCACGTGTTTAAACCAGAGGAGCGCACACCCTCAGTGAGTCTATGTGCAGAAACAGCTCTGTGAGGACAGTGAATCTGGTAACAGTCCGACTAAAGAGGACTGGGTTAGGGGGTCCTAGTAGGAGCGAAAGGCAGGGCGACTTTTATTATTGTACTTGAATCTGTATTTTCTACTGCTTGAGTTATTACCCATGTACATGTAATACTTTCTCACTTTTTAGAATATAAAACTAATGAAGCTATATGAAAACATAATTTTTAAAAAATCTCAATATAACCAAGAATTTATATTCTCTCTATATAAAAACCTAATATGCAAATAGACCAAACAGTGGAGCAATTGAACAACTGGTCACTATGACGTGCACTGACCACCAGGGGGCGTGCAAGGGACATGGCAGGCATTGGCAACAGGCCACAGAGTGTGGAACATAGCGGGCATTGGCTGTGGCGGGATGGTGGAGCAGGTGATTGGGAGGAGCCAGACCAAGGCAGCGCACCATTCGCTGTCACCGGGGCAAGTCTCTGGTGATTACTAAAAATTCTTTGCTCCCATGCACCACAGTCTCACAGGGTGCTTGCACCCGCTGCCAGCGCCGGCCCCGCTCGCACCCACTGCTGGCACCCAGCGCCGGCCCTGATCGCTCAGCGCTGTCAGTGGGTGCAAGCGGCAGCTGCCAGCCCCGATTGCCCCTGAGGGCTTCTCACCTCCCCCTGCTCCTGAGGGGCGATCGGGGCAGCAGCCGCCTCTCACACCCACTGCCAGTGACAGCCTCACTCGCACCCGCTGCTGGCGCTGGCCCCAATTGCTCCGCACCATCAGCGTGTGCAAGCGGGGCTGGTGCCGTCAGCACACAGGAGCAGCAGTGGCAGGGGTGGGGCTGCGGCAAACAGGACCAAGGGCAGTGACGGGAGGGGCCAAGCGGGGGTGCAGAGGCTGCCACCACAGCCTCATGGCCCACAGTTCCTTTCAAGGTGGATGAATTCGTGCACTGGGCCACTAGTAAGTTCATAAATGAGTGGCTGGGAGGAAAAGAACAATAGGTGTCAGCAACAAGCACATTTACATTTTGTTTCTTAGGTTTTTTTGTTTCAAATTATTACACTTATATTTGAAAACATCTTTTACCTTTTAAGTTCTACAGGCCTAGAAAAGTTAGGGGTTCCTAGGAGCAGTTAGAGACCACTTTCAGAAAGTGTTTTGGATGACTAAGCCTCTTGTTCTCAGAGTACCCTCATCACTTTCCATGCTAATCTCTCACCTCCACAGTTGTGACTCTAAACCTATTTATTCATCAATATGTAAATAACAGTAAATGACAGCATACGTCTCTATTTGATAGTTGAGCTTTAGACCCATTATCTTACCTCCTCTGAAAATTAAATATGACCAAACTTCACTAACAGAGATGTTCTTATATGGGGAAAAATGCTTTCTTCATGCAAATAAACTTAGTGGTAACAAAAAGAAGTTTTTAGAAAAGTAAGTCATATGTAGTTTAAATTAGATAGGAAGATTAGATTTCATTAACCATCAGAATAAAAAAATTATGGTAAAAAATGAGTATATACTGAAGTAAATTTATATAACATGACAATTTCCATAAAATCAAATGCTCAAATTAACTGCTAACCATTTATAAAAAAAGAACTGTAGCAAGTTTATTGATATCTTGATTTAAAATAAAACAGCTATGAGGTTTCCACTGTTTCATCTATTTGGGTTATTGTCATTAGCAATTTCCTCCAGTTAACAATGTAAACAAATGATCAGTTTACATCTGCTTCAAGTTAGTATTTCCCACTCTCAAGCACTGACATGACACTAAAAAGTCTACACAATTCAAAGAACATTTAAGTAAAACCCTTTCCTTTGAGTTAATTACAGTGGGAGTAGAGGTAAGATGGAGGATGTGCAGGTAAATGGCAGAGGGCTTTCAGGGCAAGGAGCTCCTGTCTGATACTGTAGCACTGGACACACATCACTATACATTCATCAAAACCCACAGAAAGTACAGCACAAACAGGGAGCCTAATGTATCAGTATTGGCTCACCAACTGTAACAAATGAACCACACCATTCAAGATGCTAATCACAGGAGAAATGTGAGGTGGAGGAAAGGGGGAATGAAGAACTCTGTTCCATCTGCTTGATTTTCTGTACACCTAAGAAAGCTCTAAAAAATGAAGTCTATTAATTTTTTTTAAAATATTAAAGAAATATTCATTCTACTGCCACGTTCACCTCAACTATCTGGAAAGTTGGAAGGAATTTACTTTCCTTCCTATCTATAAACTCTCCTGTGTCCACATCCATTTCTTTCCTTTAAATCTAAAAATATGTCCCTCTGCTTCTCCCTGGATTCTTCCCACTGTTGCTTCTACCAGGCCCTGACAGCCTGAAACCCCCAGAGTCAACGGAACCCAGTGAATACTAAGTCCATGCACACCCTTCCACCTGCTGGGATACCCCTTCCTGTCCCTGACCTACCCCAATGCCACTCGTCCTTCAAGGCTAAGCCCCTGCCTGGCAGGCATGGCTCAATGGTTGAGTGCTATGAACCAGGAGGTCACATGATTGACTCTCAGTCAGGGCATTTGCCCAGGTTGTGGGCTCGATCCCATGTGGGGTGTGCATCATTAATGTTTCTATCTTCTCTCCCTCTCCCTTCCTCTATATTAAAAAAAAGAAAGAAAAAGAAAAAAAGACTAAGCCCCAACCAACTCTATCCTTTCCTAGACCAGTCCCAAGGGAGACCCAGATGTTGTAACTACTCTCTATTGTAATTTCATCTTTACCTGTTTAAGGCTTATATTCCTAACAACGTTATAATGAGGGCACATCCCTAGCCGGTTTGGCTCAGTAGATAGAACGTAGGCCTGCAGAGTGAAGAGTCCCTGGTTTGATTCCGATCAACAGCACCTGCCCAGGTTGCAGGCTAGATCCTCAGGAGGGGGCGTGCAGGAGGCACCCGATCGATGATTCTCTCTCATCATTGATGTTTCTACCTCTCTCTCCCTCTCCTTTCCTTTCTGAAGTCAGTAAAAGATAAAATCCTATATAATAAAGAGCCAATATGCAAATGGTCATCATGCCCTCATGCCATCACGGCGTAATGGCTCAGACACTCAACACTGGGGAGAGAGGAATGGGGACCAGCCAGGCACAAATGAGCTCACGAGAGAGGAAAAGGGGCCAGCCAGGCTGCGGCTGGGAGAGGGACAAGCTGCATGCCCCTCAGTCCCGGGCACCAGTGGCTGGGGCTGTGGCCCGGGAGAGGGACAAGGCACCCACCCTGTGGTCCTGAGTGCCAGCAGCTGGGGCTGCGGCCTGGGAGAGGGACAATCTGCACGCCCCATGGTCCCAGGTGCCAGCATCTGCGCCTGCGGCCTGGGAGAGGGACAAGCCGCCCACTCTGCGGTCCCAGGCGCCTGAGGCTGCAGCCCAGGCAAAGCCACCCGCCCACAGTCCCCTGCAGCTGGCCCGGGCGAAGCCGGCCTGGGTCCTAGGTGCCTGTGGCCGGCCAGAGGGAGGGAAGCCTGGGTCCCAAGTGCCTGCGACCAGCCGGAGGAGGGAATCCTGGGTCACGGGTGTGGGGCTAGGCAGAGGTGGTTAGGGGCAATCAGGCCAGCAGGGGAGCAGTTAGGAGTGATCAGGCAGGCAGGCAGAGGGGTTAGAGGCGATCAGGCAGGCAGGCAGGCAGGCAGGTGAGCAGTTAGGAACCAGCAGTCCCAGATTGCGAGAGGCAGTCGGAGGGGTCCCAGATTGGAGAGGGTGTAGGCCGGGCTGAGGGACTCCCCCCGCCCCCACCCATGCATGAATTTTGTGCACCGGGCCTCTAGTAAAATAATAATGAGGGCACGATGTTTCCTTACAGTTTCAGATCCTACACAGAGCCCTTAGAAATAACCACTAAAAATGCTCATTTATATTGGGGGAGGAGAAGTATGTACTTATTCAAAATGTTTCCCACTAAGCTCAAGAAAAAAGGGACGATGTCAACTAATTTAACAGAAAGATCATTATAACTTTTGTCTTTTAGGTAAGGGATAGGCCGTAATTCAGCCAAAGAGAATTAAGGAAAATAAGCATGTGTAGGTAGGTGTTCAATATCAGGAAGCAAAATCAAAACTACAATGAAACTACATCCCCACCAGAATTGCCAAAATTAAAGGGACTGACAGTACTGTTAGTAAGAGGTGGAGGCACTGACATCCTCACCCGGCAGGTGTGGCCCGAAAGGGAAAGTGGAGTGTGCTCAGGGTGAAGCCCATGTGTACAACCGGCATCTCAGTGCGTCCACCCGAAGAGAAGACCCACACACAAATGCCTGTGAAGAAGAATGGTTGCCCTGGCCAGTGTGCTCAGTGGTTAGAGAGTCGGCCAGCGCACGGAAGTATCACAGGTTAGATTTGGAGTCAAGGGCACGTACCTGGGTTGCAGATTTGATCCTGCCCTGATAGGCACGCATGCGGAGGCAACCAATTGATGTGTCTCTCTCACATTGGTGCTTCTCTCTTCTCTCTCACATCGGTTTTTCTCTTTCTCTCTCCTCATCACCCCCTGCTCCCTCCCACTTTCTAAAAAGCAATGGAAAAAATATCCTCTGGTGAGAATTTAAAAAAAAGAGTGGATCAACTGTGTCACACAACAGATGGGTGATTCCACCTCTCGGAACTCGGAATGTGCCAAAGACACCAGAGCCAACAAAATGGCAAACTGTATGAGACTCCATTCACAGGTCATTCAACAGGGAAAACTTATCTGTGGTGACAGAGGTGGGAAGACAGTTATCGCTGGGGAAACGCACGCACGGCAGCGAAGAGGGAGGGGGCAGGAGGAAGCCTGGGAACGCTGGGAGGAGTGGTGGCCACACCGCTGTGTTCACAGGTGAAATCCTTCAAGCTGAACCTACTGGTTCAGATTCCTCCAGGAGCCAGTGCACCCGCCCCCAGCACCGCAGGTCACTGCTGCCTCCTCAGGGGCCTGGCACCCTCACCCAGGGCAGCCTGCTGCCAGTGACTGACTAATATGGGTGTACCAGGCGCCAGCCTTGCTGCGAGCTCTGTCCGCACCTGCCCTCTCCCCGTGCCTCCTCAGGCCCACCGCACACGGAGGGGCATGTTGTGACCCTGAGTGACGTCAGCTCCACGCCTCCGTCAAAAGTAGTAGAAAACGGCAATTATGTGCACAGCTAAGAAGCGAGACCTGCCACTCCTCTCCTCGGAGCAGAGGGTTGCCTGGTGGTAACACCGGGCCAGGCCGAGCGGGGTGTGCCAGGGCACCTGTCGGGGGTGCAGGTCCCCGGCCCACACGAGCAGGGCGTGGGCTCTGGCGCGGGGCCGGTGCTGGCTTGCTGTCCACCCTGGTTCTCAACGATTATAAGAACCGTAGCAGAAAAGCCCTAGATTCTCTCCAGAAATACGCTTCCGGGGGCTGGGAAAACATAACTCCACAGCCTCGCCCGGAACACGCGCCGATCAGCTGGCTGCCTCACCCCGAGGCCGTGGGAGCGACCAACGCGGCCGGTGCAGTCCCGCGGCGAAGGCCCCCCGCGCGCGGGGCCGGAGGAGGGCTGCCCGGGGAGAAGGGCTGCCCGGGGGGGGGGGGGACTGCCCGGGGGGGGGGGGACTGCCCCGGGGGAGGGAGGGCTGCCCGAGGCCGGGGCAACACAGTAGCGCGGCCGGTTCCGGCGAAGAAACACTGTGTCCTTAGCTACGGACCGAGGAGGCTGCGCCTCCCGCCTCCCTGCGCGGTCTGGAGCGCGGCGAGCGGGCTTCGCCGGCGACCGCGGCCCCGCACACCTGCTGGGGCCGCGGGCGGTGACACAGCACCGACCCTCGGTTCCCGCCCCCGGAGGCCCGGACGCCGCGGCACCGGTCGCGCTTACCTTCCTGCTCGCGCCTCCGAGGGACACTTTGGGCCTGGTTTTGAAATCCCCTTCAAAGCTGAACATCTTTACAGCCTAGCCCATCGGGGAGCGGCCCGGGCCTGAAAGCGACGGCCAGGCGGGCGGCGGGGAGCGCCGGGAGGGTCCCGGCGGGGAGGACGGCCGCGCCGGGGAGCGCCCTCGAGCCCACCCTGTGCTCTGCCCGCCGGGCCGGTCCTCGCGCGGGGGGCGGCGACACGGAGGGGGCTCCGCCTCACGCCCCCTCATCCACGCCTCCCCGCTGCTCCGGCCCTGGCCGAGGGCGCCGCAGGGAAGAAGACCCGCACTCGCGCCCGGAGCAGCGGCCGGGAGGAAAGATGGCCGCCGGTCGCTGCCGCCGTGCGCGCGCCCGCCATTGACGCCGCGGCGCCCTCCGACGCCCCGCCGGCGTGCGCGCGCCCGCCGTGGACGGCGCGTCAGAGGGTGGGAACGTGACGCCGAGACCTGGGTTTGGACCCAGGCGCGTAGATCGCGGGCGTGGCCTAGGTCGTGGGCGGGACCAGGGGCGGGGCGCGGAGGTGGGCGGGGCCTGGGTCGTGGACGCCTTGGCCTCTGAGTTGGACTTACCTGTCAGTTGTGCACCTTTTAGGGAAGCAGGCTGGGAGGGCTCCATAAGATGCCAAACGACCCATCTGAGAAAAAAGGATCAGATACTTAGTGCCTGTAGGGAGTGCGTACATATCCCGTCATGACCTGGCTAGCCTCTGTAACGTACTCCTGTACACACACACACACACACACACACACATATACAGAAATGTATATCAAGTACACACATATGCATAAATATACATGTCACATGCACGTGCATTATAAATATATAATGGACACATATATACATAAATGTATTATACAAATAGATATCACATAATTCACACAAATGTATGTCATAGACACATGCATATATATTATATACACATGATTGAAACCAAAAAATATTTTTAAAATGTTTATTGTTGAGAATATTACAGATATCACCCGCCCCCCGCAAGTGCTCCCCTCCACCCAGTACCTGCCCACCCCAGGCCTTCACAACCCTATTGTCTGTGTCCATAGGTTATGCATATATGCATATACCGCAAGTTCTTTGGTTAGTCTCTTCCAGCCCCTTCTCTCCCCTTTCCTCTGAGATTCGTCACTCTGCTCCATGTTTCCATGCCTCTTGTTCTATTTTATTCATCTGTTTACTTTGTTCATTAGATTCCTTGTTTGTTTATTTTGATTTTAAGATTCAATTGTTGATAGATATGTATTTATTGTCTTCTTCTTCTTCTTCTTCTTCTTCTTCTTCTTCTTCACCCTTCAACATTTCATTTGTTCTAAATACTGGTTTAGCTTTTTCTTGTCTGTGAAGCTCTTTATCTGACCTTCAATTCTAAATGAGAGCTGTGCCGGGTAGAGTCATCTTGGTTGTAGGTCCTTGCTATTCATCAATTTGAATATTTTCTGCTACTCCTTCCTGGCCTGCAGTTTCTGTTGAGAACTTAGCTGTCAGTCACATGGCTCTCCCTTGCAGGTAACTAACTGCTTTTCTCTTGCTGCTTTTAAGATGCTCTCTTTGTCTTTAACCCTTGGCATTTTAATTATGATGTGTCTTGGTGTGGGCCTCTTTGGGTTAGTCATTTTGTTTTGTTTTTATTTCAGAGAGGAAAGGAGGGTGAGAGAGAGGGGAAAAAAACAGCAATGATGCGAGAGAATCATTGACTGGCTGCCTTTTGCACGCCACCCCCGCCCCCCCCCCCCCCCCGCACTGGGAATTGAACCCACAACCCGGGCATGTACCCTTGACCAGAATCGAGCCTGGGACGCTTCAGTCCACAGGCCGACGCTCTATCCACTGAGCCAAACCAGCCAGGGAGGTTCATCTTGTTTGGAACTCTGTGCTTCCTGGCCTTATTTGTAAATCTATTTCTTTCACCAGCTAGGGGAAGTTTTCTGTCATTATTTCTTCAAACAGGTTTTCAATGTCTTGTTCTTTCTCTTCGCCTCTGGCAACTCCATGATGTGAATGTTGGTATGCTTGAAGTTGTCCCAGAGGCTCCTTACACTATCTTCATATTTTGGGATTCTTTTTTTTTTTTTCTCTCCTAATTGGGTGTGTTTTTTTGCTTTCTTATATTTCAAATTGCTGATTTGATTCTTGGTGTCCTCTACTCTACTGATGATTCCCTGTAAATTATCCTTCGTTTCTGACTGGTCCTTTTTCATGTCTTTGATGTTCTCACTAAGATCCTTGAAAGTCTCACTAAGTCCCTTGAAGCTCTCATTAAGTTCCTTGTGCATCCTTATAACCATTGTTTTGAACTCTCTATCTAGTAGTTTGCTTGCTTCCATTTCATTTAGTTCCTTTTCTGGAGATTTCTCATGTTCTTTCATTTGTGACATGTTTCTTTCTGTCTCTACATTTTGGCTGCTTCCCTGTGTTGGTTTCTGTGTATTAGGTAGAGCTGCTATGTTTCCTGGAGTTGGTAGAGTGGCCTGTGTAGTAGGTGTCCTGTAGGGCCCACTGGCTCAGTACCCGGTCACCTGAGCTGGGCACTCTGGGTGGGCCCCTGTGTGAGTGTGTGGACAGTCTTGTAGTTGAGCCCTGATTGCTGGTGGCGTCACTGGGAGGAATTGACCTCCAGGCCAATTGGTTGTGAGGACCAGCTGCAGCTACAGTGGAAGAGCTGCTGTGCAGGAGACACCCCTATGGATCAGAGCTTGCTTCAGTGGGGCTTTCATGCTCACTAAGTCTGTCCCTTGAGTGTGTTGCTCATGGATGTGTAGAGCTGTAATCTGGCATGGTGTAAAGCTGACCACTGGGTGCACTGGCTCTGGGGCCTCCCAGGAAGTACAAAGTCAAACACTGACTGTTACCTGCCTGGGGTCACCTGGCACAAGCTACAGAGTGATATGCAGATGGCTGCTACTTGTGTTGGGCTTGGAGGTGCCCAGGAGAGGCCAAGCTGTGAACCAAGGCAGGCTGCTGCTAGTGTTGGGCTTGAGGCCACTTATCCAGAGGTATGGGACATGCTGAGTGCAGCTGCTACTTGTTTGAGAGATTTTAGGAAAGTCTGAAGTGTGAGCCAGGACAGGCCACTCATATGGAAAAGCCACTGCAAACAGCTTGGGTGGGGCTGCAAATTGGGTGAGGAGGTGTCTCAGGGAATCACCAGGGCAGAGTGAACAGTGAGGGCCAGGTTGATGGAGACTCAGATATGGTGCCTTCCAGTTGGCTCTGTGACTCTGTGATGGGGAAGGTCTCAGCACAAGAACAATGACCCCTGCAAGAACCCCTGTCTGGGAGAAAGCTGCCCCTCCAAGTTCTTGCCCTGATGTCAGACAATTTAGTTCCTTCCTATATGTTTCTGGATCCTTTCAAGCTATTGCCCCAGCACTGTAGCTCAGAGGGAGGGAGTCTAGGTACTAGTAAGTCCGTGCACCAGCCCTTTCAGAGGAACTGCCTGGGTCTCCAGCAGCCTCTGTGTCACTCAGCCACAATCCCTGCTGGTTTTTACAGCCCAAAGTTACAGGGTCTTCTCTTCCAGTACTGGAACCCTGGGCTGAGGGATCTTGTGTGGAGCTGAGACCCCTTGCTCCTCTTGGGAGGCCTCTGCAGCCAAGATATCCCTCCTGATTCAAAACACACCACATGTGGGTGTCCAACCAGCCTGTTCTGCGCCTCTGCCCCTCCTACCAATCTCAGTGCACTTTCTTCTTTACTTCTCTAGTTGTAGGTCTTCCATTCAGCCAGTTTTCAGGTGGTTCTGAATGATGGTTGTTCTGTATTTTAGTTGTAATTTTGATGTGATTATGAGAGGATGCAAGTACTGTTTTTACCTCTCTGAAACCAAAATTTTAAACACTAATATATATCATTACTCTGTGGGATGCACTGATGTTTTGTTTTTATGATTTCACAATCCACTAATTGATTTCAATCCCAGAAAAAATCCTGCCCCCCCCCCACACAATGTGTGTGTGTACTAGCATATATATATGAATTAGATCACAATATAGTGTATATTTTATTATAAGTCAGGATAAAAAAACTTTGAAAACCACTGGTTTATTGTGCTGTTTCCATTACCATACATCTACTCTAAAATGTCAAGAAACCCTTGATTCATCAAAAATGTTCAAATAGTACCAATCTTGAAATCTTATAGATTTTTTAAAAATATGTTTTTATTGATTTCAGAGAGAGGAAGGGAGAGGAAGAGAGACAGAAACATTGATGAGGGAGAAACATTGATTGGCTGCTTCCTACATGCCCTCTACTGGGGATCAAACCTGCAACCTGGGCATGTGGCCCTGACTGGGAAGCGAACCAGATACATGAGACGATGCTCAACCAACTTAGCCACACCAGTCAAACAAAATCTTGCAGATTTTGTAAATAAAATGTCATGCTTTTTTAACCTGTCATATGGGCAAAGATTTAACTTCTGTATTGGTAATATCCATTATGTACTCTAGTAACTGATTCTGCTCTGAGGTCTTAGATTTTGCCTCAAATAAATTCTTCTGAGATCTAGACCAGGAGTGAGGCGTGGGGAAGCCCCATGGACTGGACCGCCAAGCCCAGCTCTTCATGTCAGCCATGTTGGTATGAAGGCGTGAGGTCTCCACTGCTAGGGTGTTGTTCCTACTGGCTAGGAACGTGGGCGGGGCGGCGGGGCTGTTTCCTGGGCCTCTGTCCTCGTGTCTACTCTGTGGGTGAGCATCCCACTCTCACGGCAGGCCATTTTGCTTGGCACTCACTCCAGTGGAGAACTAATAACCTGCCCGCAAGCTGGAGGGAAGACTGGCTTATCCAAAAAGCGTTTTCTCTAGCACAATTCCCACGAAAAGATTTCCAAGGATTTAAAAAACATTTTAATAGAAAATTTCAAACCGAATAATTCAGAAAGAGTAGTGTGACCTAGCTTCAACAGCCAATTTTGTGTAATGTATACACCACCCGTTCTTCCTATTCCTTTGCTGCAAATGAATCTACCATAAAATATTAAATATATTCTTACTAGAGGCCCAGTGCACAAAAATTTGTGCACTGGGGGGGTGGGGTCCCCCAGCCCGGCCTGTGCCCTCTCACAGTCTGGGACCCCTTGGGAGATAACGACCTGCTGGCTTAGGCCTGCTCCCGGGTGGCAGAGGGCAGGCCCAATCCCTAGGTGCAGCCCCTGGTCAGGCTCAGAGCAGGGCCAATTGGGGAGTTGGGGCGCCGCCCTGTCATGCACAGAGCAGGGCGGATCGGGAGGTTGCAATGCCACCCTCAGGGTAGACTGATTGGGGGGTTGGGGCACCGCCCCCGTTACACTCAAGGCAGGGTCGATGGGGAGGTTGTGGTGCCACCCCCGTCACGCACAGAGCAGGGCCGATCAGGGGGTTGGGAAGCTGCCCCCTGTCACTCACAGAGCAGGGCCCATCAGGGGGTTGAGGATCTCCCCCCTGTCACTCACAAAGCAGGGCCCATCAGGGGGTTGAGGAGCTCCTCCCTGTCACGCACAGAGTAGGGCCGATAGGGGAGTTGGGGCACCGTCCCCTGTCACACACAGAGCAGGGCGGATCAGGGGGTTGGGGCGCTGCACCCTGTCACACTCAGGGCAGGGCCAATCGGGGTTGGGGCGCCGCCACTGTCACACTCAGGGCAGGGCCGATGGAGAGGTTATGGTTCTACCCTGTCACACACAGAGCAGGGCCCGTGGGGGCGGGGGGTTGGGGCGCCTCAACCTGTCACACACAGAGCAGGGCCGATCAGGGGGGGTTGGTGCGCTGCACCCTGTCACACACAGAGCCGCAGGGCAATCGGGGGATTGGGGAGCTCCCCCCCTATCAGGCACAGAGCAGGGCTGATCAGGGGGTTTGGGCGCTGCCCCCTGTCACGCTGATCCCAGTGCCGGGAGCCTCGCTGCTCCGCTGATCCCGGTGCCGGGAGGCATATTACCCTTTTACTATATAGAATAGAGGCCTGGTGCACGGGTGGGGGCCGGCTGGTTTGCCCTGAAGGGTGTCCTGGATCAGGGTGGGGGTCCCCACTGGGGTGCCTGGCCAGGCTGGCTGAGGGGCTGAGGGCTGTTTTCCCGCTGGCAGTTGACTAAAAGCTCCCAACCGCTCCTTGTTTTCTTTTCTTTTTTTTTTTTTTATTCTGGGCCAGCTTTAGCTCTGAGGCCTTGCTGCTGAAAACATGGATACAATGTTGCGGTCCGGGGCTGACTGAAAGCCGGTTTTGTTTAGCTTATTTGCAACATAGTAATAGTTGCTTAGAGTTGCAGTTGAGAGGCCGGCAAGTGAGGCGGGGAACGTTGGAGTCTGCAGTTCCTGGGGGAAGCAAGCCTCTCTGCTCGCTTCAGTGCATGGCTGCTGGCCGCCATCTTGGCTGACAGTTAATTTGCATAAGGATACGCTGATTAGCCAATGGGAAGGGTAGCGGTCGTACGCCAATTACCATGTTTCTCTTTTATTAGTGTAGATTGTTTTTGGAAGCTTGTGAGACCTTCTCAATTTATCTGAAGATTCTAGCTGAAATCAGGAATTGTTTCAGAAGTTCCTTGCTGCCCTGACTGGTTTGGCTCAGTGGATAGAGCGTTGGAAGGGTCCCAGGTTCAATTCCAGTCAAGGGCATGTACCTTGGTTGCGGGTACATCCCCAGTAAGGGGTGTGCAGGAAGCAGCTGATCGATGTTCCTAACTCAGCTCCCAGCCCCCAGAGCTGCTGATCATTGCCCCCAGTTTGTGTCTGTGAGAGCAGCCCCGACGTGGAGACAATGAAATTTCCTTTTCTAAAAGAAATTTAGCATTCAAATGATACATACAGAAAGTGTATTAAACATTTATCTACATTTTAAAGAACAATGCCAGCGCACACACCCTGGAAAGACACAGGCTGAGAAACAATGTTGCCAGCACCCGAGAGGCTCCCTCCAAGACCTTCCTGGTCATAAGGAATGGCCCCAGCCCTCCCAACTGTGTGATGTGGGGCAAGTCATTTAACTTCCTCCACTCCATCCGCCACGCAGGCAAAACGCCTCCCTGGGCTGAGGCCTAGGCCTGTCCCTATGGCCCTTGAGACCGGCATTTTGGGGATACAGACGTATTGAATAAGCCTGCTTGTTTTAGACTGTATTAGCACTGAACATCTGTCCTTGAAGGGCATTTTGCTAAGTTCATAGGCCACAAAAAAAGTTCAACAATGAACACTCTGAAAGAAAACAAGTACTGAAAATAGGCTGTTAACATTCTGCTGGTACTATGTTTATGCTTCACCATCATCCTGGTTTTAATTATTTTAAAAGGTTAGACAATTAAGAGTGGGTTTGGCCGCCAGTCAGTGTATGGGAAGCAGGAGGCCAAACTGCAAATGTCCCGGATCTCCGGGGACTTGCACCAGCCGCCCTTCGTCAAGGGCAGCTCCTCCACGCACAGGCTCCGGCCGCGACCCCCAGCGTCCTGGCTCTGGAAGGACATACTCACACTTCTGTTCAAAGCCACTCAACAGTAGCGAAGTGCAGGAGGGTGCGTGCTGAGGGCACTCACAGCTTCTGCTTACCGGGTGCCCCCTTTCTGCTCGGCAAACGCTGTACACTGCAGTCTTTGCTTCCTTCTCACAGCGAACCTATCAGGTAAATATATTTATCCTCCGCTTTCTTTTAAAGCCTCACCTGAAGATATGTTTTTACTGATTTTTTTAGAGAGAGAGAGAAAAACATTGGTGCGAGAGAGAAACATCAGTGGGTTGCCTCCCGTACCCACCCTGAACGGGGATCAAACCTGCAACCTGGCTATGTGCCGAGATCGGGAATTGAACCTGCAACCTTTTGGTGCACAGGACCATGCTCCAACCAACTGAGCCACCCAGCCAGGGCCATCCTCCACATTTTTATTGATTTCAGAGAGGAAGAGAGAGAGAGAGGGAGAGAGAGACAGAAACATCCATGATGACAGAGCATCACTGATCGGCTCCCTCCTGCACGCCCCCACTGGGGATTGAGCCCGCAACTGGGGCATGTGCTCTGACTGGGAATCAAACCATGGCCCCCTGGTTCATAGGTCAATGTTCAACCCCTGAGCCACGCCAGCCAGGCTGTCCTCTGCGTTTTTTTCTTTTAATATATATTTTATTGATTTTTTACAGAGAGGAAGGGAGAGAGATAGAGAGTTAGAAACATCGATGAGAGAGAAACATCGATCAGCCGCCTCCTGCACACCTCCCACTGGGGATGTGCCCGCAACCAAGGTACATGCCCTTGACCGGAATCGAACCTGGGACCTTTCAGTCTGCAGGCCGACGCTCTATCCACTGAGCCAAACCGGTTAGGGCTGTCCTCTGCGTTTTACAAATGCAGAGACTGGAGCTGAGAGAGCAGGTGAATGGGTATGACAGCCAGGACCCAAACCCAGGGGACTGTGCAACCAGCCCCAAGTTTCCCTCCTAAGAACCATTGCTTCGTGATCGACAGCCGGCCAGGGTTTAACTTCTGGCGACGTGGGTGAGGCTTTGCCTCAAATATGTGTATGCTCAGTGGTTAGAGCATTGCCCTGCGCACCAAAGGGTGGAGGGTTTGGCTCCCAGTCAGGGGCACACACCTGAATTGTGGGTTCTCTCTCCGCCCGCCGTGGAGTGAGTGCAGGAGGCAACCAGTTGATGTGAGACCTCTCTCTCTCAGAAGCAATGGAAAAAAATATCCTCAGATGAGGATTAACAAAAGCAACAAAGATATGGCCAAATGTGCCATATTCTGAGGACAGCCTTGCCTCTCAAGATACAGCCCAGGTCTGGGATGAAGCCGGTCCCTCTGTCACAGCAGCGTCCTCCGCAGAAAAGGGGGTGCGCCCGCGGGATCACCCTCCTCTCCATTGTTGGGGAGGCAGCTCCTTCTCTGTCCCAGCATCCCGTCTGCAGGGTGACAGGGACTTGGCTGAGAACCAGGGAAGGGCGTTGCTCAGACTCGCAGTGGCTTCGCATTTCAGGGGAGCCGTCGTCCTGGAAACCTGCGCCTGCTGTGAATGGCTGGGCCCCTGCTGGTGGGGCCTGGGCGTCCTTCCCGCTTGAGCGGCACGGCGCTGGGGCCCACCGCCAAGCTGCCCGGCACCCTGCCTTCCCCGTCCACCCAGCCTGGCCCGTGGCCCAGGATGTTGAGCCCGGTTACCTCAGTTCCCTCTCCATCCCCCAGGGCCCCCTTTCAGGGCGCTGAGCCTGCCTCGCCTTTCTGCCCCTCGCAACATGGAAGAAACGCTCTTGACTGGCGAACACGGTAAGCCCGGAGCTTACTCAATGGACCCAACACATTTCAACTAGCACACGGCTAGCACACAGCTAGTAGACAGCTGGTAGACAACTAATAAACAATTACTAGACATCTGGGAGCTAGTAAACAACTGGTAGACAGCTAGTAGACAAGCGCCTCCTTCAAAATAAGGGATTCTGTCCTAACTTCTACCTGCTGTTATAATCTAACTTAAAAGCAAGGGGATTCCCAGTGGCAAACGGTGACTATTACAGCCCGTCTCACACAACAGAGTCTCAGGACAAGGCCCCGCCCCCACCCGCTGCTCCCCTTGCACATAGATGTGGCGAGTGGGGTTATGATTACATTTTTCTGGAGGGAATGTGCTTACTTTAAAATATTTTATGTATTTTTGAGATGCAAAGACTGACATACAGATATGAATGAGATCGATACTGAGCAGAACGAAGACAGATAGCCATGGATGTTGTCCAAACCCTCATGTTACAGATTGCAAAACTGGAGCTCCGAGACGTCAGGAACATTACCCAGTGGATGCCATTTCCAGTTCTCATTTTTTACATTAACATCATGATACCTTGTTTATTATCCTAAAATCATCTCGGTCATGTTCCAAAGAGCCTTTTCTTTTCATTCCGGGACTGGGAGACACTGAGAACAGCACAGCCAGGCCGGCCCGGCTGGCTGCCGGCTCTCTCTCCCTCACGGGTCCTGTCTTCCCAGGACCTCCCAGCCGCTGCCCAGCCGCCCAGGCCCCCGGAGGTCCCCCACTCCCCCGCGCCCCACAGTATCAGCTTCTCCTCAGCAATGCCAGCTAAGTCCTCTCTTCCTGCACACCCCACTCCTGGGTCCCAGCCTTGGTTGCTGATCCGAAAATGAGTGGCAGTGAAATACTGTTTCATCTGCCCAGGTAACATGTAATTTTTAAAATATGTTTTTATTGATTTCAGAGAGAGGAAAGAAGAGGGAGAGAGAGAAACATCAACGTGAGAGAGGCACATTGATTGGTCACCTCCCGCACAAGCCCAGACCAGGGTGGGGAATCAAACCTGCAACCCAGGCACATGCCCTTGACCAGGAATTGAACCCTCCACCTGTCCATACCCAGGCCAACTTTCTAACCACTGAGCAACACCAGCCAGGGCAAACAATTTACTTTCTAAAAAATATATATTTTTATTGATTTCAGAGAGGAAGGAAGAGGGAGAGAGAGAAAAAAACATCAATGATGAGAGAGAATTAATGATCAGGCCTCCTGCACGCCCCCCACTGGGGATCGACCGGGAACTGAACAGTGACCTCCTGGTTCAGAGGCCGATGCCAGCTGGGCAATAATTCATTTCTGAAGACAGCAGGCCTTTGTCCGGAGAGCCGGGCTGCATGTCGCACAAAATGCAGGTGCAGGCGAAGCGTTCCTCTGGGAACAGCATGCCGCCGGAGGCCTGGGTGGTTCCGGCTCCCACTGTGGGGGGGTCCTCCCCGAATGGCGTTGCAAGGCGGTTGCCCTGTTGTCCTGCAGTCACCCCTGCAGTCACCCATCATCACAGCCGGGTCCCTGACCCCACGAGCAGCTTCCCAAACAGAGGCTCCTGGTCCGTGGGCTCCAATCCACTCCCATTTGGTTCACTAGGAAGAGCTTCTGGCGGGAACCCCCCCGGGAACTTGGTACCATGTCTGGCGGGAAGGAAAGGCTGGGCGCAGTTCTTCACCTTACCCGCAGCTCTGCAAACCCGCTCCCAGCACTCTTCACACCACAGCCACAAAGAACCCTGGCCCCCGCCCTCCTCCCGCAAGGCAGCTCAGCCGGCCTCCTCCCTCACAGGCCACACTGAGCGGGTAAAGGGGGGTGGGGGGGCTGGCCTGGGAGGGCCTCATCATTAGAGGGTTTTGACCTAGGGGATGGTTGGACTCGAGGGCCGAGGGCTCCCTGAGAAGAGCCACACTTGGTGGCCTGGAGGGCCAGCTCCCTGAGGACAGGGAAGCTGCCCGAGAGACCTGCCCAGCCTTGCCCAGTATCCAGCCTGTGGCTGGTTCTAAGCTCCATCCTTTCGCTATAATGTAACTGAACCATAAGTAGAGCGCTTTCCAGAGTCCTGTGAGCCTTTCCAGTAAATTTTGGAACCTGCATGAGGTCCTGGGAACCCCAGAAGTTGCAGCCAGCTGGTCAGGAGAGAGGGCCGTCCTAGGGCCCCCACACTTACCACTGGGGTCTAGCGAGGGCAGTCTGCGGAGCCCGGGTCCTGCTCCTCCAGTCTGTCGAACTGGGTCCCAATGAAGGTTTTTTCTTTGTTTAATTTTTAAGTGTCTATGTGGCATTTTTTTCTTTTCCTTTCTTTTTTGTTTTGTTTGTAAATCCTTAGCCAAGGTTATTTTTCCATGGATTTTTAGAGAGAGTGGAAGGAAGGGGGAGAGACACAGAGAGAGAAACATTGATGTGAGACAGATGCATCGATTGGTTGCCTCCTGCACGCACTCTAACAGGGCCGGAGCCTGCAACTGAGGTATGTGCCTTTGACCGGAATCGAACCCAGGACCCTTCAGTCCACAGGCTGATGCTCTGTCCACTGAGCCAAACAAGCTAGAGCCCAGTGAAGGTTTTTAAATTTATTTTGAAGGGAGAGGGAGAGAGATAGAAATATCCATGATGAGAGAGAATCACTGATTGGCTGCCTCCTGCATGCCCCCTACTGGGGATCGAGCCCACAACCTGGGCATGTGCCCTGACCAGGAATCAAACCCAGGACCTTTGCAGGCTGACACTCTATCCACTGAGACATTTCCCACCCTTTTTCTTTTTTTAAATGTTTTTTAAAAATATAGTTTTATAGATTTCAGAGACAGAAACATCAATGATGAGAGAGAATCACTGATTGGCTGCCTCCCGCACACCCTCCCACTGGGGACTGAGCCAGCAAGCTGGGCATGTGCCCTGACTGGGAATCAAACCCGGGACCCTTCAGTCTGCAGACACTCTATCTACTGAGCCAAACCAGCGAGGGCTTAAATGTTTTTTTATTATTGATTTTTAGAGAGAGAGGAAGAGAGAGGGCGAGAAGGTAAAACACCTACGTGAGAGAGAAACATTGATCAGTTGCCTCCCGTACTCAATGGACTGGGGACAGAACCCACATGGGTATGTGCCCTGAACCGGCAACCCTTCATATCGATGTTTCTCTCTCTTTCCCTCTCCCTTCCTCTCTCTCTAATATCAATAAAAACATATTTTTAAAAAATACTTTTGGTAGATTTCAGAAGCACAAATGGACTTTGAAGGAAGAAGAAAACACCTCGCCCCTGTCGGCGGCCCGCCCGCTTCCCTGAGCCGCCTGGTAGGGTCACTGACCCTTTTTAAAGAGTTTCATTCTCAGAAATTATTTTTAAAATCCGTGAGCTTTCCTATGAGTCTGAAAGCATAAATCACGCCTTTCAGGAAAACCCATAAAATACACTCCGCCTGTGAGATGAAATGAAATCAAGACAAACCTAACCTTTACAGCTGGGCCTGCGCTCCTGGACGAGCAACTCATAAAGCACAGTAACACCCTCGCTGGGTTGTGGCTCCAGAGCAGCGATTTTCCGCCTTTTTCATCTCATGGCACATAAACTAATCACTAACATGCTGTCGCGCACCACATACATAGATAGCCAATCTGACAAAGCATAGGTGTGTTTTGATTCATTCCCACGGGGCGGCTGTTGTCATGCTGGCTGTCGCCATTCTTTAAACTTGACAGTCTGCGGGAAGCCAGCCAGTGGCCCGACTCGGGAGCCAGGTGCTGTGTGTGTCAAACTCCTTGCAGCCCCAGCCAGCTTGGCTCAGTGGCTAGAGCGTTGACTTGTGGACTGAAGGGCACATACCCAGGTTGTGGGCTCGATCCCCGGTGTGGGGCGTGCAGGAGGCACCGGATCAATGATCCCCTCTCATTGATGTTTCTACCTCTCTCTTCCTCACTGAAATGAATAAAAATATATTATTTTTAAAAACCTCCTTGCAGCACACTGGCGTGCCGAGGCACCATGGGTGAAAATCGCTGCTCTAGAAATTGCCATCCCTACACCTTTGAGCTGTCCCTGCTCTCTGGGACACGTCTGCTTGCTATACCTGGGATGTGTCTCACTACAAAGCAAGTGTCACCTCATTTCTTATTTACAGGATGCCAAGAATTTGTCCAGGCCTAGCTTATAACAATTTGAAAGGTGCTTTGTCACCGAAGCAGTCCTTGTTTGAGACTTCTCCATAGTATCGTGATCAGGAGTGGCACAGCCTGTCACGGTGCTACTCTCCTGCCCAGAGAAGCTGTGGTGATAGCTGCTAGATTGGGCGTGTGGTGACGGTCACCCTGTACCGAAGCCGGAATCCACACTGACAGGCCTCCGTGCCTGAGCGTGCGAAAGCCCAGAACTGTCTTAAGGAATGCAGAGTCTGAAACACAAGCTGGAAAATTCTCAAGATTTTAAAAAAATGTTAACTCTCTTTGGCTTAAAGTAGAAACATCAGCTTACGTGGCTGAGTGAGAACATTGAGTGTATCGTAGAGGTATATGGAATTGAAAACAAAAAGTATGCAAGGTTGCCCAGACATGTGGCCTTTGAATCAGGAGGTCACAGGTTCCCAGATGGATCCCCAGTAGGGGGCGTGCAGGAGGCAGCAATTGATGATTCTCTGTCATTGATGTTTCTATCTCTCCCTCTCTCTCTCTTCCTCTCTGAAATCAATAAAAACATGTTTTTACCAAAAAGTATCCAATGTCACAATCCAAGAGCAGGGACTGTGCCATCTGCCCTGTCCAATGGCTCCGCTGTTGAGTAACCGATCGGTTATGCCCATATTAGGACTCTTGAGCTGGCTCCTGAGTTGCTTCAGTCTTAGAATAAACAATGGAATAACTCAACGTTGGGGCTTCCTCCAACGTTGGAGTCTGATAAAGTGACTAAAAACAGAACCAAAGAGGCGACAGGTTGGGGGTGGGGATCGCCTTCCAGGTCCTCAACTGGTCTGTCCCTTGGGGGCTGGTGGTGGCAGGTGCCCGGCCCGCTGGCTGCTCTGTTCCCTGAGCTGCGAGGCCATCACTTCCCAGGGGTTCGGGGTGCACTTTCTTGACTCTGTTACACTTTGCTCTCTGGAGCAAGGAAGGCTTGAGTCTCCAACCGCAGGAGATGAGAAGGTGCTGCTGGATCGCTGTCCTATGATGGCGGTGTCAAATCACCGCAACTTTGCTGCTTGAAAAAACACAAATGTGTTGTTAGCCTTCTGAAGCGCAGAGTCCAACGTGGGTCTCTGGGGGCTGCAGGGAGTGGCCAGCAGGTGTGTTTTTAAAAAATAATATCCAGCTTCATTTTATAAAAGATTTTTAAAAAATGACTTTTAAAGGGAGAGGGAGAGAGAGAGAAACGACGACGTGAGGCACATCGATTGGTTGCCTCCCACATGCGGCCCCGGTTGGGGTGTGGGGGATTGAACCTGCAACCAAGGTATGTGCCCTTGACCAGGAATCAAACCCACGACCCTTTGGTCCTCTGGCCAAAGCTCTAACCACTGAGCAACAGTCCAGGTCCCAAGTGTATTTTTTATTTAAAGTGTTTGGGAGGCTGTCATGTTGAAGGAGAAGAGAGTTTTCTACGGGACCTTGGGAGGGTGGGAGCAGAGTTCAGTGCCGAGCAGAGTAAATGCCTGGCGACACTGTGGAGATGCAGCGCTAGGGCATCCCTGGGCCCAGCCAGGGGACAGCAGATGATTCTTCCCCCAACTCCTGTAGAGTGTTTCACAGCAAAGTCTCCCCGAAAACCTGTCAGGGTCTCAGACTAGGCACAGTGCCATTTGGATGATGTCACTGAGAAAGCCTACTGCGTGCGATGACCCAGGGACACTCTGTCCTGAGGAAGCTCCCTGTCTGGTTCAAGGTCACACAGTACCCCAAGAACCATCCTGAGAGGTGAGGTCAGGAGGGACAGCGTGGAGGCACGGACACAGTCAGAAAGGAGCACAGGGCAGACAGAGGGCGACCTGGTCCTTGGGGTCCTCCCTTGGATCCTGCCCCTCCCGTCCCTGGGACACCATCACTCTTTTCCCGTCTCCACACAGGGCTGCCCCCACCTGCTCATCCAGCTCAAGGGTCTCTGAGCTCCAGACACAGCTGCCCACCTGCTGGATGTTTCACAGGCCTAGGACTCAGCATGCAGGTGCTGGGGCTGACCCAGCAGCTGAGCCCACATCCTCCCCCGCCCCTCCCCCCATCCCAGGAGTGCTGCTCTTACAGCTGGAGTCCTTTCTCCAGACACCCCCGGGCTGGGGAGGCCAAGGTCAATACGCTGAGTCCAAAGGGCTCCCAGAATGGTCAGAAAAATGCCAAGTGCCATTAAAAAACTTTTATTCTGCCCGGCCAGTGCGCCTCAGTGGTTGAGCATTGACCTAGGAACCAGGAGATCAGGGTTCAAATCCCAGTCAGGGCACATGCCCAGGGTGTGGGCTCCATCCCCAGTGGGGGGCGTGCAGGAGGCAGCCAATCAATGATTCTCTCTCATCATTGATGTTTCTATCTCTCTTTCCCTCTCCCTTCCTCTC
Source organism: Myotis yumanensis (assembly GCF_028538775.1). Taxonomy (NCBI): domain Eukaryota; kingdom Metazoa; phylum Chordata; class Mammalia; order Chiroptera; family Vespertilionidae; genus Myotis; species Myotis yumanensis. The sequence continues at coordinate 1,056,744 of NW_027223760.1, forward strand.
TGAAATCAATAAAAATTTATATTAAAACACACAAAACTTTTATTTCTAAATAAAATGTTACCGCACAGCAAGAGGAAGCCACGCATGCCTCCTTCCTCCAGCGCAGGCTGGGACGCCTTGAACCCAGGCAGCTCTGGCCCAGGCCTAGAGCATATCCCACCCCCAGGTTCTGACCGGCCTGCAGCCACAGGACTAAGGGCCCCCTATCAGTGGGCTGGGCGCTCCGTGCAGCCCTCCCGGCAAATGCACGCCCATCCTAATGACAGGCAGATGCCTGAGCCATGGATTAGCGTGTGCACCGCCTGTGGGACCACAAAGGCAGAGGAGTGACAATTAGTGGGTTTAGTTTCCCACTCGGGGGCCTCGGAGTCCACATGCTGGGGACGCCCACTGGCCTTCTCATCGCTCTTCAATGGCCCTGACGCCTAACCATTCGTGCTGGTGAGCGTCCTGATGGGCAGCATGGTTTTGATGAAATCCAAATTTACGAGGTTATTAAAGTCGTTGATTATTTGGCACCATCGAGATTTCATTGGCTTCATCCTTAATGAACACTGACAGCTTTATATTTTTGGTGTAAAAAGTAGAGTTCATTTATAATGCTTCCTGCCCTGTTCCGAGGGCTGTGGCTCCCACCTTCCCCCATCTCCCCTCATTCCTACCCCTCCCCTCTGCTCCTCACTGCTCCCCTCTGCTCCCCCCTGCTCCCCCCGCTCCCCTCTGCTCCCCCTGCTCCCCTCTGCTCCCCCTGCTCCCCCTGCTCTCCTCTGCTCCCCTGCTCTGCCCTGCTCCCCCTGCTCTCCTCTGCTCCCCTCTGCTCCCCCTGCTCCCCTCTGCTCCCCCCTGCTCCCCCCGCTCCCCTCTGCTCCCCCTGCTCCCCTCTGCTCCCCCTGCTCCCCCTGCTCTCCTCTGCTCCCCTCTGCTCCCCTGCTCTGCCCTGCTCCCCCTGCTCTCCTCTGCTCCCCTGCTCTGCCCTGCTCCCCCTGCTCTCCTCTGCTCCCCTCTGCTCCCCCTGCTCCCCCTGCTCTCCTCTGCTCCCCTGCTCCCCTCTGCTCCCCCTGCTCCCCCTGCTCTCCTCTGCTCCCCTGCTCCCCTCTGCTCCCCCCTGCTCCACCTGCTCCCCACTGCTCCCCCCTGCTCCCCTCTGCTCCCCACTGCTCCCTCCTGCTCCCCACTGCTCCCCCCTGCTCCCCTCTGCTCTCCCTGTTCCCCACTGCTCCCTCCTGCTCCCCTCTGCTCCCCCTGCTCCCCCTGCTCTCCTCTGCTCCCCTGCTCCCCCCTGCTCCCCCCTGCTCCACCTGCTCCCCACTGCTCCCCCCTGCTCCCCCTGCTCCCCACTGCTCCCCACTGCTCCCCCCTGCTCCCCACTGCTCCCCCCTGCTCCCCTCTGCTCCCCACTGCTCCCCCTGCTCCCCTCTGCTCCCCACTGCTCCCCACTGCTCCCCACTGCTCCCCCTGCTCCCCACTGCTCCCCCCTGCTCCCCACTGCTCCCCCCTGCTCCCCTCTGCTCCCCACTGCTCCCCCTGCTCCCCTCCGCTCCCCACTGCTCCCCCCTGCTCCCCTCTGCTCCCCCTGCTCCCCACTGCTCCCTCCTGCTCCCCACTGGTCCCCCCTGCTCCCCTCTGCTCCCCTCTGCTCCCCCTGCTCCCCTCTGCTCCCCACTGCTCCCCCCTGCTCCCCTCTGCTCCCCACTGATCCCCACTGCTCCCTCCTGCTCCCTACTGCTCCCCCCTGCTCCCCCCTGCTCCCCTCTGCTCCCCCTGCTCCCCTCTGCTCCCCCCTGCTCCCCTCTGCTCCCCACTGCTCCCCACTGCTCCCCAGTGCTCCCCCCTGTTCCCCCCTGCTCCCCGTACTGATGTGTAGCCCTTTCCCTCGACAAGCGGGTACCCAACCCCAGGATGGTGTTTCCTCTAGCAGCCGCCCCTCCAAGGCAGCCTCCGCCTGAGAGGGGCGCCCCTCCCCCACTCCTCACCTGGGCAACGAGGGGTCACTTCCACACGCTGCAGGTCAGCCAGCGGCCTGGGCTCTGCTCCCAGACCGCGCTTGAGCGCTTGGCAAATGGGGGGTGAATATTGTCCGGGCACCTGACCGCAGGGGCCGGCCCCCTCCCGCACTCGCGCTCGGGCTGCGGGCTGCGGGCTGCGGGCTGCGGGCTGCGGGCTGCGGTTCTGTGCTGAGCCGCCTCTCCTAGTTTTTCTCAGGCACAGCGGCCAGCGGCCAGCGGCCAGCGAGGGGGACTGAGTGCAGGAACCTGAGATCAATGTGAGGACTTCCCGGGGCAGTGTGGGGGGCAGAGCGGCTCCGCGGGCTCAGGACAGCGTTCACGCCAGCTCATCCCGCTTCACCCCGGGGTTTGGAAGGACCAGAGATTCCAGACGGACTCACAGGTCCTGACGAGGCACTTTCTGGCCGGCGCTGGCGCTGGCAGGGACCGGCAGATGCCGGCATGGGCACTCTCCACTATAATTAGAAGTTGATTGGGGAGCAGGTGGGGAGCCGGGGAAGGAAACCCTAAAACCCGCAAAGCTCTATAGGCAATCATTTCCCACCTGCTGAAGTGCAAACTTAGCGCCGTGGCCTCTGTGCAGGCAGATGGACCGGGGTACAGTAGCGAGAGCAAAAGGACACTTTCAAAGGAAAAAATTCCCTCTCGTTGTCTTTGTAGGAAAAAGGAGAGAGTGAGAGGAGTTATCTGTATCATCTGGGCAGACGGTACTGTGAGGAAGGAGAATTTGAATCAGGAGGCTCAGCCCTGACCGAGCCCAGGGCTGGGGTGCATGTGTGTGCGCGTGGGCGGGGGGGGGGGGGGCGCGTGTGCGTGTGTGCGTGTGTGCGTGTGAGTGTGCACAGCATGACTTTCTTCCTCTTCTCCCACAAATGATCAGGAGACCTATGATGCCCTTGACCAGAGGGACAGTCTCTCCAGTTAAAATGCAAAAGGCCGCAGGAATGGGGTTGCATAGGATTACCTGGTACACCAGGATTTCTCAGCCTCGGGAAGAAATCAAACTGAAACGTTCCAGAATGTTCGGGGATCTTCAAGCTTGTAGCACACTGGCCACCACAGAGCATCTTGGGGAAGGCGGAAGTCCAGGAGAGGAACCCAGGTGCCTACGACAGTCCCAGGCACCAGGCACCACCCAACACGGGGCTGAACCGCCAGCAGCTGAGGGAGAGCCAGCCTCTGCCAAGCGCTGCCCCTCAGGCGCTTCCGCACCGGCAGCCCCGCCTGGTCTGGTCCCTGGCAGGTCCATGCCAACAGCAGAAAGTGCTCGGCACACCTTCCCGCCACCGCAGGCCCAGGCCAGTGGCTCTGAGACGGAAGCCAAGGGCTACAGAGCAATTTTAACCGTTTTCATCTCATGGCACATAAACTAACTGCTGAAATGCTGCAGCACACCAAAAAATGGATGAGTTTTCTTTTGCCGATCTGACAAAAAAATTAGGTATAATTTTGATTGATTCACACCAGACGGCTAGTGTTGTGTTGGCTGTTGTCATTTCTTTTTTTTTTTAAATATACTTTTATTGATTTCAGAGAGGAGGGGAGAGAGAGAGAGAGAGAGAGAGAGAGAGAGAGAGAGAAACATCAATGATGACAGAGAAGCACTGATTGGCTGCCTCCTGCATACCCACTACTGAGGGTTGAGCCTGCAACCCGGGCATGTGCCCTCTCCCGGAATTGAACCTGGATCCCTTTGGTCCACAGGCCAATGCTCTATCCACTGAGCAAAACCAGCTAGGGCTGTCATTTCTTTATTGGACCATCTAAGGGAACAGTCAGTGCCCCTAACTCAATAGTCAGGTATTGCATGTCCTAAAAATTCTTGCCCACACAGTTGAACATAGCTGGGCTAGATCAACTATGTAAATACAATTTCTCTGCTTATTCTCAAATACCTATATATTTTGTTATACCAGCTTAGAAGAGTCAAGAAGATAATTTAAATGTAAATGTAAGTGAAAATCTAGTTCTAGGTTTTACTATGGGTGAACAGTGGGCCAAATCCAGGCCACGACTGTGTTTCTTTGACCTGTAGAGTGTCCCATCATCCCACCTACTATTTTGTTGTTGTTAATTCTCACCAGAGAATATTTTTCCTTTTTTTAGAGAGAGAGAGTGGAAGGGAGGGGGAGAGACAGAGAGAGAGAAACATTGATGTGAGAGAGACACATCAACTGTTTGCCTCCCGCATGTACCCCACACTCTGGCCCAGGATTGAGCCTGCAACCAAGGCATGCACCTTGACCCTTCAAACCTGAGGCCTTTCAGTCCACTGGCCAACGCTCTGTCCACTGAGCTGAAGTGGCTAGGGCCACAGACAACCGAACAAACACTACAGGACATACCTAGATTCACCAGTTAACATTTTGTCACATCTGCTTTTTCCCATGAACGTGGGTGCCTGTGTGCAGGCACGGTATGTACCTGTGGTATGTGTGTGTCTGTGGATGTGTGTGTGTGTGTGAGTGTGTCTATAATTGTGGGTGTGGGGTGTGTATGTGCATGCGTGAATGTGGGTGTGTGTCTGTGGATGGGTGTGTGTGTGGATGTGTGTGACTGTGTGTCTGTGTGTGGGAGGTCTGGCTGAATTCGTGTGGCACAGCTGTGTTGACACTGAAGTGTCTGTGGGAAGCGCTGGCAGAGACAGTGCCCCCAGGTATGTGGGCGGGGCCAAAGCCCCCTTTCCCTGGCACCCAGAGGCTGGCCTGGGCGGGGACACAGCCTGGTGCTTTCTCTGAGTCCACACCCCCACACCGACCCCTCCGGAGGACTTGCCAGGAGGCCCCCAGCCCTGATGGCCCCACAGGTGGGGGTTCCCAGAAAAGCCACAAAATTCCGCCAGACCTCCCAGAAACCTCAAACGAGTCACACAGGACCTAACTTCTATGTATAACCCTACATTTCCTACACATCTGCTCACACACTCATCTTCAAAACCTTCCCAGGAGGTAAACAGTGAGTCTCATTTACTGATGGGTAAAGCCACCAGGTGACAGTGGCCTCGCAGACAGGAAGCGGCACCGCAGGGGGCGGTGGGAACAGAGCTGCGCGGACACGGGGCGGCGTTCACACGGACCTTTCTAGATCTTCCTACATAGATCTTTCTAGATTGGACCTCAGCCTGGCTGTGTTGATGGTCACCTAGAGGAGCGTGTTCAGTCCCAGCACAGCCATGAACAGCAGCGAGGACCATGCGACAGGAAGGCTCCGGCAGCGCGGACGGGCCAGGACCGCGGGACGGTTGTCGGGTGTCCGCAGGAGGACGTGTGAGCTCTCTGCGGCCTGAACTGTGGCAGGTCCACACGTGAGTTATCTGTTCACCTTCACGGGAAAGAGAAAACGGTGGGGCAAGGGGAGGGCCAGGCGGCTGGAGGCAGCCCAGACACATGTCGACCCACCTCCCGATTTCACCCTGTCTGTCCTGCATACAATGAAAATCAAGCCTCGGTCTAGAAAGAGGTCAAAGGAGCCATTCCCACCCAGCGTTTCCCAGTCAATAACAGTGTTAACCTTGACCAGCTCTGGGGTCAGGCTGAGCGCGTTGGCCTGAAGCCTGAGGGTTAGCACCAGGGAAGTCAGGTCTGAGACTGAAGTGGGGCAGGAGGGCAGGAGGGCAGAGGCAGAGGCAGAGGCAGAGGCAGAGGCAGCCTGCACTCCGCTCGGCCTCACCAATGCAATGAGAGCAAGGAACGCGTTCGCGTAGCTTAGCTGTGCATTTTGTGATAAATGGAGGACCTGGGAAATGAATTCGATGTGATATTGAGGTAATTAGGTTTGCAAAAACAACAACAACAAACATCAGGTGGAATGTGTGCCCTGCTCCACCCCACGGAGGCCAGGTCCCCACGTTCCCACCTGCCGTCTGGGCGCAGGGGCCTTGAGGCCCTCCCACGATTCTCAATTAGGTGGAAATTTTAGGAGCAACAAAAATTATGGGAGCAATGTAGCTTCATCAGTCATTTTCCCGCAAGAACAGTGGCAATTTGAGGAGTTTTAGCACTCTGAAGGTCAAGATTAACACCCCCGTCATTTAACACCACTGATTTAGAGATTAACGTTGTGCCAATTAATCAATTACTCACTGTGATGAACTGACAATTAATTGACATTCCAGTTCCCACCTGGCAAAGCTTTTTGGTTTCCACAGTGAATCATATACAAATCTCTAAATTGAAAGGGTTTCTTCCAAGATCAAAAGGAAAAGGAATGAGAGAGAATACATAAGAGTCACTGTCACAAAACTGTAAAATATGAAATCTCTCTCATTGCCTCACCGGGAGGAGGTCTGTCTCCACACACCAGCCTGAGCAGCCAGGACCTGCTCCTCCTGCGACTGTGCTTGTCTCGGTAGGTCCTTCGGGCGAAGCCTGGAGCTGATGCGCATGCCCCCCCCCCCCACCCCCCCACCTCTGCTCCAGGAACCAGGCCCCTGCGGTTATTGGAGTCACCGCCAGGCCAAGGTCCCGACAGCCACATTCTAGCCGCCCAGCCAAGGTCGCACTGCTCCCTCGGGGTGGACAGCGTGTCTGCAGCTGACCAGGTGAGGGTTCTGAGACCTCGGCAGGTCACAGCCAGGACCAGAGCCAGGGGCTGCAGTGCCCGCCAGGAGCCGGCGAACCTGAGTCTCAGCAGACAGGCAGGCTGTATCCAGAAGGTCACGTGAGAAAGGGAGGCGCAGGGAAGCACCTGGGGCTTGGAAAAGACCTTGCCTCTCTTCCCCGGCTCCAGGGCTCCCTGCCTGTCCCCGCCACCTTGTTCCCGAGCTTGTCCGGCAATGCCTGTGTGACCTCTTTGGCTCCTGACCTTGACTTGTGCTGAGAGCCTCCCAGCCACAGCATCTCAGTCCTGTCTCCCACCTCAGCCTAGACTCACTTCTGCTCTTTATTGGAAGGAACTGAGGCCCCAGACTCTAAAGAGGAGACGCAGTGGGGCCAGTGCAGGCCGCAGGGGGCAGCCACCCTCAGGAGGCAAGGTGGGAGGAAAAGGAGCAAGGCCCAGCAGGCCTTGCCCCAGAAAGCCATCACCTGGGAACCACAACCGGAATGACATTCAGCTTCCAAGAACCCGAAGTCCAAGAGGCAAAGGGCTGAGTAACTCCATTGCAGGGAAAATTAAGGTCTTGATAAAAATAGCAGGTAGATACAACAGAGAGGCACACTTTTCAATGTGCCCTGCAGTCAAGACAGTCCTCCCACCCTCCCACCTCTGCCAGCGAGGACCCCACAGCCAGCGGCCAGCAGCCTTCGGCCCCTCGGCACTCTGCTCTTGTGGGCTCCTTCCTTTCCTTGGATGAGCTCAGCAGAGCAAGCCAGCTCCCAGGCCGAGGCTTCAGGAGGGAGGAGCTGTAAGAGGTGCTCCTTGGTTAGTGGGGCGCAGCTCTAAGCCCAGCGGCGGCTCTCTGGGGCTTCTGCTCCTTCTCTCACTTCTTCTCAGCCCACAGCTTGGCCTTTCGATGGCTTGGCTGCCGGGGAAGGCAGAGATGGGGGCCGCGCCTCCCTCAATAATACAGCGGGGCTGGGAGCAGAGGCTGAGGCAGGAGCCCGGGATGCGATGCTGAGGAATGGGAGAGGCCCTGGCAGCTCAGTCAGGAGCTCAAGAGGCCAGTTACTGGCAGGCAAGCTTGGGACAGGGTGACCAGATAGGAGGACTGAAGGCCATGAGAATCACGTTTGTAGCAGAGCTCTGGACGGTTTGGCTCAGTGGATAGAGCGTTGGCCTGTGGACCAAAGGGTCGTGGGTTTGATTCCGGTCAAGGGCACGTACCTGGGTTGCAGGCTCCTCCCTGGCCTGGGCCCTGGTCGGGCGTGTGCAGGAGGCAACCAATCAATGTGTTTCTCTCACATGGATGTTTCTCTGTGTCTTTCCCTCTCTTCCATTCTCCCCTAAAAATCAATGGAAAAATATCCTTGGGTGAAGATTAAAAAAAAAAGATTGTAGCAGAGTTGACCCTGGCTGCCACTGGGTCCTGTGTCTTATCCAGTCATGTAATATGACCATGTGCATGCAGCCCAGGTCTCAGCCCTGGCTGGTGTGGCTCCGTGGTTGAGCGTTGTCCTGTGCACCAAGAAGTCACCAGTTCAATTTCAGTTCCTGGTCAGGGCACCTGTCTGGGTTGCAGTTTGATCCCCGTCCAGGAGGCAGCTGATTGACAGTCCTCTCTCATCAATGTTTCTCAGGGGCGGGCACAGGTGCGGCAGCTCGAACGTGCTGCCAGGACTTGGCTCTCTGTCCCTGCTCCTTCCTCCCTAATGTGGGAAGCCCCAGACTCAGGCTTCTCACCAGGGGTTTCACGGTGCAGGTGGCCTGTCCACAGTGCATCTGCCCTCCTGCCAGGCAGGAAGAAGGGGCGGGGGCGAGGGCGGGGGAAGGAAAGGGAGGGAAGGAAAGGGAGAAATTAGTGCTTTCTGTCAGGTGGGTTGAACTTTGCCAGAAATCACACCCATACTTCTCCTTGCATCTCATTGGTCAGATCCATGTCACATTGTCCCCTGAAATTCCCCAGAAATCACACCCATAATTCTTTTTTTAAAAAAAAATATATTTTTTTATTTCAGAGAGGAAGGGAGAGGGAGAAAGAGACAGAAACATCAATGATGAGAGAGAATCACCAATTGGCTGCCTCCTGCATGCCCCACACTGGGGACCAAACCCGCAACCTGGGCATGTGCCCTAACCAAGAATCGAACCTTGACCTCCTGGTTCATAAGTCGACACTCAACCACTGAGTCATGCCGGGTGGGTGACACCCATAATTCTTGCATCTCATTGGTCAGAACTGTGTCACATGGTCCCCTGAAGTTCCCCCAAGATTACATCCATAATTCTTGCATCTCACTGGTCATGTGGTCACATAAACTTTACCAGGAGTCTCCTCCTTACTTCTGTTCACATCCACTGGTCAGTGCTGTCACATGGTCACCATAGCTGCAAGAGAGGCTTTGCAGAGCTGCTGCATTTTTGAGGCACCTTCCCCTCCTTCAGACTTGAGCTCTTTCTGTAAGGAAGGACTTGAGTTAGGTGTTCTGGAATTAAAGCGTCTGGCTAAAGCTTGCATGGGAGGCAGGAGGAAGTTACAGAGGAGAGGCAGAGACACACAGCCTGCGTGTGTCCCTCCAGCTGCTCAGCATGCGAAAGATCTCAGTCATTGCCCAGATGGACTGGGACCTGGGAATTCTAAGTCTCCCCGGGACGCTTAGCTTCTAGATCAAATTGTTCCTCAGGCAAATTAGAGATGGAGGCCAATTGCATCATTTCTCTTAATTAGCAAATCTCTTTCAGAGACTGAGAGTCCAAAAGTGAAATCTGTCATTCCAAGTTCTCCTTCAGCTTACTCCCCAAGCAAAGAGGGGCAGTATGGATGAGCCGCCACCACCGAGTGCAGCACAGCTCCTGGAGGCGGGCGGCATTAGCGTTTCCATGGCCTGGTGATGCCTGCAAACCCCACGGCAGCAGAACAGCCATAAAGGAGCTCTTCAAGTGTGCTGGAGGGTGTCCATAAGGAGGATATAATGAAAAGGACTGCCCGAGTGTGCAAGGATAATATAGTTAATGTATTACTCCTTTTATTATTTTATCATCTTTCATTAATTGCTGGCGGCGTGCCTGCAGGAGTTGGTTCTCTGGAAAGGGCTTTTAGTTAAATGTCTTAAATGAAACGGCCACTTAGAACCTGCGCACAAGGTTGAACCAAGGTTCACTGGCTTCAGTAAATCTTGTCGGGCTGGAGGCTTGGGGAGGGGCGGGTGGGATTCATTCTGGGACAGCCTAGCAGGGCAAGGGCTTGGACACCCCAAGCCGCTCAGGACTGACTGCCTCCAGGTTGGAAGTACAAAGGCCTCCCCACCATTGCTCCAACCCGCTGTGTGGCCCTGGAGATGTGACTTGCAGTCTCTGAGCCTCAGTCTCCTCGGGTCCGCACCTCACTGACACCAAGCCAATTACCCTGCTATTTAAGGGTCACCAGATCACTGTTAATTAATGGGAGGCTGGAGTGGTTGGGGAGGGACATGGGGTGTCACCTTAGACCAAAAGGCGACCCCAGAACATGGATGTGGCTGCTCATGACAGCCAGCGATGCTGACCCTAACGCCCACGCTGCCCCATGTGTTCCAGCACCTCTGTGGGCAGCAGGGCTCCAGGAACTGGGCACGCCCTCTGTGCCAAGATGCTCCAGCCTCCCTGGACTTTGTAACCTAGCAGCTTCCTCTTCCCACCCGCCTGGAAAAATGTATAAAAATGCTGCCAAGTCCTAATTTCAGCAACTTAACACTCCCCTCTTTGCGCACATCTTGGATCCAGCTTCTTGTCACTTAAAGCAAACATCTCTGCAGCGGCCTCATGCTGGGGGGGAGGAGGAGAAGACAGTTGCAGGCAAGAGGGTCAGGCTGGACCCAGGCGGTGGCCATGAAGGGCGGGCGGACCCGCATTGTTGTCAGGAGGTAGAGGTCACAGCCCCATGTGATCCCGTAGAAGAGGTGGTGGAGGGAGAGGAAGGGCTCCAGGATGCTTCTTCTAGACTCACTTCTCCGCGCTTGGCCTCTGGGTCTACCGGACATTTCCCCTCGGGTGTCCCGTAATGCCACCCGGGCCAAACTGAATGACCGACTTTCCCCCCAAAAGTAACTCTCCCCAAACATCCCCACTTCTTCCAGTGGCACTTGAACTTCCTTATTCACCAGCCTTCCGGTGCGCCCTAATCTCTGCCTCCATCCCACCAGCTCATCCACACACAGAGTCACAAGGAGGATGAGGTCACAGGAGGGATTAATGGTGCAGAGAGAGAAGCCCAGGCTTGGCAGGGGTGACCTCGGGGAGGATCAACACCCAGGCCTTCAGGCCCAGTCCACCCAGGTCGGCTGGCCTCCATTTTCCCTGCACCTCCCCTCCCACACAGCACTCTTGTCCTCGTCCCCAGCACCGAGTTCATGTAGGCTCAACCCCATGAAGACTGACAACACAGAGAGGTATGCGGGGTGAAGGGTCCCATGCACTGCAATGTGAACACCTTCATCATGGTGGCACAACCTTAAAACCAGGAAGTGGGTGCTGGTACAACCCACAGAGCTTGCTCAGATGTCACCAATCACACGTGCACTCGTGGGTGTGCTGCACGTGTGTGTCTGTGTGATTTTATCACATGTGTAGCTTTATGTAACTACCACAAGATATGTAACTGGATCATCATCAAAGACCCCTTCATGCTACCGCCACATCCTCCCTTCTCCTAACCCTGGAAACCACTGAACCTCACAAGCATGTTTCACAAGTATGTAGCCCGCCATGCAACACAACTTCATCAGGTTCAGCTGTCAGCCCAGGTATCATAGTCTGCTCCTCTTTGTTACTAAATCCTGTGGCTTGGTAGGCATGGGCCAGTTGTGTAGCCTTTCTCCTACTGAAGGGCATGCGTGGAGCTTCTAGTTTGGGACTAATACAAAAGGAGCTGCTGTAAATGTTTGTGTACCAGTCCCTGTCAGAGAATAAGTGTCCCTTTCTCGGGAGCTATGCCCCAGGGTGCCAGTGCTGGTCTGCAGGGAGGTCCACTTCCCATGTTAGAGGAACCACCAAGCTGCATTCCCCAGTGGCACTCCCATCAGGAGTATATGAGCGGTCCAGGTTCTCAACGTCCCCGTCATGATTTGGTTTATGACAATTTTTATTTTCTGTTTATCCTCACCCAAGGATAATTTTTTCATTGATTTTTAGAGAGAGTGGAAGAGAGGGAGGAAAAGCTAGAGAGAGAGAGAGAGAGAGAGAGAGGTGGATGGGAGAGAGACACGTCAATAGGTTGCCCCGACGGGGCCAGGGATTGAACTTGCAACCCACGTATGTGCCCTTGACCGGGAATCAAACCCAAGACCTTTTGGTGCGTGAGCTGAACTCTAACCACTGAGCAATGCTGGCCAGAGCTTGATGGCAATTTTTTATCTCAGTCACTCTGGCAGGTGTTCAGGGAAATCTCATTGAGGTTTTCTTTTCTTGCTTTTTCTTAAAAATATTTTTTTGATTGATTTCAGAGAGAAAGGGAAAGGGAGAGAGAGAGAAACATCAATGATGACAGAGAATCATTGATCGGCTGCTACCTGCACGTCCCACACTGGGGATCAAGCCTGAAACCCAGGCATGTGTCCTGACCAGGAATTGAACTGTGACCTCCTGGTTTATAGGTCAACGCTCAACCACTGAGCCATGCCAACTGGGCACTCATTGAGGTCTTCATTGCCATGTCTCCGATGGCTGGTGATGTTGACCAACTTCCCACATGCTGTTTGCCACCTCTACATCACACGGATGGATTGTTTGAAAATGTGTACACATCACTGGGACACCTCTGCCCCTGCCCTCCTCCCCATCCTCCTGCAACTGGTGCAGCCACTGTGGAATATTGGTTGGCATTTCCTTTTAAAATTCTGGATCTTGGGTTTCTTTCTTCTAAGGTCATCAAATGACTTCCCATTGTCTAACCCTCTCCCACCGACCCCACTTCTGCCCAAGCCCGCCCTTGCCCCTTGGGGAGCCCAGGTGAGGATGAGCTGCTGGTTGTACCTGAATGTGGCTCATAGACTGGCCAAGGTCAGATTCGTTCAGTATGTGGGCTGTATGGACCTGGACCTGGATTTCTCTTTCACAGACAAATGTCCCTGGGACCCCGAGGAGGCTCTGGATGCTGAGGTCTCTCGTTCTGAGGAAAGTGAGAGGAGCTCAGAGGGCACCTCCAGGGCGGGGTCCACCCTGGACACTCCAGACCCTGGGAACTGTTCTGACAATGCTGAGGTTAGCAGGGGGCTGAATTCCCAGGTAGCCGATGCCTCTGCAAGGTGTCCTGACCCTGCCCAGACGTTGTTACCCCGATTTCTTCCCCAGTGTGGCCGACCAGCAGCGTCTCGGTGAGAGCCACTCCCATCGCTCCTGCCCACACAGAACAGGAGTAATAACTGAGGGGGTTCTCGGGGGAGAACCAGTCCAGACCCCGAACTCAAGGTTAACTCCCTGTGCTCGTCCCTCCTGGCTCAGAAGAGGTGACATTTCCGAAGTGTCCGATTTATGCAGCTGAAAACTGGGCCAGGCTCATTTGTTTGTGCGGTGTTGACCGCCAGCGGTTAATCACCAAGGGTAAGTGCAGGCATCATTCCTGTTCATTTGCAAATGGAAATCAAATGAGGACTGAGCTGAAATGCATCAGCGTTTTCCCTTCCAACGGAACGGGTTTCAGCAAGACGGCTGACCTTGGGCGCCTGGCGTGCAGACCTCAGGGCGCGTGGCTTCTCCAGACACGCTGTCCTGCTGGCCCAGAAGCAGACCTACTTAGTTTGGAAAGTACGACGCCTTTGGGAGGCTGTGATTTCGTATGTGCCGCTAGCAGCCACTTCTTTTTTTATCACTGCAGGAGCCTTATCATGGAGGGTATCAGGCAGGAGGGAAAGGGTCAAAGCAGAGAGTGTGGGGGACCTGAGGACATCGGCCACCTCCCTCATGAGCCAGCCCCAAACAAACGCTGCCCCCTCCTAACCGACAGGCGGCAGGGCCTCGGTCCCCGTGCGCCAGCCGCCCCGGCCTAGTGACCGGCTCGAGGATCCCACTGCCAGGGCCACCCCTGCTCCTTAAAACCACATTTTCTCTGCAGTCCACCTTGAGTTGCTCATTCACACAGCCCCTTACTGAATGCCAGTTACCTGGGGGTTTGACTATAAGAAACAGGAGCTTTGGTTAACTGAGCAAAACAAGTAATTTATTGGAAACATATCAGGTAGTTCCGGAGGTGAACAGGAGGCTCCAGAACAGGTTCAGAAAACAGCAGGAAGCTGAAGAGGCCACAGAACCCCGGCCAGTCAGGGGCAGGGCTGGGCTGAGCTGCTCGTCACCCCAGGATGCTGCTCTGTGAACGAATCCTGACCTGTCCCTCAGTCATTGTAGCACCTCCACCAAGCTCAACACACGTGAGAGCATCCGTTGGACCAGCCTGGGCATGGGGCTGGGAAGAGGGGGGCTGGACCTGGAGGGCTCCCACAAGGCCAAGGGGAGCCCTTCTCCCCCAGACCCAGGAGGGTGAGAACGCAACTACAATACAAGTGTGGAGGGTCCAAGCTCGGCCCTCCTGTGTACAGGTCTGGAACATCATGGTCCTCCCTGGTCATCGCACCAATAACTGTGTGGTGCTGGGGCCACAGACACTGGGGAGGGAAGAGATGAAATCATGAGAGGTGCACAGATCATCCACCTGCTGGCAGCCGGACGGAGGGTGCAGTGAAGCGGGGGGGGGCCTGTGTGAGTTAGCGTTTGGCCCAGAGCCGTGGATTGATGCCGGGGTTCCCTCCTCTTATCTGTTTTACAAGCCAGCTCTTGGCGTCCCGGTTTTGTAAGAATCACAGCTTTACATCAATTACATTTCCATTAGTGTAGAGATAGCGGCAGGATGGACTGCAGACAGTGTCACACCGCCTGCTCTCCATCAGGCTCCCTGCGGCTCCGCTCCTGGAGGCCGTGCCTGTCAACACGCCCACGGCTGCAGATGTGCGACCTGGTGCGTGGCCGAGGAGCGGATGTGTCCACCTGACCTGAGTGACCTTCTCCCCACCGCAGGGACTAGCACCTGCCACGGAGGTCACATGGCTTTTCCTCTGCCGACTCAGCTGCCTCCCCGACTGCAGTCAGAAAGCGCTCCTGTAGCCCTGGCCCCGTGGCTCTGTTGGTTAGAGCTTTATCCCCAATGCAACAAGGTTGCAGGTTCAATTCCCGGTCGGGGCACATACAGGAATCAACCAATGAATGCATCAATAAGTGGAATAACAAATTAATGTTTCTCTCTCTTTCTCTCTCTCTCTCTCTCTCCTCTCTCTCATCAATAAATAAAAATTCTAAAAGTGCTCCTGTAAATGACTAAGGAAGAGAGATGACAACGTTGGGTCGTAGCCAGGGACTCCATTTTTGCCTCGTGTTCGATTCTTGACCCGCTCTCCCTGTGGTTGGAACAGCTGCGCCCTGGGACAGCTGTCAGAAGAGCCTGCCATCGCCACCAGCCACACACGGACGCCCTCTGACTTCCTCAGACAACCCAGCCGGCAGCTGCTTCTCACTGAGTCCATTGTATGAGCACCAGTCTTTGTAAACAAACAAACAAACAAACAAGATTCTTCTTAAAATACTGATGTATGTTTTAAAAATAACAAAATTAAATAGCAAATGAAAATCCATGGAAAATATTTGCAACATATCTGATCATGAAAGGGTAAGGTTTTCTGTATATAAAGAGCTTTTATAAATCAATAAAGTTGAACATCCCATGGGGGAGAAATGGCAAGACATGTTACTGAGAATGAGCTTTTTAATCACAATTTTTTTTTTAAAAAAGAGTGAACTATTGACACGATACAACATGGTTGAATCTCAAAATAATTAGGTTGAGTAAAAGAAGTCAGACAAAACGAAGTCCAGACAATGTCAACTAATCTACAGGGACAGAAAGCAGGTAAGTGATTACTTGAAAGGGGAGGGGGGAGACAGGGCTTTCAGGGGAGCATAGCACACTATGGGTGACACATATGTGCATTATCTTGTTTGTGGTCATGGTTTCACCACATAAATATACCTTGGTCAAAACTCATCAAATTGTACACGTTAAAGACGTGCACTTATTGTGTGCAAACTATAATAATAAAAGCATGATATGTTAATTAGACTGGATGTCCTTCCGGACGACCTTCCAGACGAAGTCGGAGCTGTGAGGAGGCCAGGTCCCGGGTGCCAGAGGGAAGCCGGTGCCGGCAGCCGGGGGAAGGAAGGCCTATGCTTGCACGAATTTGGTGCATTGGGCCTCCGGCGCCTTAATAAAGCTCTTACAGAAGGAGCAGAAAGGCATTCTCTAAGAGAAAATACAAGTGGCCAGGATGCACATATTTTTAAATTTTTTATTGATTGATTTTAGAGAGAGAAAGGAAGGGGGAGAGAGAGATGGACATCGGTTTTTTTCTTCCACTTATTTACTCATTCGTGGGTTGATTCTTGTATATGTCCTGACCAGGGATCAAACTCGAACCTTGGTGTATCAGGATGACACTCCAACCAACTGAGCTACCCAGCCAGGGCAATGTACTAGTGTGTGTGTGTGTGTGTGTGTGTGTGTACATGTATATGTGTATATATATATATATACATATATATATATATATATATATTGTTAATCCTCACCCGAGGATATTTTTTCCATTGATTTTTTAAAGAGAGTAGAAGAGAGGTAGGGTGGGGGGGGGGGGGATAGAGATAGAGATAGAGATAGAGATAGAGATAGAGAAGCATAGATGTCAGAGAGACACATCAATAGGTTGCCCTGACCGGGGCCAGGGATTGAACGTGCCCTTGACCTGGAATCAAACTTTTGACCCTTTGTTGTGTGAGCTGGTGCTCTAACCACCAAGCACACCGACCTGTACATTAAAATATATATATTTTTTTTATTGATTTCAGAGAGGAAGGGATAGGGAGAGAGAGATAGAAACATCAGTGATGAGAGAGAATCATTGACTGGCTGCCTCCTGCACTCCCCCTACTGGGGATCCGGCCCACAGCCCGCACATGTGCCCTGACTGGCATCGAACCAAGACCCTTCAGTCTGAAGGCTGATGCTCTATCTACTGAGGCAAACCAGCTAGGGCTGTACATATCTTTTTAAAGTTCCACATCTTCGGTAAGAAAAGACAGAGAAAACAAGGAGCTACTACCTGTTGCTCACCATGCCGGCGGGGACTCTGCGCCCCATCCAGTTCGGGTTGGCGTGAGCTCCAGGGGCGGGCAGGCCTGCAGGAGGCTAAGCTCTCCTTCCCATGAGGCTTCCACACCCAGAGGAGGCGGCCAGTGCAGCTGGTCACACTGGTGCAGGGCGCGGGTCACGTGACCCGAGCGTCGGCTGCCTCCGGGAGTGGGTCAGGGTCGGGCTGTAGCCCAGGAGCTGCTTCCCAGAGCAGAGGAAGGCGCCCGTCATCGACCCCTGGGAGCTCCGACCCTGGGTCAGGAACCCCCAGCAGAGCAAGGACATCTCATGTGAACCCAACAAGCATCAGCAGCCCGGCTCTGTGCCCCTTTACTCAGCAAGCCTGACTTCAAGGAAACGAAAGTCACTGCCTCCTAGCACCTTCTGGCACCTTCTCTGCCACCGTCCATGCGGCAGCGAGGACAACATAGTATGACTTTCCCGCCCAGTAAGGGTGGTCCAAAAGAGCCCGCCAGCACAGGCACGGCCACTGCTCCAGGTCGCACTGACCCGACAAGGTCCCACCTCAGCCGAGCAATTCTTCAAGGACCAGACCTATCCCGGCAGAAGACCTGTGTCTGCAAGGAGGGTCCTGGCCCCCTGCTGGGAGCTCGAGGGGGCGGGGCTGGCGGGGGGCCCACCTGGCCAGCCCCTCCCGCCAGAGAGCCAGGAGTTGCAGGACCCAGCTAAGGGCAGGGGTGACTTGCCCACCCCCAGCCATCGACCCGGACAACAGAGAAATGACGACAGTGACGTTGGCAGCCTCACTAATAACGATAAATACACGCGGGGCCTTTCTGATAAATGCTCATGGCACCAGCGGAGGCAACTGCAGCCCATACGCTCCGCTCGCTCCGAGGCCTCTCTGCGGAAATTGCCAATTAACAGAGTGCCCGAGAGCCGTGCTTGGCCTCGGCTCCGCGGCCTGGAACCAGCGTGTCCGCCAGATGCCAGCGGAGCAGCTACTGACCTGTTTCTGACCCCGGGGAGCCTCGTGGGGAAATGCTTGCTCTCCATCCCGACCGGACAGCCTCGGTGCCAGTGTGACTGCGGGCTCACAGCGTCCTCCCGGCCCGACCTCGGCAGCTCGGAGACGGCATTTGGCCCCAGCAGTTACCCATCTGTCCCCACAGTGAAGAGCAGCCCCCTCGCCTAGAGGCGCCGCCAGGGCAGGACTGTGCACGCCAGGCCCCGTGCATAGGGGACACCCACCACCACCTCTAACCACCATCTACGCCCACATAAGCCGGGGCCACCCAGGCCCCAGGACGCCCACCCACAGCAAAGCCCACGCGGCCAAGCCTCCTGCCCAGGCCTGGACTCCAAGTGTTAACCTCCAGAGAACAAAACCTCGAGAGTTGGAGACCAGGTGCGTTCCCCTTCTGGGGCTGCTGGGACAAACTGCCCAAACCCAGTGGCTTCAACAACAAACATTTATTGTCTCCAGTTCTGAGGCCAGGAGTGTGAGGCCACGGGGTCAGCAGGCCACGGCCCTCCCACGGTGCCAGGAACCAGACTGCTCCTGGCCGCTCCCAGCCCCCAGGATCCCCGGCCTGTGCCTACGTGGTTTCTTCCTGTGCACGTGGCCGTGTCCAAATGCCCCCTTGCCCTGGGGACACCAGTCATGTTGGATTAGGACCCGCCCTAAGGACTCACCTTCACTTGATCACCTGTCAAGTTCTGCTTTCTAAATATGTCACATTCAGCCAAAACCGGTTTGGCTCAGTGGATAGAGCGTCAGCCTGCGGACTGAAAGGTCCCAGGTTCGATTCCGGTCAAGGGCATGTACCTGGGTTGCGGGCACATCCCCAGTGGGAGATGTGCAGGAGGCGGCTGATCAATGTTTCTCTCTCATCAATGTTTCTAACTCTCTATCTCTCTCCCTTCCTCTCTGTAAAAAATCAATAAAATATATTTTTAAAAAAATAGGTCACATTCTGAGGCCCTGGAGATAGGGATTAGGATTTCAACAGATCCATTCTATTGCAAAAAAAAAAAAAAAAAAAAAAAAGCAATACAAAATGGAGCAGAGCAAGCCTGAACCACTGAACGGTGCAAACTGTAGACATTTTTTGGTTGCTAATCCTCACCCAAGGACATTTTCCCATTGATTTTTAGAGAGAGTGGAAGGAAGGAAGGGAGGAGAGAAAGAGAGGGAGAAACATGGGTGTGAGAAAGACATATTGATTGGTTGCCTCCTGCATGAGCCCCCACAGGGACCCGGGATGGAAACTGCAGCCCAGGTCCATCCCCTGGACCAGCAATCAGACCTGAGACACTTCAGTGTGTAGCTGGCACTCTAACCACTGAGGACACTGGCCAGGGCCAAACGGGACACTTTTTTAAAAGAAACACAATGTGTTATAATCCAGATGAATTTCATGGAGAGGATGAGCAGGCTACAGCATCACGCAAAGGTCAGCCAGAGTCCATGTTCACAGAGTGTGCTGGGCAGGCCGGTGCCCCGTGCGGAGCTCCGAGGAGAGCCGGACAGACGCGCCTCGGCCCCACCCAGCAGGTTCGCTCACAGAATTGAGGTCATCGATTAGCTTTGCAGCTTCAGGAAAGCTCAGTATTAAACTGTCATTTTGTCAATAAAACGTCATTTCATCAATATAACGTCTGTGCGCCTGAATGTTTCTGCATAATTAATTCTGCAGATGCATTAAGGAATGTTATACACAATATTAATCAAAAAGTCGTGTCGATGGACAGGTAATATATAAGCCCAGACAGAAAGATTACAAACCTCCCTGAAAGCTGTCTTCCCACCGACACACTTCTCGTCTAGAGATATGTAGATCTTTTTTGCATAAAACTGCTATTTAAAAAATTAGCCAGTCAAGGAAAAGCAATTCAAGTAACATAGAGAAACCTCTTGGGAAATTAATATTTTACCGAACATTTTTTAATAAGTTGCATTTAGTGTTTAGAAAGTCCTCTAAAGGCGCCAGGGCCCTGAGACACCCAGGATGTCTGTGTGCAGAGCTCCGGTGCCTGAGGCCCCATCCCAGCCCCACCCCCAGCCACGCTAACCCTGGAGCCTTCCTCCTCCAGCTGCTTCAAAACAGACCAAGTGTTATCACCTTCAGAGGATCCTGAAGGCATTTTCCATCCCAGTCTGAGGTCAAGGTCTAATGCTGAGCCCCGAATGTCTTGGCAGGTACCTGGAAAACGCCCCAACTTGGCCACTGGATCCTGCCCTGGTGACAGGAAACTGTGAGGAAGAAGCAACCCAACCCCACACACAACTGGCCCTGTGGTGTCCCCTCCTTGGCTGGGCTCCCAGCTCCTGACTCCATTAACCTCTGTCAACCTGCCTCCTGTGCAGCTCTCCACGGCCACAGCTCTGCCAGGTCCTCATCAGTGCGCACCGGACCACTGCTCAGAGAGCCGGCGCCCTCACCTGGAGTCACCTTGGGCAGGAGGCGGAATGGGGAGTGAGACCCAGCAGGCGCGCAGAGGGGCCCTGCTCAGAGCTCCCGGTGCCTGTGTTCTTGGTTAACACATCATTAATGCCAAGGCCCCATCCTGGCCAGGCCAGTGTGACACCATCAGAGCCCCACCTGGCCAGTGGGACCTGGAACTGGGTCTTGCTGCTGCCAACCCAGCCTTCCCTGGACACCTGTGGCCCGAGGGCCATGGCCTTCCCTGCCATCACTGCTTCCCGGCCAGGACCAGCCTGATCAGACTTGCAGACACTCACTGTGGGAGAGGCGGCACCCTGTGCACCCCTGCTTCTTGGAAGCTCAAACCAAGGGATGGAACTCCCCCAAAGTAACAGTTTGCAGGTGGCACAGCCGGGTCCAAACCCAGGACGGAGGAATGTCATCAGCACCTCAAATGGTGCTTGGTGCAGCGAGCATCACCAGCGCCGGCCATCCTTTGGGTTGGGGCTCAGACACCCTGATCCAGCTCTTGCTCCCCAAGTCGCTCTGGGGACCCACTCGCTGCTCAAGAAACAGAAGACTGTGCTGCTTACGGCCCACTCCCGCCCTGGCTCTGCCCCACACCGCCCTTTGGCTGGGACCAGTTACCTCCCCAGCTGCTCAGTCCAAGGGAAGTGTTTGCTGTGACTTTCTGACCTTGGATAAGGTGGAAGGTCATGGCCAGCAGTCAGCTTCCTGAAGATATGCTGCCCTGGAGTCGGCTCCCCCGAAAAAGATGCGCAGGGACAGGTGACGTGCTGACTCCGGATCACCTTCCAGTCACACTTGAATGGCCAGACGTGGAAAGGCAGGCTCAGCCCCACCAGAGCGGGACGCCCCCTGACCTGCCCAGGCCCCTTTGTCTCCAGAGGCAGCCCGACCCTCCCATGGACGCTCCTCCGTAGGCCTCATCACCTCCCTAGGCCCACACTCACTCCATCACGCGGTGTTAGGGCTTCAACATGAACGTTCAGTCGGTAACAGGTGCCCACACTCATGCCAATTCCACAGCCTCCCTGGTCACAACTAGTCAATACCAAGTAGCTCACGTCCCAAGGGCCGGCCTGTGCTCCACCTCTTATGTGGCAGAAGCTGTGGGGGAGCTGTGTGTGTCCTGTTGACAGATATCATCGTCCCCATTTTGCAAATAAGGAAACTGTGGCTGAGAAGGACCAAGTGACACTCCCAGGATCACAGTGGCACGCGGTTGGGAGGTGCCCTAAAGCCAGGCCCTTAGAGTAGCCCCCCGCCTCCCGGCGACCCTCTGCTACATGCACACATTACATGTGAAGTACATGTATCCGTTTTCTGAACTGACATGTCACTGGCTTGTCAGACCTGCTCTCAAATGCTTTAACACGGCCCTGGCTGGATGGCTCAGTTGGCTGAGCACCGCCCATGCATCCAGAGGTTGCCAGCTGGATTCCCGGTCAGGGCACATGCCCAGGTTTTGGTTTCGAGCTCAATCCCCAATCGAGGTGCCTGCAAGAGCCAGCGGTTAATGTTTCTCACGCCAATGTTTCTTTCTCTCTCCCCCTCTATTCCTCTCTCTCTAAAATCAATAAAAACACATTTAAAATAAAATAAAATGCTTGAACATGGATATGATGTTTGTACCTTTATTTTGCCACAGATCCCTAAAATTTAAAAAGCCCTACTTTATGGACAATCGCATAACATGTTTCAGCTACGACAGTCAAATAAGGTATTGTCATGAACTATTTCTTTTTTTTTTCTTCAATACTTTCAGAGATGATGTTTAAACACGTTTTAATCTAAAGTTAATGCTGTATCGCCGAAACCGGTTTGGCTCAGTGGATAGAGCGTCGGCCTGCGGACCGAGGGGTCCCGGGTTCGATTCCGGTCAAGGGCATGTACCTGGGTTGCGGGCGCATCCCCAGTGGAGGATGTGCAGGAGGCGGCTGATCGATGTTTCCCTCTCGTCGATGTTTCTAACTCTCTATCTCTCTCCCTTCCTCTCTGTAAAAAAAAAATCAATAAAATATATTTTAAAAAAAAAATAAAGTTAATGCTGTATTAATAAAGGCAGGTAGGTGGCCCGATAAGGTCTTTGAAACCTCTTTAGCTGACAAGACAAATATTATGAACTGTATATCATTATAAGGCCCGTGTTTGAATCAAATAGTTCTTATTAATTTAATTATTTAAGCAAATTTACAATCATTACAACCCCTTTCCAAAGAAAAATTGTGTTATCAATACCTTTTCCACGAGTCTTCCTAGGAGCTTACCATTAGCCATAGATGTATGCATGCTCTGAGTGCTGACATTTCATTTCTTCACCCAGTACCCTCTGTCACCCAAAGGTGTTTTATAATAATTTGGGAAAACAGAACTCTCTCGCCCTCTTTTTTTTTATTATTATTATTTTTTTTATTTTTTATTTATTTATTTTTTTATTGCTTAAAGCATTACAAAGGGTATTATGTGTCCCTTTTTTCCCCCCACCCTTGACAATACCCCGGCTCCCCCTCCCCCCCAGTGTCTTATGTCCATTGGTTATGCTCATATGCATGCATACAAGCCCTTCAGTTGATCTCTTAACCCCCTCCCTCCTGCCCCCCAACCCTCCCCAGCCTTCCCGCTGTAGTTTGACAATCTGTGTGAGGCAGCTCTGCCTCTGTATCTATTATTGTTCAAAAGTTTATAATGGTCTCTATTATCCATGAATGAGTGAGATCATGTGGTATTTTTCCTTCATTGACTGGCTTATTTCACTTAGCATAATGCTCTCCAGCTCCATCCATGCCGTTGCAAATGGTAAGAGTACCTTCTTTCTTACAGCAGCATAGTATTCCATCGTGTAGATGTACCACAGTTTTCTAATCCATTCATCTACTGATGGGCATTTAGGCTGTTTCCAGATCTTAGCTATGGTGAATTGTGCTGCTATGAACATATAGGTGCATATATCCTTTCTGATTGGTGTTTCTGGTTTCTTGGGATAAATTCCTAGAAGTGGGATCACAGGGTCAAATGGGAGTTCCATTTCCAGTTTTTTGAGGAAACTCCATAGTGTCTTCCATAGTGGTTGCACCAGTCTGCATTCCCACCAGCAGTGCACAAGTGTTCCTTTTTCTCCACATCCTCTCCAGCACTTGTCGTTTGTTGATTTGTTGATGATAGCCATTCTGACAGGTGTGAGATGGTACCTCATTGTTGTTTTGATTTGCATCTCTCGGATGATTAGTGACTTTGAGCATGTTTTCATATGTCTCTTGGCTTTCTGAATGTCCTCTTTTGAAAGGTGTCTATTTAGATCCTTTGCCCATTTTTTGATTGGATTGTTTATCTTCTTTTTCTTAAGTTGTAAGAGTTCCCTATAAATTTTGGAGATTAGGCCCTTATCAGATATGACGTTGGCAAATATGTTTTCCCACACAGTGGGTTTTCTTGTTGTTTTGTTGATGGTTTATTTTGCTGTGCAGAAGCTTTTTATTTTGATGTAGTCCCATTTGTTCATTTTCTCTTTAGTTTCAACTGCTCTAGGAGCTGTATCAGTGAAGAAATTGCTTCGGCATATGTCTGAGATTTTGTTGCCCTTGGATTCTTCTAGAATTTTTATGGTTTCCTGTCGTACATTTAAGTCCTTTATCCATTTTGAGTTTATTTTTGTGTATGGTGTAAGTTGGTGGTCTAGTTTCATTTTCTTGCATATATCTGTCCAATTTTCCCAACACCATTTATTGAAGAGACTGTCTTGGCTCCATTGTATGTTCTTGCCTCCTTTGTCAAATATTAATTGAGCATATTGGTTCGGGCCGATTTCTGGGGTCTCTATTCTATTCCATTGATCTATATGTCTGTTCCTGTGCCAGTACCAGGCAGTTTTGAGAACAGTGGCTTTGTAATACAGCTTGATATCTGGTATTGAGATCCCACCTACTTTGTTCTTTCTCAGGATTGCTGCAGCTATTCGGGGTCTTTTTTTATTCCAGATGAATTTTTGGAGAGCTCGTTCTAGATCTGTGAAGTATGCCGTTGGTATTTTAATGGGAAGTGCGTTGAATTTATAGATTGCTTTGGGTCTCGCCCTCTTAAGTGGTAGGGCTCGGGCTACAGGAAAGCGAGGTTGACATATGTGAGGCTGCGTCATTCCTGTGCAGGAGCCCAGGCAAGCACTTCCTGTGTTCACGTGAGTGTGAGGGAGTCACTGAGCAGAGGTAAGTGTGGCTCGCTGGTCATTTTGAATGATGTGGGGAAATGGAAAGGTTAGGGTGATGGTGATGCTGAGAATGAGATGATTAATGCAACGAGCCCCAAATCGCTCTCGTTAACAAAATCCATAAATCCCAACCTAGAAACTCCAGGTCTCCAGGCATTGAAAGAGGGAGTCCGGGGGGAGAGGGCGTGCCTTCCGATCATTTCCTTGAGGAAGAGTCTACAGTAACCAGCATGTCCTCCCCACGAGGCTGCGTCCTAGAGGCGTCCCAGCCCCTGCGGGGAGCTGACCGCCTCAGCTCACCCACTGTCCTGTGGACTGGAAGCGCACTATGTATTTGACGAATTCGAAGGAAAAGAAGTGCATTGTTTTTTTAAACAGTGTGTTATTTTAAATACAGTTTGGTATACAAGGATAAGGTTTACAAGGAGCTCTCATATGGCAAAGTGTAAGAAGCAATGGACTAAATAAATGATAGGGAGGTTATTACAGATAAATCTATGAAAATAGATGTGTAATGAACACACCGAAATGCTCAGATGAAGCCAGAGGAAAGGAATGCGCACCTTTAAAAGGACCAACTAACATGGGCCGTTTGAGTAGGCCCTGTCCTAGCAATCACTGTTCGGAAAAAGCGGGCTGACACCGACAGGCGGGGCAGCATCAGAATAACACCCTGTAGGCTGTTCTAGACTCAGAATAACACCCAATAGACCAGCCGTGGGCAAACTATGACCCGGGGGCCGGATCCGGCCCGTTTGAAATGAATAAAACTAAAAAAAAAAAAAAAGAGCGTACCCTTTAATGTAATGATGTTTACTTTGAATTTATATTAGTTCACACAAACACTCCATCCATGCTTTTGTTCCGGCCCTCCGGTCCAGTCTAAGAACCCATTGTGGCCCTCGAGTCATAAAGTTTGCCCACCCCTGGACTAGACAGTTACAGAGAAGACTCTGACTCTAGTCTAGAAGAGGCGCTCCCAGGATGTGTCACCATCCTCTTCCTTCCTGGCAGCCTTAAAAATAAGGGATGCCCTGGCTGGTGTGGCTCAGTGGGTTGGGAGTTCTCTTGTGCACCAAAGGACTGCTGGTTCGATTCCGGGTCAGGGCACATGCCCACGTTCGGGGCTCGATTCTTGGTAGGGTGAGTACAGGAGGCAGCGGATTGATGTATCTCTCTCACATGGATGTTTCTCTCTCCCTTTCCCTTCTTCTCTCTAAAAATCAATTTTAAAAATCTTTTAAAAACAAATAAACAAAGGACAGCACAGAGAGTCTGAAATTTGCCTTAAAACTCTGCCCCATGTCCACTGCACATGAGAAATGAGCTGAGCATTCAGAAGGAAGGAGAGATGATGGCTTTAAGAATTTCCCGTGCGATTTCACCAGCAAAGGGGACCAGGCTGTGAGAGGTGGTCCCTGGGCACAGACGCCAAGGCCAGGGGCCCCGTGATTACCTCCCCTGAGGATAACCTTCTAGCTTGTTCTGCAACAACAAGAAGCCTAAAGAGAATGCACGTCCATAAGGACCTACTGGGCTGTTTAATGGCTCAGAAGTTCTTCGCATAATTCTGAACTCTGTGTCCCAGAAGCTAAAGATGAAACCGGCCTGGCCAGCGTGGCTCAGTGGTTGAACATCGACCTATGATCCAGGAGATCACAGTTCAATTCCCAGTCAGGGCACATGCCCGGGTTGCAGGCTCAATCCCCATTTGGGGGCCTGCAGGAGGCTGCCCATCAATGATTCTCTCTCATTATTGACGTTTCTCTCTCTCTCCCCCTCCTCCTTCCTCTCTGAAATCAATAAAAATATATTTTTTAAAAAATGAAAAATAAAGACAAAACTGCCAACGCAGTCCCTGGCTGTCTGCTCTGGCTTTCTCACACCCCCTCCTCACCAGGTGGTTGAGGCTGACAACCTGGTGGCTTCAGGTGAAAGGCAAAGTCATGCCAGGCTGACTTAGCGCACTATTGGCTGTTGATACGACTCTGAAACTGCCCATGACAGATGAAAAACGACTTTCCGATCTCAGGGGAATAAATCAGGGCCGACGAGTGAGTCTACTTAATAGTTAACTGTAGCCAGTAAAATATTACACCTGTTATTATTCAGGGCAAACACCACTCCTTCCATTTGTTTATTGAGGAGACAATTTATTTGAGGACATTTAATTGCAATAGTGAAGCCCGGCTTGGGGGTTAATCCCGGTTTATCGATGCAATTAAAAGCAGTGTGTGCGGCGTGCGCGTTTATTATCCCCGGCAGTGTTGACACAACCCTGCCGGGCGGTGTCTGCCCTGTCTGTGCTCCTGCACCCGTTTGCATAGTCTAATTGAGGCAAGGCTTCTAATTTGATTTTGCTTGGAACAATAGGGTTCAAATTGCCGCATAGATCCAGCACTGTTTGCTTTCTCGTCAATGACATGGCCTGGTAACGGCAAACAGCCCCTCCTCACACCTCTGGCAGCATTCCACAATGACCTGGGCCCCAGTCCACCCCTCCTCCTTTCCCAACGGCCGGACCGAGCGCCCCTCAGATCTCACTAGCTCCGGCCTAAGTCAGCTCCCGGGTGCCCGCCCCGCTCGCCGGCTGACAACCTCCCCACAGCTTGGAGGGACCTGCCCCGCAGGGAAATGCCCTAAGTGGGGAACAGGGAGCCCACAGCCCCCTCACCCCACTGGGTCCATCCTGAGACATGGCCAGAGGAGGCACTTTGAAGGTCTTACTTACTCTTTTATTTTGTTTTGTGAATCCTCACCTGAGGATATTTTTTCCATTGATTTTTTTGGGGGGTGAGGGGGTTTTTTGTTTGTTTGTTTTTGAGTCTGGAACAGGAGGGAGCGGGGGAGAGAGAGAGAAACATCAATGTGTCCATGGGAGAGAGACACATTGATTGGTTGCCTCCCACATGTGTCCCCCCCATGGGGACCAAGGATCTAACCTGCAACCCAGGTCTGTGCCCTTGACCTGGAATTGAAGCCCACACCCTTCAGTACATGGGGCAACATTCTAACCGCTGAGAACCACCGCCCAGGGCGGTGTCCCGGGAGCTCACAGGCTGAAGGTGGGCTTTGGTCGTGGAGGTATTGGTGCCCCGCCCCCGGCTGTTGCAGGAATAAGGTGACCAGGAGAATCTCAGGCCACGCCCCTCTGAATCCAAAGGATGCCTCTGCCACTGCTGGATGTGTGATTTGTGGGCAAATCAACCAAACTTCCCAAGCCTCCATTTCCTCCCTGTAAAATGGGCACAAGATCACAGCTGGCAGCTGGCCTGCACTAGGTCCCCCAACGGTTTAAATGACCCCTTTTCCGCTGATGGCAAAATAACATGTTCACAGATATGAAACTGAGACCCAAGGAAATGAATCAAGTGGCCCAGGTGATAGAGAAGGTGACAGAGCAGCTGGAACAGGACTCCTCCTCTGTCGTGTGACAGAAAAATAAGATTCCTGTTGGCTGTTTGTGGCGAGCCTGGGGAGCTTTTCCTGCGGGAGGATCCGGGAGAGACACCTGTGCTACCCCACGCAAGCACGTCCAGGCCCGGATGTAAGTCTGACTGCAGGAAGCATGGCTCCGTCCTCGTTCATGCACGCACCACACGTGGCCTGGCGTGCCCTGCTGTGTGTGCACGTGCTGTTTGTTCCTGGAGTATTGAGCTGGTCAGCAAAGCAGCTGAGTAAGTACTTGCTGACCTGCATCCTGTTAAACAGCCTGTGTGGGACCAAAGGGCCAGAAAAGGGCCTGTGGGTGTCACTCCCGGCTGGGGAGGGGACGCTGAATTCGCCCCCCAGCCACAGGACGACATGTGCCCACACGGTGTTTCACTCGTCTGGCAGGTGACCCACGGGGGAGCCTGTGGCTCCGGGGCCTTTGCCTCCTCTGGCCCAGGCCATCGCTCTGACCATGCTCACCCTGAGCAGCGGAGATGGAGACAGAAAGAAGGCCCATCCCTCTCCCCAGGTGGTGCATCCTGACCGCGGGCGCACAGGGAGCCTGGCTGGCGTTGCTCCTGGAGCGCTCTCTCATCGCTTACCCTGCCCCTCCGTCCTAGCTAATAACCAGAGAGGAGGTGAGCCAGCTTGGATTTGTCCTGCAGGCGGGGTCAGGGTGAACATGAGCCCACCTGCCCATGGGTCGCCTGGGAAAGCGCCTGTGGCTGGGGTTGGCTCAGAGGTTCTTAAAGTTGAAAAGTGTCACTCAGATTGCAGGGTTCCCCTGCCCTCCTGGGCACAGGTGGGAAGGAATGGGCTGCCTGCGTCCTGGACCCCAATTCTCATCTCCCCAGAGGGTTGCATGCAAGACCCGCCTTCCCAGCGGGCATTCTCTGCACAGGGCACATTTCCCCGGGCACCAGCTGGGAGCCTCAGGCAGGTCCCCACCTGCCAGGACCCTCGGCAAGAACTGGACTTCCTGTGCCCTGGCTCCCTGGGCATTTAAGGTCCTGACTTAAAAAGCTAAAACTTACCCCTCTTCCCCAAACCAGCCCCGCTCGTATCAGTGAGGGGGCCTGGAGACCAGGGCAGGGGGCAGGGTCGCTTAGCGGGACAGGGGAGCCGGCTCCTGCGAAAGTGGAGGGGCTGGGACATCACAGCGCCCCCCCCCACCCCCCCGACCCCCAGTCATCCCGCCTTCCCACAGCTAGGACGCAGGCTGCGCAGGAAACGTCCTAGGGCCGGGGGACAGAAACTGGGGTGACCTCCCCACTCCAGGGAGTCTGGGGAGGGAAGGGTCAGCGACTCCGCAAGCCAAGCATAGGTTTACCACTTCCATCGGCTGGGAGGGAGGGGCCGGGGTTCTGGCTTCTAGAAACAGCCCCTGGCCAGTGTGAGCGCAGGTGGGTCTCCCGACCGGAGGCCGGAGGGCGGGTGCGCCAGGGTCCCACGCGGGGAAGGGCTGGACGCGAATCTTCAGGCTCTGACCGCCTTGCGGGTGCCAGGGCCCGAGCCACTGACCCTGGGGGCAGACGAGCGCCACTCGGAGCAGGGACTGCGGGACCTGGAAGGGGAGTGGCCGCCGCCTCCACCCCACCCCACCCACCCCACCCCCACCCCGGCCCCCGCACCCGCTTCCCTCTGGTGGAGGTGAGGCAGTGGGGGAGTGGGGTGGGGCAGGGGCGGTGCCCGCACAGAGCAGCAGCCCCATAAATCTTCCCGAGAGGAATTAGTTAATTTGTCAATTAAATAAGGAAAGGGGGGCCCGGTCAGCCTGCGAAGGCCCCCCGCGGCCCCAGAGCGCAGGCCACCTGGGGGGCGGGGCCCCCTCTCTAGACAGTGACTTGGAGGAGGGGGCGGGGGAGGGAGGGGAGGCGGACGGTTCGGAAGCCCGCCCCGCGCCGCCTCGGCCGCTGGGCCCCGGAGCCGCCGAGGTGCGGAGTGGAGGCCTGTGTGCCCGTCTCCGCGGCGGGGCCCCTCCCCCGGAGCCTCCTGCTGGGAACAGATTTTTAACCGAAAGAATCTGCGAAAACAGGCGGGGCCCTGCCCCTGCCCACGGGGACCCGCGGTGCCCGCCCCCTCCCGCCCGAGGGGCCGCGGGCGAGGACCGACGCGAGTGGCTGGAGCCGCATCATCTGTTCCGTCGGGCGGAAGGCTGCACGTGCTGACCCATATATTCTAACTGGAAACGGACTCAGTCACTTAAAATATGGCAACGTCGATAGGACTAATTAATTGGAAATAAGAAACGAAAGAATACAATTAAACGAGAACAGAATCATTTTCTAATTTAATAGAGGGACATTTATAAAGATCACAAGCTAAAAGGCATCGAATGATTCTATCGACATGCTATTAAATCAGCGGCACGGGCGGAGGGGGCCGGCGTCCAGGGCGCTGGGCGGGTCTCCTCCCGCCCCCACCCGGACCTGCGCGGGGGTGGGGGGGTGAGGGCGTGGGGGGCGCCCCCCCCAGACCTGCCTCCCAGCCGCTGGGCCGCTGGGACGGTCACTCCCGCCCAGGCCGGGGCTCCCAGCCTCTGCCGGGAGGCCGGGTTCGCAGATATATTACAACAAAATCACTAATTGGAAAATGAAATTGTCAATAAAGCATCGCCCCCCCTCCCCACGTATACAATATCCTTAAATATTAAGATATTTTATTAGGCCCATTTCCTAACAATAATTTATTGCAATAAAACAGACACCACAGGTCCCCTTAAATTGTCTTTTCATAATGAATAAATTTAAGCAGGCTAATTAATATATAAACTAGCCCAATTTGTCAAGTTGATTTGTATTTTAGTTAATTGTGAAAGTAATTACCACACGGTCAAATTAACAGCTTTCTGGAAATGACCGAGCCTGACGTTTTATTTCCTTCCTGGGTGAAGAAAATTCATTTTTCCAAGCTCTTGATGTGATGAATAAAAGTCATAAATCTGGGTGATTGGTGCAGGCAGAGTCTAAATGGCTTCATATTTCATTTTAGGTTTAATAGAAATATTCATGCTCTGTTTTAATGAAATTAAATTGAGGGGGGATGGGGCCAGGAGGTGGCGGTGGCCGGGCTTAAAGGGACAGAGCACATTTTCCTCCCCTGCCCTCGGTGGGCAGGCAGGACGCCCAGGTCACCTCCACACTCCTGTGCCAGAGTCCGAGGCCCGAGGCCAAGGCCTGGCCAGGGAAGTGGAGGCAGCAACTCAGGACCCCAATCCAGGTGCATCCCAGGGCGGCCAGTGCCCGTCCCACGCCTGCTGAGGCCACTGACAAGGCCAGGTCACCTGGGGGCTGGGCAACGCTGCCTGTTGTCATAACTCAGGCCTGAGCTGCGGTGGGGGGTGGGGTCAGTCCCCTTCTGTTGCCTGGTGGGGACACACAGGAGGACATGCAGCCTCAGACAGATACTTCGTGGGGGCCCCCAGGCCCCTCACTCAAACCCTCTGCTCCCGCCCCCTGCAACTTCCCGCTCAACGCTGCTGCAGAGTCCACCTTGCCTTGAAGGTGATCAGAGTGAACAAGACCACCAGGGCCCAGGACAATCACCCCAAATGAGGCTGCCAGTGCCCAGACAGTTGCCCCAAAGCCTGGGTGGCAGAGCCCCCCACTTGGTCCTCAGGAAGGATGTCTTCAGACTCAGAAACTTTGCTGTATCTGTTCCAATCACAGTTGGGGGGTACATGCTGTCAGCCACTCTGGGCACCTGGTGGGGGGAGTAGGGGGTCCCTCAGCATGCCTGGGTCCCCCGACTGTCCTGGCCCCAAAGCCCCTTAATGGGGCTGACCTGTGGCTTGTTGATTTCCCCTGAGCAAATAAGGCTTTGATGCAGTTCCAAGCAAGAGTAGTTAGCTGATGAATTGACAAAAACTAATCAGCTTTATTGGGAAACAGGTTAAGGGCACGGGCGTGTCAATAATTCTCAGCCTGACCCCCTCATCCATTAGCCGGAGCCGGCTGATTGGAGTAAGAAGACCCTCTCACATTTTGCTCTGAAATTGCTTTCATAAACTCGCCATTATTAGCAGCCGGTGCGAGCAGCTAATTTAGAGAAGACATCCCAGGCATGTCACATCTATCATCCGGGTTTATGTATCATTATCTCATTTACAGAATGTCGCAGTGTAATATGTGTTTTTGGCAATAGGCTTGGCTGGGTGCCTGGGCTGCGGCTCTTTTTAGCAGCACAGCGGGAACCTCCTGCCCCCTTTGTCACCACCAGTCCTGGGGACCCGGGAGGGCGTGGGCCCCAGCTGAGGACTCTTTCCTGGTGGGCAGGGACAACTGGCTCCACGTGCACACAAACACACACGCACAGACTGTGACACCCTGGCGCCTGCTCCCTCTTGCGTGGCCCTGGATCGAAGCCCAATGTCAGGATTTGCTCCACCTGGGAGCCGGCAGGATGTGAGTTCAAGATTCTGCCCACGCCCTAGCCAGTTTGGCTCAGTGGATAGAGCGTTGGCCTGCGGACTCAAGGGCCCCGGGTTCGATTCCGGTCAAGGGCATGTACCTTGGTTGCGGGCATGTCCCCAGTGGGGAGTGTGCAGGAGGCAGCTGATCGATGTTTCTCTCTCATCGATGTTTCTGACTCTCTATCCCTCTCCCTTCCTCTCTGTAAAAAATCAATAAAATATATTTTTTAAAAAAATATTCTGCCTGGGACCCCCCTCCCCGGAGCAGGGCAGCGGCAGGTGGTGGGGTGTGGTCCACTTCCCCTGCTCCAGGGACCATGGTCTTACTGAGCAACATCCAGGCCCACCTGGGGGCCCAGGGACAACCAGGGGACAACCCACCACCAGAAGGTCCCGCTCGGCCCTCCCTGGCTCCCTGGGCGGGGAGCCTGACCTTCCCTGCCTGGGCCGCCACTGTCCTCCCTGTGGGCCTGGGTCTGCAGCCCAGACGAGGCCACCGGGAGTGGCCACCTGTTCCACTTTAATTAGTTTAATGTAAAGGCCCCTCCCGGGGCTCCTGCAGTGACAGCCTCAAGGAGCCGCTGGCCTTTCAGTGGAATTTCCCAGATGGGCTGAGGGGAGGCCAGGGCGGTCACCAGGGGCCGGTTAACGAGTTCATTAGCCAAATTATCTTGCCCTCAGCACTGGGCCCAGGAGAGAGGGCGCAGGGGTTGGGAGGGGGTCTTCCCCACCCCACCCTATAACCTCCACCCTCTACCCCCACACAGCAAGGGGTCCGTGTGCAGGCGAAGGGAGGAGACACAGACGGACACACGCACACAGGCACGTGGGTGTCAGGAGGAGGGGACCCCGGACCCAGCGGTTTCAGCTGCCATTTCCACCTCCTGTCACCTGAGCTTCCTCAGTAGGGGAGCCCAGCAGGGTCAAGGCCGTGGGAAACAGTGGTTAGAATCACGCAAGGAGGAGTTGATGACAAATAAGGAGACTGTGGGACCTGAAGTCAGAGCCTGGGCCCGGCAAGCTTTCCGCAGGTGCCGGCTGCTGGCTGGCACTGTATGGGAAGGCCCATGGAAACACATGAATGCGGTGACCAACCGCTTGGGGCATCCTGGGGGGTCCCCGCAGCTTCCCTCCCCTCCCCACTTACTATGTATGTGTTTGCTGCTTCAGGGTCTCAGATTCCTCTTGGGTGAAGTCCTCCCTGTTCAAATGGGGGGGGGGGGGGCAGCAGGGGACTCTTGACAGACCTGCCCCTTCTGCCCTTCAGACCCCACTCCCCACCAGCCCCAGGAGGAATGAGGACCCTGGCAAACCTTGCATATAGGGACCCTCCCAGGTCCACCCTCAGCCTGAGATCTGTCCCTGGGCCTGAGTGTGTATCTGTGGGAAGAGGCAAGGGCAGGCCTGGAAAAGGGGAACTTGACCTCTTTTGCCCATCTCAGGAGGGATCCAGTCCCAGTCCCCCTCTCCCGTCCCCTTCACTCGCCCCCTCTCCCTCCCCCCCCCCTCTCTCCCCCCTTTCCTTCCGCAGCCACTGCTTCTGCCACCTCAGCAACTGCTAAATAGACCAATTAGCAACGACTTCCTGCCATTACCCGCCGCGGAGTTGCACATTAGCGCGACCATTCGGCCATAATTTCGCGTCAGACGGCACTAAAAAGTTCAGGCACTGAGGCGCGAAGTCGGCTGAACCTCGGCTGCTGTTGTGTTTCTTCCCAGCCTGCAGCTGGGGCCACGCTCGGCGACCGCCCTCCTCCCGCTGGGGGTGCGGGTGGGGGACAGAGAAGCGCCCTGCACAGGCTCACAAACGCCACCCTCAGCCAGCATTTTCGCTGGTGGCCCGGCTGCTGGGGCCCTCGGAGAGTGGGTCCTGGGTGAGCAGACGGTGTGCTGTCCTTGGTCTTAAAATAAGACGCGCCCCTCGACAGCCCTGACAACCTCGGAATTGTAGGTCAGAGTGGGCGCTGGGGAGAGGGCCGTGCAGCTGCGGCGGCTGAGCGCCCCGACCTGGGTGGGTGTTGGACACCTTGCCCTGACAGCAGTGAGAACCTGCAGTGGCAGTAAATTAAATTAAAATCCTGCAGCAACAAGTCTTCTCCCGGGAGTTTCCAGAATTCTTGGGGGGACTTGGGAGCCGTGGCTGGGACCGCTTTGGGGCTCCTGGGTCAGAAGGAAACCTGCAGACGGTGGATGCTGCCTCCAACCCAGGGGCCCAGCGCTGGGGCGCCCGCGCCTGGCCTGCCCCTGCCTGCGTGTCCAGGGAAGCAGGACGCCTGCCCAGGGTCTGAGCAGAAAGCAGATGTTTTGTATCTGGAGGAATTTTCCAAAAATAGAAGGCCCGTAGATGGCTGGGGTTTTGCATCTAAATCCCGCAGCATCCACCAGCCCCAGCAGCGAGCCCCCGTTGGGCTGGCTGTCTGCATCTAGGCCCGGGCCGGGCAGAGGACAGGCCCGAGACACCGGGACCGCGGTGACCCGAACCCAGGCGCCAAGAGCGAGGCCGACTAGAGGGGGGAGAGGGAGGGGAAGCGGCGGGTTGGAGCGCGGGTCTGCGGGCCCCAACCTTTCCAAACCTTTTAGAAGCCCAGCGCCGCGGGTCAGGGAGGAGGTCAGCAGATCAAAGCGCATCGCTAACCAGGTGGTACCTCTGGCCCTCCGGGCGGTTGGGGGCGGGGACACCTGCGCGGACCTGCCCCGCCCCCGCCCCCCCCCCACCCCGCGGGCGCCTTCCGGTGACCCCGCCCCATCGCCCAGCCGCTTCGCAGGCCTCCGGGCGCGGAGCGGCCTCCGCGGTGCAGCCGTGACGCGGTTCCCCGCGCTCGCCTCCGCCCGGACGGAGCTAATCCGAACCCGCAGGCCCGCCGCGCCCTCAGCCAGCATTTTCGCTGGTCGCCCGGCTGCCTGGGGTCCAGTCCCACCGCCGCCCTGACCCCAGGCCTGTCACGGAGCGGCCCCGCGCCTCCGTTTCCCGACGCAAACCCGAGAGGGTAAACTGCAGTTCCGTGATCACACCTCCCCACGCCCAGACAGGGCTGCGGCAGGTGCTGGGGCCCTGGGTTCGGGTGGGGAAACCCCCGCTGGGGAAGGTGAGTTCTGCCGAGGAGCCTCTCCCAGCCCCGGGCCTGGGGGGCCTGCCTGTTAGCGCCGGGCGCCCCCCACGGCACGCGGAAGGAAACTGGTACCGCTGTAACGATGGTGCCGCCCCCCATCCTCTGCGTGAACGTGTGCGTCTTATGCCCAA
The DNA here is from genome assembly GCF_028538775.1 of Myotis yumanensis. NCBI lineage: Eukaryota > Metazoa > Chordata > Mammalia > Chiroptera > Vespertilionidae > Myotis > Myotis yumanensis. Next base: position 1,092,191 of record NW_027223760.1, read on the forward strand.
CTTCACACAGATGTGTGTTTATCTGGACGAAATTTCCAAAAACAGAGGCTCGTAGGTTGCTGGGTTTTTACACATTTAAATTCTGCAGCATCCCCCTGACCTTTTAAAGATATAAATATAAATATAATCTTTCCAGACGGGAATAGGCGTGGATTACAACAGCTTTTTCTTTTGCGATTGTTTGCATAAACCTTCCCCTTTCTGAGCAGCGGGAGAAAGGGCGCTGCAGGAGACGCTCGGAACCTCAAAGGAAGACCGTGGGGAGAGGGGGAGGCCAGGACGGGAGCAGGCGGGCGGGGGACTCACAGGGGAGGGCCCAGGGCCGGGATGGGAGCCGCCCGCCCAGAGGCTGCCCTGAGAGAGGAGACATCGGCTCTCCCGCTGCAGCCCTGCTCCGAGGCCCGAGCCTTCCTCAGAGCAGCGGGCTGCGCAGTGCAGGTGCTGGACACCAGAACAAACCCCTGCTCCCCAGAGCTGCCTCTCCCACAGCTGCACACAGAGCCTCCCACAGGAGGAGATAAAGCCCTGTGGCACCGGAGTCCACTGGTCGGAACACCACCAACTTCTCTAGACAAAGAAATGCACATTCACCTAAAGTTTGGGTCCTAAACGAAGGAGCCTGTGGGTAGCCTGCAGCTGGAGGGCGGTCAGGCCCCAGGGAGCAGGCTGGGCACCATCACTGTGGCCTGGGTTGAACCAGATGAGCCTGAGCTGTGGGGGGGGGGGGGGGGGGGGAGGGGGGGAGGGGATTTGGGGGGGCTGAGAGGGAGGTTACTAGGAACAAGAAGGGTGACGGTATTCCTCTGGGAGTCACTGAAACACGGGCTTTGTTGAGGAAAGGGGTGTTTGGGGAGTGTAGACTGCACACCATTCCCCACTGAATCGGCCCAAGAGCGGGTGTTTGGGTAGGAGAGAGGGCGGGAGCTCCAGGATCACCCCCCCCCCCCCCCCCCAGCCTCGGAATCTGTGCCCTTGGGATCGATGACCATCTCAGCAGGTGGAGGAGGGAGGAGAAAGGCCCTGCCTTGGAGCTAAGGCCTGTCGGAGGGCCCCCACTGCCCTCTCCAACCTGGGGGGCAGGGAGACACTCTCCCTGGAGAGTGAAGGGTGTCCTGCCCAGAAAGGGGAGCTTGGAACCCCAAAGGCAACAGGTAGGAGGAAAGGGGGGCAGGGATGGGGACACTGGAGGGCAGAGGCAGAAATGTGTGGCCCCTGCTGTCAGACCTGGGCCCAATCCCAACTCTGAGGCTGTTACCTGTGGGGGACGGTTACCTGTGGGGGACGGTTACCTGTGGGGGACAGTCTCAGCCTCTTGAAGCTGAACTCTGTGAAACGGAGGTGGCAAACCCTTCTCGTGTCCTAGTGAAGATGAAAGAAGATCACTGTAGACACTCACGGCCTGTAGCAGGTGTTCCAGAAATGTGAGTGCTCCCCTCGCTCCACGAGAGGCTGGGCTGCATTCCTATTTGCTCAGAAAGATCTCATCTATGACAAACACCCTGTCGATGCTGTCACCCATCTGCAAGTGGACACTGGTTTGTGCAAAGCGCTGTGGCACTTGCTCAGGTTGCTGCCAGCCACTGCCCACCTCCTAACGCCCACTGGGCTCTGCTGGTCCCAGGACGCCCCTGTGAGAGGAAAGAAACTGGGCTCTTGACAATAGAATCCCTGCCTTCAGCTCTCCCCGAGGTAAACGCCTCTCCAGAAAAACAACAGGGCCCCACACAGTATTTACCTTTTTAAAAACCCTCCTGTAGCAACCTGACCTGCTCATTGACAAGTTTCCTGCCCCAATTGTCCTGCGCCCCGCCCCTCCTGCCCTTTACTCACCTTCCACCGCTTGGGAAGCCGGACTTCAAGAACCTGAAACTCCTCCCCATTCCCACACCTGTCTGGGGAGATAACTGGGTCTAACCGAGCTATTGACAAAGCCTGGTGTTGGGGGCCACCTGCCTGTTGATTCTTTCCGCTTAAAAAAGCCCCTTGAAAGTGCTTTTACTGTAAATATTTGAGGCGTATAGGGGGGCGGGGGGGGGGAGGGTCTGGACTCTCACTCCATCACCGCCGGACTCGGGCTGGTTTTCCAGGGCGCTGCGGGCAGGAGGCGAACGAACACGGGCAGCATTTTCCTGCCAGGGTCCCAGCGACCAGCCTCAGGACCAGCTCTGCCCCTGCACGCCCACCAAGGACCGCCCCAGGCAGGTGGACAGGTCTCCGCGCCCGCGGTCCTGGGCTCTGCAGCGGCGGGAAGGCACGCTCACGCACACACGCACAACACCTGGAACGCGCGGCACTTTCCAGAGGAGGTAAGGAGGTGACACCTGCAGAGGGTTGCGACAGGGGCACAGACCGCTCCTGTGCGCCGCGGAGACCCAGGAGCAAGGCTTGGGGACCCCAAGGTCCTCTTTGCTCTGCAGTCACTGAGCAGAGCGGCTAGTTCTGGAAGCAGCGTGGGCTCCCCCACGGAGAAGTGGACAAACTCAAGTGCTGACGAGGAGGCAGGGGAGGAGGCGCTCTGCAGGCTCTGGGTGACCCGAGCGCAGAGGGGAACAGCGCGACTCAGGGGCTGGGGCTTGGCAGTCGCGGGGGCCCCGCGGGGACCCAGGACCACCAGCGCCCGCCATCCTGCTCAGCACCCGCAGGAAGGAGAGCAGGAACCCTAAATTGCGCCGCCGAGCTTCCCACCCCTGGTAGCTGCTCCCTCCCTGCCACCGCTGCCGGGCACCCCGGGCTGTTTAGGACCTTGCAGCGCAGGGGCGGGGCGGCAGGCGGCTGCGACGGTGACAGGTGCGCCCAGCGGCCAATGGCCAGGCCCGCGCCCCTCCCCGGGCCCCCGCTGCGCGCGCCAATCCGCAACCGCGCTGCGCTTCAAGTGCGCGCAGGGGCGCGGGTCCCTGCCACGGCGCCAGCGGCCTCCGCCCGGCGCCCCATACTCGCGTGGAGTTTGTGCGAGCGCGTGTGAGCGCGGCCCGGGGCGGGGCCCTCGTGGAGGAGGCTACGGACATGGTCACTCTGGGCTGAGTTTGCGGCGGCGACTTTGATTATTGGCAGATAATCACCATAACAATACCGAGCCCTGGGGCTTGCCACGCCACGCGACGTTCCGAGAGCCTGCGCACGGCCGCGCCACTCACCATCCGGCCCTGATCGCCAGCCCCTAACGAGCAGATGGAAAAATCCAAAAATTTCCGCATCGACGCGCTGCTGGCAGTGGACCCCCCGCGAGCAGCCTCCGCGCAGACCGCGCCTCTGGCCCTGGTCACGTCGCTCGCGTCCGCGGCATCCGGCCCTGGCGGCGGCGGGGCGAGCAGCGGGGCGAGCGGCAGCTGCAGCCCCGCGTCCTCGGAGCCGCCCGTAGCGCCCTCCGACCGCCTGCGCGCCGAGAGCCCATCGCCTCCTCGTCTGCTCGCCGCGCACTGCGCGCTGCTGCCCAAGCCGGGCTTCCTGGGCACGGGCGGCGCGGGTGGCGGCGCGGGCGGTGGGCCCGGGGGCCCCCACCACCACGCGCACCCGGGCGCCGCCGCCGCCGCCGCTGCTGCCGCCGCCGCCGCCGCGGGAAGCCTGGCGCTGGGGCTGCACCCTGGGGGCGCGCAGGGCGGCGCGGGGCTCCCGGCGCAGGCGGCTCTCTACGGCCACCCGGTCTACGGCTACTCGGCGGCGGCGGCGGCGGCGGCCCTGGCAGGCCAGCACCCGGCGCTCTCCTACTCGTACCCACAGGTGCAAGGCGCGCACCCCGCGCACCCCGTCGACCCCATCAAGCTGGGCGCAGGCACCTTCCAGCTGGACCAGTGGTTGCGCGCGTCCACCGCGGGCATGATCCTGCCCAAGATGCCGGACTTCAACTGTGAGTACCGAGCAGCCCTCGGGGTAGGAGATTCCTGGCAGATAGTTCTCTTGCGCATCCATCCGCCTCCACGGGACACCTCCCTCCCTTCGCTTTCTGCTCCGATGGAGCTGTGGAAGCGCGGCGAAGCCGCCCTGCTCCGCCTGGGGCCGGCGAGGACTCGGGCTGGCTGCGCGGTTGGGATGGGCGCGAATCAGTAAAATGGCCACGCGCGGGCCTTGCCTTCTTTCTCTCAACGGTTCGGTGCAGCTGGAGGTGTGAGACTAAAATCTAATGATTAACTGGCAGGCTAGGGGAGAAGGAAGTGGCGGGGGAAGGAAGGAGCGCCCCAGAGCGCCCTGAGTCAGGCGGCCTGGGGGTCAGGAACCAGGCGCTCATATCCAGGGAAACTGACTTAAATTTGTCCCACATTCTGGGTTCTGGAGAGACCCCCACTCCCTTGGCCCCTCCCAGGAGAGGGAGAGATGGGGAGCAGCAGGAGAGAAATGGGCTCCCCCGGCCCAAAGGCCAGAGCCCAGGCCACCCCGGCCCTTCCCTGGCTCTGCTGCCTCTGGAAGGGCACTTGTCCAGGGTGCAAAGCCCAGAGGTGATGGCCTGACTTGAACGGAGTGGTGGTCAGTGGGCCCCGGTAGCAGGGGGATGCACCCTTTGTCAGGAACCCCATCACAGGGACTCTAAGCAGCAGCACCCACTTTGAAGTGGGGATGCCCTACACAGAGGCGAACCCTTCCTCTAGGAGAGAGGTGGGCGGTGGACTGCAGGCCGCGGGCTCACCATCTCCCAGGCGGGACCTTCCCCAAGGCCTGGGCCAGCTCTGGCTTTGCTGGCGAGAGGCACTGGCTGCAGGGGAGAGTCGGTCTCCATCCTGAGACCCCGCCCCATAGGCTCAGAGGAAGACGCATAGGCTTTATGCTTCCCAGCACCCAACACCCAAACAAAGAGACCCCATTGTTTCTGTCTGAGTGGATTTGTTTAGACTGAGGAGATGCAGGCATGGTAGAGGGAAAAGCCAAAAAGAAAACAGAAATAAACACTTGGCAGAATTCAGATTCCTCTGTTAGAAGCCATGGCTGTGACTAAACAGAGAAAAGCTAGGGCCCCAAGGGCCACAGAAGTCACAGCCCAGTGAGAAAAATCCCAGCAGGGCACTGCTTGCCTGGGCTGGCCTTGCCTCAGCTCAGCTCCCAGAGGCCTAATGACCACCCACCCGGTCCCGTTGGAGTCACTCCCACCTGAGCCCCCACAAAGAAGAGGGTAGGCTGGCCCTCACCTCTCACTGGGGGGCTGCCACGCTATAGACGAAGCTGATCCAGGGTCAGTCAAACCCAGGGCCTGGCCTTCCCCCCAGCACACCTCTTCTCATTATGATCTGCATCCCCCCCGGGGCCTGAGACTGTCCCCCACTGTGTGTGTGTGTGTGGGAGGGGGGAGTGGGGGGGGCTGGCTTCTGCAGCCACCCAGGTGCTTTGGGGGCCTCGGTGGAGCCCAGTGTCATGCAGGAAACCGATGAAAGCTCCATTTCTTTGCCAACACACTTTGTCCATCTCTGGTTCTAAATTTTGACCCAGAGGCAGCCGACTTAGAATCCAGGCAGTGTGAATCCAGAAAGAAGGTGAACACTGAGCCCCAAAGGGCCAGGGCCGCAGCAAACTGCCAGGGTGCCTAGCGTCCCTGTCCCCCCTGGTCGCCAGAAGGAAAACCTGTTTGGTTCCTTTAATTGGTCATCTCTGCTGTCGGATGGCATTTTCCAAATGGTCCTTTGGGAGCCAGTGTTTTAATTAAAGTTCTAATGTTGTGTCAAGTTGGGAAGGCGGGTCCTTGTTTAACTAAAGCGGGGGGCGTGGGCCTCCCATAAAGCAAATTGCCGTCCCTGGGGAGCTGCTCCTCCGGCCTGGCCGGCCTCCTTTCTTCTCTTTCTTTCTTTTATTGTCTAACACTCGTCAGGCTCCTGGGAAATCAAGGGAAGTCTTGTTTTGAGGTCATAAAATTCTCTGTGATGTAACCGTGTGAAATTATGTAAATAAAGAGAGAGACCTCCTTGAATGCATAGGAAGCAAAGTCCCTTCTGCCCAGGCCTTTCATTTGCATAAAGAGAATGTCCTGGAAGGCTACCAGTTCCCCGGTCCCAGGCCCGGCCCCTCTGTGCTGGGCGGTTGGTGGAAAAAACATTTTAAACAGGGGGAGGTCTCTGATGAAAACTGTCTAGGCCCAGGATTCAGTTCCTGCCTCCCGCCCGCCCTTCCTCCTCCTCCCTTCGTACCTGAGGCGCCCGCACAGTGTGGAAGGAAGCGGGCGGAGCCCGTGGGAACCTGCGCCGGAGTGGGCAGGCCTGAGGCCGCGGGGGGTGCTCTCCTGCCTCTGCCAGCGCCCCGGGTGGGGAGGGCGCCCCGGGACGGGCTCTCAGGGTCTGTCTGGGATAGAGCTGTGGTCTACCCCCCCCCCCCCCCCACACACACACCGTCTGGTTCCGCCCGGGCCTCGAGGCTGGGGAGGGTCGCTGGCACTGAGGTCCCACCTCAGGAGGACCCGCGGGTGGGCGGAGGCCCGAGCCAGGCTGCGCCTCACGCCGCTCCGCCCGCAGCCCAGGCGCAGTCGAACCTGCTGGGGAAGTGCCGCCGGCCGCGCACCGCCTTCACCAGCCAGCAGCTGCTGGAGCTGGAGCACCAGTTCAAGCTCAACAAGTACCTGTCGCGGCCCAAGCGCTTCGAGGTGGCCACCTCGCTGATGCTCACGGAGACCCAGGTGAGCGCCCGCCGCTCCCTCACCGGCCTGGGGGGCGCTGAATGCGGATTACTGTCGGGGCGAGGTCACGCGACCCCCGCCGGGGTTCCTCACCCGGGCCCAGAGGTCTGATTCAGGAGATGGGGGGGGGGGGGGGGACCTGAATTCTAACGACCCTCTGCCCCCGTTCCGAAGCGGGTGGCCCCAGGTCACATTGAGAAATTTTGTTCCAGAAAGAGAGGCGGGAACACCGTGAGCTTCACAGACGCCCCCGAGCTGCCCTGACCCCCGCCCCCGCCGCAGCCCCAGGGAGCCCCGGGGGGCGGGGGGTGGAGGAGAAGGCGCGGTCGGGCTCCAGCTCAGCTCCCCTGAGCCCCAGCCCCCAGCCCTGCCCAGCTCCTCCCGGGCCCGAGCCCCACTCCGGCCGGCTGGCAGGTGCCGGAGCCCGGCCTGGGAGGGACGGGAGCGGAGGGCGGTGAGCGTGTCTGACCCCCTTGTGCCCTCAGGTGAAGATCTGGTTCCAGAACCGGCGGATGAAGTGGAAACGCAGCAAAAAGGCCAAAGAGCAGGCCGCGCAGGAGGCTGAGAAGCAGAGGGGCGGCGGGGGCACGGTCAGGGGCGGCGCCGCCGAGGACAAGGGCGACGACGAGCTGCTGGGGCCGCCCGCGCCCGGGGACAAGGGCGGCCGGCGCCCGCGGGACCTGAGGGACAGTGACCCCGAGGAGGACGGGGAGGACGAGGACCCCTTCCCCTACAGCAATGGCGGCGCTCACGCCGCCTCCTCCGACTGCTCCTCCGGGGCCGACTCCCCGTCTCCGAGGCCGGGGCACCAGCCGCCCCTGCAGTAGGACCCGGGCTGTCGCCAGGGATGCGGGTCCCGGGACGCCTGGGCCCCGCGCCCGCCGCAGCCACCGCCGGCCCCAGGTCCCGCACCGGTCGGAGCTGCAGGTCTGGGCCGCAGCACCCGTCTGCTCCGCAAGGGACCAAGAGAGGCGGCCCAGCGCGTGCAGACTTGAACTCTGGTTCTTATCCATGGAATTTTTTTTGGGGGGGGGGGGCGGTATTGTAAGGAGAACCGACGCCACTCGGGGCGGCGCCCAGCTGCCCTTCCCGAGTGGGGAAGGCGGGACCCTAGTTCCACCCCTGGAAACTGGAAACCTCCCTGGAAACGCCACTCGCTGAGTCTTGAGAAAAGAAGAGAATGTGCTTATGTATCTTAGGGGGCACTTCTGTCATGAGCGTTCCAGCTGCTGGAGATCTAGCACTGTGCGGTCTTTATTTTTGTACACTGTATTTATATATAAAAAGAAACGACTATGCATGCTAAATTATTATTCAGCTTCTCCCATCGTCCGCGGTGGAATGTAAAATAAATTGGTTTTTTACTGGAGGAGCGGGACAATCTCTTGTGGGGAGCGTGGAAGAGCCTTACAGCTCTTGTCGAAACGATGGGGGTCTCCCCGCCCCCAGCGACTCGTAGCAGGAGGTGAGAATCCGAATCCCAGAATTGCAGCTGGGTGTGAGAGCCCGCGAGAGGGGCGCTGGGTTCCGCTGCTGGGGAGTCGCAGGTGCGAAGTGTTGGTATAAAAGAGAGTCCCTGAGGCCAGGTGTGCGCTCGCGTCCGGATGCCTGGCTCTCACCCGTCCCTATGCCCCACCCGGGAGGGTGACCCTGGGCCCTGGCTTGTTGTCCCGTTTCCTTGCGGGGCTTCTTGCTTCACTGGGGTCCAGAAGTGAACCCCTGCGTGTTTCGGAAAAGACGCTCCAGCCGCCTACACGGGACCAGCACTTGAGGTCCGGGCGGCCAGGGCGCCACCTGCGCACGTTCCCGGGTCCCCGTGGCCTCCCAGAGCGCGGCGCAGTTCCTCCCCAGCTCCCAGCCTCGGAGCCCGGCCTGGAGCGGCTTCCTGGGATCTGCGAGGACAGCACAGGCCGAAGGACAGCCCAGGGCTGCACTGGCTCCGGGTTAGCCCACCTCGGCAGCACGCGCCATCCATCACCCGCGCCAGGTGCTGCACACATGCCGGCCTCGCGCCCCCGGCTCCTGCCCCGCCGCCTCCGGCCCCCGCCGCTTCCTGCCCCCTCCGCCGCGCCGGGGCCTGGAGGAAATCGCGACGGGGACACTGCTCTCTCCCTCCTCCTGTTTCCACTCTTGGGGCCCGGGGCGCGGGGTGAGCGCCCCTCCCCCGCCTCCCAGCTGATGGATGAGTTCGCAGGGGCCGGGCCGCTCATTCCCGCGATTACGCGCAGGCCAGCGGGGCCACGCCTCCACCTCCAGGCCGGGCGAGATTAATATCCTCTCTGGCAGCTCATTATCACCCCGGCTCCTTCCATAAAATCCAACCCCGCCGAGCCGGGGGCGCGACCGCGGGAGCAGCTGTCGGGCGCGGGCCTGGCCGCCTCGGGGTCCAAAGGTGCTTTGGGGGACAGGGCTGGGTTTGCAACTGGTGGGAAAGCCCCGCGGAAGGGGGGAGGGGAGAGGAGGAGGGCGCGCCTTCGGGTTAAAAGCGATCTGCAGCCTGTGTGTGTCTCGTTTTAATTTCTAACGCAGCGGCGAGTTCAGCCTGAAGCGATCGCTCCCCGGGCCGGCTGCACAGCTGTGTATTCCCGCGCGCAGGCCCGCCTTCGCCCCCACCCGACCCGGCGCTGGGCGGCCAGGGCTCCGCCGCGCGGCGCGGGTGGGGGGCACTGGTCCCGGAGTCGGGCCTCAGGCCCCAGCAAGGTGCTGTCTCTTCACCCAGCGGGCAGACCCGCTCCCTCTGCGGCAGGGGAAGGGGGCGCCGAGGGACATCCTTATGATGCCCCCCAACCGAACCAGCCCGGCTTGGCGCGGGGACTTGGCGGCGGGAAGGCCTGGCCGCCGCGCCCTGGCTCCAGCCAGCTGCTTAATCGCGGCGGATTTATCTCGCTAATAAATTTAATGATCAATTCGTTCTTGTCACAGTTCCTCTTCCCCAAATCAATTATAGCAAATTTAAATATAATCACTGGCTGGTCCTCACCCACTCCGGGCACAGCGAACAATTCATTCCACGGAATGAGCGCAGCCAGCCCCGCGGATGGACCCCAGGACCCCCGCCACGTCTGCATCTCCGCAGCCCCAGGCGCCGGAGGGAGACAGAGGAAACGTGGTGTTCAGACAAGCCTAGACTTCCCGGGTGGTGGCAGCAGGGGCCTTTGGAGTGCAGCCCCTCGAGGGTCCCACCTGAAGCCTGAGATGCCCGACCTCTCTGAACCTGGCCAAGCCCCTCGGGCGAGAGCTCTTCTCTGTAAAGGGTGTCCTGAGCACCCTTTCCAGGGCAGGGTGTCCTGCCTGTGACCGTGTCCCCAGCAACAGCGAAAGGATAGAAAGGATAGAAAAAAGAAAGTTGGAGACAAAGAAACCAATCTACACACACCCCTCCCCACACACACACAGCCCACGGGCCTCCTGTCTGATGGGCTCATGTCCATAAAAAATGCACCTCAGCAACAGCGACAAAATCCAGTTTTAAAACAGGCAAAGGATTGGACTAGACAATTTTCTAAAGAAGACACTCAAGCGACCCAGCCGCGTGAAGGCTGCAACGGCACCGTTCACTAGGGAAACACGACAGCCCCCTGGCCCCGCTGGGATGGCTGTCATCAAGCCGGAAACGGAACACACGCTTGGTGAGGACTCGGAACAATGGGGACCCTGTGCACTGTTGGTGGGATGGAAAACAGCAAGGAGGGTCCTTAAACAGGTCAAACACAAACCACAAGTACCTAGGAGCCAGCAACACCGGTGCTGGGTGTGCCCCAAACAACTGAGTGCAGGTTCTGCGAGAGCTCCGGCCCACCTATGCCACCCCGGCATCACTCGCAGAGTGAAGGAGTGGTGGCAACCCAAGGGCCTGTCAACAGGTGAATGGACCAAGAAAACGGGCACAGACATAACATGGAATGTTATTCAGCCTTAAATGAGAAGGCCGGCCGGCAGAGAGCCTCCAGGACCTTCTGCGAGCAAAACAAGCCCTGCACGAAAACACTGCATTGTGCTACGTACACGTGGAACCTGAAATCGTTCATCTCCTAGAGGCAGAAGGTAGAGGGGTGTCAGGGGCTGGGGGGCTGGCTGAGTACAGGTTTTGTTTGCAGAAGAGACAATTGCAGAGATGTTGCCCAGTTGAATGTATGGCGTTAGCATGATTGTACCAGACACTGAAGATGGTTAAGGCGGTTGAAACGAAGGCAGGCCTTCCTCCTCCCCACCCCCTTCCTCCTACTCTCTCCTCCCTCCTCCTTCCCCATCTCTCCTTCCTTCCCTCCCTCCTTCCTAAAGGAAGGGCAGACTAGGTGGGAGAATCCAGATCACCGAGAGGGCACAGGAAGGGGAACCTGGCGCCGCCCAATCGCAGGACCTGAGCCGCTGCCCATGCAGGATTGGAGTGGAGTGGCCCCAGGCCCAGGGCGGAGGGGGCGCGGCTGGGAGGGGCCCTGGGGGTAGCAGGCCCCACCAGGAAGGAAGCCCTCCTCGCAGCAAAGGGCTGAGGGGAGGGGTCCCCACCCCAAATCAAAGTCCTGCGTGCACGGTGTCTCCTGCAATAAAACTAACCCCTTCGGAGGCGTGACTTTCACCAGGAATGCTGCGCGGGCCAGACCACAAGGGCAAACATGTTTTTCAGATTTGGTTTTATGGTCGGATTAAAGTTTATCTCCCATAACAGGGCACCTAATAAACCCAGAACGCCGGGTTGGCTCCAGCTGGTGGCCTCGTTTAGCACTTTCACTTCGTAAATCACTTTACAACAGCCAGGTGTGTCCCACACGGGGGGCTGAAGAGCCAGAGCCCCCCACCCCGCCGCGCCGCGCCAGCCGGCCACCAGCGGGGCTGGGGTCCGGGGAGGGCGGACTCGATCCCCCAGCCCCTCCTGTCCCCATACCCGAGAGGCCCGGCCACCCTCAGCCGGCCCGCGGCGACCCTGCATTCCGCGGCCTGCGCACCTGGCCGCCCCGCCCCCACGTGCACACAAACGAGGTGTCCGACTCGCTGGCCATTGTCTGTGGCCTGGGCAGGACAAAAGTGCCGCCGCGAGGGGCGCGGGCGCGGTTTACCCAGCTGGGGAGGAACAAAGGCCACCGCCTTCTCCTGGCGCGGGCGGGGCGGGGTCAGGCTGGGGGCACTGCGCGGCCCCTCCCGCGCCCCCTGATGCGGCGACCTGTCCGCTCCTGCGGCTCAGACGCGTCCCACCCGCCCGGCGAGCCACCGTCCAGGAGGGTCTCAGCCCGCGCGCAGAGGGCGCCTGCGGCTATGGGTTATGGTCAGAGCTCCCGGGCGCTGGCCCTCTGAGGCTGCTGCTTGTGGGGTTGTGGTCGTTGCTAATCGTCACCGGAGCATATTTTCCCATTGGTGTTTAGAGAGTGGAAGGGAGGGTGAGACACAGAGAGACATGCTCTGTTGCCCCTGCTCCCAAGTGGAGCTTGCAACCAAGGAACGTGCCCTTGACTGGAATGGAACCCGGGACCCTGCAGTCCGCAGGCCGAAGCCCTACCCAATGAGCAGCCGGCTGGGGCCATGTTTGGCGTTCTTTAATATGGCAGTTCACCTCAGGAATGATATTCTGTCTTCAAGCATAACCGCCATCTCTGTGCTGGGACAGGCTGGCGGCAGGTGAGGGCTCCCCTGCCTCCTGCAACTGTGGGCCGGAGGCCCAGTCAGGCCACAGAGGCCAGCGCTGTGCCAGGAGCCTGCAGGCTATTTTTTAATGGATAAATCCCTAACGGACATGCAAATGGGGTGTTTTCCTGGGTCTGCAACACCTTCCTACTTTTCACCACCTGGCGGATTTACACCCATGATGAGTGTTCCACAGGGGTGCCCGCCAGGGTCCCATACACCCTGGGACTAGGGACCCATGTGACCCTGCAGCCTTTCACCCCCAACAAGACCACAGCAGCCACCTGGGAAGTGCCCCAGCCCTGGCGCTGTAGCCAGTCTGCTAGGGGCCTGCCACTGCTCTCAGCACAGCACACACTGTGAATAAAACAGACAGAAGTCTCCACCGTCTGGGCTCCATGCGGCGGGAAGAGAAAGAGGTGAATAACGAACAGTAAACCCCGTCATAGTGTGAAGGGTGCACCAGCACGTGAGGTTATGTGTGGGACTGTACCTCACTGGGAAAAAGACTAAGGGGAGCCCTGGCCAGTGGCTCAGTTGGTTGAGCGTCCTTCCGGGCACTAAAGGGACTCCCGGGGTATATGGGAGGCGGCCGATGGGTGTTTCTCCCTCATATTGATGTTTCTCTCTCCCTCTCCCTTCTTCTCTCTCTAAAGTCAACAAAAACCTATTAAAAACAGATATTAAAAAATGGCTAAAATTGTAAAAAAAAACACACACACACAAAAAACTAAGGGGGTTGGGGTTCTGAGGCATTTAGACGGTTGCAACCACATAGCCGCCATCCTGTCCCCACCAGGCAGGACTCTGGCTGTGCCGGTGACAGGAACATGAGAAACTGGTTGAGAGGAATTGGGGATTTTTTTTCAAACATTAAAAAAAAAAATCTCACCCGAGGGTATGTTTTATTGATTTTAGAAAGAGGAAGTGAAAAGAGAGAAACACTCATTGGTTGCCTCCCTGTACATGCCTCAAGTGGGGGTCAAACTCACAACCTAGGTATGTGCCCTGACCAGGAATCAGACCCGAAACCTTTTGGTGCATGGGACAATGCTCCAACCAACTGACCCACCCGGCCAGGGCAGGAATTGGGGAACTTTAAGAGTTGTGAGGTATTTATCCTGAGTGCAAATGATGGAACGTTCACTCACTGATTCAAATGTCCCTCACCACTATGGCGGGATAAATATTCCAGAAGAGAGAAGAGACAGGCATGTTGGATGGTGGAAGTGGCAATTTTGAGACAGAACTAGATTACACGTATGATTTATTTCCCCCCCTTTTTTAAAATATATTTTATTGATTTTTTACAGAGAGGAAGGGAGAGAGATAGAGAGTCAGAAACATCGATCAGCTGCCTCCTGCACATCTCCTACTGGGTATGTGCCCGCAACCCAGGTACATGCCCTTGACCGGAATCGAACCCGGGACCTTTCAGTCCGCAGGCCGACGCTCTATCCACTGAGCCAAACCGGTTTCGGCTATTTCCCCTTTTTATGAGATATAATTCACATATAACATTGTATTAGTATTAAGGTGTATGATTCCTTAATTTTAATAATTAACATACATACCTAAGACATTATGGGAAATAAAAGAGAAAAAATTCTCACATAAAAAGGTGCGCTGCAAACTTTAGAGACTGGGGGAGACCGCTGGGAGAGGGGGCTTGGGCCCACCAGGCACAGGACACGCGCTCACTTCTTCACTTCCCTGACCTTTCAGTGACATCAGATGTCCTTGGCCTCCGCTGGGCATCTTCACTGTCCCCTGCACGCAGTGTGTCTATGTCCACACATTGATCATTCTCCCCTTCCCTGGTCCTATCCATCCTTCCAGACAGGAGGCAAACCTGTCACCCCAGGGAAGTTCCTGTGCCCAAAGCAGAGGGCGGTGGAGGGTGGGACCCAGAGCCTGGCCACCCGGGACTGTGCCCGCCTCATCTGGTGTGTGTCTGGGACAAGCTTCTTGACCTGTCTGTGTCTGAGCGTCCCCATCTGTGAGTTCCTGGTTCACAGGGCTTTGTGAGGGTTAGACACAGGACACTTGTGACGTGCCAGGTGCCATGTACAGGCTCCTGGGATAATCCAACAGGTGAATACCTGCCCCTCCATATGCACCTCTGCAGCCCATGGCACGCAGACCCGTGGCACTCAGGACACCCACTCGCTCCGGGGGGTCCTTGCAGGTGGGGCTCAGGCTGGCCTGGGAAGATGTGGTGGGTCGGGTACTTTTTGTAAAGATTCCTTGGGAGGCACAGGGATCCAAGGACAGGCGCTGGGAGGCCAAAATCCTGGCTGGGTGCCTCTGGGCAAGGACTTGACCCCCATGTGGCCCAGGATTGCCTTCTGTCAGGTGAGGACCGGCACCTGTCCTGTGCACGCCTGTGACAGGAGGTACCCCACACAGCAGCACCTCCTGCCGGTCCCTCGGGAGTCTGGGGCCCCCTCGCCCCGCGTGTGTCCTTGTCTCCTTCTCCGCTCACTGCCCTCCTCGGCAGGCAGCTCCTGTGCCCACACCGGTGACATTCCTCCGAGAACCCGCCTCCTCTGAGCTCTGCTGCTGTCCCCTCCCTGAGCGCCTCACACGTGGACACGTCTCCTGGGTGACCAATGGGACCTTCAAAAGTGGGACCTGACTGGACCTTGTAAAATGTGCACAAGGGTCACAAGGGTCGTCATATGGAGAATCATGGGCCAGCGGCTCGAGACGGAGACCCGCGCGCCAGCTGACCTGCAGCCCCCAGAGCGAGGCGCTAACGCATGCTGCTTGGGGTCGCTGCGCGCAGGGTGCTGGTGGCAGAGAAAGCTATCTGGTCCCATGCACACCCCTTGGCCCAGCCCATCCTGTAGGCCACCCCTTGAGCACCTCTCTACACCCTGCCCTCCCCAGCGAGGACTGTTTACTGAGGAACTTCGGGTGCCGGGCGGGGGCTGGGCGCTGGACTGCAGTGTGCTCTGTGCCGGGCCCCGAGGCCCCAGGGAGCAGGCTGCAGGCTGACTGCCGGAGGGGCCTGGGCAGCCCCTGGTGAGGTCCCCGCAGCTCCAGCCCCCGCACTAACTATGCAGTCCTCATGCCGCGGTCAGGGTGCTGCCCCCACGCTGAGCTAGTCTACTGGCCAGGAGTAGAGTGGGCTCAAAGCACAGGAGAGCCACAACCATAGTGGCTTTCACAGTGTTCGCTCCTCTCCTATGACCCAGGCCCTTTATCTCTGGCTCATCTTAAACGTGCCTTCCCTCCCCGGTTCCGGGGTGGGGAGGGGGCCCGGCCCCACATCCCACCAATGGGACCAGGAGCAGAGTGCACACCTTCCCACATCACTCAGTGAGCGGAGTTCTTCACGCAGAGCCGTGAGCGTCCTGGGGGTGGGAAGGGTGCTCCCAGGGGGCCAGAGCCGACCCGAAGGCTGGGGTTCAGTTCTGAGGGAGCAAAGATGAATGGATATTGGGAAACAACTAACAAATTGCTACAGTGTCTACTTTGGTTCCTTTTAAAAAAATCATTTTTGTTAATCCTCACCTGAGGATATTTTTCCATTGATTTTTAGAGAGAGTGGGAGACAGAGGGAAAGACAGAGAGAAACATCGATCTGAGAGAAACAAATCGACTGATTGCCTCCTGCACGAACCCTGACCAGAGTTCAGGCCGGGGAGGAGCCTGCAACTGAGGTCCATGCCCTTGACCAGACTCGAACCCGGGACCGTTAGGTCTACAGGCCGATGCTCTGTCCACTGAGCTGAACTGGGGAGGGCTACTGTGGTCCCTTTTTAATTGTGGTGAAATCTACACAATATTGATCATGTGAACCATGTGTAAGTGCACAATTCAGTGCAACTGCACCCACAGCGGGTGTGCCCATCCCCAGTCGACACCACCCTCGCTCCCCAACCCCGGGCACCTCCACTGTCTCTACCTGACTGTCCAGGTCTAACTCCCCAGAGTGCCCAGCAGAGAGATGAGCACATAAAAAGGAATTCATGCATGAAGTTCATTTCTTCCCCACTTCAGCAAAGGCACCACCTTCCACCCAGGGATTCTGGCTGACAACCGCGGCACCTGTGCCCTCCTCACCGCACGTCGGGTGCTGAAGACACACCCACGCTTGTCCCCGGGCTCTGGCCACCACTGTCCCTTCCCTGACCGTCCAGCACTCTCCTAACTGGCCACTGCACAGCCGGGTGACCTGCCAGTACCTGCCCTCAGGTACACGTCACGCTCAAGAGTGCAACACACCAACAAGGACATGTGGGCCGGCCCTGCTGCAGGCTCTTGGTTTCTCAGTGCAGCTCCAACAAGTGACTCCTGACAGGACAGCCCTGAGCCCAGGGGCGGGGGCTGGAGAATTCTTTCCTGCCCCCAACTTTCACTTTGAACACAAAGCCAGTGCGGCAACCACAGACGTTCTCTGCTAAATTTAAACCCAGAAACAGGCCACTTCGCAGCTCTCGGATCCTCCGCTTTCCTTTCCCAGGTGAAGACGACACTGGCCTCTCACACAGGTACTTTTGGCTGCTTTCAAAACTACTTGAAAAACCCCGAATTTCCCCAGAAGCCGCCAGGGAAGTCACCAGCTGCCCCCTCGCTGGTGGCCCCGCTCTCAGCAGGTGGGCCTGGCGTCCCTGCGTGTCCTGCCCCGCCAGGCTGCCGAGCCTCCTATGTCCTATCTTCATAAAACACTGTAATTCGCTTTTAACGAGCCCGGTGTTTTCGTTCCCAGTTCTGAGCAGATAATGTGTCGGAGGCCTTCCCACAGGGTTAAACCGCCGCGACCTTCCCAATCAGAGAACAGAAACAAATTATATTTACTCATACATGGCACCCAGCCTCCGCGCCAGCTGCCTCCTAATCTCGACGCTGTGATACTGTTCTGCTTTATCGGGTGGCGCTCACAGGTAACAAAGCGCATATTCTTCCACCAGGCAGATAGCAGCCGCAGGCTGGCGCCCTCCCACAGAGGGAAGCTCTTGGAGGGCAGGTGTGGGAAACAGGCTCCCTGCTAGTCGCCTGTTGGTCCCCTGAGAGGCCAGAGCCTGGAGAACGGGCTGGTGGGAAGGATGGGCTGGGAGTGACCTGCACAGTGGGACCAGTCAGAGGCCTGGCTCTCTGGGGGGGGGTGGGGGGGGGGAGGCGGGCAGCGAGATCATTCTCTACTGACTGTCCCATGGGATCCGCTGCCCACCACACACATCCCCACACCTTGGGTGGCTCCTTTCTCCTCATGTTTCTCAGGAGCTCAGCCAGGCAGCCAGCAGCAGGAGGCCTCCACACCGCTGGTCCCTGAGAAAGTGCAGTCTCCCAGCCCCACAGTAAACCAGCCCAGGCAGAGCAAGGCCAGGGAGAGGCAGCCCCAAAGCTGCGATGGCAACTGGGAGTCCCCGTCCCTCGCCCTCCTGACAGGACAGCCAACGCTCAGTGCTGGGCAGGCTGGACACTCTCCGGAGACCAGGCTCCTGGCCCGGAGCACTGCGCCCAGGGGACAAGGCTCCGGTTCATCCCCACAGCCCACTCCCTGTCCGCCTGCCCTTGAGGGCCCTGTGGCCCACTCTGGGAGGGTTCTGTGTGGAAGGCGGCGGGTTCCCAGGCCCAGGCGGCAGAGTGTCCCCAGTTTCCCCAAGCTCCGGCCCTCGCCCGTGGCTTTTTAGTCCCACAGCTGCTGAAGTGGAAAAGCAGACGCTGTCTGCCCTGTTAAATCTGACTTAGGAAACAGAGGGCTTTCAAAACCTGATCGTCCATTTGAGTCAAAAAGTGCAAGGGTGCTAATGACGACGGCATGGCCTCACTAGCCAGTTGGGGCCACACTGAAATGTACTTCCTCACTCATCAGAAGTCGGAGGGCTAGGACCACATAAATCTCAAATAATCACATTGTACTTTTGCTGAGGAAACAGGTGTTTTACGCCCGAGACACAGGAGCGGGCTTCTCCGCTCGGCGAGCCCTGGGTAAGCACTTACTCCCAAACCCGTGGCTGCAGCACGTTATTTCTGCATCTTGTTGGATAATCACACCCGGGCACAGCAGCTCAGATTTGACTCCCGGAAGAGCTTTGGCCGAGGCGGGGCAAAATGAAGTAATATTACTAGACCCCATCTGAGCCCTGTTCTCCCCGGGCACCTGCCGTGCTGACTCGGAGATGCTGGAACCACCTGGCCTTCAGTGCCCTGGTCCATTTTGAACTATTTTGCAGTCCTTGCTTTAGTTTCACGAAGGATCATTTTCCCCAGACAGTAAAAACACTGGATTCCCCATCAGCTTCCAGGAGTCACACAGGCCCTCGGCGGCACACAGAGCCAGGCCCGGGGAGGAAGCGGCACTGGAGGCCCGTCTGCACGGGGAGCCAGGCTCTGCTTTCCTGGTGATTAATTTCCCTTAAAAATGACAAAGGCAACCTGGCCAGTGTCGCTCAGTGGTTGGGCATCATCCCATTCACCAAGAGGTTGCTGGTCCAATTCCCGGTCAGGACACATGCCCGGGTTTCAGGCTCCATCCCCAGTGCAGGAGGCAGTCTATCCATGTTTCTCTCTCATCAATGCTTCTATCTCCCTCTCCCTTCCTCTCTAAAAACAATAAAAAACAAACCATTCCTAATACAAAATCAAGAATGACAAAAGTTAAAAAGGTGCCTTTACGGTGGAGTCTGGCAGCCTCACTGGACGAAGTGCTTGACCCTCAACCCTGAAGTCTCCCAAGCGCGTTTACTCCACAGCTCACCACACATGCAAGGCTCGCCCACACCCAGGGCTCACAGGCCAGCGGCCAGCACTGCTCAGAAACCTGCGTGAGGAACGCTAAGAACCTGGGGCGGGGTTCTGTATTAAAGGGAATCAGCAAGGAAATGGCATGTTTGAAGCTTGGTGGTGTTCTATCCAGGGAAAAACAGCTGTAGAAAATTGACTTTGGAACAAGGGGCAGCATGAACCTGGCCTGCCTGCTGACGGGGTGGCGAGTGCTGGTGTCCTGGGGAGATGATGGCACCGAGGGCATGGGAGGGTGTCCTGCCTCAGGAGACACAGGCCAATGGTTCAGGAGTTCGGTGTCACAATCTCTATTTTCTGGTGATTACAGCCAGAACGTGTGTGCAGTTGCACATGTCTGCATATACAGAGAAAAAGCAAATGTGGCAACTGTTAGCAATTGGCGAAGAAACGAGAGGAAGAATTTGCCCTTTCTCTGGAAACAATTCTGACAAGTAGAATGAAAGGAATATTCCATTGAGTCTCCATAGAGGATGATTTTAAAGTGCCTTCAACCATTTTACTTGGGCCAGAGTCTGTATTTCACTCCACCTGGTGAGGGGCAGGAGGCCAGGAGGCGGCCCGGGTAGACCGGCATGGGAGGTGAGAGGGGCCAAGAGCCAGCCCCCTGGAGCAGGAATAAGGCAGAGACTACGAGGGGTCATCAGTCGTCAGACACCTCGCTCCCACTTGGGGGAGTGGGAAAGCGTGGACCTGATAACCTGCAGGAGGCCGGCTCATACATCCTGGCTCGGACACGCTCAAGGTCAAACCGCTTGGCTCCAGGGCCCCGGGACACAGGACACATTGTTTTCCAATGCACAGGCCTTGGTGTTCCCGAAGGTACCTTAGAACATTCAAAGCTGGCCCCACATTCCCTTTCATCATCTTATCCTGCAAACACCATTTTTCATCATTACTCAGCTCTCAAGATAAATGTCACCTGTGAACTCCCCTCCCGCCGCCGCCCATCCGTGCAGCACCCGATACAAAGCGTCAGGCTGAGAACAGGCGAAGCTCCCGTTCCCAGGCCAGACTCACCTCCCCAAGACAACCCGCTGCACCCACCTACGCGACTCCCCTGGACCCACTGCACCCACCTACTCGACTCCCCTGGACCCACTACACCCACCTTTCGTGACTCCCCTGGACCCACTGCACCCGCCTACGTGACTCCCCTGGACACACTGTGCACACAGCCTGAACCCTGTGTGTGCAGGGATGAGGCCCTTCAGGGGCTCCCAGCGTGAAGCTGCCTCCATGGTTACAGCTGCAGAGCCAGGGTGTGTCTTGGAGCAGATTCTACACGACCCCCAAAGCCAAGTTCATGTCCGTTTCCAGCCCCTTTCATGGCTCCGCTGTCTCACGGTCTGAGCTCCCCCTCTTCCCCCCACAACTCTCCTCCAGGCACCTAGAGCTGGGAGGGCTGCACCCCAACCCCGACCTCTGCAGGCTCCACTGACCCAGATCCGGATGTTGACGAAAGCACCACCAAGCTTCCCAAACTCCTGTCCACCCCCCTCAACCTCTTCCTTTAAAGGTACCCACTCCTGATGCGTACCTATCAGGACGTCTCTAGAAATCTTCACTCTCACCGCTGCTGAGCCCGCGGGTGGCACTGCTGACCTGGCAAGTCCCAGGAACAATCAGCCTCTGAACTGCCTGGTAAGAGGGGTCAAGAGCCAGCCCCCTGAGCAAGAATAGGGCAGAGACTACGAGGGGTCGTCAGGAGCCTGCGTCAGAGCAAAAGGTCTGTCGCTAAGCAGAGGTTCTTCTTGAGGAAGAAAAGACATCCCAGCCCTGCCCTGCGAGTGGCGTTGCTTGCACCCTGACCACCACCTCGCACACGTTTCTTGTTGAAAAGCCCCTGAATGAAGTGCAGGTTCCAGCACGCTCGACACCTCAGCTTCTTTGTTGTCCACGTTCGGAACCCGCTGGGGGACTCCGAGCAGGAGGAGCAGCCATGTCCGAGATGCGTTACAGCTAACCTGAACTGAGTTCTCCATGTTTCAAAACTTAGCCTGTGCCTGGCTGGTTTGGCTCAGTGGATAGAGCGTGGGCCTGCAGACTGAAGGGTCCCGAGTTTGATTCTGGTCAAGTGCACATGCCTGGGTTAAGGGTTCAATCCCCAGTGTGGGGCGTGCAAGAGGCAGCCGGTCAATGATTTTCTCTTATCATTGATGCTTCTCTCTCCCCCTCTCCCTTGCTCTCTGAAATCAATAAAAATGTATTTTAAAAAGAAATGTTACCACAATAAAATGAAATTAAAAAACAACAAAAGAAACTTAGCGCATTAGTTTAGAGACACGCAGAGACACTTGGGACCGCACATTGTATGTCCAGTCATGAGCTGCTGACACTACTTGATAGTGTGTGGCAAAGGGGAGTCTGACCAGGAGGGGTCTCCCTCAGGTCCGGCAGCTTCCTAAGGCGGCCCTGTGGAAGGACAGCACACTGTAGGGTTTGTGGGTATGTATCCTATACAAAGTCATATGCTCAACACAAGTCTTGGTGACTTTTTGCAATAAGTGACGGTGACATTTAAAGCGAGCCTCCCCATTTAAGAAGAAAGCACATTCTAAGGGTGACTCTTCACAGTCATTCTGCGTATCAGCAGGCGGCCCCATGTCTCACTCTTCCCAGCCCCCAGCTCAGCAGGAGCCCCAGGAAGTTCAATGTTGTTTAGAAAAGTGCATCACGACCTGGAATTGATGGGTGTAAGTGGCCAGCACGGACAGGGAGCACGTGCCGCACCGAGTCACAGCTTCAGAGGTGTCACACGAACGACCCACTCACACTACACGGCACCGACATTTCCTTGGCTCACAGTAATCCCTCACTTTTCTGGAACACCTGCATTCCAAATGCTTAATCAATTAAATATCAGGCACCATACTTAACTGATAGCTTCTGAACTTTTAACTAATATGTTTAGAAAGATAAAAAACATGTCAATTTCTTTATAACTGCACCCTCTAGTGGCCCATCTTGTCTATGAAAAAACAAGAACCACACAAGTCCCACTGCACTCACCCTAGTCTTGTTACTCAGAGAACACTGTCCAGTGTGTCTGCCCATGCCTCCTACACACACACACACACACACGGGTGCACAAGCCCTGACAAAACTGGTTTACAACACACACAATATAATCGTGGATCAAAAATCATCTCAAAATATAATACTGTAAATACAACAGACCATGATATGGCTCTCCCCAGTTTTTATAGCCAGCAGAGTAACCGGCCTTTGGGTTAAAAGGGCGCCTGGCAGACAGGTCCCTACATTCTCAGCGAAGGCCTTCCTTGCAAGGCCTTGGTGGCGAGCTCGGCTCGCTCCCGCAGCGCACTGGCCTCCTCAGCACTGCGGTGCGCCTGCACGCTCTTCAGCAAGAAGTGGCTGATGAAGAGCTTCAAACCTTCGCGCAGCACACCCAGCTTTGGGTTGTCGGACACCCTGGAAAGAAATCGTACAAACTGTCAGGCACGAGTTGTCTACCTAGCTCTCTAGAAGTCTTGGATGGGGAGACAAACTATTTCTTTTAAAAAGAGAACTCTCGCCCAGGCCTGTGTGGCTCAGTTGGTTGGAGCGTCGGTCCCGTACACCAAAAGGTGGCAGGTTTGATTCCTGGTCAGGGCACATACCTAGGTTGCAGGTTCGATCCCCAGTTGGGGCACATGTGGGAGGCAACTGATCGATGTTTCTCTCTCCCTCCCTGCCTCCTTTCCTCTCTAAAAAATAAAATAGAAAGAATTTGCAAGGAAGAATTTAACATACCCTATTTGCAAGAAATCATTACTAGTTTGCTATCAGGCAGGTTTCCTGTTCCCGAAATCTAATGTATAACATACTGTACTAGCTTAACACTAAAATTGACTTAACCCTTTGAGTGCCAACCAATATCCTAGGAACTATGCTAAAATCGCCAAGGCATTTTTGCTGATTTTACAGCAGTTTAGGAAAAAAATTATGAATCGCAAGTAAATGAAGTTACATATTCAAAAACTTAAGGAAACCTTTACTACATTTGTAAATCTGCACTTAGGTGCCATCTGTCAAAAAAGAGTGAACTACTAGCATCTAATAGTGACACTGCAGCAGGAGCGCGATAGTGCTCCCGGCACTTTTGGCAAAAGACAGGAGGAGCACGATTGCGCTCCCCGGCACTCTAGGGGTTAAGTAGACGCAGAGTACAACCACCTTGCTCTTACCAGTGAGGAGTGACATGCCCTCTCTTTCCACGGCTGGGACCATACCTTGTGAAAATGAAACAGATGTCTTCAGCTTCTGTTCCCATCAATAGCACATATAACACTTCTCGTAAAAAGTGGACTCTGGGTTTATCCAATTCACTGAACTCAATCACCTAACAGTCAGGATAGGAAGAAAAATAAAGTTACATTGATTTAGTCAACTTTTCCAATAATTTCTAAATAGAGCAACCCCCCCCCCCCCCCCCCGCCTTAAATAAGGCTTTGTCCAGCTTTATAAAATGACGGAAAGCCTATGCACTGCTGGTGGGGGGTGGGGGGTGTCCAGCAGGCACTTAATTTCTAGACTTGAGTGAGCAAAAGCACAAGCACAATTTTAAGCACCAAATATAAACAACTGTCATCATTGTCACTGCTTTCAGTAGTTCCATCTATCTGACAAACCTTTAAAATGGAAAGTGGGAGTGATTTTGTCTTCAACAAGTGGGCCACCAGATAAACCAAATTGGAGAAGTTGGTGGCTGGTAAGTTCTCTAAGTCTCGAAATTTGTCCCATATGCTGAACTGGAACGTCATCTAACGTAAGAACGGAAAAGAAGAAAAGTTTAAACGCAACAAGTTATTAGAACAAATGACTAAAAATACGATCTAGCCCTTGCCGGTTTGGCTCAGTGGATAGAGCATGGGCCTGTGGACTGAAGGGTCCCTGGTTCGATTCCGGTCAGGGCACATGCCCAGGTTGCGGGCTCAATCCCTAGTATGGGGCGTGCAGGAGGCAGCCGATCAATGATTCTCTCTCATTATTGACGTTTCTATCTCTCTCTCCCTTCCTCTCTGAAATCAATAAAAATTTATTTTTAAAAAAAGAATACAATCTAAAGATACTCTGCTTATTCACTCATTTGTAGTATCTTAAAAATCAAGACTCTGAGGACAACTCCACTGTCCTTTCTGATGCACAGGTGACAGGAGACAGCCACACGCCCCTCAAGGCAGCAGGAACGTTGGAAAAAGACAGTTTGGTGCGGCACCAGAGGCACTCCGCCGGTTACTGGGCTGTGACAGTCCCTCACCTGTGCCCAGAAAGGTAACATGGCAGACACGGCTTTGGTTGTGGTCAGCTCCTCTCCCCGGGACCTAAGGTCCCACCTGGGGTGGGCCAAGCCTGACAGAATGCTTAGAGGACGGTGGAGCGCGGGGACCTGTCAGCCTTCTAACAAGTTACCTGGAACCTCCTCTCATAGTTGCAGAACTTGCCGGCCAGGAAGGCGTAGAAAGGGTTGTATGTTTTCTCCTGCAGACAGCAATCCATGAGAACGTGGACTATTTCCCTTTCCTGCTGGTCCTTAAGCCCAAGCCTACAAAACACAAACAGCAACAGGGAAATTTCAATTTGCCAAATCTGAACAGGTTTAAGGCAGAGGCCTTTCCAGGGCCACACCTCTCTGGCAGTTTGGTTAAAAAGGAGTGGAGCAGAGGTGGGGTAACAAGGCAGGAGCGACAGGCTGGGTCCTGTCCCCGGCCTTAGTGTTTCTGGCTGTGGTGACCATGGAGTCAACACCGACTGGTGAGTCTTGTGCCAGCTACAAAGGCCTTTCACTGGTTCCCGAGGGACAAGAAACAGGACGAGCACTGGACTGTGGGCCTCATCGTCAGGTTCCTGCCATCGACCTGACTTCCCACAGAAGCACGCTTCCTTCCAGTGCAGGGCCGAGTTCAGACAAGTGTCCAGTCCTGTACTATTTCCCTTTATTTCATTCTGAATTTGAAGCAAATAAGGAAAATTCCTATCACTCTCTTTAGGAGTACTTTGCACAGGCACTTTTTAAATCTTATTGCAACTAACTACAGAAACGATACCAGACCATTTTAAATGTAATCTGGAGATTTTAAGCAATTCATGACAATCAGCAGCCACTGAGAACTGCCAGCAGGTCACCTAAAAATAATTTTTGGTTAATCCTCACCTGAGGATACATTTTTTCCACTTATTTTTAGAGAGAGTGAAAGGAAGGGAGGAAGGGAGGGAGAGATAGAGAAACACATCGATTGGTTGCCTCCCACACGCACCCCAACCAAGTACGTGCCCTTGACAGGAAATCAAACCCGAGACCCTTCCGTGCTCAGGCTGATGCTCTAACCACTTAGCACACCTGCCAGGGCTCACCTAAGTTTTAATGAAAATGTACTATAACCTGGAAGTACGAGCAAGTGGGTAAGAACAAGGATGCTGAGCCCAGACACTGGGTCCAGGGGAGGAGCAGGCCGGCCCAGCAGCCTGACCCCAGATGCAACCTCAGCTCCTCTGACTCCCTCAACATCTGTTCAAGTGGGCCACGCGTTCACACAATGCTTACTTTAGAAGCTTCTCAAATGCGTCCAAGAAATCTTCACTAGTCATAATCGTACAAAATATGTTTCTCCTGACATCAGTGTTCATTCTCTGCTTTCGGGCGAGTTCCAGCATCTTGGCACTAACCTGAAAAGGGGGACGATTGAGATGTGGGTCACTCAAGTTTTAATGAGATCTGTGACTCTGGTTAAGCTGCAGTCGGTAGAGTTAGTTTTCTAAAAAATAACATGTACGATTCTGTGGCTTGCCCTAAGCGTAACTGTAAAATGTAGGCACGTATACGTAAATACAACATCTTTATTCTTGGGTAACTCCCCAGGCGAGAACACACTGGGCGTGGGAGATTGCCGTGGCAGCAGGCCTGTCAGCCTGAGTAACAAGGAGATAAGACAGAGGTGAGTGGCCATAGCCAGAAGAGCCACGGTGATGTGGGATCCTGGGACAGAAAAAGGGCTTCAGGGGGAAAAAAGAAACTAAAGAACATGTGGACTTCAGTGAGTATAAAGTATAAAGAAGTGCACAGAATTTTGCCAATCTGAGCTCCGGGTTAGTGCCCAGTGGCCACATTTCCTGGGAGGCAATGTGTCTGTCTCAAGAGCCGGTCTGTCTGCAAGTGTTCTCATGTTCTGTGCCCTCATCCAGCTTGTAACTCTTTCATGTAACGTGTTTTGATACTTGAAACAAATCCCTTATAAAGTAACAACAGAAATTGAATTAAATCATATCACAAAATAGTACCAACTTCTACAAGGTCTGCAAATAAGCCCATGTCTGCCCATCTCAATACCATCCAACAAAGAGAAAGGTGGCCACTCGAGGGAGAGTCAGGGAGGCGCCGTGGGGATAGCCACGCGCCTGGTTGCGGTGAGCTCGGTGCGTACCGTGCCTGCCAGTGGCTTCTGCGGGGCCTTCTGCTGACTGCTGATCATGGGGGCCCCGCTCCAGGCCGACCCCACGATCCACCAGCGCCCCGTCTGCTCGGCATTCAGGACGCTGTCCCAGGACACGCGCAGCTGAGATTCTGTGCCCGAGCCGGCGCCACGCACCTGACGGGAGGAAAAGGAGCTGGTGAAACGCTTCAGATGGACCTGTCTGTCTGCCGACCCCCTCCCCCAGCCTCCTGTTTCTGACAATGGCATTTCTGCTGCGTGCACACTGTGATGAGTCACTGACAACTGGGACGTCACCATGTGGAATAATGCCAAGTGAGAGGCACTCTCCCAGGATCCGTGTCTGAGGTCTGCGGGCCCATCCCCCCCGCCTGCTGTCTCTGGAACGTTGTCACAGCAGAGCAAGAGGCTCAGGCTCAGGCCACAGGGAAGCTCCATCTGGCTGGTGGTGGGAACACGACCTAGAGGGGCCTGGGGTCTGCTGAGTCAGCGGTTCTGGATCTGACTAAAGAAAGGGCAGACTCGCCCTGACAGGGTCTCATGTAAAAAATACCCAGGGAACTTAAATTAAATAGACAAGCCCCCTCCTCCGTGCTGAAACACCTCTGGTCCTGATGGGGCCCTCTTCTAAAGTCATCAGAAGGTTCTATTGTGATTCCGATGTGCAGGCGAGTCCAGCACTACAGGCTAAGTCTCGGGGATGCTTAACTCCCAGGGACTCCCTGCACACGGCCACTCACTGGGTCTCACCACACAAACTCCTGCTGACCAGGCCAGGCACCTGACTCATAGCTCCAACTACCTCCCAGACTTCCATGCTGGGCTCACGTCCACATGGAGGCTCAAACCAGTCACAATCAAAGTGACTTACCAAAGCCCTTTGCAATTTCCTCAGTTTCTCTACAGGCTCAGGGTCATAGCCCGGAATTTTCCGCATGTCATTGTTCTTCAGTGCCAACATCGTCTCCAGCATAAACCGAATCTTAAAAAAAAGAGAGAAAACATCATTTCAAATTGTCTAAACAACTGACCTTTCAACTTGGGAATAAATAAACCAACTCTGCACGTGGCCATCACTGGAGATGGTCTCAGGCAGACCATCTCTACTGCAGCCTTTGCAGTATTTTAACAGAAATTAGATCCAGCACAGACCTCCACTGGGCTCTGACCACTACCCACAGATCTTGCTCCCTTTCCTGCTCCGCTGCCCCCCCTGTGCTCCTCCCTCCTGGCCCTGCGCTCTGAGTCACTCCTCCTGTTGCCATTCCTTCCCTACTCATGGCCTTTTTATTTTTTCAACTTTCAAACTGAAAATGTTATACTTAGAGAAAAGTTGCTAGAATACTACAGACACTTCCCAGAAACCCTTTTCTGAGATTTCTCCAATGTTGACTTTTTTAAAAATAACATTTTTATCGATTTCAAAGAAGGGAGAGGGAGAGATAGAAGCATCAATGATGAGAGAAAATCATTGATATGCTGCCTCCTGCACACCCCCTACTGGGGATGAAGCCTGCAACCTGGGCATGTGCCCTGACCAGGAATAGAACCGTGACCTCCTGGCTCATGGGTCACCACTCAACCACTGAGTCACGCCAGTCGGGCAAATGTTGGCTTTCTTTGGTATAATTCATATACCATAAATTCACTTATTAAAAGTGTATGCTTAGTATATTCAGGATTGTGCAACTATCTCCACAATTTTAGAATTTTCATCACTCCTCCCCCCGAAAAGAATCTCAAAACACATTACCAGGCACACCCCAATTCCCCCAACCCTCAGCCCTAGGCAACCACAAGTGTACTTCCTATCTCTGCTGACTTCTGTGTTTTAAGTTTGACCTCTGGGCACTCAACGCGGGGGCAACTTCTTTTCCAGAACACGCCTGCTTGGCTCCTGTGACCTTCTTCCTGCTTCCTTCTCTCGACCATGCAGCCCCAATGTCTGACTGTCAGCTTTGCAACCATGGCCTCAGGACCTCCTCAGAGGGCTTAGACCACACCTCCTCCCAGCGAACCCGGAACCGTCATTTCGGGATTTCAGAAACCAGCCAGTCTTCCCTTTTGAGCCTGTGTCCTCTCCTGTGTGTGCTGCTGTCCACTGAAGGCCCCAGCTGAGAACCTGGGCTGACTGACCCCCTCCACTCCTTGCTTCCCTCCCACCCACACCAGCCTGGTCAATCTTGACTCCCACACCCACGTCCATACAGCTGAGCTGATCCTTGCCACTGCTGTCTCTGACCCCTGCAGGGGCGTGTCCCTGCCTGACCACCTTCCTCTTGTACGTTGTAGCCAAAGTGACATTAGCACGAACACTTCCCATGTTCTTTTCCCACTCAGAACCCTTCAGGTGCCTCCAGAATAAAAGCCAAAAGTCCTTGCAACGGCCTCTGCCCTGCTCCCCTATGAGCCCCACATGAACCGGGGCTTCTGTGCCCTCCTCTATCTTTGAATCTGCAGAATAGAAAATGAGGTAGGAACCATGCTCACCCCTTTTTCTACAAGGGGAAACTGAGGCTTGGAAGACTCAGGTCACATTGCTGTTAAGTGGCTGAGCCTGAACTCCAGGTGAGCTGACACCTGAGCCCCGAGCCCCGAGCCCCGTGGCCTTTCTCAGTAAGCATTTTTTGAATGGATGAATGCTAAATAAATTGATTATTAAACTCACAAAATACCTCAGTTCTTAGTAAAGAAACAAGGTTCGTTTACATATTGATAAAACCATCAAATCACAGGAGCAGAAGATAACAGATTGCTAGGAAATGAAACGTAATATTTACCCCAAACACTTATTTTTTAAGTGCTGGTCAGTTTCTGAGCATTAGGCACTTAGGAAGCAGGTTGAGTGACCCCTCGTACCCTGGTCTGATCCTGGAACTTGCTGCCTGCCCCGCTGGCTTTGGCCTGGGTCTCTGTGATTAGTTCCTTAAGTGACAAAGCATCATCTTTTCTCAAGGAAAAGCCCACATTTCTCAGCATTAACAGGATCAGTTCGATATCTTTCTCTGTGAAAGTTCCAATAAGTTTTTTCAAAATGTCGAAGATGAGGAGAGACTGTACCACGTGGAAGTTATACAAATGTGCAATGATGGTGAATAGGTTGTCACACTCTTTGCCCTCGGTTCCCTTTTTATAGATGTCATCAAACTTCCTCACCACGGCCTCCAGAAAGTGAGCTCCAACCTGCACAAAGAAAACAGACCAGATGTCATCACCAACACCTGACAATCATGGCAGCAAGTTACTCTCAGGGATCCTTCTTTTGAAAAAGCTTAAATGTTTATGCTGAAAGAGTCAGTACTTTTAAAATTAATGCATAAGTATACACATGGTAGGATACACACTCCCACAGGGCATATGCTTTAAAACCCAGTCTGAGTGTGCAGTATTGATACACCACACGGATGGGTGAATGAAGCACAGACAATCTGTCACAGCACTCGAACCTCCCCTGTAGGTACACCCTCTCACTTCTAAATCGAGGTGGACTGCTTCAGCCAGCAGCCATCTGGTTTCTTGGAAAAGTAGCACAACACATCCCTGTCTGCAATGCTGCACATATAACAGCACTCATTCTGAAGCGCAGGCTGAGCCTGGAGGAGGAGGTGGAAGTAGGAAACCCTGGGGGAGGGGTGCAGGTTAGTGGGGCTGGTTAAATTGTGGGTGCAGGTGAATTCAACTAGACAGGTTAGAGTCAATATACACATTTCATTGCCAAAGTGCAAAAGCTAAACGTTAGAAGACTCCAGAGAAAAGCACTGATGGGCAGGAGGGAACGATGACTCCACAGAGATGAGCGCCAATGGACTGGGGATATTCTTTAGTTTATAAATAACTTTAGCCCTAGCCGGTTTGGCTCAGTGGATAGAGCGGTGGCCTGCGGACTGAAGGGTCCCAGATTTAATTCCAGTTAAGGGCACATGCCTGGGTTATGGGCTTGATCCCCACTAGGGGGTGTGCAGGAGGCAGCTGATCAATGATTCTCTCTCATCATTGATGTTTCTATCTCTCTCTCTCCCTCTTCCTTCCTCTCTGAAATCAATGAAAATATTTTTAATAAATAATTTTAACCTGTCAACTCCCCACTCAAACTCCATCACTAAAGATCAACTTGAGGAGCATACTATGACTATTACATTCTGTTCAAATATAACTTAAAAACGAGAAATTCTGAAGACATCAAGAAAAAACCAACTTTGCACATGGTCATCACTGGAAATGGTCTCAAGCAGACCATCTCTACTGCAGCCTCTGCAGTATTTTACATAAATTAGATCTGGCACTGACCTCCACTGGGTGCTGGGTCTAATTTATGTTATGCATAAAATACACTCAAATTGAATGTTTTCAACACAGGAATGGATTTAATTATATCAAATTTTCAACTTATTTGATGTCTTCAAAATAAAATATTTAAAAATAGCAATACTGTTCATGTTACTGAAGTTATTTAAGCACATACATGAATTCCAATGGGATTTTAACACAAATCTGATGTTTTATTTTTAAGTGGCTCAAGAGCAATTCAGTGACTCACGCCATGGGCTTCGTGACCCACTCTGGACCCATGAGGACCTTCCTGGCCCCATAGAACGGGAGTTTAATGGGCGCGGCATCTGGAGAGCTCATTGCTCTGGCACAGGTTTCAGGGGACGCCATTAGCTGAAGCACCATAATGGCTTCCCTGGAACAAGTCTTTCTGGTGTCCTTCATGCTATGTGTGAAGGTTGAGAAGTGGACCAATAACCTCATGTTTTCACGTCCAGTGGTCAGGGTCTATGGCTTTTATGACTCAGTGAAATTCTGTCTTAGGCAAAACCATTTGGTTTGTGGAGGATCCTGGTCAGACACAGGAGGGTGGGGGTTGGGGGGTGGGGGTGGGGGCGAGGAAAGTTCTGGAACAGCGCCAAGTCGTGGCAACACAGGGCAGGAGGAAGGCGCCCGGGCCCGTCACACTCTGCAGGGAGGAGTGGGACTCGCCGTGGTGAGGATGAGTCGCTCTCAGAAACAAAACCCTGACTTCAGAAGGCCGACTCCCTAAGCAACTGGTGCACATGAAGCCTGAGCTTGTCCTCTGCCCGCGTCCCTGGTGCCCACACACCCTGCACGTGCCACCTTGCCGGTAGAAGTTAACTACCTGTAATGAGCACGTATCCAGGCTCCCGAGGACGCTCGCTACTGGTAAAACTCACTAGACCAACTGTAGAGGGAGAAACAGGGGCAGGAGCCGAGCTCTGGCCGCGGGTAGCGTCTGCCCCACACAGCCGTCACTGTGGGACCCTAACAGCACAAAGGAGACTCACTGTGGCGAGTCTGTGTGTGGTACCATAAGAGCCCCCCTCTGTAAACCCCAGTGATTCTCCAGACTGGGACTGAGAGAGCAAAGACCAGCACATGAAATGGCTGTAAGACCAGGGCTGTGAGCGACAGCTGGCCCTGGAGCCAAAGCATGTCCCTGCCCTGCCCCAGCTCATGGGCTGGGACATCACACAGCTCCTCTGGCTTTGCTGAACTTGCAAAGTGGGGTCCAATCAACGTCTGCCCTAAGTATCCCGCTGGGAGACCACAAGAACCCTGTAGCGAGGACATGGAGCCTGGATCACACTGGGCCTCTTGCAGCGGTGCTTTGCGGCCAGGCCTGTTCTTGGGATGGGCTATCAGAAGGTAAAGAAACCAAACCCACCGTTAAGACTGTCCCACACAAAGACCCAAAGGCATCCCCAAGTTCTTCCTTGCACAGAAACCCCACCCGCTAAGTAAGCATCATGGCCGACTCACCACCCATTCGCCTCCCCTTGTCTGCACTCTGGAAGTAGACCCCTTCCTTCAACAACCCTGGGATTGGCCACATGGAGGGAATGGGGTGCTGACTTGGAGGGTCATGGAGGGGTGGGGACAAGGACACTCAGCGGCACCGATTAGGCACCAGAGTTGTGCAGCCCCGCCTCAGACGAGGACACGGCACCGAGGTCTGGGCCTGCCTGCTGGCTCCAAGCCTAGGCTTGTCACTGTCTCCTCACGGGGGTCCAGCTTTAGCTGACATTCTGGTGGCCTTCTTATGAAAAAAAAAAAAGAAAAAAGAAAGAAAAAAAGATCTTCCAACCAGTACAAACACCTCAGAGGTAAGATCACACCCCCTCTGCCTTCTGAACTCCTGAAATGAGTCAGTGTTCCAGGGGAAACACGAGGAAAATGAAGGCAAGTTTGAGACGTAAGCCCAGAGGAAGATAAACTAATAAATAACAAACACTTGTTAGGATGAACCCCGCACAAAGGCAACCGCTGACCAAAATCAAGTATTTTCTGGATGTGGTTTAGAATATGACACACACCAGACTGCTGGCCGTTAAAGCAAGCACCGCTGAGACCCACTGCAGCCTACCTCGATGCCCACTGTGCGGTGCAGGATGCTGACCAGGAGGACGTGCTCCATCACCAGCCTGCCCGGCATGGCCGTGCCCGGAGCACAGGCGCTCATGAGGATACCCGTCAGGGTGTCGTTCATGTCCTTCCTGCTGTGGGCCATGTACAGCTCCTCCAGCTGCCCACTGATGGAGGCCATGTTCGGCTCACTCAACCTGCAGACAGTTGTAAAGACAGAGCTCCAGTGACGTTTCAAATTAGGAATTACTTTTTAGGGCAGTTAAAAAAACCAACAGAAAAAGCTATCAATACCACCAATGTCCACGTCCTAGTTCATGGACACGTTGCCTCACGAACAATGCTTACCCTGCCCCAACAGCCCCGCATATACGAGGAGGACACAGTCCTCTGGAACCCTGCAAAACCGTGACTGTGGTTTTTCCTTTCCGGCTGAAATGCAGCCACAGTGAACACACAGGACTGCCCCTAAGACCGATGCTCCACCTGCACGCTAACCATACGTCCCCAGTGGAGGACACACTGGGCCCCCTTAAGACCAGACGGTGCTGAGGATGCTGCATGGGAACCCTGCCCAAGGTCCCCAGGGAGCCATCCTTGCACGCCAGTATGTGCTGTTGGGAAAAATTCCCACATCCCATTTTCCTGCCGATATGAAAATCTCGGGCTCCTAAACATGAGGAAAGGCTGCCCTGTTTCCTGGGTGGAGAAGGAAGGAATCCTGTGCACACGGAAGCTACGCACTGCACCTGTGCTCACCATGTTCTGCCCTGGCTGGTGTGTCTAAGTAGTTATAGCGTTCGCTGGCCCATGCACTGAAGAGTTGTGAGTTCAATTCCCAGTCAAGGGCACGTATCGGAGTTGCAGGTTCAATCCCAGCCCTGGTTGGGGCATGTACAGGAGGCAACCAATCAATGTGTCTCTCTCACATCGATGTTTCTCTCCGCCCCCCCGCCCCCCCTCCCTCTGCTCTCCCTTTCACTCTCTCTAAAAATAAATGAAAAAAATATCCTTGGGTGAGGATTAACAACAAAAAGCAAAATTTCAGGATGCACCATGAAGTGTTTTGTTTTCATCAGAAAGAAAAATTTTAAAAAGCAATGGGGGGCGGGGGGGGGGGGGGGGGGGACGATAGAGGTAGCAGGAGAGCCATGGACACTGGCTCTGTTCTGTCTTGAGCATGGGGTGGCACTGCAGAGCTGTCCGTGCGCGCGCACACACATACACACACACGGAATGAGCCTGGGGTGGAGGACCATGCTCCTGACTGGAGGGCCACCTTGGACCATGAACTGGCTCTGCAGGGAAGAGGGCCAATCCTGCTGCCCCTGCTCCAGGACTTCTCAGAATAAACAAGTGGGCACCTGCATTGCTTTTAAACTCTGACAGGTTCACTGTACCAAAGAGAAAAGGTGAGGATTAAAAAAAAGAAAAATAAATAAGCCAATCAGTGGCCACAGTCCTGCCCCCTCACTGTGTTTTAATTCCTGGGATAGTTTCTGTATATTTATTTATTTATTTTTAAAATACATTTTTTACTGATTTCAAAGAGGAAGGGAGAGGGAGAGACAGATAGAAACATCAATGATGGGAGAGAATCACTGATAGCTGCCTCCTGCACACCCCACCCTGGGGAATGAGCCCACAACCCAGGCATGTGCCCTGGCTGGGAATCGAATTGTGACCTCCTGGTCGACGCTCAACCACTGAGCCATGCTAGCC
Source organism: Myotis yumanensis (assembly GCF_028538775.1). Taxonomy (NCBI): domain Eukaryota; kingdom Metazoa; phylum Chordata; class Mammalia; order Chiroptera; family Vespertilionidae; genus Myotis; species Myotis yumanensis. The sequence goes on from NW_027223760.1 coordinate 1,126,682, forward strand.
GGGCTAGCTGTATTTTTAGAAAATAGACAATCTCTTTCAGTGACAATGTAACAGTGTTTTGGGGTTACCTGTTAATTAGGCCTTGGACATGCTTCTTTAGCCGTTCTCTCTCTTCCCTTTTCTGGGCAGCCACTGTCTCCTCAGCTCGCAGCACATGAGGGGGGAGATACTTTCCCGCATTTTCACAAAGACTCTGCTAGAAAGGACAGAAGTAAGTTACAAAAATGTACACTGAGCAAACCCCTTTTGCTGTGCTCACAGAACTGGCAGAGCTGTAACCACTGACAGCTGCTTACTAAACATCCGCACCAGCCGAGCGCCCCTCTGTACCTGTGGGCTCACAGTTGGCGCTGATGTCAATACGTCTCCCATTCATTCTGTTTTCCATCTGTAGTGCGAACTGGCCGTGTCCCTCTGATCTGCGGACAGAGCCCTACATTCTACACTTGGCCCAGGTTTACTTTCTAGGGACAGAACACACAAACACCAAATGGACCACCAGTTTTGTAGGGAAAGTGTTCTAAAATAATTCCAAACTGCCCTGGCCAGGTGGCTCAGTTGGGTAGAGTGTTGTCCCATACGTCAAAAGGTTGCAGGTTTGATCCCCAGCCAGGGTGCATGCATTGATGTTTCCCTATCACATCAATGTTTCTTTCTCTCTCTCCCCCTTCCCCTCTCTAAAAATCAGTAAAAAAATGGTAATTTCCAACTTGTTGAAAACTAGTATCTAAATTTACATGCTAAAATCAAAATCAACCACTGCTTACTAGCTCCTAGCGTATCAACTGCAAGGAATACAATTTGTGATCACTGGCCAACACTCCCTGGGCACCCGAGGGACAAGCCTTTAGGAAACATCTATAATCACGGCCCTTGGTGTTAGTGACTTAAGCCTACTGGCGAAAGCACTGATGTACATGAAAACGGTTACACTTGAGAAACCCTTAGTTCACACTGTACGTCAATGACCTCAAGGCCTGGGGAAGAAAACCAAGACTAGTGAGAAATAACGTTCTAAGAGGAACTGCAGCACTCGGACCTGCTCACAAAGCGCTGGGCCACAGGTACCAGGGAGAGAAGGGAAGGCAGCATGTTGCCGAAGATGGAAAGAGTCAGAGATGCCGATGTGGACATCACCTAGATAAACACCAGTGAGAAAGTGAGGAGAAGCCTTGCAAGCAGAAGTAATCTATTTAGAGGAAGATGATACAATACAGCGGCCCCTTTATTGGCAGAGGATCCGTTCCAGCCCCCGTGGATGCGTGAAACTGCAGATAGTATTAATCTTTACCCTTCAAGGAAGCACTTGGTGCTTCTTTTTGGCACATCCAAATTGCCAGCATCACTATGCATACACTTTGGGGCCATTAAGTGAAGTAAGGGCTATTTGAACACAAGCGATGCAATGCTATGACAACTGATCTGAAAACTCGGATCGTTCGGCTACTCAGTGACTCAAAGGCGGGTAGCAAAGAGTGTGGGTGATTCCTGGATGGAGCACAGCATGTGATTCCATCACCCTTCTCCGAACATTTAAACTTAAAACTTGCGAACTGCCCGGTGGGCGCGCTTCAGTGGTTGATCATCGACCTGTGAACCAGTAGGTCACGGTTCAATTCCTTGTCAGGCATGTGCCTGGTTTGCGGGCTCGATCCCCACTGTGGGGCGTGCAGGAGGCAGCCGATCAACCTCTCTCCCTCTCCATTCCTCTCTGAAGTCAATAAAAATATATTTTAAAAATCCACTTATGAAATGTTTCTTTGTGTAACTTTTCATTTAATTATCTTTGGACCATGGTTCACAGCAGGTGACAATCCACAAAAAGCAAAACTGTGGATAAGGGGCCACGTGGTGAGAAGGCAGCGGGACTTCCACTGAAGGCGGGCAGGGAGGGCGCAGGTGGTGAACCGGACCTGCAGTGTCAGGCTACTGAAGTGAGTGCTGGCGCCTCAGACTCCCCCGGAGCAGCCGGAGGAAAAGGCAGGCGAGGGAGGGGGGTCAGGAACGGAGCAAGGGGAGGGGCCCAGCCAGGTGTGGAGACCAGGACGGAGATGTCCTCTTATGGCACCCGGGGGACGGGCCTCTAGGGCGCCCCTCTCCTAGCGCTTCACTATGGGAACTGACACGAAAAGCAGGCAGAGCCCACCTACCCTCCCAGGCCAAATACACCGCTTGTGCCCCGAGCTCCACGCTCCGTCCTCGTCACTGAGCAGGGACTGGTCACTCGTTACCTGAACGGCTGCGTCCACATCCTCCCGGGAATTTTCACTCGTTTCTTCGTCTTCCGCAAACCGGACTCTCCTTCTGCCCGCTTTCTCCTTCGCTCTCCCCTCTGCCGCTGCTTTCTGCGGCTCTTCCTCCGGCGCGTCCTCCTGCTCCACGCCCCCGTCCTCGACCTCGCTCCCCGCGTCGCCTCCGTCCTCCGAGTCACGCCCCGCGTCGCCTCCGTCCTCCGATTCACTCCCCGCGTCGCCTCCGTCCTCCGAGTCACGCCCCGCGTCGCCTCCGTCCTCCGAGTCACTCCCCGCGTCGCCCCCGTCCTCGGCCTCACTCCCCGCGTCGCCGTGGCGCGCCATCGGTCCGTCCTCCTCGCTGCTGCTGTCGCACAGGCCGCGCCCCTCCGCCGACCCCAGGGCTCCCAGGATGTAGTCGAGCCCGTCGCGGGCGAAGCTGGGCGGCACCGAGCCGGCGTCCCCCTTCCTCCGGCGCCGGTGCAGGCCCAGGCAGCGCTCCAGCTTGCGGATCTCTCGGTCCTCCTCCTCGTTGGCCGCCAGAAGCGCCCGTCTCCGGGCGGCGGCGGCAGCGGCGGAGGGCCGGGTGCTGCCGACGGCGGCCCTGGTCGGGGCCCGGGGAGGCGGCGGGGCCGGAGGCGGTGGCCGTGGGGCCCGCCCCTCGGTGCCCTCCGTCCGGGGCGCGCTCCCCTCCCGGGCTCCGCCGCCCGGGTCTGCGGTCCTCTGGAGCCGGCGCGCCTTCCTCAGCTGTCGCTTCTCCTTCCTCAGCTCCCGGCGGCTCTTCCTCCCGCCGGGACGCGCGCGCCGCTCCGCCCGGGGCCCCTCGCGGCCGCCGGAGGGCCGGCCCTCGCAGCTCGCCTGCACGAACTCCTCCACCGCGAGCTTCAGCCGCTTCAGGGGCCCCGCCCCCGCCCCGCCGCCAGGCCCGCGCCCTTCTCCACGCTTCCCGCAGCCCACGCGCCGCCGGCAGCCGCCCCGGCCAGACGCTCCCACGCCGGTGGACGCCGCCATCTTCCGGACGCACCGATGCTGACTTCCGGGAGGGAAGGGACTTCCGGGCGGAAAGCGGCGCGCTTTGCGGGGCGGGGCGGGGCGGGGCGGGCGGGCGGCGTCCCCTGGCGGCGGGAGGGCGGCAGCGCAGGGAACCGCGCAGCCAACGTGTCCCAATCTCAGAACGGATTGTAAACCGAGGAGCGGGGTGCAGGACGCGGCCTCACTTCCCACGCGAAAGCCCCGCAGATCGTGGTGGAGGCTCCGCACGCCCTGCCTCGGAGGGGCCGTGCTGGTCGCAGGGCGGGAGTCTTCACCGGGCGCTTTACCGGGTGAGAGCATGTCCTAGGAAACTGCCCTGTTGCTCCTCCGTGTACTGATGGGGATCTTCGTGCTCAGCTTGTGTTCTGAGACGTTTCCACTCACGCCCGGCCTCCATGTCTCTGATGCCGTGTGATGCTTCTCCTGGGGGTGCTCCACCATTCACTCCTCTGCGGAGAGACATGCACCGGTGAACCAGCGTCTCCGAGGCCGTGCCTGTGGGAGCAGTGACCGTGACCTTATTCGGGAAAGGGCTTGTGCAGATGTAATCAAGCTTAAAGGAGGGCTTGGATTAGGGGCCCTAACTGCAGTAGGGTGTTCCTATAAGAGGGAAAACGACTCACTCCCAGGCAGAAGGCCATGCGACGGGGACAGCGCGGGTATGTGTGTGTGTGTGTCAGTTTCCAAGCCAAGGAACGAGGATAGCTGGCCACACCAGCAGCTGGGAGAGACCGGGGCTAATTTTCTCCTGCAGCCCCAGGAGGAGCCCACCCTGCCCGCACCTTGATTTCTGGGGATGAGTATTTGGAGCCCCGTAGGCTGGACGAGCTTCAGTGTGGAGAGCTCTGGTCGCTGCCCACCTGCCTGGACCACAGTCTCCTAAGCTCCTGGAGAGAAGCGCCAGTAGGGGAAGGAACTCCCAGCTGCAGCCCGCAGTCTGTGGGCTTGGAGCAGGAGGTGGGTGGGGGTGCCTGGGGCACTGGCCTGCCCCTGCATCCTTGGTACCTCCCATCTCAATGTCGACTAGTGGGGCCATGGCTGATTTCTGCCCAGAGGGCCTGGGGACCAGTATGCAGGGCTGTGCAAGGGAGAGGCAAGAATAGCCTTGACAAAGCTCATCTCCCGCCCTAACTGGTGCTCAGTGGTTAGAGCATTGGCCTGGGAACTGAAAGATCTCTGGTTCAATTCTGGTCAAGTGTAGGTACCTCTGTTGCAAGCTCGATCCCCAGCCCCATTGGGGTGCGTGCCAGAGGCAACCAAACAATGTGTCTCTTGCACATCTATGTTTCTCTGTCTCTCCCCCTCCCCAAAGAATCCATTGATTCTTTCTAAAAATCAATGCAAAAAAAATCCTTGGGTGAGGATGAACAACAACAACAAAAGCGCATCTCCATCTGTGCCCACTCCTCTAGTGTGCGTACACTCAGCACCCTCGACACCCCACCCTGTCTCTGCACGGTCTGCCTCCTGTCGTTACACCCTGGAGCCCATGCCTCTCTCTCATTCAATGATTTCTCTGGTGCTAATTGGGAAGAGGGAGTCAGTCACCCTTTCTGCCACACCATTTGACAGGAATCAAATGAATTAAGCCCATTTATTCCCACAGAGTGCTTAGAAGGGGTCTGGTACACAGTAGCTGCTCAGTAAATGAATGTCAGCGCCCTCCCCAGGCCCCCTCTCCAGGCATTTGGGGCAGTTGGTGGACAGGAAGTTTTGCTTCTCTGGTCCTGGTGAAAGGGCTGGTTGCAAACATGAAACAGTCCATTCATGACACAGGGGCTGACAGGTGTGCAACAAGGCAGGTGGCAGGGCCAGAGTGCTGGTGTGCATGCATGTGTGCATGAGTGTGTGTGTGCGTGTGTGTGTGTGTGTGTGTGTGTGTGTTCCTACCTGTGTCTGTGCATGCAAGAGATGGCTGGAGAGGTGGGCAGGGCCAGGGGTGAAAGGTCTGGTGACTCTCACTAGGTTTTGTGTTTATTCTGGGAGCACTGGGAACCTCAGTGTTTTAAGTGGACAAGTGGGTAAGAGTGTGGGGGGCAGCAGCCTAAATGGATCTGCATTTGGAAAAGATCGCCCTGCTGCGTGCAGGACTGACCCAGGTGGGTCAGAATGACGGACAGACACTTGTTCCCCAGCCTGGAAAAAACTGTTGGTTGGGGCTTTGCCTACTGGCTCTTTATTTTATTTTATTTTTTAAATTTAATTTTGTTTTCTTTCTTAAAGTATTACAAAGAGTATTACATATGTCTCCTCCCCCCCCCCCCCCTTGACATTCCCCCGGCCTCCTCTATCCCCCAGTGTTTTGTGTCCATTGGTTATTCTTATATGCATGCATACAAGTCCTTCGGTTGATCTCTTACCCCCCACCCCTAACCCTCCCCCAGCTTCACACTGTAGTTTGACAGTCTGTTCAATGCTGCTCTGCCTTTGTATCTATTTTTGTTCATCAGTTTATAATGGTCTTTATTATCCATAAATGAGTGGGATCATGTGGTATTTTACTCGGCTTCCCAGGGGCCGTCGCAGCCTCACAGGGGCTGTTTCAACCTCACAGGGGCCGTTTCGGCCTCACAAGGGCTGTCTTGGCCTCACAAGGGCTGTCTTGGCCTCACAGGGGCCGTTTCAACCTCACAGGGGCCGTTTCAGCCTCACAGGGGCCATTTCAGCCTCACCGGGGCCATCGCAGCCTCGCAGGGGCCGTCGCAGCTTTGCAGGGGCCATTGCAGCTTCGTAGGGGCCATCGCAGCCTCACAGGGGGCGCCGCATCCCATGTTGGGGGTGAAGGTGTGAGTCAGAAGCTCCTCTAGCTGTCTCTCCTGCTGCTCCCTTGTGTATCGCTGATGCTGGAAGTTTCTGAGAGCAGTCTGCAGGTGCTGGACATCATACTTTAACTGGTCAACATGAAGTTTGGCATTCTGTCTTTTGTTGGGCGGCTCCTTGCTGGACAAAATCTCCAGGCGTTCTTGGTGGCTGAATATCTGGTATGCTTGCTTGGATTTCATTTTCTACTAAGTGCACAGACTGCTTGTCTGCCATCTCCCAGTGTCCCATGTGAGACTGGATCTGGTGGACCTGCTTGTGCGTTGGCTGGTACAGCGGTTCCATGTCACTGGCCTAGCCGGGTCCGGCTCCGGCTTCCTCCGAACCTGATTCTGCTTCTTGAGTGTGTCCCTTATGTATGCGAGGAGTTAAAATCTGCAGTTTGTTGGGTTGGGCTGCAAAAGCTCAGGTGGTTCCTTTTGTGCCACTAACACAGCTTGGGCGGGGATGTAAATTGAGTAGGGCGGGGTCTCTGGGCATCACCAGGGCGGAGCAAAAGGCAATGGCATCTCTGCATCTCTGCATCCCGTGAGACAGCCACTCTTGCTCTCCGACCCGCTGCAAGGCCGTCCCGCCTCTCCCCGTAGGGGTCTGGGACCTCAGAATCCCGCCCCAAACAAGCTCAGTGGATTTGGGAGTTTGTAACCCCTTCCGATTGAAAAAAACCGCGCATCCAGTTGCAGCCCGCCTGGCGCACAACTCCGTACCTCTGTTCTTGGTGCCTCTGCATCTCCTACTCAGTCTCAATGCTCTTCTTTCTTTCCTTCCAGTTGTAGAGCTTCCACTGGGCCAGCTTTCCCATGGTTCTGAATGATATCTGTTTGTCTTATAGTTGGTAGTGTCGATGTTGTTGTGGGAGGCAGCACGCACAGGTCTGTACCTTACACCGCCATCTTGGTTCTCTGCCTACTGGCTCTTTAAAAATAACAGCATGAATGCTCTGTTAAGAGTAATATAATATACAATACAAAGTGTCACCTTTACTCAGTGTCTTAGTCCATTCTGGCTGCTGTAACAGGCACCACAAATTGTGTGGCTTACACAGCGGAATTCACTTCTCACTTTCTGGAGGCTGAAATCCCAGATCAAGGCCTGGGCAGATTCCCTGTCTGGTGAGCACCCCCATCCTAGTTCATAGACAGTGTTTCCTCACTGTGTCCTCACACGGTGGAAGGGGAGAGCGAGCTTCCTGGGCTCCTTTACCTGGGCACTAACCACATTCACAATGGCGCCGCCCCCATGACCTAGTCACCTTCCAAAGTCCCCACCTCCTGACACCATCACCTTGGGGATTAAGATTCAACATATGGCCCGGTCATCGTGGCCAGTGGTTGAGCATCAACCTATGAACCAGGAAGTCATGGTTCGATTCCTGGTCAGGGCCCATGATCAGGTTGTGGGCTTGATCCCTGGTGGGAGGCATGGAGGAGGCAGCCAATCGGTGATTCTCTCTCATCATTGATGTTTCTGTCTCTCTCTCTTTCCCTCCTTCCCTTCCATTCTGTCTAAAAATCAATGAAAAAAAATATCCTCAGGTGAGAATTAACAAAACAAAAAAATAAAAATAAATACATGTATTTTTTTGCACTATTAAAACATGCTATAGCCAGCATCCCTCTGTGTGTGTGTGTGTGTTTGCAGGACCATGCCAGTGTTTCACAAGGCTATCGTCCTAGAAATTGCTTAGGGAAAGTATATAAATCTATATTTTTAATTAACAGGTAATTCCAAATTTTTAATCCACTTCTGTGCCAGCTCATACTCAAATTGGGAGTGACAGCCTGTTCCTTACGCCCCCTCCTTCATAGACTTGTCTCTGGGTTTTCACCTCTGCCCATTTGCTAGGTGAAAGGTCAGCATGGAGATGCCCTGTGATAGGGGATGGAGTGGGGGGGGGGGCCCTAGGCTGCAAGGCCACCTAAACCCCCTTCCTCAGCCCCCTTCAGCAGTGTCAAAACAGCTACAGCTGCTCTGAGCCCATAGATTCTTCTGAATTCTGCTCGACTACGCCAATTGTGACCAGGTTCCTTCTCAAACCCTGTCCATTGCACTAACTATTGGGTCCAAGCCCCTCTGTCAGGGACTGGACCTTCTTGGATGCTGGGTCTTAGATGGAGAAGCCATGAGAGGTTGTGGGTGTATAAGAGAGTCTTTAGTGCAGAAGCCAGTGGACATGTAGCCATCAGACACCACAGTCCTTCACAGCAGTCCCATTTAGGCAGCCGCACACCTAAATACATATCCTTCCCACACAGCAGTAGAGTCTCTGCGCCCACAGTTATTATCTGAGCAGCCCACGCAGCCCCTAGACGCACCGCCTCCCATCGTAGCGGCGCCTGAGCTCTCTGCCTCAGCAGCTTCTGCAGCCTCTCCAGCTTCTCCTGCACACATAGGAGCCTCACCCTCTGAGCCTGCCTCAGCTTCTCCAGCACACTCCTCTAGCTGGTCAGTACCATGTGTTATACCATGAGACAAAGGAGGCCTCTACTCAGTAATGACATCAATCACTTGGATTATAGAAGAGCACAGTGCACCCTGATGTCGCTGTGGCCTTGCAGCTGCTTACGGTATCTTAGCTTTGAACATTCTGATTAAGATTCCCATGTTCAGAGTGGCCTTGGCTGTTGGCGTACTATCAACAAGGCCTTTTACCCTCTGAGTTCCCTTGACTGTCCGACGACTCTGGCGTGGTTCCCACAACCAGCCAGCCACCGAGCCACAACCCAGGTGTCTTCCCACACATCCATCCCATCAAACCTCATGGAGAACATTTGGGTAGACCCTGGGTGCTACCCAGTCTCTTGGCCCACCCTTCTGACCGTAGTCCTGGGCAGCCCCTCCCATGGGTCCTCTCCAGCCCATCGCCAGCAGAGGGCTCACTCTAACCCAGCCCTCTCCTCACCATTCCCCAGTTTGAGACTCTTCCGTGACTCCCTGTACCTGCAGAGGCAAGTATGCAGCTTGTCTGGGACACAAGACCCCTTCACCTTCATTTCTGTGAGAGACACGAAGTGGCAAAAACGAGACTTTGAGTGTGGTCTTTCAAGATCCGGTGTCTAGTTGCACAGGCACAGGGAGCAGCGATCACAGGCTATTTATTCCTAATGTGCAAGAATCCCTCCCCAGGTCCTCACTGGCTGAGTACTATAGGGTTAACAGTCCCTCTCTCCTCCCAGGACATCACCTAGGTCTTATTGTCTCCTATTGGGTTATTTTAAAAAATGGGCCGAGGCCTTTTCTAGTTGCCTCCACCTCCCTTTGTCTAGTTGTGGCAGATCTTTCTGGAAGATGTGCTGCTGGTCATGTACACAGTTCTTTGTTCTTATACCCTCCCACCTCCTCCCTACATCCTGTTTGCCCCGGGGGAAATTCGGTAACCGACTGGCAGCATGCTGTTAGTTCTCTCCATGAAAAGTTAACTATGCTGAGGATGGACCACAGAGGCCTGTTTCCTACAGTTTCAGCCTATCCCCCTCTGCAGGACCCGGGTGGGCAGGAGAGATGAGCCTCATGCTCTCGGACTGTCCTCTGCCCACCCCCTGGCTGGAACACTCTCCCCTCTTCTGCTTGACCAGCCCTCCTTTGCTGAGACAGTCCCCTGCGTCCCGGGCAGTCAGCCTACTCCCAGTTACGCTTCTCTGCTGGGCAGTCTGGGATCACCGGCTCCCAGCCAGACCCTGCATCTGCCTCACCAAGGGAGGAGCCCGGAGTCTGTCCCTGCTGCGTCCTGCAGCACATTCCTGCCCCAGGGCCCAGGGCCCAAAGCCTGGGTCACTGTAGGCATTCCAAGGGTGGATGAACAAGGGAGCAAATGACTGAGATCACGTTGGGCAGCAATGAACTTCAGAGCCACCGCACCCAGTCTGATCTGTGGAGCAGCTGAGCCAAGAGCTGCAAGGTCCCGGTGGAGCTGGGACAGCGCTCACCTGCTGCAGCCCGTCCGCCCGGTGAGACCCCAGAAGGACGTTTCCGTGGGAGCGGCTTCCAGGGACCCTCGCCCTTGGCTGAGCTTGTCCCCAGGGCCCAGGCCTGTTGTTTCTTAGGCAGGAGCTGTCGGGCAAGCTCAGCACCTGACCTTGTCCGCCACATGACAGAAAGTCATAGTTATATGTTGTGATTTTTCAGTGTTTTTAGTTTACAAACCAACTGTTTATCACATGAAGACTCTGATCTATAAATAAATGTGAAAGCAGTGATGCGTCTGGCCTCTTCGGGCCTCAAGTTGAGGCAATGATCTGTAAGCATATTTGTCTGTGTCATTGATCCCTTTTTTATTAATGGCGTGGCTTTCGTTAAGGCTATCCATCTCTTTTTCGATTACCAAAGCCCCTGCAAACCTTTGTTCCGGCGTGGCCCCAGGTCAGCTCCCCGTCTGAGTGAGGTAGAGGCACGCCTCCTGGCTCAGCTCAGGGCAGCATTGATTTTCACGAGCCTTTCCATTCTTTCTCCCTGTTTTCAGTACTTCTCTGTTATGTAGAGACTAGAGGCCCAGGGCCCAAAATACACGGGTAGGGTCCCTAGGCCTGGCCAGCGATCAGGGCCAATCAGGTTCCCTGCCTCCCCACCTCCCCGCCTCCTCTTTCCCTCGCTCCCTCAGCGCCCCGCCACCGCTGCTGGTTGCCCACCATGTTCTGTGCCGCCCCCTGGTGGTCAATGCACGTCATAGCGAGTGATTGAACTCCTGGTCTCCCGGTCGAACTCCTGCGGGGACACTTTGCATATTAGCCTTTTATATACTAGTATATAGATGCCAGCTTCATTTTCAGTGCGTGTCACCTATAGACCCATGAATTAAGGGTCAGTTGTTACATTTGTTTGTTAATCCTCACCCAAGGATATTTTTTTCCACTGATTTTTAGAGAGAGTAAAAGAAGGAGAAAAGGGGGAGAGAGAGAGCATCAATGTGAGAGACACATGGATTGGTTGCCTCTTGCATATGCCCCCACGGGGACCAGGGTTCGAACCTGCAACCCAGGAACATGCCCTTCACCAGGAATTGAACCCAAGACCCTTCAGTGTGTAGGTCTATGCTCTAACCACTTAGCAGCACAGGCCAGGATGCTCTCTCTCTCTCTCTCTCTCTCTCTCTCTGTTACGTTGTTCCATTTCTTTCCTTTTCTTTTTTCATGGTGAAAAGTCTATTTTTCATATAAGGTGCTACTGCTGTTTTCAGAAATACAGAAATGAACAGAAGCATTTAGCATGCTGCCTCCTGTACACGGAAAACTGGGGCATCTTCAGACACTAAAGCGAGGGAAGAGGTGGTTAATGCCGTGTGTTGATGGGTTGACGAATCCCTTGGCAGTGCCACAGGCTGTCTTCCCCTCAAAGCAGAACCGTGATCACGCGGGCAGCCCTGGACAATTCTGAAATGCGTGCCTACGAAGGCGCAATGCAAGCCAGAGACAGAGACCAGTCCCACTCTGCAGGGGGACTGGTCTGGCCCTGGCTCCGCCCATTTTAAGAGCCGATACAGCCATCTTAATAGTTTGAGTTTCCCTCACCACGTACATTGGCAATCAGCATCACAGAATTTCTGAAGCATCAGCTGAATAAGCTCAGGTTTAAAAAACAGGCCGTTGTTCATATAACAACTGCTACCTCATCACTTCTGCTCAGTTATCACTTGTCCTACAAAAACCCCGTATCTGATGAATTGTAGTGAAAGCCTCTAGCAACTGTAACAGAGCCAGCTCTAGATGATCAGTATGAGGAAAAAGTGCCCGTGAAGGGGATGTGTCCATGGACAAGTGCAGTGTTTCTATTGGAGGTAAGCGGCAAGTTTCCTTTTGATGTTGGCAAAGGAATCTGCTCCCATGTCATCAGCCTGGCCCCGTTCCCACCTCTCCTTCCGTTTTTCTGAGGATACAAAAGGCTGTGCCATAGCCGGGGTCTCCCCGGGGGACAATGTGACATGGCTCCCAGACATCTTCCACCCTGAGGTGTGGGTGGGGGTCTGAGACGAGGCCGGGCGCTGTGGCAGGGTGAGCGCTGGTGGTGAAGGTGCCCCACCCCAGGCTGAGGGACTCAGGGTGAGTCATGGTGGGATCATGGGACTCACTTTTGACACTTTTTGTTTTAGGATCATAGGTATAATTCCACGGTCCGATTTGTCCCAGGAAATGCACAACTTTGGCATTTGCACCAAATGCTTTAAATGCTGGGAGGTAGGAGCATACAGAAATGCTGCTTAGGTTGTAAATACATGGCAGGTGTTGTCTGGTAGCTGTTGTTGCCCAGCTGCTAAAACACATGTCCAGGAAACCTTGGTCCCCACCATCAAAACTACCTGCTCGGAAGCAGCCACGGCAGCTGGCTGTACGCTTACGCTGAAGGCTGACACACAAAGACTCTGGGATTGATGCAGTCAGGCCAGCCGGGGCTGGAGCCGCCGACAATTCTCTCCCAAAAAGATCATCAGTATTTGCGAGGACCAGGGTACCTGCACCCACGAACACACATTTTGAGAACTGTGTGAGTGACCAGCAGTGGAGCTTAGTTAAGGTAACACCCAGCTCAGGCCTCTTCATTGCGGTCAGATGAGCAGAACCGCCACTGTCCAAACATCTGCCAGGAGGACTTCATCGAAGACTGTCTCTACAACTGCCCTGCCAGGTGCTGCTGGGGTGGGGCCGCCGCAGCCGCAGGGAGGGGGGCCCGACAGCTGAGCGGTAGCGAGGAGGCGTGCTCGTTCCATTTCTTTTAAAAATATATTCTTATTGATTTCAGAGAGGAAGGGAGAGAGAGAAAGATAGAAACGTCAATGATGAGAATCATTGACTGGCTGCCTCCTGCTCACCCCCAACTCGGGATTGAGCCCACAATTCGGACATGTGCCCTGACAGGGAATCAAACCATAACCTCCTGGTTCACGGGTCGAAGCTCAACCACTGAGCCACACCGGTCGGGCTGTCTTTACATTTTTGACACAGGTACACCTTACCTTCCTGATAAAAGTTAAGCCGATTTCATTAGTTATGTAGGCTTTCTCATGACTTGCTGTCACTGACTTTGTTTTTGCTCTTTCTGTGGAAGGCTTTGCTGTCAGGTGGTTGTGTATTCAGGCAGGGTCTGGCAGGAAGGTCCATGAAACGCACTGCTCCTGGGTTACTTGCAGTGCACACGAGTGAAACCTCTCCGCAGGGCTGGGCGTCCCTGCTCTGTCACTTGGGTCTTGAGTCCGCTCTGGGAGACCATTCTGATCATTTCAGTGACTCACACTGCAACCTTTTCAGGACATCGGAGAGATTAAGGGTCCTTTAAAAAGTAGTTGCTGGGGCGGCCCGCGCGCGCAGCGGGAGAACCTAGGCCTGTCCCCTGGCGCGGCGCCTCCCCGCCCCCCGCGTGTGCGCTCCGGCCTGGGCGCCCCAGCTGGCAGGGGTCCCGCCGCGCTCTCCCCGCCGTGGCCAGTGGGCTGCGCGCGCTTCCCGCCGTCGCAGCGGTCGGTCGGGAACATGGGCATGCGGGCATGGCCCCGCCAGCGACACCACGCTGCCTCCACCGGCCACGGCCAGCCCGCCGCGCCGCACAAAGAGCCCGGGCTGGGTTGGACTTTCAAAGCAACAGCCTGAGAGTCCAGGTGTCCCGGGGTTCCGTGCCCCGTGCTCCGGCGGCTTCCATGTGTGTTTCACGGCGAGCGCCTGGTCGGTGCGCCCACGTCGCCGCGTCCCCTCCATTGTGTCCTGGGCTTAGGGGCTCCGAGGTGTATTTGTGAAGAAACCAGTGGACTAAGAGAGGGAAGAGAGGAACCCAGCTGTGAGGTGTGTACGCCCAAGAACCATGTCTACACGGGAGTCTTTTAACCCGGAAAGTTATGAATTGGACAAGAGCTTCCGATTAACAAGATTTACTGAACTGAAGGGCACTGGCTGCAAAGTGCCCCAAGATGTCCTGCAGAAATTGCTGGAATCCTTACAAGAAAACCACTTCCAAGAAGATGAGCAGTTTCTGGGAGCAGTTATGCCAAGGCTTGGCATTGGGATGGATACTTGTGTCATTCCTTTGAGGCATGGTGGTCTTTCCTTGGTGCAAACCACAGATTACATTTATCCTATCGTCGATGGCCCTTACATGATGGGCAGGATAGCAGGTGCAATGTACTCAGTGACCTCTATGCAATGGGGGTTACAGAATGATGCTCCTTGGAATCAGTAATAAAATGACCGATAGGGGAAGGGATAAAGTGATGCCCCTAATTATACAGGGTTTTAAAGATGCAGCAGAGGAGGCAGGAACGTCTGTAACGGGGGACAAACAGTGTTAAACCCCTGGATTGTTCTGGGAGGAGTGGCTACAACTGTCCGCCAGCCCAATGAATTCTTCATGCCAGATAACGCAGTGCCTGGGGACGTGCTGGTTCTGACCAAGCCCCTGGGGACGCAGGTGGCCGTGGCTGTGCACCAGTGGTTGGATATTCCTGAAAGTGGAATAAAATTAAACTAGTGGTCACTCAAGAAGATGTGGAGTTGGCAGACCAGGAGGCGATGATGAATATGGCAAGGCTCAACAGAACAGCTGCTGGACTCATGCACACGTTCAGTGCCACGCTGCCACTGACATCACTGGCTTTGGAATTCTGGGCCACGCGCAGAACCTGGCTAAGCAGCAGAGGAATGAGATGTCCTTTGTGATTCACAACCTCCCTGTTCTGGCCAAGATGGCTGCTGTGAGCAAGGCCTGCGGAAACATGTTTGGCCTCATGCATGGGACCTGCCCGGAGACATCAGGAGGCCTTCTAATCTGTTTACCACGTGAGCAAGCAGCTCGGTTCTGTGCAGAGATAAAGTCTCCCAAATATGGTGGAGGTCACCAAGCACGGATTATTGGGATCGTAGAGAAGGGCAACCGTACAGCCAGAATCATAGACAAACCCCGGGTCATCAAAGTCGCACCACAGGTGGCCACTCAAAATGTGAATCCCACACCTGGTGCCACCTCTTAATCTAGACCAAAATAGCTATTTGGTTTTGTTTTTAAATAGATCTATTTCCTTTATCAGCTTTTCAATTAAAGACTATAAACAACAACAACAACAAAATCTCATTGTGTCTACACATCTGGTGACCTGAGGTCTATTTGTGAATGGATGCAATTAATAAGATAAAATCCATTGCCTTTTTTTCCTGTTACATTAACTGAAGATGCACCTGATCTTGAGGCAGCTTCTGAGTTGAGAATTATATTGTTATCCAATACTGTTGATTCATTTTGAATCTTTAGACACTTATCTCTTGCCGCATAGGCTCTTTTCAAAGGTGCTTTCACATAGCACAGACATTACCAGCCGTAGTGTCAAATTGCAGTTTGTGTCTTTCATTTCATGTATATTTATCATCAATTTGATCTTTTTTAAGTGTCTTGAAAGGTATTCTGGAAAGATGGAATTGGTGACACAGTGGCATCCCAGTAGATAGAAGGTTGCATGATTCCTTTGAGTTTTGATTTGTAAAGCCTCGTCTTCTAATTCAGGAGCATCTCTTTGACCCAGGATGTCTCCCAGGATGCATTCAGTTAAACAAGGCAGGTGCTTAACTCTGCATGGAAAGCACTTAGAAGATAAAAAGGAAATTGTCTTTCTTTTTTCTTTTTTGTAGCCTTCCTAATATTTACAGTAATATCATTAACTGCATTCTTTATCAATAGCAAAAACAGGATACTTTTTGCAATGTAATTAGATGTTCTATAGTGCAACAAGAAATTGCCTTCTAAAAGGGGGGGAGGGTTCATGTATAATATTCATTTACAATTCAATATATAATTACACAAATAATTTTTAAATAGAATCAATAATAAAGACTGTTCTGTGGATGGTAGTGCATAATAATAAAAAAAAAGTAGTTGCTGGACTTATACTAAAGTCCTGTCCTAACAACACTTAACACCATGGCCTTAGATAGAAGTTGGTTTTTCTGTGTTAATCACAAGAGGCATGGGTAACATTTACTATGTGCTTGCTGTGAGACAGGCCCTGTTCTAAGTTTTTTGTAAAATATTGATTCATTTGATGTCCCCTGAAGCCCTAGGCAGTGGCAGAGGGGGTAGGGCAGCGGGGGAGGGGGATAGGGCAGTGGGGGAGGGGTAAGGCAGCGGGGGAGGGCAGCGGGAGAGGGGGAGCAGGGGAGGGCAGCGGGGGAGGGGGAAGCAGAACTGCAGAGGGGCTCCCGCTTTGCCTCTTTGCCAGTCTGTTCATCACTCACCAAAGGAGGGTGTGGCCATATCTACCTTGCTGGCTCCCTGACAACCTAATTGGGCCATTGCAGGTGGAAAGGGCTTCTTTATTTTTTAAATTTAATTTAAAATTTAAAAAATGTATTGAATTTATTGGAGTGACATCCTATATAATAAAAGCCTAATATGCAAACTGTCCTCTTGGGCGGTCGTTTGACCAAGAGTTTGACTAGGAGACCGGGAGTTTGACTGCTCACTATGACGTGCGCTGACCACCAGGGGGTGGTATGGAACATGGCGGGCATTGGCAACACGCTGCGACCTCTTGCCGGCCACCTGGGGGTGGGGTGCCGGGAGCCGGTCCATCCTTGCTGCTTGACACAGTTGCTGCAGGGAAGAAACATCTGCACAGCATGTGTTTCAAGGGACCTGGCATATATAGCACACTGTTCTTAATGTGTTTGCTCCCCTTCTTGGCACTATGTGTTTTGGCCAAGGTCACCTCTCCGAGAAAGGTTGTTTCCCCAGGTGGGGATTTTCCCCTGAAGTTAGGGAGGGAGTGAAACCCCTTAACTAAGTGCCAGGTGGGTAGTTAATCACTCTAACTATGAACAATCACGCTTAAGCTACATAATCTTTTACTCCCTGGAATGGAGATAAGAAACAACGCCCTAACCTTTGGAATAGAAATTGACAGGATTAAAATCAACTGGTATAAATACAGATGTAACAAGACAGCAGAACACAGAACCTAGAGACAGGACTTGGCTGGAGAACCTAGACACAGAACCTAGAGACAAGACTTGGCTGGAGATCCTACACAGAACCTAGAAACAGAACCTATCGAGAGAACCTGGCTGAAGAACCTAGAGACAGAACCTAAAGACAGAACCTATTGAGAGAACATGGCAAGAGATCCTGGACAGAACCTGGCTACAGATCTTGGCTGGAGAACCTAGACAGAACATGGTGACCGAACCTGATGGGGGAACCTGGATAGAACCTGGCTGGAGAACCTGGCTAGAGTACCCTACACAGAACCTGGCTGAAGATCCTAGACAGAACCTGGCTAAAGAACCTGTCTACAGAACCTGGTTATGATGATCAACTGAAGGCTGCCTCCATGTCATTCCTTCTTCGCTGACTCCGTCCACACCTTTGGGGACCCCTGGACCTGCTGGGGTTGGACCCCAGCAGTGGGGGACAGAAACTGAGGTGTGGTGAGAATGCAGGGTGTCCACCGAGCTCGCTCTCACTCCCCTTGCTACCCTCCCCCCGGGATGCCAGGGCTCAGCGCCAGGGAAGCCCCTGCGCTCAGGTGCCAGGAGTCTGCCCCACACCCACGGGGCCTCTTCCCGGATGAGCTGGGCCACAGCTGCCAGGACTGCAGGGGCAGGTCGGGCTCCCCATGGGTTCTCGCGGAGCCGGTCTGAGGCCAGGAGAGAGCACGCTGCCTGCCTGGCTTCCTTGCAGCGCTGCTGGGTGGCCCAGAGGCCCACGCTGTGCCCCAGCCTGTGGTGTCTGGCCGCACTCACCGCATCTCCACATGGGGACTCAGGCGGAGGGGGGCACGAGGGGGCCTGGGGGCCCAGGTGCTACCCAGGGCCCAGAGGTCAGCTGGGACCTGCCCCTCCATGCCAGACACTTGTGCTTCGATGTCCGGCCAGGCCCAGGGCCCGCACCATGCATGCATTTCGTGCACTGGGCCTCCAGTTGGCTAATAAAATTATATAGGTTTCAGGTGTACAATCGTCTGTGTCTTTATTGTGTGTTCACCACCCCCGACAAGTCTCCTTGCATCCTGTTTACCCCCTTTACCCTCCTCCACCTTCCCACCCCCTTTCCCTTACCATACTGGTGTCTGTGTGTTATTTGCTTAGTCCCAGAAAGGGCTCATTTAAGATACTTGTCATTCATGTTCACCCAGCTACAAACTATCTTTCTTATGTTGCTTTTCTAATGTTTAATATATACTTGAGGGGGGAAAAAGACAACTAGTAACTACTCAGAAGAAAACCATTATCTCTATCTTAACAATCTTATTGGAGGTTGGTTCATGGTCTGAGATAATGTAGACCAGTGATAGTGAACCTATGACATGCGTGTCAGAGGTGACACGCGAACTCGTTTTTTTGGTTGATTTTTCTTTGTTAAATGGCATTTAAATATATAAAATAAATATCAAAAATATAAATCTTTGTTTTACTATGGTTGCAAATATCAAAAAATTTCTATATGTGACAGGGCATCAGAGTTAAGTTGGGGTTTTTCAAAATGCTGACACGCTGAGCTCAAAAGGTTTGCCATCACTGATGTAGACAATAGACAAATCTTTAGCAAGAATCAAACGGTGCCCAAACACTAGCTTTAGATGAACTGTGTTTTAAATAATGTGGTTTACTAGGAAAAATACACAACAATAAGTCGGGAGGCCATTGTAAATCCAGGTCTCCTATTGCTGAACGTCATGCCTCCTTTGTGAAATGTAGGATTAATCTTCCTGTGGCCGAAAAAGCAGTCCTTCCCAGGGGAGGGATGAGGCGTGACTCTGGAAGCCCCTCGCTGGGATGCTGTGGGCATCGTTTGATCCACCTCCTGCCACCCAGGTGAGCACCCGGGAAACCTGTGCGCGGGGGTCACTCAGAGCGACTTGGTGCAGTTTGTCGAGTGAACGTTGATGCCGAGACACAGTTGCCTATTTCGTCTTCTCTCTGGCCGGTTGGCAATAGCCGACTTCTGCCATGAAAAGGCATTTCTCTGATTGCAAACTCTGCACCATCACTCAGGCTCCACCCAGTTTCACCCAGCGACTCAGGAAGCTGCCGGCACCTGCGGTGCGTGGGGAAGGCACCTGTAGACCAGGAGTTATGGTTAGGG
The DNA here is from genome assembly GCF_028538775.1 of Myotis yumanensis. Taxonomy (NCBI): domain Eukaryota; kingdom Metazoa; phylum Chordata; class Mammalia; order Chiroptera; family Vespertilionidae; genus Myotis; species Myotis yumanensis. The sequence continues at coordinate 1,145,809 of NW_027223760.1, forward strand.
CTTTACCCTGCAAAACAAGTCTAATATTTCTCCATTAATTTTCCCAAGAAAATAAACAGAAAGCAAATTACTTTATTTGGGTAAATTGTGTATTTAATGCTGGAGTGACAGGAATGCTTGAGGGTCGGGCCAGTGAGCGTTCACTTGTACTTAATGGAGCCGGGGGCTGGGGATACTGCAGACCTTCTCATGGCCTTGATCGATCGATTTCTGGCACACGGACCCCTAGACAGGAACTGTCCTGGGCGAGATTTTATGACCTCAATATAGATCCAAAGCTTTGAATGCACCTTTTGCCTTTATCATAATGTCACGGAGAAGCCCAGAGTGGGCAGGGAGGGCCTTCTGACCCCCAGTTCCTTGTGGAATCATGTGAAGACGGCTCCGTTGCACACAGCCCCTCCATCCGAAGGCCTTGGAGCAGCTCTTAGCCCGTCTGGTGGCCAGGCCTCTAAAAGCAAGTGGGAGGTTCCTCTGCATCCTGAGAGGCAGAGCCATTGCGATGCTCCTGGAGGCCTTGAGAAACAACTAAATCCACTGGTCAGCGGATGCCGAGAACAGCAGGAAGCTGTGGGCCAGGCCGGCATTCAGAGAGCTGTCAGAGCAAAGCGGGCCTCCGCTTGGACAACACCAAGCACACTCACTGAGTGGACTGACTCACTTGATTATTGGGGGGCCCGTCCGTGCACATGTCCAGCAGCCTCACTCAGTTCTTTCCATGAGATACCACTTCTCAAGCCTGAGAGGGGTAAGTGCTGGGCTGGGTCCCGTCGCTCAGTAAATGCCAGCTGTTCTCTCCCCAGGGGAGCAGAGTGATGGCTCTATACCTTGGACTTGCTGGGGACTTAATAAACTTCCAGTTGCCTTTGGTGACTGTGCGGCCCTATTCCTTGGGAAGATGTAGCTGTGCTCCGTGAGAACAGGCATATAAATCAGGGCTCTAAGCACTTAAGATACAACTTCGCCCTTGCTACCTAAACGCCAAGGCAGGGACGCTGACATCCAAAGCATAAGGATCACTTTTTCAAAAATAACTTGGAGCATCATCCCAATACACCAAGGTTGGAAGTTTGATCCCTCGTCAGGGCACATATAAGAATCAACCAATAAATGCATAAGTAAGTGAACAACAAACTGCTGTGGTTTTTCCCCTCTCTTTCTCTCCCTTCCCCCGCCCCCCCCCCTCTTTCTTTCAAATCAATAAATAAAAAGTTAAAAAAAATAGCCCTAGCCGGTTTGGCTCAGTGGATGGAGTGTCAGCCTGCGGACCAAAGGGTCCCGGGTTTGATTCCAGTCAAGGGCACATACCCTGGTTGCAGGCTCCTCTACCACCTGGGCCCTGGTCGGTGCTCATGCAGTAGGCAACCAATCGATGTGTTTCTCTCACATCAATGTTTCTCTCGGTCTTTCCCTCTCTCTAAAAATCAATGGAAAAAATATCCTTGGGTGAGGATTAACAACAAAAATTTTAAAAATAACTTGGAATAAATGTATTATAGTCACTTTATTAGAAATTTTTAAACAGCTTTATTGAAGTACAATTGACACATAAAAATGCACATATTGCATATACACAACCTGGTGAGTCGGGACATACACATACACTGTGAGACCATCAGCACAGGCAGGGTCGGACCCTCAGCCAGCTCCTCCAAAGGGGCCTCCTGCCCCTTCTCTCTGGTAAGAACACTTCGCAGGAGCTCTGTGCGCACTGAGGCTGCAGCACACAGCATCGTGCTGTTCGCCACAGGCACTGCCGGTGCGGAGCTCCAGGGACTGTTTGTCTTGCATAACTGAAACTTTACACCGATTGAACAGCAACGCCTCGCTCCTTCCTCCCCTCCCGCCAGCCACCCTCTGCTCTCTGCGCCTTAGAGTTTGGTTATTTTAGGTTCCTCAGATAGTGGGACCCGAAGTGTCTGTCCTTGGGGACTGGCTTACTCCCCTGAGCACAATGTCCTCAGGTTCCATCTGTGCTGTAACGTATGACAAAATATGACATACGTCATTTTTTAAGGCTGAATAGTATTCGATTGTATGTATTCACCTCATTTTTTCTTTGTTCATCTGTTGATGGGCATTTAGGTTGTTTCCATATCTTGGCTGTTGTGGAAAATGCTGCAGTGAATTTAGGAGTGCAGTTAGCTGTCTGAGATCCTGATTAACCTTATCAATTTTGAATTGTCCATATATAAATACTGTCAAGAGCTTAGTCTAATTAACTGAAAATGGATCATAGACCTAAATGCACAATGCAAAACTCCTAGAAGAAAATATAGGAGAAACCTAGATGACCTTGGGTACGGTGATACCTTTTAATTTTTTTGAGAATCCTCACCTGAGTATATGTTTATTGATTTGAGATCAAGCCTGCAACCCTGGGCATGTGCCCTGACCAGGAATCAAACCAGTGACCTCCTGGTGTATGGGACAATGCTCAACCAACTGAGCCACACTGGCCAGGCTGATGGTGATGTCTTTATAGATACAACACCAAAGACTCGATTCATGAAAGAAATAACTGATTAGCTGAATTTCATTAAAATTAAAAACTTTTGCTCTGCAAAAAAACAATATCAATAGAATCCTATATAAAAAAAGAGCTAATATGCTAATTAGACTGAACAGCCGAACAACCTTCCGGACGAAGCCGGGGCTGCAAGGACTGGCTGAGGCTGCGAGGGCCGAGCCCCTTGCACGAATTTCATGCATAGGCCTCTAGTTAGAAGATAAGCCACAGACTGGGAGAAAATATTTGCAAAACTTATTTGATGAAGGACTATAATCCAAAATATACAAAGAACTGTTAAAACTCAACAAAGAGAAAACAAATAACTTGATTTAAAAATGGGCTAAAGAGCTTAACAGACTCCTCACCAAAGAAGATTCCCAGGTGGCAAACAAGCATGAGAAGATGCTCCTCATCATATGTTATCAGGGAAATGCAAAGTAAAGCAAGGAGATACCACCACACAACTATTACAATGGCTAAAACTCAAACATTGACAACACCAAGTGCTGGCAAGGATGTGGAGCAATAGGAGCTGTCAATCACTGCTGGTGGGAATGCAACATGGTGCAGCCACAGTGGAAGACAGTTCTGCAGTTCCTTACAAAACTAAACATACTCTCACCACCTGACCCAGTAATCATGCCCCTTGGTATTTATCCAAAGGAGTTGAAAACTTATGTCCACACAAAAACCTGCACACAGATGTTTACAGCAGCTTTAATTCATAATCACCAAAACCTAGAAGCAACCAGGCTGTCCCTCAATAGGTGGTGGAATAACCTGTGGTCCAACCAGACAATAGAATATTATTCATCACTAAAAAAAAAAAAAATGATGACTGTTATGGGTTTACTCAGCAAGATAGACCACCGACTCAGAATTTAAAATTTAGGAGCCTTTATTAAGCTGGCCAGCTGACCACAGTTACAGCACCCTGCCGAAGCAGAGGCTGAACTGCAGCACCGACTGCAAGAGTTACATATTATTATTAAATTTTGTGGAGGCCCAGAGAAAAATGTGTCTTTCAAATTCTGGGCCCCCAATATGGAGGAAACTCTCTTTATTTATACTTTTCCCAGTCCTTTGTCTCCCAAATTTGGAATGAGACTTCCGGGCCTTCTGAGAAAGACGGCTTGTGTGCTGGGAAGGGGCTATGAGATCATATCTCAAGGCCTGGCCTGATGTTAATACCTTCCTATCTATGTGTTTTAGGAACAGACAGCACAGCATGACCCGTCTGGCCAAAGCGCCAGATATGCAGCCCAGCACATGACCATGTGGACGAAAGGGGCCACATGCTGACCTGACAGGCTCAGGGGAGGCCTGCATAGCAGTCTTGCAGACTCAGAGACCTAAAGTAATGTTATGGGTTCAATCAGAGAGATAGACCACCGACTCAGAATTTAAATTTAGGAGCCTTTATTAAGCTGGCCAGCTGACTACAGCACATCCCTCCCCCTCTGGTAGCTTCGCAGCTTGTAGTGCAGACTAAGGGTCCCGCAAGGCTTTTATTTGCGAGAACTACAAAGCATTAACTGGCAGGGTTAAAAGTTCAGTAGGAAAACAGGGTCACACCTGGCTGGAGCATATCATAACACTTTGTTTCTTAAGACAATTAGTAATTTTTCTATGCTATGGTCCCTGCCCCCAACATATTCAGTAATCTTTCTATGCCGCAGTCCCTCCCGCTAGAACAGTAACCACAAAGGATGGTCTGAAATTAAACTTTAACTAAAGCAGTTACGGTGGGCAGTTACAGTCCTAGGCCAGTATCTTCACTGACAAGGTCAACCTTTATCTTAACTGAGCCTATCTGTCTTTTTGCATCTATGATAACATACCCTTGAAATGTCTGGGTAACTTGTAACTGCCCTTTTTCTGGAGCCCCTGGGGCACAACCAAATGTGCTGGGCCCCAGGACAAGATACCACAAATTCCTTCACTATCATGTTAATTGAATTTCATGTAACTCACCTATGTCTCTTCTTTGATTGCAATGTATAAATGCAAATGTAACCCCGCCATTCTCCGGAGCATTATCTCAATTGATTGAGGTTCTGCTTCCCGGCATACGTCGACAGTTTGGCTCAAATAAACTTACAAAATTCTTTACAGGTTTCAATGGCTTTTACGTCAACAACCACGGCACTCTTTTTTCAGCCTGATTTTAAAAAGTACCTTTTAATATTCCAATTTCTTTATAATTTTGCCTTTTAATCAAATTCTTCCCCATTATAATCTGACTTAAACAAAAGACTTTTCTTGCCCACTCTGGTTCACGACTTCCAGAGCTTGGTACAAGCTCTATGCACAGTTCAGTCTTACCACCAAAACCGGTGCTGTTTTATCCGCTCAGGTGAATACTTCTCCTCCAAATTGTCCATATTTCAGGTGCTAATTAATACCGGTGGTCTTGATCCAGCATCTAGAAGGGTTCAGGAATCTGGAGAAGGTGCTGTGCATAAATTAAATAAGAGTCCAGAGACAAAACATAATTTTGAAAGACATTATGGGGAGTCAGAGAAGACTTAGCTAAAGGAACTAAGTTTTCCTTGTCTCTGTTATGCCCAGATTTCAAGATCCCCAATAGACCACACCAGGGAGCCAGCCATGTCCGATGCAAAAGCAAAGAGTCTTTATTCGAACTAGTTCAGCTCCCCGACCACACTCACCGACGCAACAGCAAGCCAAGTGGCAGAGAGGGCGAACTCTGTGTGGAGAGAGGTTTTATAGGGGGGTTGGAGTAAGGGGAGGAGAAAGGACTGTGGGCCCTGCCGATTGGCCAGGCGCAAGTCGGTGTCTTGTTACACAGGATGTGGTCATATCTATGGCGACTTCCCTTGATTGTCATTGGTTAGTTTAAAGAAGTCCTGAGTGTGGCTAGCAGAGACTTGGGCTTCCGGGAAGAAGCCTTGCCAAGCACATGGCAAAGGTAAGATGGAGGGCGTAGCCCTTACCCTGGGGCAAGATGGAGGGCGTAGCCCTCGCCCTTTCAGTCTCAGGACCCCTTGCTCTTTATTAACACAATTTGTCCTAAGGCAAGGTAGCTATACACATCAAAGGATAGGGCTACTATACAGAATCCATTGTCAGAGTGGGGAAAAACAGCCTACTGCTGTTCAGGTGTTTGGCCAGTAGGAGGCAATAACATGTAGATTGAAATGCCCTGAGCTGTCTGGCAGCAAGCAATCATTTAATGCATCCTTTTCAGGTTTGGGGAAATGCCCTCAGCCATTTCCAGATGATTCAGCCCTGCTGACCTGCTGGAACTGGCTTCTGGCAATTAACTCATTTTCAGGAAATGGCATATTTAGACACTCCTACTCTGCCCCGTGCCCAACAGAAAACTCTTCAGACTTAACAGCACACGTGTAGATTTTGCTCATAAAGGCCCACCTTTGTGCTTCTGGGCGGTTTGCCATGGAGTGCTGTCCCAGACCTGGGTTGACCAGATGCTCCTTCAGGGTGGGCCCCAGCAGATAGGGTTCTCTGTCCCATTCTCCCCTTCTCTGGTCCACATCCTTGAATAACTTCTCAGGAACGGGGAGGAGAAAACCGGAAGCAAACTGTGAAGATCTGAGTGACTATGTTCTACCCCCTCTTGGCTGGTAGTGTAGCAGGTTTCAGAATTTTAGGTTCAATGCAATTTCTCCCCTCAACATTGAAGGTATTGCTCCATTATTTTCTAGCATCTCGTGTTGTTTATGAAAAATCAGAGGCCGATCTGATTCCTGTCCCTTTCTGTGTTCAGAGAGATATGGGCCTTTTTCATTTATTGTGTGAGAACTTTGTTTGCTATTTTCACTGTGTTTTGATTTATACTGATACAAAGCATGCAGGTAGAGATGAAGAAGGACAGTCATCCAGTCGTCATGGAGATGAGGATATTTTACCTACAAATCTCCCCCCATCCCAGCCATATCACTTTTGACCAATCTGGGAGCCCTTGTTGGGCGTGTCTTGGGATCTGTTGTGGCCTGAGGCTCCCTGGTGACCGGCAGCCCACGGAGGGCTGCGGTCCTCTGTGAAGCTGGGTGTGGGCCCATTCTTGGGAAGCTGGGAGGCAGAGCAGCTGCTGTGGGATGGCTGTGTCCACGTCTCCCAGTCCAGGTCCTCCCGTGGGAGACATGGGTGTGTCCACCTGTCATCGGCTTCTTGGTGGGTCTCGTATCTATAGTCAGACTTGCCTGCTATGTTCAAAGTCTACTTTAAGTGAGACGTGCAGCGCAGCTGGAAAAAACCCTCGCCGCCCAGACTTGGAGGAATGCCCACTGACAAGTGCAGTGCCAGAGAGGAGTGGGCGGGGCGGTGAGTGGGCGGGGCTCCAGTCATCCTTGAAGGATGCCAGCTCACTGGTGCTTGCCCAGAGGGGACCACGACCGACTGGATGCTGAGGCCAGAAATTACCGAGGTTGTGAAAGTCAGGTCACAAGGTGCTTCTCTGAGCCAGCCAGGGGGCCTAGAGCCCAGCCCTGCCGGCCCTTGCAGGAGGGACCTGGTCTGAGGCCCACGCTGTTCCCTCCCCTCTACTGGGGTCACCACAGCTGGCCCCTGTGCTGTCCGCCTGCACCACCACCCAGGATCCCCGAGACCATGGGTGTAGGGGAGCCCCTCCCGGGGCTGGACTCCTCCTCCCCCTGCTGCACACAGCAGCCCACTCCTGCATGGACGATCCTCCACATGTAAAGAACATGAGACTTCCTGGAACACACCAAGAAATGGGGCCTTTCCTAGTCCCAGAAAGCCTGGATTCTCTCTCAGCTGCGATGAAAGAAACGCTGTACTTAAGAAATGCATCTCTGATTCCAATGAAATCTTCCTCAATCTACATTGCTCAGGGTTTTGTAAGCATCATATATGTACCACTCATCTCAGTAAACATATACATGTTATTTTCTCCTTATTGGTTGCATTCAACGCTGCTTTGCATTAGCTCCTGTTTTGCAGCAGGTGGATAGACATCCTTATAGGCTAAGGAGTGTTCCCTCAAGTGCCCACCTGACACCATACAGAGTATTGTAATACTATTGACTATGTTCCTGTGCTGTACTTTACATCCCCATGACTGCTTTGTACCTGTGCCAAGAACTTTAAATCTGAAGACTTGTGTCTTTTGGTTCTGATAATTTCTTATATTATCCTATATAATAAAGAGGTAATATGAAAATTAACCTTCATGCCCTCACAAGATAGCCACCTACGACCAGGCCGGCAGCGGGGTTAGTGAGGGATGACCAAACGACTGAACAGCGGGCTGCGTGGGGTGACCAGGCCGGCAGGGGGCAATGAGGGGTGATCAGGCTGGTGGGGGGGGGGGGCAGTAAGGGGTGACCAGGCAGGCAGGCAGGTAAGTGATTAGGGGCCCGCGGTCCAGGATTGGAAAGGGTGCAGGCTGGGCTGAGGGGACCCCCCCATCCACGCACGAATTTCGTGCACTGGGCCTCTCATTGCTTTAATAATATCCACACCTCAGTTTTTACTTTTTTTTTTTTTAAATTTTCTTTTATTGCTTAAAGTATTACAAAGAGTAGTATATATGTTTCCTTTTTTTTCCTCCCTTGACCTTCCCCAGGCCACCCCTACCCTCCAGTGTCTTGTGTCCATTGGTTATGCTTATATGCATGCATACAAGTCCTTCAGTTGATCTTTTACACCCCCCTCCCCCAACCCTCCCCGACCTTCCCGCTGTAGTTTGACAGTCTGTTCGATGCTGCTCTGCCTCTGTATCTACTTTTGTTCATCAGTTTATAATGGTCTTTATTATCCATAAATGAGTGAGATCATGTGGTATTTTTCTTCCATTGACTGGCTTATTTCACTTAGCATAATGCTCTCCAGTTCCATCCATGCTGTTGCAAAAGGCAAGAGTTCCTTCTTTTTTACAGCAGCATAGTATTCCATTGTGTAGATGTACCACAGTTTTCTAATCCATTCATCTGTTGATGGGCACTTAGGCTGTTTCCAAATCTTAGCTATGGTAAATTGTGCTGCTATGAACATAGGGATGCATATACCCTTTCTGATTGGTGTTTCTGGTTTCTTAGGATATATTCCTAGAAGTGGGATCACTGGGTCAAATGGGAGTTCCATTTTTCACTTTTTGAGGAAACTCCATACTGTCTTCCATAATGGCTCCACCAGTCTGCATTCCCACCAGCAGTGCACGAGTGTTCCTTTTTCTCCACATCCTCTCCAGCACTTGTCATTTGTTGATGATAGCCATTCTGACAGGTGTGAGATGGTACCTCATTGTTGTTTTGATTTGCATCTCTCGGATGATTAGTGACTTTGGGCATGTTTTCATATGTCTCTTGGCTTTCTGAATGTCCTCTTTTGAAAAGTGTCTATTTAGGTCCTTTGCCCATTTTTTGATTGGATTGTTTATCTTCTTTTTGTTAAGTTGTATGAGTTCCCTATAAATGTTGGATATTAAACCCTTATCAGTGATAACATTGGCAAATATGTTCTCCCATGCGGTGGGCTTTCTTGTTGTTTTGTTGATGGTTTCTTTTGCTGTGCAGAAGCTTTTTATTTTGATGTAGTCCCATTTGTCTTTTTCTTTTAGTTTCCAATGCCGTAGGAGCTGTATCAGTGAAGAAATTTCTTTGGCATATGTCTGAGATTTTCTTGCCTTTGGATTCTTCTATTATTTTTATGGTTTCCCATCTTACATTTAAGTCCTTTATCCATTTTGAGTTTATTTTTGTGTATGGTGTAAGTTGGTGGTCTAGATTCATTTTATTTGTCCAATTTTCCCAACACCATTTATTGAAGAGACTGTCTTGACTCCATTGTATGTTCTTGCCTCCTTTGTCAAATATTAATTGAGCATATTGGTTTGGGCCGATTTCTGGGCTCTCTATTCTATTTCATTGATCTATATGTCTGTTCCTGTGCCAGTACCAGGCAGTTTTGAGAACAGTGGCTTTGTAATACAGCTTGATATCTGGTATTGAGATCCCACCTACTTTGTTCTTCTTTCTCAGGATCGCTGCAGCTATTCGGGGTCTTTTCATTTTATTTTATTCCAGATGAATTTTTGGAGAGTTCTTTCTAGGTCTGTGAAATATGCCGTTGGTATTTTAATGGGAAGTGTGTTGAATTTATAGATTGCTTTGGGTAGTATGGACATTTTAATGATGTTGATTCTACCAATCCAAGAACATGGTATGTTCTTCCATCTGTTTATGTCTTCCTCTATCTCTTTTTTCAACGTCCTATAGTTTTCTGAGTAGAGGTCTTTGACCTCTTTTTTTTTTTTTTTCTTTGACCTCTTTAGTTAAGTTTATTCCTAGGTAGATTAATTTTTTTGGTGCGATGGTAAATGGGATTGTTTTTTTAGTCTCTCTTTCTGTAAGTTCACTATTGGTGTATAGAAATGCCATAGATTTCTTGGCGTTAATTTTGTATCCTGCTACATTGCCGAGTTCATTTATTAAGTCTAATAGTTTTTTGATGGAGTCTATAGGGTTTTTTATGTACAATATCATGTCATTTGCGAATAAGGAAAGTTTTACTTCTTCTTTTCCAATTTGGATGCCTTTTATTTCTTCTTCTTGTCTAATTGCAATGGCTAATACTTCCAGAACTATGTCGAACAGGAGTGGTGAGAGTGGGCATCCCTGTCTTGCTCCTGTTCTTAGGGGAAATGGTTTTAGTTTTTGCCTCTTGAGTGTGATGTTGGCTGTGGGTTTGCCATATATGGCTTTTATTATGTTGAGGTATGATCCTTCTATTTCCACCTTGCTGAGAGTTTTTTATCAAAAATGGGTGTTGGATTTTGTCAAACGCTTTTTCTGCATCAATTGATATGACTATGTGGTTTTTATCTCTCAATTTGTTTATGTGATGTATCACGTTTATTGATTTGCGGATATTGTACCATCCTTGCATCCCTGGGATGAATCCTACTTGGTTATGGTGTATGATCTTTTTGATGTACTGCTGGATATGATTTGCTAGGATTTTGTTGAGGATTTTGGCATCTATGTTCATGAGGGATATTGGCCTGTAATTCTCTTTCATTGTGTTGTCTTTACCTGGTTTTGGTATTAGGGTGATGCTGGCTTCATAGAATGAGCTTGGAAGTGTTCTTTCCTCTTGAATTTTTTGGAATAGTCTGAGGAGGATAGGTTTTAGTTCTTCCTTGAATATTTGGTAAAACTCCCCTGTGAAGCCATCTGGCCCCGGGCTTTTGTTTGCTGGAAGCTTTTTGATGACTGCTTCAATTTCTTCCATAGTTATTGGCCTGTTGAGATTTTTAGATTCTTTCTGATTGAGTTTTGGAATGTTGTATTTTTCTAGGAATATGTCCATTTCCTCCAGGTTGTCTAATTTGTTGGAGTAGAGTTGTCCACAGTATTTTTTAACAATCATTTGTATTTCTGTCAGATCTGTTGTTATTTCGCCTCTATCATTTCTGATTTTGTTTATTTGGGTCCTCTCTCTTTGCTTCTTGGTGAGCCTGGCTAGAGGTTCATCAATCTTGTTTATCCTTTCAAAGAACCAGCTCTTGGTTTTGTTGATCTTTTGTATTGTTTTTTTGGTCTCTATGTCATTTATTTCTGCTCGAATCTTTATTATCTCCTTCCTTCTGCTCACTCTGGGGTTTTCTTGTTGCTCTTTTTCTAATTTTTTGAGATGTAGATTTAGATGATTTACTACCATTTTTTCTTATTTGTTGAGATAGGCCTATAGAGCTATAAACTTCCCTCTCAGGACTGCTTTCATTGTGTCTCATAGGTTTTGGATTGTTGTGTTTTCATTGTCATTAGTTTCCAGGATGTTTTTAATTTCTTCTTTGATGTCATCGGTAACCCAATCAATATTTAATAACATGCTATTCAGCTTCCAAGTGTTTGAGTATTTTGAGTTGTTTTTATTGTAGTTTATTTCTAATATTATGCCCTTGTGGTCTGAGAAGATGCTTGGTATGATTTCAACCTTCTTGAATTTGGGGAGACTTTGTTTGTGACCCAATATGTGGTCTATTTTTGAATATGTCCCATGAGCACTTGAGTAGAATGTATATTTCGTGGTTTTGGGATGAAATGTTCTGAAGATGTCTATTAGGTCCATCTGATGTAGTGAGTCATTTAGGATTGCTGTTTCTTTGCTGATTTTTAGTCTAGAGGATTTATCCAGTGATGTCAGTGGTGTATTAAAGTCCCCTACTATGATTGTATTGTTGTCTATCTCTCCCTTGATATCTTCCAGGAGTTTTTTTTATGTATTTGGGTGCTCCTGCATTGGGTGCATATATGTTTACCAGAGTTATATCCTCTTGTTGTATTGATCCCTTTAGTATTATGAAGTGGCCTTCCTTATCTCTTGTTATGGCCTTCACTTTGAGGTCTATTTTGTCCGATATAAGTATTGCTACCCCAGCTTTTTTTTTTTTTCATTTCCATTTGCCTGAAAGATATTTTTCCATCCCTTCACTTTCAGTCTGTGTGAGTCCCTTCTTCTGAGGTGGGTCTCTTGTAGACAGCAAATGTATGGGTCATGTTTTTTTATCCATTTAGCCACTCGATGTCGTTTGATTGGAGCATTTAGTCCATTTACGTTTAAAGTTATTATTGAAAGGTACTTGTTTGTAGCCATTTCTATTTTTTTGTGGCTGTTTTCTTTCTGATCTTTTTATTTCTTCTTTTTAACTCCAGTCCCTTTATCATTTCTTGCATTGCTGGCTTGGTGGTGATGAACTCCCTTAGCCTTTTTTTGTCTGTGAAGCTTCTTATTTCCCCTTCAATTTTGAATGATAGCCTTGCTGGATAGAGCATTCTTGGATTCAGTCCTTTGCTTTGCAGCACTTTGTAAATTTCCGTCCATTCTTTTCTGGCCTGATGTGTTTCTGTTGAGAAATCATTTGATAATCTAATGGGAGATCCCTTGTATGTAACTTTCCGTCTCTCTCTTGCAGCCTTTAAGATTCTCTCTTTGTCGTGAACATTTGCCATGGTAATTATGATGTGTCTTGGTGTGGGTCTTTTCGGGTTCACCTTGTTTGGGACTCTCTGTGCTTGTGTGACTTTTTTCTTCCCCACCTCAGGGAAGTTTTCTGATATTATTTCTTCAAATAGGTTTTCTAAGTCTTGTTCCTCTTTCTGTTGTTCTGGCACCCCTATTATTCATATGTTGTTTCGTTTCATGTTGTCCCATAGCTCCCTTAGGCTCTCTTCCTGTCTTTTAGTTTTTTTCTCCAATTGCTGTTCAGTTTGGGTGTGTTTTATTTCCCTGTCTTTTAATTCTCTAATTCGGTCCTTCGCTTCTCCTAGTCTACTGTTGAAACTTTCAATGGTGTTTTTTATTGCAGCTATATCACTCTTCATTTCTTCTTGGTTCTTACATAATCTATTGATTTTTTTTCATCTGTTTCTTCTTGCTTCTTGCATAAGTTGTTGATTTTTTCCTCCATCCGGTTTATGCATTCTAGGACCCTTAATCTGAATTCTTTTTCTGTCATGCTGCATGCCTCTGTTTCACTTAGCTGCTTTTCTGGCGAGTTTTCCTTTCTTTCCTTTGGGGGTTTCTTTGTCTACCCATGTTTGATCTCACCGACATATCTAGATGTTGAGTCGTTCAGGGGCTGCTCCTTGGGTGGCAGTGGCTCCTCAGGCTGTGGTTGCTCCTCTGGTGGTTGTAGCAGCTGCTCCTCAGTTGGCAGGAGCTCCTGTGGTGGGTGCTGTTCAACGCTGTGGTGGCTCCTCTGGCTGGTGGGGGGAGGCTTCACACACTGCTGGTGTTCCTCAGACAGAGGATGTGCTGATCACGAGGCTGCTGTTCCTTGGATGGGGCAGGCTACACACGCAGCTGCTACTCCTTGAGGCGGACTGCTCACGTGGCTGCTGATCCTTTAATGGGGCTGGCTGCACACTGCTGTTGTTCCTCTGATGTGGTGGGCTGCTTGTGGGGCTACTGCTCCTAGGACCAGCTGCTGCTCATTGGACAGGTGCAGGCTGTTGTGGCTCTGCTCCTCGGACCGGTGAGTGCTGCTTAGAGCTGCCACTCCTCGGATGTGGGCGGTCTGCTCGTGTGGTTGCTGTTCCTCGGACTGGGGTGGGCTGCCACTGCTCCTCGAATGGGGGCGGGCTGCTCACATAGCTGCTGTTCCTCGGATTGGGCAGGCTGCTTGTGCGGCTGCTGCTGCTTGGGCGAGGGCAAGATGCTTGTGCAGCTGCTGCTCCTCGGACTAGTGCAGGGTGCGGGCTGTGCGCAGCTGCTGCTCCTCGGACAGGTTGGACTGCTCGTGTGGTTGTTACTCTTCGGTTGGGGAAGCGGGCTGCTCACACAGCTGCTGCTCTTTGGACAGGGGCAGGCCACATGAGGCTGCTGCTCTTAGGCTCGAGGCAGGCTGCTCCTCTCATGCTCCTTTATTTGTGTTTACAGAAGAGTCAATTTGTGATTCAACCCCTTGGGTGGCAATGTTTCTGGATTGACCTCCGGGTCTATAGGTCCTCTCTAGCTAGTGATCAGATTTTGTTTTCCCTGTGGCACTTAATACTGGTTTGGGGGAATGAGCTGCCTCAGAGCTGGTTCTCTGATGATTATTCCCCGCTCTGATCCCCAGGTTCTACAAAAACAACTTTCCCCTGCAGTTTCTTAGAGTGTCCCCAATTGGGTGATCCTATGTATTGGGCTTAGTAATCAAAAGCAAGGACTTAAAGAGGAGAGAGAGAGAGAGAGAGAGAGAGAAGAGCCAGAGTAAGTGCGTGAACCCCAGCTCTGCGGCGCAAGTCTGTGTGGTCTTTTTTCCCCTTGGGTCTAAGCAGCCGGCACACTGTTAACATTTTTAGGCTGCCCTTTTGCGCCCAGTTCAGGTTGCTTTTTAGAGTTCCCTTCTGTTAGCAGCCCTGCAGATCCCCTTCCACATTGGCGGATCATGCCAGCCCCAGCAGCCGGAGACTTTTCTGGGCCCAGACTTTCCTGGATCCTCCAGCTCCCGTGTTTCTCTGTCCTGCCCGGACCACAGACCTCACCTTATCCCAGGCGAAATCTGGCCTTTCCGTGCGGGGGTGCAGAGCTCCTCCGAATCCTTGCACTCGGTGTTCCCAGGTTCGCAGCTGTTCGCTGGGCGTTGTTGTTGTAGATTCCCGGGATTTTCAGGCTTCTGACAACATCCACTCTCCCCTTCAAGATGGCCGGGTCTCCGCGTCAGAGCCGGTCGCTCCGGGAGGAACCCCAGCAGCAGTGAGGCTGCCCCGTCAGGGGAACCCCATCCGGCAGTCCCCCACAGTCCCCTGGAGTACAGCTGTCCCTCAACTCACAAACACACACTCCCCGTGCGACCACACCCTCTCCCTTCGTTCTCTCACTCACGCACTATCTTGCAGTCGGCCTTCCCGTTGCAGCCATCTTCCTTCCTGCACGCCCCCCCCCCTCCCCCCCAGTTTCTTTACACTCTCTTTCTGGAACACTTGTTGGTTAGATGTTGGATTTGGGGATTATTGATGTTCTAACTCTATTATTTCCAATATATATATTTTTTTATCTCTTGGCCTTTTTCCTCAGCTCTATCTTCCAGCTTCTCTGTTGACTTTCTTTTAAAAAAATATCTTTATTGATTTCAGAGAGGAAGGGAGAGGGAGAGGGAGAGAGAAACATCAATGATGAGAAAGAATCACTGATTGGCTGTCTCCTGCATGCCCCACACTGGGGATCAGCACGCAGCCCAGGCATGTGCCCTGACCGAGAATTGAACCCTGGGCTGGTTCACAGGTCAGGCTCAGATATTGGCTTGTTTCAATGTCAGCGCTCTCTTTAAAGTTTCTTATTCTCATTTTTCCCCTTTTCCTGGCACCCTGCCCCTGTGTTACGAATGCAATTTCTTTGGATCTCCAAGGATATTATTTAGAGTCTTGTTTGAAGTTCTGTTCTGTTTCCTGTAATATGTCAGATCACTTGATTGTTTCTATTTTGGAAAAAAAAAGTTTCTTATAAATTCAGAAGCATTGTATGTGTTTATGTAATTGGAAAGTGGGTTCGGAAAATGAAAATGGAAAAAATCACATCCTCCTCACCTGGAGATTAGCACTGTTACTATCTACATGCACATCTTTGCAGAATGCACATATATGCACATGTATGACATAGGTATGTCAGTGTGTTTGCAAACACACTGTATATATTTTTTAAAAATACATTTTATTGATTTTTTACAGAGAGGAAGGGAGGGGGATAGAGAGTTAGAAACATCGATGAGAGAGAAACATTGATCAGCTGCCTTCTGCACACCCCCTACTGGGGATGTGCCCACAACCAAGGTACATGCCCTTGACTGGAATCGAACCTGGGACCCTTCAGTCCGCAGGCCGACGCTCTATCCACTGAGCCAAACCGGTTAGGGCCACACTGTATATTTTTAAACAACATAGGATTGTAAGTACCTACGGTTTCCTGGTCCCCTGTTTCTTGTTTCTTCTGCTTTTTCTCCTTCATATTCCTGGTTGCCCAGAAATGCTTACTTGTTCTTTGTGGACCTTCAAGCTAAGAAGGAGGCAATGCCCTGGCCTGTGTTTCTCAGTGGTTGGAGCATTGGCCCTCGGACCGAAGGGTCATGGGTTAGATTCTCAGTCAAGGGCACGTACCTTGGTTGTGGGTTTGCTCCCGACCCCAGGAGGCAACCAATTGATGTCTCTCTCTCTCTCTCTCTCTCTCTCTCTCCTCTCCTTCTTCTCTCCCTTACACTCTGTCTGAAAAATAATGGAAAAAATATCCTTGGGTGAGGATTAAAAATAAACTTAAAAAGAAGGAGGCAATGGCTCATTGAGAGTGGTCCTTGTATTTCCTGCCAAAGCTCATCCATGTTGGGTTGTACTTTATTTTTTATTTTTATTTTTAAAATATTTTATTGATTTTTCTAGAGAGAGAGGAAGGGAGAGGGGGAGAGAAAGAAAGAGGAACATCAATGTGAGAGCAGAATATGGATCGGGGGCCTCCTACATGGCCCCACCTGGGGCTTGAGCCCCCAAACCGGGGCAGCTGCCGAGACTGGGAATCGAACCTGCAACCCCACGGTGAATGGGATGACGCCCAACCAACTGAGCTACATTTGCACTTTAGGATGAGCAGGAGGGGAGACCCATGGGCTTAAATGAGACAAGCTTTGCACTAGGAATTATCTGGATCTAGAGAAATGGCACCCACAGACACAGGCTTGCAGTCAGACCCACTTCTCTGATGGTCTGTGACCTGCTCTCACAGGCCCGCATGTGCGGCCAGTAAGGAACCAGCTGTGTGCGGCCAGGGAGCCGCGGGTGGCTTACTCTCGGGGCATCAGCCAGCAGCAGCCGCTCCTCTGAGAGCCCTGGATGCTAGGATGCAGAGCAGATAACCTTACTGCATGTTCACTTTTCATAAAACATTGATCACTCATTCCATTTTATAGCATGTAGACACCCTCATTCTTTTCTTTTTAAACCAGTTATTTTATTTATTTGGTTAGTTTTATTAATCCTCACCCGAGAATATTTTTTCCATTGATTTTTAGAGAGAGTGGAAGGGATGACTGGAGGGGGAGAGAGAGAGAAACATTGATGAGAAAGACACATCGATTGGTTACCACACACACACACACACACACACACACACCCATACACACACACTCACGGGGGCCAGGTATGTGCCCTCGACCGGGAATCAAACCAGTGACTCTTCAGTGCATAGGCTGATGCTCTACCCACCCCAGTGGCCAAACCCTCTCCTCACCGCCCCCCCCTTTTTTTCTGGAGCAAGTTGTTGATGATAAGGTTGTTCCAAGTGTTTTGCACAGTCGCGCCCCCCCCCCCCCCCCCCCCAGCATGGAGGTGGTTTCTGTGAGTCGCTTCCTGACTTCCCTCCTGCTGGCAGCCGCCTGCCTCCTTCAGCTGATTATTAACACCAGGCCCATCCCTGAGGTCGGTGCCGCCGGCGGTTAATATCTCCACACCCTACGATATAAACCTGTCAGGGGGAGTCATGCGCTGGTTTATGGCAAGGCCTTTTTGAGCCATAGGTTAATATATTAATGACGACTGTGGCTGCTACCCCACATTAAACAACGGCTGTGAATGATGGGGAGACAAACACCCGAGTCCCCGGCAGGGCGCGAGATTGATGGGAATGGATTACTCTGCCAAGAGAACGCAAAAATATTACAACCTTTTATTCCCCTGCAGCGTGGACGGGTGTGTATTCATTTCTACGTTATTACAAAAAACCCTGCTTGCAAAGATTCTGAGCTAAAAACACACTAAATCATCATGTTAATTACATCGAAACGGCACACTGAGACTCTGTGGCTAATCTAGTTTAAACTTGGCCTCTTCAGCTCATCCAATATTTTATTTCTATCCAGGTCATATTAGTCAACTGGGCACGAGCAGCTGCATTTATTTATCTTATTAGTTTATTTTGGCCAAGTAGTAAATTATGATAGAATTATAATAATTCCTCCCTTTGTATACATCTCAATCCCATACGCACTTGACCTTTTAAGATGTGGTGGAAACACGATATAAATATAGCCATGCCCACGCGCCTTCCACTTTTCCAGGAGCGTAAGCGGCTCAGAACATTCTGGCCTCTTTTCTCTCCGAACCACTCCCACCCAGTGTATTCTCTGTGGCATCACCTCTATGTGCATATAGATACAAAGAGAGTCGTCCATAGTAGGACGATGCACGTTAAAGCTAAAAAACAAAACAAAAACAGAAAACCCCAAGAGGGCGGGCCGATGGGCTCTCCCACTGTCCCGAATCACCGACTCCTGCCTCCCTCCCGCGCATCCCCCGTGGCCGCACCAGGTGAGGACCAGCTGCGGGATGTGAGCGGCTGGGTCAAGGGCGAGCCTCCCCCGGAAACCCCCACCCCCACCCCGCCGGCCAGAGTCATTATTCGGACATTTGTCACCGTGCGGGCTCCGGCCCTGAGCTTCACAGGTCCAGAGGCTCGGCTTGAGCAGCAGACCTCGAGCAAACCCTCTGGCCCAGGTCGCAGTAGCCACGTGCAGGGCGCGGACCACACTGTGGGTGTGTCCATGCCCAGGCGGCCCCGCGGCGACGGGGGAGGAAGCTTCGATGCCATCAGGTCAGGGGCTGCTGAGAGTAAGGGCTTTCGGGAAGGGACACGATGCCAAGCAGGGGGTGTCCCACGTAGGGCAGCGTAGCCTCCAGCCCCGAGTGCCCAGGCCCACTCCGCAGCCTCCGTGCCTGTCGCGATGGGACGGTGCGGTGTGCGTAGGGGGCCTGCGGGCGGCCCGGCAACTCACCCCAAGCTTCACTCTCATCACTTGGCCCCGCATTCAGTTAGCTTGGAGTTGCCTTTCTGGAAGATCCCCCCATCTCCCCCTCCCGGCCTCGGCGACCCAACCGGAGGATCCACACGCAGGTGCAGACACAGCGCAGCCGCACAAGCCCCCACCCGCCCCCCCAGCGCGAACGGAGGCAGGGAGGCACCCGGCCTCCAGCCTTCCCCGAGGAGCCGCTGTGTGCTCCTCTCCTCCCGTCAGCTGTGCACAGATTGCACTGTTGACTAGTAGCTCTGAAATCCCATCGCCCTGGTTCCCAAGCCCACAGGAAGCTCTCGCTCTAACAGCCGTCGTTACGAGGCAGGTAGACATGTCCTAATTCGTCATTATCGGTAAGACTTTTAACTAGCGCGACCTCAGAGCTGTGCCATCTCGGGCCGCGCGGTGAATCGCAGAGGAATCACAGAAGAAATGTCCTGTATTGAAAAACGACAGACAGATGGTCCTTTCATTCCCTAACGCTTTATCCTTTATCGTGGAAAACTTTACAATATGCAAAAGTACAGACGACCGTATAATTAACCCCATGTGCCCACCGCTCAGCTCAGAAATAGAACCCACCTTCGCTCATCCCTCCCAAACCTTCATCGCTCCCACCAGATTAGTTTGAGCAAAAATCTGACATCCTATTCTTTTACCCTGGAAATAGTTCAGTCTCTTACACAGAGATATTTTGGCAAAAATTTTTGTTGTGGTATAATACACATAATGTCAATTCACCATTTTAATAAAGTTACTATTTATTTATTTTTGTTAATCCTCACCCGAGGATATTTTTTCTTTTTCTAAAAATATATTTTTATTGATTTCAGAGATTAAGGGAAAGGAAGAGAGAGATAGAAACATCAATGATGAGAATCATTGATCTGCTGCCTCCTGCACGCCCCCCATTGGGGATCCAGCCCGCAACCAGGGCATGTGCCCTGACTGGGAATTGAACCGTGACCTCCTGGTTCATAGGTCGACGCTCAACCACTGAGCCGCGCCGGCCCGCGGGGCTGGAGGATATTTTTTCCCATTGATTTTTAGAGAGGGTGGAAGGGAGGGAGAGAAAGGGGAGAGAAACATCAAGGTGAGAGAGACACACTGATTGGTTGCCTCCCATACCTGGCCCAACCAGGGCGGAGGATTGAACCTGCAACCCAGGTACGTGACCTTGACAGGGAATCAAACCCAAGACCCTTCTGTGATTGGGCTGGTGCTCTAACGGCTGAACACACTGGACAGGGCGCCATTTTAATAGTTTGTAAGTGTCCAGTTCGGCGGCATTAAGTACATTCACACTATTGGGCAACCATCACCACCATCATCTCCAGCACTTTCTCATCTTCCCCAACTGAAGCTCCATTCCATTGAACACCCCCGCCCCCATCCCAGCCCAGGTCTCTGGAGCTTCCCATGATGGGCCCCCCGGGACTGGTCCTCTTGTGTCTGGCTTATTTCACTTACAATAGTGCCTCCAGGTTTACAGAGATATAAGGCTCAAGACTGGCTGAAATCGTGCAGCAGCTCTTACAGTCACCTCTCCTTTCAGAAGGAGCAGGGAAAGAGCCAGAGGCCGCGGGAGTGTCCCTTTTGGTCGCCTGGGGCAGGAGGGGCCTGCTCTCACTGGAGGTTCAGAGCAGCTCAGGCTGAGAGCACTTGATGGAGAAGAGGGGAGGGTGCTGGGGACACCTGCAGGGCTCTCAGTTACGGCTGCTGGTCCCCTCCCTGCCTGTGACTGCGGGACCTGACGTGTTAGAGAAGCCGGCACCCTCCTGCTCCTGGTTCCGCTCCCACTGCTCAATGCTCCCAGCGGCAGTGACCTCCTCTACTCGGCAGGGGCCGGACAGACCGCCCAGGTGAGGGGTCAGGGGCACGGGACCTGCTGGGGTGAGACAGCGCCCCCTGTGAGGGCCCCTAACCTGCCACATCAGGGGACACAGGGAGCCGGGCCTGGGGTGGCCACTTGCAGGGGCGGAAACGCAGGACTTGAGACCGCTCGGCCTCGCAGGGTTCACAGGCTGCCTCCAGGGGAAGAGCGCCCCTGAAGTGGCCGTAGTTGGGGGTCACCCCAAGCACAAGACCCCGAGCTCCTAAGCGGGGCAGGGCTGTCAGGGCTTCGGCTCTGTGTGGTGGTCGGCTGCGCCTCTTGTCTGTGTCCAGCCTGTCACTCACTGCGGGGGCCGCTTCGCAGCTGTCAGCTGAGCAGAGAACCCCCTTCCAGACGGGCTGAGCCGCCCTGTTTCAGCCACTGGCGTCGTGGTCAGCCCCGTGTCCCCTGTGAGGCGCCAGCGGGGCTGGGCCTGCGGGCTCCGTGCTGGGTGCTGCTGGTGGGCAGCGCCGAGGATGGGGAGGCAAGGCTGGTGGACTACTGCGCGACACTAGAGAGAAAGACAGAGGCTGTAGAAGTCTCTTCACCCCCAAAAAGGCCAGTGGTCACCTTCCTCAGGATGCAAGGAAGGACAGCGGTGTCCCGACTGTGTCCGCGGGCAAGCCCCGCCCTCTGCTGGCTTGCGGTCACTAACCAACGGGCGGATGTCGCTTTGATTCTGTGACTGCATCAGGGAAGAGCTGGCTCGGGGATGGCTGCGGTGGGCGCCCGCCGGGTTCATGGCCATGTCCCTCCCCTGCCGTCCTCCTCTCGCGTGCGCCCTCGGGAGCAGCTCTGCGCCAGCCGCGGTGGCACTTCAGAGAACGGTTCCTGCCCCTGCCTCTTGGCCGGACTTGGTTAGCCAGGAATGCAACCTCCGTAGTTGCTAATCTGGCTTTTTCTTACCCTCGTTTTGGGAAGAGAGAGACCTAGTTGAACAAACGCAGCCGGCCACGGTGGCCTGCGCCTTCCCCTGCGTCCGAAATCACCCTCCGTCCCGCTGCACAGACCCACCTACTGCTGCTCCCGGGACAGGCGGGAGGTGGGAGGTCTACGGTGTTAGACGTGTGCTTATCTACTTGCTTACAGGCACCCGTGCTCTTCGCCACCCCAGCCTGCCATGTGTGATTGTCACAGGCCTAAGAGGGTTTAACCGAACTTGAATTTAATTAGAGGAGAACATCGGTGATTTCGGATAAAGCATATCCCTCCTAATTTTGAAAATTAATTTGATTTATTCCCACTTGGATTTCTAGTGCTTCTGAAGCAAATCTTCCAGAAAACAAACAGTGTGTGATTTCTTTTCTTTTCTTTTTTGTTGTTAATCCTCGCGTGAGGGTATTTTTCCATTGATTTTTAGGGAGAGTGGAAGAGAGAGGAAAAGATAGAAACATCAATGAGAGAGAAACACATCGATTGGTTGCTAAGCCAGGCAGACATCCTGCAGGAAGAATCAGGTGTACACCCGAGTGTTCCCTGCTTCCAGCTGCCTGTGAAGAGAGGCTGATGACTCAGCTCAGGTGTTGGAGTTGATTACCAAGATGAACTATGGAATCCAATTCCCCGAGCTCTTCAAGGTCACACACACTCACACACTCTCACACACCCACACTCACACACACACACACACACACACACACTCTCACACACACACACACACATACTCACACACTCACACACTCTCTTACACACACTCACACACTCTCACACACCCACACTCACACACTCACACACCCCCACACACACTCTCACACATGCACACACTCACACACACACTCACACACTCTCACACACCCACACTCACACACTCACACACACACACACTCTCACACACACACACACATACACACTCACACACTCTCTTACACACACTCACACACTCTCACACACCCACACTCACACACCCACACACACACTCTCACACATGCACACACTCACACCCACACTCACACACTCTCACACACCCACACTCGCACACACACACACACACACTCTCTCACACACACACACATACTCACACACTCACACACTCTCACACACACTCTCTTACACACACTCACACACTCTCACACACCCACACTCACACACTCACACACCCACACACACACTCTCACACATGCACACACTCACACACACACTCACACACTCACACTCTCTCACACACACTCTCTTACACATACTCACACTCACACACATTTTCTTACACACACACACTCTCTCACACACAAACACACTCTCACACACACTCTCACATGCATACACTCTCTCCCACTCTTACATACACACACACACACACACCTGAAGGCAGAAGGCTGGGTAAGGTTTCAGCCTTTAATTTTTATTTTTTTAAATGTTTTTATTGACTTTAGAGAGAGAGGAAGGAAGAGGGAGGGAGAGAGAGCAACATCAATGTGAGAGAAACATCAGTTGGCTGCCTCCTGCACGCCCCACCCTCATCATGGATCCAGCCCGAAACTGGTGGGAATCAAACTGGTGGATGGCCTTTTGGTGCACAGGACAACACAATGCTCAGCCAGCTGAGCCACACCAGCCATGGACCAGCCTTTAACTTTGAAAACAGCCCAGTGAAGAAACTAAAATGCATATTTTAGTGATAAAGTTATAGGACAGTGTGGGGAAGCACGGGGCTTGGTTGGAAGGTCTGTGAGGAGGATTCTCCGAGAGGTCGGGGCCTCTGGGGGACCTTGCTGAAGGCAGCAGCCCCTGCCTTGACTTTTCCAAACAAGTTCAATCCCCCAGTGTTTTACTGGAATCTCTATGTTTAGTCTTAAAGACCCGACCTTGAAGAAGCATATACTTTCTCAAGGATGCTCACCCTGCTGATTGCGTCCAGAGGCTAATTTTAGTTCAAGCTGTTGTGACAATAAAAGCCTAAGGAGGCAGGCAAACGGGGCTGTTTGGTTCCTATAGCCAAACAGTCCCTTGGCCCTCTCTTTCACAGAAACATGTGTCAGAGTCATGCATTCATCCATCGTTCAGGGTCTGCCGGTCAGTCCCGGCAGGACAGGTATTGAAGAGAAGAGCAACTATCCTGTCACTGTCGACAGTGTAGACAGTGGGTATCATTAGCCATGCACTTCATTCTCAATTCAGGCAGAATCGTTATTTGCCTATATTGCAACTATAGCTCTATAGTTTCAGACTATACTGTAATAAAATATAGTATAATCCAATCCAATTAATACAATATAATGTAACGTAATGTCGTATAGCATGTACTACACTGCAATGTAATACAGATGGGCAACACAGTGCAACACAACTCTAGACACCCTAACTGCCCAAGATTCGGGAAGCCACACAATGTAACATCATCTCCTGTAACACCACCTGCTCTCTGCCCCTCCCAGCTCCTTTCTTTCCTTTTTAAAATAGATATATTTTAAATTTATCTTTATTGTTGAAAGTAGTACAATGTCCCCCTCTCCCCTGCTGACCCCCCAGGTGAACCCCGCACAGTGGGCAGGTCTAGGGCAGGGGCTCCCAGAACAGCCACGGGGGTCAGACTCCGGGGTCATGGTTGATGCCACCAGCACAGTCTTTACACTGGAAAAATGGAAACAGCCACAAAAGCAGCCTTAGGCTGGGCCATGGAACTGCACAGTCTTGACAATGAAAAAAATAATGTTAGGGCTTCCTCAGAAAAACGACCACAAACATGTTTTTCAAATAGGCAGTTTTCACCGTGGCACGACGAGCAGTGATCAAGACAGCCTGCAAGCATAGAAACACCGTCACTCCAGGGCACAGACGGTGCTGTGGGAGCGTGAGCATTCACAGGCTGTGGGGCTGTTGTCCCCACACTCCCTGACGTCACCCCCACACACTGCCTCTGCCTGCGGCGCCTGCACTGTGCGCGCAGGGCCGCCAGGGGGCCTCATGCAGAGGAGGCCAGGCAGGGCATGCTGGGGGCAGGGGGAGAGCACTGGCCGCTGGAAACCGGAAGAACACCTGAACCCCCCTCTTCACTGAAGGGCCATAAATCAAGACACAATCCTGAATCCACACGCAGTCCTTTTGTGCAATGAGTTGATATCAAATATATTACTGAAAAGACAATTACCTTAAAATCTACCACAGTTAGGAATATATCGGAGCTCTTAAATTATAATTTAATTTTACAACAGTAAAAAAATAAACACTTTTACTGTTTATGTCCCCCCCCCCCCCTTTGAGCTTCACCTTTTATCCTCACACATAGAAAGAAAAAGAGGACTGTTATACACTTACAGCCCACGCAGCTCCAAAATTTCCTAAACATATAAAAAGCGACTTTGATGAGCTAGAGAAAGGGAGTTTTCTCATTTTTTTTAGTAAGTGAGACCAGCAGTCACAGGGCTAATTCCGGCTTGGCAGGGACCGCTTCTGCAGGCCGTCTCCCTTAGAGGAGGCGTTCTGTGGAGGGGGCGGGGAGCTGCTAGACATGGGGGTCTCCAGCTGCATATTGGAGTTTTTATTCAGTCTGCTCAGAGGGGCACGGTGCATATCCATGTTTGTCTCTGTCTCCGTCGCTATAACAATAGCTACAACTCTGTCTGCCTCCACTACACCATAGCCATCTCTCTCTCCCCTGAGATGGCTCTGCAGAGCTCGGGACTTGGAGCAGAGACCTGAGCGTGGGACTGCCTCTCCCAGCCAGGGTGCTCCGCCATGTACTGGCTGTGCGACCCTGGCGTGTCATGTAACCGCATTCTATTACAGTTTGCTCACTTATTAAAAAGGATGATAACCCTAGTTTACCTGGCTGGGTATTGTGAACTTGAATGGGTAACCTGTGCTTTGTGGGCTATGAAATACCACGTAAAGGCCAAACATTATAAGTGATAAAAATTTTAGGTCCAGTAATAAATTAAGATCCAGTCCCATCTTGAGGGCCCTGCTCAGCGAATGGCTATTAATTATGCTTTGCTTTTTGGGAGAATCTGCGGGCGCGGGCGCGGGCCGGTGGTGGACACTGCTGAGTACACCCCCTCGCCCTCTCTAGCGCCCTCAGTGGTTCCATTAAGACATTGCCGTCCAGTCCGGGCGCGGTCCGTGATGCAGGCAACATTAGGTGGAAAGGTAAGTAGGATCAATAGCATCCCCTGGTCCCAGTGAGTCAGCACCCCGATTCCCGGTGGACTCCTGGGTTCCAAACGGGGACTGGGGCCCTGGCTGCGCTCTGCCCGCTGCGCCGCCCAGGGAGTCACGGCGTTTCACGGGCCACTGCTGTCCCCTAGCGGCCCGGGCCTCCGCCGCTCCCGCGGAGGAAGCCGGCTTCTAGCAGAGCCAGCCGGCAGGGGGGCCGGCCAGCCTGGGTCCTGGAGGGAGGTACCACCTCCGGCTGACGCTGTCCCGCTGCAGACCCGGCGCCCTCCGGACAAACCTTAAGCCAGTAGAGCGTTCTCTGCAGGCTGCGTTTCCCAGACGCGTGCCTGTGCGGTCCCTGTCCTGAGCCTAAGTGCATGCATGGCTGGGGGCGCCTCACTTGACGATTTCTTGCCCGGGGAACAAATACGGCATTTTCCTGCGTCCACAAGCCTTTCTGAAGCCCGGTGCTGTGCTGAGAAGTGTCGGGCGCACCCCTGCCCCGGAAAACTGAGACTAGGACAGGAGTCACCACCCAGAGGTAAACAGTGACAGCAAGGATCCTACTGAGCCAGGCTGTTGTTCGAGTCTCTGTTTGTCTTGACATTTTACAGAAGGCAGACTCTCTGGAGATGAGCTAGATCCTGGGGGGTGGAGTCCCGGTTCTGTGCCCCCAGGTCACAGTCCCCACACCTGCTGTGCCTCAGCAGAGCCCGCGGGGTGAAGGTCTGTCACATTTCTGGGGTGGCTCTTCTGTCCCAGTGAGCTTTCCTAACAAATCCCCAGTGTGAAGTCATAGATCAAAATGGGCATCTCAACAGCACCTCGCAGCTCGTCTTAAACGCCCGCCATCTCTATTGCTGAGAGTATTACAGATGCCCCTTTCTCCCAGGCCTTCACACGCTGTTGTCGTGTCCATGGGGTATGCATATCCTATATAATAAAAGGCTAATATGGAAATCAACCTAATGGCAGAACCACCGGTCGCTATGATGTGCATTGACCACCAGGGGGCATACGCTCAACACAGGAGCTTTCCCCTGGTGGTCACTGCGCTCCCACAGGGAGTGCCGCCCAGCCAGAAGCCGGGCTCACATCTGGTGAGGGCAGCGGCGGTGGCAGGAGCCTCTCCCACCTCCGAGGCAATGCTAAGGATGACCCATCAGTCAGACATCCCCTGAGGGCTCCTTGACTGCAGGAGGGCACAAGCCAGGCTAAGGGACCCCCCCCTCCCAGTGCATGAATTTCATGCACTGAGCCTCTAGTGTGCATGTAAGATCTTTGGTTAATCTCTTCCTGCCCCACTCCCTCTGAGAATTGTCAGTCTGTTGTATGATTCCATGCCTCTGGATCTATTTTGTTCATCAGTTTATTTTGTTCATTAGATTCCACATATGAGTGAGATCATGTGATACTTGTCTTTCTTTGACTGACTTACTTCACTTAGCATGATACTCTCCAGGTCCCTCTATGCTGTCCCAAAGGGTAAGAGATCCTTCTTTTATACACCTGCATAGTATTCCTTTGTGTAAATGTGCCACAGCTTTATCCACTTGTCTACTGTTGGGCACTTGGGCTGTTTCCAGATCTTAGCTATTGTAAATTGTGCTGCTATCAATATAGGGATGCATATATTCTTTCTGGTGTTTCAGGGTTTCTTAGGATATATTCCTAGAAGTGGGACCACTGGTTCAAATGGCAGTTCCATATTTAATTTTTTTTGAGGAAAAGCCATACTATTCTCCATAATGGCTCCACCAGTCTGCATTCCCACCAACAGTGTACTAGGGTTCCCTTCTCACCACATCCTCGCCAGCCCTTGTCATTTGTAGATTTGTTGATGGTAGCCATTCTGACAGGTGTGAGGTGATACCTCATTGTGGTTTTAATTTGCATCTCTCAGATGATCAGTGACTTTGAGCATGTTGTCATGTGTCTCTTGGCCATCTGTGTGCCTGCTTTGGAGAAGTGTCTATTCAGGTCCCTTGCATCTTGCTTTTAACATTGATATGCTGATATTATTGAGCTGACTTCCGGGAGTGATTTTATGACACTCACTTGAAAACTGGCTTAAAACTGCTATAAAGGAGGGACATTAGAGCAGGACACCACAGAGCGCCATGAGGAGGCCCAAAGGTGATGAGATATTTCAGTCACGGTTTCCAAGCTGCCAGCTCCACCTTCCAGCTCCTTCGGGGACACTTGGCAGAGGCGCCTTTTCGTGCCTGCGATGCTGGGCTGAGCTTGCCGGGCAGTAGGGACCTGGACTGCAGGGAAATCCAGGCCACCACCGTGGCCCAGACCTCCCCTTGGAGGCAAGACTAGAGAGCGAGGAGCCCTATTCCCAGGAAAAACCCTTCAAGTATTTTGCCTGCTGGTGTGGCCTGCAACCCCAGCGCTGATGAGTGACGGCAGCTCATTAAACAGGTGCAGGGACCCCCTGGCCCGGAGAGGAAGCATCCGGCGTTGTGACAATGTCAGTTCTCCCTAACTCCGTTCCAACCAAAGGCCAAGAGGGTTCTGGGGCCTGGGAGGTAAGGAGAAACCATTCAACATTCATCTGGAAAAGTGAATATTTGGGGGTGACCATTGCGGGGACAAGGAGCACTCTTAGTGGACCCCATCCCCCCCTCTGCCCCCCCCCCTCCTTCTTGCTGGGCCATTCTCAGGGTGTGGCCTGGGCCCTCAGGGATTAAATCTCAGCTGCCAGGGGAGAGTCCCAATTGCCCCACCCCAGGAGTTGCTCACTTGGTTTCCCTCAGTGGGCAGGTTTCAGGGCTTGGATCTGCACCTGGCAGCCCAGGGGAGCGGGAGTCCTGGGTAAGGCTTGTGCTCCCCTGGGAGCATTCCCCAAGGCTCCTGCAGGCACCATCTGCCCTAGCAGGCCACCCACTTCCTTCCCAGCCAGCTCTGGCTCCATCCCTGTAGGTCCCTCTTGAAACCCTGTTCTGTGAAGGGCTGGGCATCTTCAGCCTCCTCTGGAGCAAAGGAGAGGGAGCTCCCATGTGGTGAAGCCTCCAGAACGCGTACAAGCAAGCAGAGAAACACGTGCAGGGAGGTGCACAGTGTTGTTTAACAGGAATGCAAGACAGCATGGAAGCAAGCTGAGTGTTTGTCCATGCAGCACTGGTGAAATAATGTGATACAGTCAATGGGTTACTAATCAAACTGTGGAAAGCATGTACAGGACCTGGTAAGACAGCCAAGGTCTATTAAGTAAAAATATCAAGTGGCAAAACACATCTCAATTGGTTAGTAAAAATGCTTCTATGTGTGTAGAAAATTCTGGAGGGGTGGCTAGCAGCCCTTCCCCCATCGGTGCTCACAGAGAACAGCTCTGAGGGTGAGGGGAGAAAGACTAATTTACATCTTCCCACCATTCTCATATTTTTCCTCTTTAGAAAGTATAATTAAAAAGCGAGTGTAGCCGAAACCGGTTTGGCTCAGTGGATAGAGCGTCGGCCTGTGGACTGAAGGGTCCCGGGTTCGATTCCGGTCAAGGGCATGTACCTGGGTTGTGGGCACATCCCCAGTGGGAGATGTGCAGGAGGCAGCTGATCGATGTTTCTCTCTCATCGATGTTTCTGACTCTCTATCCCTCTCCCTTCCTCTCTGTAAAAAATCAATAAAATATATATTTTTTTAAAAAAATAAATAAATAAAAAATGAGTGTATAAAAGAAAAAAAAAAGTGAGTGTAAAGAGGGCAACTTCAGCATCCATCGTCCAAAGCTGTTAACTCTCTTCCCGGGAGCAGCTTACAAACGGCTTCTCCAATCGGAGTATTTTCTCAGTCAGAGAGCTTTGGCTTTGTACCCTGATTCCCACGGCCCAAACAAGGCTCACGTGGATACACCCAGGAGCACTTGCCCCATCTCCTGGCTTCCTTCAGAGAGCATGTTTTCCAAGTTCATTGGCATCATAGATGGGCCAGCACTTCACTCCTTTTCATGGCTGAGTACTATTCCACTGTATGGCCAGACCACCTATTGTCTATCCAGTCATCATTTCATAGACATCTGGCTGCTTTACTTTTTCTGGCTATCTAATCTAATAAAAGAGAAACATGCAAATTGACTGCACCTCTGCTACGCCCCAAGCCACGCCCACCAGCCAATCAGAGCGACTATATGCAAATTAACCCAACCAAGATGGCAGCCGGTAGCCACAGAGCTGGAGCAAGCAGGAGGCTTGGTTGCCCCGGCGATGGAGGAAGCCAACCTTCCTGCCTGCCCTGGCCAGCTGTGGCCTCCGCTCAAGGCAACAAAGTTTCAATTATAGAAGATAAATAAATCCCAGAGACCTGCTTCCAGCCAGCCTCCACTGGGAGCTTGGGTGGCTGGGGGCCGTGGCCAGCCTGTAAACAGACATCAGCCCCTCACCCAGGATGGCCACACCCTCATGGGTGAGGGTCCCCGCTGGGGGGCTAGGCCAGCCTGCAAACAGCCATCAGCCCCTCACCCAGACTGGCCAGGCACCCCAGTGGGGCCCCCACCCTGATCCAGGACACCCTTCAGGGCAAACCAGCTGGCCCCCACCCATGGAGCAGGCCTCTATCCTATATAATAAAAGGGTAATATGCAAATTGACCCTAACAGCAGAACGACTGGGAGTGACTGGTCACTATGACACACACTGACCACCAGGGGGCAGACGCTCAATGCAGGAGCTCCCCCCTGGTGGTCAGTGCGCTCCCACAGGGGGAGCTCTGCTCTGCCACAAGCCAGGCTGACGGCTGCCAGTACAGTGGTGGTGGTGGGAGCCTCTCCCGCCTCCTCAGCAGCGCTAAGGATGTCCGACTGCAGCTTAGGCCTGCTCCCTGCTGTCAAGTGGACATCCCCCGAGGGCTTCCAGACTGCCAGAGGGATGTCTGACTGCCAGCTTAGGCCCGATCCCCCGGAGAGCGGGCCTAAGCCAGCAGGTGGTCATCCCCTGAGGGGTCCCAGACTGCGAGAGGGCACAGGCCGGGCTGAGGGACCTCCCTGAGTTTTTTTTGTGCACTGGGCCTCTAGTTATGAATAATGCTGTTATGAACATATTTGTTTCCTAGGGGACATATGTTTTCATTCTCTTGGGCACACACATCGGAGCGGAATTGCTGGATCATCTGGAGACTCTCTTTAACTAGAGCTGGCAAACTTTTCCACAGTGGCTGTGCCATGTTACATGCTCACCAGTGACATCTAATTCCCCCAAATCCTTGTTTTATTTTTTAAAAATTCTTGCCATCTTAGGGATGTGAAGTGGAATGTCATTGTGTTTCTGACTTGCATTTTCCTAATGTCTAATGATGGTCACCATCTTTACGTATTCACTGGCTATGTCTATTATCTCCTCTGGGGAACTATCTATTCCAGTCCTTTGCCCATTTTTAAGTTGGGTTTGTCTATTTGTTGTTGAGCTGTAGGAGTTCTTTATATATTCTGGACACTAGACGCTATTGAGATGTGATTTGCAAATGCCTTTCCCCATTCTGTGGATTATCTTTTCACTTTCTTGACAGTGTCCTCTGATGAACAAAAGTTTTAATTTTGATGAAGTTTGACTTACCTTTGGTTGTTGTTGATTGTGCTTTTGGTGTGACATTTAAGAACCCATTGCCTAACCCAAGGTCATGAAGATGTAGACTCCTTTTTCCTCTTTCTTTCACCCAACTGGCCAGAGTGATAAAATTATATTAATAAAGCTCTTTTCTGCTTAAATTCGACATTTTATTTTTATTACTTAAAACTGAAAACTCTGACTGAGAAAGCCTCCTACAGAATTGCTTTTGCTAATTTGTGTTTGGGGGTTATCCCCTTGACTTTTTTTTTTTTTTAATCAAGGGACACTATAATGAACAGTATCATGAGACTATTCTATTGCTTCATTTGCTGGAGAAATAATTTTGAGACTATTTTGTACTCCCTGAAGGCCTATATGAGATCTGTCCTCCAGAGCAGAGTGCCGGGATGAGCTGTTTCTCCCAAGGAGGGGCAGGCTTTGTTCTTCTAGCTGCTAGGCGATATCACCAATCACAGTTTCTTTTTCATTTTTAATGCCAGGAATCTCAACAAAGTCTAATTCACATCTAGCAGCTGGGTGCTTTATGATCTGCTGGACTAAGTTTAATTTCTTCTACCACTTAATATTCTATTATATGTGTTCCTTGGGTCTCATTTGTTTGAAAAATTATACTTTAGTCCTGGGCAATGTTGCTCAGTGGTTAGAGTATCTGCCCACTTACTGAAGGGTCAAGGGTTAGATTCCTGGTTAAAGGCAGATACCTGGGTTGTGGGTTCGCTCCCTGCCCCCAGTCAGGCATATTTAGGAGGCCACCAGTCAATGTGGCTCTCTCACATCAATGTTTCTTTCTTTCTCTCTGAAAAAGCAGTGAAAAAATATCCTCAGATGAGTACTGACAAAAATAAATAAATAATACTTTATATTTCTATCATCTTTCTTTTCTTTATAAGCCGTCCCAAATCCCTGGTAAAATTAGGAGGTAGTTACGCTTTTATCTACCAATAAGATTAACCATTGAGTTAGCTCATGATCTCCCTGTTACTTTAAACAGATCTTTGCTCTGGGAACATTAGCCTTTAAGAGGCAATATATCAAATAGTTAGAAGTAGTGGACTAGCCTGCCCGAGTTTCAGTTCTGGCTCTGCCATCTACTTACTATGTGACCTTGAGCAGATTCCTAAGCTCTCTGTGCTTTAGTTTTCAAACTGCAAAGTGGGGCCCTAGCTGGTTTGGCTCAGTGGATAGAGTGTCGGCCTGCGGACTGAAGGGTCCCAGGTTCAATTCCCGTCAAGGGCACATACTCAGATTGCAGGCTCAATCCCCAGTAGGGGATGTGCAGGAGGCAGCCGATGGATGATTAACTCTCATCATTGATGTTTCTATTGCTCTCTCCCTCTCCCTTCCTCTCTGAAATCAATAAAAATATTTTTTTAAAAAATATATAAAAATCAAACTGCAAAGTGGGCACAATGAGAACCTACACAGAATGCTGTGAACACTACATTAGATAACACACATACATGGCTATGAGAACAGTGCCTGGCAAACAGTAAGTGACCAGAAATGGTTCCTGTTTTAACTAAAAAGGAAAGTTCAACAAGCAAGGAGGTCTCAGAGATGGTGCAAAGTTGTGCGTGAGATGTTCAAGAAATGAAAGCAGACCTGACTCTAGGCCTCATACCGCAGAGAAGCTGTAGCTCCAGCCTCTCGCAGGCCCAGGTGGGGCTGCCACCTCTGTGGGGAGGTGAGGGTGGGAGTGTCTCCAGTGCAGGGTGGAGCCAGGACAGCAAAGGCTCCAGCTGAAGGAGTGGCCAGGAGCTGGGAGGTGGTGGACCCTCCCGCTGTGGGGCTGGGATGCAGTGGGGGACATGCTGGGCTGGGAGTCAGCAAGCCTGGGTTTTCCGGTCACTAACTGTGTCTCTTCTTAAAAAATATATCTTTATTGATTTTAGGGAGAGGGAGAGAGAGAAACATCAATGATGAGAGAGAATCATTGATCTGCTGCCTCCTGCATGCCCCACATTGGGGATCGAGCCCACAGTCCAGGCATGTGCCCTGACCAGGAATCAAACCATGACCTCCTGGTTCATAGGTCAATGCTCAACCACTGAGCCATGCCAGCTGGGCTATGTCTCTTTGCAAAAGTCCCGAAGTTACTCTTAGGGACTTGATTGCAATTAGAGTAGGAGGTTTCTAATTCCTGATGCCCCACACCTGCGGTCCTAAGACAGACTTGCTCCCTCCGCAGCAGGGCAAGGGTCACTTGACTGACTGCTTCTCTTCCCACTTTGACTCATTTCCCTCCTAAATTTTATGAAGTTGGAAGAAACAAAGAGTTAAGATGAATAAAGCCAAGAAAGATAGTACATGATGGAATTCATTATAAGCCAATAAAAATGATTGGAATCAACAAGCAGTAAGTTAATGTGTATTTATGATATTGCCTTTAGAAATTGTGCTAAATTGTCTCTTAGGTCACTGAACCCAAGCAGTACCTTGCATAATTGTTTGGAAAATGTGATATACGGCCTATGAGGATGAAGGGTGGTGGTTAAAAGAGAAGAGACCCATTTCCCCCTGGGCCTAGTGACCCACTTCCCCCGGGGCCTAGTGACCCACTTCCCCCGGGGCCTAGTGACCCACTTCCCCCGGGGCCTAGTGACCCACTTCCCCCGGGGCCTAGTGACAAGTGGAGGAGAGGCATCAGGCCCTGCTCGTGAGGGTTAATTCTGTGTCAACATGGCTGGGTGACTGGGCCGCGGGCACCCAGATGATTGGTCTTAAGTTATATGGTGTGTGTCTGGGAGGGTGTTTTTCTGGGTTAGATTAGCATTTGCATCTGTAGACTGAGCAAAACAGATGGCCCTCCGCAGGGGTGCAGATCTCATCCTCACCAAATCGTCTGTCTGAGGTCTGAGAGAACAAAAGGGGTGACTGTTTTGGTGCTGGGATATGGGTCTTCTCCTGAACTTGAGATGGAACTATGTCATCAGTTCTCCTGGGTCTCTGGACTTCAGATCGTGGGACTTGTCAGTCTCCATGTTCATGTGAGCCAACTCCCTATGTATGTATGTATGTATGAATGATCTGTCTATATCATCATCTATCTGTGCACCTCTGTCTGTCTATCTCCTATTGGTTCTGTTTCTCTGGAGAGCGCCAACACACCTGGACCTCAGGGTAGAGAGAGGTTAGTACTTACTGGAATGTTTGAACGCATACTCAGGAATTAGTGAGCCAGATGGACCTGGGTTCCAGGGTGGGCTATGTAAACTGGGTCAGGTACTTACCTGTCCAAGCCTCAGGGTCTTTGACGGTAACATGGAGCTGATGACCTACTTCATAGAGTTACTGCGATGGGTCCATTATGTGACGTATGAAGACCCCTGGGATGTGGTGGTCGTTCTACAAAAGCTAGCTCCCCAAGGCCCTGTCTCTCTCTCACTCACATGTACAGGAAGTGCTGACTTAAAATGCAAGGACACGGGTGCTAAGTGTCAAGTGAACGGCTTGGGAATGTAAGTGCTGTCAGTCTGGGGCTGCTCCTGGCTCCACGAGAGCACGGAAGTATCTCCCTCTCATGTGTGTCCACAGCTGTGAGTGCCTGAGCGAGGGAGGAGACTGGCACTGTCAGGGGAGACTGTGGAGGACAGTGGCCTGAATCTGAACAGGAAGGGAAGGCTGTGGGCTGGGTGGGGTGCTGGGAAGGCAGCAGAGTTGGAGAGAGGGGAAGCCAGGCTACAGGAAAGGGCTCTTAGGGAAAGAATTGGGGCCAAGGGCTGGAAGGGCAGGGTGGGCCCAAAGCCAAAGTCTTGAATAGCATGTTAAGGAGTATGATTTTATTCTGTAGTTAATGAGATAACTGCATTGCAGTGCTTTGAACAGAGGAGAAAAAAAAACTGTATTTGGGGAGATTCGTGTTTTAGAGGGATGCAGGAAACAGGGTGTTGGCTGGGGTGACAGAGGTAACGGGGCCTCCCATCTCCAGTTGGGTTGGGGTGTGTTCACACAGTGGCAGTTGGAGGCTGCCTAGGGGCTGTAAGAAGGGACAAGCCTTAATGCGCAGTTTCCTATTTTCTAATGTCCCTTTGGCCAAAGCAAGTCACATGTCCAGGATCAGGTTCAAGGGGTGGAAAACAGACGCCACTTCTTGCTGGAGGGGTAAAGTCATAGGCAAGGGGATGAGTGTATAGGGAAGGGTAGCTTGTGGTCATTTTAAGCCAAACCCTAGGCTAAGTGATGTAAGTACCAATGACAGGGTAGGAGAATTAAGTACTAAGTACTAAGAACTAAGTACTAAGACCAAGGTGAGAGGGCCTCTATAGACAACCTCATAAAAGAAAAAAAAAAAAGGGTCTAAATGCTTGGCATGTTGGGTTAGGAAACCCAGAAATGCCATAGGCACCCACTTTCTGGAACAGGAAACTATATGTTACACATCTTAAAATCTCATCTGCCTATACTCTGATTTGTAGAGATTAACCCAGAAATTAGCCAGGTCTGTCCAGGCAGTATTTACCCAGTTCTTGAACCCTGGAGATCCAGAAAAAGAGACTCGGATGCTTCTCCATCTTTTCTTGGTTCTTTAGGGCTTTGGACAGTTTACAAGTAAAGGTGAACACTGAATCTAATGTTCCCCAGCTGAAAGTTATTCCTGGTTCTTATCAGCCTGTGGCAGCAGGAACAGTCACTCAGAACAGGCCTCATGTTCTCTAAGTCCTCTGACTACCAACATTTCCCCACATACAATGTCATAGCTATGCATAGTATTTGGGGGCCATAAAAAAGTTTGGATAATGAAAACTCAATATTGCAAAAAGGTACTATGAAATCTAAAACTATAATAATAAAAGCGTAATATGTTAATTAGACCGGGCATCCTTCCGGATGTCCTTCCGGAAGACCTTCTGGACAAAGCCAGGGCTGCAAGGGAAGTCCAAGTCCCGGTTGCCTGCCGGCAGCCAGAGGGAAGCCAGGGTCCCGGGTGCCAGAGGGAAGCCAGTGCTGGCAGCCGGGGGAAGGAAGGCCTACTCTTGCACAAATTTTATGCATTGGGCCTCTAGTATATCATAAAATCATTGGAAAACTAACAAAAGACTCACTGGAGAGAACCCTGATAACCAAGGACTGAAAGCGCAGACCACATAGAGACTGGTAGGAGGGGTGGAGGTGCAAAAGGGCTGGCTGGGTGCCCACAGACAGCAACTGAAGTTCTGGAGCGATATCTCAGCTGGGGGTGGAGGGGGGGGTGGGGTTGCCACGGAGAACTCCAGGCTCTTATCCCTAAACTAGGCCCCCCAGCAAAAAGCACAACAACTGAGAAGGATACCCACATAACATCTGGCTATGAAAAGCAGCAGAGTTGCTGTCAGCTGGAAATTCAGCACCCTCTTAAAGGGCCAAAGCACAAAATTCCCTGTGGAGCTACTCACCTTGTGCTCTGGCAGAGGGAGGGCAGAGTGAACTGGAGCCATGTGAGCAGAAGCCAGGATCAGGGGCTCTGGGGTTACAGCCCAGAAGGCAGACACCCTGGTTTCCTGTGCTGAGTCATTCCCTCTCTCTGCAGAGGCCATCGTTCTCACACGGACATTAGCTATATGGGCGGCTTTGCCTTGGGGGAAACAGTTGATCCACCCTATTGGAAAACACCTTGCCCCACAGTGTGGTGTTGCTCAGGCCCATTAAGAGATTGAGAATAACAATTGTCCTCTAGGCAGAAGCAATAGCCCCATCCTGTTGAAAAGACCTCTTGCCACAGCCTGTGGGCAATTCATGACAAAATCCTATCAGTCTGTACATAGAGGAGGTCTCTGGAGGCTTTGAATCTTTGCTTGATCTAACTAGTCAGAAACAGCGTTGGCACTGTCCTGCACTAGAGATTGAGAAGCATAGCAGATCTACCTAATACAGTCACAAACCCAAACAAGCAGCCAAAATAAGGAGGCAAAGAAACAACCCCCAAATGAAAGAACAAGAGAATTCCCCAGAAGAAGAGATAAATGAAACAGAGATAAGAAATTTATCTGATACAGAGTTCAGAATAATGATGGTAAAGATGCACAACAGCATGAGAAATGATATAGTAACTATGAAAAAAGAACATTGGGAAATAAAGAATGACATAACACAAATAAAGGATACATTGGAAGGAATACATAGCAGATTAAGGGAAGTTGAGGATCAAATCAGTGAATTAGAAGACAGAGTTGAAAATATCACTCAATCAGAGAGCCAAAAAGAAAAAACAATTAAAAAACAGGAGGACAGCTTAAGGAAGCTGTGGGACAATGTGAAACGTAACCATATTTGAACAGCAAGTGTGCCAGAAGAGGCAGAAAGGGAGAAAGGGATAGAGAATGTGCTTGAAAAAATAATGGCAGAAAACTTCCCTAACTGGTGAAGGAAAAAGTCACACAAGTTCAGGAGGCACAGAGGACCCCAAGCAAGAAGAACCCAACAGGACCATGCCAAGACACATCATAATTTAAAATGCCAAAAAATTAAAGACAAAGAGAGAATCCTAAAGTCAGCAAGAGAAAAGAAATTTGTTACTTACAAAGGAGCTCCCATAAGGCTGACACCTGATTTCTCATCAGAAACTCTACACCCAGAAGGGAATAGCATGAAGTACTCAAGGTAATGGAAAGCAAGGATCTGAAACCAAGATTATTATATCCAGCAAGGCTATCATTCAAAATAGATGGTCAAATAAAGAGCTTCCTGGACAAAAAAAGGTTAAAGGAGTACATCACCACCAAGCCAGTATTACAAGAAATGACAAAGGGATTGCTGTAATGAGAAGAAGAAACAGAGAGAGAAACATAGCCATACAGAAATATAATAGCAATAAATAAGTACCTATCAATAATAACCCTAAATGTAAGTGCATTAAATGCTCTAATCAAAAGGCATAGGGTAGCTGAATGGATAGGAAAACCTGACTCAACTATATGTGGCTACAAGAGACCCACCTCAGAACAAAAGACTCACATAGGGCCGAGACCGGTTTGGCTCAGTGGATAGAGCGTCGGCCTGCGGACTGAAAGGTCCCAGGTTTGATTCTGGTCAAGGGCATGTACCTGGGTTGCAGGCACATCCCCAGTGGGAGATGTGTAGGAGGCAGCTGATTGGTGTTTCTCTCTCATCGATGTTTCTAACTATCTATCTCTCTCCCTTCCTCTCTGTAAAAAATCAATAAAATATATTAAAAAAAAAAAAGACTCACATAGGATGAGAGTGAAGGGATGGGAAAAAAATATCCATGCAAATGGAAAAGAAAAAAAAAGCTAGAGCAGCAATACTCATATCTGACAAAATAGACTTCAAAATGAAGGGCATCACAAGAGACAACAAAGGTCACTACATAATACTAAAAGGGATTGATCCAACAAGAGAACATAACCCTGGTAAACATATATGCACCCAATATTGGATCATCCAAATATATAAAAAAAACTTCTAGAAGACTTTAAGGGAGAGATAGACAACAATATAGTCATATTAGGGAAACTTTAACAACCTGCTGACTCCACTGGACAGATCTTCCAGACAAAAACTTAACAAGGAAACAGTGACTCTAAAGGACACACTGGATCAGATGGATGTAATTGACATTTATAGAACATTTCACTGCAAAGCTGCAGAATATACATTCTTCTCAAGTGCACATGGATCATTCACAAAAATAGACCACATGTTAGGACACAAAACATGTCTTTACAAGTTAAAGAAGATTGAAATCATATTAAGCATTTTCTCAGATCAAAATAGAATGAAATTAGAAATCAACTACAGTAGAAACTGTAGAGAGCACCTGGGAAAGGCCCCTGAGCTGATTGTAATCTGAATCCAGTAGTGCCCAGCAGAGCCATGCCCTGGAAACATACCTTGCCAGAGGCTGGTGTGTTGTCAGCCTGACCTTCAGCTCAGGCGCCAGGGGGTGGGTTTCATTATCTAAATCCAGCCAAGCACCAGGAATGAATATGGCTCAGGCCCATTCAAGAATGCACATAATCTCCTTTGTCTTGGGCTTTAGTAAAACTTCCTGGTATTTTGCTGTATAAAATAAATGCGCTATATTGGCTTGGGTCACTGTCTCTTCATCAGCTGTCCCACCTGGCCCCAGCTTTTTCCTTCTATCTCTGTGTCTGTCTCTTCCTTTCATTTTCTCAATCCCCAGCTGCCCCTACTCAGGAACCAGACTGCTCTCTAGCCACGCTGGATGCGGGAAAGAGAGAAATATTTATAAAAAACACCTCAAAACATTCAAACACATGGAGGCTAAATAGCATGTTATTAAACAACTAGTAGCCCGGTGCACAAAATTCATGCACATTGAAAGGGAATTAATTAGAGGAACGTAATTTGGACTCACTATCTAATATCAATAATATGTGAGCGTGAGGCAGTCCGAGTTTCTGAAATTCAGTGACATGAATTTTAGCTATTACTTTGCCAAATAAATGGGATTTACAGATATCATTTAAAGAGCATTCAGCTTAATATTAAAAACTCTGGCTACCAAGTCAGGTCTGTTTTCAACTTTTTGCCATTGTTGTATATTGTTTGCAATATCTGCCCATTTGGGGTTGCATGTCATGGTTATGAATACATTGGGCTTGCCATACTTTGTTACAATTGCCATAGCATCCTCATATCGCTGCTGCATATTTCTGGGACTACCCTCAGAAGATGATGGAAGTATTATCATTTTACCAATCGGCATATTGTCATTTTCAGATCTAGATTTGAGATAATCCATTAAACCACTATATTTTTCAAATCTCAACTTAGATTGGTTTGATTTGATGAAATTTATCTGATTGGCCTCCATTTTTGAATATGAATCCACGATAAAGTGTTGAGTTAACTTTCCTGCATTTAAAATAGGATTGAACGTGTCCCACACAGAGAGATGAAATTCATAATACTGCATTTGTGTGACTTGCGTCCTTACATTTTGTCTAGTATTATTGTCGATTACACTGTTGCCTCTGAGTCTTAATGCAATATCTGTTCCCCAGCCTTTCTCACCATGTGGAAAAAGAATAGGATATGTCATTGCATCTAATGTAGGAAACAGGATATTGATTTATTTCATTTTAGTGGCATTTGGATTATTGGGATCTGGTTTACAATGAATGAGCAAGTCCCTTTCAAAAGGAGGTTCTCCATCTTTGTTTCTGAATATGACAGCAACCCAGGTTACACTGGGAGAATTATATCTACCTGGGTCACTGTTACGCTCGTATTTAATCGCCATTGTTACTTCTGTGGGAGCAATACCCTTTGCTGCTGCTTCAGATTGGGCTTCCGTTTCTACCTCATGTAGCATCCTGTACGATTTTTTTTTTTAATCTTTATTGTTCAGATTATTACATTTGTTCCTCTTTTTTCCCCCCATAACTCCCCTCCTTCCAGCTCCCACCCCACCCTCCACCCTCACTCCCCACCCACTGTGTTCATCCATAGGTGCATGATTTTTGTCCAGTCTCTTCCCGCATCTCCCACTCCCCTTTTCCCCCCAAGAATAGTCACTCCATTCCCTTTCTATGTCCCTGATTCTATTATAATCACCAGTTCATTCTGTACATCAGGTTATTTATTCACTTGATTCTTAGATTCATTTGTTGATAGATGCATATTTGTTGTTCATAATTTGTATCTTTACCTTTTTCTTCTTCTTCCTCTTCTTAAAGGATACCTTTCAGCATTTCATATAATACTGGTTTGGCGGTGGTGAACTCCTTTAGCTTTTCCTTGTCTGTGAAGCTCTTTATCTGACCTTCAATTCTGAATGATAGCTTTGCTGGATAAAGTAATCTTGGTTGTAGGTTCTTGGTATTCAGCACTTTGAATATTTCTTGCCATTCCCTTCTGGCCTGCAAAGTTTCTGTTGAGAAATCAGCTGACAGTCGTATGGGTATTCCCTTGTAGGTAATTGAGCCTCTTTCTCTTGCTGCTTTTAAGATTTTCTCTTTGTCTTTTGCTCTTGGCATTTTAATGATGATGTGTCTTGGTGTGGTCCTCTTTGGATTCCTTTTGTTTGGGGTTCTCTGCGCTTCTTGAACCTGTAAGTCCATTTCTTTCTCCAGGTGGGGGAAGTTTTCTGCCATTATTTCTTGAAATAGGTTTTCAATATCTTGCTGTCTCTCATCTTCTGGCACTCCAATAATTCTGATATTAGTCCGCTTAAAGCTGTCCCAGAGGCTCCTTACACTATCTTCACACTTTAGGATTCTTTTTTCATTTTGCTTTTCCAATTGGGTGTTTTTTGTCGAATCTTTGGTTTGATTCTTGAGCTCCTCTGGTCTGCTATTGGGTATAATATTCTTTATTTCAGTCCGTGTATGCTTACTTTCTAATTTCTTTATCGTAGCATCAAGGGTCTCATTAGTTTTCGTGAGGCTCTGCACAAATTTATGGCAAACCCTCAAAATTGCGATTCTTAGCTCCATATCCTCCATTTCTGTCATGTTTTTTTGTCTCCGCATCTTTTATGCTTTCTTGGTGCACCCCCTTGTGGTCTCTGTGCGCAGTCTTGTTCTAGCCAAGCCTTAATTGTTGTAGTTAACACTAGAGGGATTTGACCACCAGGCCGACTGGCTGTAGGAATCAGCTGAGCGGAAAACATCTGTCTTCTGGGGAGGCGCTAATCCAGCCTTTGCCTGAGGCAGTTGGCAAATGGCTGTGAGCAGGGCCTGGGCGGGGCGGGCTCAACAGGGCGGGGGGAGGGAGCCGCTATGGCCGCTCTCAGTCCGTGCCCAGGGGCTCTGCCTCTCTGTCCCCACAACCGCTGCACACCTCGGAGGGGCCGTAGCCAGACAGTCCCGCTTCTCCCGTTTGAGTCTGGGTCCCTAGAGACTCGCCCGGATCTGTAGCCCAGAGTCTGAGACTCACTCCTGATTGAAAACGACAACCGCGCCCTCAGCCGCCAGCCCGCTTTGCGCGCGCACCACCTCACCACCACACCACCATACCTTTAAATTTTCCACACTACGCCTCCTCTGAGCGTCGGAATGCTGTTGTTTTTGCTTCTAGTTGAAGAGTCTCTCCTCAGCCAGCCTTCCTGTGGTTCTGGTTGATGTCCGTTCCGACTTTTAGTTGTATTTTTGAAGTGGTTGTTTACGGCGGCAATCTCCGGTGTTTACCTATGCCGCCATCTTCCATTCTCTCCGATTTTGTTAATTCACTTATTTCACACATGAGGTTGTTGACGTTGATCATGAGTCTTTCTGAGCAGCCCTGGTTTTCTGGCACTGCTAATCTTTTACTTGTAGCTTTGGCTGTATCCAAAATATAGAGTTGAGCAAACTTCCGAGAAAAACCATCCGAAGGGTGTAAAGTTCCAGTACGGTGATAAACTTGTCCGTGTATTCTAAAACAGTATGGTCCATATCCTGATGGCGATGCAATATTAGCACCCATGGAAGCCAAAGCAAAAGAACTATTTATGGAATGAATATTTTCCATGAAATTTTTACTGTCAGAATCTTCATTTGTCATTAATCTTTTTAAATATGCCGGGTAATCTGAAAAATGTATATCATCTGGACAGACTTTCCCTCTGCTACAACACCGAGTAAATTTCCCATCGGATGGTTTTTCACCAGAGAAATTTAGTGATAGGCAAAATTCACATCGAACAGTCATTCCACCTATGTTCGAGGATTGTATCGTCATGTACTCCATTTTCGCTGAGAAGGCAGTTCCTACCGGTATTGGTAGTACTTGTTGATTACTTTTCTCTAAACATATTCTGTCGTTGCCACCACCTTCTTTCAACTTCAAAGGCACGTTGGTCTTTAGACATTTTCTGTTGATAACGCCAGTGTTTTTCGGCATCAGAGCGACGTTTTTCCAGTAGCTGGTGTTCAGATACATCCTGTCACAGGCGCTGCCTTCTTTCAAGATCAGACGCACACTGCTTTGCAGACACTTCCTGTTGATAACACGCCAGCATCTTTCGGCTGCAGAGCTACGTTGTATCAACGGTTGTTCTTTAGATATAGTCCCACCTCTCTACTGTCACGGTCTGAGATGCAGGTGAATGAGAGTCCTGGCTATCAGGCCGCTGAGAGCTGTCTGACCAATGGCTGATTCTGGCTGATTCTGTGGGGGTGGGACTTCCTCCTCCCTGCTGTCAGTTTCCACAGCTGTGATGAAGAAGCTGGGGTGACAGAGGGAGCCGCACCCTCCAAGCTGCCCTCTCTCTCGCTCTGCTCTATGCCCAGCAGTCTCCTGCTCTGCCAAGTCCTCCAAACCTCCCGCTCTCCGCCAGCAAGGTCCCAGGAGCCCGCAGGCATGACAAGGCGCGGGTGGCCTTGGCTCCTGGGGCCAGCGAAGGTCCTGGGAGCCCACAGCTGTGGCTGCCGTCGCCTCCTGGGGTGCCTGACACCTGCGTATGCAAGTTAACAGCCATCTTTGTTGGGTTAATTTGCATAGTCACTCTGATTGGCCTGTGGGCGTGGCCTGAGCGTAGCGGAGGGACAGCTAATTTGCATGTTTCTCTTTTATTATATAGGCCTAGGGGCCTAGTGCATGAATTCGTGCACCTTGAAAGGAACTGTGGGCTGTAAGGCTGCGGTGGGCACAGGGGTGGGTCTCAGCCCATCCTCTGCGTCCTCGCCTGGCCCCTCCCACCATGGCCCCTTGGTCTCCTCTCTGCCAGTAGCCCTGCTCCCGCTGCCACCGCTCCCATGTGCTGACGATGCCGGCCCCGCTCATACCCGCTGATGGCGCAGAGTGACTGGGGCCAGCACCAGCAGCAGGTTCAAACGGGGCCGGCACCGTCAGCATGTGCAAGCGGTGGTTGCTGCCCCGATTGCCCCTCAGGAGCAGGGGGAGGTGGAGAAGCCCTCAGGGGTGATCGGGGCTGGCAGCCACTGCTCGCACCCGCTGATGGCGCCGAGCGATCAGGATCAGTGCCGGGCACTGGCAGCGGGTGTGAGTGGCGGCTCAGGCGCCAGCTGTGGG
Source organism: Myotis yumanensis (assembly GCF_028538775.1). Classification (NCBI taxonomy): domain Eukaryota; kingdom Metazoa; phylum Chordata; class Mammalia; order Chiroptera; family Vespertilionidae; genus Myotis; species Myotis yumanensis. The sequence continues at coordinate 1,190,025 of NW_027223760.1, forward strand.
TGCAAGCAGGGCCAGCACTGGCAGTGGGTGCAAGTGGCAGCTCAGGTGCTGGCAGTGGGTATGAGCGGGGTCGTCGCCAGCAGCAGTGTAAGAGGCGGCTGCCAGCCCCTATTGCCCCTCAGGAGCAGAGGGAGATGGAGAAGCCCTGAGGGGCGATCAGGGCTGGCAGCCACCTCTCGCACCTGCTGACGGCGCCGAGTGATCAGGGCTGGCGCCGGCAGCAGGTGCAAGTGCCAGGTGGGACCGTGGTGCACAGGAGCAAAGAATTTTCAGTAACCACCAGAGCCTTGTCCCAATGATAGCTACTGGTGCCCTGCCTTGGTCTGGGGCCCCACTCACCTGCTCCACCATCCCACTGTGGCCAAAGCCCAACATGTTCTGCACTCTGCTGCCGACGCCCGCCATGTTCCGCCTGCACCCCCTGGTGGTCAGCGCACATCACAGAGACCAGTTGTTTGGTTGTTCCTCTGTTCAGTCTATTTGCATATTAGGGTTTTATATATATATAGATCAGTGGTTCTCAACCTGTGGGTCGCGACCCCTTTCATAGGGGTTGCCTAAGACCATCGGAAAACATATGTAATTACATATTGTTTTTGTGATTAATCACTATGCTTTAATTATGTTCAATTTGTAACAATGAAAATACATCCTGCATATCAGATATTTACATTACGATTCATAACAGTAGCAAAATTACAATTATGAAGTAGCAACGAAAATAATTTTATGGTTGGGGGTCACCACAACATGAGGAACTGTATTAAAGGGTCGCAGCATTAGGAAGGGTGAGAACCATTGATATAGATGAATGGGTTACCAAAGAGATCAACAAAGAAATCAAACACTTCATGGAAACAAATGAAAATGAACACACAACAACCCCAAATCTCTGGGACACAGCAAAAGCAGTCCTGAGAGGGAAGTAGCACTAGAGGCCTACCTCAAAAAACAACAAAAAGAAAAATCAACAATAAACTATTTAACCCTACAACTTAAAGAACTGGAAAGGGAACAACAAGAAAACCCAGAGTAAGTGGGGAGGAAATAATATAAATTAGAGCAGAGCCCTGGCTGGTTTGGCTCAGTGGATAGAGTGTCAACCTTCGGACTGAAGGGTCCCGGGTTTGATTCCAGTCAAGAGCACATGCCTAAGTTGTGGACTCAATACCCAATGGGGGTCATGCAGGAGATGGCCAATTGATGATTCTGTCTCATCACTGATATTTCTATCTCTCTCTCCCTTCCTCTCTGAAATCAATAAAAAAAATATTTTAAAAAGATTAGAGCAGAAATAAATGATATAGAGACTAAAAAAAAAAATACAAAAAAATCAATGAAACCAAGAGCTGGCTGTTTGACAGGATAGACAAAATTAATGAACTGTTAGCTAGATTCATGAAGAAACAAAGAGAGAGGACCCAAAGGATTGTAAGGAAATACTATGAACAACTATATGCCAACAAATTGGACAATGCGGATAAAACAGACAAATTCCTAGAAAATACTATCTCCAAAAACTGAATCAGGAGGAATCAGAAAACCTGATTAGGCCAATAACAACTGATGAAATAGAAGCAGTAATAATAATAATAAAAAAACTCCCAGCAAACAAAAGCCCAGTTCCAGACAGCTTCACAGGAGAGTTTTAGCAAACATTCAAAGAAGAACTAACACTATACTCCTTAAACTATTCCCAAAAAATCCAAGAGGAAGGAACGCTTCCAAGCTCTTTTTATGAGGCCAGCATTACCCTAATTCCAAAACCAGATTAGAGGGGGAATTACAGGCCAATATCCCTGATGAACATAGATGCTAAAATCCTCAACAAAATATTAGCAAATTGGATCCAGCAATATATTAAAAAGATCATACACCATGACCAAGTGGGATTTATTCCAGGGATGCAAGGCTGGCACAATATTCACAAATCAATAAATGTGACACATCACATAAACAAATTGAAAGACAAAAAGCACATGATCATATCAATAGATGCAGAAAAAGCATTTGACAAAATGCAAAACCCATTTTTAATAAAAACTCTCAGCAAAATGGGAAGAGAGGGAGCATATCTCAACATGATAAAGGCCATATATGACAAACCTACAGTGGACATCATACTCAATGGGCAAAAGCTAAAACCATTTCCCTTAAGAACAGTAACAAGACAGGATGTCTGCTTTCACCACTCTGATTCAACAGAGTACTGGAAGTCCTAGCCACAGTGATCAGACAAGAAGAAGAAATAAAAGGCATCCAATTTGGAAAGGAGAAAGTAAAACTCTCATTACTTGCAGATGACATGATATTGTATATAGAAAACCCTAAAGACCCCACCAAAAAACTTTTAGATTTAATAAATGAATTTGGCAATGTAGCAGGATACAAAATCAACACCCAAAAATCGATGGATTTTTTATATGCCAATAATGAACTCTCAGAAAGAGAAATGAAACAAGCAATCCCATTTACCATTGCAACAAAAAAAATAAAAAATGTAGGAATAAACTTAACCAAGGAGGCAAAAGACCTGTATTGGGAAAACTACAGGAAGTTGAAAAAAGAAAGAAAAGAAGATATAAACAAGTGGAAAAATATACCATGTTCATGAATTGGTAGAATCAACATCATTAAAATGTCCATACCCAAGGCAATCTACAGATTCAATTCAATCCCTATTAAAATACAATGGCATATTTCACAGATCTAGAACAAATACTCCAGAAATTTATATGGAACCAAAAAAGACCCTGAATAGCTGCAGCAATCTTGAGAAAGAAGAAAGTTGGAGGAATCACAATACCAGATCTCAAGGTATATTACAAAGCCACCCTAATAAAAAAAGCCTGGTACTGGCACAAGAACAGGCATATAGAGCAATGGAGCAGAACAGAGACCCCAGAAATCGACCCAAGCCATTATGCTCAATATTTGACAAAGGAGGCAAGGGCATATAATGGAGTCAAGACAGTCTCTTCAATAAATGGTGTTGGGAAAATTGGACAGATATATGCAAAAAATGAAACTAGACCACCAATTTACACCATACACAAGAATAAAATAAAAATGGATAAAAGACTTAAATGTAAGTCGTGAAACCATAAAAATCCTAGGAGAAACCATAGGCAGCAAAATCTCAGACATCTCTCATAGCAGTATGTTTATGGATACATCTCCTAGGACAAAGGAAACTAAGGAGAAAATAAAGAAATGGGACTATGTCAAAATAAAAAGCTTCTGCACAGCAAAAGAAACTATCAACAAAATGGAAAGGGAGCCCACTGTATGGGAAAACTTATTTGGTAATGATACATCTGATAAAGGGCTAATATAAAAAATATATAAGAAAGTTATACAACTTAACAGAAGAAGATAAACAATCCAATTAAAAAATGGGCAAAGGACCTAAATAAACACTTCTCCAAAGAGGACATAGAGATGTCCATGAGACATGACAAAATGCTCAAAGTCACTGATCATCCGAGAGATGCAAATTAAAACCACAATGAGGTATCACCTCACACCTGTCAGAATGGCTACCATCAACAAATCAACAAGGGACAAGTGCTGGCGAGGATGTGGAGAAAAGGGAACCCTCGTGCACTGCTGGTGGGAATGCAGACTGGTGCAGCCACTATGGAAAACAGTATGGAGTTACCTCAAAAAATTAAATATGGAACTCCCATTTCACCCAATAATCTCACTACTGGGAATATAACCTAAGAAACCCGAAGCACCAATCAGAAAGAATGTATGACCCCTATGTTCATAGCAGCACAATTTACAATAGCTAAGATCTGAAAACAGCCCCAGTGCCCATCAGTAGACGAGTGGATAAAAAGTTGTGGAACATTTATACTGTGGAACACTATGTAGCAGTAAAAAAGCAGAATCTCTTACCCTTTGAGACAGCATGGAAGGACCTGGAGAGTATCATGCTAAGTGAAATAAGCCAGTGAGAAATACAAGTATCATGTGATCTCACTCATATGTGGAATATAAGTAACAAAATAAACTGATGAACAGAGTGGATCCAGAGACTCAAAGCTTGGAACAGAGTGCGGAATCTTGGAGGGAAGGTGGGGGAGGGTGGGTGGGTGGGAGGTAACCAACCAAGGACCTTATATGCATATATGCATGGCCCTTGGACACAGACAATGGGGTGGTGAGGTCTTGGGGGTGGGGGCAGGGCAGGGTGCAGGTGTCAATGGGGAAAAAAAAGAGATATATGTAATACTTTGAACTATAAAGATTTATAAAAAAAATCATTTTAAAGCAATTTGTAGATTTTCTTGCTTCTTAAATAATTCTCAATGAGATGCCAACCCCCCACCCCCAAAGCAAACAATAAAAACCAATCACAGCCACAAGAATTTAAATGATTTCCTTATCCTATAGAATAAAGAGGCAATATGCAAATTGACCATCACTCCAACACACAAGATGGCCACCCCCATGTGGTCAAAGATGGCTGCCCCCATGTGGACACAAGAATGCCCCCATGTGGCCACAAGATGGCCGGCAGGGGAGGGCAGCTGGGGGAGACCAGGCTGGCAAGGGAGGGCAGTTGTGGGTGATCAGGCCTGCAGGGGAGGGCAGTTAGGGGTGACCCAGGCCTGCAGGAGAGGGCAGTTAGGGGCAACCAGGCCGGCAAGGGAGGGCAGTTAGGGGTGACCGGGCCAGCAGGGGAGGGCAATTGGGGGTGACCAGGCCTGCAGGGGAGGACAGTTAGGGGCAACCAGGCCTGCAGGGGAGGGCAGTTGGGGGTGACCAGACTGGCGGGAGAGGGCAGTTAGGGGCAACCAGGCTGACAAGGGAGGGCAGTTAGGAGTGACCGGACCACCAGGGGAGTGCAGTTGGGGGTGACCAGTCCTGCAGGGGAGGACAGTTAGGGGCAATCGGGCTGGCAGAGGAGCAGTTAGACATCAATCAGGCTGGCAGGGGAGTGGTTAGGAATCAGCAGTCCTGGATTGTGAGAGGGATCCCAGATTGGAGAAGGTGCAGGCTGGGCTGAGGGAAACACTCCCCCCCCCCCCCCCAACACCCCGTGCATGAATTTCGTGCACCGGGCCTCTAGTGTATAATAATAAAAGCATAATATGCTAATTAGACCGGACACCTGAACGACTTTCCAGATGACCTTCTGGATGACTTTCTGGATGAAGCCGGGACTGTGAGGGCCAAGCCCCTTGCATGAATTTCATGCATCAGGCTTCTAGTAGTCAAGTAAATCCAAACGTAAAATGATAAATATTCCTTTAAATGCAATTTTATAGCAAAAACACAATAAAAAACCTTGCATGCAGAATGGGGTGACTTACTGTGTTTGCATGTTTGGCGGTCCCCCTAATAAACATGCTGTCGTGGGTTTGTAGAGGGTCATAACCGCACTTGGCGGGGCCGCACATTCAGGCCATCTACGTTTTCCAGGTGGGCAACCCAGGCTCCTTAGCAGACCCAGAGAAGCCAGGTTTTCACCCAAACCGGGTCCTCAAACAACTGCCAGCCGACCTTTACTTCCAGACGGAAAGTTTCCCTGGGAGAGCTCCTGCCGCACTGCCCACATCTCTGCAGACTGCGCCGGGTGCTCGGTTCTGGACACTAACAGGCATTGCGTTACATGATTAACTCCCGTGGGGCACAGCGCCAACATCGCGGGCTGCGACTGCACCTTCACCCTCACAGCCGGAGAACAGCCTCCACAAGCTTCCCCAGTCGCATCCTCACAGGTTCCCGTCTGCCTCCGCCCGAGGGGGCATGGATGCAAGCCCCGCCCCTGCCCCAGGCCCCGCCCACCACCGCCCCCGCAACAGGCCCCGCCCCTGCATTAAGCCCCGCCCACCACCGCCCCCGCAAACAGGCCCCCCAGGCCCCGCCCCTGCTTCAGGCCCCGCTCATCCCCGCCCCTGCCACAGGCCCCTCCCCTCCCTCTATCTCAGGCCCCGCCCCGCCCCGCCCCTTCTGCCTTAGGTCAGCAGACGCCCGGCGCGCTCCCCCGTCGCACGGCGCCTTTCTCTGACGTAGCCTCGGCCCCGCCCCGCCCCGGTCGCGCTGTGCCCGCCCTCCAGGCGGCGGTGGTGGTGATCGCGGTCCCTGTCCAGCCGCTGTCGCCCGCTGTGGTCCCTGGTCAGCGCGGCGGCCGCCCAGCCCCTCGGGCCGGCGGGCGATGGTGCGGCGGGGCGCGCGGGCGTGGGCATGACGGAGGATGGAAGCACAGGACGAGGTGTCGGCGCGGGAGCAGCACTTCCACAGCCAAGTGCGGGAGTCCACGGTGAGCGGCGGCCGGGCGCCGGCCCGTCCCTGCGGCCCCCACCCTGTGCCCCTTCCCTGCGCCCCCGCGGCCGCCTCCCCTAGGCCACCTGCGCCGCTGCCCGCCCGGCCCCGCCCCTTCTGCGCGCCCACCCGCCCACTCTCCTGCGCGCAGTCGCCTCGAGTCACCTGCCTTCGCGGGCCGCGCTGCGGGACCACCTGCGTCCGCACCGCCGCGGCTCTAAGTGGGCCGGTGGCCGGGCCGGTCGGGCAGACAGGTGTGCGTGCAGCCCCGCTCCGCCCCTCAGCGGCGGCCTCGGCCCCGCTTGCTTTCAGGCCGAAACCTGCTGTGGGTGGGAAGACGGCAGATTGGAGGGGAGGCAGCTCCTCGGGAGGCCACCCTTTCTCGTCCCGGTTCGGTTTGCGCTGCTGCCCGCGGTCCGGAACCGGCGTGGCCTTGGGAACACAGTGTCGTGCTATTTGTGTTTGCAGGACGGCGAAGACACATTAACTTCACGCATTGGCACTGGCCCTTCTTTCTAACTTCTCTCGTATTGTCACACTTGGTTTGAGGTGAAACATTGTGGTTTACAGTGGCCTCATGCGTGTAGTTATTGATCTTGAAAATTGAGAATCACTTTGCCAAGTCATGTTTTGGAATAAAGAGATGCAAGTCTGAGCTGGTGGAATTTGACACAGTACATTTAGTTTAATGTTTAAATTGAAGCTAAAATGGCACAGAGGAGTGCACAATCATACATGAACGGCTTGAAGCATTTCAAATGTGATTGAGAAAGGCTGCGACGGGCGTCCGGAGGCCCATCCCTACCCCTTTCCAGTCACTCTAGCTCCTGGACAGTAACCCCTCTCCTGGCTTTAATAGGTTAGCGTTGCTTAGTTGTGAACTTGGATATAAACGGAACCTCTTCGTATGCACTTTGTGTCTAGTTTCTTTCATTGAACAATGTCTGTGCAATTTCTCCGTATTGTATGTGGTTGTAATCCATTCAGCTGTAGCTGTGTGATAGTAGCACAGTTCATGTTTGTTTTGCTGTTGGTGCACACTTCCAGATTTTGGCTCCGAATATTCTTGGACATATCTTTTGGTGAACATGGCTGTGCATTTCTGTCGGGTAGATACCTAGGAATGAGACCACTAGGTTACATAGGCTGTGCACTTACTAGGTGCTTTTAAACAGTTGGCCAATTTACACCCCCAGCAGCACTGTATGAGAGGTGTGCTTGCTTCCCATCTTTACAACACAGTATTTTCTGCCCTATGTATTTATTTATTTATTTATTTATATTTTTATTGATTTTAGAGTGAGAGGAAGGGAGGTGGAGAGAGAGAAGCATCGATCGGCTGCCTCCTGCAGGCCCCCTAATGCTAATTGAGCCAGCAACCTGGGCATGTGTCCTGACTGATTCTTGGAGACCTCTTGGTTCACGGGCAGTAATCTGCCAACTAAGCCACACTGGCTAGGGCTTCTGCCCTTTTAAATATTAGCTACTCTAATGTGTCATAGTATTTATTGCATGAAAGGTTTTTTTTTTTGGTTTTTTTTTATTTAATTTTTTTATTTCTTAAAGTATTACAAAGAGTATTACATATGTCTCCTTTTTTTTCCCCCCCTTGACATTCCCCCGGCCCCTACCCCCCGCCCCCCCCCCGCCCCATGTCTTGTGTCCATTGGTTAATCTTATATGCATGCATATAAGTCCTTCAGTTGGTCTCTTAATCCCCCCCCCCCAACCCTCCCCAGGCTTCCCACTGTAGTTTAACATTCTGTGCATGAAAGGTTTTACTTGCATTTCCCTGATGATCAATGCATTTGAGAACCTTTTCCAAAAACTTATTGGTCATTTGGAAATCTTTTGTGTTGATATTTTCTGATGAGCAGAAATTCTTAATTTTAATATAGTTCACTTTATTAATTTTTTTCTTTTATTGTCAGTGCTTTTTTTTAAAAAAAAATATTCCATTGACTTTTCTACAGAGAGGAAGGGAGAGGAATAGAGAGTTAGAAACATCAATGAGAGAGAAACATCGATCAGCCGCCTCCTGCACACTCCCTACTGGGTATGTGCCTGCAACCAAGGTACATGCCCTTGACCAGAATCGAACCTGGGACTCTTGAGTTTGCAGGCCGACACTCTATCCACTGAGCCAAACTGGTTAGGGCAGTGCTTTTTTGTTTTATGTTCCATTTAAGAAATCTTTGCTTAATCCAAGGTTATGAGGATGTCTCTTGTGCTTTTCCCTAAGTGCTTAATCGATTTGCTCTTCCCATTGAGATCTGAGTTCACCTTATGTGTGCTGTGAAGTAGGAGTCATACGTGTTTCTTCACATGGATGTCCAATTGTTTAAGCACCATTATGAGCTTTGTCACAATTTAGGTAACTGTATATTTGTGGGGCTTAAGTTTGGACTCTATGCTGTTCCATTGGTCTATTTGTTTTTTTTTGCTTTATTTTTAATTAATTAGGTATTATGTCATTTGGATTGAGATCTCATGTTATAGTAGCCAGGAGCTTTATTACTTTGTCTACGCCACCCCTTAACTATCACATCAGTCAGGTTTCTGTATGATAACAAGGGGTTAGAGTCAGACTCTATTTAAGAAGAAGTCCCTAGAGAAAATCAAAGGCAACGGGGGAAACAGAAACAAGAACACTAGAGGAAATTCTAGCCTCTGATGCCCACAGTGACATCTGACAGTAAACACAGCCTGAATCACAGCTAGATACATAAAGCCTCACAGTGTAGGTGTACTTACTTCAGTTCTTTTTACCTAGTACGTAATGCCTGACTTTCAACAAAAACAATACAAGGTATACTAAAAAGCAAAACACAGTCTCAAGAGACAAAGCAAGCATCAGAACCAGATTCAGGTATGACAGAGATTTGGGAATTATAAAGCCAGAATTTAAAATAACTGATTAATATGCTTGGGGCTCTAATGGAAAAAAATGCATGAAAGATTTTACTTGCATTTCCCTGATGATTAATGCATTTGAAATGGAAACTCAAAAAGAATGGTAGAAGTCAAGTAAACTGTAATAGAAATGAAGAATGCCTTTGATGGGCTTATCAGTTGACTGCACAGGACCAAAGAAAGAATGAGTGCGCTAGAAGATATGTCAGTGCAAACTGTCCAAACTGAAAAGCAAAGAGCAAAAAAAGAGGTTAAAAAAGGGAACAGAACAGCCAAGAACTGTAGGATAATTACAAAAGGTATAATCTACATATATTGGAAATGCCAGAAAGAGAAGCACAGGAGAGATATTTGAAGCAACAATGCCAGATAATTTTCCTAAAATTAATACAGATACCAAACCACAGATCTAGCAAGCTCAGAGACCACCAACCAGGACAAATACCAAAAAATCTACATCTAGGCATATCATCAGACTGCAGAAAATTAGAGACAAAGAGAAAAGAGGAAAGAAGGCAGGGCAACAAAAGCACCTTACAGAATAGAGGATCAAGAATAAGAATTATATCAGATTTCTCTTCTCAAATCATGCAAGCAAGAAAGAGAGGAGTGAAATATTTAAAATGTTAATAGGGAACCCCCCTCCCCCCACATAAATCAACCAACCTAGAATTCTGTATCTAGCAAAATTAATCATCTATAATAATAAAAGTGTAATATGCTAATTAGACTGGACGTCTTTCCGGACGAAGCCAGGGCTGCGAGGGAAGCCCGGGTCCCGGGTGCCTGCCGATGACCTGAGGGAAGCCTGGGTCCCAGGTGCCAGAGGGAAGCCAGTGCTGGCAGCAGGGGGAAGGAAGACCTACTCTTGCATGAATTTTGTGCATCAGGCCTCTAGTGTAAATGAAAGGAGAAATAAACACTTTCTCAGACAAACATTAAGGGAAGTTGTTGCTAGTAAAGCTGATACTAAAACCAGATAAAGACATTGAACAAAGGAAAACTACAGACTGCTATCTCTCATAAAGATATTGAATATAGATGCACAATTCTGCAAGAAAATACTAGCAAGCTGAATCCAACAGTATACAAAAGGAATTACACACCATGACCCGGGGGATGTGTCCCAGGTATGCAAGGCTGGCTCAACATTAGAAAATCACTTAATGTAATCCATTACATTGACAGGACCTTTTTATTTATACACTAGAGGCCTGGTGCACAAAAATTTGTGCACTCAGGGGTGTCCCTCAGCCCGGCCTGTGCCCTCTTGCAGTCTGGGACCCCTTGGGGGATGACCACCTGCTGGCTTAGGCCTGCTCCCTGGGGGATCGGGCCTAAGCTGGCAGTCAGACATCCCTCTGGTAGCCCGGGAGCCCTCGGGGGATGTCCACTTGCCAGCGGGGAGCAGGCCTAAGCTGCAGTCGGACATCCTTAGCGCTGCTGAGGAGGCGGGAGAGGCTCCCACCACCACCATTGTACTGGCAGCCGTCAGCCTGGCTTGTGGCAGAGCAGAGCTCCCCCTGTGGGAGCGCACTGACCACCAGGGGGGAGCTCCTGCATTGAGCGTCTGCCCCCTGGTGGTCAGTGTGTGTCATAGTGACCAGTCATTTCTCGTTCTGCTGTTAGGGTCAATTTGCATATTACCCTTTTATTATATAGGAGAGCCTGGCCAGCCTGGGTGAGGGGCTGATGGCTGTTTGCAGGCTGGCCACAGCCCCTTCAGGGTGGAGGTCCCCCCTGGGGTGCCTGGCCAGCTTGGGTGAGGGGCTCATGGCTGTTTGCAGGCTTGCCATAGCCCCTTCATGGTGGGGGTCCCCCCTGGGGTGCCTGGCCAGCCTGGGTGAGGGGCTGAGGGCTGTTTTCAGACTGGCCACAGCCCCTTCAGGGTGGGGGGGTCCTGCTGGGATGCCTGACCAGTTTGGGTGAGTGGCTGATGGCAGTTTGCAGGCTGGCCAAGCCCCCCAGTGGGGACCCTCACCCCATGAGGGTGTAGCCAGCCTGGGTGCGTAGCTGATGGCTGTTTGCAGGCTGGCCACAGCCCCTTCAGGGTGGGGGTCCCCCCTGGGGTGCCTGGCCAGCCTGGGTGAGGGGCTGATGGCTGTTTGCGGGCTGGCCACAGCCCCTTCAGTGCGGGGGTCCCCACTGGGGTGCCTGGCCATCCTGCGTGAGGGGCTGAGGGCCGTTTGCAGGCTGCCACAGCCCCTTCAGGGTGGGAGGTTCTGCTGGGGGTGCCTGGCCAGTCTGGGTGAGGGGCTGAGGGCCGTTTTCAGGCTGGCTAAGCCCCCTAGCGGGGACCCTCACCCCATGAGGTTGTGGCCATCCTGGGTGAGGGGCTGATGGCTGTTTGCAGGCTGGCCACAGCCCCTTCAGGGTGGGGGTCCCCACTGGGGTGCCTGGCCAGCCTGGGTGAGGGGCTGATGGCTATTTGCAGGCTGGCCACAACCCCCAGCCACCCAAGCTCACAGTGGAGGCTGGCTGGAAGCAGGTATCTGGGATTTGTTTATCTTCTATAATTGAAACTTTGTTGCCTTTAGCAGAGGCCACAGCCGGCTCAGGGCTGGTGGGAAGCTTGGCTTCCTCCATCACCGGGCCAACCAAGCCTCCTGCTTGCTCTAACTCCATGGCTGCTGGCCGCCATCTTGGTTGGGTTAATTTGCATATAGTCACTCTGATTGGCTGGTGGGCGTGGCTTAGGGCATAGCGAAGGTATGGTCAATTAGCATCTTTGTCTTTTATTAGTGTAGATACTTGTGGAGATAAGCCAATATATCTGAAAGGAAAGCTTTCAGCCACCAGCAACTCAATATTCATGTGTTTTAAATCAAACATGGGTTTTTTTTTCTTGTAAAGCTCTGCAGCAGTGAAATACTGATATATGCTACAACATGGATGCTAAATGAAAGAAGCTAGACACAAAAAGCCACATACGGTACAATTCATTTATATGAAATATTTAGACGATATTAATTCAAATCCATAGAAACAGAAAGCAAATTAGTGGTTGCAAAGGGCTGGGGCAGTGGGGTGGCAGTGTATGGGATACATAGGGGCATGGAACATTGAGTATGAGAAACACTTATTTACTAGAATCTTATGACTTTTAAAAATGCATATTTATTATTATGCATTTGGTTTGGGTTTACTTTTTCTTTTATGGCGAATTAGTCTCCTAACTAAAGTAGTGTTTTATTTTTTCCTTGCATATTCAATTTTTAAAAATGTGTTTTGGTACTATGTGTTTTTTGGTGCATGCAGATTTTTTCCTCATCATAGCTTACACCATTGTTCATAAAGTGCCTGACTGTCTAACTTCACACCTTTTTAAAAAAAAAAAGTATTTTATTGATTTCTTACAGAGAGGAAGGGAGAGAGATAGAGTCAGAAACATTGATGAGAGAGAAACATCTATCAGCTGCCTCCTGCACACCCCCTACTGGGGATGTGCCCGCAACCAAGGTACATGCCCTTGACCAGAATCGAACCTGGGACCTTTCAGTCCGCAGGCCGATGCTCTATCCACTGAGCCAAACCAGTCAGGGCATTACTTCACACCTTTTGCCTTAAATTCAGCCCTGTCTGAGAGGAGAAAAAAATTGACAGCTTAACTTTCTCCTTTGTTAGAATCCGCCTTTTAATAGTTTGTCTCTTTTACAATTATGATTTTAATATGTTCCATGTCTAATTACTGTTATTTTTTGGTGCATGCAGATTTTTTCCTCATCATGGCTTACACCATTGTTCATAAAGTGCCTGACTGTCTCTTTTACAATTATGTTTTCCTGCCTTTTACAACATACTGTAGATTTTTTCCTTTTATATTTATTTTCCTGGTCCTTAGGGTAATTTAAGCATTTTTTTTAAAATTTAGTTTTAAAATTATAGGTGAGATACAATATTATATTAGTTCAGGTGTACAACATAGTGGTTAGACATTTCTATATCTTACAAAGTGCTCACCCCAAGATAAGTCTAGTACCCACCTGGCACCGTCCATAGAGGCCCATGCATGAATTCGTGCACAGGTGGGATCCCTCGGGGTGGCCTGCAGGGATCGTGCCCCAGCTCGCACCCCCAGGCTCACAGCCCTAGCTCGCGCTCCCAGCCTTGCAGCCTCGCAGCCTTGCTGTGGCCTGGTGCTGCCCCCTCACCTGCTCCACCATCCCACCTGCAGGGCGATCGATCAGGGCTGGGCCCCCCTACCCGGCTCCCCCAGCTCCTAGGAGCCAGGCGGCGGCCCGCATCCTGCTGTTGCCACTGGTTGCTGTCTATGGCAGTGGTTCTCAACCTTCCTAATGCCATGACCCTTTAATACAGTTTCTCATGTTGTGGTGACCCCCAACCATAAAATTATTTTCGTTGCTACTTCATAATTGTAATTTTGCTACTGTTATGAATCGTAATGTAAATATCTGATATGCAGGATGTATTTTCATTGTTGGCGACCCACAGGTTGAGAACCGCTGGTCTACGGGGTGATTGGCAGGGTGATTGGGCCCCTGCACACACCCACCTTGGCCTGGTGCTGCCCGCTCACCTGCTCCACCATCCCTCTGCGGTCCCGCTCTTGTCGGGGCCCATCAGGGCCGGCACCGCCTCCATTGCTGCCTGCTTCCAGTGCCACGTCGCCAATGCCCACCATGTCTGCGCCACCCCCTGGTGGTCAGTGCACATCATAGCGAGCAATTTGCATATTAGGCTTTTGTTATATAGGATTATTAACTATATTTTCATTCCTGTGACTATTTTGTAACTGCCAATGTGTACTTCTTAATCCCTTCATCTTTTTCACCCAGTCTGTCTCCCCTTGGGCAACTCTTAGTTTGTTGAAAGAATTATAATTTTAATTTTAGTTATTGTAGTGGTTAGCTTGTAACTTTAAAGGATAGAACTGAAGATGGCGGCATAGATAAATGCCAGTACTTGCCACCTCCCACAACCACATGAAAATTACAATTAAAATACAGAACAACCGTCATTCGGAACCATCTGAAAGCTGGCTGAGTAGAGGTCTTACAACTAGAGAAGTAAAGTAAAGAAGAAAGCACATTGAGACTGGTGGGAGGGGCGGAGGTGCAGAATGGACTGGTCTGACACCCACGTGTGGTGTGTTTTTAATCAGGAGGGATAGCTTGGCCTCAGAGGCCTCCAGTGAGGAGCAAGGTGTCCAAGCCCCACACCAGACCCCCAGCCGAGAGTTCCAGTGCTGTGAAGAGAAGCCCTGTAACTTCAGGCTCTAATATCCAGCCGGGATTGTGGCTGAGTGACATGGAGGCTGCTGGAGACACAGACAGTTCCTCTTAAAGAGCCAGCACACAAACTTACGTGGTCCTGCTCCCTCTGAGCTCCAGAGCTGGATGGCAGCCTTGGGGGATCCAGGGACATACAGGGAGGAACTGGATTGTCTGGCATCAGGGCAGGAACTCAGCAGCGGCTTTTTCCCAGACGGGTGCTTGTAGGGATCATTGTTTCTATGCTGAGAACTCCCCTGTCGCAGAGCTGACTGGTAGCCATATCTACATTTCCATCAGCCTGGCCCACACTGTTCACTTTGCCCTGGTGATTCCCTGAGACCCTGCCCCATCCAATTTGCAGCCCCACCCAAGCTGTTTGTAGGGGCTTTCCCATATGAATGGCCTCTCTTGGCTCAGGTTTCAGACTTTTCTAAAATCTCTCAAACGAGTAGCAGTTGGCTTCAGCAAAGACCTAATACTAGCCTGCCTTGTTTCACAGGTTGGCCTTGCCTGGGCACTTAAAAGCCTAACACAATTAGCTCCTGCTGGGTGGCCCCAGGCAGTGGCTGACTTTGCACCTCTGGGATACCCCAGAGCCAGTGCATCCAGTGGACAGCTTCAGACCATACCAGATTACAACTCTGCCATCCATAAGTGACACACTCAAGGGATAGACTCAGTGAGCACCAAAGCTGCACTGAAGCAAGTCCTGCTCCATAGGGGTGTCTCCTGCACAGCCACTATAGTCACAGCTGGTCCTCACAGCCAGTTGAACTAGAGGTCAATTCCTCCCAGTGACACCAACAGCAATCAGGGCTCAACTACAACAAGACTGTGCACACAGCCCACACAGGAGTGCACCTGAAATGCTCAGCTTAGGTGACTGGGGAGGCTGAGCCACTGGGCTCTATAGGACACTAACTACACAGGCCACTCTACCAACTCCAGGAGACATAGCAGCTCTACCTAATACATGGAAACAAACACAGGGAAGCAGCCAAAATGTGGAGACAAAGAAATATGTCACAAATGAAAGAACAGGAGAAATCTCCAGAAAAAGAATGATATGAAATGAAATGGAAGCAAGCAAACTACTAGATACAGAGTTCAAAGCAATGGTTTTAAGGATGCTCAAGGAACTTAATGACAATTTCAAGGAATTTAGTGAGACTTTTAAGGATCTTAGTGAGAACATCAAAAACATGAAAAAGGACCAGTCAGAAATGAAGGATAATTTACAGGGAATCAACAGTAGAGTAGAGGACACCAAGAATCTAATCAGCAGTTTGGAATATGAGAGAGCAATAAACACCCAAACAGAAGAGCAAATAAAATAAAATAAAAGAATCCAAAAATATGAAGATAGTGTAAGGAGCCTCTGGGACAACTTCAGGCATACAAACATTCTCATCATGGGGGTACCAGAAGGAGAAGAGAGAGAGAAAGATATTGAAAACCTATTTGAAGAAATAATGACAGAAAACTTCCCCTACTTGTGAAAGAAATAGACTTATACTAGTAAGTCCAGGAAGCACAGAGGTTCTCACATAAGAGGAACCCAAAGAGGCCCACACCAAGACACATCATAATTAAAATGCCAAAGGTTAAAAACAGAGATAATGTTAAAAGCAGCAAGAGAAAAGCAGTTACCATTAAGAGAGCACCCATATGACTCAGCTGATTTCTCAACAGAAACTTTTCAGGACAGAAAGGAGTGGCAAGAAATATTCAAAGTGATGGATAGCAAGAAGCTACAACCAAGATTACGCTACCCAACAAGGCTATCATGTAGAACTGAAGGTCAGATAAAGAGCTTCACAGACAAGAAAAAGCCAAAGGAGTTCATCACCACCAAACCGGTATTACATTAAATGTTGAAGGGTATTCTTTTTTTTTTTTTTTTTTTTTAAATATATTTTATTGATTTTTTACAGAGAGGAATAGAGAGTTAGAAACATCGATGAGAGAGAAACATCAATCAGCTGCCTCCTGCACACTCCCTACTGGGGATGTGCCCGCAACCAAGGTACATGCCCCTGACCGGAATCGAACCCGGGACCCTTGAGTCCGTAGGCCGACGCTCCATCCACTGAGCCAAACCGGTCAGGGCTTGAAGGGTATTCTTTAAGAAGAGAAAGAAGGAGAAGAAGAAGAGGAAGAAGAAGGAGAAAAAGGTAAAAAATATGAACAATAAAATGGCAGTGAATACATATTTATTGAAAATTGAATCTAAAAATCAAAATAAAGGAACAAAGAATCTAATGAACAAATAGACTGATAAATAAAATAGAACCAGAGGCATGGAACCATGGAGCAGACTGATGTATCTCAAAGGGAAAGGGGGAGGGGG
Organism: Myotis yumanensis; assembly: GCF_028538775.1. Classification (NCBI taxonomy): domain Eukaryota; kingdom Metazoa; phylum Chordata; class Mammalia; order Chiroptera; family Vespertilionidae; genus Myotis; species Myotis yumanensis. Next base: position 1,206,798 of record NW_027223760.1, read on the forward strand.
GCGGGAAGAGATTAACCAAGAATTTCTATGCATATAATATGCATTCCTATGGGCACAGACAATAGGGTGGTGAAGGCCTGGGGTGGGGCGGGAACCAGGTGGAGGGGGGCAATGGGGGAGAAAAGGGGAACATCTGTAATACTCCCAACAAGAAAGATGTTTTAAAAAAGGATACTCAATATCTCAAATTGTTTTAATTTAGCAACTTTAAAATAAAGCTGTATGCATTGGCTTTCACTTGTCTTCTCTTCCATGATTTTGTTAGAAATGTGTTGGTGGTTGCAGTCCTTGAGCTATTGGCACGCACATAACTGAGCCACCCAGCCAGGGCGACAGTGTATTTTAAATGTATTATTAGGTTACTTGTTAGCATCAGGACTAATGGGGCTCCAGAGAGGGCTGAAGAGCCTGTCCTCTGGGTCAGCTGGCACAGAGGACAAGCTCCCTGTATGGTTTCTGCTGGTGAGCTCCCATCGCCTTGCTCTTCCTTCCCCGAGTCTCCTCCAGACCATGAGGGCCCTTCTCTCCCTGTCACAGTTTCCTCCTGTCCGTGGTTAGGTATTTCCTGTTGTCCCACCTGCTATCGGAGAACAGGAGGTGTCTTTGATCTTGCTTGCATTTCACGCATCTTTTGGGTCTGTCTCTCTGCTGAAGACACTCATTTAGGGGAACTGGGGAAACAGTCCAGCCAGGCCTGTGACCTCTGTTCCAGTTGTATTTTTATTTCCGAGTGAGGAATACGTTTGCTTTTGTGATTGCTAATCTCGCTTCTGCCCTTGAATGACTTGCTTTCTATTAGTCTTTTCGTTCCATGCCACGCACTTTAGTGCCTTGATTTCCTTTTGGTGGTTAACTTTCATGCCTTCTCATCTACCACTTCTGCACTAACTCCCCAGAATTCCTGAAACTAATAAAAAAAATCCCAAACATCCCTTAAGCACAACCGTCTACTTCTCCAGCTCCGTTGCTCAAGTTGTTTTATTGTAGCTGCTTCTCCACGGGAACCTCCGCTCCCATCCATCACCCATCCTGGTTTCTCTGGTCTCTGATGTACTTAGGGTTCATGGGCAGTCATTTCACTCACTCTTGCTAATGCCTAAACCAGTGTTGCTCAAACAGTGGCCCAGGGATTTCTGGGCATTGGTGGTTAAATCCCTGGGGCAGATGAGGTTACCTATGCAGAGCTTGTGGAATGAGAATTGATATCTGGTTCAGCCCAGGAATCACAGAGAAGGATGACGCTTAAAGGCTGGCAGGAGGGGGAGCCAGTGATGTTGCCTGGGAGCGCAGGAGAGGAGGAAGAAGCATGTGGCTTGCAAGTTGCTGCGTGGAGGTTGAGTGAATTCGTGAACTGGGCTGTTGGGTTGCTGCTGACCACTGCCAGGGCATGCCGAGTTGGGCAATGGGTGTGAGGTGACACTGGTGGTTGGCAGAGTGAGGGAGGTGGAGAGTGAAGTCTGAAGGTGTAGGCTGTAAAGGACATCAGATGTCTACCTGCATTGGCCTCAGCTCTGGGAACCAGACCACTTGTCAGACAGCGCCCCCAGGCCTCCCATGCTGCTTGGAGTTCTGGACTAGTGGGCCTGGAACTTTAAAGGCTATTTCATCTCACCGTGCTGCTCTTGTCTGGTACATTTCTCTACTCCATTTAATCTCCCACTCTCCATGAATTTGCTTCCATTTCGTTGACAACACAGAAGCCACCAAAAGAGAATATTTTGGTCTCCACCACTCATGTGCTTACCTACCCGCAGCGGCACTCGTATGTCTGTCTCCTGCTCTTCCTCGTCTTCCTGCTTTTCCTCTCCCTCCTCTTCCTTTCAGGTGGATTTTATACCTAGCCCCTCAACCTGGGCTCATTTCTTCAGCAAGTCTATGTTTTTTTTTCTCACATCAGTGATTTTTCTTTACTAGATATTCCTAGAACCATTGTAACTTTTCCCAACTTAAAAACTGCTCATGATTTCCCACTTCCTTCATATCTCCTTTGCTTCCCGTTATCATAAAACTCCTGGCAAGAACTGTCTGCTTATATTTGTTTCCAATTCTTTCATAATCAACTTTGGTCAGGGTTTTGCCTGCAGCCCTCCAGATCTCTGTATGTTTTGCTCTCTCCTCTCCTATGACTTTCCTCAAATGTCACCTTGTTAGTGAGGTGGCCCTCACCCTCCTGGTACTCCCTGTCCCCTCCTCCCGCACTGGTTGTCATCTGACACTCTGTGGACTTACGTATTTATTATCTGTTTTCTTACTGGAGTGGAAACTCAGTGAGGCGGAACTCGGTTGTGTTCCTGCTGTGCTCTCAGTTCTTGGGAGAGCACCTGGTGTCTGGTGGCCCACAGTGCGTACTTGCTGAATGAAAGAGTTCTGCTCAGCCCCGTCAGATTCCCTTGTCATTTGATCTCTCTGACTTTGACCTCTTATTTCACAGTGTTTCTGGCCAGTGACTTCTCCCATTGCTCTTCCAGCCTCTGGGACTTCCTTTTCATTGTAGACAACGTCCTGACTTCTGTGTACATTTCTGCACCAATAACTGCTGCTCCTTTCTGACCCATCTCCCACACTGGGAGGCTTAGGGAGGAGGTGGTGATGGTGGTACCTTCTCTTACCTGCCAGGGTTCCTGTGGGCTCCCAGCAGCAGGCTGTCCTGGATGCTCCTGACTCTGCTCCTTTGAGTCACTGTCAGTATTGTTTCCTGTCACTGTCCGCATGTAACGGGAGAACGTTGGCAGGAAGCTCATAGTGGTCCTCTCCTCCTCAGTTTGTCATTCCCTAGGTTATTAAACTGAGGTTATTAAATGAGGCATGTAGCCCGCCGGACGCGAGTTTGACATGCTTGCTATACAGTGTATGTCCATCACGCAGGTCCAAGGTCGTTCTCAGTTACACACTACTAACCGTCGCTTAGAAATCCACCTATGGGGTGCTCCCTAGACTTCATCATCACCTGAATGTTTTGATGTGAGAGTCTTGAGTCTTTTACTGTAGTCCCTGCACTGATGAGCCTTTCTTTCCAGCACACCTGGTCTTTGTGACAAGATCTGTTTCTGGACCCATCCTTGTCGCCTGTCATGCCCCAGATCTGATAGAAATGAAATGGAATTTAGTATTAAAGTCTTGTTTAACTGCTGTTTATTTTGATATGTGGTATGCTTATCTAATAATTATTGTCACATTAATTAGTGATGCCTCTGTGTGTATAACATGTTATATGATTTTCATACAATAGGCTGTTTTATTGATCTCTCTGGTGCTGCCAGTACACTTTTTCTATGTGACCGGAGCTTCATGTTATGTTTTAACATGGGGGGGCGGGGGGGGGGGGGCGGTGCTGGTAACCTCTACCTGACTTTATTTTCAGAGTTGTCAGTGATGTCCTGGTTTTTATATATTCACATGATTTTGAAAACAATTTGGTCAAGTTATGAAAAGAAAAATCTCCACTGAAAATGGTATTAAAACTAGTTCATATAAATTAATATTTCATCTAAACTTAATATTAGCAAAATATTTAAAATGTTCACTTTGTAATAAATCCCTTTTTTCTATAAATACCACGGATGTATTGTCTATTATTTAAAAAAAGATATGCAAAAAATGTAAATGATGTGTTAAATTTGTTCTGTTTCAGATATGTTTCCTTCTCTTTGCCATTCTTTACATCGTTTCCTACTTCATCATCACAAGATACAAAAGGAAATCAGGCAAGTAAAACATGTAATGGAAACTTTGATTTTCATGCTTGGTGGTCTAGGCCCGATACGAGGGCTCCACAGTGCCCGTGTGTGTGGCACTGTATTCACCATGCCCGTGGCTGAAGCAAGCAGTTGCCTGGTACTAAGAGCACTAAAAATAACCTCCAGGGAACCTGACTACTGTAGGGTCATCCTCTTAGGCCTTAGCCCTTGTTTGTCACATTCTTAGGGCCCAACTAAGAATAGTGCGGGCCCTCTAGTACACTGGAAATTCCCAAGTTTGTGGGGATATTTGGTTCCTGTGACTGGCTCTGAATTTGAACACACTCAGCCCCATCCCATTGTTGCTCTAACTACCAGAATACTTTTCTTTCTCTAAAGCAGGGGTGGGGAACCTTTTTTTTGCCAAGGGCCTTTTGGATTATAACATCATTTGCAGGCCATACAGAATTATCAACTTAAAAATTAACCTGCTTTATTGGTCAGACATTTAATTAACTCACTCCGAATGCCTTGTCAGGGCCACACTGAATGATTTCGCTGGCCTTATATGGCCTGAGCGCCTGACGCGCCCCCTGCCCCCAAAGTGATACAGAATGTATCCCTAACACCATATCCTTTTAGTATTTCATATATAGGGTGTCCCAAAAAATGTATACACACTTTGAATGAGTATAAAGTCAGTGTTTATTAACATAGAGTTCATTTTCAAAATTTAAAAGAATCTATAGAAATGAATAATTTTTTTTTTGTGTGTGTCAATACCTGTTTCCAAACTGATGACCGTTCTGGTCTAGGCTCTGCTGATAATGCGAAGCAATGGAATCGCAAACATCAAGAATCATTTCATTGGGTATTTGTGTGCCCTCAATTCGTTAACTGTTGCCGGTTTTGTGCTGTAAACCTTATCTTTTATGTATCCCCACACAAAGTCTAGTGGATAAATTTTCTTTGTTCAAAGCTTAGTTGGCTTCACATATTATTTCAAATCAGTTAAACCTGAAAAGGAGTGGAAATTGAGTTATCAGCTGTTAAAGTGTGTATATATAATATACACTTTGAATAATTATAAAGGCAGTGTTGTACTTCAACTGCATTTTTAAACTTCCAGAAGCATTTAGGATGAATTTTCTTTGTTCAAAGCTTACTCTGGCTGAAAAGAAAGAAACATCAGTTGAGTCAGCAGCTGTTACAGTGTGTGTACATGTTTTGGGACATGCTGTATATACTGTCTCGCCAGAGGGACCACTATATCTTTATTCTTTTTTAAAAGAACTTTTTGCTGTTTAATAATTCACAGATTTTTGTGCCAGGGTTTTATAAGCACCTAAGCAGTTACCTTACTGCCTTCTGTTAAATCTCAGCTGTTTTCCAGAAATGATAGGATTTTCTGCCTGTGATGTTGTGCTAATACTAGTGCTGTATGAATACTTGGGGATTCCATATATTAAAGATTCCTTGCATTATGTTAGCCTATCACACTTGTCTGTCAGACATTTGAAAGCAGTCAGGGACTACTCTTTGCTCTGAGATGTTACTTTAGAACTTGGCTCTGTGACAGCACTGACAGACTCCTGGGATTCCATAATCTCTCAAAATTTTGCAGACCTGGGATCCAAGACAGTATCTTAGCTAGTTTAAAAGATGTTTTGACATCAGATTTCATAGAATATGGACACAGAAGTAGAGCGGGGGAGAAAGAGAGAGAGAGGGTAGGGGGAGGCAGGCGATATTAATGAATGAATATAAAGCAGTGTTTTAGAGGAAATTAGAGATGATGAGCAGGAAAAGTGGAGTTTTATTAGATGCTCTTTTGGAGTAATCATGGGGAGGAGGTGATGAGGACTCTGGACCTAGTTGGCGGAGTGTTGAGATGTAATTGACAAAAAGCATTCTTTAAGGTTTGATGGTTGATTGGAGAGGGCACCACAGTATAAAAGTCAGTTGTGACTACATTATTTTGTGGTCACTTTGGTTGTAAAGCTATTTAGAGCAGCCTGTAATTCGGAATGGAGATTGGACTATGAGAGTGGCCCAAGCGGGCCATTGGCAGGGAAGCAGGTGGGCACTCAGAATTGCAGAGGCCTGCAGAGAGCCTTTGAGGACAAGCCCCGTTAGGCATTGCGGGGGCGGGGTGGGGGTGGGGGCAGGGGCTGGGTGTTGTGCAGTGTCCTTGTAATTGGGTCAAAGTTTCTTGGTAAGGTTACGTGGGAGGACAGAGGAGATGGCTGGCAGCCGTGATGGGGGCTGAGTGAGCACCGGCAAAGCGGACATATTCTTGTATGTGCCTTGGACAGTCATGATGAAGTGTGGTGCAGTGGGACCCCAGGTGGGTTAGGGTGGCCTACTGCCAATGACAAACTCACATTCTAGGAAAGTACATGAGTCCTGAGAGTCTGAATTTTAATTTTATAGCAAACATTTTTTTTTTTTTTGGCTATTAACCAGAAAATCTCATTCATTAGCAACTTCACTTACATTTTATAACAGTAAGTGTGATAGTGGTCTTAAGGGCCTACTAAGCTTCATTTTCTTGAGCACTGAATGTTTGGGATATTTTAATTACATGTGGCTATTTTGTTAATAAGGATTTTGATTAGTCAAAACACTATTCTTTTAATCATATTCTCTCCTATCTCATTTAATAAAATTTAAATTTGGATCTGTGCTGAAATAAAAACAGTGCTGTTTAAAAATGTTTCCATTCAATAATTGCTGCTTTAAATTTATATGTTTGTTTTTCATAATGAATGAAACATCTTGTTGGAAGAGAAAATAATGTTAATACCTTAAACATTTTTGCAGATGAACAAGAAGATGAAGATGCCATAGTCAACAGGATTTCGTATGTATTTTAAAGTTTAATTGTTTTGTTTATAATTCTGGAGTCATAAATTCTCAAAATTTAATTCTACCTTTTGGGCAGAAATATGGAAGAAATTTACCTAAGATATTACAACACTTTCATCAATATTAATCCTATCCTCAGAAAACACACATAGGCAAGTATGCATGAATAATGAAGGATTGATTATCTCCTGTTAAATTAGCTTATTTAAGGAGCTGATAGATTTTTTTTGTTAATCCTCACCCAAGGATATATATTTTTTCCCACTGATTTTTAGTTGGAGGGAGGGAGGGAGACAGAGACACATGGATTGGTTGCCTCCCTCACGTGCTCCAACTGGGATCGAACCTGGGGATCCTTCAGTTCTCAGGCCGACACTCCAACCACTGAGCAAGCCAGCTAGGTAGGGCAAGCCGACAGGTTTTAATTTCAGAAGATTTAGCCTGGAAATGGGCTTCAGGTTGGGAAAGTTGCTGGGCCATTAAGAAAGCAAGCTCCCGGCTTCTGAATGGTCTGCTGAGCAGCCTGGACGGGTTTAGAGGAGGGAGTGCCATCTGTCTGGTTACAGACCTCCTATGAGCAGGGAGGTAGTCCTTTCAGGGGCCAGAGCTCTTCTGCTATCTCTAAGTGGAAAGCAGTGAATTCTTTTCTATCAGGTTTGCTCAATGAAACTGAAATTCCACAGCTTTGCCTACTGCATAGGAAACATCTGTTTTTTGATTGTTTTCATTGATACTTTAAAAATGTTTTGAAGTAGTCACAAATTTGTAGGAAAGTTAGAAATACAGTACAAAGACTTTTGTTCCATGAGCCCTTGGAGAAGTTGCTGACTGGATGCTCCATTTCTGCAGGATACTTTTGTATCTAATTCCTATAAACAGTGAATTCTCCTGCAAGTCCACCATACAGCCACCAGCATCACGAAGTTGGCATTGACACAGTCCGAGCTGTGCTGCGTTCCAGTTTGCTGTTGTCCCCATGATGTCCCTGGTTCAGAACCCCACACTGCAGGGAACAGCTGTGGCCCTGTGGTCGCCCGCAGACGAAACTCGACTTCAGTATTTCCTTTGACTCCCTGACCTTGTCAACACATTTGTACATTTCAGGCTGGTCATGTGGTTTGTCTGTTGTCCCTTCACGGTTAGTGTCAGATTACCCAGCTTCTGCTGAGGTGCTGGGGAGGAGGAGAGGAGAGGGGAGGGAGACAGACAGCATGTTCTCTCTCTCTCTCTCTCTCTCTCTCTCTCTCTCACGCACGCACACACACACACACACACACACACACGCATGCACACGCTTCCCCCTACACAGGAGCGTTACTCGGCCATGAAGAGGAATGCAGACACCTGCTACCACATGCACGAACCCCTAAGACATGATGCTGGGTGAGATGAGCCAGTCACCAAAGGTCACCAGTGTTGATTCCATATATGAGAAACGTCCAGAATAGGTAAATTCAGCAAAAGCAGATTGGCGGTTACTAGTGGCTGAGAGGAGGAGAATGGAGAGCAACTGCTTAGTGGGTTTGGGATTTTACTTTGGGGTGGCGAGAATGTTCTGGTTGCACAACATTGGTAATGTTCTACATCTACTGACTTGTTTGCATCAAAGTGGTTGATTTTACTCAATAAGGCAATGCTTTCAACTAACAAATGATTTGATTTATTACTGAAAAATGAGTGTGGACAGATCCTGCTGTACTGGATTTGGATTTAAATTATTTAAACACCCAGGGAAAGCAACTGTGACTCCATACTGGGCATTCTCTATATGGCTTTAATACTTAGGCCCAAAACATGATGCTTTAAATGTGCAGGATTAGGGACCTTAGGTTTTAGTCCCAGCACCATGACATTTGGGAACATTCTCTGTTCCAGTTCCTGCTCCCTAAAAACACAATAACACACTCACTTCAGAAAGCCACAGAGGGTCCCACACTGGCTGCCCGGTGGACAGGAACTGTGTCCAACGAAACCCTCCAGGTTGAAGTACTGAGGTTGCGCTTCTCTCCTCTGCGTGGTCTCTGTTCCACTTTGGTGGTACAATTACTGAAATGCATTTGTAGATCAATAATTTATGAATCGATTAGTGCCGGTCACGTTGGCCATTCCCCTTGCAGTATAATTTAGGAAAATATGCAGTTTCCTGGTGGCTCTGGAGGGGCCCCGCCCCTCAGCCTGATTTGGCTAGGCGGCGCAGCGTGTCTGAGTGTCATGTGATGACACGGACACCTTCCTGAGGGAGATGCTGTGCACCCACTGCAGAGTCAGGAGGCAGCCTGGAGGGGGAGGCACCCAGTCCATCCCCTGGACCTCTCACCCAGTGCTCTTTCTGTCGCTCACTGCCTGTTCTTCCTTCTGTGATGGGATGAGTGAGAACTAGACCTGGGTTCAAATTCTGAACCCGGATTCATTTGAGTCCAGGCAAGATGGAGAAGCCAAGACTTGTGTTTGGCACGTGAGCTGGGCCTGCGCCCGCTGTGTGGTGCTGCTGTGCAGATAAACAGCACAGGCACAAGCAAGGTTCGGGCTTCTGCACAGTGGCCGTGGTCTCAGGGTCGTCCCCTGCGCCCTGACCCTCTTCCTGGCCTTCCTTCCTCCCACTGAAGGGAGTTGTGGGGGGCACTGAAGAGGGTGAAACAGGAGAGGCTGAGCCTGAGCAGGAAACGTGGATGTGGTCAGTGTTCTGAGAGTTCTGCAGTGCGGTGCCTGCTAGCCGCCTGCACAGAGAGGGCTCTAGGGTGACTCCAGCGCTGCCAGCACAGAACCCCTCCTGTGCCTCCCACCTTGCTCCAGAGCCCACTTTCACGTTGTTGTTTGCTCCTCAGGGCCTTCATTCTGCCCTCTGTCTGTCTCCTTGTGCCCCCAGATTAACTCCCTCTGCCCTCCCCAACCAGAATTACACTTGCTCACAGCGACTCTCTGCTTGTCACTGGATTGGAATAGAAGTGGTTGATATAAAATGCATGCCTAACTGGTGAAACAGCCTGTGCGGAGCATGCCGAGCCCACGCAGGTGAAGAGAGGGCCTCGCACATGTCCCACCCTGGAGGGTGGCCGGAGTGGGCTAAGGGTTTGAAAGCAGGGAGGAAAATTCCCTGCAGAGGGCGATCCTGGCATGGGGTATCACCTGAGGGTGAGGAGGGACGCCACATGGTTTGGGGGTGCTGTACCACAGGGAGCCAGAGCCAGTGCAGGGTAGGGAGGGTGTCTGTGCAGGATGGCAGAGCCCTCGAGGCATGGCCTGGCATGGGTGTGACAGCTCAGGTGGGGGGCGGCATAGGGCAGGAAGGTCCAAAATGGGGCGTTACCTGAGCAGCAGGCACCTCTGCATAGGGTGGGTGTCAGTGTGATGGGAGACTGATCGCAGATGTGGGACCGGTCCATTAGAGATGATGGGAACCAGTCCCAGTCGGGGAGAGGGGGACAACGAAAGGGAACACTGAGTTGTCGCAGTGGAGTTGGGGGTATCACTGTGGACTCATGGTTTTCAGTACAGAGAGTTACTGGGTCACTGCAGATGTGCGTGTGGGTGCGTGCATGTACACACAGCGCCAGTGCACCCTGGGCTGGCCTGCCACTGGGCCTGGGAGCGCAGCACCCAAGAGCAGCGAGTGCCTCTGAGTACAGCTCTCAGGACAGGAGCAGGGCCCCGGGAAGCACTGGCTGCAGGGCTTCCGTGTACCTTGTCCTGTGGGGCGCAGGGACGTGCCAGAGGATGAGGGCGCATGTCAGAAAGACTCCGGCCTTCAAGGGCTTTCTCGCCAAACCAGGGACAGTCTGATCATCACAGTAATGGGTGTAACGGATCCTGCACAGATGAATTAGCGCCTGAGTGCCCATGGCTGTCACCAAAGGGATAAGTTGTTTGACCAGGAACAGGACATGTTCTTGGTTTCCTTAGCTTCCCACACAGTGCTTATGATGAAAGGGAGGAGTAGCTTTAGCTTGGAGGGCCCTGGCAGACATCACCTTGAGCAGTGATGAGAGGACGTGACCAGTATGGGGCAGGCAGAGAGTCAAGGCCATCGGAGGGCCTGCCGTGAGAAGTCCAGAGATTGTTGTGACAGTCGTCTCATGGACATGGCGGCCTGCAAGTGTCCCAGCTGAACTCCTTGTTCCTCCGCTGCAGCCTCCTCCATCGTGCTGATTAGTGCGACTGTCCACATCCTCAGGCTAAAACCCAGGAGTGGTTCTTGACCCCTCTCGTCCCACACAGGTACTGCGGTTCTGTCCACAGAGCCTTCCGTGCAGAAGGGGCGTTTCTGAAACCGTCCATCACTTCCAAGGGCACTTTCCTGCAGTTCCATAAGCAGCCACCACTCTGGCTACATGGCAGGGCCTCACCTTAGGGACCCCGCGCCAGCACTTTTTAAAAAAAATTTTTTTAAAAATTGATTTCAGAGGAAGGGAGAGGGAGCGAGAGATAAAACATTAATGATGAGAGAATCATTGATCACCTGACACTGGGGATCGAGCCCGCAACCTGGGCTTGTGTCCTGACCGGGGATCAAACCATGGCTTCCTGGCTCATAGGTTGATGCTCAACCACCGAGCCACACCGGTGGGTCCCCATCGGCTTCTCAGGGGCAGCTCTCCTAGCTCCCCAGGGCAGTTAGGGAGGATGCTGTGGTCTTTTTTGTGTCTCCAGGGCCAACCCCAGCACTGGAAATGCGGTGGGCCACAGTCTTGGTAAGAGCTGTGGTCCAGTCAGGGTGCCCGTGTGATCAGGGTTTCCTGGGGCTCTGTGACTTCAAATACTCCCCGCGGAAGCTTTGACAGGTCAGGGCTTTGATTTGGAAATTGTGGCTGGCCTTTATTGCTGGGTCTGTGGTCCGAGTGTCATGGGAGCCAAGAGTGGGGGAAGGGAAATGCTGAGGGATGTATAGGGCGACCCTGGGGACAGAGCCGACGGTGGCCCTGGCCTGGAGCCCTAGAACCCACTCACGTGTGGGGCACAAGGAGGTTAGGTGACTGACTGTGGGACTGTGGTGGTGGAGAGGGGTGTAGAAAAGCCTCGGTGGCGTGCAGCACCTGGTGTGACCGGCTGAGGGTTGATTTCATTTCCAGCTTTGGAAGGAGGTGGTGGAAGCCAACAGGACACTTCCTCACTGGCTGGAGGACAAGACCGGCGGCCCTCGCTCAAGGCCATTCGCCATCACTGCTGCAGTGGGCAGTGGCCCAGCGAGGCTTGTGCTCCTGCTCTGACCAGGAGACACGTCCCGTTAGCAGAGCCTTCAAGGTCGTCTCCTGGGTCTGGTTTGGATTGTGTTTTGGTGTGCGTCACGTGGTCTCATGTAAAATCCATCAGTGACACTGAACAGGTTCCTGATGGGTTGGCTCAAAGCAGGAAACACTTCTGTGGGCCACCACAAGGTGGCATTGCTGCAAAGTTACTCCATCCGATGTGGATTTAGAGCGTTTGTGTGATGGTTTTCCTTACATTTTCACATTCTTCCTATATTTTCTTTAATGGGATGACTATTAAATTAACTTTCCCTCTCTAATGTTGGTGAGACTCCTGTTTTCTTTGCTACTTAAAAAAATCTTAAAAAATAGCTATAAAAATTTAAACGTTGCAGACGTGGGACTGAGAGTGAGCCCCTTGAAACCCGCTCTCCCCTGGGCTTCGTTCTGTGCTGTGCTGGGGCCTCCACCTCTACTTTCCTGTGTGTATTTGTGCGCTTTTTTGCGGGGAGGGGCATGCTTTCTATTTATCGTCTGTCTTTCCTTCAATTTGTGTTCCTGACTTGTTTTAGACACCTTTCTAAATTAGTACATATTAGAGATATTTTTTAAAATGACAGAATAGTGTTTTAAATACTGTTTAATGATCCCTACTGTTGATTAGTACAATTTATTTACACTTTACCCATTTTAAGGGGTAGCAGACCAGTGGCTTTGTAAGTTTGCTCCTGAAATACGAGTTTTTCATACTGCGTTCACAGGTATTTTTTCACCTAAAATAGTTGTTGCCTTGCTTTTAGCATAGATTGCCAAAGCTATTAATCAAATGCAATGTGAAATGAACATCACATATAAAGGAGGAGAGAGCCTACAGCTCATTCTCTGCGAGTGTGTGAGGCTTCTGCCTTCGGTACATGTGTCCTCTGGGGCCTTCTCGTTAGATCCACCAGTCTCTGCAGAGTGAGGTGCTCTAGAGTTGATGTAGGATCACACATGTGTCATTTGTCTTCCGGTTGCATAGGTTTCATGAAATTTTCCCGTAATTTTTTTTAGATAAAAATTTCAGAATTTTTATTCGTTTTGAATGATGGCCACATCCCCTGCTTCCCGGTCGCTGGTGACACGCCTCTCTTCTCTTCCAGGTTGTTTCTGTGCACGTTCACACTCGCAGTGTCTGCTGGGGCTGTGCTGCTCTTACCCTTCTCCATCATCAGCAACGAAATCCTTCTTTCCTTTCCTCACAACTACTATATTCAGTGGCTCAATGGCTCCCTGATCCATGGTTAGTATGTATGGCTTCATCACCATTAATGTTTTAATTTTGTACTGCACTGTATTTTTAGATTTTCCTTTTCATAATTTCTTCATAATTTGCATCTTTCTTTGATAAATCACTTGAGTCCTTAATAAAATCAGAAAACCAGATTTTATTCACCTCCCTTTTCCTGTTAGTTGTGAAAGGCTTCTCTGTTTTACTTACTCAAGGAGTAGTTTTAATACTGACCAGGATTCTGATAAGTACATTTTAATTTAAATATTTAGCAAGAGAATTTTGGTTTTATCTGAACATGCCAGAAGAACTCAACCTCCATTGAAAACCTGAAAAACGAGCCAAGTTTCCATTGTATTTATTTGCTGTTTCTCTAGACATTTCAAAATGTGTGGTAGAAGGGGAAACTCTTTTATCAAGTACAAACTTTAAAGTTGATGTGGTTTTTAATAAAATAATGAGTTATCATAGGCAACATGGTATATTACTTTGAAGCCAAAGAGATCTGCATTCTAATCTTAGCTCTGCCATTTTCTAGAAATTTTTAGTGAGGTAGGACATTTTAATTTGTAATATACTGTATATCTAAAAAGGTTTAATGTGTATATTTTTATATGTTGCATAGTCCCTTGCTCCTCCTTTTTTTTCTATATTGAATTATGTGATCTCTTTATGTGTCAAACACAGCTTTTTATCCAATTTTTATAGATATGTTTTTCTAGTTATTTTGCTTTTGAATTTTATTTGTTTTTTTGATTTATATAAGTTTTACATTTTTATGTTGTACAGTCTTTTTCTTCCTTTGGTTTCTCTAATGGTTTTTGTGTTTAGAAGATCCCTTCGCTTCCTAAGATGTGACAAATACTTCCTTTTTCTCTGTTGGAGTGTTGTCCTGTACAGCTAAAGGGTTGTGGGTTTGATTCCCGATTGGGGTGTGTACAGGAGGCAATTGATTGATACTTCTCTCTCACATTGATGTTTCTCCCCTACCCCCCCCCCCCCCCCCCCCAAATCAATAAATATATCCTCGGTGAGGATTAAATAAATTTAAAAAAATGGTTTTGTTTGCATTTAACTGTTTAATTCACCTGGAGTTTATACATATACCCTTTCTCTTACTCCTTTGTATGTGTTTAAAGAAATACATGTTTGCTGTAGAAAATTTGGAAAACAACATTTATAGGGAAGAGAATCACTCTTCCTCACAATCCTGTATGGTGGAAAGTACTGTGGACACTGGCCTGCAGCTTTCAGCTCTCTGTGGATTTGAGCAGACCACTGGCGGAGGGCACCTGCTGCGCTCACTGCTGCCTTGTGTCCTTCCCCGTCCACGGCTGCAGTGTCACTTAGAGCCATTATGATCATGGTTCTTCCAGGTTTTTAATTAGAAAGCTACAATTGTCTCCTTATAAATAAATATTTGCCCTTAAATTTATGCAATTCACTTTCCAGGTAAGCATACTTTACAAGTATTTAGAAAGAGATTTCCCCTTTATTCTTCAGAAAAAACTGTACGAATTTTTCAGGCGGCTTCATCCTGGCCAGTATGCAAGCGTCTGTGTTCCCAGAGTGTGTCTTTACCAAGTTTGGTTGTTAGTGAAAACAAACCTACCAATTGAATAGAGGAAACATTTCCCCTTAAATTTCTATTTCCTTAGTTACTAGTGCAGGTGGACATTTACAAGGCACACTTATAGGTCATTCATATCTTTTAGTAAATTGCCTACCTGTGTTCTCTTTGCTTATATTTGCAGTGTTTTTATTTTACGTAATTAGTTGTCTATCAGGTTAATCGCAAACATTTTCCTCCCAATTGTCCTTTAATATTGCTTAAGCTGTTTTTTGACGTAAGAATTTTAAAATTCATTCTAATTGCATATTTTAATCTGGCCTTGTGGTCACTGTCATGCTTGAAACTGGAAACAATGGAGTCATTGACACTCTGAGGACCAGATGAATTCAGTAAGGTTAGGACTAATTATTAAGTGAATAAAAAAATTACTCTATTTTCCAATTGGTTAGCAATTGAAAAACTCAAATAAGGAAAATAAGGTGTTTACTGAAATGGACACGGAAAGTAAGTCTGAAAGGTCACCTGTTACTCTGAAAGGCAGGAAGCAGCCTGGAAGGTCCTGGCTACGGTCCCTGGAGTTGTCTTTAGATGACAGAGCTATTTGTGATGAACAAACACCTTGGTAGCCACATATAATCCACAGGTGGTTCTTGTATGTGTTGTCCAACGTGTTTGGGGAAGACTGGCATGCTTCCCTCTGGGCCGCTTTTCTGTGAGACTGTGGGTGCCATGTGCTTGCCTTCCTGAGTGCTGGGCTCCGGGTTTTCACCGGCAGTGAGGTGGCTAAGGCTGGGCTGACTGGTGTGACAAGTGCATTTACCTTTGTTTTCAGTTTTACTCGTAGAAATGGCATGCTGTACTAATGGCCTTCATTTACTCTAAATCAGGGCTATTTCCTTGTTCTGTTTATGGACAAGGTAAGAGCTATCAACACATGACGTGCCCTATATTTGGTACAAGATGCCTTAACCTTGGAAGTGATATTTGTCTGCATGGGTTGTCTTTCTCATTATGATGTAAGGGTGTAAGCTCAGGCACGTAATTTTGTTTTTAAACCAGGGCCTAGGACAGTGCTTTCCATGGAGTGGTTGCTCAGTAAACATACACTGAAGGATTACACTACATAAGACAAAAGAACCTATATGTATAGTAAACACATGAGCTGAAAGTTGGGGAGCAAGAGGAAGAAGCATCTAAATCAGGGGTCCTCAAACTTTTTAAACAGGGGGCCAGTTCACTGTCCCTCAGACCGTTGGAGGGCTGGACTATAGTTTAAAAAAAACACTATGAACAAATTCCTATGCACACTGCACATATCTTATTTTGAAGTAAAAAAAAACAACGGGAACAAATACAATATTTGTATTTGCATGTGGCCCGCGGGCCGTAGTTTGAGGACCCCTGATCTAAATGATGGTATTGCTTCTAAATCGTTCTGGGGACGGTCTAGGCGGCCTGACTGCCAGCCCTGGGGCTCGCTCTGGAGGCTTTTATGACCCTGGTCTTCCTTCTACTTGCTCGATCTGTGTCCTCTGTTGCATGTAGTGAATCTCCTGAAGCTTCCCACTCGTCTTTGTCTTCTAAACTTAGTGCTTTCTGTAAGCTGTGTCTGACATCCGAAGGAATGCTCACTAGTCCCTCAGATTGTCGTGAGGCTGAAGAGCTGTCAGTCTGAGATGCTTGCTTCTTGGCTTCTCGGAAATGATACCCATTAACAAGGCCACACTGTTGTGAAGCAGACGCAGGAGAGCTGATGGTGTCGTTCCAGTCCGGTTGGAAGGCCTGAGAACCAGGGAAGCTGGTGGAGTCAGTTTTAGTCTGAGTCTGAAGGCCAGAGAAGACCAGTATCTGAGCGGGAAGACAGGCAGAAAGAAAGAGCTCCTGTTCCTCGGCCTCTTGTTCTGTTCAGGCCTTCCACTGATTGGGCGGGCCACCACGTGGGGAGGGCAGCCTGCTGTCCTCAGGCTACCAGTGCAAACATGGATCTTTTATTTTTTTAAAAAATATATATTTTATTGATTTTTTACAGAGAGGAAGGGAGAAGGATAGAGAGTTAGAAACATCGATGAGAGAGGAACATCGATCAGCTGCCTCCTGCACACCCCGCACCGGGGATGTGCCCGCAACCAAGGCCCTTGACTGGAATCGAACCCGGGACCCTTCAGTCCGCAGGCTGACGCTCTGTCCACTGAGCCAAACAGGTCAGGGCACAAACGTGGATCTTTTAGAAACACCCTTGCAGGCAGACTCAGAAATTGATCAAATATCTGGGTACCCTGCAGCCCCATCACATTGACACATAAAATTAACCATCACAAGTCTGCCCTTTGTTACCAATTTTCCAGTCACATTCTTTCCAAGATCCTGACCATCCAGCCAACCTATTGGTCGCAGCCATGAATCAGCATATAGTCACACGTCTGGCCATGTCTCCTTCCAAGCAAAGGAACGACCAGGTGCACTGCTGGAGTCACTGTGGTTATCTTTTAACAGAGCAAACCTCAAACTGGGCAAAAAAGAAAAAAGAAAAAAAGGACAGGTTGGGAGCTTCAGTTGCCCGCCAGCCAGGGGCTGAGGGCCGTTTTCAGGCTGGCGGGCAACTGAAGCTCCCGCCCCCTGGGGGATTTCCTCAGCGCTGCCCCTCAGAGGTGTCCTTAGAAGCAATGCCTTCCTGTGCTGCCTGCAGGGAACCCAGGCCCAAGTCTTCTCCGCTGGCACCTCACTTTGGGGCCCTCCCCAGGAGGGCAGGGTGCAAGCGGGAGAGAAGGATGGAGACCATGGGCATTTGGGCCAGTTCCTCCCATAGCTCACTTGTGCCTTCAGGCCTGTTCAGGCCTCATGACACATGTGCCACTTCCGTTTGAGGGCAGAGGGCTGCCATGCATGCCCAGCTATGTGCCTGGTGGATCAGATGACATCCTGTTCACGCTGAGCAGCTAGGTCTCCTGGGAACCCCATGGGCAAGTGTTCAGTCTCTGCGGAGGCCCAGGGGCTGCAAGAGCTGTTTCTCAAATAGAGGGTAGTTATCCACACAGCACAGAGGGCTTTCCTCCAGAATCCTACGGGCTTCACCCATTGGTGCTGTCCAAGGCTCCACACGGCACCCAGGTCTGCCGTGACACTCCAAGCACGGGGGGGGGGTGTTGGGGGGCGGTCTGCTGGCTTATGTGGCCCAAGGGCAGAGCACAGCCTGGCCCGTCGCAGAGCTTCCTCTCGTGTTGGCCCCACTCGCAGCAACTCGCAGCCCTGCTGGCCACATGGTAAAGGCCCCGAGGAACACACCCAAGTGAGGAATGTTACCTCCAAGATCCAAAGAGGCCACTCGGCATGTGGGTTAGTTTTGGTGGTAGGAGGATCAGGTGCAACAACATATCCTTCTCCCGGGAAGGGCTCTCTCAGGGTGCCCAGACCCTGACCCCTAGACATCACTGAGGTAGAAGGCCCTGGAGTTTGTTGGATTTCTTTCCCACCTCTGACGCACAGATGGATTACCCACACATCTAGAGCGGTTGCTACTTGTTGCTCACCAGGTCCAGTCAGCACGGTGCCGTCTGTATAATGGGCCTGGATGATGGGTGTGGAAGGAAAGGCAATCAGATCCCTGCAAACTGCACTGTGACTCAGGCCTGTAGAGCTGTGGTCCCGAGGTGGGGCAGTGGAGGTGATTGCTGGCCTTGCCAGCTGAGCAAACTGTCTGGAGGCCTTAGGAACAGCGCTGGAGAAGAGGCAGTCACAGTAGTACAAACGAGGGACTGTGTTAGTTTTCTTAGGCAATGACACCACATCTGGTACAGCAGCTGCAGTAGGAGGCCGTGGCCTGACCAAGCTTATGATGACCCACTGTCCCTCCCCAAGGGCCATCTGTC
The DNA here is from genome assembly GCF_028538775.1 of Myotis yumanensis. NCBI lineage: Eukaryota > Metazoa > Chordata > Mammalia > Chiroptera > Vespertilionidae > Myotis > Myotis yumanensis. The sequence goes on from NW_027223760.1 coordinate 1,225,235, forward strand.
TCGGGGTCTTTCCCATCCCGGGGCGCAGATTGCTGTGTGCTTTCCTTCCTGGTTGGAGGCAGTGCTGCCATTTGTATGGTAGTAGCCTCACTCCCCAGCCAGGGACAGTGTGGGGTTCTGCCCACTGCTAGTGTGGCCAGTTATGCATCCAGAACGAATATGACCACAGAACGGGTTCAGGGACCCACTGTGAGGCATGTGAGACCTGAGATAAACTCCCTGATTCACTTGACTTCCCTAAGTCCCCACTCTGACTGGGGACCACAGTGATGTGGGTGTCCTGGAATTAGTGGCAGCTCAGAGCCGGTGTTTAGTAGCCCCGAAAAGTATGACTTTTTCCTTCACCCAGTGCAGTTATGTCATCCATGTTCATTTGCCAATCATTTACCGTGATTGACAGGTGTGGGATTTTCTTGAATTGTTATTTGTCTTTCCTTTGTTAAACCTTTCATGAACTTATGCAAAATTCTTTTGAGGGCTCAGAATATGTGTTAAAATGTCAATCTCCCGTGGAGCACCAATTTCAGTGCTTTTACACTGAAAATGTTCAATAATGATTCATTGATCGAATGAGTAAAAGTCATTAATTGTATCATTAGGAATACTTAGTAAGAGTGAACTTACTTTGAAAAGAAATTTAATAGCTTACCTTATAAAATTGTCAATATATATGTTTTTGGTTGATTGTGCCTTTAATGTATAAATCACAAATGCTTCAGTTTGTATAAGTAAACTTCCCTTGGTTAAATACACTGTTTGGATTTTGGACATATGGGGTTGAGGTGTTACATGTTAACCACATTACCTTGGGATGCCACTTCCCTTCTCTGGGCCAGAATTTAGCATCATAAAAAAATAAAATGTTAATCTGAATTCTAAATCTCTGTATCGTGAAGCAAGATATATCTCTTTCTATAAGGAGAAAATCATTAGAACAGCCTGAAGCATGCGATACACAGAAGTGGTGCTGAGGCTGGAGTGAGGCAGGATGGTGGGCCTCTGGCAGCCACTGCTCTGGCCGGGGGTCTTTGCCGCTTGCCGGCATGATGCTGTGAGGTGAGTCCCATTGTTGTCTCAGTTCGGGCCATGACATGCCAGCAACTGCAGTTTATTGTGGGATGGTACAGAGGAGTAGAGATGACAAATTAAAATGGTAGCTAAACCTTACATAGTTACTTTTGTTGGTATGTATCAATATTAAATGGTAAAATTGGGCAGAAGAAAGGAAGTATACATTTGTAATTACTTTCTGTATTTTGTATATTAAAAATTAAGAAAAATAAGAAACTTCAGTTCCATAAATTGAAAAATGATGATACAACTGCTTATGGGTTTTCCTTTAGGTGATGAAAACGTTTGGAACTAGATAGAGGGGTTGGTTGCACAACATTGTCAATGCACTAAATGCCACTGAATTGTTCATTTTAACCCTTTTTGGTCTAACCTCAAGGCTGACTTGACAGACCAGGCGATAGGAGCAGGTCCAACGTCGAGCAATAAGAACATTAAAAAGTTCAACATTCAATCCCGTCAATTAATTTGGGCCAGACTGTTTGAAATCCAAAAATAACATTGGACCGCAAAGGGTTAAAGTGCTAATTCTGTATAATAAAGGCCCAATATGCTAAGTGTCTGGTCGTCCATTCAACCAATCAAAGCATAATATGCTAATGATATGCTAAGGCCACTCAACCGCTCACTATGACGTGCACTGACCACCAGGGGGCAGACAGTTGACTGGTCGACCAGTCACTATGACGTGCACTGACCACCAGTGGGTAGAGGCTCCAACCAGTAGGTTAGTTTGCTGGTGGGGTCTGGCCAATCAGGACTGAGCAAGACAGGCCGGAAATGCCCTGGAGCCCTCCTGCAGTCCTTCCCCGGCTGGCCAACCTGTGCCCCTTCCCAGCCCCAATCATGCACTGGTGGGGTCCCTCGGCCTGGCCTGCACCCTCTCACAATCCAGGAACCCTTAGGGGGTGTCAGAGAGCTAGTTTCTCCCCGATCCTGCAAGCCAGGCCGAGGGACCCCACAGGTGCACAAATTCGTGCACTGGTCCTCTAGTTTTATATAATGTGAGTTTAAAATTAAAATAAAGCCCAAACAACGACACATCCTGGAAGGTAGGAGAATGGTGGTATTAAAATTGCAGCTTTAAAGTCAGGAAATAATTCTTTAGTTATTGAGCCATTTTCCCCTGAGGGGTTCAGTTTTTGCTAAGCTATCCATTCTTTCTTGTGACCAGGGAGAAACAGACTTTTATAATGTGACTAGAGGTCCGGTGCACAAAAATTTGTGCACTGGCGGGGAGGGTGTCCCTCAGCCCCACTTTTGCCCTCTCACAGTCTGGGACCCCTCGGGAGATAACGACATGCTGGCTTAGGCCCGCTCCCGGGTGGCAAGGGCAGGCCCAATCCCTAGGTGCAGCCCCTGGTCGGGCTCAGAGCAGGGCCAATTGGGGGATTGGGGCGCCGCCCCCTGTCACACTCAAGGCAGGGTCGATGGGGAGGTTGCCGCGCCACCCCCTGTCATGCACAGAGCATGGACTGATCAGGGGGTTGGGGCGCTGCCCCCTGTCACACACAGAGCAGGGCCCATCAGGGGGGTTGGGGCTCTGTACCCTGTCACACACAGAGCAGGGCCTATCAGGGGTTTGGGGCGCCGCCCCCTGTCACCCACAGAGCAGGGCTGACCAAGGGGTTGGGGCGCCGCCACTGTCACACTCACGGCAGGGCCGATGGGGAGGTTGCGGTTCCACCCCGTCACACACAGAGCAGGGCCCATGGTGGGGTTGGGGCACCACACCCTGTCACACACAGAGCAGGGCTGATCAGGGGGTTGGGGAGCTCCCCCCTATCAGGCACAGAGCAGGGCCGATCAGGGGGTTGGGGCGCCTTCCCCTGTCACGAACAGAGCAGGGCGGATAGGGAGGTTGTGGCCCCGCCCCCTGTCACACACAGAGCCGCAGGGCGATCAGGGGGTTTGGGCTCTGCCCCCTGTCACGCTGCTCCAGGGGCCAGGAGGCCTCGCGGCTCTGCTGATCCCAGTGCTGGGAGGCCTCGCTGCTCCGCTGATCCCAGTGCTCGGAGGCTCTGCTGATCCTGGTGCCAGGAGGCCTCGCGGCTCCGCTGATCCTGGGGCGTGAGGCCTCGTGGCTCCGCTGATCCCGGATTTGGGAGGCCTCTCGGCTCGCTGATCCTGGTGCTGGGAGGCATATTACCCTTTTAGTATATAGGATAGAGGCCTGGTGCACGGATGGGGACCGGCTGGTTTGCCCTGAAGGGTGTCCTGGATCAGGGTGGGGGTCCCGCTTGGGTGCCTGGCCAGCCTGGGTGAGGGGATGATGGCTGTTTGCAGCTGGTCACACACCCTTCAGGGTGGGGGTCCCCATTGGGGTGCCTGGCCAGCCTGGGTGAGGGGATGATGGCTGTTTGCAGCTGGTCATGCCCCCTTCAGGGTGGGGGTCCCCACTGGGGTGCCTGGCCAGCCTGGATGAGGGGATGATGGCTGTTTGCAGCTGGTCACACCCCTTTCAGGGTGGGGGTCCCCACTGGGGTGCCTGGCCAGTCTGGGTGAGGGGCTGAGGGCCGTTTTCAGGCTGGCGGGCAACTGAAGCTCCCAACCTGTCCTTTTTTTCTTTTTTCTTTTATTCTGGGGTTTATTTACCTTCTATGGCTGTCACTAGAACTGAGAGCCGGCTTTTCTCTGAGGCTCGGCTCCAGCTCTGAGACCTCGGCTGCTGAAAGCAGGTATCTGGTTTGTTTGGGTTCTATAATTGAACCACTGTTTCAACTCCAGCTCTGAGGCCCGGCTGGCTGAAAGCAGGTTTCTGGGGTTTTGTTTAGCTTCTATATTTGTAACAGTGTTTCTTAAACTGCAAGCTCAGAGCCCAGCAGCGGCAGGCGGGGAACGTTGGCTTCCTCCGTCACTGAAGCAAGCAAGCCTCCTGTTTGCTTCAAGCTGCCTGGCTGCCGGCCGCCATTTGGTTGGCAGTTAATTTGCATATCACCCTGATTAGCCAATGGGAAGGGTAGCGAAGTTACGGCTAATTACCATGTTTCTCTTTTATTAGATAGGATTGCCCAGTTTGAGGTTTGCTCTGTTAAAAGATAACCACAGTGACTCTGACTAATCTCTGTGAGGTACGTGTTTTGATTTGTTACAGGAATAAACAATAGCTGTTTTGGGCATCCTGAAGGACAGTATAAAAACCACTTTTGTTTTATCCATTTTCACATTCCACAGAAGATTTAAAAAAATCCATACTTTTATTTATTTATTTATTTAAATATATTTTTATTGATTTCAGAGAGGAAGGGAGAGGGGGAGAGAGAGATAGAAACATCAATAACGAGAGAGAATCATTGATTAGTTGCCTCCTGCATGGCCCCACTGGGGATTGAACTCATAACCTGGGCATGTGCACTTGATCGGAATCAAACCTGGGACCCTTCAGTCCACAGGCTGACACTCTATCCACTGAGCCAAACTGACTAGGGCAAAAAAATCTATACTTTTAGATACTATTTATCTTATGTATAAATATTAAAAGTCAGCCATTAATAAATTTAATGTACCTTTGTTAGTTAAATGTTACCAATAATTTCTATTTACTAATTAAATTTTGGTAGATCCAAACAGTGGAGTGCTTTCTTGGCTGGGATAGATGATGGTGTAGATGAGTATTTATTGATACAGAAAGATGTTGAAAAAGTGTTTTTCTTTGGGTGGTAGGATAATATGATATAAAGTTTTAATTTGGTATTTACATTGAGTAATGTTTCTACAGTGGGCATGTGTTGCTTCTTTGCTATAAGAAAAAAGTTATCTATATATATAAAACCCTAATATGCAAATAGACCGAACGGAGGAACAACCAAACAACTGGTCGCTATAACATGCGCTGACCACCAGGGGGTGCGCGCTGAACATGGCGGGCATTGGCAGCAGGAGGCAGAGCAAGGAATGTGGTGGGCTTCGGCCACGGCGGGATGGTGGAGTAGGTGAGCTGGTTGCTGTCATCGGGATGAGCCTCTGGTGGTTACTGAAAATTCTTTGCTCCTGTGCGCCGCAGTCCCGCTCAGTGCTCGCACTTGCTGCTGGTGCCGGCCCCGCTTGCACCTGCTGGTGGCACTGGAGCCGCCGCTCGTACCCATTGATGGTGCATGGCGCCAGCCCCGAACGCTCAGCACCGTCAGTGGGTACGAGCGGCTGCTGCCAGCCCCAATTGCCCCCCAGGGCTTCTCCACCTCCCTCTGCTCCTGAGGGGCAATCAGGGTAGCAGCTGACACTCGCACCCACTACCGGCGCCGTCCCCACTCACACCTGCTGCTGGCGCCGGCCCCAATCGCTCCATGCAGTCAGCAGGTGCAAGCGGGGCCAGCGCCATCAGTGTGTGGGAGCGGCAGCAGTGGGAGCGGGGCTGCCAGCAGACAGAAGACTGGGGGCCAGGTGTGGGCACAGAGGATGGGCCAAGACCTGCCCCTGTACCCACTGCAGCCTGCAGCCCACAGTTCCTTTCAGGGTGCATGAATTCGTGCACTGGGCCCCTAGTATTAATATAAAAAATTTCACAGATCATTGCTGAAATTGTTCCTTATTTGTTGTTTTCTACGCAAATAAATAGAAGCTATTCTAATTTTGAAGTTTTCACAATACTGACTCTTCAAACATAAACTTGTCTTTTAAATCTATGCTTTCTTGGTAGAATTTTAAAAATTATCTTAGTCCCTTTTTGACAATCAATTCCACTGAAATATTGGTTTTAACTTAGTTTTGTCATTTTGGAAATTATTGACAATGGCTGAACTCGGATTCATTTTCTTGTTTAAATTTGTTGAGTTTTCCATGTGATGAAGGTGGGAGCTTATGTGCCTCACAGTGTTGTATATATTGTCTTTTGAACTATTCTGTGACTCCAGCAGATGGAGCTAGAAGTTAACGCATCCTGTGGTGATCTGGCATTCTGTCAGGTGTGGTTTAGTTTGGCTTTAAACTAAGTATTTGGGGATTATTAAATAATCTTTGTTTAAATTCAGATACTTCTTTCAGGGATAGGCATTGGCTGTCTTTCAAAAAGGTTGTCATTGATACTGACTTAGACAAACTAAAGGATTCTGAATTTTTAAGATTCTACTACTGTATTGGAGCATGTAATTTTAACTTTGTGAAGTGGGGAAATTTGACTAATATTTCTTTTTATCTTATAAGTTGACATGTAATAAAGACAGTGGTAGCATGTTATGTTTATTAGCCCTAATTTTTAATTTAGGAATGCTTTATCAAATTATAGGCTATTCTTAGGAACATTATAATGTTCCTAAGAATACACACAATATGTGTGTATGTCTGATGTATGTTTGTAAGATGCTGGGAACTTACTAAGTTTTAGATAGTTGTTAAGAATATAATTACTACTTGGGAATGTATGATAGACCTATTATTTTTCTGTATATTAGATGTTCTCACAGTAACTTTAGCTTTCTATATTTTGCAAAATTGATAATTAAGTTAGCATAAGTTAAGTCTAAAACATTCACATTTATTTACTCTTGTTAATAAACTTAATTTGTTGCATTTAATTATTTGGACTTTGAAAAAAGCTTTTTATGTGGATGATTAAGTAGGATAAAACCATCAACTCTCAAATTCTTAATGTTAAGTGAATATTTCTTACAAAAATAAATGCAGTCATGCACAGCTTAACGGCTGGGATATGTTCTGAAAAATGTGTCATTAGGCATTTTTGTTGTTGTGTGAACATCATAGCGGGCCTCTGCACAAACCTAGACGGTACAGCCCACTGCACATGGCACAGCACAGTGCTCCTGGCTGTCAGCCTGTGCAGCCCATCACTGTGCAAATGATGCGAGATTGGAGCAGGCCTGAGAGAAATGATGCCATCAGGAGACACGATCAGATAAACACGAGATGTATGAGGCTACCACAGGCTTAACACAGCTACTGTTTTACAGCAGACTTTTTATTTAAATGTCAAAAGAGTGCATCCTAAAATAACATTAAAAGTATAGAAAATACATGAAGTAGTACCGTAGTCTTTTATTATTACCAAGTACTATGCACTGTACGTGATAATATTGCTGCACTGGGATACAACTGGCGGAGAGTAATATGACGCGTTGCGACGTTATGATGGCTACGAGGTCAGTGGGTGGTAGGAGTTTCTCGCTCCGTAACAATGCATGGACTACTGTGTATGTATGACCACTGACCAGTGCGTTCAGATGTGGGCTGGACAGCACAGGGAGGGTCTAGATCAGTAATGGCGAACCTATGACACGCGTGTCAGAGGTGACATGCGAACTCATTTTTTTGGTTGATTTTTCTTTGTTAAATGGCATTTAAATATATAAAATAAATATCAAAAATATAAATCTTTGTTTTACTGTGGTTGCAAATATCAAAAAAGTTCTATATGTGACACAGCACCAGAGTTAAGTTAGGGTTTTTCAAAATGCTGACACACCGAGCTCAAAAGGTTCGCCATCACTGGTCTAGATCAAGCATATCAAACTCGCAAGCTGGTGGGCCGAATGCCTAGGCTGCGCGTTTGACATCCTTGATCCAGATTATATCCCTTCCGAGAGCCAGCAGTCATGTTGAGTCTCTGGAGAAAGAACAGATGGAGGGGAAACAACATTTAAATTCTATAGAATGTATATTTAAAGTTCCACAGGTAAAAGAAGGCACCCAATTTCCCGACAGGCTAAACCAGTTGGTGTTCAGACTGTGCTCATCGATGGTCTTTCTCCCTGGTCCAGCGGACACTCTGCTTGTTAACATCCACAGGAGCAGATCTCTTTGTGTCGCTGTTCATAACTGCCTTGGTTTCCATGTGCTGGCTGCTCAGAGGAGCTGCTTTTACTGCTGTGTGAGCTTTTGCCCCAGGCCGAGTTTTATATCTTAACTTTTGACTTCCAGAGAAGAATTTGAATTTGTAGTTTTCATGGCATGAAAGCGGCATGTGTGATCAGAAAGATAAATTCTGGATGCCTGTATATTTATAGATCACTAACAATAAGAAACCTCCTTTTGTGCTATGCATGACAGTTGATTATTTCAAATTGCAAAAACTAAATGAAATCTCCCCACCCCCAGTTATAGAGTAGCGTGGACTCTAAGCAGTCAAGAGTTTGCATTCTTGGTTGCACCTTGTTGGGAACAGTCGTTGGAGCTCCCTGCCATGTGCTAACATGCGACCTCACTCAGGCCGGATTCGAGCTGTGCATCGGGGTGACCGGAGAATTGAGTGGGCGGTGTGCCGAGGGCCCCCAGGCATGCCCAGCTCCAGTCAGCTCTGCTGCCCTCTGCCCTGTGACATAGGGATATGGAGAATTTTGAGTTTCACAACTGGGTTTAAATATATGTTTCATGGTTTTTAAGGGTCTTTATGTGCCTTAAAGAAAACAGAATATGTAGAAGAGCAGGAAGAAAAAAAAATCATTGATAATTTTACTATGTTCACATTGTTAATAGTTTGGTGTCTTTCTTTGCATTTTATTTTCTATGCCAGTTTTTGTCATTGTTTTTATATTTGTTAACGTCATGTGCACAGGTTTTTATTGTATACGTTTTTTGGTGTAATTAATGATAACACTTCTTTAGGGGAAGGGTTGGGAGCTAATTTTAGATGTAACTGGCTTCACTTTCTTACCTTGATCTAAATGCTGGTAGGCATTAGAGTTTTTCAGTGTTTTGGCCACTCGCTGTGTTGAGACAGGGCGGGCTGAGACGCTGAAAGTGTTTAACTTGGTGGTGCGTCATTTCTGTGTTCTTCACGAGAGCCCAGTGAGTTAGGGTACAGCGTGTTTTATACAGGAGGAGGCAGGGCCCAGGACGGCTGCAAACCAGCTGGTTAGACAGACAGACAGACAATGCCGTCAGGACGGGGAAGGTTGTTCTGTTGTAGGACATATAGTACACAGTACAGACCCACATTAAATGTTTTATGGACATGGGATGTGTCTTAAAAAGGTTTTGGTGTGTTACGGTGTGGGTGTACGTGTGCACACAAATATGAACAAATACAGAAATATAACCATAGGAAACTGTGGGAAAGAGAAACACCCAGACGAAAACTGACAGGAGAAGCTGACCAGGGCTCCCGTGACATAACGCTCCTGAAGGAAGGAGCGTTCAGAAACAGTTTTGAAAAATTAGCAGCAGAAAATTGTCAAGATAGGTGAAACCTATAAGCCCACTGGTCCAAGAAGCTCAGCCAGCCCTCTATGCCAGAAAGCCTGTGTGCAAGAAACTATGCCAGGCCATGAAATTGGCCAGCACCAGTGACAAAGAGAATCTGGAAGCAGAGAAAAGGACATATAAGTGCAGAGAAGTAAGGATAAGAATTGGCATTTTTCTTGTGGGAAAAAAAGCCAGTCCATCCTAAACCTGCCAACCTAAATCCAGTGAGAATGTTTTTCCAAGACAAAGGCAAAATAAAGGCAGTGTCAGAAATACAGAAGCTAGAGATTCATCACCAGCAAACTGTACTCCAAAAAGCAGTGCTGCCAGTAGCACAGAGGGAGGAGAGAGGAGTCGCTGCCCTGCACCAGCATGCCGTTTGTTGGTGAACATAGAAGTTTTCCTTTGTCATTTGTCTTATTAAAAGAAGATTGGCCCTGACTGGTATGGCTCAGTGGATAGAGCGTCGGCCTGCGGACTGAAGGGTCCCGGGTTCGATTCCAGTCAAGGGCATGTGCCTTGGTTGCAGGCACATCCCCAGTGGGGAGTGTGCAGGAGGCAGCTGATAGATGTTTCTAACTCCCTATCCCTCTCTCTTCCTCTCTGTATAAAATCAATAAAATATATTTTTTTTAAAAAAAGAAGATTGACTGTTGAAATAAAAAATAGTAACAGTGTATTGTGAGTTGTATAACATGTACAAGTACCACAGCAGTACAGAGGTGGGAAGAAGGAAATGGAAACAGACTGGTATAGGTTCTGTGCTGCCCATGAAGTGATACTACGGGAGGCGCAGTGTGTGGAGTTAGAGGTGTGCCCGATACAGCTCAGCAAGGAGGTACAGTCAGTAAGCAAATAAAGGAAACAAAGTGGAGTCATAGCAAAGAGCTAATACAAAGGAGCACAGAAAAGGAAGGAGAAGGGAAGACAGAACAGTGGATGAATAGAAAACAGAGCAAGCTGATAGCCTTGAACCTGACCACAGCAGTAGTCTGACCACCCCAGTTAGAAGGCAGAGATGGTCAGATTGAATAAATAAGGAAGACACAAGTAGATGCTGCTTATGAGAAACCACTTGAACTAGAAAGACAAATAGGTTAACAACAATAGGAGGAAAAGGTATACCATCCTAATGCTAGCAAAAAGAAAGCCAGAGTAGGTATATTATTAGCAGAAAAGAGTAAGGAATAAAGAAGATAATTTCATAATGGTGAAGGGGTTCATTCACCAAAGAACATGATAAACATTTATCTACCTAATATTAAATATGTGAAACAAAACTTATAGAAATGAAAGAGTTAACAGTCAACATCACACCTATATTCAGATATATCTATATCCCCTTTTCAATAATAGAACAAGTAGAAAGGAAAACTTAAGGAAATAGAAGACTTGAATAACATTCTTAACCAGCTTGACCTAATTTACATTTATTAGCACTTTCTGCCCAACAGTAGTAGAACACATTCTTTTCAAGTACACTGGGAACATTTATTAAGACAGCCATGCCAGAACCGGTTTGGCTCAGTGGATAGAGCGTCGGCCTGCGGACTCAAGGGTCCCGGGTTCGATTCCGGTCAAGGGCATGTACCTTGGTTGCGGTCACATCCCCAGTGCGGGGTGTGCAGGAGGCAGCTGATCAGTGTTTCTCTCTCATTGATGTTTCTGGCTCTCTGTCCCTCTCCCTTCCTCTCTGTAAAAAAATCAATAAAATATATTAAAAAAAAAAAAGACAGCCATACCCAGTGGCATAAATAAGTCTCCATACTTTAGAAGGATTTAAGTCATACAAGATATGTTCTCTGACAATGCTGAGATCAAATGGAAATCAGTGACAGAATGTATCTGGAAAGTGCCTCAAGTCTTTGGTAACTAATTATCATACTTCCCAATAGGGCATAGGTCAAAGAAGAAGTAAAAAAGGAAATTTCAAAGTACTTTAACTGAATAAAAATGGAAAGAAATCATTTCAAAATGTTTACAGCACTGAAATGCATGTTTTAGAAAGAAAAAGGCCCAAATTCCTACAGTTTCCACCTTAAGAAACTAGAAAAAGGAGAGCAAGTGAATCCCAAAGGAAGAAGATGGGATATTAAAAAAGATGAGAGGAGAAATCAGTGAAATAGAAAACAGAAAATGTAGAACATAGAAGATCAATATCATTGAAAAGCAAAAATAGTAAAAGAGAAAACGCCAGTGATCAATATCAGGAACAAGAGAGGGTGACATCACTACACATCCTACAGCTATTACAAGGGTAATTAGTGCATATTATTAACATTATTCCAGTAAATCCAACAATTTAGAGAAATGAAAAAATTCCTTGAATGGAAGAATAACTGAATCCCTTTCAGACATTGTGGAAATGCTACAAACATTCTCATAAATAAAACTCTAGGACAAGAGGGCTTCACTGACAGCCCTACCAAATATTTAAGGAAGAAGTAATACCAGTTCCACACTGACATCTTCAGGAAATTAAAATTAACCAAAGATCTTATATGCATATATGCATAACCCCTGGATATAGTCAATAGTGGTGAAGGCCTGGAGTGGGGGAAGAGGTCGGGCTAGAAGGGGTCAATGGGGAAAATAAGGGTACATCTGTATTACTTTCAATAATAAAGATAAACTTAAAAAAAGAGAAAAAGAAAATGAGGGGACACTTCCTAACTCATTGAGGCCAGTATTACCCTGATGCCAAAACCAGACAGACATTACATGAAAACTATAGACCAATATCCCTTAGGAACATAGATTCCTAAATTCTAAGCAAAATAATAGCAAGTCAAATATAACAATATTTAAAAAGGAGACTAGATCATAACTTCTGAAAAAATCACTGAATGTAATTTATCATATTCACATACTAAAGAAGACATATGCTCATCACTGTTTATGTAGAAAAATAATCTGACAAAATTCAGATTTTATCATTCCTGATAAAATCTCTTAGCCAACTGGGCATGAAAGGGGATTTCCTCATTCTAATAAAGAGCATCTAGGAAAACCTTACAGATAACATCATACTTAATAGTGAAAGACTGAATGCTTTTCCCCTGAGATCAGAGTGCGGATGTCCCTCTCACCACTGCTACCCAACATCATTCTGGTGAGTTTTAAAAGTAAAGAACATTCAGGCTAGAAAGGAAAACTATTAACAGTTGATATGATTGTCTATATAGAAATTCTGATGGGATTTATTTTTAAAAAGCTATTAGAACCAATAATTGAATTTTTCAAGGTTGCAGGATACAATTTTAGTATACAAAACTCAATTGCATTTATGTATGCTAGCAATGAAAAATTGGAAGTTGACTTAAAAACCAATGCCAGTTAAGTACAATGGCATAAAAAATACGAAATAGCTTAGGGGTGTGTGGACTGCATGCTATAAACTGTGAACACCACTGAGAAATATTAAAGAGCATCACACTAAATGGAGAGATAAACTGTGTTCATGGGTTAGAGGAGAGTACACTTCCGGTGTCTGTCCTCCCCAGATTGATCTGTGGATTCAACGCAATCCTACTCAAAATCTCAGCAGATCTTTTTTTGTAGAAATTGACAAGCTGATCTAAGATTCATAAGGGAATTCAAAGAACTTAGAATTGACAAAACAACTGGAGGTCTTAGTACTTGACTCAAAGACTCTTTTAAAGCCGCAGTAATTGAGACCATGTGGTATCAGCATAAAGATAGACAAATAGCTGAGCTCAGTCGAATATAGAGTCCAGGAAAGTATCCACACATACATTGTCAATTCACTTTCAACAAAGGTGCAAGCTGATTTGGTGGAAAAGGGGTATTTGCCACAAATGGTGTCAGAACAACTGGATAATCATGCACAAAAATGATGAACTTCAATCCATACCGGATCATCTACAAAATGCAGCTCAAGAGGATTATAGACCTGAATGTAAATCCTAAAGCTGGAGTCCATGTAGGGAACCTTAGGAGGAAGCCTGTGACACTGGACCAGGCCATAGTTTTTTTGGGTGGAAATTACTGTATTTTTCCATGTATAAGACGCTATTTTTTTTCTGAAATCGTTAGACTGAAAATCAAGGGACATCTTATACACGGAATTCAGCTGAGGCGGGAGCCACGAGGGTGCACAGCTGCCCATACCTTGTCAAACAGGCCTCGTCCAATCATGAGCCTTATTGTTAACTGACGTCAGCTGATGCTGTAATTGGAGGTGGAGAGTGCAACAGGGACCTGAGCGTTCTGAGCCCGTAAAGATGTCAGAAATAAAAAGATAAATACCGGTAAGTGACTGTCTTACTCTGCAGAATTCAAACTGAATGTAATCAGCTGTGCAAAGAGCATGGCCATAGAGCTGCAGAGAGACAGTTTGGTCCTCCTCCCACTGAGTGTATGATCAGACCGTGGAGAAAACAGGAAGAACAGCTCCTTAAGATGCCCAAAAGGAAGAAGGCCTTAAGAGGAAAACCAGCAAAATGTTTAAAATATTGATTTCTTAATTTTGGGTTGGAAAAGTGGAGGGCATCTAATGCATGGGGGTGTCTTATACATGGAAAAATATGGTACCCGTTAAAGCAAAAAAGAGAATCGATAAACTGGACTTTATAAAGATGAAGAAATTTTGTTCTTTGAAAGATACTGTTAAGAGGATAGAAAGACAATGCACAGTCTGGCAGAAAATGCCTGTGGCTCACTTCCCTGACCCAGGACTTGTGTTCAGAGCAGATAAAGAAATTGCCACACTCGTGACAGGTGAACAGACAACCCAGGGAACAGCGGGCAGCAGATTCGAAGAGACGTCACCAAAGACTATAAGCATGTGGCTAGCAAGTTTATGAAGAGATGCCCACAGCCTTACTTATTAGGGAGATGCCAGTCGACGCAATGAGCTGCCACTGTACCCTCACTGGAATGGGCAGAGAGTTTTGGCAAAATGCAAGTGAAATTTGAACTCTGCTGCTGGGAATGTAAAATTATATAACCACTTTGGAAAACTTTTCAGCAGTTTCTTAAAATGTTAAACATCCACCTGCTATACAATCCAGCCACTTTCTGCTCACATATTTACCCCAAAGAAATGAAAGCATATGTCCATATAGAGGCCTGGACAAAGAGTCTGCAGCGGCTTTCGTGGTAAGCGCCACACATTGGCAACGACCACGGAGAGCTTGCAGGTGAATGGTGCAGTGTGAGAGCTGGATTCCACGGATTCGGATGGAGGGGCCAACGACTGGTCCATGTCACAGTGTTGGAAAAGCTGCGGAAGCTGTGCGAGGCGACAGAAGCCAGACAAGACTATATTACACACACTGTGAATATAAAATTCTAAATGTGCTTCTTTCTGAACTTAGTGCGGATGTGGTGGCTGCCGGGAGGAGGGCTGGGAGTGTCGGGCGCTGTGATGATAAAGTGGGTGGAGGAAACGGGTGTGTGCTCATTATCTTGATTACGGTGGTGCTGTCACTGGTGAGTCCTTAGGTCAGAACTGATGAAATTTTACACCTTCAGTATGCAGTTTATGTCAGTTATCACTCGGTGAATCGGTTAAAACGAATATTTTAAATTTTTATCTGTGTTGTGATTCCCTTCATTGTGCGTTGACAATGGAGAATTATTCTCAATCCACTTCCTTAGTTGGCCTGTGAGCTTTTACTGAGGGTGTTTCCTGGTTAACATTGGTGCTACAGAATGTCATGCGTGTTCTGCCACGCAGGATGGGATCCTGGCCCTGGAGCCAGCGCGGGGTGGGGGTTGAGGGGGAGGGGGCGGCACGGTGCCGCCCCGCTGGGAGCCTGGCTCTGGGGAGCTGCGCTGTAGCGTGCAGGCACCTGTGAAGAAGATGAGGGTGTGGGAATGGGTGCTGATATTGCTAAAATGGGGCAGCACCTTGGGAAGAGTGGCTGCCGTTTCCCGCTGTGGGCAAAGGCGTGTTTCTGAGCTGGAAGGCCGTCTGTACACTAGAGGGCTTACCTTATCAGGAAGAGTTCGGTGTGGTGCCCAAAGCATCCAGAACATGCCTGAGATGCTAGGGACTTAACAAGAGATAGAATACACGAACTTTTATCTCTTCAGCACTAATGATTGAAAACCGCAGTTTCTCTGTTTCCACCAGACCTAACCAAAGCAACATACAGCAGTCACAGTTCTCCACCAAAAGAATATAATGTGCTATGAATCATCTAGATCAGTGGTCGGCAAACTGCTGCTCGCGAGCCACATGCAGCTCTTTGGCCCCTTGAGTGTGGCCACGAAGTTTCAATCGCACTGGAGGTAACTTACTTGGAAACCCTATGGAGGGAGGTCAAGTGCTGTTGAGCAAAGTAGAGGCCAGAGACCATGTACTGAAGTTTGTGAACTTGACCTGGAGGGCACAGCTCTGATTGAGGCCCATCAGCTCGTAGGCACATGTGTGTAGATGGTGCCCATCCCCAGCATCTCTTGGGGGAGGGGAGAGATTATTGTTGGACATGTGCAAACAGCTGGTGACAAAAAGCAAGAGCTGATACTCCTGGCAGGAAGGGAGTAGGGAAGTCATCCCGCCTGTTAGCACCTCTGGGGCTGGGGCTGTTACAGAAGCAGAAAGTCACGCAGTGCTTTTGTGTGTGCCAGGTGTGCTGCTTGTCCTACGTGCATTGTTTCACTTAGTTCTCACCACCACCTGTAGGCAGGGTCCTCGCCTCGCTTTCTAGAGAAGAGCCTGTGACTCAGCAGGTCTGGCACATGGACATGCTGATGAGGCTGGAACCCAGGTGTCTGACACTCCAGGTGGGGCATTGAGCCACTGTCCTGTGAGCCCTTCCAGTTATTAATGCAATAAAACAATTGACTGTGATGATAACCCCTTTGAATGAAGAAAAGGGTGAAGGTGTTGAAAGTCTGGAAAGTAGAAAAATACTTTAGAACAATTTTTATTTTAAAAAGTTCAAATTAAAGTTTTTCCACTGAAAGATGTTTCCCCCCTAAAATCTGTGAAACATTTTAGTTCCTGCTAAGCTAAGCTAAGTTGTCAATTTCATTAAATTTGCCTACATTTTTGAATAAGAAACTGTAAGTTGAATTTTTAAATTCTGCCCCCTTCCCTACTGAAGGTCAGTCTCTCTATCTAGATCAGCGGTCGCCAGCCTTTCGGACCTCGCGGACCACCTGCTGGCGACAGCTGCTCTAGAAGCTCCACAGGACGCACTGGCTCTTTCTGTTTGTATCCCATGCTGTTCCCATGGGGCTGGGCGGTGAGGGCTCACGGATGTTAATTTGTAACCACCACCTTGGTCCCCTGAGAGCTCACGTGCAGTGTCTGGTGCCTGGATTGAGAGCTGCAACCGCATACGTTTGTGTTCTGCTCTCTAGTGGCTGTGTCCCCAGATCCCGGCGTCTGTGCCTTGGAAATCCGGGCGGGAAGAAAGCAGGTGCCCGCTTCAAACGCACGGAATTCTAATCGTAGCATAATTTTTATCTTTGACTCTGGATTTTGTAAATTTTATAAAGATTATAGCCATAATTTTGAAAATCAGTTTTAAATTTCAGCGTTTTACCTTTTTTAAATTTTTATTTTATTACCAGAGACCCGATGCAGGAAATTCAATTCATACAAGGGGCTTGGCCCTTGTAGCCGCGGCGGCTGCCTCAGCCCTTGTAGCCCAGGCTTGGTCCAGAAGGTTGTCAAGTCTAATTAGCATGTTACGCTTTTATTATTATAGATTTATTTCAGAGGGGATGGGAGAGGGAGACGGGGGCGGGGGGGGGGGGAAGGGGGGAGAGAAAGAGAGAGAGAAACATCAATGATGAGAGAGAATCATTGATCAGCTGCCTCCTGAATGCCTCCTACTAGGGATCGAGCCTGCAACCTGGGCATGTGTGCTTGACCAGAATTGAACCCAGGACCCTTCAGTCTGCAGGCCGATGCTCTATCCACTGAGCCACACCAGCTGGGGCTCAGTTTTTTACTTTTAAAAAGTAGGAGGTGTTGGGCCAAGTTCTGTCCCAAGGACACACCTAAAGTTCTTTTTTTCCAAATTTGTTCTTAGTTGCTTTTTACAGTGGTTTTCTAAAAGAGTGTGGTATATGTGAGAAAGGGAAAAGGGTATATAAGCTTCCCTTCTCTTTCCCACTTATAATTGCTTACTAAAACGTCTATGGTGTGGTGTTTTTTAAAAGTCCCAGGAGCTGGCGCTGCCACAGGCTGGCTGTGCACCTCAGCCAGTCTGGTGACCTGCCTCCACCGCTGTCGTGTTGGGCGGCTGCTGGGACGAGTAAATGAGTTCGCATCATATCTGTAAATCACTTAGAATAGTGCTTGGCACATAAAGGCTCAATAAATGCTAATTATTACTGTTAGGGTTTTTATGAGGCTTAAATTAAATGAGATTATGCATGTAAAATGTTTAGTAGAGTATCTGGAATTTATTAAGTGCTCAATAAATGCTAGTGGCTCTAATGTAAGTATTCAGGTGCCAATATGTCTAAAGGAGCTATGTCTGTGGGTCTCTGCACATGTCATATCTGTAGTGACTTTATTTCAGGGTGTGAGGAAAAATTCATTCCTATCTTGGCTTTACCAGTAGGTACATGTTACAAAGTTGCACACAATTTAAATAGGTAATTACTTTCTGATTTCTAAGGTTAGGTCATTTGTTAGGCCACTCTCTTCAAGTTTATGTTTATTTTACTGTTAGAAAGCACAGCGCTCTAATGCCACAGTTCAGCGTGGTCATTTCTCCGCCGAGCGTGTCGTGTCTGTACCTGACCTGGCTGTCTTCTGTGTTGCCCTCTAGGTCTGTGGAACCTCGCTTCTCTCTTCTCCAACCTTTGTTTGTTTGTCTTGATGCCCTTTGCCTTCTTCTTCCTGGAATCAGAAGGTTTTGCTGGCCTGAAAAAGGTGAGTGGCCCGTGTTTTGGAATTAAATTAGTTACATGGAGAAGTACATACCATTCATGTTGAACTATAAAAAGTTGGCTTAAACAGCCATTTGATGGGAATGTAATAAGTTTAATTAATAACAACACCTTGTTACTATTACTATTAAGAGTATCTTAGTAGCATTGCTTATGAACTGACTGTGAGTCCACAGGGACCAGGGCGTCTTTGACCTTTGAGCGCTCCTGGGGGTGTGTTGCCTGGCGGAGTGTGCCATGTGGAATGGGACACCCAGTGCAGTAGCTGTTACTCTCTCTTAGGCTCTCTCCTCTCCTTTGGTTTAAAGCATGGAACAAAATTCTAGAAGCTTAGAATGTATCTTGATGTAAGTTATTTCATGTCCAGTGTTTTCAGGATTGTAGCCTGTTAGAGCATTAGACATGCTCCATTAGACAATCAGATTCCCAAGGTGCTGCAAGCTACTCCTGTGAGTGGGTAGGAGGAAGAAGTGGACCAATGGGAGATTCGCCAGAGCATCTCAATTAGTCAGACTTTCTAAGTGGTAAGGACTTCATCCATCCTTGAATATGGCATTTTAAAATGAAAGGAATATTTTTTATTTATAGTCTGTGGAGCTCTTTGCTATAATTTTTGGAATATAATGCAAAGATTTAAGTAGCTAGTACTTTTTGGGTGACTTTTAAACTTGACAAAATGAGCTTGTGTTACAGTTTATTTATAGCACAGTATGCCTTTTCATTTTTAGTCTATTCATGCAACATATGGGGGAAAGTGTGCTGTGTACCTTGTTGAACAGTACTGCGATGTCATGTACATAAAGTTGGCTTGGGAGATTGTAAACTGTGTACTTTTTGTTTCACGTCACCTTTTGTGGGTTCTTAGGAATGAGATTGTTTAGCCAGTGTTTGATGACTCTGTTGTACACCTGAAGTTCAGCACGTTTTGGGCCTGCTCACCTGAGGGTGAGGGGAAAGTGTGTCGGTGGGCCCGTCTCTCTGGTTTCCAGACCTGGTTCATAGGTCAGCGCTTAGTCGCTGAGCCACACTGGCCGGACATCACTGGCTTTTATTTATTGGAGTTGTTTTTTATTGTGATGCGTTTAAATTACCTAAGTCATCTATATAATGTGAAAAATTGCATAGTTTAAAAAGCTCTTTGTTGTAATTTCTTGAAGAAATTATAGGAAGTGTTGCTGAAAGGGATTTCGTTCAAACCCTCCTTTTATAAGGAGACATCTGAGGCCCAGCGATATTAAATGTTATTAAATTGTCCACGAAGCTCATATGTGCAGGTGCAGAACTAGTACTAAACCCAGGGGTTGCTGCTGAGCTTCTGAAGTGTTTGTGTTGTTTGCAGCCAGCACTTCAGGGAGCACAGTGAGGGCCATCAGGTGGGAGCCGGCCAGGGACAGTGGGATGGGGAGGAGAGGCCAGTGGGTTGGGGAAGGAGAGGCCGGATGAATGGCGGAGGTCAGTAGGGGGTCGCCTCGGGGCAGGTGCTGTGGGTGCAAGGACTGGAGCAGAGCGTGCTCCTGGACCATCCCTGGTAGTCTAGAACGGCTTGTAAACTACAGCATTCAGGAGGGCCGGAAGAATGAGCATCGAGAAGAAATGAGGTACTTGAGAAACCAATTCCGTAGAATTTGGGAGCCTTTGATGAATATTCATTCATCTGACAGTTTGACTAAGCATGTACTAGGTAGTAATTATCCTGCTATTATAGGAGCTTGCCAGGGACAGAAATGGAAAGACAGGCTCCTGACTGGAAGGGTGTCGAGGGAAGTCAGGCAGGTGAGTAGCCTGCGGGGTGGTGGACTGTAGACTGCAGCCGCTGCGGAGGTGCAGAGGAGCGCAGGTCCTGGTTCCTCGAGCCCTGAGAGCCCCGGGAGGTACAGAGGCCGCCTGCTCTGGAGCTGGGACCCACCCGCAAAGAAGGAGGAGTAGGCGGGTGATGGCCTAGTGCAGTGGTTCTCAACCTTCCTAATGCCGTGGCCCTTTAATACAGTTCCTCATGTTGTGGTGACCCCCAACCAAAATTTATTTTCATTGCTACTTCATAACTGTAATTTTGCTACTGTTATGAATCGTAATGTAAATATCTGATATAAAGGATGTATTGTCATTGTTAAAAATTGAACATGCCCTAGCCAGTTTGGCTCACTGGGTAGAGCGTCGACCTGGGGACTGAAGGGTCCCAGGTTCGATTCTGGTCAAGGGCATGTACCTTGGTTGCGGGCACATCCCCAGTGGGGAGTGTGCAGGAGGCAGCTGATCGATGCTTCTCTCTCATCGATGTTTCTAACTCTCTATCCCTCTCCCTTCCTCTCTGTAAAAAATCAATAAAATATATATTTAAAAAAATTGAACATAATTAAAGCATAGTGATTAGTCACAAAAACAATATGTAATTATATATGTGTTTTCCGATGGTCTTAGACGACCCCTGTGAAAGGGTCGTTCGACCCCCAAAGGGGTCGTGACCCACAGGTTGAGAACCGCTGGCCTAGTGCATCCCAGGCATGAGCAGTACGTGGGCTTCTCTGAGCCGTGGGAATGCCTGGTGCGGAGACTGGTTGAGCAGCCCGAGTCCTCCGCCGGGTTGTTGGGATTTTATGGGTAGGTGGCAGGGAGTGGGCACAGGACTTCTGTAAAGGATTTTTGCATCTACTATTTTTTTTTTTTTTTATATATTTTATTGATTTTTTACAGAGAGGAAGGGAGAGGGATAGAGAGTTAGAAACATCGATGAGAGAGAAACATCGATCAGCTGCCTCCTGCACACCCCCAACTGGGGATGTGCCCGCAACCAAGGTACATGCCCTTGACCGGAATCGAACCTGGGACCCTTGAGTCCGCAGGCCGACGCTCTATCCACTGAGCCAAACCAATTAGGGCGCATCTACTATTTTATCTAAGTCACTAAAGGAAGGTGAGACGCCGTGTGGTGGTGGCACCGGCATATGAAGATGTCTCACCGCCTGGCCCATCACATAGCGCCGGGGCACATGTCCCTGTAGTCGCTGTCGGTGTTTGCCTTACACATGCAGAACTCTCTTTTCTGTCTCTGCCGCATGTGAATCTGCCCACTGCAGACAACAACCTGGAAAGCTCAGTGTTAAATATTGTTTCACATTTGGTCTCATAGGTGTACCTACTTTTATACTTTTTATAAAAGTCTAGTTATTAGTTAAATAATTGTTAAAAACTGCAAATAATTGCCTCCCAATTATTTCCCCCTTCTTGTGAACTAACCAACTAGAAAGAGACTTGGCTTGATTTATTGGAGCTGAATTAGCAACTATCTCTAGAATTAAAAAAAAACTGGACACAAAAACCGTGACATGTCACTATTCTTTTGGGCAAAGGAAAACCCCTGAGCTTCCGAAGTGTTGTGTTGTTTGCATGTAGCGCGGAGGAGGGGTCCGGGAAGGCGAGGAAGCACCTCACCCCTCCATTGTGTAGCTTTCTTTTTTAAACTTTATCTTTATTGTTGAAAGTATTACAGATGTTCCCCCTTTTCCCCCCACTGACCCCCTCCGTCTCCACCCCCCAGGCCTTCCCCACACTGTTGTCTGTGTCCATGGGTTTTGCATATATGCATAATAGTTCTTTGGTTTATCTCTTCCCAGCCCCCCACCACCCCCTACAGCATTCTTTCCTCTGAGTTATGTGCTCCCAGTTTCTCTCTACATGAGGGAAAGAACATTCACTCCGTTACTGTCATCAAATCCCTCTGGCTCACCAGCTCCTCTGTGGGATCACAAAGGGCACTGACGTGGTGAATGTAGGATTGTGGGGTACCGTTGACACGGCTGCCCAACTAATTCCCAAACAGCCAAGAATTTTAAAAGACGGCGAGGAGGCAGCACTCAAGATATTGCTGCTGATCTGACTAGATCAGCCGTGGGCAAACTACGGCCCGAGGGCCGGATCCGGCCAGTTTGAAATGAATAAAACTAAAAAAAAAAAAAAAAAAGACCGTACCCTTTTATGTAATGATGTTTACTTTGAATTTATATTAGTTCACACAAACACTCCATCCATGCTTTTGTTCCGGCCTCCGGTCCAGTTGAAGAACCCACTGTGGCCCTCGAGTCACAAAGTTTGCCCGCCCCTGGGCCAGATAGTGGTGGAATGAAGGAGGCTGTAGAAACCAAATCAAAGAGCAAGTCCTTAGTGCCTCTGAGGGCGGAGCGGCCTGGAGGCTGCGGGGAGGCTGAGTGCTAGGGAAGGCCGGAGTGCAGAGGTGAGACGCCCAAGCTTAGGGTTCCTCTGAGGTGAGTGGCCTTGTGTATGGGGGCCCAACGGGAGGTGGTCTCATGTAAAGCAAAGCCCGCAGTCCAGGACCAGCCCCTGGACGTCAGCTGTCCTTGCCGTCTTCCCAGAGCTGCCTGCGTTAACTAGTACCTGTCCTAGAAAATGCAGTGGTGTCGGGGGTCATCCGAGGCCACTGAGCAGAGGCGGCTCCTCATTTGTTCCCACAGCTCGGAGATTTAAGGTCCCATTTTGATTCCCATTTTAGAATGACCTAGACTGAAGCAGAGTCACCCCACTGCCAGACTAGGCTGCCAGGCTGTCCTAGGGATGTTTGGGAAGCTTTCCAGGGAAGGTGATCATGACATGTTATTTAAAAATATTCATACTCTTTCGGTTTTAAATCAATTACAGGGAAGTTGCAAGGGTTATTAGCATTGTCCAGTTGGGTGTGAATGTGCACAGCACACGGGAGCTTCAGGCTGTGCCTTTCTGTGAAGGAAGGCAGCAGTATGGCCGCAGGCCTGCCTCCTGGTAAGCTGCGATGTTCTGGGCCCAGCGCTGTAGGGGTACCGGTCACTGGCTGCGGCCTCAGCGTTCTGGGCCCAGCGCTGCAGGGGTACTGGTCACTGGCTACGGCCTCAGCGTTCTGGGCCCAGCGCTGCAGGGGTACCGGTCACTGGCTGCGGCCTCAGCGTTCTGGGCCCAGCGCTGTAGGGGTACCAGTCACTGGCTGCGGCCTCAGCGTTCTGGGCCCAGCGCTGTAGGGGTACCAGTCACTGGCTGCAGCCTCCTCGAGTCGCTGACATGCTCCCTCGGCTGGCAAGTACATGTATTTCTGTTGATGCCTTTGAAGCTCTTTGCTCGCTGGTGACGTTGGACACATCAGTTCCCAGCGACATTGAAGAGAGCTTAGAAAACACCTCTAATTGGTAGCCCAGCACAATAACCTGAGTAATGACAAACTTGTAATATGGTTGAGTTCAAGTCGCTTTATATTCCTCGGCCACCCTCCTGGTGCGTTTTACTGTGTCTCAGTCTGTGGCGTCCCTGATGGCCTGTGGCCCCTCCTCCATCGATTCCCCTGGGCATCGATTTTAAAGCAGCCCCTTGCATATTGTGCTGAGATGCGGAAATTGGCCACTCGCCACGGGCGGATGCAGAGCTTGAATTGAAAATCAAATTAAGCAGAATTCTCTACATAGTTTTTAATTAAACCACCATGTTAATTCAGACAGGACATTTCAGGCCTGGGGGGCTGACCGTGTCCCTAAAAGCCTTTCTCCCCCTTCCCCTGCGGGTTCCTGTGCTGTGGGCCATCTCTTAGCTGTCCCCACTCCATGTCAGCACGGTCGGCGCATGGAAATAGCCCTGACGAAGCAGCTGTTTCAGTGCCTTTTCTCTCGGAGCTCTAACTTATTGTTATAGTGAAATGTTTATCACGCTTAGATGATTTCCCTGTCATCTACACATATTCTTTGTTCATGTGTGTTTGAACCTGACCCCATGCAGACATCTTAATGTTTCTGATGAAAAGGTCACCTCTGTTGGTTTTTGTTTGTTTTGTGGGAGACTCTTTCTCTGTAGTTTTTACCTCAATCACTCAGAGGTACACTGAGGGTCTTGGGGCCGGCAGTGCGTTTTCCTGTCGCCTTGCAGGTAGCTGTGCGGGTTTCTCTGCCGCCTCGCCTCGCCTCGGGGAGGCCTCTGGACCGCCTGGGCCATGTCCTACGGTGTTTTCCCTTCGTATAAGGACCCTGACGGATTTGGGTGGGAGTTAGGAATGTCTTCCTTTCATATTGTATTTTAACATCTTACTTTGGATTAAAATGTTAGGAGGAAAAAATCCAACAACTTAATGAAAGTGAAAAAAAACCTCATCAGTGATGGATTAATTCAAAACCAAAGATGTTTCTGGGAGTAACTTTACAGTGTGCCTCACCTGACTGCCCACCTTTTATTTGAAGTCATAGCATAAAATTTAACATGAGTGACAGCAACATCCTGACCAATTACCAGGCCTGGCAGACATCCCCCAGTGTCCAGAGCAGAGCGCGCGGTCTGCGGGATTAAGAGGTTAACTCCTGTAACTTCAAACAGAGTGCTTGATAATAAAAGCAAAAAGTACAGAATTTGGGGTAACTTCCTTCCTAATTAATTAGACTGACCAGGTGGAGCGAGGGGCTGGGTGCTGGTGCGGGAAGTCTATAAAGCGAGCGCCATGACAGCCGCGCACGAGGCCGAGCGCTTTAATATGTCTCTATCCTGTGTCACAGTTTGAGATTGTCCTGGTTTATGTCCCTTTTGGCAAACTTACATAAAAGTGACCCTGTACTGTATTTTATGGCCAGACGGCTTTCCCGCGGCTAATTTGTATCAGGCCTCTGTCTTCAAGGGCCGCAGACGCGAGTAGGAAGTCCAGTGCGGTCCGGGGAGCTTTCATTGCGTTCTTTCATTATTTTTGCTCGTTTTTTGCCACTGATCATCCATAAATTGTTGGAAATGAGTGATTAAGGAAGTGCTGCTTAGTGTTAGTGGCACAGCGCATATTTGGCTGGGCTTCGGGTGGGAGGAAGTCCCGTCCGTACAGAAAGGAAAACGCCTGCTGGGAGCCTTGCACGGAAACTCACCGAGGGTCGCGTTTTGATCTTGGTGTTTATTACGGAAAATGGAGTCATATCTCACTCACTGTTGTTATGTGTTAATTTGATTTCCCCAACACCTTTGAGAAAAAAATCATTCAGTAATTTATTAATAGAATTCCTCTGCCCCCCGCCTGTGGGAGGACTGGTATTTTTCCAGAGCACCAACGTGGACGAGAATGATAATGTAGAGGTGCCCGGTTCTGGCCATGTTATATGCTGGGTCCCTTTGCACCCTTACTCAGCTGTAAAAGGTGCGACTATAGTGATACACTGAGCGATTCCCACCTGGAAGCGTGGCATGTAGCATCTCCGAGGATAGAAAAGTATTATTTTGAGGGGAAGAGTACACTTGTTTCATTTAAAAATTATTTGAGTTTATAAAGATTTTAAACTAACCATCCTTCAGTTCCTGGAAGGACATAATTTTGTCACTGTGTCAGTGCAGTTGCCTGTTTGACGGAGGGTGGCAGCCTCATGGCATCACTGCTGGTTGCCTGGCAGAGGAGTTTCCACCGCCCACTCACTCCCCTGCACTTGGCGATGGTCGCATCCTTGGAACTGGAGTTCCACAGGCTTCCAACCTCTCTGCTGCCAGAGCAGGAGCTTCCCACCTCAGCCCCACGCCTCTCCACTGCCTGACAGTGCCGTGCAGGGGCCTGCACCCTGGCGTTCTCCTTGCTGAAGGGACCTCAGGCGCGTTTTCTCCCGTCTGCACCTGTGGAATGGGCTGGCTGTTCTCACTGAGGGGCACAGTCACCTCACCTGCTCTGCTTGCAAAGTACCGTGGCCCAAAGCGGCGTGATTGTTAGGGGCCAGCCAGGCGTGTCAGTGGGGGGAGTTGATACAGAAGCACCAGGAAGATTTGTGTGGGATCACTTTCTGTGCTGGCAAAGCAATGTGAGAACTTAGGTGTCACAGACAGAGCCCACTCCATTCATTTACCTTTTGTCTTCTAGTACAGGCAGTAAACAAAGGTATTATGTTTAATAGGTATCTAAACTCCAAACTTTATTTTATATGATGATTAAATTACTAACAAAGGTTTCATAATCCAGGGCTCTCTGTTAAATGAGGAGAAGTTTGGGGAGGGAGGAAATAAAAATCACCAGGTTAGATATTAAAGTAATTGAACTTTTAACTAAACTGGCCCTAATACTTCCAGTATTCATGAAACAATTGAATGAAATAGTCATTGTTAATTAGAGTCTCTTTTCTAAAACCTTTTTTGGGGGAATTGAAAACTATCCACACTTGGTTAGAAAGAACTTTATTTGAAAGTAAAATTAAATGTCAGATTTAATGCTGACTAGAGAGCTTTTTACATAATTATGATCCACCCCACAGACCTGTTGGATCAGGGCTCACCCTAGAGGCTGGTGTTTGGATTGTTAAAATCTTATATTTATTTGGCATTTAGACTCATATTTATTTGTCAGTAAATTGATTTATACAGCATGTCACAGTGATAATCCTCTGATCTCTATGAAGTATTGGCCAAGTGTAGCTTCAACTTGGGATGTCACTTTATACAGCCCGTATTTGCCCCATTTCTACCAGCGTCCCCAATGGCTGTTTTTCTCCTCTGTTAGTTTACTGGCCCTTTATCTGGAACATAGTAGTAACTCAGTTACTTGTTAATTTGGGGCCTTTTTGGACCTTTTTCCAGATCTGGAAGGCTTTGTGATCCCTGCTTGAATCAGCTCTGAATTTGTCAATGGGTGGGACCCAGTGTTTTCTTCAGGCCTCTGCTTCTGGGCACACAGCCTGGGCACCTGGGCTCTGGAATGGAGCCTGAGCACTTGGGCTGCTTTTCTGCTGACTTGGCTGTCTTAGGCTCCTTAGGTGTCAGCCTGTGGGAAACCCAGAGCTGTGCAGATGCGTTCTGTCGGCTGGAGAGGCGATTGATTTCCTCCAGGTACACAGGCTAGCCCCCACATTTCCTTTTGGTGTCCTATTAGATATTATCCAGTCTTGCATCTATTAGCAAATTGATATTAGCATTTCCAGTTGTCTAAGTATATCTGGATTCTTCCGATTCTCCTCTGGGGTGGTTTTAATAAAAACTGAGACCATGTGGCTGTGAGGAACAGAGAGAGCCAGGTGCTGGGGGTCCACGTCAGCACACAGCACAGCACTTACTCTGCCGAAGTAGAGAATGTGGGTCCTGCTGTCTGAGAGCTAGGCCAGCATTCACACGTGTAGGGTGGAGCTACCGCGACATCTCACCCCGAACCAGACCCACCGTCCCAAGAGGCAGGAGGTGACAGGACATGCAGGACAAGGGGTCGACATGTAAAGATGAGAGGGACTCTGATGACGACCAGACGTCTGGAAAAGCCAGCACTGCGAGGAGTAGCAGATGCAGTGGACGCACGGAGTTAGTGGACAAGCAGGTTCCAGGGGATTTACAGCATTCCAGCTAGCATTCCAGCTGATTTTTGGCAGAAGGAATTAAGGCCCTCTCATCCTCAATATTGCCAGAAAGGAACGTTCTACAGACTCATTTTGATAGAAAGAAAATGAGGAACAGACAATTTCCAGGACATTTCTACCAGACTTCAAAGAATAGTTAACTAACAATTTCATACAAATTTGTCTAGAGACTTGGAGATGGAGCACTCACAGTTTTATGTTATGGGACCAGTGTGATCTTGTTACCGAAAGCAGACAGAGATAGTATGAGAAAGGAGTATGGTGCACCATTCTTTATGAATACTTGTGAATCCCAAAATACTAAGCTGAATCCAGCCATGTATACAAAAGATCATCACAGAAAGTGTATTTCATGTGTGCAAGTTGGTTCACCATAGGAAACCTATGACTGGAATTCATATGAGGAGAGTAAATGCGAATGCAGTCAAGGGATCATGTCCGAAGGGCAGTCACCAGTGAGACTGAACAGCAAGCTGAGAACTCGAGTCTCCTAACCTGATGAAGACACTCACCCTGAGCCTACAAATGACATTGTATTTCATGGTAAAACGTTAAAGTACTTAATTTAAAATTTGGAAGCCAAAGTAAATATTTTTATTTCCAATAATAAATACCACTGTAGTTGAGTTCTTTGCTAGTGCAGTTAGAGAAGAAAAGGAGCCCAGCCGGTGTGGCTCAGTGGTTGAGTGTTGACCCATGAACCAAGAGATTGTGGTTCAATTCTGGGTCATGGCATGTGCCTAGGTTGTGGGCTCAATCCCTAGTGGGGGTGTGTAGGAGGCAGCTGATCGATTGATTGATGTTTCTCTCTCATTAGTGTTTCTAGCTCTCTATCCCTCTCCCTTCATCTCTCCTAAAATCAGTAAAAACATTTTAAAAAATAAGCGAAACAACAAATTGATATTTAAAAAAAACAAAAAAGAAGAGGAAAAATGGAAAGAAACAAACAAAATAGTCATTATTAACAGATGATTTGTCTGTTAAAAAGTCCTATAGAATCTAAAGATAAATTGTTAATTCAAATAGGAAAATTTACTATGGAAGGTGGATATAGAATTAATATAGAAAATCAATAAATAACAGCAACAAATAAAATATAATTAAAAATACATTTTTAATAACAAGACAGTCCAAGGTATCCTAATATATAAAAGCCCAGGGTTGTAATGACCAAAGGCTGACCAAACCGGAAGTCCTTCAGTCAGCGCTGGGATGCCCTGGCGACCCAGCACTGATGGCCCTGCTGCAGCCTGGCGACCCAGCACTGATGGCCCAGGGGGCTGAGACCCAGAGAGAGAGGCAGGGTTTGGTCTGCAGCCTCAGTGGCAGCTGTTGATCAGTACTTGCCTCTCTCTTTCTCTCTCTTTCTTTCCGGGCTTCTCCAGCAGCCAGGCCTTTCTTTCTCTCCCTGCCTCTTGGGGGCAGCTGTTCAGCCCCGCCTCTCTGATCAGGCCCAGAGATAGGCCCGGAGATGCTGACTGGCATAGGAACCAACCAATCAGAACCAAATGTGGGTGCTGTGAAGAACCAATGGCTGTCTAGGAGGTGGAGCTTTTGACGCTGATTGGCATAGGAACTGACCAATCAGAACCAAATGTGGGTACTGTGAAGAACCAATGGCTGTCTAGGAGGTGGAGCTTTTGACGCTGATTGGCATAGGAACTGACCAATCAGAACCAAATGTGGGTGCCGTGAAGAACCAATGGTTGCCTAAAAGACGGAGCTTCTGACACTGACTGGCATAGACACCGACCAATCAGAACCAAATGTGAGTGCTGTGGGGAGCCAATGGCTGCTTAGGAGGCAGAGCTTGTGACGCTGACTGGCATAGAAACCGACCAATCAGAACCAAATTGGCCAGCAGAGGAGGGCAGTTGGGGGCGAGATCAGGCCTGCAGGGGAGGGCTGTTAGGGGCAAGCAGGCCGGGAGGGGAGGGCAGTTGGGGTGAGATCAGGCCCGCAGAGGAGGGCCATTGGGAGCGAGATCAGGCTGGCAGGGGAAGGCAGTTAGGGGTGATCAGGCCGGCAGGCAGAGGCAGTTTAAGGGCAATCAGGCAGGCAGGCAAGTGAGCAGTTAAGAGACAGCGGTTCCAGATTGCAAGAGGGATGTCTGACTGCCAGTTTAGGCCCCATCCCACAGGCAATCGGACAATAGGAGAGGGTGCAGGCTGGGCTGAAGGACCCCCCCCCCCCTTCGTGCATGAATTTTGTGCAACGGGCCTCTAGTCTATATCTATCCTATCTAATAAAAGAGAAACATGGTAATTAGCCGTACATCCACTACCCTTCCCATTGGCTAATCAGGGAGATATGCAAATTAACTGCCAGCCAAGATGGCGGCCGGCAGCCATGCACTGAAGCGAACAGGGACGCTTGCTTGCTCCAGTGACGGCGGACTCCAACGTTTCCCGCCTGACTTGCCGGCCTCTCAGCTGCAACTCTAAGCAACTATGTTGCAAATATAGAAGCTAAACAAAACCCCAGAAACCTGCGTTAGTCAGCCGGGCTTCAGCCAGCTGGACCGCAACATTGTATCAATACAGAAGGTACACAAAGGCCAGAAACCTGCTTTCAGCAGCCAAAGCCTCAGAGCTAAAGCTGGCCCAGAATAAAAAAAAAAAATAGAAAAAAAAGAGCGGTTGGGAGCTTCAGTCACCCGCCGCCTGAAAACGGCCCTCAGCCCCTCAGCCAGACTGGCCAGGCACCCCAGTGGGGACCCCCACCCTGATCCAGGACACCCTTCAGGGCAAACCAGCCAGCCCCCACCCGTGCACCAGGCCTCTATTCTATATAGTAAAAGGGTAATATGCCTCCCAGCACCGGGATCAGCGGAGTCGCGAGGCCTCCCGGCACCGGGATCAGCGTGACAGGGGGCAGCGCCCAAACCCCCTGATCGCCCTGCGGCTCTGTGTGTGACAGGGGGCGGGGCCACAACCTCCCTATCCACCCTGCTCTGTTCGTGACAGGGTGCGGCGCCCCAACCCCCGATCAGCCCTGCTCTGTGCCTGATAGGGAGGAGCTCCCCAACCCCCTGATCACCCTGCGGCTCAGTGTGTGACAGGGTGCAGCGCCCCAACCCCCTGATCCGCCCTGCTCTGTGGGTGATAGAGGGTGGCGCCCCAACCCCCCACCCCCCACGGGCCCTGCTCTGTGTGTGACGGGGTAGAGCCATAACCTCCCCATCGGCCCTGCCCTGAGTGTGACAGTGGCGGCGCCCCAACCCCTTGATCGGCCCTGCTCTGTGGGTGATAGAGGGCAGTGCCCCAACCCCCTGATCCGTCCTGCTCTGTGTGTGACAGGGGGCAGTGCCCCAACTCCCCTATCGGCCCTACTCTGTGAGTGACAGGGGGGAGCTCCTCAACCCCCTGATGGGCCCTGCTCTGTGCGTGACAGGGGGGAGCTCCCCAACCCCCTGATGGGCCCTGCTCTGTGTGTGACAGGGTACGGAGCCCCAACCCCCCTGATGGGCCCTGCTCTGTGCATGACAGGGGGCGGTGCCCCAACTCCCCTCTCGGCCCTACTCTGTGAGTGACAGGGGGGAGCTCCTCAACCCCCTGATCGGCCCCGCTCTGTGCGTGACAGGGGGGAGCTCCTCAACCCCCTGATCAGCCCTGCTCTGTGCGTGACAGGGGGGAGCTCCTCAACCCCCTGATCGGCCCTGCTCTGTGTGTGACAGGGTATGGAACCCCAACCCCCCTTATGGGCCCTGCTCTGTGCATGACAGGGGGCAACGCCCCAACCCCCTGATCGGCCCAGCTCTGTGCATGACAGGGGGTGGCACCGCAACCTCCCTATCGACCCTGCCTTGAGTGTGACAGGGGGCGGTGCCCCAACCCCCCAATCGGCTGTACCCTGAGCGTGACTAGGGGTGGCATCGCAACCTCCCGATCCGCCCTGCTCTGTGCATGACAGGGGGCAGCGCCCCAACTCCCCAATTGGCCCTGCTCTGAGCCCGACCAGGGGCTGCACCTAGGGATTGGGCCTGCCCTCTGCCACCCGGGAGCAGGCCTAAGCCAGCAGGTCATTATCTCCTGAGGGGTCCCAGACTGTGAGAGGGCACAGGCCGGGCTGAGAGACCCCCTCTCTCCCCCGAGTGCACAAATTTTTGTGCACTGGGCCTCTAGTATATATATAAAAGCCTAAGTGACTGTTACTACCAGTCAACTGGTCGCTATGATGTACACTGACCACCAGGGGGCAGACGCTCAATGCAGGAGCTGCCCTTTGGTGGTCAGTATGCACCTACAGCCAACCTCCCACAGCCGGCTAACCTCCCGTGGCTGGCCAACCTCCTGTGGTCCGTCCCATCCCCTCTCCCCTCCACCCTTGCCAGCCGGCCTGATCGGCCCCGTTGGGGACTGGGTGAGATGGCCTCGATTGGCCCTGATTAATGGCCAGGCCAAGGGACCCCACCCATGCCCAAATTCATGCACCGGGCCTCTAGTGTTGAAATAAATCCAATAAATGTTATGTAAAACCTTTATGGAAATAATATATGAAACCAAAAACCTTATTGAAAGATGTTAAGAAAGACCTAAGTAAATGGATAGATATTTCTATCTTTATGAATTTCTTTATATGATGAACATATCAGTTGTCAAATTATTTTTTAGAATCAGTGCAATTCTAATAAAAATTCCAAGAGGTTACCTTATGGAATGGACCAGCAGGGAGTCAGGTTCTCAGGGAAGAGCAGAGAGCCAAGGCAGCCAGAGCAGCTGTGAGGAACATGACAGTGATGAGACTTATCAACATTAAAAGAGGAGCAAAGGACTTGCATAAACACTTCTCAAAGAAGGTATGCACATGGCCAGTAAGCACATGAAAAGGCTTCGACACCACCAGTCAGGAAAACAAACAAAACAACCAGAAACAACGAATATTGGTGAGGATGTAGAGAAATCAGAACTCCTGAAACAATTTTTTTATTGATTTGAGAAAGAGAGAAAGGTCGATTGGTTGTTCCACTTATTTATGCCTTCATTAGTTGCTTTGTGCATGTGCCCTGACTGGAGGATTGAACCCATAACCTTGATGTATCTGGATGACACTCTAACTAACTGAGCTACCCAGCCAGGGCCAAGAAATACACTGTTGGTAAGAATGTAAAATGGAGGTTGCTCAAAAATTAAGAATAGAATTACCATATGATTCAGCAATTCCACTTCTGGTTATGTGCCCAGAAGAATTGAAAGCAAGGACTTCACAGATATTTACACACCCATTTTCATGGCAGCATAATTAACAATAGCCCAAAGATGGAAACAACCAAGTATTCATCAATGCATTATAAATAAAAAAAAATGTGGTCTGCACATATCATAGAATCTTACTAAGCCTAAAAAAGGAAGGACATTCTAGCACATGCTACAACATGGATGAATCTTAAGGACATTATGGTAAGTGAAATGTCAGATACAATAAGACAAACAAAGTGATTCCACTTATATGAGGTCCCTCGAGGATTCAAATTCATAGAGACAGAGAGTAGCCTGTGGGGGCCATGGCTGGGGGGAGAGGGAAGAGAGTGAGTGTTTAAGGGGTGCAGAGTTTCAATTTGGGAAGTTGAGAAAGTTCTGGAGATGATGGTGGTGATGGTTGCACAACAATATGAATGTGTTTAATGCCACTGATCTATACACTTAAACATGGTTAACATGGTAAGTTTTATATATATTTTGCCACAATAAAAATGTATATCAATAATGAACATAACAGTTTGAATTGGTGGTTACCTTTAGGCAGGATGGTGTGAAGGTTTCAGTTGGGAGGCCACCTGGGTACCACAGCGGTGGTGGTGATGCTCCTTTAAGTTGGGCGGTATGTCCTCAGGTATTTTACAGCCATACAAGCTACACAATGTACTTTCATTATGTAAAAATAGAAAGAAAAGAAAGGTGATTTATATCTTGGTGATAGGCTCATGTTACTCAAACCGGCTGATAGGTAAAGCCAAAATGCCAATTGACTGGTTCTCATTAGAAAACTATGAAATGCTCTCACATGTGTGCACCCCAAATAGCTGTTATTGAGCATGGGAGGGTTTGGGTCGTGTGTGTGTGTGTGTGCGCGCGTGTGCGCACACGCAAAGGCACATACTCTTCTGTGGTATTTTACAATTCCTGGTGCTTTTTGTGTAAATGCCCTCTTTGCCACATAAGCAGTATGACACTGTTATCTAAATTGCCGTGTTGCATTGCTTTAGATTCTGTCCTGCACCTTCACATCTTGTACACTGGGCTGTAGCAATGTGATGGTACCACCCTGTGATCCTCCTGCTGCAAATTATCGGGGCTGGTGCCTGGTTGTGCCACTTCTGTATGGGAAGTGCCTTGTAGGACTGAGCCTCTGACACCAGGATGATCTTGCTGTTATGGAAAAGAATGTTCTAGTAGAAGAAGCCTTTGTTTATGTTGTTTGATTTCTTTACTAAAATGGTAGGTTTGTCTTAAGTATGTTTTAAGCATTTCCCTCCTCCCTGTTTCCAGGCCATTTTGTCTTTTGTGTATTTCTGTCGGGGTTGGAGGCTCGGGCCAACCTGCCCAATTGTAACCACCAATTCAAACTATTATGTTCATTACTGATATACTTTTTTATTGTGGCAAAATATATATAATACTAGAGGCCCGGTGCACAAAAATTTGTGCACTCGGGGGGGAGAGGGGGTCTCTCAGTCTGGCCTGTGCCCTCTCACAGTCTGGGACCCCTCAGGAGATAAAGACCTGCTGGCTTAGGCCTGCTCCCAGGTGGCAGAGGGCAGGCCCAATCCCTAGGTGCAGCCCCTGGTCGGGCTCAGAGCAGGGCCAATTGGGGAGTTGGGGCGCTGCCCCCTGTCATGCACAGAGCAGGGCGGATCGGGAGGTTGCGATGCCACCCCTAGTCACGCTCAGGGTACAGCCGATTGGGGGGTTGGGGCACCGCCCCCTGTCACACTCAAGGCAGGGTCGATAGGGAAGTTGCGGCGCCACCCCCTGTCACGCACAGAGCAAGGCCCATCAGGGGGGTTGGGGCTCCGTACCCTGTCACACAGAGCAGGGTCGATCAGGGGGTTGAGGAGCTTCCCCCTGTCACTCACAGAGCAGGGCTGATAGGGGAGTTGGGGCACCGCCCCCTGTCACACACAGAGCAGGGCGGATCAGGGGGTTGGGGCGCCGCCACTGTCACACTCAGGGCAGGGCCGATGGGAGGGGGGGGTTTGGGCGCCATACCCTGTCACACACAGAGCTGCAGGGTGATCAGGGGGTTGGGGAGCTCCCCCCTGTCACGCACAGAGCAGGGCCGATCACGGGGTTGAGGAGCTCCCCCCGGTCACGAACAGAGCAGGGCGGATAGGGAGGTTGTGGCCCCGGCCCCTGTCACACACAGAGCCGCAGGGCGATCAGGGGATTGGGGAGCTCCCCCCTGTCACGCACAGAGCAGGGCCGATCAGGGGGTTGGGGCGACTTCCCCTGTCACGAACAGAGCAGGGTGGATAGGGAGGTTGTGGCCCCGCCCCCTGTCACACACAGAGCCGCAGGGCGATCAGGGGGTTTGGTCGCTGCCCCCTGTCACGCTGATCCCTGTGCCGGGAGGCATATTACCCTTTTACTATATAGGATAGAAGCCTGGTGCATGGGTGGGGGCTGGCTGGTTTGCCCTGAAGGGTGTCCTGGATCATGGTGGGGGTCCCGCTTGGGTGCCTGGCCAGCCTGGGTGAGGGGATGATGGCTGTTTTCATCTGGTCACACCCCCTTCAGGGTGGGGGTCCTGCTTGGGTGCTTGGCCAGCGTGGGTGAGGGGATGATGGCTGTTTGCATCTGGTCACACCCCCTTTAGGGTGGGGGTCCCCACTGGGGTGCCTGGCCAGTCTGGGTGAGGGGCTGAGGGCCGTTTTCAGGCTGGCGGGTGACTGAAGCTCCCAACCTGTCCTTTTTTCCTTTTTTTTTTTTTTAAATTCTGGGCCAGCTTTAGCTCTGAGGCTCGGCTCCAGCTATGAGACCTCCGCTGCTGAAAGCAGGTTTCTGGCCTTTGTTTACCTTCTGTATTTGAAACAATGTTGCGGTCCTGCTGGCTGAAGCCTGGCTGACTGAAAGCTGGTTTCTGGGGTTTTGTTTAGCTTCTATATTTGTTACAATGTTTCTTAGAGTTGCAGCTGAGAGGCCGGCAAGGCAGGCGGGGAAGCTTGGCTTCCTCCGTCACTGAAGCAAACAAGTCTCCCTGTTTGTGTCAGCTTCCTGGCTGCCGGCCGCCATCTTGGTTGGCAGTTAATTTGCATATCTCCCTGATTAGCCAATGGGAAGGGTAGCGGCCGTACGGCTAATTACCATGTTTCTCTTTTATTAGATAGGATACAATTTTATACCTTTCAGGGGATGGTGAAGATTCAGTGACATAAAAAGCAGCTGGCAGCTCTCCACACGGTGGTCCCAGGTCCTCTTGTCCATGAAGCTTATAACTAGAGACTTGTTGGAACAGAACTAGAGGAAAGACCCTCTGGCTGACCGTTACCTCGTCTCAGTATGAGGCCCTATACGGAGAGGTTTTCTTCCAAATTTAGAATTACATTTCAGATTTTTGATGTAAAGTCCCAGCAGTCTTTTCACAATTCAGTTCTTTCATTTACATGTTGGAAAGTTGCCGCATTAATTATTTACCTGCAGTCTGGTGGGTTTTTGTTTTGCTAATATCATGAGAAACTTCTGCCCATGAATTTGAGTACAATGCACATCTTAGTTCAGTGAACTAGTGATGTTAGAGTTTTTATTTTAACTTCGCCTAAAGTTCTTTCTTTCTGTCAAGTTTTAAGAACTTCAGCGCTTCATAGTTTAAATTTTCCCTATCTTGTATAGACTACATTAAGTGAGTATGTATATAATAGCTGCAGGAAATATTGATATTAAAAAACATTTCCCTATAGAATTTCACAAAGCTTTCTATAAAGCTGTTTCTTTTTGCTTGTGACCAAAACTCTGGGTGTCCTGCTCTTACAATGACTTTGAGAGCAAAGAGGGCCATGCTGGACTCATGGCTGTGTGTGTGAAGTTCCTTCTCAGTAAAGAGGATTCCCATCTGCCTTTATTTCCTGTCCTTCATAGAGCTTCTATCCATCTTCCCGCCGGCGGCATGCGTGTCTGGTGCGGTCTGCGTGTCATGCTGAGCAAACCCGATCCTCATGTTACTAAGAGACCCTTTTTGTTAGCTGAAAACAATGGCTCGATATTTATTTTAAATGTCCTGTGAGTGCAGAAATGTTCCCAGGCTTTCCTGATGGGTGGAGACATAGTATATAAAGTGGTGTTTACATGCCATCCCAGAGGTCAGGATGTCCAGGCCAAGTTTTGTTTACATGTTCATCACCATAGAAACATATCAGCTTATTGTTAGTGCTTTTGTAAGTACATTGTGTTTTTTACTTTATTGATGTTTGGTACAGAGCAATTAAATGTATGGTTGACCAGCACAAAGATTTCAAGAAGCAATTATAACCATTTTAGTGTTTTAACCTTGCACATTCAGCACTTTTTAAATCTAAAAAGAGATTTACGAGTCTATGTGTATTTAGTTACTAGCTTTTTAAATCTAATTTGATCTGTTAGTGTTGAGGTATTGTAATTTCCAAAATAATACTGGTATGAGACTATTGTACTTAATTATATAGCTCACTTTTCTTAAACACTCTATGGTATTTCATTGGCAGAAAGTACTTTGTTTCGATGGTGCTCTTTACTAATATACTGAGTGCTTGTAACCCTACGATCTTAATAAAAGGGATGGAGTTTAATTACAATAAGTTAGATTTATGGTTTTGGGGAGGGATTAGAGTAGGTGTTCATACTGGGGATAAAAATGTCACGAAGTTCATGGCATCCTGGTGCGAGGTGATAGTTGAAGCCTTCACAGTGGTGTGTCACAGTGCACTGGTGGCGGTAAGTCCTCGTGCTGAGGGCTCTGAGCTGTTCAGCAGACGCCTTGCTTTTCAGATGAACAGTGGAAGCCTCCTCCTTCTCGACAGTGTTTTGGCACTTGGCGTTGGCAGGATGTCTCAGGAATGCCCTCTGACATCTGGCCCTCTGAGCTCAGCGTATGTCAGAGGGAGTTTATGGGAACCTTCCCCATGGGGCCTCCTTGCTGCCGATTCGGACTCCTAATGGAAAGATGAGCAGTGGGCATATTTTTTGCTTATATGCTGTCTTGCTGGTGATTAATGGTGGCGATAAAAGCTCTTACAATGCTTTTCATTACTTTGCAGACAAACTCACACACAAAAATTTAAAAACCTCAACACTACACATTGCAAAGCCCATGTAGGCTTTGTAATATTTTTATGATCTCAAGAAAAGTATAGGTCACAGTCGATGTGTTTTGGGCGCCTGGATGAGCCAGGCTGAATTAACAAATGGAGCTTCTGGTTACTTGTGGCCCCATCACCCTTTTCTGTGTCCTGAAGTGGTTGAAGGTAAAAATGTGCACATTGCATTTAATGAACAAGTTTATGTTTTCTACTAGTTTAGCTATAGCTCATACTTGTGACACTTGGTTGATTTCAAGTTGAGCTGATTTTGTCTCATTTAATCACAAAGGGAATAAAACTAACAAAAGAGAAACATAATTGTCCTAGCCTCCTAGTGGATTAAGTCAGAATGACAGTTATTTCTTACTACATCGATTATCTTCAATATTTCATGAGCGGCACTCACATTCAGTAACGTGGACACCTGCTCTGTGGCAGCCTTTCCTATGAATGTGTTTGCTCATTTACTCTTTTAAAATGGAGGTTGATAGCTGAAATAGACAGGTTTCCTTTTGTGAGTTATTCACTATCTTTCAAAAGGAATATTAATAAATTTGAAGTAAATTTTTGAAGAGTTTATGATATGCCTGCAGAGGGTTTTTTGTTTGTTAAAAATTTTCGTTTGTTAAATATTTCTTATTTGACCACTTAAGCATGTGAATATATATTTTAGACATCTCTTCTTGGTATTACTAATACATCTATAACCGAAAAGCATCCTCCGGGAGTTATATAGCTTGTATCTTTTTAGAAAGACTGTTGTTCACATATAATTTTTAAAACACACACAAGTTCTTTTTTGGTGGAGGACTTTGTAAGTATATGTGAACAAATATGTGCCTATTTAATCCTAGTATCACTTTCAGGTAGGGTTATATTTAGGTTGCATTTTAAATACTATCTATTTTTCTAAAGGAGAGAATATACTCTTTTTAAAAATAGAAGTGGGAAGTTTCTGAATTTAATAGATTTCCTTTTTTTGACATAAATTCTACTTAAAACTCTATATAGAGCTATAGCTTGTTGAACGAGGAGGTAACTGTAACTAAACTGCTTTTCAAAGGATTTAAAATCAAGGTTAAATGTAGAAAAATGACCAGAAAGTGCCTGAGAACACAGAGCGCTTGCATCAGATTTTGTTAGGAGCAGGCTTTTTACAGTCTGCTCCGACCAGCATGATAGCCATCACCCAGGTGAGACTGTATGAACTTAAAATACTTAAAATGAAATGAAGTTAAAATTCGGCTCTTCCGCCACAGGGGCCACGGTCTGAGCACTCAGGCAGCAGCCGCCGCCTGGGGTCTCCCTCGGCCCAGGGGACCGCTGCGCAGCGGCTCTCTGCTGTGGAATTGCATCCCTCCCTCCCCCCACCAGTGGCAGGAGGAGCGAGGTGACTGTAAATGGTAAATGTGTGGCACCTCGCTGGTGGGGGTGGCGCTCACGAGACTGGATATTTCCTCTGTGTCCTTGTGTTCATGCCTCTGTTTCCCAGTTGAGATTGAGAGTGACACGACCCGATTTGCGTTTTGAAAAGATCACATTTGCTCTGAGACGGACGGTGCGCAGTAGGACGGGAAGGAGCAGGTGTGTGCATGGGCAGCCGCAGCAGGAAGGCCTGCAGGGATGGGCCCAGAGCTTCTTGCAGAAACAGCAGCTGGATAAGGGCGCGCCTAGTGAGGCCTGTGCATGAGGGGACAGGTTTCCAGGAGGAACGGGGAGTTTGACTCAGAATTCAGTTGGAGGGACCTGTGAGGCTGGGATTATGCATCTTGGCCTCAATGGTAAGATTTGGACTAAAGACATAAACGCTAGAGTCCTTGGCCAAATGAGGGGACAAGATCACCCAGGGGAGGAGCAGAGCAGTCTGCAGGGAGCACCCTCATCGGGAGGGCACAGTGCCACCTGGGCTGGTCTGCAGGCGCTGGCGAGCCCCGGGGAATTCTGGTGCTGCTGGAGTTTGAGAGGTGCTGGTCCAGCGTATGCAAGCATGAATGTCTAAGGCTGAGCCCTGGGAGAGGACCTTAGCCAGCGAAGGAAATAATGATGGACATGGAGAAACTGAGTGTCGGGGAGGACGCTGAGTGGACGTGCAGGCGGCCCAGCTCTGTCTCAGTGAGGCAGAAGCATGGGCAGCTGCAGCTGTAAGAAAGTTAGTCGGGGGTGAGATTAGAACCCTGGAGGATGGAGAACATTTAAAAATCATGAGGGAGTAGCCCTGGTTGATGTGGTACAGTTGGTTGAGCATCGTCCTGTGCACCAAAGGGTTGACAATTCAATTCCTGGTCAGGGCACATGCTCTAGTTTCGGGCTTGATCCCCAGTAGGGGGTGTGCAGGAGACAGTGATCAATATTACACTCTCACATCGATGTTTTTCTCTCTCTGCCTCTTGCTCCCCTGGGTGATTGAGGCCAATATGCATATACCTCTTAGCGGTCTCACAGGTACCTTCAACTTAATTCTAAAACCAAACTCACCATTCCTCTCTCTAAAAATCAATAAACTGTTATATTAAAAAATCATGAGGGAGTTGTGAGTCAGCCAGAGATCCATGGAAAGATTGCCAGGTAACACGGGGCCCACGTGGGAATGTGGTAGCAAACATTTCTCATGACTCTGTCGTTTCTTTAACAGGTTGAGAAGTCAGGAGGGAGCCATTCATGGACTGAAGTGGGGCTGGAGGAAGCCAAGGGGATGGGAGTACTAGAGTGTGGTTGATGCTGGACTATTAAGGTAGACAGGTTCACCATAGGGTCCAGGCAGGTGAAACAGGCTGGTGGAGGGCTGGGGGGCCTGGGAGTGGGTTAGTGGGTCAGAGAGAGAGAAATGTGGGGGGCAGTGCATGTGTGCGGTTGACCGTAGAATGAGCTGTGTGTCTCTTGGGATAACTGGGAGGTGGTCAGATCCTAAGAAAGATGGGACGTGGGCGTAAGCTGGCCTTAGAAGGTGGTACACATGTAACTCAGAAGCACAAGTGACCGTGAGCTCCCAAGGCCAAACCAGTGACCGAGGCAGGGCGGCTCAGCCGGGCCGGAGCCTTCTTGGCACCATGTCACATATATTAACTCACTTGATCCTGAAACACCGACCAGGCAGGGACATTACTAATAAACCCATTGACAAAGGGGAAACTGAGGCACACAAGGTTTAGGAATTGCCCGAAGTGGTAGGTGGTCAGCTATGGAACCAGGATTTGCACCCTTGCCGTCTGTGGCTAGAGCTGGGGGGCTGGCCCCCCACTCACTGTCTGCCTCGTAAGTGGATGCTTAAAAGGTTAATTCTTTTAAGAAAAAAATAGGAAATTAAAAATAATAGTTTATTCTCATATTACTTATGTCATATCCATCCACTCTAGAAAATACAGAAGAGCACCAAGTATACAAGAAACATAGTTCCCCATGGCTATAGTTGGAGCGACGGGACAGTCCCTTCTGGCTGACCTCGCAGGGCCTGCTGGTCTCCTGTGCCCAGGGCACCCCTTCCTGCTCCTGCCGGAGAGGAGCTGCCCCAAGCTGCCCATGGGTTGTCTCAGTCCCTTCATAGCTCAGCTCCCAGTCTGGGTCAGTGGTTGCCAGGGACCCTTCTCTCGCCTGCTTGAGAGTTCACTGCCAGATCCTGGAGTTTCTCATGGCCATGATCCACCCCGCGTGGCCCTGTGCGCTCTCCAGAGCACCTTGTTCGCTCCCCCCTTGTCACCCAGCTGTCCCGACTGCAGGGGCTCCCAGACTACTGGCCAGTCAGGTGCTATTGTGATGGCTCCTGGGTCAGAGACAGAGGACCTTGCACTCAGGCCTCAGGCACGGGAGCTGCTGGCTCCTGTCAGTGCCCCGACCCCAGCCCAGAGGCCACATGGCTGGGGCTGCTCCCACAGTGGGCCCGTCCCGCCCAGGAGCCCGAGCTTAGGGAACCATACCATTCAAAATGTCTGCAAGCAAACCCTCCACCCTTTGCTCTGTAGGTGACATCGCTATTGTCATTCTAGACAGTAAAGCCCTGCCCTGCTTCAGAGACTCCTGGCTGACTTCCGAGGCTTCACAGGGGGAGCCTCCCCCGACAGCGCACAGGAAAACAGGCTTCACCGCTAAGAAATGCCAGAGGAGCCCTAACCGGTTTGGCTCAATGGATAGAGCGTTGGCCTGCAGACTAAAGGTCCCAGGTTCGATTCCAGTCAAGGGCATGTACTTTGGTTGCAGGCACATCCCCAGTAGGAGGTGTGCAGGAGGCAGCTGATTGATGTTTCTTTCTCATTGATGTTTCTAACTCTCTATCCCTCTCCCTTCCTCTCTGTAAAAAAATCAATAAAATATATTTAAAAAAAGAAAGAAATGGCGAGTCATTTCCTACATGGATCATCATCATCTTAACCCTTATGCTGTACTTGTGGTTACATCATTATAATTGTTTAATATAATAACTAATAGAGGCCCGGTGCACGGATTTGTGCACCGGTGGGGCCCCTCGGCCTGGCCTGCACCCTTTCACAATCCGGGAGCCCTCGGGGGATGTCAGAGAGCCGGTTTTGGCCTGATCCCTGCAGGCTAGGCCAATGGAC
This sequence comes from Myotis yumanensis, assembly GCF_028538775.1. Taxonomy (NCBI): domain Eukaryota; kingdom Metazoa; phylum Chordata; class Mammalia; order Chiroptera; family Vespertilionidae; genus Myotis; species Myotis yumanensis. Next base: position 1,267,453 of record NW_027223760.1, read on the forward strand.
CCCACTGGTGCACTAATCTGTACACCAGGCTTCTAAGATCTTTGGTTAATCTTTTCCTGCCCTCCCCCCTTCCCTCTGAGATTTATCAGTCTGTTCCATGTTTCCATGCCTGTACATTGAGCATCTGCCTCCTGGTGGTCAGTGCGCATGAGCTGCAGAGGAGACACCTTTTCTGACCGCTCATTGGCTAAGCTCCCAGTACGCCACTCACAGTATTCTTAGTAACTTGGGTAATAAGAATCCCAGAAGGTGATTTAGGGTTTTTTACCTCACTCCTCCCCTCCCCTCCCCTCCCCTTCGCTCCCCTCCCCTCCCCTCCCCTCTCCTGGCCTGGCTTGGGCAGGCCCCCCTGTCTCCGTCTCTGCTCCGGGCCTCACCTGTGCAGGTAGCCTCCTCCTGACCAGTCGTGACTGTTACGGCATCACAGCTAATTTGCATATTATCTCTTTTTATACACACGCGCGCGCGCACACACACACACATATATAATATATTATTAAAACAGTTTTGTTTGGGCAGCGGATCTCAGATAGTTCCCGGACTACTATTGCTCCGTTTCTATCTGTCAACACTGCTGTGTGACTTTGCTCATATGTCACAGTGCTTACGACACACGTGTTCCATGTTGTGGGAGCCCTGGCACTTCTGGCTCGTTGCGGGCGGCTAGCGTGGGGCACACACAGAGCGCCCACTCTTTTTATCTGTCTCACTCAGAGGCTTTCCATACAGTATTTAATGGGTAACAGAAAATTCTTGCTTAGAAAAACACATTATTGCCTAGAAAGAGAGGAAGAAGGAGAAAGAAATCACTATTAAAAAGTGGTGTGCTTTGGTGCCAGAGTGCCGTGCCAGGGCAAGGTTCAGAGCTGTGAGGCTCTTCTGTGAACTGGGAGTGTGTTCTGTGACCATTCCTACCTCATCTCCCTGTGGAAACAGCCACTGTCTCATGGAAGACAAGCTCACTCTGGCCCAGGACAGCAGTGCTGGGCCCGGCGGAACCTACGCTTACACCGGAACAGGCGCCTGTCCTGCCCGGGCACTGCATGGGCCTGGGCCAGGGGAAAGGCCATGCCACTCCGAGTCTTCATCGAGGCCGAGGAATGCCACTCTCCCGGTCTCAGGACACGCCCTGTCCCCTGTCACACATGAGGAACAGGTGCCACAGTCTAAGGGCAACCTGTTCCTTTAAACCAGAAAGTGGAAAATCATGTTTAGGGCAGAATCGGGCTAAGTGGGCGTGTAGGTTCTTTATTTGTAACCCATATCTTTAAGTTCTTTTCGATGTGGAAGGGAAGGTTACATGGTTTATTAAGAAACATGGATGTACTTATAATTTTGTTTGTCATGGTAGGTGTAGATGAGTGCATTACAGTATCAATATGCATCTTTAAGTTCAGCTTCAGATCAGTCATTTGGTGACTTTTCAGGAGCATAAGGAAGTTTTTAGTAACTTGGGTAATAAGAATCCAAGAAGGTGATTTAGGGTTTTTTCACCTCACTCCTCCCCTCTCCTCCCCTCCCCTCCGCATTAACTTTTTGTTTTGCCTTGCCTTGTGGGTTTCAATTTAAAAATATGGTCTCTGGTTTGGCCTTGAGGCCAGTATTGTTTATATTGAAAACAAATGGTGCATAATGACTGTTAGGTCCCAGCCTCATGGAGTAGGAAGAAGGCTCTAATGGGAAGGGGATGCTCTATCTGTATCCCTGGTATAAACCGACCATCTCTGGTCTCTCCTGCCGGGCTAGTCCTCCGCTGCTCACTAGAGGGCGCTGGAGGCCAGGAGCTGCGAGAGGTCCGCTGGCCCAGCGCCTGGACGGGTCTGTTCCCTTGATTAGGATCACAGGTAAAGACTGGGTAATCTGCTTCCTTGGTGTGTGAGGAAAGTAATTAATTGTTTAGGATGATTCTGCAAAATGTTTTGGATCAATAATATTTTTTTGTACTTTCCTCAAAGCTAATGCTATTTTACATAATTTTGGAAAAATCAGTCTCAACATTACAAACTGTAAGCACTTCACGTTTTTTCCTGCTGATAAATAGTAAATTTCCACCCCTTCCCAAGGAATTTTATGCTTTCTATCTATGGCTAGAAACCTGCTTGTTCATGAGATGTAATACAATATTAAAATCATGCCTCTACTTACTTTTCAGGGACTCCGAGCCCGAATCTTGGAGACACTGGTTATGCTCCTGCTCCTGGCGCTGCTGGTCCTGGGGATGGTGTGGGTGGCCTCCGCGCTCGTGGACAAGGACGCGGCGAGCAGGGAGTCTCTGTACGGTGCGCTTGCGGCTTGAACCAGTTTCTCCCATGGAGCCCTGCTCACCACTCACTTTTAAAGCATTGAAATAGTTCTTCGTGTAGTGAGCCCTTGTTCGTTTACAGAAGTAAGAAACCTTTAGAGACATTTAGGAAAGCAATGACTGCTCAGGTGTTACCTGTGTGCAGAGTATCTTTTTGTTGTTAATTGGTTTCTGTTCTTAAAATTCCACGGAAGCTTTTTTTCTCCTTCTAGACAAGTGTTGCAAAGGAGTTATTTTAGGTCTTTTTGTTGTGCTGTTTAGAAATTATATGGTTTAGGCCCAAATAGGCAATTATGTTGTTTACTGTACATTAATTCATAGTCAGCCTCTATCTCAATGTACAGTGTTTTGGATTTACTAAAAAACACTGACTTTCTTCACAGATCTCTGGGAGTTCTACCTGCCCTATTTGTACTCTTGTGTATCACTCATGGGATGTTTGCTGCTTCTCTGTAAGTATTTTTCTGACTTAATATTGATCGGAAAAGAGAGTTCTTCTGTGTTCTAGAGAATTATGGGAAATTTTCCGATGACATTCCTTACAGCTTGGAGAGTTTGAAAAAGTTGGCCCTTAACTTTATTTTTTATATTTTTATTGATTTCAGGGAGGGAGAGAGAGATAGAAACATCAATGATGAGAGAGAACCATTGATCGGCTGCCTCCTGCATGCCCCACACCGGGGATTGAGCCCACAACCCAGGCATGTGCTCTGACCTGGAATCGAACCGTGACCTCCTGGTTCATAGGTTGACGTGCAACCAGTGAGCTATGCTGGCCGGGTGGCCCTTAACTTTTTTTATGTTCAAGGTAAATTTTGATAAACTGAAACCTTGAAATAATAAGACACTTGTGTTGTTCTCTAAGGAAAACTTCTTTTACAGGGTTGGGGTAAAGGGTGGGTGGAGGGGGAGATACACACATGGTTGCACACATGCTCACATGCAGAGACCCCCCCCAAACACAGACATAGATACACATGTGCACAGGCACAGACACACATTCAGGGACATACACACACAGACACAGGCGCACACACAGGTATGCACACAGACATGTGCACATGCTGGCATTCGCACACACAGGCACATGCACACATAGACACACAGGCACACATGCACAGACATGCACATATACACGCATATAGAAATAGACATACGCGTGCACTTGCACAAACCCTGCACACACAGACACAGCCACAGATATGCACACAGACACACATATGCACACAGACATGCACATATTCACGTGCACGCACATGGCCCCCATACCCTTAACTATTCTGACACTAGACTCTACTTTTGAATGGTAATGATAGAATTGTGTGTGATCAATTACGGTCTTTATTTTAAACTTGCTTAGTTTTACTTAAGACGTCACCACATGTCTCAGGGATATTATAAACAGATAAGTGTTGTTATAAGGATTTAAGATGATAGTTGTCACTTTTAGATATTCTTGTCTGCTTCTCAGTTTCATTAGTGCTTGAAATCAGTCTGTTCTTTAGTTGGTTTTCTTTAGCTTCTTGTAAGTGAAAATGCTTATCATTCAGCTGCTAGAGCAGCAGTTCTCAACCTGTGGGTCGCGACCCCTTTGGGGGTCGAACGACCCTTTCATAGGGGTCGCCTAAATACATCCTGCCTATCAGATATTTACATTACGATTCATAACAGTAGCAAAATTACAGTTATGAAGTAGCAACGAAAATAATTTTATGGTTGGGCCACAACATGAGGAACAGTATTAAAGGGTCGCGGCATTAGGAAGGTTGAGAACCACTGTGCTAGAGACTCGCGTGTCCTCAGTCTTTAGCCATCACCTGTCCCTCGTCAAGTACAGGAAGTGACTCGCCAGCCCTCTTGACCATGCTGAGGAGCCTCCGACAGACACCTCGAGTCTGAAGCAGAGACAGAACTTTCTGAGAGCCAGTCTGACTTAGTGCGGTGTGCAGGCTGGCGGTCTGTGTGCTCGCAGTAAGCGTTGTCTGCCTCTCCCCGCAGTGTGCACCCCAGTCGGCCTGTCTCGCATGTTCGCCGTCATGGGCCAGCTGCTGGTGAAGCCGGCGGTGAGTAGTGGGAACCGTGTTGCATCCCCAGCCTTTGGTTGTGAACGCGCACTCAGACACAGCGGAAGACTATTTCTGTGGGTTTATGATCCAAATTGTGGTTGTTTTAATCCTTTTCATTTTTGGAAACCACATTTGTTTTTGCTTTTAAAATACTAACTATAGGCACACAGGTAAAAATTCTGTAGAAGTTTTAAGACAAGGTTTACTAATACAGGTATTTACCTTAGATCAAATAATAACTGTTATGTTTCAAAATCTTTACATGGGCTCTTTGATTTACAAAGCAGTTATGTTTCTGAATATTTGCTGCATATTAGATCTTGTCCCTTTAATCTCAGAAGTACTGTATATTCATTTTCAATTAGTACTAACTCTAACAATCTGTCCCTAAGTTTCTTTGGCCTCTAGGTATTTTGTCAAATATTTCATAATATGAAAGCAGTTCTTAGCTGTATCTAGACATTTGTCACTCAAATCACTCTCATGGATCCTCACTGCCTACAAACTAAACTATCCACATGCTACAACACCTTCCACAGTCTCCGCACTGAGTGTACCTGTAGCCGTCACCCTCCTGCACTCCCTGCCCCAAGTGACTGTAACTGTAGACTCAGCGGCCCTGCTGTGCTCCAGGCGCTGTGCCCAGGGCCTCTCCCTCGGCCCCTCCGCCCCCCCAGCCCTGCTGGCCTCCTCCGGCCAGCTCTTCGGTCAACTGCCCACTGCCATCTCTGAACCGGCCTCACTGCTTTCAGCCAAAGTAGCTGAGCTCCTTCTACAGCTCTCACTCCCCTCTGTCTGTGTCTTACTAGTAGTAGTTACTACATTTTTATGGTCATAGGTTCGCTTTTCTTAGGGAGAAAATAAGGAAATGTAATAGTTATTCTTTTAGTAAATGCTTGCTTAATTTTGAAAGTGTTTTTTGTTTTTTTTAATCCTCACCGGAGGATATTTTTTCCATTGGTTTTTAGAGAGAATGGGAGGGAGAGTAAGAAGAAGGGAGGGAGTGGAGGGAAGAGAGAGAGAAACATTGATGCGAGAGAGACACATCAATTGATTGCCTCCTGCATGCACCCTGACTGGGGCAGGGATCTGACCTGCAACCCAGGTGCATGTCTTTGACCAGGAATCGAACCCGAGACCCTTTGATGCACAGGCCATGCTCTAACCACTGGGCACGCTAGCCAGGGCTTGGGCTTTTTTTTTTTTTAAATGTTTTTTATATTTCTTTATTGATTTCAGAGAGGAAGGGAGAAGGAGAGAGAGATGGAAACATTAATGATGATAGCGAACCATTGATCAGCTGCCTCCTGCACGCCCCCTACTGGGGATCGAGCTTGCAACCCAGGCATGTGCCCTTGGCCGGAATTGAACCTGGGACCCTTCAGTCCGCAGGCTGACGCTCTATCCACTGAGCCAAGTCGGCTAGGGCTTGGGCTTTTTTAATAAATGTCAATCTCTTCCTATCTTCTTTAAACTAAAATTGGACTTCTTACTTGCTTCCTAAATGTGCACACAGCAGTTACCATGTACACCAAGCATGTCAAACTCAAAGGCTAACACGGGCCAAATAAACAAGGTTTAAGTTTATGTGGGCCACAAAAAAACAAAAGCTTCAATTTTCATAGAAACGTAGGTTTATTTCGATAGAGACATGAGTAATCGTTAACATAAAATAATAGAACATTTTAATGAAAATATTTTTTCTTCAACATTAACTTACCAGACACTGAATAACTGCACAAATTAATAAGCGTAACACAAATAAACCTATTTTTCTTGTTCTCTGAAAGCGAAATATTTCCTGTTGCGCACACCAAACAAGTCAGTCCAAGACTAATGACGTGGCCATAGCCTGCTAAAGTATTCGCTGCTGGTATTATTGGAGAGAAATGGTGCACCTGCGCTTAAGGTGCGTAAGGGAAATGAATGCAACATGATTATAGTAATTAGTCATTAGTGAACGTTGTAGTTCATTATTAATAATTATGTATAACATATTATAAAAATTAAGTTACAAAATTTTTATTAAAACGTTTCTTATATACCTTTATATTGAATGGGCCACAAAAATATTCGTTGTGGGCTGCGAGTTTGACATGCTTGATGTACACACAGTCCACCCAAGAACCACCGCCCTTGGAGACAGATGCGGTGGCCCCGCGTGTATTCACTTTCTTCCTTTCTCTGGTTTGTTTACGCATCTTGGCCTCTTTCTCCACTAGCACCTCCTGCCCTAAATTTTGGCAGAGGTGTGACGTCCTGAGTGTGGTCTTGGGCTGCGTTCTGCTCTCGGAGTGGCCACTTCTCCCTCTGTGTCTGACCCTGGTGAGGAAAGGCAGTGAGAACAAGCTCACGCACAGAACCAACACCTTCTTCATAGCCCCTCCCACGCTTATTTTCCCCAGATTTGTCTATTATTAAGAGGATCCTGAAAACACTCATTATCTTTGCTGTGTCCTTGCACATGTAATTCACTCCCTCCCCTCCGGTGGCAGACGCGCAGGCTCGGGGGTGGCTTCTCATTGGCTGGCTGAGTCATCTTCAGCTCTGGGAGTGGGATGCTTGCTCCAGGTCACAGGCCTGAGGGGACAGCAGGGCTGGGTCAGAGCCTGGCTCCGGGCGCCGCTGTCCGCAGAGCTCCAGCATCCTCACCCGCTGCCGCGAGCACGGGGTACCTGCTCCCACTGTGGGCACGGTGTCACCTCTGGCTGGGTGCCTCACCTCCTTTTGGTGCATTCAGCCACCAGGGAAGGCACTGCCACCACCAACAGCACTGGCCAAGACCTTTCTCCTCAGCGGAGGTTGGGGATCTTTCTTTCCCTGTCCTTCTGTAACTGTATTTTCACTGCAGTTGAGCTTATCACATCTTTCCGGGGTGCTGGAACACATGCCACGGGAGGTCCAGGCCTGTGTCTGACCTGAGTGGTTAAGGCGCAGGCTCCAAAGGCAGATGATTCTTCTTCGCCAAACCCTTGTCCTTGGTGATTCCAAGACGGGGTGGTGGCAGTATGTTTTTAGGGTATTGTAGACTCAAGGGCACAGTGCATGCAAACTCTTTCCTCAAATACAGGGGTGGGCAGAAGTGGGCCTGCAGCTGTGCGCGTGGAGAAAGGCAGGCACGCTCTGATGCTCGCAGGAGCTTTAGCAACTGTCACCCCACTTCTGCTCCCCCCCACCCCCCGCCCCAGGTGCTCCCGCCGTCATTCCCACCAGCAGACCTGTGGGGTCAGTCATTATCTGACCGTTGCCAGTGTGAGAATGTCCTTTGTGCGTGTCAGACCTTAGGAAAGTATCAACTGTCACCTGTGGTCCAGACAGGAGGCCCCAGGTGGGAAGGTCAGTCCCTGCGCTCCACACACTCGGAGCCCGCTGGGTCCCTCAGCCGCCTGGTCCCCCAGCCCCACCTCCTTTGGGGCTTTTAGGGGAGCCCTCCTTTCCCAACTGGGAGGGACCCGAGTATTGTCCTCAGAGAGCCCTGTCTTCCCGTCCCGCCTGGTCCAGGATGCCCCTCTTCTGTAGCTATTGGTACTCATTGCTATGCATGCTTCTTTTGTTAGTAGTTCCGGCCAGAGGGGAGAGGCTGTCAGTACTGGTTCAGATCCTGGGAACTGTTGGGTTGCCGTCAGTCTGATGTGAATTCTGCAGACTTGGCACCTGGCGGCCTCCATCCTGTTCTGTCCCTGCTCCTCACAGTCACTGCGTAGCTGGGAGAGTGGCCGGGAGTTAATCACACAGAACATGGTGCCGCTCTGGCGTCCTCCAGGTCCCCCGAGCACAGCCCTGTTAGCACAGCTGTGACGGGACGTTCAGGGGGATCGTTTTGGAGACAGTGAGGATCACACCCACATGACTGGCTATTGACCGTGGTTTTGTTGTTCCTTATTTGTGTTGGATGGCGTGACAGTGAGGGTGTGTTCGTCAGCCTAGTTTCTCCAGGCTCCGGTCGAAAGGGTGGTCTCAGCAAGCGTTGCCTGGTTGTGGGTCAGTTTATGGATTTCTGGTTCTGAACATGATGTGAGAAGTAGAGATGAGGAGCCAGTGTTGGGTGGGTGGCCTGCCTTCAGCTCTACACACTGGCCGGCACGGGGAGCCCACTGCAGGGAGCCTGCGACGTTTAGAGCCTGCACTTTGTCTGCCAGTGAGAACTGCAGAGTGGTTTCATCCTTTAAACTTAAAAAATACCCAATTAAATATATGTAGATTTTGTGATTATCAGCTTTTGATGTATGTAGTTATACACTGAAATATTTTTACTTAATTTGTAAATCAAGTAGTTTGAGCATTTTTATTTTAGACTAGAGGCCCAGAGCATGGAATTCGTGCATGGTGGGGAGGGGGTCCCTCAGCCCAGCCTGCACCCTCTTCAATCCGGGACCCTTCGGGGCATGTCCGACTGCTGGTTTAGTCCCGATCCCACAATCTGGACATCCCTCTCACAATCCGGGACCGCTGGCTCCTAACCGCTCACCTGTCTGCCTACCTGATTACCCCTAACCCCTCTGCCTGCCAGCCTGATCGCCCCTAACCTCTCTCCCCTGCCAGCCTGATTGCCTCTAACTGCTCTCCCCTGCCGGCCTGATCGCCCCTAACTGCTCTGCCTCAGCCCCCGCCACTGTAGCTTTGTCTGGAAGACATCCGGTCTATCCAGTCTAATTAGCATATTGCCCTTTTGTTAGTATAGATTCCTAGTCATTGAATGGTAATCTGAATCCCAGGCCCAACAGCCGCTATTCTCATCAACGTGGTTTTGTGACATTGCCCCATTCAACAGCCTGGTCTTCCCTTTAGATTCTGGAGGACCTGGACGAGCAGATGTACATTGTTGCCCTCGAGGAGGAGGCGCTGCAGAGACGGCTCGCTGGTACGTACGCAGTGCACTAAGACGGGGAACCTGGCATGTAGCTCAGAGAAGACAGGGTCTGGTGCAGCGTCTCAGGCCTCTGCTGTGCACGTGGCAGGACTCAGAGTGAAAGGGCCTTTGGGAGGAAGGGCTGCGAGACTGGCGGCTTTTGGTCACATTCCCATGATTCCCCGGCTGATCCCCTAAAATTGAGCCGGGCTGGTTCAGTTCCAAGACCCTGGCCACCACACTGTACCCACTTCCCTGTCCTTGTGTGGCAGCACCGCGACCCTGGCTGCTGAGGTGGCAAAGCTTCATGTTGTTCGGTGAGTCACACCGCGTCTCATTCCCTCCTGCGGACTCGGGGGTAGACGCATGTGTCCCTGTGGCACTGAGGCTGTGACCACCTCTGGGTGGCACCTGGGACTCTGCTGGCATGTGGGAAGGTGTTCATCGTCAGCTGATGACTAAGTGAGCACAGCACAAATTTTAAAGTTTAATTTCTAATTACTGGTTATTTTTGGCTTTAAATGAAGAACCAACAAAGAAAAGAGTAATGATATGATGAAAAATGACAGTTTGTTTAAGTTTTATTTTTATTTTACTTGGGTGATTTTCACCCTACACACTTTTACAAAGTAATTTTTAATGTTGAAAATCTGCCACCAAGTTCAGGTTATGGATAGCTAACTGTATTTCAGAATCCTAATTCAAGGGTAGGTATAAAGTGAAAGGTTACTTTAAGTATAAAATATTGAGAAATAGGAAGACATATATCTACTTTCTTTAGTTACAAATAATGAATTTAAATCTTCAACCCAAGAGTGTTCATAACATTTAGAGTGTGTTCTTAGAGGAAAGAATTTTAGGTTGTATCTATTCTGGAGAATTCTTGACAGTAATATTTGTGCATTTTGATACCAGTAACTTTTAGAGTGGAAATACATGTATCTTTTATCCTTCTAACTTTATTAAAGTTACTTTAAGATTTAAACCTATTTAATTCAAGAATTGTAACTTCAGTCAGTGCTGTTGACTTTATAACATATTAAAGTGGCAAATATAATGATAAATTTGTCTTATTTAGAGAATCATGTGGGTGTGTAATAAACACGCCAGAATTGTAGGAACCAGCGGTCGCCAACCTTTCGGACCTCACAGACCACAGTGGTCCCCGGACCACCGGTTGGCAACCGCTGGTAGGAACCATGTCGAGCAGACGCCCCAGTATGGGACTGTTTGCACCGAGCCACGCGCTATTTCAACCTCCAGGCCAGGGGCTGCGACCCAGGAAGGTAAAATGTAGTGCTCCATGAATTAAAGAATTTGAGTCAAATCTAATCCAAACCAAATCAAACCAAAACCATAGCCTTTACTCACTTTGCCCTTCACAGCAGGAAAAAGATGCTGCAGAATCCTTCTAGATGCTTTGGCTGCTCCAATCCAAAGGGGTTCACTACACCCAGAGACACTGAAAGGGAAATGTCTGCCAGAGGCTGATGTGTTACAAGAGGCAGCTAAGCCAGAATGGCAGACCCCCAACCAGCACAGAAATGTCCGCGGCAGCGGGGACAGTGATGGGAGCACCAATGCTGGGTAGAATCTACCTGCCTCCGGGAGATGGGGGCCAGCACTGAGATCTGTGTCTGCCCTCGGGGAGATGGGGGGAGATGGGGGCCAGTGCTGAGATCTGTGTCTGCCCTCGGGGAGATGGGGGGAGATGGGGAGAGATGGGGGAGATGGGGAGAGATGGGGGGAAATGGGGGCCAGTGCTGAGATCTGTGTCTGCCCTCGGGGAGATGGGGGAGATGGGGGGACATGAGGGGTCATGGGGGGACATGGGGGACGGCGCTGAGATCTGTGTTGGAATCTACCCTGACCGCTCTGCTGGCGGGTGGGTCACAGTCTCCCCGCCAGACTCCACCTGCTGGTGAGCCAGTGGCTGTAGTTTGGCTGTTTGCCGCTGGTGGACTGTTTCAGGTGGAAACAGGCTTGGAGCAGAAATAGCTCCGGGACAGAATGGACATTTGGACTAATTAAATGACGGACTGTGAGCTTCAGTGTGTCTATCAGTGTTGTGCAGAGGGAAAAAACAAGAGGCAACGGAACAGCATTTTATGATTTGCTGTTTTAAAGAAAATGGAGATCCTAGAGGTTAGTAATAGAAATCATCCCCATGGGTTTATTACTCTAGTATTATGTGAAAGGTATTGTGTTGTAAGTTATATTTTAAATCATTTTTTAAAATTGAAGTTTTAACTTTTTTATTCTGGGCTACTAAAAAGAGTTGCAGTATGATCAAAGTAAAAAACACTTAAAACAATAATACAGATGACACGGTGGCGAACTCAGAATGCATGGCGGTGTTCTGCTGATGGCACACAAGCATGCGACACACATCCCATGAGACTCAGACATCCGTGTGGTTTGCTCTGAGCCCCGCTTCCCGGGACCTGGAAAAGCCCGAGCCTCTGCCGGAAGCACGACCCTCAGGAGCAGCTCTGCCCGCTTCTGGGAGGCCCTCGGCTGCTTTGGGGGTAATGACGTCACTAGAGCTGAATTTTCGCACTGGCTTTTCCAGGCAGCCTGGTTCTGAAGGCTGCCGGCCTGACTTCACGTTCCCGTCTGACACATGAGGGCCAGAGGCTGTGTCGTTGGTGACAGTGTCGCCGCTTCCTAAAGGCTGTGAGGAAGATGAGCTGCCTGCGTGCCACGGTCAGTCAGCATCCTCCCCTTCCGTCGGCTGCGCGCCTTCTTCCAAGCAGCACTTTTGGGCAGGCGAGTTCCAGCTGCGTCTCAAGGGACTAGCTGCCTGAAGAGAGAGGAAAAGGGCGAGAATCTTCGAGACTATCCGGGACTGAGACACTGGGAAAAGGCATCCTGGGGAGCGGGGAGGAAGCCCAGCTCTGCTGGTTCAGACAGCCCTCCGGGGCCCCTCCTCATAGAGACCGTCTCCAGAGCCTCCGCGATCCTGGCAGGGCTCCCTCCCCTTTGCCCAGCACCCGGTCTCCCAGCCGGTCAGCCTCCAGCTCCCCTCCCCTCGGACCCTCCTGCATCAGTCAGTCTGGGCGTCGCGTGCTCTCAGCCCTACAGTGCTCCTGCTTCAGTCGGTGACAAGCCCACCCACCCTCTCCTGCATCCCCTGCAGCTGCCCTCACTGTCCCCTCCCGCAGGCATCCAATGGTTGCCTCCCTGCTGCCCCACCGGCCCTGTCTGTGCCCCTTGAGCTTTTGGACTTGAGTCCCTGTTGTGAAGCCGATGCTGCCGCCACCCCCTCCTTCCCCCTCATGTCCTGGTCCTCCCACTCTGTCCTCAGCACTTTCCACCAACTGACTTCCTGTCTGTCTTCCTTTTCCGTTGTGTCTCTGCAGTGGAGCAGGGACACCACAGGCAGGGGTTTCTGTTGGTCCCTTCCGTGCCCCTGGCCCTGGGACATTGCCAGATGGAGTGGTGTGGTGAAGGGTGGCACTTCCCCGGGAGGTGAGGAAGATGCAGGGTGTGCTGGGGGCATGAAGGCAGAGTCCCAGGGACAGAGCCCAGGACCCACAGCAGGGCCCCTGAGGACAGGCCGGGCCCAGGGGTGTTCCCTAGGAAGCAGAAGTAAGGGGACATTTCCCGGTTGGTCACGTGCAATATGAGCAGTGAAGATGCCTTCTCCAGACCCTGCCGAGGAGCCCCATCGGTAGTTGTGGTGGGAAGCCCTGTGTACCTCCTGCCCAGGGCCACGCACATCCTCAGCACACGCACAGTGGGAGTGAGGCAGAAGCATTAATGGAAATAGCGAGCCTTTGTGTGCGTAGCCGATGGGTGTGCAGGTAACTTAGAAGCACCGTAATGGGCAGGGATTGTTTTTGTTAAGTTCAAAACCTTCACGGTTCTTTTAATGTAATTTATTTACATTTAATGTAATTTATTTAAAAATGTTGTAGGCTTTGAACTTAATGATTCAGTGCAGTTTTGTTAGGTACTATTTTTACCTTCATGATAAAAACTTTAGTGTATCACTTCTGGTAGCAATTACTTTCCTGCTTGATTCTAACCTTTTTCAAAGCCTGGTCCTCCAAAGCTTCATTACTCCTTATTCTCAGAGGCATTTTCCCTGAGTGTCAGGTTGTAATGCCTTTGTATCTGAAGAATAAAGACTTTCAGAAATAACACATGGCCCTTCCGTGGCACGGGTGGCCGGTAGCATTGTGTCCTCAGTCCTGGAGTCCTGGAGCTGAGTGAGTTGCCTGGCGCTTTTAGGCGATGCCCAGGTTTAGGGAGGCGTTTGTGCTGCTCTAGAGTAATGGGTCCTGTCAGAGCACCTCCCAGCTTCCTGGGCAGACAACTGGCTGACCGGTCATTACTTGCCTGACATCTTCTCCTAACACCCTTAGCAGTGTAAGGAAGCTGAGGTCAGATTTCATCTTATGTCCTCCACCTCACTTTCATCTCGACGCTACGGTTCTTCTACGCCAGCAGTGGGTATTTTAAGAATCCTGTGTACTGTGGGGTCTATCACGGAGTGACAATAACTCAGATTTGCCGCCTCTGGGCCCTGGTGGTTTGGGCGTGGACACAGACAGCAGGCATTGCTGTGGGGAACGGCCCTTCTTTGGTAAGACTGTGATAGAGGAAAATGTTTAGTAATATCCTGACGTCCTGAGTGCACAGAAACGAATATCAATCCTACTGGTAAAACTAGTTAAATGGCTTCTTTCTAGTAAGATATCAACGTTTGGGTTTAAGGGTCTGAAACAGGAATTACTTGTTACAGTTCATTCAGTTTTTAGGGTCATATAATCACTTTCTAGACAATAAAATGTGGCCCAAACAGATTGTTTGTTACCAGTGAGAAGATGTGGCTGAAGAGATGTCAGCTAACGGGGAATACTTTGGAGTAACCAGCTATAGAATATATTTGAGTCAGGTGTCATGTAGTCTCTGAAACTCAGAGAGCGATCGCTCTATGTAATTGGTCCAAATTTGTTAGCAGAAGGTGCATTTCATACACAGGAGCCCCATCAGTAGTTGTGGTGGGAAGCCCTGTGTACCTCCTGCCCAGGGCCACGCACATACTAAACATGTTCAGCCGCAGCCTGCTTGGATAACAGTATTCTCGATAGTAACATGTATAAATAAATAAGAAGTTTGAAAAATAATCCAGGATAAGGTCTATCAGTAACTTATCTAAAGTAGAAAAAAGCCAAACTGCTACTTTAATTGTACATTTGTTTCAAATTTTCTATCTTGCATGTCATCATTGAAAGTATATTTACATTTTCAAAATTGTGCTGGATGTTGAAAGTTTTATGTTCCTTACTTAGTCATATATTTGTGGCTATGTCAGAAGTAAATAGAAACTCTTATTGTAACAAATATTAGCATTCTCATGGAGTAGAACTAGGGCTTCTGAGTGTGTGGTTGTCTGTCTCTGAATAGTAACAGTGTCTGTCTGTCCTGTGGAGGTGCTGTGGAGAGCTGAGGGTCCCGGCTTCAGCTTTCACAAGCTCTGGGGTCTCCTCCTCGCTGGGCTCTGCGGGGCAGCACCTGGCGCTCGCTGGCGCTGGCGGAGGGGATGGAGCCTGTTCACTCTGAGTTATCCGGAGCCTTGGGATTTAACAACAGAATTGTTTGCCTAAATGATTTGAAGTAATTAGAAGTACTTGAGTGACTCCACATTCTTGGTTTTAGAGACCACCTTGGTCAGTTTAAAGTACAAAGTATAATCAACACTGTAAAGAGATATTACTTAGATTTTCTAATCAACTTTTTTTGGTTATATGCTAAATTAAAAAGTTAACTATGAAAATAATCAGTTTATTCTGGAGGTACCTACTTCCAAATATGCGACTAAGTTTAGGGTGCTGCTCGGCTTAGGGCTACCTGCCTATTGTTTCATGGTTTTGGACTGTTTACATACCAGGCTGGAGACTTACATTTGTTTTAAGAAATGCAACATTGTATGTTTTAAATTAAATTGTTAGTGTCTGCTCTTGAACACATGAATGTCAGTCAGGGCTGTCTTGTGTATTAAGAAAACGTATAAGGTCAGATTAGTTATTGAAGAAATGCTGGGCTTTGGGAAACTCTGTTATCTTGGAAGTAAAATATGAAAATATTTTCAATAGCACACTAGTTTTTCAGCTGGGAAAAGTTGCCTTCAGCTATTAGTTTTCCTGCATCCAAAGAGACGGGTGGGGCAGGATCAAAAATACTTATTTGATCAAAGTTATTGGCTCTGAAGTCATTCTTACCAACGTGAGGAAGATGAAAGGCATTGTTTTTACTGCACGCTAGTAACAGCGTAATTTTGTACTAATTGGTGTTGAACTGCCAATCACCTGGGGGAATGCAAATAGATACTCTTACAGGTTCCTTTGAGGTAGGGGAGTCTTGTGTCGAGGCTGGAAGGAAAACAGAATAATACCGTTAAATTGACCTTAAATGAGCTGCCTTGTGGTTGTCTTGGAGAATCCCTTTTTATTTTTCCTGACTAGCCCGAACAGGCTTTGTCTACCAGTTTGACTTATGGACTAGACAGTGCTGACGGTGAACGTTCAGAAGCGTTTTGAAATAAAGTGGTGATGATATAATTCTGCAGATATCGTGGTGATTTCGTTGGTGCAACTTACGTGTGTGGGACATTCCAGGGTTTGTTTGCAGTTGTCATGGTTCCTCCCAGCAGCCATCATGTCCTCTGGTCACTTACAGTGGAGCATTCTGCCCAGACAAAAGGTGGCTGTTCTCACGGGGATGGCGATGTGTACAGTAAAGGGCGGGGGTGGCTTTGAAATCTGTTATTTCAGACGAAGCTAGTCATTTCATGAAAGCACCATTTTTCTGAGGACGATTAGAATGTCTTCTTGATCTTTGTGTGCAAATCAGTATTTATTAACTGCCTACTGTGTACCTCGTATGTGTTACCCTAAAAAACTACAGTATTTCAGAATACCACTTTCATTATTTTACTTGGAAAAATAGCACACTGGTTGGTCTAGGTATTTGTATTGAGGTTTGTAGACACCATGCCCGCCAAATAGTGTCTCGCTTCTTAAGTGGCAGCAGCAGCCCAGTCTGTTCTGACAGCTGCCTCCTTTCAGAATTCGCGATGCTCGTCGGATGATTTTTGTAGTCCTGGGCTGGTTTCTGGAATAGCACTTCTGTACAGGTAGAGGGAATGGGATGTATTTGGAATTGTATTGGTAATTAATCACATATAGAAGTTAAATGAGCATCACCCTATAAAAAGTAAAATGTACTTATCTCTAAGACTATTCAAAGATACTTGAAAATGGTACACTGCTCTGCCCCCTTCCTGTAGATCTCTTGTTAAATGGAAATATCCATTAACTTCGTAACTTAATTCCTTCCCTTTTTGCTTTGGCTACCAGAAACTCTGAATTTCGTAGTTAAAATTGAGTAGTTTTGGGACATAGTACTTGAATATCTCTGTACTCTCTTCATCCCCATTCTCTTATAATTGTATACTGAGAGTAAAATGATTAAACTCATGAGTTCTGGGGACACTGTGTATCATCCAGGGCATTGGAGGCCTCAGTGCCCCGAGCGAGAGGGTGTTGGGTCCGTCTCCAGTGAGGGATGGAGGGACAGTTCTTATCTCCTAGGAACCGAGGCAGGACTGAGGGCTCAGGAAAGAGGCCCCCGAGTCTCCTAGTGCACGCCCACCCCATGCCTGTGTGGGGGGCAGGGGAGAAAGGAGTGCTGCTTGCACCCCCAGAGACCCCATAGCACTCTAGGCTCCTTCCTCCTGAGTCCTGCTTCTGTCTGTCCATCCCGTCCCCAAGGACAGACATTGTGGGGCCTCCCGGCGGTTTCCTCGAGGCCTGTCTGACCTGATGAGGTGTGCAGGGTACAGGCAGCGGGAAAGACAAACGACCTCTCCCCAGGCTGGTCTGTCTCCATGGGCCCCTTTTCTGTCCTAAGCAGTCAGTCCATTGCAGTGGCTTATGACAGTGAATGCTAACGGATAGAAGCTCACCCTCGAAGTATGTATCTTTACTCTCTCTCTTTCCTTCTCATTTCTTATATGTAAGTAAGGCAGGTAAAAGCAAGAAGAAAGGGGAACTTAAAGTCCACAAAACAATTTAAGTTGGAAAGCATTAAATCAAAGAGGGTCATTATGTGCTAACAAAAGGAGTGATGCATAAGGAAGCTGTAACAGTCCTATAGGAACCAAAAACACACATGCAGAAAAACTTAGACAAATACAAACACATAATAAAAATCCAAAACCGGGAGGGAGCCTCTCCCAAGGACAGCTGTCGTAGGGACTTCAGTTGTTCTGTGCCAGAGTTCAGCAGATACGAGAGAAAGAATATGGAGCTAGATAGACCTTCAGAGAAACCAGCAGGAAACACGACCAGGGAGAGCCCAGGTGTTGGATAAACACGAAAAGGTGACTGACCACCTTTAGGGAAATGCAAGTTAAAGTAACCATAAGGAAGCGTGGTGACAAATCAGATGGGCAAAACTTCAAGAGTTATAACATCCAGGCCAGGGAAGAGTATAGAAAATAGGTACTTTCCAAAGCTCTTGGTAGAAATGTAAATTATTGTGACAATATAGGCTATTACAATAAACTAGAGGCCCGGTACAACACGAAATTCGTGCATGGGTGGGGTCCCTCTGCCTGGCCAGAGGTTGGGGGTTGGGGCCGAGCAGTACTGTCTCACCCAGTCCTGATTGGGGCCGATTGGGGCCGGTGGCTGGGGAGGGACCGTAGAGGGACCACAGGAGGGCTCCAGGCCGTGTCTGGCCCCATCTCGCCCAGTCCCAATCTGCTGGAGCCCAGCAGCAAGCTAACCTACCGGTTGGAGCATCTGCCCCCTGGTGGTCAGTGCACGTCATAGCGACCAGTCGGTGGACCGCTGGGTCGGACACTTAGCATATTAGGCTTTTATATATATAGATTGTAACTCACAGCGCGGAATGCCCAGCATGCACTTTCCCTCCAAGCCCTGGTCTTAAGAGACCTCATGTCCTTCCAAGGCTCTGCTCAGCCTCTTCAGCTGCCACACGAAGTAAGTTGCATCATGTGTGTGGAAACCCTTTGCAGGCTCCATGGGTGTGTCTTTACTTCGCTGCAGTTCCGATTACCCAACATAAGGAGACAACCTCATTACCAGATAACACCATCGTAGTAAGACCCTTGCTCAGCCTACTGCAGCAGTTTTAAATAGGTCATGGGTCACCCTAGATGGTTTGGCTCAGTGGATAGAGCCACGGCCTGCGGACTGAAGGGTCCTGGGTTCGATTCCTATCAAGGGCACATTCCTGGGTTGTGGGCTCAATCCCCAGTAGGGGGCGTGCGGGAGGCAGCAGATCAATTGTCTCTCATCATTGATGTTTCTGTCTCTCCCTCTGCCTTTCTCTCTGAAATCAATAAAAATGTATTAACAAAAATAATAAATAGGCCATGAATCAAACGTTGCTGCTCTCCATCCAGTCCCCTCACCCCTCTTTTGTCTTTGCTGTCCCTCGTGTTCCCCCCCCCCCCCCCCCCCCCCCCCCCCCCCCCCGCCACACACACGTTCTGCTGGGGTCTGTAAAAGGGTCAGGATTTCTGCTTCAACCAAGGGTGACATTTCCACACGGCCCTCCTTCCCCACCCATCTCTGTCCCCAGTCTTGTGGGGTCTCTCCTTCCCTCCCCTCCATCTAACTTGGTGGGCCCTGCTCTGCCCCCTCCTCCTGCAACCTCCTGTCTGCAGCCTCCCCCTTTCTCCTCTGGGGGCAGAGCTCCCCAAAGGCAGTGCGGGGCAGGGCTGTGTGGGGCGGGGCTGTGTGCAGAATTGTGCGGGGCTAGCCCAGGCGGGACCTTGGAGGAGAGCTGGGGTGACGGGTCCCAGGGAGGAGGAGGGAGGGATGTGGAGCCTGTCCTGTGGGAGAGGCACCGGGCTCCTCGGCTACCCCCACCTAGCAGCTTTTTTAGGCTCCTTTGCAGCTGTCACCCTCCCCCCTCACTGCCTCCCACTTCCTTTCAAGTTTTGGACTCGGTTTCTCCGACTCAGCCCCCGCCTCCCTCTCTGCTGAGTCCCCCGGGAGCCCGAGGCTGCCCCTTCGCCTCGGGCAGGTGCACCTGGCCTGTCCCCTCCCCCCCCCCCCCCCCAATGGTGCTACCCACTCTCTTGCAGTAGTTAGTGAAACTTAATAAAAAGAAGCAGCTCTGAAGATTATAAATTGCATACTGAGAATGCCACATGCTGCGAAGTCTCGGATCAGGCCTCTCAGATCATGTGTAGCAGCCTCCGCGCCAACCAGCCCCTCCTGGCTCCTGCCCGCCTCTGCCCAGGGCTCGGGCCAAACCCTGGGAGCTTCCTGACGGCTCTCACCTCACACCTCACTTTCCAATCCAGCCCACCAGCGCCCGCAGCAAGCTAGCCTATTGGTTGGAGCATCTGCCCACTGGTGGTCATTGCGCATCATAGCGACTGGTCGAGGGGTCGAACTCCCAGTGAAACTCTGGTCGAGGGGACAATTTGCATATTAGGCTTTTATTATATAGGATTATAATATTTGGGGGGAAGTAACCTTTAACACGTTAAACGCCCAGTCAGTCACTGGTGACTGACACTATACTTTTTGTCTGGAAGACAAAACAGGCTGGCGCTTAACATGTTAAATATCTCCTATATGTCAGTGCTCACACCCTTTGACTCAGCAGAGTGTGTTTTGGGAATCTGCGCTACAGAAATAACAGACCAGAATGACCCGGGTGTGCCTGTAGATGTGTGTACTGCAGCATTGTTTGTATGCATCCCATCGGAGGAACTTGACTGTTCATAAGTGGAATAATCTTGAATAAAGCTGAAGGATGTCCACACTCTGGAATGTTACGTGTTCAGCTGTTAAGGACTTGTCACTCTCAATGTGGATGCATCATTGACTAGGAAAGCAAGTGGAAAAATAATGTATCTGATTCAACCCATTCTTATAAACCCCATGCAAGATAAATGTGAATGTGTGAATACACACCTGAATATGAAGAAAGGCGTGGACGCATCAGCCACACGGTCAACTGTTATCACTGTAGGAAGGTGGGATGGAGAAGAGATCTTGATTTTCTTTGACTTTATAATAAGCACATGATACTTTTATAATTAATAAAAATTAATAATAGATCCATTAAGAATTTTACCAAAGTAATACATTTTCTAGGAAACATGTAGTGTTTCATCAGTAAGAATTTGGATGTTTTAAGTGGTTAAAAAATGGATGTACTTTTCTGTGAATCACAGCAGCATTTGTTTTCATTCTCTATAATCAGCATTTGCAATGTGTTATTTTTATATTTTAATGGAATGTGAGGGCCACCTGTTCTATACTCCTAGGTGTTCTCTTGTTTTACTTCTAAACTATGTTTGCTTTCCACAGGACTGTCTTCATCAGTGGACTACAATGTAATGGAGCTGGAACAAGAACTTGAAAATGTAAAGATTTTTAAGACAAAATTAGGTACATTTTCCTCCTTGACTTGATTTCTTATTAAAGTCTTCCTGTAGTCTGAAATATTAAAAAACGAATTAAATCTTTAGTTTATGTTAAAGCTTTCAATCTGTCCAAGCCATTTGGGGAGAGGATAAGCATGCATCCACTCACTTTTTGTTTTGTTTTTTCATGTTTACAAAATGAATTTTCAAAACAAACTGATGTTTAAAGGTGTTGTTCTATTGTCTTTTCACTTGCATTATTCCTGACAAGTAATCATCTGTCATCTTTATCTTTTATTGTGTTTTTATCTTCTTTTCAGATCTCCTCTTTATCATTGATTTAGAACAATTTTATTGTGATGTGCCTTTGAGTAATTTTATTTATGTTTCTTATCCTTTGGGTTCATTGATTTTTTTTGACCTAGGAAATTGTAATTGTCATCTCATGTGGAAACTTTTTGCCATTACTTTTCCAAGTATTTTTTTCTTCTTCTATCTGTGCCTCCCTTTCCAAGGACTCCAATTTCATGTACAATAGCTCTTATAAAGTTGCCCCATAACTCAAGGATGTTCCCTTACTTTTCATGTGGTTTGTTTTTCCTCTGTGTGTTTCATTTCAGATAGTTTGTATTGCTATGTCTTCATGTTTACTAATTTTTTTCCTTTGAGTGTTAGTCTGCCTTTAATCCCACCTATTGTATTTATTTCTCAGACACTGCAATTTTTATCTCTTGAAGTTCTGTTTAGGCCTGTTTTATATCTTCCATATGTCTAATTAGCATCTTTAATTTGATACCCACCTTTTTGAAAATATGGAATACAGTTTTAATAACACTTGTAATGTTTTTGTCTGCTAATTCTAACATCTATGTTTATTCTAGAAGAGTTTCAATTGATTGACTTACTGTATTTTTGTGCCTATTTGCATGCATGGCAACTTTGGGTACTAGCTACTGTGCATCTTACATTGTTCAGTGCTAATGTTTTTGTATTCCTGTAAGTGAGGAACTTTGTTTTGGGATGCAGTGAAGTTACTTATAAACAGTTTGATATTATCAGGTCTTGCCTTGAAGACTTGTTAGGCTGGGCCAGAATGACATTTCGTCTAGGGCAGCGGTTCTCAACCTGTGGGTCGCGACCCCTTTGGTGGTCGAACAACCCTTTCACAGGGGTCACCTAAGACCATCCTGCATATCAGATATTTACGTTACGATTCATAACAGCAACATTACAGTTATGAAGTAGCAACGAAAATAATTTTATGGTTGGGGGTCACAACATGAGGAACTGTTTTAAAGGGCCAGAAGGTTGAGAACTACTGGTCTAGGGCTACTAGTAGTAGTTCCCTGCTACTGACGCAAGACCCTTCTAAGCATTCTACCCAGTGTCCCAGTATCTTGAGGGAGCAGCATGGTTCTTGACCCTTTGTGATTGTTGGATGCTGTTCCTTTTACTCATTTTGGGGTGGTGCTTTCATCAGCCGTGGGTGCTTTCTTCACATACCAGAGCTGATCATTACCCTACTCCAGTCCTCGGGGTTTTCTCTGTGCAATAGTCTCCTCTCTGGCACTTGCTCTGCAAAATCCTGCTGACTTGGTCTCTCCAGACCCCATTGTATGTCCTCAACTCAGGGATTGAACTGGGCTCTGCTTGAGTTCCTCCTCCCCGCACCAGGGCCCGCCTGGGAGCTCTCCCTAGACAGTGAGCTGGGGCAGGCACAGGGCTTGAGGGTTTGTTCCCCATCTTTCAGAGGCCATTGCCCTTCAGTGATCAGATGTCCCAGGCTTGAAAACTGTTGTTTCATATACATGTATTTTTTGGTCTTTAAATTGTTTCAGGCTGGACAGTAACTCTGGTCCCCAAGACAGTTGTTACTCTGTCTTCAGAAGGGCAAGTCGAATATTATGTTGTTGAAAATCATATATGCAGTTCAATCATTTTCATTTCATAAACATCATTACATTGCTGCAGGTTACTTTCTTCATCCTGCTGTTGATGGATGTTTGAAATGTTTCCAGTCTTGTGCTAATGTGAATACTATTGGTATAGACATTCTTCTACATATCTCTTGGTACAAGTGAAATTATAGGATCACTGGGTGTTTCTGCACAACCTTTTCAGATAACCCCAAACCTTCGCAGGTAGTTGTGTTACTTTGTATTCCTGTGAGGTACCAGTAAGGCTCCCTGCTGCCCGCCATCCTTGCCTACAATCCACGGTGCTGGACTTCTCCATTGGTTCCAGTTCAGGGCATCTGATTTGGTCTTCAGTTTGCATGACCCTGATTTGTGTTTCCAGTGTTCATTTAGCTTCTGCTTGAAAAACATTTGTAAGTATTTCATTTAGTTCTGGTTTGCTGGCAACAAATTCTCTCAGTTTTTATCTGAAAACATTTTTACTTTGCTTTCTTGTTTGTGGGGCATTTACACAGAATTTGAACTCTTATCGGGTAATTTTCATCATTGTAAAGATGCCATCCAGAGTCGTCTCAGTGCCCTTGGGGAGGGCTGCTAGATTTCCTTTTGTCTTTGTCTTTCTACTGATCTTCCTTCACTTCTTTTCAGCTGTTGTAACTGTCGTCAAAATGATCACACTCTTATCTTTAATTACAATATTTTTCAGTTCTAGAAATTCCATTTGATTATTTTTCTAGATTCAATTTGTGACATTTGCATCTCATCATTTGTCTTAGTGAGCATGTTACTCAGTTACTTTAAGGCCACTTCCTGATGAGCCCACTATCTGGATCAGCTGAAAGTGTTTCTGTTCTTTTTTCCTTTGTTCTGCCTCCTGGTAATATTTGAATAAACGCTAGACACTTTTTATGTGTCACTGTAGAAACATGGTGATAGTCTCTTCTTTTTGAAAGGACTTCCTTTAGCTTCTGGCAGGCAGTTAGAGTAGGGACAGATCCCTTTAATCTGAGATAGTTGGGAGACTGGGTTTTGGCCTTTACTAGGGGGTCTATTTCCAGTTTGGTATTGCTCCTAGAGTATAGCTTCTCCTTGGTCCTGAAAGCCTGGTTGTTTTGTTGTTGACTGTCATGCTGTCTTCTTCATGAACCCTGAACTCTAGTTTTACCTTTCAAGAAACATAAGCCCGATGGAGCTCAGCTTGGCTTCTCTACCCCGAGCTTCACCCTCTGTCCCCCTCCTCAGCGCTGAGCTTTGCAGGGGCAATGGCTGCATCGGGCTCTCCTTCCTCTCTCCTCTTCTCTGTCATCCTAGCCTCTCAAGTGCTGACGGCCTCAGTCGCCCCAAACTTCAATTTTTGTCTCCTTGGCTCTGCTGAGTTTGCTCAAAGCTTTGCTTTAGGAAAGTGGGTTTTCTTTCACCCACTGATTTCTGCTTATTTCTCAGCCTTGTGGGTCCATGCAGTTACATCTGGAAAATGTGGGGGAAGGAGTGTGCCTTCATTTCACAGACACTGGCCCCTCAGTGTTGATTGTCATGGTGATTCTGACACAATAAAGTGAGTTTGATCCACCTTCTCCAGGTGTTTATGGCCTGGGACAGTGTGACATGAGGGAGCCCCTTGCAGCCCAAAGTGGAAGTTTGCTCTCAGCCTCTAGCAATGGGAGTGATATCTTTGGGATGTGAGAGTAGAGGGGATTTTTACTCCTGTTACTTTAGTCATTCAAATCTGTATCAATATGTAAACCCATGTCAAATACAAATATCTCTATATTTTCAGAGTAAGCTATAAATTAACATTTTATTTCATTAGCAATTGAAATGTCTTTAAAGAGCTAAAATTTAAGCATCACAGGACTAAGTTGTTTAATGTAGCAAACTAACTCTAAATCTCTGATTTTTATGGCTTGTGGAGGAAAATGTAAAATAATTTGTTTTTTAAAAATTATATAAAAATAATGTATTCTGGTTATAGTAGTAAGGAATAAAAATGGGAATGTGGAGAGGATTTTGGGCCATTTCTGAAATCTTCTGTTGTGTTGTTTCTCCTACTAGAGAGGCGGAAGAAGGCGTCGGCTTGGGAAAGAAATTTGGTGTATCCTGCGGTCATGGTTCTCCTTCTCATTGAGACGGTAGGAATTGATTTGCCTGGTTGCATAAAGCAAATTATTTGATATTTACTTTACTGTTTGAATATGGGCAATTCCCTCAGCGAAGTGCAGGTAAACTGGTTTTCTATTAGTAAGATTAAAATGCATCCATTCTTCTATGTGCAAAAACTTGATAGAACCAAAATAGAAATGAATAGTAATTTTTAAAAAGTCCTCAAGCTTATCTATTTCTTCGTGAAAGCAGGAAATTCATTCTTTGTTTCATTGAAAATGCAGAGCAGAGGAGGTGCTGGAAACACTGTCAGACTCACGGGAGGCTGTGAGCGGGCGTCAGGGAGCCAGTTCTGATGGATTATAACTATTTGTTACTTGGGGTGGGGGGAGGTTGGATTTCCAGGTGGTGAGATCAGTGAATAAGTGGATCTGTGTTATTAGCATTTGTCACAAGTTTTGAAATTATAATAATTTATAGAATGTTTTAGAATTTATTCTGGGGTTTTGTAGACAGTCTAATGACTTTAGGGTTTTATGTAGAATTTTTGTTTGGACTACTTTTCTCTCCTCTGAAGCATACAGTTGGTTGGCCACTTAGATTTTAATATATATGTATTGGCAAAATGTCTTTGAAATGTAGAACTGACAACTGACTTTTTGTGTCGTAGTCCATCTCGGTCCTCCTGGTGGCTTGTAATATCCTTTGCCTGTTGGTTGATGAAACAGCAATGCCAAAGGGAACGAGGGTAAAGTAGAATGTTTAACATGTCTTTCTTTTGCAAGAGTATCTGCATGTACACCCTGAGTGCTTCAGATAAGCCAGTTAAAGTCACCTTTCAGTATGCGTATACTTTACGTTGTGTGAATTTCTTTATGCAAGGGGCCTTCATAAATAGCATTTATAAACTACTATAGGCCCGATGCACAAAATTATTGCAAGGGGCTCAGCCCTCGCAGCCCTGGCTTTGTCTGGAAGGTCGTCTGGTCTAATTAGCATATTATGCTTTTACTAGAGGCCCAGTGCACAGATTTGTGCACCAGTGGGGTCCCTCGGCTTGGCCTGCAGGGATCAGTCCGAAACCAGCTCTCCGACATCCCCCGAGGGGTCCCGGATTGCGAGAGGGTGGTTCTTGGGTGACACACCCCAGAATCAGGCTCATCACCCGAGAACTGCAGCTGCTAAGTCACGGTAGCTTGGCAGCTCCTGTGTTGAGCGTCTGCCCCCTGGTGGTCAGTGCACGTCATAGCTACCAGTTGGCCAGTCGGACAGTCACTTAGGCTTTTATATATATAGATTATAGATGGTTTTGTTTCTAGTATCTGGATTGGCCGGGCCTTTTATAAAAAATCAGATACACTTCATATCAGAGTTTATCTTTGTTTTACTGAAATTCATTACTTGTGATTTTTTAAAAAAAATGTACACTCTGAAATAGTGACATATGAAGAGTTTATTAAATGGGTTCATTGGGTTTGTGAGAGATGCAACTGTGTGGTTGATGGGAGTCCCACTTCAGGAGAGTCTACACTTTAGGACACTGAGTCAAAATGTTCAGTTACTGGCAAGAGTAAGAGGTATATCTTTTTATGAGTTAACTTAGTTTTCTCTCTTGTTAAAAGATTGATGATTTTATTAAAATCTGTCAATTAGCTGATTTGAATATATTTTCATCAAGAAGGTAGTTACCACTAAATATTCATAGTTGACATAGTTTTTTCTAGATGTCTCTAAACTTTTACATACTTAAAGTAACATTTAAGTTTTGACATTTATTATATTTTTCCAAGTCAGCCACTTTCCCATTCCCCATAGAAATGACTTAAAAACTTTTAGACTTTTGATGCCCTTCTCTCTCTAATACACCTGTTCTCTCATAGAGAAAAGCCATTGTCTATCTTAATTCCTTCTCTTCGGTCTATGATGAAGATACCCTGTTCTTCTCAAAGCTAATTCATTCAGCCCTAGTTCTTGATTTAGATCCCCCCTCACACCATTGTCCCTTGTGCCGTCTGTCCCTGCCACTCTCTCCACAGTGTGAGCTACCAGCAGGCTCCAGGTGCCTCATTCCACTAACAAGCAGCAGCAACAGACAGCCTCCTCTTCTACAGTCCGGTCTTCGTCTTTTGTTTACTCCCAATCCCACTGATAAGAGCAAGAAATCACCTACTGTGTTGACTTCTAGCTACTTTTTAACCCATTCTTATATACTATATACTAAGTAAATCTTACGTCATAGTAGAGAGGGACTTATACCTGGTAGGCTCCTTGCATGATTGTGTAAATAAATCAGATCACCTTAATCCCACCTGTGTAGGCCTCTGAAGACAGGGAATAGTTCCAAAATGTTTTTTAT
Organism: Myotis yumanensis; assembly: GCF_028538775.1. Lineage (NCBI taxonomy): Eukaryota > Metazoa > Chordata > Mammalia > Chiroptera > Vespertilionidae > Myotis > Myotis yumanensis. The sequence goes on from NW_027223760.1 coordinate 1,294,467, forward strand.
CACAGTTGTTGGGGAGGAAAATTTTTTTCTTCTACCCTTCTAGGTTCATTTGTCCGGTCTAAGAATTAAATTGGCAAAGAGACAGGAAAACAGGAGAAAATAAAATTTAATTACATAAGTACATAAGGAGACCCCATAGAATGAGATCTCAAGAAATGATCAAAGCAGGGAATATGTATACCATTCTTAGACAAAGAAACAATTACTTATGAAGATCGCCCAAAACAGAGAGTTTGTGTTTGGGTTAGGGACTTAATTGAAGAAGTAACAAAGCTTGTTTTTATAGCGACCTCGGCCCTGAACTCCCTCTCTCTGGCACAGGGAGCTTTGTTCCTTGTGTTAGGGGAACAGGAGGCCAGAGTGTGCTTCTTGTACTGGCGGGTTCTCCAGCAACTAATTTGAAATGATCAACATGCTGCCGTGGCCTATTTTGGGGCGGCCTGCCCAAGTCCCATTGCAGTCAGTATGCTTCTTATGCCTAAGTTAGAATGTATAGAGAATATTATTTCTTGTTTTTGTTTTCTTAGTGTGACTATACATTTTATTTTATCCTGGTATTTCTCTTAGATGTAATAGAAGCTGATTGTAAATAAGTCATTCATATTCATATAGTTCCTTTAATTAATAAGCTATGGAAATATTGTTCCTACTTCATTAAGAAATAATTTTTCTCCTGTTTGGTCTCATTGACAAAACTACTTTTCTGTTTGTTTTTTTGAGTCCAGGTACAATGTTTAGGAAAAAATTTATAGCATTACATTTTTTAAAATCTGGGTTTATTAAGTTATATCTTTTAAAACTCCCAAGTTTCCAAGGAAGATTTGGGGAAAGGACATTTCTAAGGGTTAGAAACAGGGTATGCACATTCACCTTCTTTCTGTGCTTAGCTTACTTTTGACATTTTTTAATTGTATAATTTTTATATGTCGCCTCAGGGTTCGGATAATTATATATTTTATCCCTATTGTACTGTTATTGAAAGGTTAGCATGGAAGGTTAGCATGGTGGTCTGTCCGGGAAGGCTAAATAGCCACCTCTGAGGGTGATAAAAGAAAATTGAATTTATTTAAGAAAAGGGCTGCACAGCACTGAGCCAAGGGGACATTGGGGTGATGATGGCAGCTCCAGGAGCTGAGTGTCATCCTTATACATAGTCACTGGCAGGACACTTGTCGTCAGTGGTTTTGGGGGCTGAGTCGGTGGGCTTGGAATGCGGGTGGAATGCATGTGTGTGATCAGGTGCCTTCAGGACAATTTCAATTCCTTGTATGGTCTGACTCCTGGTGTCTAGCATCTTTTTTCTGGTCTTTGTCTCCTGTTGGGGGAAATGGCCATTAAGGATTGTAAGAAACATTCAAACCTCTAAAGAGTTTTTGTGAGTTTATTTGAGCCAAACTGTTGACAATTGCTGGGAAGCAGAATCTCAACATATTTGGATAATGCTCCTGAGAATGGTGGTTTTTCACCTAGTTTTGCAGGTTACCTCAAGGAGGAGATGTAAGTGGGTTACCTGAAATCCACTGGTGATTAGGGAGGTGGGAGAAAGCAAAGCGAGGAAACCTCTGGGATTGGGGAAAAAGTAAAATGGTAGACACTTACCTACCATGATCAGGAAGCTGGTTTTCCCGGGCGAGGCTTATCCATTGCATGCGGATGTGCTGACCCCTGCGATGTCCCAGAACACATAAAGTAAAATGATAGACACATGCTTCTTTTGCATAGGTGGGTACAGGATGGTTAACAGTCAGCAATGAACCTGATAACAATAACAGTGAGGGAATTTTTGGTCTCCATCCTGGTGCATTGGTTGTGCCCTAAGGGGTCCCCAAAAAGGGAAGTTACAAGTTACCCTGACATTCCACAGGTATGATATCATAGATGCAAAAAGACAATAGGCTTGGTAAAGATGAAAGTTGATCCTTGTCAGGGAAGATACTGGCCTAGGACATGACTACCCACTATAAATTTTTTAATTTAAAAAAGTTTTAATTTCAGGCCATCCTTTCTGGTTACTTTAAGTCCCTGAGTTAGCAAGGCCTCCACGCAGGCCTTCCCTGAGTTAGTCAGGTTAGCATGTGGCCCCTTTTCGTCCACACCCTGTAGTCCTAACAGATATTTTTAAAGGATTTCTTCCAAGCATATTGAAGAATTCACAAAATGCTCATATTATTTTGATAAGAAACTTAAATTTGAAATAAATCAGAAATATTTTGAGCCTGTTAAAATTGTTAACATGTGGTTGAGTTAGTTGATGAACTCTGCCTAATGTCAAGTTTTATTAGACCAAGTTCCTAATTTCAGCTGTCCTATATTTGTGAAACAACAATTTTAGGGAAACCAAATATAATAGTGTCATTGAATTCTGAAAAGTGTTTTTCCCCCCAGGGGCCTGGGATAGGAAATGCCTCGCTCTCAGCTTTTGGTTTTGTGGGAGCGGCACTTGAAATCATTTTGATTTTGTATCCTTTCTTTCACTGAAGCTCTGTCTGTTAACAAGTTTTCTGTCCAGTTTTCTGGGACAGTGGTAATTTACTAAGACACTTGCCCCGAGAAAAAACAAGGCATTCTTCCCCAGGCACTCCAAGTGGCTTTTGGTTTTGTTTTGAGTTTCCTTTGGGCCTTCAGACTTGGAGACTACTGAGAACTGAAGGCAGCTCACATTCTTTGGAGGTGTTTTCCTTGATTCTCACAGCTATCTGATGGTGTCCTCTGTCGTCGGTTTCTATAGCCTCCGCTTTTTTGGAGACTTTATTCCCAAAAAGGATGACACGACCATGACAAAGGTAAGGTAAAGTCTCGGGCGACGGTGCCTCCCCTTTGCCTTCCAAGCCAACCCGTGTGCTTTATTTAGTAATCGCCCTGCGCGCTTCCGCCGCAGCAGAGGCATTTGTAAATTGTGCAAACACAAACTGGAAGGTTTTCGTGTGGGAGCTGCCAGTGTGCCCTGTGTGGCTTGGACGACGTCCATTCACTTGTAAATGCGGAGGAGCCTAGCTTGTTAGCTGGCACAGAGGCTCTGAAAAGACGCTTTTCCTCCAAAGAAAATGCTCCGCTAATGAGTCACTTGGGCTGTGCTGACTGCACTTCAGGAAGCTCCTTTGAGATCTGAAGAACCTCTGTCGCTACAAGTAGTGGAGACAAAGTGTTTCAAATTTGAATAATTAAAGCAAGATGGAAGAGGCCTATTCAGAAACATTTTGCAATCTGAGGCTGATTTGACTTCCTACAATATGTCCTTGGCTACGGGAATAGCACAGGCTGTGGCACAATGGCTGCTGCTCTGTAAAATGTTCCCACCGGCTGAAATGAGGGGCAACTACAGGAGCTGCGGGCTTCTTTTATGTTATTAAATATTCCATATTGTTATCCTATTTTAAGAGGGAACTTATTTCCTATTCATCTATCGATGTACCTAACACACTGTGAGTTTTTGAAACTCTGAGCGTCTAGCTTAAGTGATCACAGGTCTGATCAGCATTTTCAGCTCTTATTTATTATGAAAGAACTAGAGGCCCGATGCACAAAATTCATGCAAGAGTAGGCCTTCCTTCCCCTAGCTGCTGGCACCGGCTTCCCTCTGGCACCCGGGACCTGGGCTTCCCTCGCAGCCCTGGCTTCGTCTGGAAGGTTGTCTGGAAGGATGTCTGGTCTAATTAGCATATTATGCTTTTATTATTATAGATAAGCATAGGGTACATTGAAAATGAATGACTAGAATGTATGTGTTTTGGATTTTGAGCTTTTTGATATTAAAATCTTATAACGTCAACATGTTAGAAGTAGATCTTATATAAATTGTGAGCAGTAGTTGGCTTTAAAAACAGAGTCAGATATTAAATGCATTAATTATTTAAAGAAATATATTTTTCTTGATTTCAGAGAGGAAGGGAGAGGGAGAGAGAGAGAGAAACATCAATGGTGAGACAGAATCATTGATCCCTGGCCCCTGCACACCCCACACTGGGAATCGAGCCTGCAATCAGAGTATGTGCCCTGACCAGGAATCGAACCATGACCTCCTGGTTCATAGGTTGATGCTCAACCACTGAGCCTGGCTGGCCGGGCTAGGCATTAATTCTTTTTCACTTGACAAGCAAGCTGTTTTGAAATTGGCAACATCAATCAATGATGTAAAATGCATTGTCTGAGGTGTAAAGTAACTTAAGTGTTCTGTAGCTTTATATTTGTGCCAGGCACTACCAATATTTTCTAGAACATACAGATAGGACGTTAACTGTCTATAGGCAGTTTCTTCTTATTTTTAAATTCTATTGTGAAGAGTGTGATTAAGAAGTTAGCAAGGTGCAGTAAGCACCTGGAGTGAACAGCTTCCCAGAGGGGATGGGTTCCATTTATCATCCCGTTGCATGACCGCCTGTTGCTCTTGTGTCTCCTGGCAGATCATTGGGAACTGCGTGTCGCTGCTGGTCCTGAGCTCCGCTCTGCCTGTGATGTCCAGAACCCTGGGTGAGTCCAAGTGGGATGTTCCACTCCACTCCACTCCTTCACTCCAGTTTCTAAAGATCATCCTTCGAGATACACCACTACCCTACTTCACGTCTTTACTCCTGTACTTCATGATTTAGGGCTACACCAGAAAGCGCTTTTATCAAACGAAGGCCACTTATTTTTTTAAATCCTAATAATATGTCTTCTCAAAACAGTGGACTTTTTTGTTCACTGACTAGTTAAGCTTTTGAGTCTCTAGTGAGGAAACTGATTTTTACTTTTAAAAATGTTTAATGTTTAGAAAATATTAAACTAATTTTGCTTAATATGAAATGTTTTAAAACATAATTGTATTTTAAAAAATTGAAAATCTGTCAGACTAATTTTAAGCTGCTCTGTGTCATGAAGTGGGCGTAAAGGCAGCGAGGTCTCGGAGAACCACGGGGACTTAAAGGGCAGCCTTTAGTTTAAGGATCTCACGTGCCTATCATCCTGTTTACAGAATTTTGATTCTCTAAAAGGAAAGCGTCCCACATTGTTCTAGTGGCTGGGGAGCTTCCTGTGGCCCCTCCCCGCCTGTAAAGCCCTATGGGCTCGGGATGCTCAGGGCTGGGCTAACTGTTACTCCGCGTGTTCAGTAGGAGCTCCGTTTTCCAGACTTAGGGTTTGACCTGAGAGTGTTCACCAACGATTAGGAAAAATCCCACCATTCAACCTCAGCAACTTGCTCACAACGAAAATGACAAGTCCGAGCTGCTTTTGTTTCAGCTGGTATATCGCATCATCATTTATTCAAGACCCACCCATCAGGGATGCGGGTGGTGCCAAAAAGCAGGCGTTATCCTCGTCTCTAATTCTCACAGGAATTTCATCTTTTAATAAAGAGTGAAATCTCCGATGAGTAGAGAGGGACCGCTCTCCACAAACCGACAGAGCTTGCTCACTCCTCACTCCTTTGTGTTTGCTTACAGGGCTTGTTATAGTTTTGACATCTGCTTATGGTGTGCTAATCTTGAAAATGCCAAAAATCTGCACTTTCGTTACTTGATTTGTAGCTAACTGTCATATGTATCATGACAGTCCAACAAATAATTTCTGTGTTATTACAGGTACCCTACCATTTGGTCACTTATGAAACCTACTGTGCTCTGTTATTTAAAATTGTTCATAGCAGTACTAGTATATACTTGTTTACAGAAGAAAATTACATGCTGAGTATAGTTTTAATACAAAGAAAATGAATGGCAAAATTTGCTTTTTTAAAGATCAACACATTAAATTCCTGAGTAGTTTGCCATAGAGATAAATAAAAAGGAGAAAAGGAAAGATGGAACAATTAAAAGGCAGCTAACAAATGCCCGGACCCAGCTGTCCAAACAGGATTAATGGCGTGCATTAGGGCGCAGTGGTCACATGCTCCGCCCGGCACAGCACGCACGCACTACCTGTTATGCCAGTGGCACTGAATAGATGAAAAGGAGTAAGTGCACTGAACAGAGTCACAGAGGCTTTTCACAGCGTTAAAAAAGCAAATTTCTAGACAAAAAGAATAAGCTTTATTTAGTATTATGGGAAATGCAAACTTGGGAGTTACTTTGTAATTCCTCGGTTAACTCTTTAGAAGTGAGTCTTTGATTTTAAGAAGATAAAATATAGGGAATTGTCATGACTATTATCCTACAGTATAACGGGACTTTGATTTACTGGCTGAAAAGCTTATCAGACCAGAATAGAGGGTGTGCTTAAGCACGGATTCCAGGCTGTGGCGTCTCCTCTCTGTCTCATGCCTCCCACAGGGAGATCCTGACCCCAGGAACTCAGCCCGCAGCAGCCCCCCACTCAGTTAAATGAGACGCGAAGCAACAAGGAGCCTCATCACCTCCATTACATGCAGCTCTTCTCTTAGTTTAATAGTTTTAAGTGATGATTATAAATTCAATTATAAATTGAAAATATATTGAAACCTGTATAAAAAATTAATTTGATGTTCTGGGAGGTTTTTTCTTTTAAATTTGCCAACTGCTACTGTTGCTGCGTGGTAGGCATAAACTGTAGCTTTAGACTTACATGTCTGGTGTGACATGACACTTTTATTAAGAAATTCCTTTGGAGCCGAAACCGGTTTGGCTCAGTGGATAGAGCGTCAGCCTGCGGACTGAGGGGTCCCAGGTTCGATTCCGGTCAGGGGCATGTACCTGGGTTGTGGGCACATCCCCAGTGGGAGATGTGCAGGAGGCAGCTGATCGATGTTTCTCTCTCATTGATGTTTCTAACTCTCTATCTCTCTCCCTTCCTCTCTGTAAAAAATCAATAAAATATATTAAAAAAAAAAAAAGAAATTCCTTTGGAATAGCTTCTTATATTTGAATATGGAAAACTGCACTAATTGAAAAATTAGTGCTAATTATGCTAATTTAAAAATGACCACTAAGTAGATTTTATAAGCATATCACTTGCCACAAGGTCTGTGAAAAAAATTTTGACCTTTTATTTTCAGTCAAATATAATTAATATAGATGATCGTTTTGTCACTTATAGGAAACACAAGACATCTGTGCTTAACATTGTTTATTCAAACTCTTTAAACCCTTTGCGAGCGAGTAATGACACTCCTGGAGTTGGTGACCAGACTGGCTGGCTGCATGGTCAGACTTCAGTTTTGAAGAATGCAACATCTGGGGGATTTGGTGTCCAGATATTCAGTAAACAAAGGGCTCTCAAGGTGATTAGAGGAGATGGTTGACAGGTGAAATTAGAACATGATCAGGCCTAGTAAATGACCTATGGATGGTGATTAGAGGAGATGGTTGACAGGTGAAATTAGAACATGATCAGGCCTAGTAAATGACCTATGGATGCCGGAGTTTTCTATAATAAAATATTTTAAAAGTAGCAGAGCATTTTGTAAGAACAGATTTTGTCTGGTTGCTGACATGTTCTTTTTTAAAAAAATATTTTTTTTTATTGATTTCAGAGAGGAAGGGAAGGAGAGAGAGAGAAATATCAATGATGAGTGAGAATCCTTGATCCGCTGCCTCCTACTGGGGATCGAGCCCGCAACCCCGCCATGTGCCTGAATGATTATTTTTTAATTGACCATATTGCTGTTTATTTTCTATTTGACCTGTCTCTTCTTTGTTCCCCTTTTTTATCCTTTATCTGCATTCTTACCTATTTAGTTGGCCTACTCGCTATAACTCCATTGTATTACTTGAATAGTTGTTTTATGGTTTATAGTATACATTTTATTATTATTATTTATATTTTTTTTATTGATTTGAGAGAGGAAGGGAGAGGGAGAGAGAGAGAAACATCAATGATGAGAGAGAATCATTGATCGGCTGCCTCCTGCACACCCCTACTGGGGATCGAGCCCATAACCCAGGCATGTGACCCTGACTGGAATCGAACCCGGGACCCTTCAGTCTGCAGGCCAACGCTCTATCCACTGAGCCAAACCAGCTAGGGCCATTATATTATTACTATTATTTTTAATAATTCTTTATTGTTGAAATTTTTATATATGTCCCCTTTTTCCTCTCATTGACCCCCCCTCCAGGCCGCCCCGCCACCCCCCATCCCCGCCCCAGGCCCTCACCGCCCTATTGTCTGTGTCCATGGGCCATGCATATCTGCATACAAGGTCTTTGGTTGATTATCTCCCACCCACCCACGCTCCACTGCCTTCCCTCTGAGATTCCGCACTCTGTTCCTTGCTTCCATGTCTCTGGATCCACTCCGTTCATCAGTTTGTTTTGTTATTTGGATTCCACATATGAGTGAGATCATGTGACACTTGTCTTTCTCTCACTGGCTTATTTCACTTAGCATGATACTCTCCAGGTCCCTCCATGCTGTCTCACAGGGTAAGAGATCCTTCTTTTTACTGCTGCAGAGTGTTCCCTGGTGTAAATGTTCCACAGCTTTTTTATCCACTCGTCTACTGATGGGCACTGGGGCTGTTTCCACATCTTAGCTATTGTGAATTGTGAATTGTGCTGCTATGAACATAGGGGTGTGTACATTCTTTCTGATTGGTGCTTCGGGTTTCTTAGGATATATATTCCTAGAAGTCAGATCACTGGGTCAAATGGGAGTTCCATATTTAATTTTCTGAGGAAACACCATACTGTGTTCCATAATGGCTGCATCAGTCTACATTCCCACCAGCAATGTACGAGGGTTCCCTTTTCTCCACATCCTTGCCAGCACTTGTCCTTTGTTAATTTGTTGATGGTAGCCATTCTGACAGGTGTGAGGTGATACCTCATTGTCATTTTAATTTGCATCTCTCTGATGATCAGTGACTTTGAGCATTTTGTCATGTCTCTCGGCCATCTGTATGTCCTCTTTGGAGAAGTGTTTATTTAGGTCCTTTGCCATTTTTTTTTTACTGGATTGTTTGTCTTCCTTTTGTTGAGTTGTATGAGTTCCTTATATATTTTGGATATTAACCCTTTATCAGATGTATCATCACCAAATATGTTCTCCCATAGCATGGGTTCTCTTTTCATTTTGTTGATGGTTTCTTTTGCTGTGCAGAAGCTTTTTATTTTGATGTAGTCCCATTTATTTTCTCCTTAGTTTCCTTTGTCTCAGGAGATCTATAATAATAAAAGCCTAAGCGACCATCGCAACAGAACAGACGACTGAACAGGCTGCGTGGGGCAACCAGGCCGGCAGGGGGGTTAGTGAGCAGCATGCTGCATGGGGCGACCAGGCCAGCAGGGGGGTTAGTGAGGGGCAACCAAACAATCGAACAGCAGGCTACATGGGGTGACCTGGCCAACGGGGGGGCGGGGGGGGGCAGTTGGGGGTGACCATGCAGGCGGGGGAGGGCAGTGAGGGGCGACCAAACGACTGAGCAGAAGGCTGCGTGGGGTGACCAGGCCGTCAGGGGAGGGGCAGTGAGGGGCGACCAAACAACCCAACAGCAGGCTGTGTGGGGTGACCAAGTTGGCAGGGGGGTTAGTGAGGGGCGACCAAAGGACTGAGCAGCAGGCTGCGTGGGGCGACCAGGCCTGCAGGGGGGGCAGTTGGGGGCGACCAGGCAGGCAGGGGGTAGGGGCAGTAAGGGGCCACCAGGCCGGTGGGGGGGAGAAGTTGGGGGAGACCAGGCCAGCAGGGGGGGGACAGTTGGGGGTGATTAGGCCGGTAGTGGGGGCTGTTGGGGGTGACCAGGCCAGCATAGGGGATAATTAGGGGTGATCAGGCAGGCAGTCAGGTGAGAAGTTAGGAGCCAGTGGTCCCGGATTTGAGAGGGATGTCCGAGGGGTCCCGGATTGGAGAAGGTGCAGGCTGGGCTGAGGGAACCCCACCCTCCCGTGCACAAATTTTGTGCACTGGGCCACTAGTATATCTATAAACATATTGCTATGAGAGATGTCTGAGATTTTGCTGCCTGTGGTTTCTTCTAGGATTTTTATGGTTTGACGACTTACATTTAAGTCCTTTATCCATTTTAAGTTTATTCTTGTGTATGGTGTAAGTTGATGGTCTAGTTTCATTTTTTTGCATGTATCTGTCCAATTTTCCCAGCACCATTTATTGAAGAGACTCTCTTGACTCCATTGTATGCTCTTGCCTCCTTTGTTAAATGTTAATTAAGTGAAATGGCTTGGGTCAATTTTGGGGTTCTCTGTTCTTTTCCATTGATTGATACCTGTTCTTGTGCCACTACCAGGCTGTTTTGATTATGGTGGCTTTGTAGTATAACTTGAAATCTGGTATTGTGATTCCTTCAATTTTGTTTTTCTTTCTCAAAATTGCTGCAGCTATTCGGGGTCTTTTTGATTCCATATAAATTTTTGGAGTATTTGTTCTAGATCTGTGAAATATGCCATTGGTATTTTAATAGGGATGGCATTGAATCTGTAGAGTGCCTTGGGTAGTATGGACATTTTAATAATGTTGATTCTACCAATCCATGCACACGGAATATTCTTCTACTTTTTTATATCTTCTTCTATCTCTTTTTTCAATGTTCTGTAGTTTTCTGAATACAGATCTTTTGCCTCCTTGGTTAAGTTTATTCCTAAGTAACTTAATTTCTTTTGTTGCAATGGGATTGTTCGTTTAGTTTCTCTTTGTGAGAATTTATTATTGGTGTATTAAAAAACCATTGATTTTTGGGTGTTGATTTTGTATCCTACTACATTGCCAAGTTTATTTATTAAATCTAGTAGTTTTTTGTTGGAGTCTTTAGGGTTTTCTATGTACAATATCATGTCATCTGTGAATAATGAGAGTTTTACTTCCTCCTTTCCAATTTGGATGCCTTTTTTTTCTTCTTCTTGTCTGATCGCTGTGGTTAGAACTTCCTGTACTCTGTTGAATAGAGTGGTGAAAACGGACATGCCTGTCTTATTCCTGTTCTTAGGGGAAATGCTGTTAGTTTTTGTCTGTAGGCTTGTCATATATGGCCTTTATCATGTTAAGAGTTTTTATCAAAATGGATGCTGGATTTTGGCGAATGCTTTTTCTGCATCTATCGATGTGATCATATGATTTTTGTCTTTCAATTTGTTTATATGATGTATCACGTTTATTGATTTGCAAATATTATACCAGCCTTGCATCCCTGGAATAAGTCCCACTTGGTCATGGTATATGATCTTTTTAATATATTGCTGGATGTGATTCGCTAATAGGTTATTGAGGATTTTCGTATCTATGTTCATCCGGGATATTGTCTTATAATGGTCTTTCTTTGTAGTGTCTTTATCTGGTTTTGGAATTAGGATAATGCTGGCCTCATATAAAGAGTTTGAAAGCGTTCCTTCCTCTTGGATTTTCTGAAATAGTTTGAGGGGTATAGGTGTTAGTTCTTCTTTGAATGTTTGATAAAACTCCCCTGTGAAGCCGTCTGACCTGGGCTTTTGTTTGCTGGGAGTTTTTTGATTACTGCTTCTATTTCATCAGTTGTTATTGGCCTAATCAGGTTTTCTGATTCCTCCTGATTCAGTTTTGGGAGATTGTATTTTTCTAGGAATTTTTCCATTCCATCCACATTGTCCAGGTTGTTGGCATATAGTTCTTCATAGTATTTTCTTATAATCCTTTGTATTTCTGTGGTGTCAGTGGTTATTTCTCCATTTTTGTTTGTGATTTTATTTACTTGGGTCCTCTCTCTTTGTTTCTTGATGAGTCTGGCTAATGGTTTATCAGTTTTGTTTATCCTTTCAAAGAACCAGTTGTTGGTTTCATTGATTTTTTTGTATTGTTTTTTTAGCCTCTATGTCATTTATTTCTGCTCTAATCTTTATTATTTTCTTTCTTCTACTTACTCTGGGCTTTTCTTGTTTTCTCTTTCTAATTCTTTAAGTGAAATAGTTTATTGTTTAAGTTAAATAGTTAGGGTTAAATAGTTGTTTTTTCTTGTTTTTTTGAGGTAGGTCTGTAGTGCTATAAGTTTGTATATGAACTTCCCTCTCGGGACTGCCTTTGCTGTGTCCCAGAGATTTGGGGTTGTTTTGTGTTCATTTCATTTGTTTCCGTGAAGTTTTTGATTTCTTTCTGGATCTCGTTGGTAACCCATTCGTTGTTTAATAACATGCTATTTCGCCTCCATGTGTTTGAATGTTTTTGGGTGTTTTTACTGTAGTTAATTTCTAATTTTATTCCACTGTGATCTGAGAAAATACTTGATAGAATTTCAGTCTCCTTGAACAAGTAGAGACTTGTTTTGTGTCCTAACATGTGGTTTATCTTTGTGAATGATCCATGTGCACTTGAGAAGAATGTATATCCTGCAGCTTTGGGGTGAAATATTCTATAAATGTCTATTACATCCATCTGATCCAGTGGGGTCCTTTAGAGTCACTGTTTCCTTGTTAGGTTTTTTTTGGAAGATCTATCCAGTGAAGTCAGTGGAGTGTTAAAGTCCCCTACTATGACTGTATTGTTGTCGATCTCACCCATAAAGTTCTCTAGAAGTTTTTTTAAAATATATTTAGGTGCTTCTATGTTGGGTGCAGGATTACCAAGGTTATATCCTCTTATTGGATCAATCCTTTTAGTATTATGTAGTGACTTTTGTTGTCTCTTGTGATTGCCTTCATTTTGAAGTCTATTTTGTTGGATATGAGTATTGCCACTCCAGCTTTTTCTTCTTTTCCATTTGCATGGAAAAAATTTTTCATCCCTTTTACTCTCATCCCGTGTGTGTCTTTTGTTTTGAGGTGGGTCTCTTGTAGACAGCATATAGTTGGGTCATGTTTTTATATTCATTTAGCTACCCTATGCCTTTTGATTGGAGCATTTAATCCAGTAACATTGAGAGTTTTACTGACAGGTACTTATTCATTGCCATTTTAATTCTGTATGGCTAGGTTTCTCTCTCTGTTTCTTCTTCTCATTACAGCAATCCCTTTAGCATTTCTTGTAACACCAGTATAAGCCCCCCCACTTTTTTTTTTGTCTTGGAAGCTCTTTATTTGACCTTCTATTTTGAATAATAGCCTTGCTGGATATAGTAATCTTGGTCTCAGATCCTTGCTTTCCATTACCTTGAGTACTTATGCCATTCCCTTCTGGCCTGTAGAGTTTCTGATGAGAAATCAGGTGTCAACCTTATGGGAGCTCCTTTGTAGGTAACAGTTTTTTTTTTCTCTTGCTGCCTTTAAGATTTCTCTTTGTCTTTAATTTTTGGCATTTTAATTATGGTGTGTCTGGGCATAGGCCTGTTTGGGTTCTTCTTGCTTGGGGTTCTCTGTGCCTCCTGAACTTGTGTGACTTTTTCCTTTACCAGGTTAGGGAAATTTTCTGCCATTATTTCTTCACACACATTCTGTATTTCTTTCTCCCTTTCTGCCTCTTCTGGCACACCTGCTATTCTAATGTTATGTTTCCCACAGCTCCCTTAAGCTGTCCTCCTGTTTTTTAATTGTTTTTTTCTCTTTGGTTCTCTAATTGAGTGATATTTTTCTACCCTGTCTTCTAATTTTCTGATTCAATCCTCATTGTCCCCTAATCTGCTGTGCATTCCTTTTCTTGTGTTCTTTATTTGTGTTATGTCATTCTTTATCTCAGATTATTCTTTTTTCATGATTACTATATCTTTTTTCATGCTGGTGGGCATCTTTACCATCATTACTCTGAACTCTGTTTCAGATAAATTTCTTATCTCTGCTTCATTTATCTCTTCTTCTAGAGAATTCTCTTATTCTGTCATTTAGGGGTTGTTTTTATATCTCCTTATTTTGGCTGTCTGTCTGGGTTTGTGACTATGTATGAGGTAGATCGTCTATGCCAAGCATGTCAGACTCAAAGGCTAATGGGCCAAATAAGCAAGGTTTAAGTTTATGTGGACTGCAAAAAAACCAAAAGCTTCAATTTTCATGGATATGTAGGTTTATTTAGATAGAGACATGCTGAATACAAAGGGCTTAAATAAATGAGTCATCGTTAACATAAAATAACACTTTAATAAAAATTGATATTTTTTCTTGAACATTAACTTACCAGACACTGAATAACTGCACAAATTAATAAGCATAACGCAAATAAACCTATTTTTCTTGTTCTCCGAAAGCGAAATATTTCCTGTTGCGCACACCAAACAAGTCAGTCCAAGACTAATGACGTGGCAGTCGGCTGCTAAAGTATTCGCTGCTAGATTTAGGGGAGAGAAATGGTGCACCTGCCATAAGGCTCGTAAGGGAAATGAATGCAACACGATTATAGTAATCAGTCATTAGCGAACGTAGTAGTTCATTATTAATAACTAGAGGCCTGGAGTACAAAATGAATTCATGCATGGGTGGCGTCCGGCTGCCCGCCCCCGATTGAAGTGCGGCGGGGGTGGGGAGGGGGAGGGGCGAACGGGGGCTGGGCCAGTGGGTGGAGTTATTTCTGTCAAAGATCTTTGCAGGATGCATACACGTTTGCTGTTGACTTTTGGATGAGTTGAAGCTTCAAAGGCGCTTCAATGTCAGGGACACTTACAGCTTCTGTTTCTAAACCTCCCCCTAGTCAGGTCATGTGGGTTAGTTCCCTGCTGACAAGCCCTCTAAAGAGAGGCCGTGGTGTGATGTGGCTGCCCTCTTTGGTAGGAAGCAGTGGAGAGAGAATGCAGGAAGATGGTGGTTGTGCTGGACACCTCTCCTGGACACCTGACTGACGGTGCTGACCGTGAGCAGTTTTCCTCCTGATCACTTGTCATTCAGGTTCCTGGTCTATGAAGGCTGGAGAGTGTTTACTTACTTAGAATCACTGAAGGTCACACTTCAGTGATTGGGAGTGGGCCGGGGGAGATGGTCGTGGGCGGGGCCAGCAGGATGGAGGGGCCGCAGGCAGGCTGGCCTGGCCCAACCCCGATCAGGCTGGTTGGTCACTGCAATGCGTGTCATAGCCACTGGTCATTCTGGTCGTTCTGCTGTTTGGGCGCTTGGCTTTCATATATATATATATATATATATATATATATATATATATATAATGTATAACAGGATATTGTAAAAATTAAGTTATGAAATTTTTATTAAAATGTTTCTTATATACTGTTATATTGGCTGGGCTGCAAAAATATTCATTGCGAACCACGGGCCATGAGTTTGACATACTTGCTTTACGCCTCTTAATCTCTTCTTTAGGGCAGTGTTAAATGCTGTTTCTGACTGATTAGATCAGGCAAAGACTCAAAGCTTCCAGAGATCGCTTCTGCCTACAGACGGATAGGATTCAGATATGAATTGCCCCAGGCAATCATCCTCAGGTGTGGAGACTTTTTTCCAACAGGGTGGGGCAGTTGCTTCTGCCTGAAGGCTAGTTGTTATTTATAGTCTCTGAAGTGCCTCAGGGAAAATTGTTTTCCAATAGGGTATGTCATTGTCTTCCCCCAGGCATGGCAAATGTCTATTTGGCAAAGATGTCCTCTGCTACATGAGGGAATGACTCAGCACAGGAAACCGGGGGTGTCTGCCTTCTGAGTTCTATGCTCCCAGTTCCTAGTCCTGGGTTTTGCTCATATAGCTCCAGTCCACTTCACCCTCCCTCTGCTGGAGCACAAGGTGGGTGGCTCCACAGGGAATTTTGTGCATTGGCCCTTTAAGAGGGTGCCTGAATTCCTAGCTCTCTCCCTGGCAGACAGCACCCCACTGCTTTTCATAGCCAAATATTATGGGGTGCCCTCTTCAGTTCTGGTGCTCTCTGCTGGAGGGCCCAGCTTGGGGATTAGGTCCCAGAGTTCTCAGTGGCTGCCCCGCCACAGCTGAGATATCTCTCCAGGACTCAGCTGCTGTCTATGGGCGCCTAGCCAGCCCTTTTGCACCTCTGCCCCTCCCACCAGTCTCTATGCCATCTCCACTTTCAGTCCTCAGGCATCAGGGTTCTCTCCTGTGAGTCTTCTGTTGATTATTCAGGAAGTTTTTCCTTTGAAACAGCATGGATAGAACTGCAGACTATCAGCAGTGATAATTTAAAAGAAGGCTAGGATAGGAGGGTAGGCAAAGCTCCTTCTATCAGCTAGCTGCTTGTCCCAAGTCCTTAATCTATAGTATACATTTTAAACTTATCACAGTCTACCTTCAGGTTATAGTTGGTATAAGAACCTTATAACAATAGACGATTGATCCTTGAAGAACATAGGAGCTGCGGGTGCCAAACCACTGCACAGTCAAAAATCCACATATAACTTTTGACTCCCCCAGAATTTATTTGTTCTTATGGGATTGGTTCCAGGATCCCCCCAGATACCAAAATCAGCAGATGCTTAAGTCCCATATATAAAAAGGTATAGATCAATGCATACAGCCAGCCCTCAGATTTCCAACTGGGATCAAAAACAGTACAGGTGTTTATTTAAAAAAATCTGTCTATAAGTGGGCCTACACAGTTCAAACCTGTGTTCCATTTTTTCCCTGTCAGCTTTTGTGCTACTGTTGTCATACATTTTACTTGTACACGTTATAAACCCCACTAGAGGCCCAGTGCACGAAATTCATGCACTTGAGGGGGGGTCCCTCAACCTGGCCTGTTCCCTCTCCTGGGGAGTGGGCCTAAGCTGGCAGGCAGACATCTCTCTCGCAGTCCGGGACCACTTGCTCTTTACAACCCACCTGCTCGCTGTTCCTTACCACTCAGCTCACTGCTCCTTAGTGTGAGGTCGGCCTCTGGCTGAGCAGGGGAAGCACACTGACCTCCAGGGGGCAGCTCCTGTGTTGAGCGTCTGCCCCTGGTGGTCAGTATGCATCATAGTGACCCGTCATTCTGGTCGTTCCGCTGTAATGGTCACTTAGGCTTTTATTATATACTAGAGGCCCGGTGCACAAAAATTTGTGCACTCGCGGGGGGGGGGGGGTGGTGTCCCTCAGCCCGGCCTGTGCCCTCTCGCAGTCTGGGACCCCTCGGGAGATAATGACCTGCTGGCTTAGGCCTGCTCCTGGGTGGCAGAGGGCAGGCCCGATCCCTAGGTGCAGCCCCTGGTCGGGCTCAGAGCAGGGCTGATTGGGGAGTTGGGGCGCCGCCCCCTGTCATGCACAGAGCAGGGCGGATTGGGAGGTTGCGATGCCACCCTCAGTCATACTCAGGGTAGGGCCGATTGTGGGGTTGGGGCACCGCCCCCTGTCACACTCAAGGCAGGGTCGATGGGGAGGTTGCAGCGCCACCCCCTGTCATGCACAGAGCAGGGCCAATCAGGGGGTTGGGGCACTGCCCCCTGTCACTCACAGAGCAGGACCCATCAGGGGGCTGGGGAGCTCCCCCCTGTCATGCACAGAGCAGGGCCGATCAGGGGGTTGGGGAGCTCCCCCTGTCATGCACAGAGCAGGGCCGATCAGGGGGTTGAGGAGCTCCCCCCTGTCACTCACAGAGTAGGGCCGATAGGGGAGTTAGGGCACTGCCCCCTGTCACACACAGAGCAGGACGGATCAGGGGGTTGGGGCACCGCCCTCTATCACCCACAGAGCAGGGCCATTCAGGGGGTTGGGGTGCCGCCACTGTCACACTCAGGGCAGGGCCAATGGGGAGGTTATGGCTCTACCCTGTCACACACAGAGCAGGGCCCGTGGGGGGTTGGGGGGGGGTTGAGGCACCGCACCCTGTCACACACAGAGCAGGGCCGATCAGGGGGTTGGGACGCCGCACCCTGTCACACACAGAGTCGCAGGGCGATCAGGGGGTTTGGGCGCTGCCCCCTGTCACGCTGATCCGGTGCCAGGAGGCCTCGCGGCTCCTCTGATCCTGGTGCTGGGAGGCATATTACCCTTTTACTATATAGGTTAGAGGCCTGGGGGCCGGCTGGTTTGCCCTGAAGGGTGTCCTGGATCAGGGTGGGGGTCCCCACTGGGGTGCCTGGCCAGTCTGGGTGAGGGGCTGAGGGCTGCCTTCAGGCTGGCGGTTGACTGAAGCTCCCAACCGCTCCTTTTTTTCTTTTTTTTTTTTTTTATTCTGGGCCAGCTTTAGCTCTGGCTCTAGCTCTGAGGCCTCGGCTGCTGAAAGCTGGTATCTGGTTTGTTTGCGTTCTATAATTGAAACAATGTATAACTCCAGCTCTGAGATCCCGGAGGCTGAAAGCTGGTTTCTGGGGTTTTGTTTAGCTTCTATATTTGTTACAAAATTTCAAACTGCCAGCTCAGAGGCCGGCAAGGCAGGCGGGGAGCGTTGGAGTCCGCCAGTCACTGGAGCAAGCAAGCCTCATGTTCGCTTCCAGCTGCCTGGCTGCTGGCCGCCATCTTGGCTGACAGTTAATTTGCATATACTCACTGATTAGCCAATGAAAAGGGTAGTGGTCGTACGCTAATTACCATGTTTCTCTTTTATTAGTGTAGATACTAGAGGCCCAGTGCACAAAAATTTGTGCACTCGGGGGGAGGGGGTCCCTCAGCCCGGTCTGTGCCCTCTCGCAGTCTGGGACCCCTCGGGGGATGACCACCTGCTGGCTTAGGCCTGCTCCCTGGGGGGATTGGGCCTAAGCTGGCAATCATACATCCCTCTGGCAGCCCGGCAGCCCTCGGGGGATGTCCACTTGCCAGCGGGGAGCAGACCTAAGCTGCAGTCGGATATCCTTAGCGCTGCTGAGGAGGCAGGAGAGGCTCCCACCACCACTGCTGTACTGGCAGCCATCAGCCTGGCTTGTGGCTGAGCAGAGCTCCCCCATGTGGGAGCGCACTGACCACCAGAGGGCAGCTTCTGCATTGAGCATCTGCCCCCTGGTGGTCAGTGTGTGTCATAGTGACCAGTCATTCCCAGTCTTTCTGCTGTTAGGGTCAATTTGCATATTACCCTTTTAATATATAGGATAGAGGCCTGGTGCACAGGTGGGGGCTGGCTAGTTTGCTCTGAAGGGTGTCCCGGATCAGGGTGGGGGTCCCGCTTGGGTGCCTGGCCAGCCTGGATGAGGGGCTGATGGCTGTTTTCAGGCTGGCCACACCCCCTTCAGGGTGGGGGTCCCCACTGGGGTGCCTGGCCAGTCTGGGTGAGGGGCTGAGGGCTCTTTTCAGGCTGGCTGGCAACTGAAGCTCCTAGCCTCTCCTTTTCTTCTTTTTTTTTTAAATTCTGGGATTTATTTACCTTCTATAATTGAAACTTTGTTGCCGTCACTGGAGCTGAGAGCTGGCTCTTGCTCACTCCAGCTCTGAGGCCACGGCCTGCTGAAAGCAGGTGTCTGGGGTTTGTTTAGCTTCTATAATTGAAACTTTGTTGCTTTCGGAGCTTAGATCCGGGCCGCGGCAGGCGGGGAACCTTGGCTTCCTCCATCACTGGAGCAAGCAAGCCTCCTGTTCGCTTCAGCTGCGTGGCTGCAGGCCACCATCTTGGTTGGCGGTTAATTTGCATATCTCCCTGATTAGCCCATGGGAAGCATAGTGAAGGTACGGTCAATTACCCTTTTTGTCTTTTATTAGATAGGACTAGAGGCCCGTTGCACGAAGAGATTCGTGCAATAGGCCTTCCCTTCCCCTGTCTGCCGGCACAGGTTTTCCTCCGGCACCCGGGACCCAGGACTTCACTGCTCCACCCAGAGCCTTCAGTTTTAGCGGCTCCAGCCAGAGCCTTCAGTCTTCCCTCCGCCGCTTCGCGCCTATGTATGTAAATTAACCCCCATCTTTGTTGGGTTAATTTGCATACTCTCCTGATTGGCTGGTGAGCATAGCAGAGGGATGGTGAATTTACATGTTTGTCTATTATTAGGTAAGATGGTACATTATTTTTATTTTTGCTTCAAACAATGATCTTTTTTTTTTATTAAATCTTTATTGTTCAGATTATTACATTTGTTCCTCTTCTCCCCCCCCCATAACTCCACTCCTCCCAGTTCCCGCCCCACCCTCCGCCCTCACTCCCCACCCACTGTCCTCATCCATAGGTGCACGATTTTTGTCCAGTCTCTTCCCGCATCTCCCACTCCCCTTTCCCCCCCAAGAACAGTCAGTCCATTCCCTTTCTATGTCCCTGATTCATTATAATCACCAGTTCATTCTGTACATCAGATTATCTATTCACTTGATTCTTAGATTCACTTGTTGATAGATGCATATTTGTTGTTCACAATTCGTATCTTTACCTTTTTCATCTTCCTCTTCTTAAAGGATACCGATCAGCATTTCGTATAATACTGGTTTAGTGGTGATGAACTCCTTTAGCTTTTCCTTATCTGTGAAGCTCTTTATCTGACCTTCAATTCTGAATGATAGCTTTGCTGGATAAAGTACTCTTGGTTGTAGGTTCTTGGTATTCATCACTTTGAATATTTCTTGCCACTCCCTTCTGGCCTGCAAAGTTTCTGTTGTGAAATCAGCTGACAGTCGTATGGGTATTCCCTTGTAAGTAACTGAGTTTCTTTCTCTTGCTGCTTTTAAGATTCTCTCTTTGTCTTTTGCTCTTGGCATTTTAATGATGATGTGTCTTGGTGTGGTCCTCTTTGGATTCCTTTTGTTTGGGGTTCTCTGCGCTTCCTGGACTTGGAAGTCTATTTCTTTCACCAGGTGGGGGAAGTTTTCTGTCATTATTTCTTCAAATAGGTTTTTAATATCTTGCTCTCTCTCATCTTCTGGTACCCCTATAATTCTGATGTTGGTACGTTTGAAGCTGTCCCAGAGGCTCCTTACACTATCTTCGCATTTTTGGGTTCTTTTTTCATTTTGCTTTTCCGGTTGGGTGTTTCTCGGTTCTTCGCATTTCAAATCTTTGACTTGATTCTTGTGCTCCTCTGGTTTGCTGTTGGGAGTCTGTATAATATTCTTTATTTCAGTCAGTGTATGCTTACTTTCTAGATGGTCCTTTATCACACCATCGAGGGTCTCATTAGATTTCCTGTACATCTCATCAAGTTTATCGACAGACTCTAGAAGCCTCTTGAGAGACCTCAAAAGTGTGGTTCTGAACTCAATATCCTCCCTTGATAGTTTTGTCCTGTTTCTTTGTCTCCGCATTTTTTACGCTTTCTTGGTACACCCCCTAGTGGTCTTTGTGCACAGTCTTATTGTAGTTAAGCCTTGATTGTTATAGTTAATACTAGAGGGATTTGACCTCCAGGCCGACTGGCTGTGATAATCAGCTGTGTTTGCAGTGGAAGAACTTGTGTCCTTTAGGGAGGTGCTAATCTAGCCTTTGCCTGAGGCTATCTGGCAAATGCCTCTGTGCAGGGCTTGGGTGGGGCGGGTCCCACGGGATCAACAGGGCGGAGGAGGGAGCAGTTATGGCTGCTCTCAGTCCGTGCCCAGGGGTTCTGCCTCTCTGTCCCAGCAACAGCTGCAAACCTCGGAGGGACCGTAGCCAGACAGTCCTGCTTCTCCCGTTTGGGTCTGGGTCCCTAGAGACTCACCCGGATCTGGAGCTCTGAGTCTGAGGCTCCCTCCGGATTGAAACAGACAACCGCGCCCTCAGCCACCAGCCCGCGCCGCGCGCACTCCGCACCTTAGTATTTTACTTCAGCACTGCGCCTCCTTTGATTCTCGGTTCCTCCTAGTTGTAGAACTTCCATTCAGCCAGCCTTCCTGTGGTTCTGGATGATGTCCGTTCGGTCTTTTAGTTGTATTTTTGAAGTGGTTGTTCGAGGCAGCAAACTCCAGCGTTAACCTATTCTGCCATCTTGGTTTCTCCTCAAACAATGATCTTTTACAGAGATTTCAAACTAAAAATTTTTTTCTGTGTAGCCACATAGTAATCATTTCTGTTACTCTTCAGTTCTTTATGTAGAACCAGATCTTCCTTCTGGTAGCATTTTCCTTCTGCCAGGAAGACTGTCTTTAACATTCCTTGTAATGCACGTTTGCTAGTGATGGATTCTTTCAGCTTGATGTATGTGTGAAATGTTTTTATTTTGCCCTATTTTTTTAAAAGATATTTTTGCTGGTATAGAATTTAAGATTGACTTATTTTTTCTTCAGTATTTTAAAGGTGTTACTTAACTGTTTTCTCATTTGCATAGTTTTTGACAAGAAAGCTTGTGATCATTATCTTTTTTAATGTGACCTTTTAAAAAATTTGACTGCTTATAAAATTTTTCTTACCACTTAAACAGTTTGATTATGATGTGCCTTGGTTTAGTTTTCTTCTGTATCTTGTACATAGAGTTTATTGAGCTTCTTTGATCTATCGGTATAGTTTTCATCAAATTTGGAAGATGTTCAGCCATTATTTCTTCAAATGTATTTTCCATTCTCACTTCCCTCTCCTTTAAGAATTGTCACCACAAGCACATTAGGAATTTGAAATTAATTCACAGGTCACTGATGCTCTGTTAATTTTGGTCTTGTTTTGCTTTCTGTGTTTCATTTTGAATAGTTTCCATTGATGTGTCTTCAAGTCTACTAATTTCTTCCTTTGCAGTGTCAAATCTGTCATTAGTCCCTTCTGTTGTGTGTTTTATATCTTATACTTTAATTTTCTTCTGTAGAAGGCCAACTTGGATCTGTTTTATATTTTCCATGCCTCTAACTTTAATTTTTCTTTCAGTTTTTGAAATATAGTTGACTCTTGAACAACAAGAGGGTTAGGGTTGTGACCCCCTGCACAGTTGAAAATCTGTGTATGACTTTGACTCCTCTAAAACTTCAGGTGGGAGGAAAAATCTGGTGTCTTTTACTCCATCTTGGCTGGAACGTGAAGTTAATTAACATTTCTAATTGATGAATTTAATGAGAATCTACTTGCACAGTAAAACTGGTCAAAAGTTAAAGTCTTTACTTAAATAGTATCTTTCATTTTACCCCCAAAATGGCACCTCTCATTAATTTTAGAACAAGTTTGTTTTTGAATGAAAATGATTGGCAATGAGCCTATTTACATTGATCCTGAAATTAATGATGTTTAAAGTGGTTGTAGATTTTACTCTTCCATTATTTTTGTCACATTTATTATTTGACACTCTTAAGTAAATTTATTTCAAACGTCTGGTTTAGAGGAAGGATTTTGGAAATCTAGTCAACATAATTTAAACTAACCACTGGGAGAGTCTGGGTGGGTGGGTGGCGGGGGGGGGGGGGGAATATGTTAATTCCAATGTTTCATCAAAGAATAGTTTAATTCTAAACTTGTTATTTATAACAAGATGCATATGTTCTTTCTGGCAGTCCTACAGGGAAGCCAAGGCATCCACGTCAGCCGTGTGGTTTGCCAGCACACATCATTTACTGATCAGATTGCGTGAATGATCCTTGAGTGTGTGAGGCTCTGTGACCTCTCTTTCATTGTCTTGCTAGTGGAAAACATGAATATTCTTGCTAAACACCGAAGCTGACTCTGGTGGGCTAACGCACATGAATTCTGTTGACTCACATTGCCCGTGGATAACCAGCTCCTTGGAGTGAGGTTAAGTTTGTACCTTCGTTCTATAATATGAATAGAAAGAGATCTTAATTCAAGGCAGTAGCAGCAGACATTTCCACTTGAATCCTAGTGGGCAGACTGCTGTGCACTTTGTCGTGAAGAGTATTTTATTGTCAGATAATACAGATAATAGGGCCTATACTTATCCACAGCCTAACTTTAATGTTCTTACCTCATATATGTCTTACTTATCTTTAAAAAATGCACTCGTAAATGGGAATAAGCATTTCAATATTTGATGAGGAGGATTAACATTTGATAATTGAATTTTTTTTACAGTTAGTAGTATTTTAAATTTTGCTGCCTTAAAAATTAAGACTCTCGCCAAAACCGGTTTGGCTCAGTGGATAGAGCGTCGGCCTGCGGACTGAAAGGTCCCAGGTTCGATTCCGGTCAAGGGCATGTACCTGGGTTGTGGGCACATCCCCAGTGGGAGATGTGCAGGAGGCAGCTGATCGATGTTTCTCTCTCTCTCATCGATGTTTCTAACTCTCTATCTCTCTCCCTTCCTCTCTGTAAAAAATCAATAAAATACATTAAAAAAAAAATTAAGACTCTCATACCTTTCTCCAGAAGTAGAGATTTTGAAGTATTACACATTTGTATAGTAAGTGTTTTTAAGTTAAAATGTAAGTATGTTACTTTTTCTTAAGTGTCGGTACTTTAATAAAAAGGTACATTTTTTAGTTTAACGATTGCCATGACGTTTAGAGAAGTGATTGCCGAGGTCTCTTGCTGTCCAGTCTCACAGAAGATTTTCAGAGTTGAAGAGCTCTGTGTGATCCTAGTCAGCATTAGTTAGATTTTTAAAATATGAAACTAAATTGGGATAGTTCTCGGTGCACTGTGGCAGCAGGCCCCTGGATGTATGGTTCCCAGATGTATGCTCCATTCTCACTCCGGGGGCATCTTGCCAACTCCATTCACACGTGGCAGTGTGGTCCCAACGTGGTACATGCGTCACATTTGGGGAGTGGCTGATCACTGTTAGTTCACACCAGTGGTTTCAAACGTGGAGTCTGGGCCCCAGGAATTCACAAAGGAAGACTTGGCTGTGTGAACAAATCAGTAGAACTTGCGTTTACCTTTATTGTTGGGACTTTTTAGCTAAGCCTTTGTTTTGTCTATGTGTAATGTGTATGCCAGTGAATAGCATCATTTATAAATAATTGCACACACGTGTGTTGGGTATATGTGCTCTCATTTTGTTTTGCCAACGGTGCTGTCTGATCAAGAAGGTTCAGACTAGATAAGGCTTTGAGGAGTGTCCGGCAAGGATTCTGTCCTGTGACCTTCCTGCTCCTCCATCAGTGAGTGTCATGATATGGAAGATTTGTGCATTTGTGTGCTTTCTTATGAAAAGAGCCATGGCTCCCACTAGGATTCTCAAAGGCATCTTTGGTCAAATATCTCTGGGCCGAAACCAGTGAAGCTTGTTTGGAAGGACTCAGTCTTGTTTACAGATACCTTCTTAGGCTAAATTAAAGGGTATTCTATTTGAAAAATAAAATATATAATTAGACACGTATTCCTTTTAACAAGTAAAGTTTCACCAAGACTTCCGAGGAGCTGTAGCCACGGCCATTGCCGTGGTCTTGTGGTGTGGGGCCGTGCAGCATCCCTGGCTGGACTCTGGGTCCCTGTTGCCTTTAGAAAGATTTTGTTTGTATGTTTTCATTAATCTTCTAGCTCCTTAAAACATTATAGTAGATTATTGTCTCTCAAAGTCAAAGTCATTGGCGCTGGGTAGATGTGACTACAAAAGAGCTACTTTTGGAAACATCCTGTTTTCCTGCCTGTTTGGTATGAAGAGTTTTCTGCTGTCTCTATGGGTTGCTTTTGTAGAGTCTGCCCTGGGCAGGTGATGGGATTGCATTGGGGTGGGGATGAGAGTTAAGTCTGAAAGCTGGCTGACAAGGTGAAATGGAGGTTAGTCGAAGTCATTCTTGAAACTAGCCAAAACCGGTTTGGCTCAGTGGATAGAGCGTCGGCCTGCGGACTGAGGGGTCCCGGGTTCGATTCCGGTCAAGGGCATGTACCTGGGTTGCAGGCACGTCCCCAGTGGGGGATGTGCAGGAGGCAGCTGATCGATGTTTCTCTCTCATCGATGTTTCTGACTCTCTCTCTCCCTTCCTCTCTGTGGAAAATCAATAAAAAATAAAAAAAAAAAAAAAAAAAGAAACCCTTAGAGCACTCATAAAATAAAGGGTTGTGTTTTTTAAAAAATATATTTTAATTGATTTTTTTACAGAAAGGAAGGGAGAGGGATAGAGAGTTAGAAGCATCGATGAGAGAGAAACATCGATCAGCTGCCTCCTGTACATCTCCTACTGGGGTTGTGCCCGAAACCAAGGTACATGCCCTTGACTGGAATCGAACCTGGGACCTTTCAGTCTGCAGGCTGATGCTCTATCCACTGAGCCAGACAGGTCAGGGCTAAAATAAAGGTTTTGATTTATAGTCCTTTGTGGTTAAATTTTTATATGACCCTCTGTAGCTCTCTAAGTTCTTCCTTGAGAGATGGCAACAGTATACCAATGGTCAGAAAATCTTACCATTCACACATCCTTTCCAGTAAGTATGGGCTAAGGCATGTGCTCATTGAAGAGAAGGACTGTTTAAATTATTGCTTTTATAAGCGTGTACAGGTGAGTTAAAGGGACTTCCTTGCAATATGACACAACCACGCTGCATTTCCAGCTGTGCCATTTTATTCGTCAAACCTGTAGCATCTGATTCCCATGAATGATTTTTTCCTGAATAGGACTCACCTGTGTGTTTATTAATTTACTAGAGGCCCGGTGCACAAGATTTGTGCACTCGGGAGGGTCCCTCAGCCCAGCCTGTGCCCTCTCGCTGCTGCGCTTGCCAGCCATGAGCCTGGCTTCTGGCTCAGCAGTGCTCCCCCTGTGGGAGCGCACTGACCACCAGGGGGCAGCTCCTGCGTTGAGCGTCTGCCCCCTGGTAGTCAGTGCGCGCCATAGCTACCAGTGGTTCCACTGTTCAATCAATTTGCATATTACCCTTTTATTATATATAGGATTATTATATAGGCTGTAGTAAGTATTGAGTGTACGCAAGGCTTTGCTCTGGCATTGGGACCACAGGAGTCAGAAAGATGAAGCCCCTGCTCTCAGGACTCATCCTGTGGGGAAAGGAGGCAGTAAAGCAGCCAGAGGAGGCAAAGCTGTTCCAGGTCACGTGTGCGATGGAGAAACAGAATTTGAGTCGAGGGCATGGAGAGGCAGGCGCCCTCTCCAAGGACGTGGACAGGCGGGGATGGGGAAGGAGTGGGTTGTCAGGTGTCTTTTTCTGTCAGACCCCTGTTTCCTGGGTCAGTGTTCACTCGACCCCACATCCTTTCCTTATCCCCCTCGCACCCCCCCCTTCCCCCCCAGCAGCAGGGCAGTTCTGGTCAGTGTGAGCATGACCTCTATGTGACCTCTGTGTGAGTAGCATGTGGGGGAGCAGGCAGGGCGGACGGGTCTGGTTCCACAAGGCATAGTCACTGACAGAAATGGGAAAGGCCAAGGAATTCATCTGATTTGCACTTTATTTTGTGATGTCTGTGAACACATCATACCTGATTTTAAGGGCTGTTTGTTTTTAACAGGAATCACTAGATTCGATCTTCTGGGAGACTTCGGAAGGTTTAACTGGCTGGGAAATTTCTATATTGTGTTATCCTACAATTTGCTTTTCGCTGTGGTGACAACACTGTGTCTGGTCAGAAAATTCACCTCTGCGGTCCGGGAAGAGCTCCTCAAGGCCCTAGGTAATCCGCCGGCGCTGCGTGGTTTCTCTCTGCCTACTAATTCATAACTTTACATGAGAGCTAATTTTCAGTTTTCACTCACTCATTTCTCCAAATGTGTAAGCCCTTAGAGGTCACAGTCCTAACCCTGGTGTGAGACCTCCCCACTAAGCGCGGCCTTCCTCACCTGTAAGGCTCCTCCTGAGGACTGTGGGGACGCTGACAGACACACTTCTCGGGAGGCTGAGCCCCGTTCTGCGCGGTCGGAACAGGAAGCAACAGCTCTTTGTCTTGTGACTGGTGCTGGGAGGGAGTGGGGAGGGCGGAAGGATATTTTTGGGGAAGGACACCTCCTTCTGTTTCAGTGAAGGATTTTCATGAGGTTTGGGTTTTGCAGGTGTCAGGCCGACCCCCAGTTCTCTTCAGTGAGCTCCACACAGCTCAGGATAAAGCATAGTGTTCTCGCATTCCTAGGAGCGAAGCGTCCTGACCCCGTCTCCATGGCCACGGGACAGTGGGCGCGACTCCTCAGTGGGTGAAAATGTGCCCTCGGAGAGTGCTGGTCCTGCTTACGTCAGCAGTAATCCTAAGCACGTTCCAGCCTTTAGGTGTTGGGAGCCCCGGGTCAATAGAAAGGACCACACATCAGCCTTCCGGGGTGTGGGCATGAACCTTTATAGCAAAAAGGGAAAGGCAGCAGTTGATGCTAGACAGTCCTGACGTGAGCTCACCCCCCTGCACTGGCCGCTCGGCGCTTACACTCCACGTTCCATTGTGTTTCCAGCTCCTGGACAAGGCAGCCTGATGGTGGGCTCACTGAGGCCCTGCGCTCAGGTAACTGAGCCTTGTGAGCGACAGCAAAGCTTGGCTCACCAGGGCTTCCCAGCCCAGGGATTGAAAGGGTGACCTTTGGGCCTGGCCGGCGTGCTCAGTGGTAGAACGTGAACCTAGGAACCAGGAGGTCAGGGTTTGATTCCCGTCAGGGCACATGCCTGGGTTGTGGGCTCAGTCCCCAGTGTGGGGTGTGCAGGAGGCAGCTGATCAATGATTCTCTCATCATTGATGTTTCTATCTCTCTCTGTTCTTCTCTGAAATCAATTATATATATACATATACGCACACACACACATTTTTTAAATAAAGAAAGGGTGACCTTGGGGAAGGAGAAAAGATTTCGGATTGTTTGTGTTTTGCTTTTACTAACCCTGTAAGGAGGTGGCTGATGAAATATTGGCCCGAAAGGGAAAAGTTACACCTCACTTCAGCCGGAGCACCAGAAAGTGGGTGGGTCCCTGCCCAGGGGTGGGATTCTGGCTGTGGGGTCTGCACAGTGGCTGGGATCAGGCAGTTCTGGCAGGCAGTGTCCAGAGTTAAACCGCAAGGCGCCGAGCTGTAAGCTCGCTCAGCTCCCGTGGGCACCTCTGCGATAGGGCGGCTGTACCCGCAGTGGGGCCGCTGTGTGCAGGGTCCTGGATGCCCCGTCAGGGCATCTGCACACAGTGGACGCTCAGTTTAGCTACGGATGATGGTGCCCATGGCGGCTTCTGCACAAGACAGACACTGGTTCCTCCAAACCCCAGCCCAGGCAGCACCCATGTTTCAGAAGGAACCCCCCACCCAGGAGGGCTGTGTCCTGTCCCCTCTCCCGCGGGTGCAGTGTTCTGTGTTGGGTTCCGTGGAAGTGGTGGCTCAGAGGCACAGGTTGCTGTGACTCACATAAGTACTTTTTATTCTCTGAAATATTATCTTTGTTTAACTTGTTGCTTTGCCATTTCTTTCTTTTTCTTTTGGGAAATGTTTTCCATTACCTTTCTTTTTAAATACGTGCTTCATATTTTGCTGTGTCTGTCCATGCATTTTCCTGTGTTCTTCATATGTGTGTATTTTGAAACACAAATGGATGATGCTTGTTTGGGGTTGGGCTCCCTGGGAAACGCCCTTGGGGTAGGAACAGTCTTGCAGGAGGATCAGTGCTGAGGGTGGGTGAGTGGGGCGGGACCTCCATGGGGCGCTGTGTGTGCCACGGGGCTGGCCCGGGCCGGGTGGAAGAGAGACCCCTTGGAGGTGTCCCCAGCACCTTCACTCCCATTAGTGCCCCGCCACCCCCACCCGCCTGGGGCAGAGCCTCCTCTCACCATTTCCTCCTCCCTGCAGGACTCCATAAGCTGCACTTATCCAGGGCGCCCCGGGAGTCGGACACCGCCAAGCCGTCTGCCAATGGGCACCAGAAAGTCCTGTGAGGCCGCTCCGCTCTCAGCGCAGATGCGGGAGTGACTCGGACACTCCTGGTCCCAGGCGTGGTGGCCCCGCTCACGTTCTAATTGTCCTCTGGGAACCTGCGGGGCGTGGGTTCCAGCCCCACACCCACGTCTGCTCTGTCGGGACGGCCACCAGGAGGCAGCCGGGAAGCTAGGGCTTCCGAGGACTCGCTCCAGCCCAGGACCTGCACACGTGGAGGCTGCTGGCGGCACCTGGTGCTGGAACAGGAGGTGGCCAAGGGCGTGGGGCGAGGCCACGGGCGTGCACAAGGTGCGGGAGTGTCTGTGCCTGGGACGTGGGAGCTGGCGTGGCGCCTGATATTTTCCACGTCCTTGACGCAGGAACAAAGCACAGTTCAGATTTAGTTACAGATGTGAGTCCAGGGGACACAGGGAACTCTTACCCCCACGCCTGGGCAGCCCTGCGTCACCAAGGTGGGAGGGAGGGGCCAGCCGGTTCCAAGTTCATGGCCGGACAGTGTCTCCTCTCCTGGCACAGCTGCCAGTGTGAGACCCTGTATGACACCATTTTTTAAGCCCTTTTTTCTAAACTCCCTTAACTCCTCATGCTCCTTCGTCCATCCTAAACTAAGCCCTCTGGGTAGAAGCCCCTTTCTTTTGCTGCTGCTTCAGGCTTCACTACTTTTGCCATTTAAACCTCAGACCCGGAAAAGCAACCAGTTTAGCACCAAACGCACAGCATCTGGTTCTGGCATAAGAAGAGTTTGGCCGACTATCGTGATCTGCTAGCCACCCAGTTGTTAAGCTGTAAATAATTCTCGGGGTTGTGTCGTGGCCCCACGTCCACTGAATAAAGTTGTCCCCCAGGAGACCGAGTTCTGTCGGTCGAGCGTGCAGGATCCGAGGGCCCCCGCAAAGCCCCACACCCGGTCTCTACATGTCTCTACATACACACGTATGTTCACATGTCTGTAAATACGTACATATATTCATATGCACTGTGTGTGTGCAATGAGCCATCTATGCAGGCAACAGTAAAATAACTTTTTTCTCAAATTGTTGCATTTAAAGTTTTTTTTGGGGGGGAGCAATTATGAAAACCAGGCTGTGTATATTGGACATCAAAACATTTCCACTTAGAGTCAAAATATTAAGAAAAATGAATGGGTATGTTTGTAAGCTCCACTGACTGCCTGTCCTCCGTGGACACCCACACTTCCTTCAGAGCCACATGGAAATGCAGGCCGCTTAGATAGTTGAGGATTGTGAACAGTACTCGGTAAGCCTCGTGCTCGCCTGGTGACGGCCAGCATGGGACGCGCCCGAGGAGGCGCACGCAGGCGTGCTTTCTCGTTCCTGCATCTGCCCGTGTGGGCATCAGCGGCCAGCTGTGGCTTTCGCGGGAACTCGTGGGAGTCGCCCTGGGACAGACGGCCACGGGAGAAGACACGCTTCTTTCAACAGAGTGGCGCTGCCCGGTCAGCCCAGTTCAGGCACGTCCCGGGAAGAGTTCTGGGCACGTGCACGACGTCCGGCAGCGTCTGGGGCAGACAGTCACCTTTTCTGTGTTTGTGTCAGGTCTGTTCACTGACCCTTCTCTCTGAGGACTGAGCCACCTGGCCGGGCCTCCCGGGGCGGCCTGCTACGGACACCCACACACAGGGCCCTGCCCGGTCGTGGCCTGCACGCAGGGCCAGGGCCTGCAGGGACCTGTCAGTGAGGGCTGGTGAAGGCCAGCAGCCGTCCCCAAAGTGGCGCTGCCCCTCGTGACCACAGGCCTCCCCCTTCCCATCTCCCGCGTCTTTTCTGAAGGCGTTAGGCCTGGGGGTACAGGTTTCTTGAGGAGACTCAGCTAACTCCTGTCATTAATTGGTTCTGCATATTTAAATAAAATATTTTAAAATTATAAAATTTACAGATGACAACTTTTGTAATGATTTTCCAACCTATTTCTTAGATTTAATGTTTTCTTAGCTTTATGAACATTCTCTCTAAGCTAGATCTGTTCTAAGTAAACACAAACACATTCACATTAGCACTCAGTGCACAGTGAGTGGTGGGTGGGAGGAATCTTTCTCGTGGTCCTGACTCCCAGGTGTGTTAAAGGTGTGTGCACACCTGGTCTTCGGGGCACCCACACCTGCCTGACTTTGCTGGACCACAGTGGTCCCCCATGGCCTCGGTCACCCTGAATCTGTCCACAGCACAGGTTGGAAGCCTTGTTGCTTTCTGGTCGTTTGCATAGTATTTAATGAATAAAGAGAATTCTTACAGTAATTTAAAAAATATATGGGTGTATATACAGTACTGACTTTTTAAACTTTAAAAAATCTTTTTAAACTTTAAAAAATCTGGTCTGATGTTACTTTAAAAATAATGTTTGGAGGCACTGGTAAATTTGTTTACAGGGCATTGTTTTTTTGTTTTGTTTGTTTTTTACAAATTGTTACTCCTGTTTCTATGAAATATTGTCAGTGTGACCATTTAAATGTCTTAGAAATTAAAGTTTTACAAAAATGAGTGCTTATAAGCACTGAAATGTGTTTTTCTAAAAAATCGGAAATACCATCATGTCTAAAACTTCAGCGTATGTATAGGTACTTCCATTTCCTTGTATAAAGAGCAGTAATTCTGGTGAGACACTGAATGGAGGCAGAAGCCACTATTTTCTCTCTTTATGGTGGAGTTACTGGTAGACCAGTTTCTTGCACTCTGAGATGGAGCCTCGATCGCGGAAATGATGTGTTATCCTAATGAGTACCTAGATTTGTGTGCTTCCCCTGG
The DNA here is from genome assembly GCF_028538775.1 of Myotis yumanensis. Taxonomy (NCBI): domain Eukaryota; kingdom Metazoa; phylum Chordata; class Mammalia; order Chiroptera; family Vespertilionidae; genus Myotis; species Myotis yumanensis. The sequence continues at coordinate 1,326,438 of NW_027223760.1, forward strand.
TCTCTCCCACAGAAGGCTCGGCCGCACTGAGTGTGGTCCAGGCAGCGCAGCGAGCGCTCTGGACAGGATGGACACCAGCCGCTGGTGCAGGCACCGACAGGCAGTGCTTTACGCTTTCTGACCACAGGAAGAGACACACTGTACATGTGAGTCAGCACGCGCACCCACACGCACACACTTCTGTCCATATAAACAAACATTTAACCAGGAGGGCCTCCTTTCACGTGTGTGATGTATGCTGGCATTTTCTATTCCATTTTGTTATTTTTTTAACATAAACCACTAAGTCATTTCCTGACCTGTATTAATGGATGGTAAAATTTAGTTTGAAAGACACCATGTTGAGGACTGTGAAAATTGTTCATCAGGTGAAATGTGTTATTCCAGATACCTGAGGCAGAAGTCCTAGGCATGCCGAGTCCTTGTTGCCCGCAAAAGTGTAATTAAAATCAGTCGAAATCGCTGAACCACTAACAAATGGATTATAACATTTCAAAACTAGGTGATTGATCCCTATGTCTGGAAGGGGAGAGCTGGGAGCTGGTTTTTGAGAGAAGTGATTTAACCTCCAGTTGTGTGTAACTCAATTAGGAAGGTGTCTTTCAAGTTCAAATGTAACCAAATAGGAAATCCAGATGGAGACAGCTCTCTTGGTGTCTCACTGCTGAGCCCTCCCAAGCAGAGGCCCACTCTCAGCCGCCGGGCCAGCAGGACGCTGGGCCGGGAGCAGGGCCTCCAGTGTCCACCACGGGGCAGGGCCCTGGGCTGGGAGTGAGGCCCAGGCGGTGGTCACTGCGCCTTGTACATCTTCCTTTGAGACACTGTTACTGAAGACGGGGCCGCTGCAGGGACGCGGGGCAGCCCTGGCAATTGCACGGTTTTTTGTATCAGCAGACGGTGGATTTGGACAGTCAAGTGCCAGCTCTTCGTGCGATGCCAGTGTGGGCGCTTCCCATGTGGCCCTCGGTCCTCTGGGCGCGTCTCCGCCTCCCGCGTCCACAGCGGCCACCTCCTCTCGCTGTGTCCTCACTGTGGCCTTGGAGGTGAAGCGGCGGGCGGGGCGAGCCTGCTGTTTGCAGGGAGACCTTGACCTCGGTCTCCCCGGTCTCCCCGAGCGCAGGCCCAGGCCCCGCTGGCGTCAGTCGTGGGGTGCCGAGGGGTGGGGAAGTGGCAGCAGCTGGCCTCCGTGTGCTCGGCTCACTCAGCCAAGGCACTGGGTTCCAGAGCGAGTGCTGCCAGACACTCCGCAGCGCTGCCCACGCCAGGGGACAGGAAGCTGGATTCTAAGGTGAGACCGATGTTATGTATGTCGCTTGCAAAAGGGTCCTCCTGCTTTAAAATAGTGATGACAAGAACACTCCCAACAGCAGCCACTTGGTGCTCCCGGCGCCAGGCTTTGCTTTAGCATTTAATTTGTGTGAATGTGCATTTACATAGGTCATTTATTCAATCCCCATGGTGACCCTGTGAGGTGTGTACTGTTAGTGACAGTATTATTCCCACTTTGTAGGTGGGGAAGCTGAAGCACAGAGAGGTTAAGGAACCTGTCCAGGGGCCCACAGGATTCAGAATTCAAATCTCTGGCCAGCTCCCGAGTCCTGCCCTTAACCACTATATACACCGCCTCTCAGAGACGTTTTACTCCCACTGACGGCCGAGGAGGGCCCCCACCCCCATCCCGTCCCCAGGACTGAATGACAGAGCCCCTCTACCTCCAAACAGCTTCCGCTCCTCTAAACCAAAAAGGCGTGGCTCAGAGCTGTCACCTCAGTCTTGATGGGGACAGTAAACCAGATAGAGAACACGTGTGAGACATTTGGGCCTTAAGAACACTACTTGATGGCCTTGAAAGGAATTCTGAGAAATTCTCACGTGTCCGAATTCAAGTAACGGACTCAGAGACAGAAGTATGGGAAAAATCAGACTTTTAATAAGTTCTCAAGAGCGGGTGTCTGTCCAGTTGTACAGGCACACCTGGGGCAGCAAACACAGCCTGTTTATTCAGTCCCTCCTCCGGGTCCTCATTGGCTGAGTACTATGGGGTCACCTGTTTCCTCATATGTTGCCTAGGTCTTGCTGTCTCCCATTGGGCCATTTAAAAAAATTGGGCTGAAGCCTTTTCTAGTTGCCTCCACCTCCCTCAGTCTAGTTGAGGCAGGTACCTCGGGGGTTTCCACCATGATGCTGGTCACAGTGCTTTGTTCTTATATCCTCTTCCCTCCTCCCTACATTCTGTTTGCTCTGGGGAAATTCAGCAACCGTTTGCATCAAAAGCCGACCATGCTGGAGATGGGTCACGGAGGCCCATTTCCTACAGAAGGAGGTGGTTTGGGGAAGTTCTCTTTGGCTCCCACTTTAACGCACAGGCCCAGATCTGGGGACCTGCAGCCCCAGGACGGGTGGCGGAGGCCTGGGTTTCCCGTTTCCTCGTTCTCTCCCCCTGTGCAAAGCAGCTGTGCAGAACCTGGCTGTGAGGAGGACCAGGAAGAGTGGCCACAGCCACCGCACTCAACTCCAAGGGCAGAAGTGGGACACGGGAGACTTGCACATGGACAGCATTTTACACGGACGCCCGCCCTGCGTGGCTGACGCGTCTGAGTGCAGGCGCTCGATAAGTGTCAGCTGTTATTTGAAAAGTCTATTTAAATATTTTAATTGTTCGGCCTTTCTGAGACAATGTCGTAATTAGCTGTAGCAGCTCCTATAAAGGACTGTAGCCTTTTTAACTTTTAGCAGTGGGCTGCATAGAAACAGCCGACATTTAAAAGTCCTTAAAAGTCGTGCAGCGCTGGACTTTGGTGTTTCAGAACATTGCTTTATAAAACCCTGTGATGTGGATATGAAATATTTGCCGGGTGTGTCGTTAATACTTTTCCTGGTTATTTTTTAACTTTATTTTTGATTATTTTTTAAGTTTATGTTTATTGTTGACACTGTTACAGGAGTTCCCATTCCTGCTCTTTGTTTTTGGCTGTTAGGAAATTTAAAAATTTGAAGTCGTCAAAATCTGAAATTTCCCATGAGTACTGAAAGGTCCCTGCCTCCCCTACGGTTTGAAAGAATCCTGTTGGTTTTCTTCCTCACTAGTTAACTGAGACGTAATACACATCCATAAGGTCGCTCTCAGCACAAGTCGTTGGTGCTCGGGGCCCTGCTCTGCCCCACGGGTCTGTCTGTCTGCCCGCACCAGCCTCCTGTCAAAAGGCTCACACACTGAGTCCCACGTTTCAGGATCACAGCCCTGACCATCGCCTCCCTCACTGTCGGTCAACTGGTGGCCACCGCTGGAGCAGAGCCAGCACCAGAACCCCGAGGACGTGGGCAGGGGGTCCTGGAGCTGGGGCTCCCCTCAGAGCTGGCGGCCTGTCCCCAGGATTCTGCGGAGGAGGCTACTGGCCCCCACCGCGGGGTGCACCCTGTGCATGTGGGCTTCTCACAGGAGAAGCAAGCCTGCTGTCTCCGGGGGCGGCGCCCTCACTGCGAGCCGCTCCATCAGAGAAGCGGGGACAGGCCGCGCCCCTGAGGCCTGCGCGGCTCAGCCTGGACGGCACAGGGGCCCCCACGGAAGCGGCGGTCACCCGCCCCATGAGGGACACGGCAGCCTCTCCCTGAATGTGCACCTTCGCGTGGCACCAACAGGAACCCCATTTTGCTTACGTCCCCCAGTGGCCGTTTTGTGGGAAGTCATGTCTGAGCTGAGTATGAAGCTGTCCGGGAGGCGGCGCACCTTTGGGCGAACCTATGGTGGGGCCTCGGCCTGGGTGCCCAGCAGTGGCGGGAGCAGGTGCCGGGACGTGAGCCTCGGGCGGGTTGAGGGGCGGCTCTGCCCACACGCTGTCCCCTGGGACCCCCAATACCACTCGTCACTGAGGGAGTGACACTCTCCTGACACTCGCCTTGCTGTCACTCGGGTCGCAGGTGCCAGAAACCCAAGTCCCGACGCTCAGGGTCCTCAAGTCGGGGGCTGAGTCATGTGCAGTGCGCCCAGGGGACCCCCCAGACCAGCCAGCCCCACCCGATGGTGGGGAACACGTGCTTGTTGTGACAACACCATGACAGCAAAATCAATTCCCTCAGCACATGAAACAAAACTGGAATCTGCTATTAAAAGGTAACACGATAGGCAACCACCTGAACTGCAAACAGGCTACTTCAGTGATGGCGAGGTGACACGCGAACTCATTTTTTTTTTGGTTGATTTTTCTTTGTGAAATGGCATTTAAATATATAAAATAAATATCAAAAATATAAATCTGCCCTAACCGGTTTGGCTCAGCGGATAGAGCGTCGGCCTGCGGACTCAAGGGTCCCAGGTTCGATTCCAGTCAAGGGCATGTACCTTGGTTGCGGGCACATACCCAGTAGGGAGGTGTGCAGGAGGCAGCTGATCGATGGTTCTCTTTCATTGATGTTTCTAACTCTCTATCCCTCTCCCTTCCTCTCTGTAAAATATCAATAAAATATATTTTTAAAAAATATAAATCTTTGTTTTACTATGGTTGCAAATATCAAAAAATTTCTATATGTGACACAGCACCAGAGTTAAGTTAGGGTTTTTCAAAATGCTGACACGCCGAGCTCAAAAGGTTCGCCATCACTGGGCTACTTTTAAATCGCTCGGGAGACCGGTGGCCGGCGATGGGTTTAAACCAGCGGTTCTCAACCTGTGGGTCGTAAACAATGAAAATACATCCTGCATATCAGATATGTACATTACGATTCATAACAGTAGCAAAATTACAGTTATGAAGTAGCAACAAAAATAATTTTGTGGTTGGGGGTCACCACAACATGAGGAACTGTATTAAAGGGTCTCAGCATCAGGAAGGTTGAAACCGTGTCACAGAACCGCGCTCCTGAGCTTCCCCCCCCCCCTTCCCCCCCCCCCCCCCCCCCCCCCCGCCACCCCAGCTCGCTCTCCTTGGGGCCCAACTCCCTCCTGGTCACTGACCTGCTTTCGCACCTGGAAGTCTGCAGGAGCCGGGACCAGGAGCGCGTGGTCTTTGAGCCGTCGGAGGGGCAGCGACTCCACGCGCCCCACCTCACTGCTCTGTGGTCAGCTCGGAGTGGCTGCAGGAGACCACCTGAGCACTCGGGGATCGCTGCCTCCCTCCCCATGGCCAGCCCCAGGCCACCCCCCCCCCCCCGCTTCCTGCAGCTGGTGCCTGTTGGTCAAGTCCCGGTTGGAAGAACAGAGGATGTGGGCAGCTCACAGGCTTGGGGAAGCTGAGATCGGGCTCGTGGAGCCCAGGAACAGAGCCCCGGTGCCTCATGGCGTGATGCAGGCATCGCTGGCCTCCCTCTAGATCCCAGGTTTGGGGCAGTGGACTTGCCTGCTCTGGCCACGGCGACCTGGCTCTGCCCACTGGTCAGGGCCTTCGAAGGGGACGGCGGGGCCAGTGCCCACTTCCCCTGGCTCTCTGTTGGTCACACCGTGCGGTCCGTCTCCCACTGGGTGACGCTCCGTTGGAACGGCGCTCGAGCTCTGATTCCCGAGTGGTAGGAATCAGTCCAGAGAAGTGAAGTGCACGCTAGGGTTTTAAGAGGATGAGATGAGTAATGAGGAGGCCCTGCATCCCAGCATTCGGTCCCATTTGGCGCCCTTGACAGGTGCAACCTTGTCACCCTGTGTGCCCACCGCGGGCTCGCTGGCTCCCCGCCTGCCCTGGGCTGTGGCTGCAGTGATGTGGTCCCAATGCCCACGCACGGTCCATGGGCATCGCTGCCTGCTCTTCCCCAGCGGTAGAACCCTTGTGGGAGACTCGGGGATGGGGGAGAGCCACGAGCTGGATGGAGCCGAGAGCGGAGCGGCCGAGGGCTGAGACGGGCTGGTCTGCTGCAGAGTCGCTCCTGGCAGGTGTCCCTGCTCGGGGCAAGCAGCCGGGTCCCAGGGGCAGGACGCTGCGGCAGAGCAGCTCCTGGGGTTCCTCAGGGCTGAGCTGAAACGGGATGTGTGGCCCTAAGTCATGAACACGGGATTGACCGTCTTCCGATGCCGACCTCCACCGAGTATTTTATTTTGTACACATTCAAGGGCTGAAGCACAAGGGGGATTTCTTACAGAGCAGGGAAGCACCCAGGGAGCCAGCAGGAGGAGGATGGCGGGGCCTCCAGACCCTTGTTGGTCAGACACCAGCCACGGCAGCACCACGCTGCGTGGGTGCCCACCAGAGCCCCGTGGAGATGGGCCAGGTAGACAGACCGCCAGAGAGGAAGGGGCACTTTCTGTTCTGAGCAACCCCAGCCAGGCCACTCGGCACAAGTCAGCAGTTACAGAACCTCAGGAACTCGAGTTAGATCCGTCCCTCTCCTGTTTCAACGGATTAAACTCATGAATCTGGAATGTTCTTTTTACAGAGTGAAGACGGACACTGGATGAGTTGTCAGCTTTTTAAATATAGTTATGTTTCCTATGCACAACTGTGAGGGTCCTTCCCTGGAGAACAAGTTGCACTGCAGCACTGAACCCCAAGTCCCCACAGTTTGTCAGAAGTTAAGGTAGACTTTGCCCCAGAGTGGCGCAACTTTTCCCTGACCATGACATTCAACTTTGAAGAATTTTCTTCTGGTAGCAGGCACGGCAGAGGGGGCAGGCGTGGAAGGGCGAGCTGTCGCCCCAGGAGAACTGCTCCAGGGCGAGCAGGCACACATGGTGAAACATGTGGGAGCAGGACAGCAGCACGGCCTCCCGGGGGCACCGACCGCTCCCCACCAGCGGCGCCAGGCAGATGGAGCACTCGGAGGCCTCCCGCTGCAGGGCCTGCAACACAGAGTGAGAGCCTCTCAGGGTCTCAGTTCATCCAGATTAGGAGAGACCGAGGTTCTGAGAGACAGGGATCTACTCAAATGAATGAGTCTCATCCTGTGTTAAAATAACACTAAACACATGTTAATTCTATACACATCCTGTTACTCCTGTGAAAATGAAAGGGGGTTGGACCCGTCTGTGGTAAGACATTTAGAAACAAAATCCTTTATAAAATACTGAGCATCGACAATACAGAATTACTTTTAATTAAGCAATAGAATGGTCTTTTTCAGAAAACAGCTCTATGTAGCTGTTAAACATCATTATAAATGTTCTTATTTTTATGACATTCAAGTAAGTTTTTCCTCTGTTGGATTCTCAGTGGCCCTTCCTCCCATGGTCCCTGCAGACCCAGGGGGAGCGCAGGGAGCGGTGAGGCCGGCGGCGCCCGGGCAGTCACCCAGAGCCGGTGTGTGTGTGTGTGTGTGTGTGTGTGTGAAGGTCAAGGTCCCTAGGCCTCCCTCCAAGGACGCCACTTCCCTGTGGAGGGCCTACCTGTGCCTGGATCTCCTGCCAGTCATCGTCCGTGAGCCTGCGGCCACACTGCCCGTCCAGCTGCTGCAGGACGCTGCGGTTGATGGCCAGGCAGTGGTCGATTTCGGCGAAGAGCTCGTCTATGTCCGTGTGGTAGGAGCAGAGCATGCGCCGGCTGATCTCTGTGAACTGGAAACGGAGCGTCAGCTGCTGAGCGTGACTCGGTGGCGGTGGCAGGGAGTCGGCCACCCTTGTCACCAGCTCCCCTCAGGCCTCTGCCTTTGGGGAAACGGACATCTGGCTGTCTGTCTGTTTAATAACTCCTTGTCCAGGTAATTCAGGCCTAGAGGTTTCCATAAAGATCCCCTGGCTGTTAGCCTTGATGGTTGTCAGCAAGGAATACACAGAAATCAAAAGTTGACAGGAGAAAGCAGCTGGGCTTTTACGAAATTAGTCACCTATCACCTGTGGCACCACTTATTGTGCTTTAGGGAGGATGGTCACAGCACAGTGCCATGATTTCCTGCTGCGACCATAGGCAACGGAACCAGTGCTGGTTCTTGGTGTCTGCTGGCCATCTTCCCTCTGTGGTCGCTGATTATGAATGATCATTTTCGTGTGGCCATAGAAAAGGAAATCAAGCCCTAGCGGGTTTGGCTCAGTGGATAGAGCATCGGCCTGCGGACTGAAAGGTCCCAGGTTCGATTTGGTCAAGGGCACATGCCCAGGTTGCGGGCTCGATCCCCAGTGTGGAGTGTGCAGGAGGCAGCCGATCAATGATTCTCTTTCATCATTGATGTTTCTGTCTCTCTCTCTCCCTTCCTCTTTGAAATCAATAAAAATATATTTTAAAGAAAGAAAAGGAAATAAAAAGACAGATGATCACCTTCTCTCAAACTAACCATTCCGTTTGCTTTCTCACCAAACTCTGAAAGCACAGTCTGAAACCCACTGTGTAAGAATCAAACCCAGGTCCCTTTGCTCCTTGGGCGAATGCTTCAAACACTGAGCAACACCACCCAGGGCTCTGAATTCTTAAAAATTGATTCTTTTTGGGGGGGGGGGAGAGAGAGAGATAGAGAGAGAGAGAGAGAGAGAGAGAGGTGAGAACCTACAGGGTTCTTACCAGCCGGTGCGATCCGTCCACGGATGGCTCTGTCCCTTTGCCACAGAGCACAGCGTGGGCAGCATTTTACATTTCATCGCAAACGCTGAAGCAGTGTATTTGATGGTAGTGTGCAGAAGTGCAGTCTCTATTGCTCCCCACGCCCAGTTCTTTCTTTAAGGTACTATCGTTTCCACACAAAAAGATTTAGAGAAGCTTGGCCACCTTGTGACCAAGTATTTAACTGGACATTATTGGCTGGTTGTGGCACAGCATGCTATCTCCTCCTGCTGGCAGAAACCGGAATTGCAAGCGTGAAGCAAACCGATTGCAGGCCTGGCTACAATGTGCAGTTGCTGCTGTGTGATTAGTAAAGTGCAATGTTTCTGGATAGTGTGGGTAACGGACTCAGGGGTGACTGCCCTTGGTAGGCTCCGTTGTGTGCCGTACCAGGGTAACAGTTGCCAATGCAAAGTAGCATAACCTGACATCCTTCAGTGTCCTTGGGGCTCTGTTTGGCCATGCACCCCAATCACTATGTGATTCTCCCTGATCTCTGTGATTTTAAAAATATATATTTTTATTGATTTCAGAAAGGAAGGGAGAGGGAGAGAGAGATAGAAACATCAATGATGAAAGAGAGTCATTGGCCGGCTGCCTCCTGCACACCCTCCCACCCCCATTGGGGATTGAGCTCGAAACCCGGGAATGTGCCCTGACCAGGAATCAAACCGTGACCTCCTGGTTCATAGTTCGACACCCAACCACTGAGCCATGCCAGCTGGGCTCTGTGAATTTTTGTTGTTGTTGTTAATCCTCACCTGAGGATATTTTTTCCATTGATTTTTAGAGAGAGTGGAAGGGAGAAAGGGAGAGGGAGAGAGAGAGAAATATTGACTTGAGAGAGACACACTGACTGGTTGCCTCCTGCACAAGCCCTGACGGGGGTGGGGTGGGGGGAAGAAAGAGAGAAAACCTGCAACCCAGGTACATGCCCTTGACTAGGAATCAAACCCAGGTCCCTTTGCTCCTTGGGCGAATGCTTCAAACACTGAGCAACACCACCTAGGGCTCTGAATTCTTAAAAATTGATTCTTTTGAGAGAGAGAGGGGAGAGAGAGAGAGAGAGAGAGAGAGAGAGAGAGAGAGAGAGGTGAGAAACATCGACTTGTTCTTCCACTTATTTATCCATCCATTGGTTCATTCTTGTCTGTGCCCTGACTGGGGATCGAACCTGCAATCTTGCATTTTGGGATGATGCTCTAGCTGTGCTACCTGGCCTGGGCAACTCTGAATTTTAATATCCAGAATTAGAAACCATCCATCCTTTTGTAGACACCATCAACTCCTTCCATCAAGATGCCATCAACTCCTTTTTCAAAAGGTGAAGCCCTATAGTTATTGGTTTATTAGGAATTTAATGTCTTCAACTTTAGTAGGGCTTTAAATAAGCACAGTGATTGTTTTTGTTAGTGTTTTGACTACAGGTGTACATGTTGTAGGTGGTTTGCCCATTTTCCCATGAGTCCTGCAGGGTTTTTCAGGAGGCGATGATGAGGTGATGAAGGCCAGTCTCAGGCGGCTGCGGAGGAGGAGCAGGGTCATGGCTTCAGTTCAGCTGTGCCAGCCTGGAGTCTCGGGGGGGGGGGGGGCAGAGGATGGCCTCGCTGCTGAGCATGTCTTATGAAGAAAGATTGGGAAGAGCAGGGGCACAGGGGGGGGTGGGGGAGGGAGAGGCGCAGGGTGCCGGAGGCTAAGTAAATGCAAAAAGACCCATTGGAAGGCCAATGGACTTTGATATTCAGCAGGGCTGAAGGCAATTCCCTAACCTGATAACCCTTTTACTGTTTACCAAACTTTATCTTTGATATGCCTGTATGCATTCCTAAAGGGCAAATGTATATTCAAGTGAATAAAAGCAGACAGGACTGAGTTTTCATCGAGCTTCTGCACCAGAGGGAAGTTTCCGCCTGGCCCCCATGCCTTCTAAATTCATATTTCTTGTCTAGTGTTTTCATTTGTGCACAGCCCCTTCTTCAGATCCTGAACCCTAGCCGTAAATCGATGCGGCACAGGGTTTGGGAGGTGGGGGTGGGTAGGACCGTATTTGATTTCTTTATTTTCCTCTCCCAGTCATCTCAAAGTGGTGTATGATATACTGAGGGGAAAAACTTCTTAGTGTAATTGTTTTAAGAACTTTCTAAAATTTATTTTTATTTTTTTTGATTTTCACTTATGTTCTTTTTTTTTTTTTTTATTACTTAAAGCATTACAAAGGGTATTACATATGTGTCCTTTTTTTTCCCCACCCTTGACAATACCCCGGCTTCCCCTACCCCCCAGTGTCTTATGTTCATTGGTTATGCTCATATGCATGCATACAAGTCCTTCAGTTGATCTCTTTCCCCCCTCCCTCCTGCCCCCCAACCCTCCCTGGCCTTCCCGCTGCAGTTTGACAATCTGTGTGAGGCAGCTCTGCCTCTGTAACTATTATTGTTCAAAAGTTTATAATGGTCTCTATTATCCATGAATGAGTGAGATCATGTGGTATTTTTCCTTCATTGACTGGCTTATTTCACTTAGCATAATGCTCTCCAGTTCCATCCATACCATTGCAAATGGTAAGAGTTCCTTCTTTTTTACAGCAGCATAGTATTCCGTGTAGATGTACCACAGTTTTCTAATCCATTCATCTACTGATGGGCATTTAGGCTGTTTCCAGATCTTAGCTATGGTGAATTGTGCTGCTATGAACATATGGGTGCATATATCCTTTCTGATTGGTGTTTCTGGTTTCTTGAGATATATTCCTAGAAGTGGGATCACAGGGTCAAATGGGAGTTCCATTTCCAGTTTTTTGAGGAAACTCCATACTGTCTTCCATAGTGGCTGCACCAGTCTGCATTCCCACCAGCAGTGCACAAGTGTTCCTTTTTCTCCACATCCTCTCCAGCACTTGTCGTTTGTTGATTTGTTGATGATAGCCAGTCTGACAGGTCTGAGATGGTACCTCATTGTTGTTTTGATTTGCATTTCTCGGATGATTAGTGACTTTGAGCATGTTTTCATATGTCTCTTGGCTTTCTGAATGTCCTCTTTTGAAAGGTGTCTATTTAGATCCTTTGCCCATTTTTTGATTGGATTGTTTATCTTCTTTTTGTTAAGTTGTATGAGTTCCCTATAAATTTTGGAGATTAGGCCCTTATCAGATATGACGTTGGCAAATATGTTTTCCCACACAGTGGGTTTTCTTGTTGTTTTGTTGATGGTTTCTTTGGTTGTGCAGAAGCTTTTTATTTTGATGTAGTCCCATTTGTTCATTTTCTCTTTAGTTTCAACTGCTCTAGGAGCTGTATCAGTGAAGAAATTGCTTCGGCATATGTCTGAGATTTTGTTGCCCTTGGATTCTTCTAGAATTTTTATGGTTTCCTGTCGTACATTTAAGTCCTTTATCCATTTTGAGTTTATTTTTGTGTATGGTGTAAGTTGGTGGTCTAGTTTCATTTTCTTGCATATATCTGTCCAGTTTTCCCAACACCATTTATTGAAGAGACTATCTTGGCTCCATTGTATGTTCTTGCCTCCTTTGTCAAATATTAATTGAGCATATTGGTTTGGGCCGATTTCTGGGGTCTCTATTCTATTCCATTGATCTATATGTCTGTTCTTGTGCCAGTACCAGGCAGTTTTGAGAACAGTGGCTTTGTAATACAGCTTGATATCTGGTATTGAGATCCCACCTACTTTGCTCTTTCTCAGGATTGCTGTAGCTATTCAGGGTCTGTTTTTATTCCAGATGAATTTTTGGAGAGTTCGTTCTAGATCTGTGAAGTATGCTGTTGGTATTTTAATGGGAAGTGCGTTGAATTTATAGATTGCTTTGGGTAGTATGGACATTTTAATGATGTTGATTCTACCAATCCATGAACACGGTATGTTCTTCCATCTGTTTATGTCTTCCTCTATCTCTTTTTTCAATGTCCTGTAGTTTTCTGAGTAGAGGTCTTTTACCTCTTTCGTTAAGTTTATTCCTAGGTAGCTTAATTTTTTTGGTGCGATGGTAAATGGGATTGTTTTTCTAATCTCTCTTTCTGCAAGTTCACTATTGGTGTATAGAAATGCCTCAGATTTCTTGGCATTAATTTTGTATCCTGCTACTTTGCCAAATTCATGTATTAAGTCTAGTAGTTTTTTGACCGAGTCTCTAGGGTTTTGTATGTATAATATCATGTCGTCTGCAAATAAGGACAGTTTTACTTCCTCTTTTCCAATTTGGATGCCTTTTATTTCTTCTTCTTGTCTAATTGCAATGGCTAATACTTCCAGGACTATGTTGAACAGGAGTGGTGAGAGTGGGCATCCTTGTCTTGTTCCTGTTCTTAGGGGAAATGGTGTTAGTTTTTGTCCATTGAGTATGATGTTGGCTGTGGGCCTGTCATATATGGCTTTTATTATGTTGAGGTATGATCCTTCTACTCTCACCATGCTGAGAGTTTTTATCAAAAATGGGTGTTGGATTTTGTCGAATGCTTTTTCTGCATCAATTGATATGACCATGTGGTTTTTTTCTTTCAATTTGTTTATGTGATGTATCACGTTTATTGATTTGCGTATATTGTACCATCCTTGCATCCCTGGGATAAATCCTACTTGGTCATGGTGTATGATCTTTCTGATGTACTGCTGGCTCCGATTTGCTAAGATTTTGTTGAGGATTTTGGCATCTATGTTCATGAGGGATATTGGCCTGTAATTCTCTTTCATTGTGTTGTCTTTGTCTGGTTTTGGTATTAGGGTGATGCTGGCTTCATAGAATGAGCTTGGAAGTGTTCCTTCCTCTTGAATTTTTTGTAGTAGTCTGAGGAGGGTAGGTTTTAGTTCTTCCTTGAATGTTTGGTAAAACTCCCCTGTGAAGCCGTCTGGCCCTGGGCTTTTGTTTGCTGGAAGCTTTTTGATGACTGCTTCAATTTCTTCCATAGTTATTGGCCTATTGAGATTTTTAGATTCTTCCTGATTGAGTTTTGGAATGTTGTATTTTTCTAGGAATTTGTCCATTTCCTCCAGGTTGTCTAGTTTGTTGGAGTAGAGCTGTCCATAGTATTTTTTAACAATCATTTGTATTTCTGTGGGGTCTGTTGTTATTTCGCCTCTATCGTTTCTGATTTTGTTTATTTGGGTCCTCTCTCTTTGCTTCTTGGTGAGCCTGGCTAGGGGTTTGTCAATCTTGTTTATCCTTTCAAAGAACCAGCTCTTAGTTTCATTGATTTTCTGTATTATCTTTTTGGTCTCTATGTCATTTATTTCTGCTCTAATCTTTATTATCTCCTTCCTTCTGCTCACTCTGGGGTTTTCTTGTTGCTCTCTTTGTAATTCTTTGAGTTGTAGAGTTAGATGATTTACTACCATTTTTTCTTGCTTTTTGAGATAGGCCTGTAGAGCTATAAACTTCCCTCTCAGGACTGCTTTCATTGCGTCCCATAAGTTTTGGATTGTTGTGTTTTCATTGTCATTAGCTTCCAGGATGTTTTTAATTTCTTCTTTGATCTCATTGGTAACCCAATCAATATTTAATAACATGCTATTCAGCTTCCAAGTGTTTGAGTGTTTTGGGTTGTTTTTTTTATAGTTCATTTATAATATTATGCCATCGTGATCTGAGAAGATGCTTGGTATGATTTCAATCTTCTTGAATTTGGGGAGACTTTGTTTGTGACCCAATATGTGGTCTATTTTTGAATGTGTCTTATGAGCCCTTGAGTAGAATGTATATTCCGTGGCTTTGGGGTGAAGTGTTCTGAAGATGTCAATTAAGTCCATCTGATCAAGTGAGTCATTTAGGGTTGCTGTTTCTTTGCTGATTGTTTGTCTGGAGGATTTATCCAGAGATGTCAGTGGTGTATTAAAGTCCCCTACTATGATTGTATTGTTGTCGATCTCTCCTTTGATATCTTCCAGGAGTTTTTTTTATGTATTTGGATGCTCCTGCATTGGGTGCATAAATGTTTACCAGGGTTATATCTTGTTGTATTGATCCCTTTAGTATTATGAAGTGGCCTTCCTTATCTCTGGTTATGGCCTTCACTTTGAGGTCTATTTTGTCCGATATAAGTATTGCTACCCCGGCTTTCTTTTCCTTTCCATTTGCCTGGAAGATATTTTTCCATCCCTTCACTTTCAGTCTGTGTGAGTCCCTTCTAATGAGGTGGGTCTCTTGTAGACAGCAGATGTATGGGTCATGTTTTTTTATCCATTCAGCCACTCGATGTCTTTTGGTTGGAGCATTTAGTCCGTTTACGTTTAAAGTTATTATTGAAAGGTACTTGTTTGTAGCCATTTCTTTTTTTGTGTGTGGCTGTTTTCTTTCTGAGCTTTTTATTTCTTTTTACACCAGTCTCTTTAGCATTTCTTGCATTGCTGGCCTGGTGGTGATAAACTCCCTTAGACTTTTTTTGTCTGTGAAGCTTCTTATTTCCCCTTCAAATTTGAATGATAGCCTTGCTGGATAGAGTATTCTTGGATTCAGTCCTTTGCTTTGCATCACTTTGTAAATTTCCGTCCATTCTTTTCTGGCCTGATGTGTTTCTGTTGAGAAATCATTTGATAGTCTAATGGGAGATCCCTTGTATGTAACTTTCCGTCTCTCTCTTGCAGCCTTTAAGATTCTCTCTTTGTCCTGAACACTTGCCACGGTAATTATGATGTGTCTTGGTGTGGGTCTTTTCGGGTTCACCTTGTTTGGGACTCTCTGTGCTTGTGTGACTTTTTTCTTCCCCACCTCAGGGAAGTTTTCTGATATTATTTCTTCGAATAGGTTTTCTAATCCTTGTTCCTCTTTCTGTTGTTCTGGCACCCCTATTATTCGTATGTTGTTTCGCTTCATGTTGTCCCAAAGCTCCCTTAGGCTCTCCTCCTGTCTTTTAATTTTTTTCTCCAATTGCAGTACAGTTTGGGTGTGTTTTGCTTCTTTGTCTTCTAATTCACTAATTCGGTCCTCCGCTTCTCCTAGTCTACTCTTGATGCTTTCAACGGTGTTTTTTATTGCAGCGATATCGCTCTTCATTTCTTGTTGGGTCTTACATAAGTTATTGATTTTTTCATCTGTTTCTTCTTGCTTCTTGCATAAGTAATTGATTTTTTCATCTGTTTCTTCTTGCTTCTTGCATAAGCTGTTGATTTTTTCATCTGTTTCTTCTTGCTTCTTGAATAAGTTGTTGACTTTTTCCTCCGTCCAATGTATGCACTCTAGGACCCTTATTCTGAATTCTTTTTCTGTCATGTTGCATGCCTCTGTCTCACTTAGCTGCTTTTCTGGCGAGTCCTCCTTTTCTTTCCTTTGGGGGTTTCTTTGCCTACCCATGTTTGATCTCGCTGACATATGTAGATGTTGAGACGTTCAGTGGCTGCTCCCCGGGTGGCAGGGGCTCCTTGGGTTGTGGTTGCTGCTCAGACGGTTGCGTTAGCAGCTGCTTTCCAGTTGGCAGCAGCTCCTCTGGTGGGTGTTGTTCACAGCTGTGTTGGCTCTTCTGGCTGGTGGTGGGAGGCTTCACGTACAGCTGCTGTTCCTCAGACAGAGGGTGTGGTGATCAGGAGGCTTTGGGTGCTGCTGGGGTCCAATCCCAGCAGGTCCAGGGGTCCCCAAAGGTGTGGACGGAGTCGGCGAAGAAGGAATGACACGAAGACAGCCTTCAGTTGGTCAGCAGCCTAGTCAGGACCTATAGCCAGGATCTCCAGCCAAAGTTCTGGTCGGAGTTCTGGTTAGGAACTGATGAGGATCTGACCGAACTTTCTAAAATTTAAGACTTGGGAACTACTCTAGGTTGGCACTGCCCAACAGAAATCTACCCTGAGCCACATCTGAAATCTTAAAACTTCTAGGGGCTGGATTTTAAAAAGTTGAAATTATTTTTTTTGACAGTTTAAAGGGGGCTCATTTATTATCACTGTTCTAAATGTACAAAAAAAAAAATTAGAAAATAACCCCCAACTCAATTCCCTCCACCCCCAGCAACACAAATAATTTTTCCCAAAAGCACAAACATAAACTGGTCCTGGTATTTCCATGAATAGTGTAGCTAAGAAACAGTTTAGAGAAAATTTAACAGGATTCAGATAATATCCATCTATCCTCTCAGCCCTGAGAGGTAATAATCCCATATGGGTACCAGTCCTTCCCTAATGGTTTTCCCAGCTCTGGTGGAAGAGTTCTTTACAAAGTGGTATGTTTAGCTGCTGCTTTAGAGATCCTCCTGTGCCTTCTTCTTCTTGGCTTTTCTTCTTGAATTATAGGGGGGTTTGTAGCCTCTTGCTGTAGATAGCTAATAAAATCACCTAATTCATGACCACCTTCATATTTCTTTGGATCTAGCTTCTTGTTGGCTGGAGAGAAGTAGATGGTAGGAAAACCTCTGACTTCATATGGAGAAGGCACATCATTGGCTGTGGCATCCATCCTGGCTATAATAATATTTGGGTCTTTTCTGAGCTTCTCTCCCAGTTCTTTATACTTAGGTTCCAGATTCTTACAGTGGCCACACCAAGGAGCATAGAATTCATTCAGCACATCTTTATTCACATGATTCACTATTTCATCAAAATTCTCTGCTACCAGTACCTTTACAGGTCCATCATTGCTCTCTGTGATTGGCTCAGATTTTAGGTATCTCTTCAGGTTGCCATCAAAGTAATCGTGCAGGAATCTCTCAAGAGCCTTGCCATCACGCAAGAATTCCTCCTGCATGACAAACTTCTCTCCTTTTGCAGTTCTGATAGCAACAACAGGAGTCTCTCTGGCAGTGCTTTCCAAACCCAAATCGGGAAGATCATGGCTAAAGGTTTTGCAGCTAGCTACAGCAAAGTTAAGTTAGTGTCCAGCATCTGGGAATTTCTTTGCTACCATCATCACCCTGTTTCTCCAGTCGCTGGAACCGTTAGCATTCTTTTCGTAGTCCACGTCATAGTACGCCACAAGTCAGTCCTTGCCCTGTATCAAGTCTTTATTATCTTCTGTCATGTGAGGGCAGATACCAAAAATGTTTTCAAGGATAATTTTTTAAATCTTGCCACTGGTCATTTTCTGTACCTTATATGCTGAAATTTTGTCTTCAAACTTGTTCATCAGATGTGAAGGAGAAACAAAGTGATACCTTCTCCATCATCATCATCATACTTGTTCACCAGAGACTCAATATTGGTGTGTGCAGATCGGTAGTTATCCCTCACGTTGCTGGCTGCTTTTAGAAATTCAGAGTGAGCTTCACTGAATAAATCCTTGAAAAAACCCACCACAGAAGCATCTTTATCACCAATGAACTTCTCACATTCTTCCTCAGGCCTGAGAGGAACTGCAGCTGTTCGGCTTGCTTCTTCAGGGGGCTGCCAATCCCACCAGCAGGCCTGGGCCATCATAAGCACCTGAAGAATCACCATCTCTAAATACCTTCAGGGTTGGATATCCACTGACTCCATACCTGTTACAGGTGTTTGTGTTGGCAGCACATTCAACCTTTGCTAATGGGACTATTCCTTTTAATCGAGTAGCTGCGGCTTCATGCTCGGGGCAAGCCTCTTGCGGTGTCCACACCAGCAGGAGGCCCGCAGAGCCGGTGTCGGAGACGCGACTCTCGAAGCTGTCCGTGAGTTCCAGCACCAGCAAAGGGGCCGCGGGAGCAGCAGCGCCAGGCCCGGAAACAGTGCGCGTGGCGGGGCGCATGGCGGCGGGGGCGAGGCGAGGTGGGGGCAGCTGAGGGTCGGGACTCGGTGGGGCCTGCGGGAGCCGGACCTGCGATCACGCAGCCTTGGCCGGTGCTCACCGTCTTGAAATTAATTTTAATGATATATTTTATTTAACCCAACATATCCAAAATATTGTCATTTAACATGTGTCAATTGAATAATCTATTAAAGACATATTTTACATTCTCTTTCCTGGCCTGGCTCTTAAATCCCACGTGGACTGCATTTTCAGTCCATCTGAACTCGGAGGGGCCTCCCTCCACCACAGCCACGGGCTCGTGGCCACGTGTTCCGGGCTGCAGGCCCGCAGCGGGGGCTCCTGTCAGGCCTCCGGAGGCTGAGCTCGGCCGCAGAGGAAGTGTCTGATGTGGAGGGCGGTACCAGGCGGCCCACACCTTGGTCTCTTCCTTGTCCTTCCCCAGCACTGAGCGGCCCACAGAAGCTGGCGTCTCACCCAGGTGCCACATGTCCGGCTCCCCGTGCCAGGCAGGGCCACATGGCTCTTCCAAGTGGAAGTGGGGTGTCGGGAGAACACACCGGGCTCCGAGGCCCAGGGGATGGCCACGCAGGAGGAGGGCGGGCTAGTGCGCCCCGCTGCACTCCGGCCGGAAGCCTCCATCTTCAGCCACTGCGTTAGGGGTTGCTCCTTCCAGCCACGGGGTACCTGGTTCCTGGTTCACCTGTGTCTCAGGGAACTGGGCTGATGAACTAAGCCCAGCAGAACCACGCAGACGCTCAGACGTGTGATACGGGGGCATACGTTCTATGGGGTTGGACTTCGCACCTTGCAGTGCAGTCACGTGCCGCTGAGCAACGGGATGGTTGGGAAGGTGCTGTTCGATTCTGTCCTTGTGTGAAGGACCCTGCAGACACACACGACCTACACGGGCCGCCCAGTGCACAGCGGGCTACACACCCGCAGGAGGTTACATCAGGGAGCAGTGACGCCGCCAGGAGGTCACCCGGTCACTGCTCACAGCAAACCTGGTTGGAGAGCGCGCACTCTGCAGTATGGGAGCCGCAGGCACAGGCAGCAGAGGGTCATGGAAGGCGCTGCACGGGACTGCATCGCGGTCCTTTACACCCGGGGGGCACATGGCTGCTTCCTGTGCGCGCCCTGCCTGGACAGGACCGCACGCTGGGCTCGGAAGGCGCTGCCCATGGAGCAGCCAGGCCCCCACCTCCCGGCCACGCAGCCCCCCGCCCACTCTGGCCCCGCCCACCCCCCTCTGCGTCAGCCACTGCAATCACCTGGGAGGACGTCAGGTCAGAGGTCAGGCACCTCAGGCTGCGTGGGGCCAGGACGGTGAGGGCCGCCCAGGCGAGGTTGGTGCGAGTGGTCACGCTCCCGCCTCCGCTCGGTCCGCGGTCCCCATCCCAGCATGCACCGCACCGGTTCCCCTGTGCAGGTCCCTGGACACGGAGGTGCCGGGACGCGTGGCGCCCGGGTCCCTCAGGTGGGCTCTCCCGAGGACACCGGTGCACCTGCGCCCAGGAGCGCTCCTTCCTGCGCAGCCGCAGTAGGCCTGGGCGCGGTGCCGACTTCACGGGCCCCCAGGGCCGCTCCACCACACGTGTGATGGAGGCACCCGCGTCCTCCCGCACCGGTGGGTTCTGCCCGGAGACCCCGCGGTGGACACGGCTCCTGACACTGCGGGCCTTCTGAGCGGCGAGCCGCGTCACGGCGACTCGGTGGCCCTGACACGGACCTGACTGTCAGGGTTTTCCCGTCGCTGCATCACTCGCTCCGGCCTTGGTGGGCGCGGACGGAAACGTACTCGTCAGTTTTCTGTGAATGTGAGAGCGGGGTCCGAATGCTAATTGGTGAAGCAGCAGAAAAGCAGGCGGATCTGCGAGGGCTGCCGTGTCAGAACCACAGCGCTGGACTCGGGACGACACCTTGTGCGGAAGAAGCAGCCATTGCTGTCGTCTCAGGCCACAAATCCTATGTGTTTTGCTTTTACTTCAGAGTATTTTCTAGCTTTTCAACCCAAACCGCCATTTTCCAGTAATTCACCAAAATGACTACCACAGAGGGAGAACAGAGAGGCCCCGCCATGTCCTCTGGGCCTTTGAGGGAACAGGGAGTCGCTCCTTTGGCCACATAATGTGAATCCACAAGAAAGGCGCTGTGTGGACATCGAGGGAATGGGCGCTGCTCAAAGGAGTGCCCCACAGGGTTCCCTGGCAAAACCGGAGGAGCCCAGTGTCCCCCAGCCTGCGGCGGGCATCGTGGTGGACACACAAGGGAAGGGTGAGGTTCTTCAAGAGAATGAATGTAGGTATTGAGCATGTGAAGCACGAAGAGCGAGACAGCTTCCTGAGCGTGTGGAGGAACATGACCAGGAAGAGAAGGAAGCAGGAGAGGGGTCTTGGGTGCACTGGGCCCAGCTGCCCTGTCAACATGGGAAGGACCATGACCAGGAAGAGAAGGAAGCAGGAAAGGGGACCTGGGTGCACTGAGCCCAGCTGCTCCATGCAGAGAGGCTCCTGTGAGGACCAGTGGAAAGGAGCCGGGACTGCGGAACCCACTCCCTGTGAACTCGTGGTGTGGTAAGTGCAGGAGAAAAAGACCTCTGCACTGATAAAAAAGACAAAATCAAAATATTTTCTAATTTCCATTGCAATTATCTTTTTTGACTAGGTTATTCCTAATTTGCAAACATCTGAAATATTCTTAGTTCTTAAAAATTATTTCTAAAGCACACTGTGTCAGACAGAGAGCATGCTTTGTGCATTTTAAATGGCTTAAACTATGATGAAGAATTTTATGGTCGGTTTTTTGAAGTGCTCTGTTTGCACTGAAAGAATGTGTGTTCCAGCTGCAGGGGGCAGTGTTCTACGCTGTGAGCTCTAATGCCTTGGCTCTAATACCTGTCTGGGACCAGAACCGCAGCTCTTCCTATTGAGTTCTCTTGGTAAGTACATATAGTCACACTTTATTCCTATATTTTCGCACATATTTCTTTTATAGCTGCATTTATTTTTTATGGGCACATTCAGTCCAACCTGTAATTACCATCGACTGAGTCCGTCCTGTCCTGTCCTCTATTTGTCCCACCGTTGCTTGGTCTTTATCTCTGCTCTTCTTCCCAGTGAACATTTGCTCTCTCAGTTTTGTCTCTTTACTGCTTTGAAGGTTAGAACTGTGTTTGTGTTCTTTCAGCTGTTACCCTAGAGATGCATTCAGGATTTTTGTCCTCATACAATGATCTTCTCCTGAGTTAGGTCACTGTCATTCTTGCATTGAGTCAGTGTATGTTGGGTTTGCCCACACTCTGCCATGTCCCTTCACTGTGCTCTGCATCTGGGAGTCTGATGCCATTTTCTTCCTCACGAAAGGCACCCAGTTCCCTTTGATGAAGGCATTTTGGTGGCACTCTCCCAGCTTTTGTCTGAAACTGCCTTTCTGGTGCCTCCGCCTGACTGGATTTCCATTGTACGTGTGCAGTGCTAGACTGCTGTCCCGCCTCTGTCATGACCTGTGATGTCCTGCTAGGTGTTCTGGCTTCTGCTGTTGCGGTTGCTCCTGGGAGCATCGCCTGCCCTTTGCTGTCCTGCTTTGAGAATTCTGCCTTCAGTGTTGTGCAGCTTCTGGACTATCTGCCGCCGTTGCCTTTGTCATCGTTGTCCCCTCCCCCTCCCCTCCCCTTCCCCTCCTCTCCCCCTGCCCCCTCTCCCCTTCCTCTCCCCCTCCCCTTCCCCTCCCACTCCTCCTCCCTCCTCCTTTTCCTCTAAACTGTACTGGAGTTCCTTGGGCTACTTAATCTGTGTTTGTATTGCCTTCTGATCTGGCAAATTCTTAACCCTTCTGCTTCCAGCTACAGCTACTGTCCCCATGTCCTATTTTTCTTCTGAATTCTGGTTATGAATGGAACCCTCTCATGTCCTTGCTTGGGTACATCCCTTCCCTGTAGCCATTCAAACTGAAAATGATGACGCTGGAGAAGAGGGACACACGGTAGATGCTGCAAATAAAAACCATGTGACAACATGACCTAGTGAGGCTGCCACAGAAGGAAGTTCCACATTTAGTGCCCTTAGTGGCATTTTCCTCCAGACTTTGAACAGGGTGGTTTCACTGAGTATGGTGTCCCCTGCGTTCTCTCAGCCAGACCCTGAGGGACCAGGTAGAGACCTCCTGCTCTCCCCCGGCGCCCTGCCCCTCCATGCAGACACCCACTGGCACCACCTGCCCGGGATGTGAGGGCTCTGTCACCTCCCACAGTGCAGGGGAACCTGCCGCAGTGCCGGCAGTCCAGCCCCCAGGTTCACGCGGTTCAGCTTCTCACAGCTTCTGTCACAACTAGTCACTTCCCCTCTCTGGACACAAGCTGTGTCCTCCACTCTCCTCTGGTCTCAGCAGCCACTCCCAGGGCCAGGACTGGACCTTGCCAGGCCCGCCTTGCCTCATCCCTCTAGTCTGTCCTTCCCTGGCCTGGCCATGCTGGCCTCTGTCCCTCACACATCTGATGCCCCCTCCACCTGGAAAACTCCTCACCTCCATGCCTGTTCCTCACTCAGGACCGAAGTCTGCGAAGTGCAGGCCCAGCAGGTGTCCTCGCTGCAGGCTATCTACTAGTTAGATTTAATTTACATGTTCATGTCCACTCAGCTTTTATAACAAACAGTATCACTTTCACACTTGCTAACAAAGCATTAAAAACTTTCATTTAGCCCTAGCTGGTTTGGCTCAGTGGATGGAGTGTCAGCCTGTGGACTGAAGGGTCCTGGGTTCAATTCCGGTTGAGGGCACATGCCCGGGGTTGCGGGCTTGATCTGCAGTAGGGGGTGTGCAGGAGGCAGCCAATCAGTGATTCCCTCTCATCATTGATATTTCTATCTCTCTCTCCCTCTCCCTCTCCCTTCCTCTCTGAAATCAATAAAAAAATTGTCATTTAATCCTCAGTTATATGCTTTTCATCGAGAAAAATAATAATTTCCTTTATATGTAATGGTGGCTAAAGACTATTAGCCTAGCCGGCAAGGCTCAGTGGTTGAATGTTGACCTATGAACTAGGAGGTCACGGTTTGATTCCTGGTCAGGGCATGGTTGTGGGCTCAATCCCCAGTGTGGGGCCTGTAGGAGGCAGCAGATCAATGATTCTCTTTCATCATTGATGTTTCTCTCTCCCTCTCCCTTTCTCTCTGAAATAAAAAAAAAATACATTAAAAAAATAAAATAATTTTAGCTTTATTATGTAGTGCTTGCACAGTGAGTGATTGGAAGGCCTGAAACAGTTCCTAAAGTTGTTGAGTCAGCAGTTTGGGAATCGCAGAGCTACTCTGGGTGGGCTCTGTGCTAGCCTGGGACCATGTGACCAGCACCTTTTTCTTTAGCGACAGGGCTCCCACATAGCAGGAAGGCGGGGTGGGAGCACCAAGAATCAGGAGGCGGGAGGGGCAAGCAGGTGTGTGCCCAGGGAAGAGTGGCTGTGCGGCAGGATGTGCACCTGATGCCCATATTACCACTGGCATCTCCCTCCCCACATTTCACTTGATCCAACTTCTCCTTTGCATACCTTCTAGAGCAGCGGTTGTCAACCTTCCTTGCCACGACCCTTTAATACAGTTCCTCATGTTGTGGTGACCCCCAACCATAAAATTATTTTCGTTGCTACTTCATAACTGTAATTTTGCTACTGTAAACAATATGTAATTATATATGTGTTTTCCGATGGTCTTAGGCGACCCCTGTGAAAGGGTCGTTCGACCCCCAAAGGGGTTGTGACCCACAGGTTGAGAACCGCTGCTGTAGAGGCTGAGGGTCTATGAGCCTCGCACCAACACCCCTCCCTGCCTCACTGCTTTCCTACGTGAATCTTCAGGACTGGCCAGCAACCTTCCCTCACTCGTTTCCATGACTCCATGCCTGTGCGTCCCTGCTCTCAACTCTCTGAGTATCTCTGGCCCCTTCCTTTGCCACCCATCAGGGCTGGATGCTGTTATCTCGTTCCTGTGTGTACTCACTGCTCCAGTGAGTTCCATAGATTCGGGGAATCACCTCATTCATCTTGGTGAGGCCTTTAGCATTCAGTAAAAGTTTGACTTTAAATTTGCAGTAGTTAGAAACGAGGACACACATGCCCCGTGCACATATTCTGATGGGATGACTGACAGTTTTCTTTCCGGGGTTAAAAAACAACTATGTTTGTGTGCAATGATTTTAAAGTTACTGTCAGTTTCAAGATTCCATAAAAGATCAGTGTTTAGCTAATAACCATAACATTGACATTAGCTTGTTAATAAATGTACTGAAATCCTTTAGTGTATATTTAAGGCAAATTTCTGAATGTGAACTGGTGTGACTGTCTTTATTCTTATAGTTTCAAGTATTTGAAAGTTCATAAGGGAAATATTTTAAAATGTTAAATCAACATATATTTATTGACTATCTACTGTAACCCATTCAAAGCCATGTCCTAAGTGTAGCTTTTATGAAATATTTCTTAAATGTCAAATTCTCACATGCTCAGTGTCCACCTTCCTTTACTAACTCCCTCTAGGTTACATGGGTCAGATGCCTTAGTAAGTGAAGAGCAAGACTAGCAAAGAAAAAAAAAAGACACGAGTGCTAGTTTTTAAACGAATGGTTACTATTAATTATTCAGAAATAGAAAAATGCATAAAATTTTCAATTTTAATAAGAATGACTGTCTTCATATATTTTTCCTTCTAAGTCTCATATTTCAGATATTTGATAAGTAATTAAGAGTTCAGGTTATTGATATGTAAAGCAATTTCTGGTTATTTACAAGTAATGTACCAACGAACCATTAAAAAAAAAGTATGCTCACAACAGTACTCAGGTGAACTCTGACTGCCCAGGAGGCCTCTCGGAGTGATCCATCTTGATGTCAGCAAATTGCTTACTAATGTGTTGACTTAGGGCCACCCTCAAAAGCAAAATGAAAAGCCTGGAATTTACAGCATATCAATGAATCAGTTGATAAGCTTTTACTGGTTTAATATCCTCACAGTCTTGCTGCTTGGAGCCACTTCAAGTTAGCAACAGAATGTTTGCCATCTCTATGTGATAAAGGAACTCAAAGGACTAAACAAACTTTCAGACCATTACGCTGTTTGGTGAGATGTAAATGAAAAAAGTAGGATAAATCTCACGCAGGAGGGTGCGGGAGCAAGCAGCCCCTAAAGTCAACCAGTGTCTGACAAATCACTAACTTTTTACACAATGGTCAGGACTTTTAGCTGGGGTGGAGATGATATAGTGCATTTGAAAAGTTTTAATTGCAGTCATAAAAGGCCATGCCTCAATTATATGACATATGCTAGCAGAACTTCCAGATAAGGATCAAAGGCTTTCAACGAGCAGCCGCTGCATTCTGGGCAGCACTTGGCCTCCCTGTGGGCCGGAGGCAGTCATGGGCTCGGGACCTCTGCAGGTGGCTTTGATCTGAGCTCAGGATGCACCAGGACAGCCATGTTGTCCTCACAGCTCTGCGTCCTCCCCGACAAAGCACTGCTGACTCAAGGTCAGTTCTGGATACTTGCTCACGGCACAGAGCTCAGCATCTGATCTGCTGGTTCTTACTCAGGACACTGTCTGTCTGAAAGAACCTACAGGCAGCATGGCATCGCTTTACTCGGGTGTAGTCTTGTTAGGAATGTGCCAGGGTCATCTGAAAGCAAGGCAACTCTGTGCAGAGGAATTCTCAGTGTGTGGAGGCATTAGTATTTGTAGAAAGACGGCCTCTGTATTTTACCCAGTAACACCCAATAGATGCATGAAAACTAAGTAGGAAGAGACTTCCTGAATCCCCCTGTAGTACAGGAATGAAAATGCATGGCCACAGCTCTCCCAAGGAAGACAGACTGACTCATAAAAATAGAATGGCCAAGCTCAGCTGGAGTGTTAAACACATACCTGTCTTCTCCCACTCCTGGAACTTTAAAGGAAATAAGCACTTCCTAATTTACTGTGCCTAAGGACACCCCATTGTTGCCTCTCTTTTCTATTGATTAGACTTTTTTCCCTGACGGTAACTTATTGGTCTCAACCAGTGGTTCCCAAGTGCAGCAAAGAAGTTTTCACCCACTTCCAGGATGAAAGAAAAAAATAACTTCAGTGGAGTGTTTTTATACAGCTAAATGTCTTCAGTGTAAAGAAATCTCCTTCAGTGTGTGGCCAAATATTCCTACTCTTCTGGTGTTAAAATAGTCTTTCTTATATGAGATGATTCTGATGGTGTGTCATGTGTTAATCCCAGCAGCCTGGAGACAGCGGGTACAGCACCGCATGGGCTGCTGGTAGGGGAAAGAGGACTGCGTCCCGTCTGGTTCATTGCTGGTGAGGCCGTGGAGCCGATATTTACCACTGTTGACTATGGGATGTAGCACATGATTTATTTTTCCTAGTAATGTGCAGTTTCAATTTGCATGAATTTAACATTCACCAGTGGTCAGAATGGAGCTAGAGCTTAGGAATGTGGCTGCTGGGTGCACATGTCACCCCAGATTAAAGACTGGCTGCTCCACAGGTGACTGAGAATCACCATATCCGATACTGTGGTTACTGCACAGTGTGCTTTGCAAACTCTCCAGTTTCTAAAATTGGACATTAGATCTCTAGTGGCTCTGTGCACATGTAGGTTGTGGGAGGGTGACGGGTGAGGCCTGTGTCAGAGCTGAGCTGAAAGGCAGGCCTCTGCAGGAATGTCACCGCCTGGGTCACAGAGCAAGTCTCCCACCCCAGGAGCCTCGACAAAGCCATTGTTAGTTTTAGCTGTGGAATTTCTTTATTTTTAAATGGGTGTATTCCCAGGAAACCTGCAGACACTGGTTCTTCTGAAGTTGGAGTTTAGTACACGTGTCAGTTCTGGAAAATGGGGAATATTGAGAAACCCAGACCAAGAGTTATAGTTATATTTTAAATATCTCAGTCTGTGACTTTTAGATTTTAATTGACATATAACATTGGGTACGTTTGAGGCATACAATGTGATGGTTTGATATACTTATATGTTGTGAAATTATTACCACAGTAGAGTTAGCTAATACTGCCAACACCTCACATAATTTTCTGTGGTGAGAGCACTTAAGATTTACTGTCTGAGTAACTTCCAAGCATATAATACAGCTTTGTTAACAGTAGTCACCATGCTGTACATCAGATCTGCAGAACTTGTTCATCTTATAATTGGGAGTGTGTATACTCTGACCAATATCTCCCAATTCTTTGGCAGCTACCATTCTACTCTCTGGTTCTGAGTTTGACTGTTTTAGATTTCACATATAAGTGGCACTGTATAATATTTGTCTGATTTACTTCACTTAGCATAATATCCTCAAGGTCCATTCCTCGTGTTTTTGCAAATGGTAGGATTTCTTTCTTTCTCATGGCTGAGTAATACTCTATCATCTGTCTGTCTGCCTGCCTGCCTACCTGCCTACCTGCCTACCTACCTACCTACCTCATCTTCTTTATCATTCATCTGTGGATGGACCCTTAAGTTGTTTCCATGTGCTAGCTATTGTGAATAATGCTTCACTGAAGGGGTGCAGATATCTCATTGTTGTCCTGATTTCATATCCTTTGGATAAGTACTCAGAAGTGGGATTGCTAGGTCACATGGTAGTTGTATTTTTAATTTTTAAGGAACATCCATACTGTTTCCATAGAGATTGCACCAATTACATTCCCACCACCAGGTCACCGGGTTCCCTTTTCCCCGTGTCTTTGCCAGCACTTGTTATCTCCTGTCTTTTGATGACAGCCATCCTAACGGGTGGGAGGTGGTTTCTCATTGTGGTTTTGGTTTGCGTTTCCCCGATGACTAGTGATGTTGAGCACCTTTTCATGTACCTGTTGGCCATCTGGATGTCCTCTTTGGAAAAATGTCTGTTCAGATCCTCTGCCCATTTTTTACCGGTAATCAGATGTGGATTTTTAAAAACTATTAAGTTATATGAGTTTCTTATGTATTTTAGATGTTAATCTCTTATCAGATACATGATTTGCAAATATTTTCTGCCCTTCTGAAGGTTGCCTTTTCATCGTGGTTGTTTCCTTGCTGTGCAGAAGCTTTTTAGTTTGCTATAGTCCCATTTATTTATTTTTGCTTTTGCTTTTCATGTTACGTTCAAAAAATCGTTGCCAAGACCAATGTTAAGGAGACTTTTCTCAATATTTTCTTCTAGGAACTTTATGGTTTCAGGTCTTAAGTCTTTAATCCATTTTGAGTTGATTTTTGTTATATCCTCTTGATGAGTTGACCCCTTTATCATTATATAATGATCTTTGTCTCTTGTTACAGCTTTTGAGTTAAAGTCTATTTTGTCTGCTAGAATATGCAAGACTGCTGCCTTTTGTACGGAATATTTTTTTCAACAGTTTCACTTTGAGCCTATGTGTGTCCTTGAAGCTGAAGTGAGCCTTTGGTTGGATCATGTATTTTTACCCATTGAGTCATTCTATGCCCTTTGATTGGAGAAATTAACCTATCTACATTAAGAGTAACCATTGATAGGTAAGGACTTACTAATGCCATCTTATTGTTTTATAACTGTTTTGTAGTTCCATTTTATTCTAGAATATTCCACAGTGTTTTTTTTTATTTGTCTTTATGGCACTGATGTTTTATAGTCACAGCCAGCTGTTTTGCAGAACAGTCCTCATTTTGGATTTACCTGATTGCATGTTTTCTCATGACTGGGTTGGGTTAGCATTTTTGGCATGAAAGTGCACAGGTGATGTTTTGTCCCCACGCACCTGCCACATTAGGGGCACTGGTGTCAGTTCACCCAGTTATTGGTAATCATGTTCATTGAGTTTAGGAGATGTCCACCAGACCTTTCCAGTTTAAAGACTTCTCATTCTGTTTGTAAATTATAAGTGATCTGTGGTTGATACTTTTGAGACTGTGGGAGTATCCTATTCCTCAACAGTCCTTCACCCTGTAATTTACAGTAATTTAATTTATTGACATAAGTTCTCAAACTATCATTTGTGTAATAATCATATAGTTTGGATGCATCTGTAGCATCCTGGGTAATGTGACAGTGAATAACATAGTTCAATAATCTTGGAGATTCCATTAAAACATACTGGCATTTTAAAATTGTAGGTTAAAATTATAGATTTTTATTTCCTAGCCCACGCCTATAGCTCACAAAGTGAATTCCATCAAGTTGGAAAACGTAGGAAAAATCATGAAATTGCGAGAATCACTCAGAAATGACTAAGAAGCCTCTGGGCTCTGCTGGCACAGGTGTTTAAGGACATGAGGCAGCTAGGAAGGAGGCAGGAGTGCACACCTGCCGCTAACACAGTGTCTGGCATTTGATCACTTCATCCATTTAAGGTGAGGGTTTGGTTTGCAGGTTCACACGTTAAAGGCCACGGGGGATGAGGGAGCTGGGGGAGGTGTGAAGGGATTGCAGGGAAGACGGGAAGCGAGCACACGTGGCGGGGATTCTATAACTCATTAACCGTTTGAGTCCCAAGCATGCGATCGCGCTGCTTGGTATTTCTCGACATAAAATAAAACAAGCGCTATTACGCTGTTTGTGTCTTTTCGTACTCATTTAGAGAAAGTGTGGTTGCGCTGTTTGGGATTCTTCGACAGTGTTTTTTCAATACCCCCTGGGACTCAAACGAATCGTATGTTTTCTTGACATAAAATCTCAGCAACGCGATCACTTGGGACTCAAACGGTTAAACATAGGAAGCACAAAATTTACAGGATGCAGAGGCCTAGTAAAATGCTCTGTGTGCAACAAACTGACCTCACTAAATAATACTTTTGGTGAAGAAAGATCTCAGTTGTGTGTGTATGTGCGTGTGCAGATGTACAGTCAGTTGAGTCTCATGACACTGCTTTATGTGAAAGCAAAGTGTAGCCTATATTTTTAAAAGCTCAAGTGTATGCAGATGAAACAATATTTATACTCATAAGATAAAATGACTATCAAATCTGTAAAATTCTGTAACAGAAAACAAGTAAATTCTGATTGGAGAGCCAACACTATCATACTCTGGAATTACGAAGTAACTCAGAGAAAACGGGAAGGAGCAAAGCCTGGAGAGGAGTCGGAAGCATGAAAACAGGTGTGACCTAAGAATGAATGACAACATGAGATGACCAGTCCCTGATGAAGGAGGAAAGACATTGCTGAGAAGATGATAACTGGCCAGAAACCAGGTTTCCTGCAGGGAGTGAGCATGAACACTGTAGGTTGGGCTGAAACGTCATTGTGGTCAAGGACAAGGACTTTTTAAAAGTAGATAAACTCTGAGGAACTGCGATCCAGAGAGGAGGTGGCGCACTGTTTATCCAGAGGCTCACCAGGACCGTGCCCTCCTGCCAAGCAGGGATGCCTGAGGGAGCTAGACGGCCTTTCCCTGGACCCTGTCCCCTTTCCCTAAGTAAGGGGCATGGCTGACTTGGACATATAACTTCCTCACAGACATGTCGAAAAATGCCTCTGGGTTCCCTCTGCGGCTCCCCCCAAAGGGCCAACCCCACCTGTGGAGGGGACACCTCAGTGTCGGGACAGGGACGGCACTGCGGCCTCTCAGCCAGCGCTCTGATGCTCTTGCTAGGGAAATTCCTCTCTCCACCCCTGGCAGCAGCTTTGTTATCAAGATAAGCAGTATTTTAGGTCATTTGCTCACATAGTACATTTTGTGTTATTCTGCTGCTGAGAGCAAATCAAGTATATTTCTTGATTAAATCTGAGGCATAATGATGTCACAGCAAGCTAAGAGTCTGACTTTCTTGTGCATATTCTGGTACCTCATTGCTGGGACAGCGACCTGAGTGACAGGAAGGGCACTGGGAGGACTCTGTTGTCCACTGCGGTAGAGTGAAGGTCACGGCCACTGCCTACAGGATGCCTGTGCAGCCCTGGGACTAAGTAAAGGGACGGTGTGAGCCAGAGACCAGCTCTTTGGGCTGACTGGGCATCTGAGGAACCAGGGCTGCATGTGAACATCACCTTTTCTCCCCAAGCTCAGGACGGGGCCACTTGGTTCCGCTCTCAGCGCAGGACAGTGAGGGACAGAGGGTCCCTCTATGGATGGAGCAATTATGTCACTCATTACCCCATATGGAGGGCAGGGAGGTGCAGACGGATCTAAACCCCATACACAGTGATCCTGGACATGACCGCGAGGGTCTGGCTCTGCCTGAGGGTCTGGGCCAGTGTCCTGTCCGAGCGGCCAGCTCCCCTGAGGTGCTATGATAGAGACGTGCCTGAGCACATAGGAACATAGAGTAAATACACACTTCTAAGTGCCTACTGTGTGCTAGGCCTTTGTAAACACTATAGAATAGCTCTGTAATGTAGAAATCACTCCTTCATGTGACAGATGAGGAAATTGAAGCCACAAAGCTGGTGGAACACCATTAAGCCAAAAAAAGGTAAAAATAAAAAATGGCTAAAAGAAAAGGTAGAAACGGAAGTTTCTGGAGAATTAAGGGTCTGTACTTACCTTTTCTTCAAAGAATTTTCTCCTCAACTTGGTATCTGTGGGTGGCATCGTCCTCCTCAGATCCTGGTACCACTTCCTAACCACGTGTCCCCTCCAGCAAGCTTGGATCCTAGAACACGGGTTGGAGAGGGGTGATCAGGTGGCTGTCCTGTGCGGGGTGGGAGGAAGGAAACACCCCCCCAAAAGGAAACACCCCCCCCCACTGTGACACCAGCCATTGGCGTGACCTCTGAGCACCTCCTGCCACTGTGGGTGCCCTGGACGGAGCCTTCTCACCGGATTGCACACTTGGCTTTGAAGAGCCGGGCCGCGTCATAGATCACTCGGGTTTGATACTGGCTTTTCCTGCAGAGGGGACAGGTCTTCTTACTTGTGAACTTCTCGAAGGCCTGAAGGCACGCCTGCGGGGAAACATTTCCCTTAAACGACAAGTAATTACTCAGGCACCACGTTTTCACTCCTCATGTAATTACAGTGTTCTGTTCTCGTAATTATGAGACTCCGTCCAATTTAGATCATGAAGAAGTTTCAACAGATGTGAACACCTTCCTCACGTAACTTGTTCTAAATGATCTTTTACAAGATTACACACGCACATACATCAAAACCTTCTGAAAACAAGTCCTGTGCAGGAGAGGAGACTGTGGGCGGTGACCGCAGTGAGCCCAGGACCTGCTGCCCACGCTCGGACTGCCATGCAAACGTCCGGGGTTCTGTCCATAAAATTCACCACTTTCTAAACAGGATGAAGTGCATTGTAGCCCAAAGTCACATTTCTAGCTGTGAAAGATGATTACAGATAAAAAAAAAAAACGGGCCTGTGAGGAGACTTAGCAGGATGGCCCCGTCTCCCGAAGCCACAGGCAACGCATCGCACACGTGAGCACAAGCGTAGCTACTCACCCTGTGAAACACGTGGGAACATGAAAGCAGCACCTGCCACGGGAGACAAAAAATGTTTGAAGTTTCAATTAGTGTAACAGAGAAGCAGCATAAATGCATTAATTAAAAAATTCTGAGTGCTTGAAAGGTAAGCTTGTTTCTTTGAAAAATTAAAAAAGCAAATTAATAACCTCCATATTCATAATATTTAGTGTTTTTAGTATGGCACAGGTATATAATCTCAACAAGAAAAGCTAAGTTAAACATCAAACGCACACATGAAATTTGCTATTAAGCCATTAAAAAGAGTGTATATTTAAAAATGAAACAGTTATGAAGTGGATGCATTTCCTGGGCAGATCCTGGGCGGGGGGAGCGGGGGAGAGAAGCAGAGAAAAATACCTTTTTCAGGCTTTGTACAACTACATTGCACTCTTTAATTTTTAAAAATCACAGCTTTATTGAGATATAATTCTGACACTCTAAATCAGTGGTTCTCAACCTTCCTAATGCTGCGTCCCTTTAATACAGTTCCTCATGTTGTGGTGACCCCCAATTTCATTGTTACAAATTGAACATAATTAAAGCATAGTGATTAATCACAAAAACAATATGTAATTATATATGTGTTTTCCGATGGTCTTAGGCAACCCCTGTGAAAAGGTCATTCGACCCCCAAAGGGGTCGCGACCCACAGGTTGAGAACCGCTGCTCTAAATAGTAATAAGTGCTGGATACATATGAATCAGTTTTTTTTTTAAAAATGTAGGGAAAGTGTGGTCAGGAGAAAATGTTCCCTTTCTGTGACCCAGATTCCCACAAATGGTGACATTCTGGGTTGTGACAAAAGACAGAAGCTTAGACCCAATAAAGAAAAAGGTAGCTGGTCCTCCGGAAGGGGAGCTGGGCGGGGCAGGGCTGGGAGAGGAAGGAGGGATGGGGAAATGCAGGCTGGTTGTGGCAGAACAGTCCTGGGTGGAAGGTGCAGCAGGGAGTGCCATCGATAGTATCCTGATAACTAGGTCTGTGTCGGGTGGTGTGAGATTTACCGAGATGACCTCTTAGTGACTTATGTGATGTCTAATCTTTGGGGTGTACACCTGAAACTAATATAATACTGTATGTCAACTGTAATTAAAAGTAAAAAATGATTTTAAAAGCTGAAGAAAATTAAAGAAAGAAAGAGGTTGCCAGGCCAGCAAGACAACCATGGCTTCATTAACTCTCTTCTACACTAAAATGCTGCCCTATCCCAGATGGTAATCTTGTAGTTTAAGGGCTAAAATCTTTTGAAATACCCAAGTTTCACAGACATAAGGTTAGGTCCTAATGGAGAACTGGAATATAACCCGTGGTGAATTCAAATTAGTAAAGACCAAAAATTTTATTGTGAACTAACTCATTAACAGTAAACCTTTGAAAACAAATGAAGTTTGAGATGTTATGTGCCAGGGAGCAAGTGAAGCAGGC
Source organism: Myotis yumanensis (assembly GCF_028538775.1). NCBI lineage: Eukaryota > Metazoa > Chordata > Mammalia > Chiroptera > Vespertilionidae > Myotis > Myotis yumanensis. Next base: position 1,360,362 of record NW_027223760.1, read on the forward strand.
TCTTGACTCTGCTGCGTATCCCAGCAAACGCCGAGGGCCTACCCGTGGGAGGCACAGCCTTGCATGGAGATGACTGGGATGGAAACTCTAGGGCAGGTTACAGTTAACCAGGCACACGGAATCGGCATAAAGAAACCCTGTGACAGAGGTTGAGTATATATACTCTATAGTGTGACAAAGTCTCATGAATAAAGTTAGAAAGATATTACTTAGAGCATCTTCCACAAATTATTTCAAGACACTCAAGCCTAATTTTTCTTTTATATTTCAACTAGAGGCCCGGTGCACGAAATTCATGCACTCAGGAAGGGGCCATCCCCCAGCCCGGGCTGGGCCCTCTTGCAGTCCAGGAGTCCTTGGGGGATGTCTGATTGACAGCTTATGTGTGTGTTTGTACCTAATGCCCACGGGAAGTGGGCCTAAGCCATCAGTCGGACATTCTCAGCACTGCCGTGGAGGTGGGAGAGGCTCCTGCCACCATCGCTGCACTCACCAGTGCAGTTCTGGCTGAATAGCACTCCCCCTGTGGGAGCGCACTGACCACCAGGGGGCAGCTACTGCGTTGAGCGTCTGCCCCCTGGTGGTCAGTGCATGTCATAGCAACTGGTTGTTCTGCTGTTTGGTTGATTTACATATTAGCTTTTTATTATATAGGATTTACATAACAGCTTAAAAATGCCTTCTAGCTTTCATGCTTTCCACTTGGGGACAGATGCTCCTGTTGGCATCCCGACTGCTCAGCTCTTGTGGCTGGTGGCACAGGGCTTTCTGTCCACAGTCTTTGTGCTTGAGAATTACTGTCCAGTCAGTGAACAGCACTGCTAACTACAGTGTTTAGCTCTTCCTCACACATGTAACTTTAGTAAATGGACAAGAAAATGTAAGTTATCTGAGGGTCACAGGAAGAAAAAAACCTGTGTGTGTGTGTGTGTGTGTGTGTGTGTATGTGTGTGTTTGTACCTAATGCCTCCTATTAAAGTGCACAGGGAAGAACAGGGGAGTCTTAAGCCCCAGCTCAGCACCTCCCAGCGAGGGGCCCAGGCTACCCACCTGGGGCTGGAGCTGGAACTCCTCCCTGCAGATCGGGCAGGGCTGCGAGGAGTCCCCCTGCGAGATGGACCTCTGCTTCACCTGCTCCCACTCATCTGAGGAGAGAGGCAACAGGGGAGGCTCAAACAGGCCCAGCTTCTGCGCTAAAGTGAAAACAATGCGGTGTGAGTTAACAGCTTACGATGTGGGGCTCACTCACACCTTAATGACACTGAGCCTCATCTGGAACACAGCCAGCGCTGTTCGCAGTTTAGAGGGAAACAGGAAGGTGCTCGGGGTATCGCTGTGGCAGCGGGTCCCCTCCACGTGGTGCCCCTCCATGTGTCACACGTGCGCGGGGACACAGTGCCCCAGACACACCTATTTTCTACTCCCAGCATAATTTTTAAATATTTTCTATTTCTCACTTTCAGTTTAAAATAATTTCAGACTTGCAAAAGGTAAAACAGTTAAAGAGTCCTCGTGTCTCTCACCAGCTTCCCTATAGTTAACGTTTTCATAGCCCGCATGCAAGTGTCAAACCAGGAAAAGGGTGTTGACCTAACTCTGCCCGCCTGTTCCTGTCTCACTTGGCCCTCTTTCTGACCCGACTCCACTCAGTGGCCATGTCTCTTTAACAACAGAATGGTGTTAGACATGTGTCTCCTGCCTCCATCTTTAGCTGCTTTTCTTAAGACTTGGAAGGAGTGCTGTCCAGGGACCATGTCGAGTGTCCTTCAATTTGGGTTTGTCTGATATTTCCTCAGGTTAAATTCGGACGTGCACTTCGGTGAGGCTACCACAGCAGGGATGCTGCACCCTCCCGGCGCCACCAGCGGCACCAGTGGGGGTGTCTATCGGGGTCAAGTGCAGTTTGCCCCATGTTACCCCTGTAAAGCTATGGTTGTGCCCTTGCAATGAGCGTGTGCGTGTGGGACCATGTCACAGCGTGACTTTCCCACCCATGGTGTTATCACTGTACTGCTTGCCAAATGGTGCCGTTCCAGTTCTAGCCCCGCTCCTGGGCTCTGGGTGTCATTCTACGGCAGAAAGAGTGTTCACTTCCCATTGGCCACATCATTCCTTATTTCTGTCGGCGTGGATGAGCGATGTGTCATTTCACGGTTTTGCTTATTCTACTGTCATTACTATCGCTATTTACTTTATTTAGTTGTCCCCATCATTGCTTTCAAACTTTAGCACATACACATTTTTCTATAAGGTCACACATTTATAGACCTCAGCAGAGAAAATTTTACTTTTAACCTCAACCAAATTCTTTAGCTTGAATAAGCCAAACATGAATGGCGAGGCCAGCTTACCTAAAGTTAATGGAGGCGGCTTTGGATCAAGAACATATTCTTTTTCTGGATCTTCCTCTTCGGGGCCTTGTATAGTCTTTTGAAGTCCTGTATCTTTAACAGCTTTTGTATTTCTTTTTAGAGACTTTGATGTGTTCTCTCTCTTCGGTACCTTTGTCTTGGAATGATCGGCCACTGAAAGATTCCGCAGTTGAAGATCATGTAAAATGTGATCTTGTAAAGCAACTGCAGTGACTGCTAAGTTATCTCGTTTAGATGAATGACCCTGAAAAGTAGGAACAAGGCCATATAGACAGAACATTCTGTAACATATCATTTAGAAGAAAACTGAGGCTTTCCTACTCCACCTGGAAAGCCGCCTAGACCCAGTGTCCCAGGAAAGGCTGCTCCACCCCTTGTCAGCTGGATGGGAGCAGAGCCGTCTCCTCATTATGGTGATGACATAGTCACAGCTGTTCATTTGGTCTCTGCGGATTAATTACAATGCAGATAAATTCATTATGACCTAGAAAGCGGCAGTCACCAACCGGTGGTCTGCGGACCTCTGGTTGTCCGTGAGGTCCAAAAGGTTGGCGCCCGCTGCTATAAAGGGTGTGCGTGCCTAACACATTCTGTTTCACTCTAATTAAGTTAGACTGCAGGTCAATCTTTCTCTGCTATACCAGAGCATCTTGCATTTAGTAGATGCTTTTTTGGTGAAAACTCAATGGAATAAAATTGCCGTGCAGCTAAGAGGTGCTGTGAACACAGTGGGCATTTCCTCAGTGAAGTGAGGCTTGCCAGCTGTTTTTATACTCTCACATAGCTGAAGTAAAACATATCCATGACCACAACCAGGTGTATGTTTCAGAAAAGAATTGTATACCTTATTTTTTAACATGCTAAGTCAGAAAGCGTTGCCACTTGCTTGGCTCTATCAAATTCTGTCAGCATGGTATTGCATTCCTTTCATTCTTCTACTTAGAAACATAGTCCACAGCAAGTCAGGGTGAGACTGCAACAGGAGAGCAAGACAACAGAACGGTGTTACACATGAGTGCAAAAACCTCTGGCCAAAGACCGGGCTGTGATTGAAGACTCCTCCAGAGAGAGCACTTGCTGGGGCCTGGAGGACGCCGGGGAGTGAACACACTACAGCACGTACATGAAGAGACTCAGCATGTGTTTCTCGCCCCGGGGAGAAAGGGGACAGTGAATGCAGGGGGCAGAGAGGAACGCTGGCTCACCTCAATGTGGCCACAACACACACACACACACACACACACACACTCCGTGCGGGGGCACACTGGGGGTCCAGCCTTGCTCCACCTGTTTGCCGGGCAGTTTACTTTGCATATGAGTCAGCTTCCTCACCTTTAAACAGGTACAATAATACACACACACTTTGCAGGGTTAGTGTTGTGAGTACAGGAGGCAGTTTTTGCAAAGTGTCTTCTGTGGGCCTTTCACATGGAAGATACTCTAAATGGTCATCATTGCCCCACGTCCCCCCAGGCTGCTGCAAGACTCTGGGCTTGGCTCTCAGAAACTTAACCCTTGCCCCATATTAAGAGCTGAAGTTAATAGGAATATTCTTTCTTTGTAAACTCCAGTATTACCAAGAGGTAGGTTGGTAACGAAAAATACCATTGTGGTGCCAAAGTAATTAGTTACCAATTTGTTTAAGTGACCTTAAGCTGATTAATAAACATGCCAATTAAAAACACGCACATAAGAGATATGCCATTTTAAGTACAATTGGTCATACTGTCTTATTTTTTGTAACTTGTGAATTCCTTGTTTGCACGTTTTTGGTGAGATCACAGTTGGTACGGCCAGAGGCATACAGACAAATGTAAAATTAAATTGTTAAATTCTCTGCAAAAACATGGCCAGGCCTTTGGATTCGGTTCCCTCTTATTCCCTCTTAAGTATCGGGTAGCGATAGGTTTCAAAAATCACCGATTTCAGACTGTTGATATTTTTAGGCGTCACCAAGGCAGGTCACCCAGGGCTGCCCTGGACAGAGGGGCTCCCTGCCAGGCGGGCGTGGTCCAGGAGCCAGCCCCGCCTCCTCACCTGCTGCCGACAGCGACCTCGGGCTCACCTCTAGCTCTGGGTGGTACCCGCCCAGGTAACCGACCCCAGTCCTCCGCGCCCCCACCACGGCCTGCTTCCCCACCTTCGTGACCGCTCGCCGTTGCCTAGCAACTGCCGCCTCCGCAGTCACCCCCCTTCCCCCCCCCCCCAGTGCGCATGCTCAAAGGCCAGTCTTGCCAGTGACTAGTTCTGGACACGGCCTGGGGGGTCAGGCGCAGCCCCTCTCTGCACATGGCTACACCGCGCATGCTCCACTGGCTGGAGGGTCCCCACCACGCTCCCTAAAATACGGTGCTTCTAGGGGCCCTGCGGGTTTTCTTTTGAGCCTTGTGCTGGGAGGTCACTGGCTTCTTGGATTTGCAGTTTTCAGGACATTTGACAAAACTCGAGCCATTTATTTTTATTTTTTAAATATGTTTTTATTGACTTTAGAGAGAGAAAGAGAGAGGGAGAGACAGAACATTGATGAGAGAGAAACATCGATGGGCTGCATCCTGCACCCCCACCGAGCCTGCTACCCAGGCATGTGCCATGACCAGGAATGGAACCGGCGACCTCTTGGTGCACGGGTGGATGCCCAACCGAGTGAGGTACACCGGTCAGGGCAGCCATTTATTGGCTCCACTACCTTTTCTGCCTTCACCCCACCCTTCTCTGCTCTGGATTCCGGTTACATTTATATCAGACTTCTCTGTATGTATATGTGCACACGTCGGCAACATGATTTTTCAGCTGGACAGTGGTGCGAAAGTGTATGCATTTGGTGGAAACCATACGCTAACTTTGAATTTGCACTTTCCCAGGCTGGGGATATGCAGTAAGATGCTGTGTGGTGCTGGGCAGCGTCGGTAAGCCGCAGCCCCGGTCAGCCAGGCCACCATGAGGCACACAGCCAGTACTCTACAGCGTAGTGTTAAAATCCGTTTTCCACTTACGGCATTTTCAACTTACGATGGCTTCAATAGGTTGTAACCCCATCATAAGTCAGAGAGCCCTGGGGATTCTGGGATGAAACGTATGACCAGCCTAAACTGGTCAGGAGATCACAGTGCTCTGGCAGCGCTACTTAACTGGGATGGATATCTGACCGAGGCAGGCTGACTAGATGGACTCAGTGTGTTAGTGGAAGCTACTGGAAAATTCCTTTAATTCTTCCTACTGAGGATGAACAAGAAGAGCCTGGAGATGACAGTGGTGCTGGCTCTCTCATCCAGTGAGAGCCCGGAGCTGCTGAGGACCTGCCAGGGCCTTGGGGGGCGCCTGGGCAGGGAGTGGAGGCTGGGATGAGGCCAGCCCTGGCGCTGTTGTTTCAGCCTGCTCTCAGTCTTCTCACTCACCTGAGTGACTGAAGTCTCTTCACACTTCAGCCAGTTTTGGTCTGTTTTTCTGTTACTTGTAACAGGGAGTATTCAGTTGATAAACAGGTGTACTATCACCACCGTAGGGCTGTGGTGTGATGAAAACCTCCCATGTGTGTGAACTCTTTATATCCATGTATTCCTTTTCTGTATCCACATATTTAAAATTTCACGACAGTTTTACTACCTGCATGCTCTATCCCAAAGGAATGGGTGTTTCTTTTTTTTGTTAATCCTCACTGGAGGACATTTTTTTCTATTGATTTTTTTTTTTTTTAAAGAGAGCGTGCAAGGGAGGGAGGGAGGGGAATAAGAGAGAGAAACACCGCTGCCTCCCACACTCACCCTGACCAGGCCGGGAATCGAACCTGCAACCCAGGCACATGTCCTTGACCGGGAATGGAGCCCAAGACCCTCTGGTGCATGGGCTGGCACTCTAACCCACTGAGCACACTGGCCTGGGCAGACATGGGTGTTTCTTGTTAGCTACACGGAATATTTTTCTGCAGGCTTTTGTTTGAAAATTTAACCTCTCAGCTATAACTTTGTAATTCTTGACAGAAGCCTGGCTGACAAGATGGGCATTGAAGACAGGGTTGTGAGGAATACCCTCCTTAGTCCTCCTCAAGATGCAGTCCCATCCTTGGCCTAAGACACATGGCCAGGAGCGGCGTTCTTGGATGGGGATCATTAGCACGTCGCACTCCCCGCAGCTCTCAGTGGTTGGTGTTTTATGTTGGGTTAGCGTTTTTGCTTGTTTGTTTAAAGAGGGGCCTAGGAAATTGCCCGGACGCAGAGCATGTGCGACTTCCAAGCACCCTCATTGTGCACACCTCGTCCCGCCCAGACCCGTGTGCAAGCCCTTGCATGGTGCGTTTATTTTAGAATTCCGGTCACAACGGGGTACTCTGATACTGGTCTGAAGAGGAAGTTAGAGAACCAGTGGGCAGCAAGACATGTCGGCTGCTCTGTTGAGTTGCTTGGAGAAGGACACGGATGTGCTTAGAGCAGCGGTTCTCAACCTGTGGGTCGCGACCCCTTTGGGTGTCTAACGACCCTTTCACAGGGGTCGCCTAAATACATCCTGCATATCACATATTTACATTACAATTCATAACAGTAGCAACATTACAGTTATGAAGTAGCAACGAAAATAATTTTATGGTTGGGAGTCACAACATGAGGAACTGTATTAAAGGGTCACGGCATTAGGAAGGTTGAGAACCACTGGCTTAGAGTGAACAGGCTGCGCCCACGCCCCCACTGTGCTGAAGAAATCAGCTGTTCTGTGGACTGTATTTAAGGGCTATGTGTGTACACACGTGACAAGAAAAAGGTCATTGTGCCGCAC